>NC_092498.1:43586096-44836096 GCF_047511675.1 Marmota flaviventris
AAGAAATCTTCCCTGGTGTCATAGGAGGACAATGCTTAGAAAAAACACCAAAGAGTGGTAACAGCTCCCACTCTGAGCTTTGTGTTTGGAACTCTTAAAACATTAACATCAATAACTCTTCAAGGTATAGAAATGCAGGTGAGAAAGGTTGAGGGCTGAGGCCCCACAACTAATAGGTTGTGGTTCTCTACTAAAATTTCTGTACAAAGAGACTTTCTGCTATGAGGCATGGACTTCTAGCAACAATCAAATGATATTAGGAAATGGCAACAGCACAGGGTTCCTCCTTTATTAAAGATAGTAGGTCTGTGGATGGTTGAGGGGGTGGGGGAGGACTATATGTACATGATAAGCTAGAGATCATACACCGATTAAAATGATTAAAGAACAAATAAAATTATGATTAAATGAACATTAATGATGGCTATAAAATGCACTTTTGTATACACAGTTTAAAGTACAATTGTTTAAAAAACAGAAAACTTTCTTTGCAGCCATTTTCACATTGCCCCTAGGCATTTCTTTCTTAGGATTTTCAACCCATCCCAGGAAACACCTAAAGGACCAATAAAGACAAAATTCCTGTGTATGTACAAACTTATCATAAAGACAAAAGTAAGATGTGTGCCTAAGGAATAAAAAACATGCTAGGAGTAATTCCACTGTCTCAGGAGGCTGAGGCAGAAGCAAGCCTCAGCAACTTAGTGAGACCCCCTCTAATAAAATACTTTTTAAAAGGTCTGGGGATGTAGCTCAGTGGATAAATGCCCCTGAGTTTAATCCCCAATACAAAAAAAAAAAAAAATTAAGAAAACCTCTGGAGACATATAAATTGCTTATCCATCTAAATTTAAAAGGCATGATTTATAAGATACATGAACATTTGGGGGGTTTGCCTACATATGACTGGTATATTCATGTACTTAGGAATGTTGTTTTCCCTTGAAAATCCATCTTCCATACAAGAAAATAAACTTTATAAAAGGTAGTTGTAAGATAAATTGTATTGGTGTAGTTCTAACAAATAACGTAGAAATGATGATTTTCATCCAACACATATTTTTATAATCTCTGAAGAGTGAATAGAGAACCTGGTTCTACATTGTATTTTTGGAAAGTTCTTTATGTGTCCACTATCAAAAAAGTTTCAAGTAAAAACATGTGGAGAGATTTACATTCCATTTTGACTTTTACAGTGTCCTAATATGTGGTTGTTTCATATTTCATTAAACCACCTACCAGATCCTTATTTTCTCTTTTTCAGATTGATATAAAATTTGTCTAAAAAAACTTCCTCTATAATTTGGATTCAAATAATGGAATTTCTGAGCACTGCTCTTTTGTGCTTGGAGGCCATAGACTTAATAGCTGAAAAGTATCATCCTGAAATCAGCAGTAATCACCAGGAATTTAGATTGGGAGATTAATCCTGGGAGATCATAGGAACATGGCTCCATCTAACAAATCAAAGGGGGACAAAGAAAAAGAAAAGAGAGCTCAGTTATTGTAGTTTATCTACATTGAGATATTAAAGTGCTTTTTCAAGTTCCAGTTGTGATCTATTTCCATTCATTCTTAAGTGTTTTTTTTTAAGATTCATTTAAAAGCAAGTCACAATAAACATAAACTCCATAAAACCTTATGAATGTTCTATCCTCAGCCCCACTAAATTCCTATTATTTAGCAAGTAGTAGACAATTATGTTTAAAAATAGACATTAATATACTGAAAATAAAAAGTAAAAATAAATCCAGATGTAATTTCATGAAACAGTAAGTACAATAAGATTTTTAATTTTATTCTAGTGAATATTTTTAAAGCACAAATTTACTGCTATTTAAATAAGTTGCACCTGTTTTATATTAGTGGTTACTTAAGATAATATAACTATTGACAAATATTTCAACAGAAGTTACTCAGGAAATCTATAAAATTAAAGTTAAATCTTATAAACATATGTTACTCTTAGGGCCTATTTTGACTCTTGTTAGTATCTAATTGAAATATTTAAAATGAATCATTGCAATTTACTATGCACAATAACTAATATGTATATAATGCATGATTACAGATTAATTAGAGCATTACTTCTGTTAAGTTAATTTGCATTTGGAATGTTTACTATAAACATGTTGATTGCAATTCCTTTAAGTGTTTTTCTCAAACACTGGTGACACAGTTTTCACAACCAGCCACTAGACATACATGCCATTCCTCACTGCCATCTTCTTTCCCAAGAGCTAGTGACTTAGTGAGTGGGTTTCCTGGGAGGCCAGCATCACTGTCCGGACTCATAAGTCCATGTTGTGGCAGAAGCACACAGCTTGGCCCTGGAGGGTGTGACTGTTTGAGAGTTTGGTGGACGATTTGGTGGTCAAGGGTCATGAAGGGTTTTACTTGCTGTTTCTGGGATCGCTGTAGCTGAGGTCTTGCAGGACTTTCCAGGTGTGCTGGGACCTACAGAATCAAAACCAAACAAATACAATGTGGTGCATCATCTGGTAAATCAGAATCCTCCTTCCAGTAGTGGAGTTCTAACAATAAATACTACAACATCTAGTATCTCTCAGATCCATGGTCTATGATTCTGTCCTAAGTTGTATACAGTTTGAATGGATTATGGTTTTTAAGAACCATAAGTTTTTAAGCTATACTAAAATACCTTCAATGTTCACCAATCTTTTTATAGAAATGACTATAACAATTAGGATCAAATATAAAAGCAACAATTCTGTTTGAGGATCTAAAAAGAGGAAGGCCTAATATGATTCAAGAAAACTCTATCTGATCCACTATTATACATGATTTATATATAATATATATTCCTGGTCTTCCTTTAATTACACATAAATATTCTATGTAATATAATAAAACATTTTAATTAAGAAAATTCAAAATTATTTATCAGGTAAGAGAAACTATAAATTCATGTTCCAAGTATCAAGCATGATACTCTGTGGATGGTAAAAATCTAGGTGAATTTTGCTACTTTTTCCCTCTAAAGTTTGTACACTAAGCCTAGTTTTATTTTGTACAATTATTATTTTTAATCTCTCTGTATTCTAACCTATAGTAACAATGAATTGGCAGAGTCATTCTTATGAATTGACATATAAACAGATTCAGGAAAAAAATCTGACCACTGTAATGCACTAATCATCAAATGCTATGTCTTTATGAAATCCATTCTACAGAACATACCAGTAAAATTCTGGGCATCTTCAGTCTAGTTGTCATAATTAATGTACCATCAGCAGTAAAAGGACAATTTTAAGCATCTCAAGCTTTCCCTTTAAAAGCCTATGAATGCAGCATTGCTTGCCAGTTGCCTTTATATTTACTATGTAGTGATATGGCTTCTAATATATTTTCCTCAAGTGGCCTATATATAAACCTATTTAATGTTTCCCTCATGTTAAACAATAGTAAAGATTGCTGTACAGTGCTTATTTTTTTTTCCTTTTATTTCAGTTATACAAACTACTCCTTAAATCCCTTAACATGCATTAGCCCAGATAAATAGCCTTTACAAAGTATTTTGCATTTAAATTAGCTGGTTTGGGGTACAATATTGTCGTAGTTACTTTAGTTTAATTCTGTTATGCTGACATTTTTAGCATTATTTTAATTGTACTACCATAAAATAATTTTTCAGTCATATAAAAAAGATTAAGATTGGTAATAAAGATTACACATATTACTAATTATATTGCTATGAGCTTTAAAGTTGTAAAATAACATTTCATTAAAATGCCAGTGGTAATTTTTTAAGGGTAGCTATTTAGATTATCCTAGAGTTTTAAGTTAATCCATCTTAATCTGTATACATTTACAAAATATACATTATAGATAGCACTTTCAGTTTCATGAATCTGAATGATCTTTACATTATGTAACTGAATGCTCAAGAATATTGCATACTGACAAATGGGAAATATCTTTAATTTGTAAGAAAAGCATGATTAATCAAAATTTTCAGCATTTATTAGCTAATTCGTTTTTTGCTCTTGAGCCATTGACTCTAAAAGCATTTGTTGGAGTGCATACTCTCCTGTTCTATGAGGGAGTACAAGAAAAATTGTGAGATGA
This sequence comes from Marmota flaviventris, assembly GCF_047511675.1. NCBI lineage: Eukaryota > Metazoa > Chordata > Mammalia > Rodentia > Sciuridae > Marmota > Marmota flaviventris. The sequence continues at coordinate 43,590,186 of NC_092498.1, forward strand.
TATCAGGGTTTGAGAAGTTTACAATCTATTAGGCAGTGTTAATATAAATTATAGAAACAACAAAAATAAACAATATATACTATGTACTGTGTTAAGCAATTTACATGTATTATTTTATGTAATCTTTTTTATAAACTTAGGAGATAGGGTTTATTAGTATACCCACTGAGACTTAGAAAGGTTAAATGATGTGTCCATTATTATTACTCAACTGGTGGGGTAGAACTGCAATACATAAATTGCCTTCCTAAGCCCTACAATGACTGAAATAATTGAAGTACAAAGGAAGTGTCTAGTAGTGTATGCAATGAGATGAAAATGACACAAAAATAGTGCTTTTCTAAAAACATATTAGAAGAGAAAATGATAATAAGCCAGGTGTTGGAAAAAGAGATGGTACTGCCAAGGTAGCAAAGGAATGGAAATCTCAAGATGAAATAAGACAAGGAGTTGGAAGATAATCACAAATCTTACTCATGAAAAAGAACTCACACAGGTACTTCCCTTTTAAAGCAAGACTACCATCTCCTGTTCAGACCATTCAGTACAGACATAGGATACAATACAAATGAGACCAAATCTAATTCTAACTACTTTATTAGCTACATATATAGAATTACAAAGGCCTAGCAGGCAAAGTAAGGGCAATCTGAGATCCTGTTTATGCAATATTTATTTATTTATTTTTTTATACTGTGGATTGAACTCAGAGGTACTCAACCTCTGAGCCACATCCCCAGACCTTTTTGTATTTTATTTAGAGGCAGGGTCTCACTGAGTTGCTTAGCCTCGCTTTTCCTGAGGCTGGCTTTGAACTCCTGAGCCACTGGGATTACAGGCATATGTCACTGCACCTGGCTTCTATGCAACATTTGAAAACTGAGCAGAAGATTCTAAAAGCTTCATGGAACAGGTAAGATTCAATGAAATGTGATTACACTACTCCCCAGAAAATCTTTGACCTTTGCTATCACAGACTTATATAAGAACAATGGCACAACTCAGTGTGAAACACTAGTTAAACCATGTACATCCCATTTTAAAACACTTTTAAATTGCATGGGATCTAAAGATATAAAAAGATCTATTGCATTTATTTTACTGACTATCCCCATATTTCATTGAATAAAGTAAATTAAATTATAGATTGGTAGCAATTATTTATTCACTTAATCAAGAAACCTCTTTTGAGTGTCAAAAACATCTGGGCACATACAGCACATTGAAAGAAGAGGGAGAAGCACCTGCTCTCACATGGCTAATGATAAAGTCACAGTCGGGACAGGGATCAAGAAAACGCACTCTCCAAGGGCAAGAATTATATTTATTTTAATGAGTGCTGTAGTGCCATGTTTTCTATACATAGTCCAGAAAATGATACACAGCAGGAATTTAAAAATTATGTTCTTGTATGTATGAAGTTCATAAGTGAAATACCGAGTAATTAGAATGCAGTGTGAAGGTACTATGGTGATCATAGAGAGTTTTGGGAATCCAAAGTTTTTGGAACCCAAAAATCATATTCAGAATATCAAAGTCTTCACCTAGAAGGCTAGTGCTGCTGCAGGTTGAGGTTGTGATTTGTCCCATGGGACTGCCAAATAGATTAAGACCATTGAAATAAAAGTTATATACACAATGGAATATTATTCGGCATTAAAAGAGAATAAAAGTATGGCATTTGCCATAAATGGATGAAGTTGAAGGAGATTATGTTAAGTGAAGTAAGCGAATTCCCAAAAACTAAAGGCTGTATGTTTTCTCTGATTAGTGGATATTAATCTATGGGTAGGAGGATGGGAAGAATTGAGGAACTTTGGATTGGGCAAAAGGGGAAGGTGAGGAGGGGTTAAGAGGATAGGAAAGATGGTAGAATGAGATGCACATAATTACCCTGGGTACATGTATAATTGCACAAATGGTGCATCTCTATGCAGTGTACAACCTGAGAAGTGAAACTTTGCACTCCATTTGTGTACGACGAATTAAAATGCATTCTACTGTCGTGTACAACTAAGTAGAACAAATAAAAAATTTTAGAAAAAGAAAACCATAAACAAATCAAATATCCAGAAAACAATTAGTCCCTTAATTTGCTGCAAACTAAAACTGTATGTAATGCTTCCACTTTCTTGACCCCTTACCATCACATTACTAAAAGTCTCTTAATAACAGTTTTCTTTTTTTTCCTTTTTACCCAGCACATCCTATCTGCCTATTAAGAAAAATATTACAAGGCATACTAGAAGGCAAATAATACTGTTTGAAGACACAGAGAAAGCATCCAACCCAGACTCAGATTTAGCATGAAAATTGGAATTATCAGTCTAGGAATTTTAAAAACTGTGGTTAGTATGCCACTGGTACTAATGGATAAAGTGGACCACATTCAAGAACACACAGGCAATGTACATAGAGCAATGGAAATTCCAATAAAGAATTAAAAAGAAATGCTAGAGATAAAAAATTGTAGCAGGAAAAAAAAGAATGACTTTTATAGGTTTATCAGTAGATGGAATACAATTAAATAAAAAAAAATCATAACCTGAGGATTCTAAACTAAAATTTGAAAATCAAAATTCAGGGGTTGGGGATTTAGCTCAGTGGTAGAGCACTTGCCTGGCACATGCAAAGTCTTGAGTTTGGTCCTCAACAGAAAGAAAGAAAGAAAGAAAGAAAGAAAGAAAGAAAGAAAGAAAGAAAGGGAGGGAGGGAGGGGGAGAGAGAGAGAGAAAGAGAGAAAGAAAGAAAGAAAAGAAGGAAGACTAAAATACAAAAAGAAATAAAATCTTAAAAAAATGAGAATATTGAAGAATTGTGGGACAATACAAAAGGCATAACTCACACATAATGAAAACACCAAAGGATTAAAATAAGAGAAATGAACAGAGATAAATTTGAAACAGTAATGACTGAGAATTCCTCCAAATTAATGTCAGAAACAAAAGTACAGATCCAGAAAATTCAGAGAATCCCAAGGATAAACATAAGAGAAAATAAAAATTAAAGGAAAAAGAAAGGAAGAAGTAAGTAAGTTATGACTGCATGTATTATATTCAAAGTACGAAAAAAATCAAAGACAAAGCGAAAAGTCCTGAAAAAAGTGAGAGACAGGGAAGGGAAATGATTCACTTATAGAAGAGTAAAGATAAAATTTACATCTTACTACTCTTCAGAAACCATGCTAGCAAAAAGAGAGTAGGGTAAAATATTTAACATGTTAAGACATACCAACCTAAATTTTTTTACTGTGAAATTTCCCTCCAAAAATGAAAAAAAAAATAAGGATTTTCTCAAGCAAACAAAAATTGAGGGAATTTATTGCTAATAGATCTGCCTAACTAGAAGTGTTAACAGAAGTTATTTAGCAGGGATACAAATGATATAGGTCAAAAACTCAGTTGTACATAAAGAAAAGACCATCAGAAAAGGAACAAGTAAAGATTAAATAAAATCTTTAGTTTTCTTATTTTAATTGATTTAACACACAACATTTTCAAAATAATTATAGCAGTAATATATTATGTATTTTCATACATATGCCTATATCATATATATGCATATGCTTATGTATATATCAATATATATGCATATGCTTATATATTCTTATAAATAAGTGAACAAAAGCAATGATACAAGAATTAGGAGGAAAATACTAGTGTTATTTTGTTATTATAAAGTATTTGCATTACCCATGAATTGCTTTATTTGAAAGCAAATTTTTATTATTTATAAATGTATATTGTAAACCCTAGGGCAACCACTAAAAAAAGGCTTTAAAAATAAATATAACTGATATGCTAAGAAGGGAGAAAAGATGACATCATAATAAAATGCTCAATTAAAACTACAAGTATTGCAAAAAGCATAGAAAACAAAAAAATATACAAAAAATAAGGATAACAAAAATGGTGATAAATATGTAGATATTTATTCAACTATATCAATAACTACTGTGAAAATCAATGATCTAAATGTACTAATGAAAAGAGAATAAGAAATACAGTTTAAATATAAAGGCACATATGAATTAAAAGCAAATGTATATAAAAGTTACATTAACATTAACATGAAAATACAGGAATAGCTATAATAATTTCAGACAGAGAAGATCCTATGGCAAGGAAATTTATCAGGAATAAACATTACACCAGAAAGTGGTACAGTTCTTAATGCATTAAGGATTGATGTAAAAGAGCATGCTACAGGGACACTGCTACATCGATGTTCATAGCAGCACAATTCACAATAGCTAGACTGTGGAACCAACCTAGATGCCCTTCAATGGATGAATGGATAAAAAAAATGTGGCATTTATACACAATGGAGTATTACTCTGCATTAAAAAAATGACAAAATCATAGAATTTACAGGGAAATGGATGGCATTAGAGCAGATTATGCTAAGTGAAGCTAGCCAATCCCTAAAAAACAAATGCCAAATGTCTTCTTTGATATAAGGAGAGTAACTAAGAACAGAGTAGGGTCGAAGAGCATGAGAAGAAGATTAACATTAAACAGGGATGAGAGGTGGGAGGGAAAGGGAGAGAGAAGGGAAAATGCATGGAAATGGAAGGAGACCCTCAGAGTTATACAAAAGTACATACAAGAGGAAGGGAGGGGAAGGGGAAAAATAATACAAGGGGGACAAACGAATGTCAGTAGAGGGGGCAGAGAGAGAAGAGGGGAGGGGAGGGGAGGGGAGGGGGGATAGTAGAGGATAGGAAAGGCAGCAGAATACAACAGACACTAGTATGGCAATATGTAAATCAATGGATGTGCAACTGATGTGATTCTGCAATCTGTATATGGGGTAAAAATGGGAGCTCATAACCCACTTGAATCAAATTGTGAAATATGATATATCAAGAACTATGTAATGTTTTGAACAGCCAACAATAAAAAATTAAAAAAAAAAAAGGATTAATGTAAGACACCTAACAACAGAATGACAAGTTACTCAAGGTAAAAACAGAGAAATGCCAGGAAAAAGAAATGAGTCTGTTATAGGTGAAGACTTCAACATGTCTATATCGGAAATGGATGGATGTAACATGGAGAAAATCAGTAAGAAGATATTTGAACTCACGTCATCAAACAACTGGATTGTCACAGGTACTGAAATTTCCCATATATTTCCTACCCTGTACTTGCACAACCTTCCGCACTGTTGATATCCCCACATGAGTGGTACATTGGTTAGAAGTGGTGACTTACTATGAAACTACAGTAATCATGCCAACATGGTACTAGCAATAGAGACAAATTGGTGAAAGGAATAGAATAGAGACTCTGTAATAGAGACACTCAAATGCAGTAAACTGTCTTTGACAAAGGAGCAAAGTCAGTACAATGGAGCAAACATGTTGTGGAACAAGAAGATATACACATACAAAAAAAAGTTTATCTAGGCATATACTGTTATGTTTGGGTTTAAGTGTCCTCCAAAGTCTTGTGTGTTGAAGACATTATTCCCAGGGCATAGTATTCAGAGATGGGATTTGGGGAAGCAGATTGGATCATGAGAGCTTTGATCCCATGAATGGATTTATCCATTTACAAATGCATAGCTTAATGGGTCTTAAGAAACAGATTTTATTATAAAAGTGAGCTCTCTCTTTGTTTTCTGGCCACCACAGGTGAACAGATGTCCTCTGTCATACACTTCTGCATTAACGTACTTTCTCACCACAGGCCCAAAAGCAATTGAGCTAAGTGACCATAGACTGAAACCTGTGAAACTGGAGCCAACGTAAAGCTGTCATTCTTTAAGCTGATTTTTCTTGGGTCTTTTGTCACAGCAATGGAAATTTAACTACATATCCTAACCACATCATAAAAATTAACTTAAAATGAATCACAAATCTACATGTAAAAATAAAAAGTATAAAATTCCTTTAGGATAACATAGTAGAAAACATAAATGACCTTTGGTATGGTCTAAACTTTTTTAAAAACAATGAAAAGTTTATTAAACTAGACTACATTAAAATTAAAATTTTCTGCTTAACAAAAGTTTCTGTCAAAAAGAATGAAAAGAGGGCTGGGCTCAGAGAGTTGTGGCTCAGAGGTAGAGCGCTTGCCTAGCATGTGTGAGGCACTGGATTCGATCCTCAGCACCACATAAAAATAAAATAAAGGTATTGTATATACCTACAACTAAAATAAATAAATAAACATTTTTTAAAGAATGAAACAACAAGACACAGACTAAAAGAAAATATGCATGTGATAAAGAACTATGATTCAAAATGTTTAAATAATTCTTAAAACTCAACAATAAAAATGTCAACAACCACATAAAAAATGAACCAAAGACCTTATCAGACATTGCAACAAAGAAGATGCACAATTGACAAATAAGCATGTGAAAAAAAATGTTCTACATCTTATGTCATCACGTAAATGCAAATTAAAAGAACAATAATATACCATAGCACACCTATTAGAATGGCCAAATCTGGACTACTGACATCATCAAATGCTGGCAAGAATATGGAGCAAGAGGAATTCTCATTCATTGCTTGTCAAAATGCAAAATTGGTACAGGTATTTTGAAAGACAATTTTGCAATTTTTAATATAACTAACCATACTTTTACTATACAATCAACCAATTGCAACTTTGTTATCTATACAAATGAATTGAAAACATGTCCACTCAAAATCCCACACATGGATATTTATATATCAGCTTTATTCAAAATCTTGGAAGCAAACATGATATTCTTCCTAGCATGTGGATAAATCAGCTATAAAACATTCAAACAATGGAACTGGATTATGCACCACAAGAATTGAGTTGTGAAGCTACAAAAAGATGTGGAGGAAACTGAAGTTCATGTTTCTAAATGAAAGAAGCCAATCTTTAAAAGTGCTTCCTAAGGTGTGAACTATATAACTCTCTGGGAAAGGCAAAACTATAAAGATCAGTGTTTTCCATAGGTTAAAATGTGGGAAGGATTGGATTTTCAAAGCAATTAAACTTATGTGTATGATACTATAATGGTGGATAACATAATTATATATTTTTCAAAACAATGGAATATACTGTACCAAAAGCACACCCTTAACTATTGACTTCAGGTGAGGGCGAAACATCAGTGTAGGTTCACCACTTCTAACCAATGTACCACTCAGGTGGGGATATCAACAGTGCGGAAGGTTGTGCAAGTACAGGGTAGGAAATATATGGGAAATCTCAGTACCTGCGACAATCTTGCTTTGAACTTCTCTAAAAAATGAAGTCTTTGGTAAAAATTTAACAGAGGGTTAGATGTATTAAAAGAACCAGGGACAATGAGGTTAATGAATAAATAAAAGTATTTAAGAAAGAATAGAATCACATAAATTCATTTCAAGAACAATGAGCTAAAAAGAGTTGATCAAGAAAGAAAAAAAGCCATCTCTGAATTACAGGAAACACAATATTTAGAAAAATATAATCACAAATATAAAATGTATGTATCTATGAGTTTCATCTGTTTCCTTTTTCTATTTGTTTTTAGATTAGAATAAGTGCAGGAATTCTGTCCACTAAGAGAATTACTGGAAATCCATGAAAAAATAGCACAGGACATAGAAGAAGTCAGGTATTGTTCTCTGATAATAGCAGTTGAAACAACAGTGACATATGATTTTAGGAGATTCTCTCTCTCTCTCTCTCTCTCTCTCTCTCTCTCTCTCTATATATATATATATATATATATATATATAGATAGATAGATAGATAGATAGATAGATATAGATATATATATATATCTCCAGAGTTTGGATTAGTCTTGGGAGGGTTCAAGTTTATAAATAACCAAAGATTTAGTTATAAATTAATTAAGATCAACTAAATATCATTAACTGATCTGCTTGCACTTGGATTTAACATTGCCTAGTAGGTGGAAGAGATGTGAAGTAACAGGTCAGCCAAGCAGTGCTGTTGGAAGATTCTCTTCCCCATGTGAAAATATGCTTATTTTCACATAGTAGTTTTTTAATTACTCTTCTAGTTGAATGCATTCATTCCTCCAATTTACTTTGCAATGTTCTTTAACTTAGTCTTCTGACAGTTCTTACATGGATTTTAGATCCTACCAAATGGATATCAAACTGCATTCTACAAGGAAGTTTAAGAAACAAATGGGCAGTTAGGTCAGAAAACTTTGAAAAGCTCCACAAACCCCATGAGTTTTATTCTATTACACTATCTACTGGTATTATAACTCCTTAAATATTGCTAGATATTATATAATATTATTTTAAGCATAATTCATATTTAGGTAGGTTTGCATTTATTTTAGTTTCTTTAAAAATATTACCTCTTTATAAAGAAAGAATAAGATAATGATCAAAGTTTCTTTCAGGATTCACTCAGCAAACATTTAATGACAGTTTGCTTTTTGGGAAATTCAGTCCCAAGGGAGTCATTCATCTCCAGAAGCCAGGCTGTAACTCATGTGTCATGTTCACCTGGAGACCACTTATCTAAACAGGGCAAATAACTGTGAGGAGATGAATATTTGCCTTAGAAATACAGAACTAAAAAATGATGACAAATACCATATAAGCAATTATCTCAATAAAAATACATTTTATCAGCATTATTTTGACTAGCCAATTCAATTTGTCAAATTAGTGAACATTTAACTATTAAGGTGGGAACAAGAATAAAAATATCTTCAGCCAGAAATAGATTTATTGTTAATATATTACCTGGTAATAATAATTAAAAATTCATAGACCACCACCAAATACATACACATGCATGTATGCACACACATTAAAGAAAATAAGACACACATTTCTGTTCACTACAATATGACAGCCTTTATTTAATTTTGTTCATTTTATAATAAGATTGATTTTAATAAATGAAGTAAAAAGTTTGGACTTCACAAGTGAATAATAGGTAACTATTAATTATGTTCCTGGTATCAGAGGTATATAAGGGGAAATCTATTTTGGGGGGTTTATGAATGTACTACCTCCTAGGTACCATCTCATAAAAGCCACATGACATTTGTTAATGTTCTGCAGTAAAGATTAATAACTCTTTTCTTCAAATCTTACTTTCCTCACAGCAGTCTGTGGATATGATATACCCATAAATCTCATTTTGACTAAACCTAAAATTATACAGTCAAGCTTGTCTGATTGAGATATAACTACTGAACTAAAGTAGGACTCAGTTCATCAAAAGTTTTGCTTAGTTTTCTGAACAACTGTCAGCATATTTCAGTTGAGTATTATATAATCCAAAGCTATTTAATGGATAATAATATAAAATGTGATTGTAACATATTCCTTCAGTCTCAATCATTTGAATTTGGATAATTTCACTGGTGTGTCATTGAAAAGAGATCCACACTTAAAAAACTTTAGAAAGATGTGAATATTATTAAGCAGAGTTTTACTAATTTAATAGTGTTCTAGCAGCAAAATTCTTGCACTCAACAAGTGCTTGTATTTAGACTCTAAAGTCTAACTTCTCTTATTACTCTAACTCCATTTATGTGTATGCTTATTTGTTTTGTTTGTACTGGTTCCTTGATAAAGTTACCACTTCATACCATTAAAAGAAATAGAACAAATGTCAGAAATAACTGTCTGTCTTAGTGTGATCCATTTTTTAAGAGTATGTATACTTGAATTTTTTTGAGCTGTAAACATGAATCAAGAATCACATCAGAGACTTACTACTCTCCAGGGGCTTCAAAACAATACAATAATCATGCACTCACTATGGCAACTGGTCACATCAATAACCAAAACAACTTAATATGAAACATGCAGAAAACTTAAGCTATGAGACTTTAAAATATATTTGATATTGTGTCTTCAGATTTAGCATTTAATGATTCTGTAAATAGTTTTGAATGCCTACTACACATCAGGTTTTATACTACTGTAATGGGTTCTGGGGATATAATGATAACAAATCAGACATAACACATTCTTCCAAGAGTTCACAGTCTATTAGGGGAGATCAATATTTAAACATATAATTATAATACAATGTGACAAGTCCTATGAAAGTAAAAGGTGTCATAAAATCAAGCATAGAGACCTAGATAAAATGTGAACAAGTCATTTGAGTGAAAGTCAGTTTCTGCTGCTAATTGCACTGACTCATTCACTTAGCAAACGCAAGAATGCCTAGTACAATAGGAATTTCAGTGAGTAACAGTGATCCACAAAGTCAAATATGGTCCCTAACCTCATGTAGCTTATAGCAGGTCAAAGACACATATTTTAATCCAACAGTAACACAAATGACTATATGTTTTCAAGTGTTATAAGTGATGGGAAGAAGAAATACATATGACTGTAGGAAAAAGGATATTATCGAGGCAAAGGCAAACGACTTCCGAGAGGAAGGACCGAGGGCTGGATCTGAATCTGGTGACAAGTAGGAAGTAACTAGAGGAAGAATACAGGAAAAAGCATTCCAAAAAAAAGAGCATCATGTGCAAGACATGGGATGGGGGTAAATCAGGTGAGAAAAATGCACTGAGAAGACATAATGGGGATAGAAGAGCCAGATTATGGCAGGGTCAGAGGCTGCAGAGGCCAGTAGCACCAGCTCATGCAATTTTTTAGATTCCAAAATGTATTTTCTTTTCTTTATCACATATTTCAAATATCTTAGAAACTCGTCAATGCATTTTTAAAAACCTACATGTTCTAAAATATATCTAAACCAATAAATGGGAACATCTATGATAAAAATTCATACCTTAATATGTTTGCTATCTCTCATATCATTCTGTTAACAAATGCACTATATTTGTCATTTTTATTTCATCCTAATGGATGGATTTGGGATGACACCAATATAGCATCAAATCGCCAGGGGATGGTATAATAAAAGTTTAGTCAGATGAATTCTCAAAGGGTAAATGAGGAATTAGAGAAAGAAGAAAGTGTTGTTTAAACCCTGGTGGTCAGGTAGACACAAGTAAAAGATTAAAAAGATGTTGAGAAATGGAATTAAGAAATTATACCAGGGTTCTTAGCTTATGTGACTGGATGTATAGTGATGTTCTTCATTGAGAAGATGGGGGTTGGGTATGACAGGCAATTGTAAATTCGGTTCTGAGTTTATTACATTTTTGAGGACTTAAAGGTGTCAAGAAAGAATATGAAGTAAGTAGTAGTTCTATGTGTCTGAAACTCAGAAGTAAGTTCTAGGATTAATTATGTCCAGGATAGAATTTACGTCCTACATAAACTTAGATGACAATAGATGAGATGATCACAGAAGAATGAAGATGAGAGGCCTAGAACTGAACATGGTAGACTCCCAACTTCTAAATGCACATATGAAACTCTTTTTTGATAATAAACCCTTTTTCCTCAGTTCCACTGGGGTGTGTGTGTGTGTGTGTGTGTGTGCACATGCATGCATATTTTTAAAAAATGCTTATTTGAAATTTTTGTGGGTTACATTGTCAGCTAAGGCTTTCTTAATTAGATAACTATATTAGTTTGTTCCATTCCCAAAATTCTGGCGCTCATCTCTTTGACATAATAAGTACCTTATTTTCTTAGTACAACTGTCTTAGAACATTCATATTAACAGTCCTCAAGCTTGCAATTCCAAAATGCAAAACGTTTTTAAAATTAGAGGGACTCTACAACTATAATGCACCAATAAAAAATATGGAAAAAATCAGAGGTTTTTTTTTTTTTTCTTTTAGATTCACACAATCTCATTAATTCACAAAATCATACCTGAAATGAAATGAGGCTGCTAATATGTTCTTCCTTATCACACTTAGAGAAAATATTAATATGATTTACTGCAGATGTATTAATGTGTTTAATTATATAATGCTGTCTTCAGCCCCCAGAGGGTGTCAAATTATAAATAATATATGGATTATACTACCTTTCTAGATCTGAAACATTAAGAATTCTGAAACACATTAAGCCGTAGGCTTTTGAATAATATATTTGTATTTTTTTGTTGTTGATTGAGTGAACAACATGTGAAAAACTGTGTTACATGTTTTATATATATTAACTTATTTAATTTCATTATATCATAAAATTTCACAATATCAATATAACAAAAATTTCACAATAAGTTTTATGATTAAAACTTAAATGAGTGTGCACTTGGTGCGCTGAGGCAGGAGGGTTGCCTGAGCTCAGAAGTCCAAAGCCAACCTGGACAACCTAGTGAGATCCTGTCTCTTAAAAAAAAAAAAAAAAAAAAAAAAAAAATATATATATATATATATATATATATATATATATAGATTGGAAATGTCAGTGCAATATTTAATTTCCCATTATTTCTAGAAATTATAATGTATCAGATAGTAAAATACAAATTGAGCATATGCTGTCTTGAAGAAAAAAACAAGATAAGGACATATCCTTTTCAACCAAATAAACCAACTCAATGAATAAAAAATTTATTCTTCATTTAATAGGAATGCATTGTCCAATATAACAACAGTTTATTTGGAGGCATTAAACATGTTTGTCTTTAGTATTTACAAAGCTAAACTATAATAATTTATATGCTTTTTAGTAATTTAAGTTCCCCTAAAATTCAATAGTTTATCATAGTGTAAAAATATGCAGGTTTTTTACATAAATTATATTAAGTAATGTGTCTTCATTTTTTTAAAAAAATAGTTTATCTTATTGCATTAGAGGTTAAATATTAATATTTATTTTAAAAGACTTAATATTTATTAAGAAGACAAAATAAAATTTGCTTCAGAAATCAACAACTCTGTTTAGATGAGGCTTCATACTTGACAGTCACTTTCAAGTTAAAACAAAGCTCTACTGTAATGGTTAAATGTACTATTTTTCATCCTTGGTACAGTGACCTTTTGATATCATTTTCATTATGAAGTTGTGAATGCTCTTTCAAAGATGCAGAGAAGAAAGGAGAAACAAGACTGACTTCTTTAAAAGGTCATATTTCAAATATCTTAGAAACTCATCAATACATTTAAAAAAACCTACATGTTCTAAAATAGATCTAAACCAATAAATGGGAACATCTATGATAAAAATCCATACCTTAATATGTTTGCTATCTTTCATATCATTCTGTTAACAAATGCACTATATTTATCACTTTTATTTCATCCTAATGGCTGGATTTGGGATGACATCAATATAGCATCAAACTATTCAGACCTTATAAAAGAAATTCATAGGCTACTTAATGTAATTGAGTTTATGATAAAGAAATTTGCACAGTTTGGCAAGAACAAGGATCATAAAGGTTTACTCTTGAAAAAAATCCTAAACAATTAAAATGGTTTTATACTATCTTTAGCTGGAAAACTCTTTATACCCTTTATCCACTTACTTTATGGGTTGATATATTATCATCAATTAATGAAGTCATTTCTATCATAATAAAATGTCATCATTAGAACTGCAGTATTCTACTCTAACCATTTTCTAAAGAATATGATTGGGGCATTTTAGGTAGTTAAATATTAAAATAATCTAATTGAAAATGAGACTTTTAGATTATTCATTTTGATTGACAAACTGCAGAAAATGGCTTTGTTTCATAAGTACATTTCTATCACTCAAATTTTGTAGATATTGCTAGCATTTCTGAGAAATGATAAAATGGATCTTGTCTTTTTTCACTTAACTAGTAAATATGGCAGGTTTTGCTTTCCATGCTTTATAGGCACCTGTTATGAGAATATCTACATTAATCAAGTTTCTCAAGTATTATGCTTCTCTGTGGGAAAGATCTTCAGTTATACTGTTGTCATAGTTTCATCTTTCCCTCATAACTAAAGAACAATGTTTCTTTAGAATCAAAGAAACATACTTCTGCATAAAATTTTTATGGTTATAAAATGCACATAGCCATGAAACATTAATTGATTAAGAATAATAACAGGACCCATGCACTAGTCAAAGCACCAGAATGTAAAATAATAGTAATAGTCATCCTAAATTGAATCAAATATCCTAGTGATTTAAGTAAGGACACCCCCTACCCACTTTCATGAAGAAACTGAAACTCAAGTCGGTCATATTTGCTATATCAACACAGGGGAAAAGTAAACTCAGTTTCCGATCTTTTGATTCTAAGTAGTTTATTCTTTCAAACTGAAAACTCTTTGTTATGAGTGCACAACAATAATCAAATTTAACTCTGTGCTCTATCATTAAGGTGAAAAAGTGTGTCCTATAAAGATAAACAAATATGAGAAAAGCTACCTGACTCTCTGATGAAAACTAGTTTCAGTTTATTTCTCATTATTAGTAGAATTTGCTTTGATTCTCTCACTATTCTGGTTTTTGTTTCACTGAATATTTAATTGTCTATTTTGTTACCATTTCATGCTGTAAAATCTGGGTTCTCCATACAGTGCAGGACAATGTTATAACCAAAATCTACCACCAGGAAATATTAACTCTAGAGAAGTGTTTTCTTTCTTTAAGGTACTTAGTTCCACTTTAGTCTCAAGATTTATGTAATAAAAGCACACTGAAGCCCCAGCCCTCTTCCCCAAGAGAAATTTTGTTTCCTTATACCATCTTTGCTGTTATCTTAATGTTTCACTTCCCCAAAATCTCTTAACTCCTTTTCACAAGAGGGAAAGTGTGGGCGGGGAGGAAGGGAGCAGGAGGGTAAAAAAATAATTTTATTTTCAGTTTGGCTTATTCTAACCAAATAATATAACTATTCCATATAGTACCTATTAACTTCTTTCTCTGAGGAAGAAAGGAACAAATGCATATAAGATGTTGGCAAGAATTAAAGTGATAGAAAAGTTCTCTGTAAGATGTTGCTTTGGAAAAATTTTTTAAAAAATCAAATGCTGTGTAATAATGTAGTTTGGGTTATGTGAAAAGTACTTTAGTATTATTTCAGGGAGGATGACTCAGGATCCTTTTTCCATACGGATTTGAGCAGACATACCAACTTAATAAAAGAAAAGGAAAAAAAAAGATTTCTCATGAAAACTAAAAGGAGACAACAAAAATACATTAAAAATACAATTGTCTTAGTCTTTTAAAATTCTTTCCAATTATTTGCAGTGACTCTGGTGAAAGTATACTAATCCCTCCTCCACCAAAGATGTCTTCAGTTTAATTCCCAGAACCTCTAGATATATAGCTTTTCATTATACAAGGTACTTTGTAGGTACCAGTAAATTAAGGATAATGAGTTGGAGAGATGATGCTGGTGTATGTAGTGCAATCTAAAGGGCTCTTAATAGGAAGGCAGGACTGAATCTGACAGGAAATGTGACTATGGAAGCAAATGTCAGGGGGGTGTGCAGTACAGAGCCCAGGGATGTGGGCTTCCTCCAGAAACTGGAAAAGACGGAAAACAGATCCTCCCCTGGACTCTCCAGATAGGAACTAAGCCTTGACAACTCATTTTGCAATTCTGTCCTCTAGAACTGAACGCTAATACATTTCTGTCCTGGTTTAAAATCACTAAATGTTTGGTAAATTTGCCATAGCAACAAGAGGAAAGAAATTAATCTATAGTTTTTTTTAAATTCTGAGTTTTATTTTCTCCTTCTTGTAACATTATAAATGTTGCTGATGACTTCTAAGAAACAGCCTGACTGGAAATGTTGGTAATATGAACTTCCCATTTCACAGCTGAAGTTACTTGAGGAAAATTCAAACAAAGATCAGTTCCTCAAATAAAATGTTTCAACTAACTTCTAGATGTCACTAAGATGCCCAGTAGCAGAAGTTATAGAGGCAAAATATCCCTTCTCCCTCTGTCTCGCTCTTTCCCTGTCTACTCCTCTCTTTTGTAAGTTTTATCTCCACAAAGTGTAGATGAAAATAGAAATTAGCAGAAGATAGCTCATAACAATATGCAAGTCCTAATTGTTCTCAAAGTCCTGTTAACCCACTCACAGATATTAGTGGGATACTAACATGATCAATCAGAATCTCAAAAATATCCCTCACACAATCATATGGAGACTGAGTTATTGAAAGACCATCATAGGTACAAAGATATATATTATACATAGGTATATACTATGTAAATACTATATGTACTATATAATACTATATATATATATATATATATATATATATATATATATATATAATTATATAGAGAGATATAGATATATAATATATACTACTATACAGTACCTTATATATGATGTAGAAAATATGTATTACATATACATGTAGTATTTTGGTAATATTCTGGGAGAGGATAATAGATGATTTAAGCTAAGGCAATAGTAGATATCTGGAATTGTAAAAAAAAAAAAAAAGACCAAATATTATTCATAATACAGAGGAATTGAAGAAAAAGTACATGCTGGACTTTTGATTGGTTTATGCAGGTGGCAAAGGGGAAGCAAAAATTCCTATACAATGCTGTGTTATGAAAGGGAGATGATGAAGTTATCAAAATAAGGAATCAAGGTAAAAGAGAAATTTTGAAGGAAAAGTGATAAATTCAGCATTGACGTAACAAAATCTGAGTGCCTAGAGAACATCCAAGAGGGAGGCTTCATGCACAGCTGGATGTGTGGAGTCAGGGACACAGACTTGGTGGTCAGTTCAGAAGTCACTGAATTAGGGTTTAAGATAAAGTCACACAGGTTGAAGAATTAGAATTAGAAGGACAGAACGTTAAATCAGGAATTCTGAGGTGCTTCAAGATCTAACGGGAAGAAGAAACTGAAAGAATCTCAAAAAAAAAAAAAAAAAAAGACAAGGAAAATGAGTACAGTGCACTATAACAAAGCCAATGTCAAATAGAGTTTCAAGAAAAAAGTGGTTAACAAAGCCAAATACCACAGAGATGAGGGACGAGAAAGAGCAGAAGGTACTGCCAGCAGACTGGGGAAAACTGGGTCACTGGTGATCCTCAGGAGTACATTTTTAGGGATGAATGAAGAATTGCAGGCAGCCTGCAGGGACTGAAGGGACTCAGAGAATTTTGAGTGAGGAAACCTCAGGGCCCAGAAGAACCAGCTCCTCTCTCCACACTCCACAGGGAGGACTGATCTGTCCTCCTGGTTTGAAATACTACCAATATGCTAATAACTCTCCAATTTGCATTTCTGTTCCAGATCTGTGTGAGGTAGAAGCTAGAATGCAATGATTTGAGATGTGAATTGGAGATGCCCTCTTCCCTATTTACTACTTCCTATGTCAATAATAGATCTACTCCCAGAGGTAGAAACACCATTTACATGCTAATAAAATATAAATCCCAAACCATAAACCCCAACATTATGTTTCTGCTCCAGAATTTTTTCATTCTTTCCAGGAGGTACAGCTTTATACATATGCAATATATATCATATAGAAGCTAGATATATAGTGTATTATATATCAATAATATAAATTATCAATAGTATATACTATGTATGTAGTATATTATTTAAAGAAGGCCAGTTTTATATATATATATATATATATATATATATATATATATATATAAAATATGTACTATAAGTATTGTATACTATGTCAATGTCTATAATCACAAACACCTCAAAATTTAAAATTTATGTGCCCCAAATATTCATTTTTAACCCCCTCTAATATCTTTTTCTCCCCTGTCTTCCTTTCAGGAACTGGGCAGTCTTCCTTTATTCCTTCATTTGCCTTACCTTCAACATACAACCTCCCATCCCTTCTAGCTCACAAATGTATCTCACATAGATCCAGCTTTATCTCTACTACCAAAGCTGTAGTTCAAGCCACCATCATTCCATATTGTAAATCCTTCCATACTGACAGTTTCCTCGGTTGGTCTCTCCAACCATTCTTTATGCCACCTTCAGAATGAACCTTTGGAATCACAAAATGCACTACTCTTTCTCCTGTCTCAAATCTTGCAGTTAGTTGCTTTCCATTTCATCTAGAATACAATCCAATTTCCTTATCATAGCTTAAAAGTTGAATAGGTGGTGCCCAAGCTACCTGCCCAGCTTAATTTCATACTGCTCTCCCTGAGCTCACTAGGGTCCAGCTATACTGAACTCTTTTGCTCAGTTTCTGCAATAAGCAAGGCGTCATCTCACCCTCAGAACCTCTGGAGGTGCTTTTCTTCCTAAAGGAGCATGGAATGCCTTATCCTCAGTTCTACAGGTATCTCTCCTCTCAGGACTTGGTTACAGTATCTCCTGATCACTATTTAAACAGATATTTCCTTAATATTTTCCATTTCTTAACTTTTCATAATGTTATCATTTTGTAATGAGCAATTCATGTTGGTTTTTTAATTTATCATCTATGTTATTACCACATTCTAAGCTGCTTTAGGACAAAGAATTTGTCTCTTCTGTTAATCATTGGAAATTCAGTCCTGTGCACTGTGCTTCATAAAAGACATTAAGCATTTGTTAAATAAACAAATAAGTGAACAAAAAAAAATAATGACACTTATAACTACCATGTATGAAGTGCTTACAATATTTCAAGAACTATCCTAAGCATTTAACATGTACTAATCCTTTAATCTTCACAACAATCCTATGAGTTAGGAACTATTACTATCTCATTTCAATGGTGAGTAAATAAATAATTATTATTATGTAAATAATTAGTGAATAAATTAAAAATTAAAAACAAAATTTAAATTATATTACTATAATAAATTACAGTATTAATCATCATCATCACATAAATTACTAGGTACAGAAAGCTTGCTCTGAATCAGGCCCATTGCTTGTACCTCTACTTCACTTGAATTGCCAACATGAATTGCTCATATCATCATCACATAAGGCCAGCAAGGCCAGCACCTTTGTGCTCTTTCACACATCCATGAGAAGCCAGAGATAAAGAACAGTAAAGTGCTCTGGAGCAAAACAAGAACTCAGATCCACAATAGTTTCACTACTAATTCTTTGCTTCAAAACAATATTATTAAAATTTTGTTTTTCACATGAACAAATTATTATTATTATTATTATTATTATTAGTAGTAGTAGTAGTAGTAGTAATAGTAGTAGTAGTAGTAGTAGTAGTAGTAGTAGTAGTAGTATAGGGCAGGGAGTATTGGGGATTGAACTTAGGGGCACTCGATTACTGACCCACATTCCCAGCCCTATTTTGTATTTTATTTAGAGATATGGTCTCACTGAGTTGCTTCATGCCTCACTTGTGCTGAGATTGGCTTTGAACTTGTAATCTCCCTGCCTCAGCCTCCTGAGCCATTGGGATAATAGGCATGACCCACTGTGCCTAGCTAAATGAACAAATACTTTTAATGAGAATATATAGTGCTGAGATGGAGCAATGTAAGATACCTGTGGAAATGCCACAAAGGGTATGAATTTGTATAATACATTTGGATAGCCTGAGGAAATTATCCCAAATATGTACAAGATTTGAAGCATCAAGATGATCATTGAAACCATAGGAACTATGATTCTAGAATGTCAAGAACATATAAAATTTAAATATATACGTCAATGACCTCCCTATAGCGTTCTTTAAAATGTGGGATTTTATTTCATTCTCATTTCCTCAGGTCAAAAGGCTCTATAGATAGGAATGGCTCATGGAATGACTAGAAAGCACAAAGTTGGGAAGCAAAGACACATAAAGTGACTCGAACAGAGAAAATATGACTGTTAAGCTATTTTAAGAAATGTGTCACCATTTTAAAGTCGTTCTTTAAAGTTATCCTAACTTATAACTGGTGTTACCATTGAATTGACTTTTAAAAAGCACGTGAGATAGCATCTAAGTCCTGAACATTTACAAAACATTTTCCCAGGAGAAGTTAGAACTTTAGGAAAGTTAGGGAGCTGCGTGTGAATAAGTATTTCAAACCATAACAGGATATTTCAAATTCTCAATGTAAACACATTGGGATGTTCCACCAACACAAGCCCAACCTTATAAAACTGTTCTTACATTAGACAATAACCTTGTTATGTTCTTCCCATAATATCCAAGACTATATGTGAGCATAAATCATTCTCTCTATAGTGTTATTTTTATTTTACCCAAATCCAGGAGCTCATTTCAAATTGAGTTTACTAAAGGAACACAATAATGGATACATAAAGAAGTTTGCTTCTAAAAAGTAGCTCAAATAATAAATTTCACCCACATTCTCTTGCCTCTCATAAAAGGTTTTCTTTGGGTTTTTTGTTTTGGTTTTCTCTCAATTTCTTCTTAAAAGGACTACTATTAATGGCAAGGTCAACTATGTCTTACCACAAGTGACAATGAATTGATAACCCAATATCTAAGAAGTGATTTACTGTCACATATCTATCATCAACCCTTCAGAAAAGCAAGAGAATATGATGCCTTATTAGGGTGCTACCTGAGTTGGGGTAGAGGCTTCATCATATTGAAATGACTGCGTGTATAGGAAAATGGGACCGTGTTACAGCCTATAAATACACTGTCACCTCTAACAAGCAGCAAGACATCTCATTCTAGAAAGCCAAACGCTGCAATGTGTCTTTCGAAGTTCTCTCGCTGGTCCCAAAAACTTAGACACAGATTCAAATAAAGTTATTTAAAGTAGATTCTGATATACATACACCCACGTCTTCCCAAGTTATTTTTTTTTTCCTCTTAGAGTGTCTCCAGTCAATCTGACCACTTCAACCTGACAGGCAAACCAGTTAAGTAGGCAGTTTGTGGGCCAAAAATCTGTCAAAATGGTTGGCTTCACTGGTGATTACTTTTTGACTGACTGGAGTAGTCAAGTTCATCAAAACAGTCAAACCACATTTCCCATATACACAGTCTCAATGCTTGCTGTTTCTGTAGGCGTGTTCTGTTTATACGTTTGAAGGAAGTATTATTAAGATTCAGTGTTGAAGAGAAACAAGTTGAAAAAGTTGTGAGCAACTAGTTTGACAATTAAGATCCCCTCTGAGTTAGTCCCCAGCTTCCCCACCCAGGAGAAAAAGCCTCATGGCCCTGCCTGAGAGCCATGAACAGAAGCTGGTCGTGGAGGTCACCCACATGCCCTGCTGCTAACATTTTCTAGTTAGGGGACTAAGACATGTGTCCTGACAGGGAAATGGGCTTGTCAGACTTTCTGGGATTAAATAAAAACACTTGAAAAGAATCCAGTGGAGGGGTGGGTAATACTGATATCATGTTAACAGGGGTTATGTATTCCTAGTGTGAATAACCATTTTTGTCAGAAGAAAGATAAGCTTGAAAAAAAAACTCCTTAAGAAATTTTAAAATGGGGTGAAGGCAATTTAATTTCTTAGCAGGAACAAATGCCAACACTGAAACGCAATCTGATGGTTTCAAAAGCATTGTGAGAGCAGCAGTTAAGATCACAAGCTTGGAATCAATCAACCTGACTTCAAACCTGAGCTCCCCACGGACAGGCTGTGTAATTTTGGGCTAGATATTTTCCTACCTATATGCAGTACCCTTAACTGTACAATGGAGGCAATAGTATTACTCAATTTCCAGGGTTGCTCTAAATCCTAGATAACTTAATGTGGATACAGCATATCAAATAGGGTAAGGAGGACTTACTGCGGGCCAGAGGAGGCTTAGCTCAAACACAGTGTTAACTATGAAAACATCTTATTTAAATAAAGGATTTTATAAAGTATTGAATTTTTTTTCATATCAGCATCTTATGTTGTTTCAAATCATATCTAAGTTAACAGTTCGATCATTCCATATCTTCATAATCTCTGAGAAGCATAATGGCAACAGTACAAGCTCCCCATTCTGTGCAGACTTTAACCAGATGCTTCACCCTCACTTTCTCCTCTAACAACCATGAAAATATTAGAAGTACATCAGATTCACAGACGAAGGAAGTAAATGCCAATTAAATGGCACAATTTGTCTCAGATTCAACAGATTCTCAGTTAAAGTTGGTTTTTAAACCTATGCACATTCTAATTCATCATGTTTCAAAGAACTTATAATGCAAAAAAAAATCTAACTAATAATTACCCATATTTCTGGATATTATAGCAAAGAATGGCCGATGTTGCAGGCTGTGTCTTCCTAAAGAAAAATGTTCATCTATTGAATTTCCAAAGGCATTAAGAGTAAATAAGAGGGGTCAGGATGATTCAAACCTACTCCATCGTATCCTGAATCCTTCCTATGCTGTTTCTATTTTCTAAATTGATTCTTTGGATTCCCAAACAACAAATATCAGAAAGGTAAAACTACTAGCATGATCCAAAGAATCTGGGCATACACAGGATTCAAAAACTGGTTAATTCAGCAAAGACAGAGTAAAAAGCCTTGTTATACGAAGACAACTCATGCATGAATTTAAAGCCTGAAAGCTAAGAAATTGTTTGAGACATCAAATGATATAATATTTTGGGAGGTGATTTTTTTCAGTCCTCGATAGAGGTAGCAATCTCAGACAGTGATGTACAAAAATCTTAAAGACTCTGAAGGATGGTGAATGAATGGTACCACTGGGAAGAGCCCAAGCTTCCAGCTAAAACTCAGCATCGGAGGGTGTAATCTAACATACAGGATTAACATCTCAGGAGTCCTGCCCTGGGTCAGTTCATCTCTTTGTGATGCCTTATCCTCTAGATGGAAATAAAAACAGTGAACTCTTTTAAATGTGCCCTATGGTCTGATTAAAGATTGAAAAGGGCTCTAAAAATCCACAGCACTCCCAGGGAAAAATGCTAAATATCATTATCATTATTACACCAAATGTCATAATTTGGTCTCCTCAGATTCCCTTTTTATGTAGATTCCATCAAACTCTGACTTTTGACTTTTTGCCTATCTGACCAAATCTCCAATGACAAAGCAAAGGGAAATGTTGAGGCAATTAGTGGGAAATGGAAGCAATTAATTCCCTTTTTTAGTGGAGACCTGGCCTCTGTGAACCAGTTTAACCAAAAATAATCAATGACCTTTCTCTGCCCAAACTGAAGCAAATCTACTTGATATTTGTCACTGGTTATCCATCTACTGCTTCAACACTAATGAGTCTCTTCACTTTGCCCCTTCCTTTTATGAAATAGAGCCATCACTTCTGCTCCCCCGTTACCTCTGCATCTGCTATTTCTGCAAAACGAATACAGGCAAAGGCCTCGTTATCCATGTGTAAGCCCAGGAAACATTTTTAGCATAACCATGATTTCTGATGTCCCCCAATGCTTCCCCCTCAAACTGTTTCCCCTTTTCTTCTATAGAAGCCAAATCTTGTTCAAAATGCAAGAAAAAGAACAACAAAGATAAAGTTTAAATTTAAGTCTCCCAGAAAAGTTTGCATAATTTATTTAGGTCTGAGCACCATATCATCCTAGATCAAAGTCTCTGCCACTCCACTTTCTCCCTGGTGTCTTTGGAAAAGTTACCTGTCCTTCAAAATCCTCACTTTCCTCTTCTGAATAATGGAGATAGCAGCACTTTCCTCAAAGGTATTGTCAGACTTAAATGAAGTGATACACATAAAACCTTAGCACATGAAAAGAGTTTAATCACAAAGAGTTTAATCAATATAACCTGAGAAGAGGAGAGGAGGGAAGAGAAGGATTTCATGAAATGTAGCTGATTTTGATACTCACTAAAACCCTTCTAAGAAAACTGCCACACAAGCAGGAAGTAGTTAGCATTCTGGGTCTCCCTTTCATCCTATGGTAAAGAACTTATTATTTTAGTTTGTCTGTTTTATAAATAAGCACATTCTGGAATAACCTTGCTTGCTAGTTTTGTTGATGTTGCTATTTGTTTCACCATTAGACAAATATATATTTTTTTAAATGCTTGAAAGCTTTACATCTCACAGAATGAATCCAGTGGGAGGAATCTAAGGGAATTTGGAGACAACTTAGTACAACAGGGTTTCAAACACAAACCAATGAAAATGCAAAGGAAATGACAATAAGTTTTGACAAAATATGGAACAGTTTAAAAAAAAAGCCCTAGAAAGAAAAAGCAAATTAAGAGTTACTTCCCAAATTATGCAGAGTTGCTTTTTCTCTATTTCCTTTTTCTCTGTAAACTCTTTCCTAATGCAGAGTATTGAAGACAGACTTAATAGGAGATAATATTGAGGGGGAGAAAAACAGATGTATGAGACATTGGCTCATTGTTAAGTTTCTTGTTATGAAAATCTATCAGAATTGTGGGTCAAGGCCTCATAGGGAGAACAAGAGAAGTTATTTGCTGTGAGCTAGATTTCCAATCCCAGAGCACTTATGTCCAACATAGGTATGATCTCCTAGAGACAGAGTCAGAGCAACTCTTCTGGTATAGGAACAGAATTTAAGCACCACTAGATTCCCCATTCTTTAGACTCAGGCAGAACCTCAAAACTTCACTGTCCGTACTAGATATTAATGCAACTTAAAATCCTCAGGAAACACGCCTATAAACACAGACAGACTTATTCAAAATCACATGGCAAGTTGGTAGCAAGCTGAAAGTGCTGAACGTCTGACTTCCTATTTCATAGTGTTCCATCAACACCAAGCCATGCAACCACAGAGAAATCACTGAATCATTTTCACATATTGGCTTAGGCCACTGGTTTTGGGACTAATCCATTTTCAGTTTAAATGATTATTTCTCCAGTGGAAAAGATGACTGTTTTTATCACCTTTGATTCTCTCATGAAGTAGGTTCTATCATATTTTTAGCAAATGCACCCTGTTCTTGCCAAAAGTCACAACTACTTTGCAAAGTATTACCCAGAGACTACACACACACACACACACACACACACACACACACACACACACACACACCCTTTTACTCCTTTAAAGTAGATTCAGGAGTGCTCTATCAATGAAAATCTAAAACTAATGACTTCAGTCTTTCATGTTCCAATTAATCTTCCAAATGTCTAGAACAGAGAGATCCTGTTGACACATAAATCGATTGAGCTATTGTTCTTATTAAAATCCTACCACTCTTAAAAGCACAGTGCTCCTTTGTCTGTCTCCACCTTGTCTCTCTGGGCTTACTTCATGTTATTTCCCACAATGGCCCAAGCTCTGCTCAAGGGTCTTTGAATATGCCTTGCTCCTCATAACTCTGCACGTTCCAGTCTTCTGGCCTTTCTCCCACCAATTTCCTGCCTAGAGAATAGCTAATTATTTTCAAGACATGCTTTAACCATCATCTCTTTGACTCCTTCCCATACCCCTAAACTCACAGAGAATTCACATATACTTTTATTATACACTGGTTTCTACAATTAATTGTTGAAATCCCTGAACTGCTCATTGGCAGATACATTATCTTAGACATTTGAGCATCCTCAGGACCTAGCCTAGCACAGGTGCACTTCTTTCTTTATATATTTTCAACATATTTAAATCTGCATAAATATTAATATGTTAAAATGATATATGTTCTGCCCTCTTTAGAAAATGGTGTCGTTACTTAACTCACTGGGCAGATTATCCCACTGGTTCTTCCTACTCAGCTTAAGGGTAGATAGGCTCAGGGTTTTCCAAGAATTATATCACCAACTATTCACAAGAAGTATTCAAAAGGCTAATAAAAATGCCACCAAATCAACAGATGTTTCAAATTTTGAGAAAATTAAAAAGAAGTTGAATATACATACTGAAACAGTCTTTAATGGTAGGTGTAAATCTCACGGAAAGGACAAATCATCCTTCATGTGAAAAACTGCCTTGCAGATATGAAGAGCAATCATATCTACAGAAGAGGGAAAGTGATTAAAAAGAAATATTTGAGACTATGACTAAAGAAATGAATGTCTCTTCAGATTAATTAAGGAAAAACTCAGAATTTTACCAAAATTTAAAGTTTGGTGGTGAAAATGCTGCTGACAAAACTTCTGTTGCAGAAGGTTTAGTAAATTTAGTAAGGCTAGGGTTACGGCTCAGTGGTACAGAACATGCCTTGCATGTGCCAGGCTCTGGGTTTGATCCTCAGGGCCACAAAAAATAAATAAATAAAATAATTATATATATAACAGTAAATTCAAATATATTTGCATCTGCACAGGCTCAGAGGAAGCAGAAAGGGAAACATCTTTACTGCTGAGGAATTCCCTGTTGAAACTAGCAGAGATCATGACCTGCTATAACCCAATTGCCAGGGTAATAAGTATTGACCTAAGTTTTTAGAGAGTCAGGAAAGATGCTTGATAAAATAAGTATTAGCAAAGAGGGGGAAAACGTATAAAACTAAAATGCTGATTAAACAGATAACCTGGTTTCCATTCTTACTTGAGTGGAAATACATCTAAAGGAAGACAAATATCTACCAGAACTTAATTTATTCATCTTCTGCATTTGGAACATAATTGTGAGGAAGAAATATAGAAAGAAAGAAGGGATGATGGAAGAAGTCTGTTCCAATGAAAGAAAGATGAACACAGTCTGTATCGATAAGCAAGCAGAAAGAATATTTCAGAAAAGATGAGAGATGATTTGGAAACACTCTTCCATGGTAACTCTTGGGAACAAACATGGGGCATACGAATCTCCTTATCAAAAGTCCACCTCTACTTCCTAGACTCATTTTCCTTCAATTGCTTCCCTTAGATACATTCTCTAAAAAAGATCAAAGAGATCTTTTTGAGATCAAACTTTTACTTATTCTTTCAAACCTGAAAAGATAAAAGAAAAATGCAGCCTTGTGATTTTTAATATCATCAGGCTCAATGTCTCTGGATCCTGCAAGCAATTAATAAATGAAGAACAAGAGTTTTCTCCTACTTGAACAGTCCATTTTTAAATCTGGTTACCTAAGGATATCTCATGAATATTTTACTTTTTCATTAAATGGATTCTCTCAATTTTCTTAATGTTTAACATAAACTACCTCTATTCTACTACTATTTTGGTTTTGTTGTTGTTGTTGGGAAGTGGCCAAGGCATGTCCCAATGAATCCAATTTAATAGAATCACGAAATTATTTTACCATCAACTATACTTTCATTAGTCTACCAAATTGTGATACTTGTCCAAACACTCACAACCCAACTCCATAGATTGCTTAATTAGTGATTCACAATTCTGTAAAATATAGTTTTGTATGTTAATTTTTCCTTTCCTACAAACCCACTATTAACTTTTCTCTTCATAGGTTATATTTTTGCTACTGTTCTATGTCTCTCAAATGATTCTCCATGATCTTAGTAAACATCACCAGCAAAACCTTAGCAGCAACTATATTTTACACTCTACATCTGTTTTGCTTAGATGCCAAATAGTCCAAGATAGCAATCTGCTGTTTCTAAACATTGGCTTTCTAGATCTTGCTCCATTTCTTAATCCAGGGTTTTTGACTACAAGAGTTTATTTCCATGAAGAATCTGGAATGTTTAACTGATTTAAAAAGCTTTATTTGTGCAATGCTGTATATAAGATTAAATGATGGCTTTTCTATATGTATGCAGTGTTTATTATGTAAATACATGTCATAATTCCATTTGAATCATATTCCATTGAGTTTACTTGTGAAACCATGGTATAAGAACATTTTGTTTCTTTAGTTTTTCCTTTCCTTATTTTGTTTGTTTCTCCTTTCCTTATTTCTCCTTTCTGACTATCCAACCCTATACTTCCACTATACTAATTACTACAATTTCTGAAAAGTTTATTTATACTAAAAAATTGGATTATATTTAAACATCTAATAATCATTTTGGCTATCTAGAAGTTAAACACTTGTGCCTCAGTCACCAAAATTAAGCTGACTTTTAAGAACCATGTTTCATTTTTGACATCAACTCAAAAGTTTCAGTTCAATAAAATGTACTCATACATGCACTTTTCTACAGCTTTGGAATGAAACTGAAAATTGAAAAATTATAACAAAGCCAACAAAATAGACAACATGAAAATTAAACATAATCCATTGTTTTGTGGCTAAATGTCTTTTAATTTTCAAAACAGAAACCATAAAGTTTGGCCTATTTAAGGTCGTTTCCATAAAAAAATAAATAAATAAAAGATTTAAAAGTAGAAAGCTATACTCAGATTCATTTATAATACAAATGAAATATAATGTCTGAATAATCTTGATAATAACCTCCATATTTTGCTTCACTTTGCTTTATTGGCAGTCTCTGAACAGGGAAGTCATCAAGGTTATTTTTAACTCTCTCAATGTTAAATGAAGTTTCAAGTAAATAAGTTACTAATAGCTACTCAAGATTAATTAAAGATTACCTCAGGTTTATTATTCTTCTCAGAATTTCTATTCTAAATAAAACATTCTGAGACAATAATGAAAGTATAAAATAATAACTGTTTTAAACAAATATATGTATATATAATATATATGAATGTATATATGTAAATAGAGATACACAAATAATCTTTAAATTCTACTATAGCTTTTTAAATTATTATAATGAAAACATATTAGTTTAAAAAGTATTTGCTTTAGTTTATCTCAAATCTCCTACACAAACTTTTAGAATCTATATACGTATAAAAGACAAGAATGATTTTTGATTCTCAAGAAAGAGACAGTATGCTAACACACTGGTGTTATTTCTTACTTCTATGAACAGAACTTATATTTTTCTACCTTAAAAAGCCAATAAAATATATATTTCTAGAGTGTAAATAAAAATTAACATTAACTCATAAAATAACATGAGGCAATAAGATGTCAAATCATATTTCAATTTAGTAAATATCTGAGAATATTAAACCACCAGAAGAAATTCCTTTGGTTACCATGAACTAAAACAGTGATTTCTACGTCTTGATTAAAATAAAACATTAATGGAGTTTCTGTTATACTTTACCCAAATTATAGCAAATCACAGCTTGACTATTCTAACATCCTGATACCTACTCATCACACAAGATGAAATCATAATTATAAGCAAGCTACACACAGCAAAGTAGAATAGATATTGATTAGACTTGTCTTCATAGTTTGTTTAAAGTACAGAAAATTAACCTGCCAGTTTCGTTACCTACCAGCACTGATTGGATTCTATCAGTGTAATCACCTCTATAAACAGCTTCAAATTACAATCCCTTTTCCCATAACACAAGCACTGGGCCCAAAGAGACAACCGGAGTAAATGATCTGATCATGAGTAATGAATAGTTTGGACTGGTTGGAATCCACTTAGTTGAGGAAAGAGAAAAGAGAAGTGGCTCATTAGGGCACTTCCTGAACCCTGGTTGGAATTTCAGTTAAGGAAGAAGAAATGACACAGCAGTTTCAAGTTAAGGCGACTTCCTTTCTTTATCTGAAATATGCTGCTAATTTGAGAAATAGCACTCCAACAAAACTACTCCACAGTGGTGTGGCCACTGTAGAAACTCCCGTTGATAGAATTATTGCCCCATAATTAACATTTTTTTTCCCAGAATATACACAAGCAGTACATGGTTGTTATCAAAATGGACTAAGATCCCACATTCATTGCAACATGATTATTTCATGAGTAACATTTCCTCAACAAACTGCACCTGCACCATATTTTAGTTTTAATAATTGCACTTTTATCTTAAGTATTAACAGAGTTTTTTCTTGATACGATCAAATTTTTCATATATATATATATATATATATATATATATATATTTGATTTTGCTGTCAAAGTGACTCCAGGATAATTTTTAACTTGCCCCAAAATATTTTATCTTCCCATGTAGATGGAAGATACACAATCCAGCTTTTGAGATTTTATTATTATTTATGCCCTACTTTGGCATGTATTTTCAAAAGACATGAGCACTTGTTACTCATTGCCTTTATAAATGAAACTACTAAAAATGTCTATTTCATGTATTAGTTATCTGTAGAAACATATAATCAAAAGGTAAGACTTTATTCTCACCTGGCAAGTTTTGCTGTGAATCTATATTCATAACAGTTAGACTATTTGCTCTTTTTTTTAACCTGTATCTAAAAATATATATACAAAGCAAGATGTTCAGGTAAATTACTGAAGTTTCATGTAAAGGTTATGCACAAAATTTTATTGTCTTTGTGTTTTAAAAGTTGTGTAATTAAACAGACATTTATGTTTGTCAAGAATAGAATTATATGAAAATATCTTGGAAGTTTCTATCTTGTTTTAAGCACTATAAAAGCGTTTTTCAGGTTATTATAGAATGCATCTAAGTCTTATAAGATATTTGGAAGTAGTAAATGTTCAAGTTAGGGTAAATTGTTTGAATTAGCATACTATTAAAGTAATAAGATTCATATCAGAAACATCATTGGAAAAGAAAATATTTGTGAATTTAATTCATATTAGAAACTGAATCAAATTAGAGTTTAATACATTTGTGTGATACAATATGTTTAACATTTGTTAGATCTATGTAAAATACATTTGTGTAATTCAGAAGGTAAGTTTTAAAGCTATATTACCCTATGGGCATATGTTTGATTTTCAAAGGTTGCGCATGCTTACATATTCACACCTGAAGAACCAAAAATGTGTGAGTTAGGAGCAGTTATTTCATCTCTTAATGAGGTCCCAATGGGATAGTTATGACTTTTAAAAGTTTTGTTATATATTGCTTCTACATTTTATATAACAAGCATGAATGTTATTCTTAACAAAATATAGTTTTAAGGAGTTTTTTTTCCTGTTTCTTTTCTTTTGTGGTAGTGGGGATTAAACCCATGACCTTGCACAAGTTAAGTGCTCTTAATTTTTAAGCATAATTTATACATCAAAGCTTAGTTACAGGCCAGGTGCTGTGGCGCACACCTGTGAGAATCGCAAGTTCAAAACCAGCCTCACCAAAGTTAGGCGCCAAACAGCTTAGTGAGATCCTGTCTCTAAATAAAATACAAAAAATAAGGCTGTGGATGTGGTTCAGTGGTCAAGTGCCCCTGAGTTCAATCTCTGGTACCCAAAGAGAAAAGAAAAACTCAATTATAGTATGCTAATTGCCACAAAATAATTTTACCACATATTGTCTTCTTGCTTCCCCTATGACAAGAATAACAGAGATCTTGTAGATAATTCATCTTAATTTAATTATTCATTTTGGTTTTTACCTGGTTGATGTTTATGGAGTCCCTGCAAGAAGCATTTCAGTTAATCAATCATGTGAAAAAGAAAAAACAAGTATCTTCTTGTGATTCATCAAAAATTCTTATTGTATGGGGAAGCATTTTCACTTCTCATGTTCGAATGATCATCAAGCCTCATTATCACTATTCTTAAAGTAGTCCTCACAAATAAATGTCAAAATGTATGTATGTCAAAATGCTTAGGAGCAAAAGCTCCTGTTAGGATTTGGATCTGGAATGTCTCTCAAAGGCTCATATACTTAATGGCTGGGTCCCAGTGCAGCAATGTTGGTAGGTGAAGCTTTTAGGAAATGATTGGATTATATGGGCTCTAACTTCATCAGATTAATCCATTTGATAATAGGTTAGTAATTTGAATGGATTTCAGGGAGGTTGGAGGAAGCAAGTCACTCTCTTGCTGTGTGCACATTAGAAGGATTTATCTTGTCCGCAACCTCTTTCTCTCTCTGCTTGCAGGCTGTCATGAACTAAGTGGCTCTCCTCTGCCATGTCCTTCTGCCATGATATTCTGCCTCACCTCAGGTCCAAAACAATGGAGTCAGCTAACCATGGACTGAAATGTCTGCAACTGGAAGCTGGAATAAATCTTTCCTGCTCTAAGTTGTATGTGTCAGGTGTTTTGGTCACAGTGATGAAATCAGAATAAAACAAATCCTAACTTGCCCTTGACTACTTTGATTCAAATTCTAGCTCCGCCTCTTCTTAACTATGGCAAATACTTAATATCTCTCTGCCTCAGTCTCTTCATCTATAAAATAAAAATAATAATATTACCTAGGGCCAGGCTTTCATGAGGATTAAAAGTTTAATCAATTTAAATTATTTAAACATCACCAGGCAGTAAGTAAATATGATGTGACTTTTCCTCTATTTATTAATTATCTCTGTCACATTCATTTTTAATAATTTTATTTATTCTATTTTTATATATGACATTATAATGCATTTTCATTCATAGTAACATGTAGAGAACTGTTTTTCATGCCTCTGGTTGCATATAAAGTAGAGTCACACCATTTGTGTCTTCATACATGTACTTGGGGTAACGATGTCCATCTCATTCCACCATCTTTCCTACCCTCCAGCCCCCTCACTTTCCCTCCTTCCATTTTTCCCCTTTGCCAAATCTAGAGTTCATCTAATCCTCCCATGCCCCTCCCCACCACATTATGGATCAGCATCCTCATATCAGAAAAAACATTCAGCATTTGGTTTGGGGGGTTGGCTTACTTCACTTAGCATAATATTCTCCAACTCCATCCATTTACCTGCAAATGCCATGATTATATTCTCTTTTAATTCTGAGTAATATTCCATTGTGTATATACACCACATTTTCTTTATTCATTCATCTACTGAAGAACATCTAGACTGGTTCCACAATTTAGCTATTGTGAATGGTGCTATTATAAATATTCATGTGGCTGTGTTACTATAGTATGCTGTTTTTAAGTCCTTTGGGTATAAAACAAGTAGTGGGATAACTGGGTCAAATGGTGTTTCCATTTCCACTTTTCCAAGGAATCTCCATACTGCTATCCATATTGGCTGCACCAATTTGCAGTCCTACCAGTAATGCATGAGTGTGCCTTTTTCCCCATGTCCTCATCAACACTTACTGTTGTTTGTATTCTTAATAGCTGCCACTCTGATTGGAGTGAGATGAAATCTTAAAGTAGTTTTGATTTGCAATTCTCTAATTGCTAGAGATGTTGAACATTTTTTCATATATTTGTTGATTGATTGTATATCATCTTCTGAGAAGTGTCTGTTCAATTCCTTGACCCATTTATTGATTGGGTTATTTGGTTTTGTTTTTGTTTGTTTGTTTGTTTGTTTGGTGTTAAGATTTTTGAGTTCTTTACATATCCTAGAGATTAATGCTATATCTGATGAGCATGTGGTAAAAATTTGCTCCCAAAATGTAGCCTTTCTATTCACCTCACGGATTGTTTGTTGGTGTTGTTGTTGTTGTTGAAAAGAAGTTTTTTTTTTTTTTTAGTTTGAATCCATCCCATTTATTGATTCTTGATTTTATTTCTTGCACTGTAGGAATCTTATTAAGGAAATGGTCAATCTCAATACCAACTTATCTTATCAACAACATGTGTTTGATAGTTTCCTTCTCCTTTAATGTCTCTTCTTCATTACTTTTTAGAGTGCCAATGACTCAGATTTTCCCCTAACTCACTGGGTATTCCTTCCCTGTTTTGCTATTTCCTCCTTTCTTCCCTAAGGCAATACTACTGAAGTGCCCAAAGTCTCCATCTGTTCTCTCTTCTTCTCTAGTTTCCTCATTACCTGGGCTACCCCATTTATTCTCATGACTATATGATCTATATGCTGATGATTCTCATGGTTATTCTCATACTTGACCTCTCTCCTGTATTCCATACATATATATCCAACCACCTACTTGACATCTGCCTTTTCCTGTATAGCAGAAAACTCAAATCTGTCTTCCAACCACACTCTATTTAAAGCCCTCCCTGTCTTTCCGCCATCTTCATCTCTCTAGTTGCTCAGGCTCAAAACCCCATAGGTGTTCTTGCCTCATCGTTTTCTCTCCTATCTTTGAGCTATACACCTCTAACTCCAGGGAGATTTACCTGAATTATACAGAATCAATCTGCTTCCTATTGCTCTCATCCTGGACAAAGCTAACTTCATCTCTCGCCTGGATATCTGCAAAAACCTTTCAACTGCCCTCCCTGCTTCTTCTTTGCTACTACTCCACCCACCAGCAAGCACAATTTGTTCTTAAAAGGCAACCATAATGGTTATTTTAAACACCAAAGCCAATCTTGTAGTTTTCTGTTCAACATTCACTCACAGTATCCCTCTATACTCAGAGCAAAAATTAAAGCAATTCCAAATCCTTAAAACAATTTCTAAGATCCTAACCCTACATACCTCCTTTAAGACTTTTTGAAGTATCAACTTCTCACTGAAGTTTGCAGTGTAAAAATTTGTCCTTTCCTCCTCCCTCTCAACAGCCCCCTCTGCCACTCATCATTGTCCCTACCCTGTTCTGTTTATTCTTTCTTCCAGAAACCCCATTACCTGTTCCCCCAGGTTTACTGTTTATTCTTTATCACCCACTGGAAAGCAGGCTTCACAAAGATCCCCCATCTGTCTGATCATTGACACATCCTACCCTCTCAGAGCAGTGCAGTAGCTGCTTAATGTATGGTGTGCTCAATAAATGAATGAATGCATGCACCAGAGCATCCTCTAGCTGATCTTATGGACTCATCTCCTTCTAAGTCATTTTCTGTCCTGATATTACTTCCGATTCATCTTTGTAAATCACACTTTTAATCAATGTATTCCTTTTATTTATAACCATTGGACACTTCCTACTCCTAAAACTTTGATTCCAAATTCCCTAGAATGGCTTATGAAAGTCTTCACACCTAAATCTGAGTCTGGATTTCAAGTTTCTTCATCAAACTGATCCTTCCTTCCTTTTGTTCAGAATATCTTTATTCAGGACTCTCTGCTTTTCAAAGCTTAGATCGTATCTGGCCACCTGTCTTGAACTTTGCATGAAAAATAGATTTGAGTACCTGTGTGTATGTGTATGTGTGTTATGTATGAACTAATGATACTTTTCCATTATTTATTGCAAATACTAACGTCAATATGTTTTATCCCACAATATATTTTAAATTCAACACAATATTCACCAAAACTATATGCTTATTAATATTTATTGAGATCAATAAATGAAAGGTCATCTCAAAATATTTTGAAAATAAATAATAGGAAAGACTTGAACAATGAGATGCTACATCCATTGTAAAGCTACACTAATTAAAACAACTCACTACTAGAACTGACATAAAATAAAAAACTCAAACATTTCACATTTTTAGAAATTTCTTACATATTCAAGGTTGTATTTTATAGTATCAAGAGATTGATGAATTCTTTAATATATTTTTAGGTCAAGTGGCTCATAATTTGATGTGCAGGAAAGAGAGAGAGGATGAGATTGTACATACTATTTAAAAATTCAATTTCAAAAATCTTATAGATTTAAATATAAAAATTTAAAAACATTACTCAGAAAAATATTTAACTGTCTAATTTTTAACCCACAAAGTGGAGAAAATATCACTGAAGAAAAAATTGGCCACCTAAATATTGAAACCTTTTTTGTGTTATGTTCAATATAGGGGAACACACTACCACTGAGCCACATCCCCATCTCTTTTTATTTTTTTTATTTTGAAACAGAGTCTCATTAAGTTTACCCAGACTGGCCTCATACTTGTAATTTTGTCTTGGTCTTCTGAGCCAATATTAAGCTTTTCTAAGAAATATATATATATATTTGTTTTTAAATTTGACAAAAAAAACTTGGAAATTATTTTTTCAATAGTTTTAAAACATATATCACTGATTATTATACTGTATTAATAGACATTTTTCCTTATTTGTCTTCTTACCTGGAAAAAAATTCTTATTGCTGAATTGAACCATAACATTTCCTTCTTTGGATTAATTTCAATGTTATCACATTGAAAATCATGTAAAATACATGTTTCATACATATCTCAGGCAAAAAGCAAAGGAGCTAGGGTACTTACCTTCCCTAAAAGCTATTAGTCAGTGTCTGCCGACTGCCTCTAGGAGAGGAGAACAGTAATTCCCAAGTCCCTAATTTGACCCGATTATGAGATAGTGTTAACTTAAAAGGTAAGACTCAGTGGGAGGTCTTTTGGGCACTGATGGTGTGTCCTGGAAGAGGATCTTAAGACCCCTGTCTTTTTCTCTTCTCTTTCACGTCCAGCCACAAGGAGAGCAGCATTGCTTGGCCATGCATGCCTGTCTCGAAATACCTCACAACAGGCCCCAAAGCAGCAAGGCCAACCAATCATGGACTGAAACTTACAAAACTGAGAGCCCAGATAAATCTTTTCTTCTTATATAAGTTGATTATCTCAGGCTAGTGGCAGACAGCTAACTCATACAGGTAGATATGAAAATATAGATCAAAAACCAATGGCATATACTTCAGTTATTTAGAATTAGCCACATCACATAGTAGACCGTATATATTAAGCTTTAATGTCCTTTACACAAACCTCACCATCAAACTCATGTTTATTCATTTTTAAAAATAATATTCTATTAAAAACATGCCATGTTTTAGGTACTAGATATATAAAGACAGTCTCACCCTCAAGGAGATTAAAAGATTTTTTAAAGATAAATGATCCATGGTTTAAATTAGTTCATAATAGGAAAAAAAAACAGTAATTTAATGGGGTAATATGTAAATTATTGATCAAAGACTATGTCAAGACAACAGGATTGCCTTTCTTGAAACTGGTTTTGGGGAAGGCATGAGATATTGAAATGAGAAAGGTTGTGAAAATAAGGATTCTTTAGTTTCCAAGTCCAAACATATTTTTGGCCACTATGGCAACAATCAATAATAGATAATGTTTAAGTTAAAGGTATTAAAAAATTATATGGGAAAAATTATGTGTGCCAAGTGGCAGATAATAAACTCCTGGAAATGAACTCAGAAGGTAGTTCTACAAGTAAAAAGTAGATGAGAAGATCTTATATTAACCCTTCAAGGAAAACCAGCATCTCCCTTGCTACTTTAGACTGCTTTCACATAAGTGTCAAAAATAAAAGGTAACTTGGTAAAAATCTTTTTAATGGCAACTGATTTTGTTTGTGGGATGTTGAGCATCTCATGCCCAAAAAGAATGTCTTTTTTTTTAATCAACAATTTGCTCAGTTAAAGACAATCATTAATTTAAGATAAACCTCCAATATTAAACACCAAAGAAACCTAGATTTTCTATCAAAAAGTCAAAGCAAAAGAAAAGCTATCTCATAAGAATTATCATAGAAACCTCAGAACCAATATTACATAGAAAATAAAATCACCACAAAATCAGATGTGGATATATAGAACAGGAATTTTTAGGTTATTCATGAATAGAAGTTATACATTTAGAGAGATTAATATTATAATTAAGACTCATCAAATAATGAATGATTCAAAGACTGGTTTCATTACAGTTTTAATAAGTGCAGAAGTTAGAAAGTGCAGGTTCCCTGATTTTATGTGATTAGATGAGACTGTGCCTGGATGGCACTATCTATAAGACAAACAATGTCAAATCCAACCTTAGATTCCAACATCATGTAAGAACTACATCCCATATAACACACAGGAAAACATCTCTCTAAAATATTTCAATTGAAACCTCTCAATTTCTACTATTTCACTAGCATATTAGTTAAGTATGCTATTTGTAAACTTTTAAAATATCTTTTTAAAACTGCACTTAAGCTTTCTCTAACAAAGTTGTGATGACCTAGAAGCACACCAGCCAAAACTGAAAGGGAAAGCATTTTAAATGTGCTTATCATTATACAAGTAAAATAATGGTAGTTTTTTTTTTTCACTTCTGAATGCTTTTCATTCACATTAGTGAACTTCAAAAACATCAACTCATCAATGTTTCACCAGTTTTAGCAGAAGTACATGAGCACATTATTTCTCTATAAGAAAAAAGTAAAATCAGTTAAAATAATCAAATGACTTTCCCAAGTTTTATGTCCCCCAATGACTCAGTTTTGATGAATAAGGAGTCTATAAATGTTTAAGGCATTACTATAACCCAATACTTCTATGATACCAAGGGTTTTAAGATTTCTCTAGATCTTATATTTATTTCTGACATGCACGAGGATATTACACAAAGAAGCAGTCCATCTAAAACTTTTGAAATAGGCAAAATTTGTCTTTAACATGCAATCTCTGTGTCCATTTCCTTTTGCCAGACAGGTTCTGTATTTCCCTTGTCATCTCCCCATCTATGCCACTATCAATAATTATTTTTAGAAAATGCTCTAATTCATCACATACCTTATTCACTGAGGTATAAATGGCTGGTAAAACTTAAAATAGTCTCCCTCCCAAAGGCATTTATATTTGGAAGTAATGAAATCTTAAGGTGAGGTATATTAAAGATGGGAAGGGGAAGATTGTATGCAAAATTCCAGAAGTCAAAAATATTTCAGGGACTCTGGTATGCAATTTGAGCCTGCTAAATTCAGACTTAACAACATGTTATTTATAAAACAAATAAAAGCAGAGTTTCTTCTTTTGTATTGTTAGTATATTTCAAATGAGATGACATAGTTTATGATTGACACTGTAGCTCCCTAGAGTTTAGAAAAATGACAAGTCCTACTATAATCTGCTGAAATTGTACATTTGTTCTCTGTACAGGGTAGGATAAGATATGTTGTCATAACAAATAACTCCAAAAACCACCAAGTATTTAAGAATAAAATGATATTTTATATTTAACATGTATGATGAGGTTTGGTTGGGGAGTTCTACCCAACATTGCTCCTCAAGGACCCAGGATAATGGAGGATCTATCTCCAAATAAGCTTTCAATAAAATTGATGTAGGAAATGATGAGAAAAACCACAAACAGGTCCTCAAAGCTCCTGCAGGAAGTGCATCAATCACTTATGTTCATCATTTATTGGCTATGACTACTTCAAAATAAATTAGCATGCAATTCTACCTTGTGCTAAATAGAGAGAACTCTTCAACATAACTTTTCCAGAGACTCACTCTTTAGTAAAGATAAGCGCTTCCATAATGTTATATAACAAACAAAACTGGTCCTTTGAATAAGCTATCTGCTTTATTCTTAATTATTTTACTGTAAATAAAAATAAGAATAAAGAATAGATTAGAGAGAAGTTACAGGAAGAGGGGAGAGAACAGGTAGATAAACAAAAATATTTTTGATAGTCATGAATTAGAGATAAAACTAAAATAAAAGAAAATTTTCTTTGTATATGTGAATATCATGATTTTTTAGT
The DNA here is from genome assembly GCF_047511675.1 of Marmota flaviventris. Classification (NCBI taxonomy): domain Eukaryota; kingdom Metazoa; phylum Chordata; class Mammalia; order Rodentia; family Sciuridae; genus Marmota; species Marmota flaviventris. The sequence goes on from NC_092498.1 coordinate 43,628,998, forward strand.
TAAGCTCTGTGCCAATACTCCTTCTAGAATCTCTCTGAAAGGGGGAAAGTGTCCTCTTTAAGAGAAGTATAGAAATATGAGAGAGAGAGAGATTGTACAAATACAAATTTTGCTATAAGAAAATAAGAAGTTTTTCCAGGGAAACTATGATAACAATACCAATACAATTATTTAGAAAGAAGGAAAATCTGGAAAGAGTAACAAGATCAGAGAGAGAGAAAAGAAATATGTGGAAGTATTTTTCCATGTTTCTCATTTTTCAGTGTTTTATTGCTTTAGAGGTTAAAAATGTCCTTGCATATGAAGAAATCATCAATGCTCAATTCTCATTTTACTTTATAATTTTGGTTTATATTTCTAACTATAATAAAACTGCAATCTGACAAGTAAAATTCAAAGAAAAAGGAGAAATGAAATAAGATTCCTTTGTTCCTCGAGTAAGATCGATGCAATTTGCAGTAATGTAATATATATATATGACCTGGACAAAGAATAAACTAAACCAAAGTTTGAACTGTTTTCTTAAGGATAACTCATACTCCTGGTGACAGCACGTGTCAATGGCAGTGAGAAATTTTTGGCTCATTATGTGGGAATAAGCAGAATAAAATAAAAAGCTCACAGTATATCAGTGAAGCTTGTCAATAAATCTGAAGAAAATGAGTGTATTGGCAGGAATAGCATTTTTTCTTTTATGGATAGTATATAATGAATGATTTGTTCATAATCCTAATTTTAAAATTGAAAATATAGAGAAAGCAATAGAAATAGATATTATCTATTAACAAGTTTTTTATTCCATAAAATGTAATCTTTGAACTCTGAATAGAGAAGCCAAAATAAAGACTCATATCATCATTCAAGATATCTTTTCTCTTAAAATTTTATAGGGATACATAAAATAAAAATTATAAAAACTTGGATTTTTAATATTGTTTCTTCTTTATAATTGCAATTTATGTGCTCCATTTTTATTTATTCTTTTACCAGATTCAGAATGTATTATAATGTCTGAATGGTACACTGCTGCAATGGTCAACTTGGAGTGTCTGGATCAAAGACAATCTGGCAAGTGAAAATGTGCAGTCGCACACTCACAAGGCCTGGCTGCTAACATCATGGCTATCGAAAACTGCCTCACACTTTCTGAACTACTTTCCCAACCCCACTCCATCACTTGGGACTCATCTGATGTGGTTTAACCCTGATTTTCCATACTACATATATGGCTTCTGCTTTCATATAAGAATTAACATTGTAGTATTCACTTTTATTTTGACAGAGTTCAAATAGCAAAATAGATTAGATATACTGTCATGGCTTAGGAAATTTAAAATGGAATGCATTCATATTAGGTGGAGGTTTCCACCAAGGGAATGTTAATACTTAATTTCCCAGGATAGTTATTTCATATGCCTCCAGTATGTATCTCCTGTCCTGACACTGAGATATAAATGATCCATTAAACTTGCTAACTGAAATATTTCCCAAAATGTAAATAAATGTGTGTGTCCAGACTAGCCTTGGTAAGCACACTGATTACACTGAGTGTGAGCTGTGAGTTGCCTTACCATTTAATATACACTTATATGTATATTGTCTACATTTTTGACAAGATAATATTTCCTTTCATTTTGCTGTTGGCAACTAAGAAAGAAAAGGGAAGAAGGCATAAAATTAAAAAATATATATATATATCCAACAAAAATGTGAGAGAACGCAAACCAACTATCATAGAATATAAGCACAGCTCTGTTCAAATATCAACTGCAGTTTTAAGTAATTTGGGGTGTGGATGTTAAGCATCAGGAAATTTCACTTAAATATGTTATAGAATTTACTGACTTAAAAACACACAACAAAACAAAAATCAGGTAATGAACTTCAGAAATTATAAAGCTAGAATATTAGAAAATTCAACCCCTTGAAAGGTTTCCATTTTAAACAAGAGAAAATAAAAGCTGGCTAGCAGTGACCATGGTGGTATACCTGAAAATGTATGGCAAGTAATGGTGTACTCAGAAATGATTCTTTTCTATTGTGTGCAGACTTTCCTAATCATGTAGAAAACTGTACTTCATTGTCTGTATTCAACTCAAAGCAGGCAAGCTTTGAAAACCCAAAAGATCTCACAGGTTCTATCTCTCTTGTTATACTCTATTTTGGATGACAGTTCTTAAACAAAGGGCACTTGTGCATGCATACACACACATACACACACACACAATTTGCACAACTTGGCTGTTGATGACTGTAACCTCTCCCAGACGGTGCTGCAAGTTCAGCCAGTTTCCAAAACGAAAAGGGCCAGATGTATCTCTCTTTCACATGGTATGCAGACCTACAACTGTTCACCTTCTACTGCAACCTAACCCAAAGCTGCAAATCTGGCATTAGAGAAACATAACAGGTGTGACAGGGGAGGAACAATGGATGCCAACTAACCTTAAAGAAAAACACAGGTGAAAATATCAGACATAGTTTGATTTTAGATGTCTATATATTATCAATTCACAGAGTATAGGTAGCAAAGTGAAAATGACATTTTAGCACAATGGGATAAAGGCAATCCCACAGGTACCACTGAGAATTGGTAGAATGACATTCTTTTCTAGAATAGAGCCATGGAAGAATATCCTTGGCTTTAAAAAATATATAATACAACATACGCGTTAGAAGGATTGCATTGTTATATGAAGATGAAACAATTAAATGAAAAACAGTATAGATGACTTTAACTAGATATTGATACAAAGAAAACTCAGATAGGCAGCACCCTATATCACAAGTAAGTTTAGAGTTGTTCACCTGGTATTATTTAATCCTGTATTATATGTTTTTAGTTGAAAGCAGAACTTCATAGTTACAATGGACAAATCTGAGTTCATGATTAATTTGTTAATAGTTTACCCCGACAGGAATATTAAGGTTAACTTGGGATTATAAGTAATCTACAATGGCTTTTTATCAAACATAATTGTTACAAAAGTATTTATAAGTTAGAACTAAACATTTAAAAAACATTCATCCAACACAATGAAAGATTCATTCGAAAGTCAGACAGGGACAGTGGAGAAAATGAATCAGAATAAGTCAATATCTAAGTCAATATGACTCCTCTCTCTCTAAATTCCTTTAACAAATCTTATTAATTCAATGGGGACATTGCTGAATAAATCTCAAAATTATAAAGTTGAATGGCATATTTGGACTTCTTTTAAAACTAATGGTTCATATTTTCTATAAATCCAAAGTAAACTTTCCTTACATTGAGAGGGAGATGACTATAATGTGTGGAAGAATTGTTCACAAATATATGTACTTTTGTTGCTAAAACTTGAATCTCTTTACTCTTTAATTCAAACTGCCTTGACTTCTCATGTTTATGCAAAACAGATTTTTTGGAGAAAAAAAAAAGAGAGGTACTGTAACATCAGAGGAAATCATCAAAGAACTAGTGGCAACATCTTAAGGCTTTTATCAAAGTAGTGAGGGAATGCATTAAAGCAACAATATCTGAAGCTTACATGTGATGGGACTGCTCAATTTAATAGTGTATCTTATGAACATATGTGGATATAATGATTTTTCTGTAAGAATACTCCACTCTAAAGGATTTTTTTTTCTGAGTAAGAGAACATTATTCTCTCAAGACAATTCAGGAAAAAAAACACCAATATTTCATAAATAATAGATGTCTCACACTCTACAAACAGAGGACCAAAGATTTTGAAAAACCATATTCACTCTAAGTGAAGGTTATAACAAATGGGAATAGGCATACGAATGAAAAAAAAAAAAGTCCTTAAAAATATTAAGCAACAAATTACTGCCAGAAAAAAAAATGTGTGCTAAAACACAAAGTTTTAAACTTGGGCAGAGTACATAAAGATTTAAATAAAAATAAGGGGCTCTCATTTTGGAAATTTCACTAAGAAAACTATGATTAAATTTGAAATATCTATTTACACTTATTAAAAGATGTTAAGCATAAATCATTTCTTATTCTCAAAAAACACACTAAAAGCAATACAGGTTTCTCTGCAAACAATAGGCAGATAAAGAAAAGAAATACATGTGAAAATACATGGTTAAGTATTAAACAGAGCATGACTATTAGAGACGCTCCTACTGAGAAACACCATAGAAGATTACCAATGTGTTCACAAATATGAGGAGTCTAAGGCCAACCTCTTATTGTGTATTCTCTCTAACTGAGTTCATGAAGTGAAGCAAATACTACCCAGTTCTTTGATAAAGAAGACAGAATGTGTGAATCAGTAGTAACACACAGGGCAAGCCTCTAACTCTCCTGAGTGTTCCCACAGGCCTCTCTGTGAACTTGAACTACAAAACCACTAGGATTCGATTTCTGGATACCTCCTTTGTCACATAATATGTTTGTTTTCTCAAAAATAAAAATATACTCTATGACCTTCAAAGTCATATCATCTAAATTTATGGCAGATTGAGAATCTGCATTTTCCAATATGAAAGATGTAAAGTTCTACTCTGAAATTGTGAACGAGGCTCTCTGAACATTAAACGTAAAAGTGTCTTGCTCTAAAGAAGGCAGTAGTGGAATTAATTAAATGCTCTGAAGTCTGATTGATACTTTAGGGTATTTCTAACAAATACATTTGATGAGAGGGGGAATTTGCTTTTAATTGATGATAATAATAATAATAATAATAATAATAATAATAATAATAATAATGTCTCTTTATATTCAAAATAAAACATGAATTACATGCTCTGAAGGAAAATTCAGCATATTATTTCATTTCACAGTGTTATAGACACAAGAACGGATGTAACTAACTTACATTTACTTGTTCCAAATACTTAACAAAATGGAAGTTAATTTTCTTCCAGCTACATATCAGCAAAACGTTCTTCAATTTCTTTAGTTCTTGTTTTCTCCTCAGTATAATTTGGGAGGCATATTTAAGATTTTTCCAGTTAGGTAACAAAGTAAATCACTGGTATCTGGTCAACAGCACGATGCTGAAAGTCATCTTTCTTGAGCATTTGACTGCCTATACTTGACTTCAGGTACCTGACAGCTGCCTGATCTTGGGCTCAGACAAGCAATCTGCAGTTCCACTTGAAACCTGCCTATGTAAGATGCAAAATATTCAACTCGGACAGCATCATGAAGAGGTTTTTTTTTTTTTCTCCTAGATTTATTTCCAGTCTTCATCACTGACTACCTCAGTGAAAGGGAGATTAAATTAGATTTGATCATCTTTGTAAGGAATTGTGTGAGGAAACATAGCAAACTCTCATGTTTTTCTAGTGCCTTCTAGTGTTGTTGCAGCACTCCTAAAAACTGACATCTCACAGTGCCACAAAATTGTCCAAACATTAAGCCAACATGGATATCATAAAAAAAATGGGTGGGCTTACAGCAATATCATAATCAAAAGGAAGAAATGCCATTGTGTCCCATCCAAAATTTAGTGTACAGAACATGAATAGTATTTAACACCTTTTTTTGGATGGATGAAAGTAGCAATAGTTATTTATTGTATGCCCAACACTTCAAGTGCTGATAAAGATTATTTTTTTTTTGTTTTGAAAGATGTATATACAAAAAAATGAGGCAAAAAGCATGCTGTGATTTATATTTTAGAAGTTATGAAAAACTATTCTTATATGCATTGATCATTAAACTGGTAAGCTATGATACAATCCTTTGAAGTTAATCCTTGGAAACTTCTTGGAGAAGATAACTTTGTTATAATAGAAACAAAAATGGTAACACGTATAAAGCACTTACTCTATGTCCCTCACTGCATGACGCAGTACTCAAATATGAAATAAATGATCCATATTATGAGGAGGTACTATTTTAATTTCCATGTTCCAGATGAGAAAAGAGAGGCATAGGGTTCAAGTTAAGTGCCAAAGTAATGCTGGAGGTTAAATTCACATTCCAAGAGTAGGGCTCAAGTTGAGCACCACTTCTCAAGATGAGATTCTCTAGGTGCCTCTCAAATAAACCTCACATGATAAGTTCAACAAGAACTGTTCTTCAACAGACTAGAACAAATAGCATATTTTGTATTAATGTCAGGGATGACATGTAAACCTATTGTATTTTATATTGGGGTGCATGTTTGTATATATCTGCATTACCATAGTCTGAATCTATTTCATAGAGAAAGAAGAAAGAGGTGTAATAAGAGTAAAAACAGCTGCAAATAATGATTAATGTTTACATCTGTCTTTGTGGTCAGCCTTTTTTGTGTGTTATTAATTTAATTCTCCCCAAAATGTTTGATAAATACTATAATTTGTTATCATCTATATTTTCCAGATTAAAAATCTAATGATTAGGTAAGTTAACTTTTTTATGTTTATGTATATTCAGGGATTCATGAAAAAGATATAAGTTCAAAAGGAAACTTTTTTATGTTTATGTATATTCAGGGATTCATGAAAAAGATATAAGTTCAAAAGGAAAGTAGTGGCTAACGGCTGTCTCCTGAGGATCTGTAAAGATAAGGCTGGCAGGGGAAGGGAGGCAGGATCCAAGGCTAGGAGTCATGGCCTCGAGCTGTGGAGGCCTTCTAATTCCATTGTCTCAATGAAGTAGAATCTAAGAGTGGGGAGAGATGTTTGAGGTTGATGAGAAAGGAAAAGATGTGAACGAAGATAAAGTTTATGTTGGACAAGTATTTTCTATGTTCAAATACAAAGTACAGTTGGATTCAAAAGATTTGATGGACAAATGACTTTAAAGTGTGAGCAAGGGCATTTGGGCACTGATGATAATGATGATGGTGATAACAAAAGCTGATTTTATATTGCATTTTATGTATCAGGAAGAACCTATTCTAAGCACATTAATGGTTAAATTACCACAATAACCCAATGTGGTACACCTAAATATTATTATTGTCATTTTTACAGTGAACTGAGGATAAAATACTGTGTAAATATTGAAGATTACAGCTAATAAACGGTGAAGGTAGAAAAAGCCTTCTTAATTCTGAGTAGTCTAGTTCCACATAACAATAATTCTATACAGCCATAAAGGACTGTGTTACCCTTTAAAAAGGGAGAAAATTAAGAGCATGAAGAATGAAGGTAATGACATGGTAGATGAAGCAAGGAATGGTGTGGATCCAGTGGAAGAAAAAAGAACGAATGTGGGAATTGGGATCTTCAAAGAGGTAAACTAAAAAAAAAAAAAAAAAAAAAAATAGGATGTGTTAGTTAGAGAGCAGACTGCTTGAAATTAAAGATTATGGAAGAGGTCCACAAATTCAGAATGTTCAAGTCTAGAATATAATCATATAAAAAGTGTAGGTAATATAATAGAATCCAAGATCACTAGCAGAAAAGACATCAAGAAAGTAAAAGAACAAAATATTGGGAATACTGTCTTTAGGGGTCTTAAAATTACCAAGACAGAACCAGTTTGGAGGGGGGGGGGGGGAAATAACTTGAATCCAGTGACTAAAATAGTCAATGAACAAAGGGAATTAACAATCAGCTGGTGATTGATGAATGATAAGATAACTAGGTTTAATGAATAAAACTACAGGATGCCTGGGTATATTTGAATTTCAAATTTTAAAACATAATTATTTTTTAGTCTGATTCACATATTGCATGGAACATACACATGCCAAAAATTATTTATTGTTCATCTGAATTTCAAATATAGCTGAGCATATTGTATTTTATCTGGAAATCTTACTAATGAAACCAGCATCTCAATTCAGACTTGTCCCACTCACACATAGAATTCCTAAACTGGATTTGATAGATCTTACTATAAGCATTAATTTAAGCAAATAACATGATGAATAAATCTTACCAAGTCAAAATTTTGCTCTTAGTTTGCTAAATTAGAGTTAATGTATTCCATTATCTGACAATAATATATTCACATAAAAATAAAAATGCATATGGCATTTTATGAAAGCAAAGTTACCTTAACAGCATAAACTGAAATCTGAAATTTTTATCCCTAGTAATATGTGTAATAAGATATCAATGGTAGGCTCCCTGATCATCTCTCTGTTGTTAATTCAGTTTAGTGAATAAGTCCAATTATGATGACAGGAAAATAGCCTATGCATTATCACAAATCATCTTTCATCTTTGATATAAATGGGAAAAGATTCCTCTCAGTAATTCTATAGTTATATTTAAAATAAATTTAGCATTGTGTTTGAAGTTATGCTTTTAAAAGCAATAGGCTCCATAATTTGGAATCCATACCATAAAAACGTATGTCATTTAAATATGGCATTATTTTGCTTTTTCTAATGCTATTTCATACTGTTTTATCTTTAATTTAATTCTTATTAAATTTTGTAGACAATTCTGAGATAGAACCATATATGTACAAAAAAGAATAGAAATATATGTAATTCCAAATTAATTAAACACAAATATTTTCTACTCTTACATGATGATTTTACAATATATTAGAATTTTTTTGTTTTTTCATATTATGGGCTTTTCCTGTGAAACATATAAGTGATGTAGGAAATATAGATGGAAATATACATATACTGACAAAAATCTTATACTAAATATTTTATAAAATTAAACTTAAAAACTTTCAAAGAGACTTAATATTTTATAACATGTTGTTTTTCAAAGTAATTTTACATATGTTGTTAAAATGATTGTCACAATTCTGTGAACAAAATAATATAGGTATAATAATATTAATTAAATAATTTATAATTATGTAAATAAGAAAATTAAAGATAAAGAGAAAATAAATGGTCACAAGTTAACCAATGGGATATTGGGTTCAAAAACCAGATATTCCCACTATATCTCCATGACCCTTTCAGTACAATAACTATATAACTATATACAATAACTCCTATTTGGTGATTGCTGTACCATACTCTTTCATCTTTTATTGAACTTATAATTAGTGTTTAAAGATCATTTTATAAATGTTGCTAGCATGTTGCTGAAATCTCACTAAAATGTAAAGAATAAAAACTTTGATTGCTACTCTACCCAACCAAGACAAATTACCAGGTACTAGATTATATAGTTATCCTAACAGAAACAACCAAAAAACAGACAAAATGCTTGAAACATCAGCTTTTAAGGGACTGGATATCAGTCAACATAAATCCCCAAGAGACAGGAAACAAGCTAAACAAGAGACCTCAATAATTGCCCTAGTTTACCATCTTGGGAGAGCTTCCAGGCTGTGTTACAAAGAAGTTAATCCAGGCAGACTCCCCCTGAGTTGTGGAAGCAGGCCTGACAGTAATAAGGCCAGCATTATCAAGACAGTACACCCAGAGGGAATGAGCTACAGACAAAGAACTCCAGAGAGCTCTAGTTGTCCCAAAGTGTTCCACTAAATACTGATCAGCACACTTACGTGAGGAAAACACCCAAAACCAGAAAGAAAATCACCTGAAAAGACTAAAGGTAACAATGTCCAGTTCTCTCACAGGACCAAGAGTAGTGCCATTTCTCATAAGCCACGCTAGAAATTTCATTAATCTTGTCTTAATTTTCAGAAAAATGTTGGTCTTTATAGAACATCCCACCCAATAACAACAAATACACATTAGTAATGAGCACATGTAGATTTGGCCAAGGAAATGATTTCATTTCCTTTGGGTATGAAATAAAAGCAAAGTAAGCCAGGCACAGAACAACAAGTGCAGGAATGATTTTACATATATATGGAATCCAAAAACGTTGAACTCAATAAACCAGAGAGTAAAATGGGTTTGGGAAGAAGAAAGGATGTAAAGAGATGTTGATCAAAGGATACGAAGTTTTAGTCAGATAAAAGCAATAAGTTCAAGAAACCTAACACATAGAATAGTGACTACAGTTAATAACAATGTATTGTTTCCTTTAAAAATGCTAGGAGAGTTGGGCTGGGGATGTGGCTCAAGCGGTAGCGCGCTTGCCTGGCATGTGTGCGGCCCGTTTTGATCCTCAGCACCACATACAAACAAAGATGTTATGTCCACCGAAAACTAAAAAATAAATATTAAAATTATCTCTCTCTCTCTTTAAAAAAAATGCTAGAAGAGTAGATTATAAATGTTATGATCACAAAAAAATGAGTACATAAAGTAATACATGCATAATTAGTTTGGGTGAGTCATTTCCCTATGTATATATATTTTTCAAAACATCGTGTTTATTTTCCAATTAAAATGTCATTTTAAAATATATTCCTTTAGATGTTTGCAATTTATTCTATGTGAATTATACATGGATAAAATTGTTATAAAGAAGACAACCCACAAGAACAAGGAAAAAGGAAAGAGAAAAACAATTAAATTTATGAAAAAATAAGAAATAACAGAATTCATAGCAACTTACAAAAGATCTGAGAAAATTGGATGGATGGAAACCATCATGGAAACTCAAGGAGTTGTTGGTGTTAAACCAAAATCTCTGAAATTTTGGCCCAGGGTAACTCTACAAATAAGGTGAAAAAGGAAATACTCCCATAAAGAGATTAGTTTAAAAGACACATAAGAAATTGTTAGATCCTTCTATCATCTGATTTACTATAATCGAATACTGAAGTTTCTCCAAAGAGAGTAAAACAGATTCTATGCCTTAGGCACAGGAAACATTGAAGGGTGGAATGTTCCCCTGAAAACAAGAGGGTGAAATGAACATATACCCATCAGTCCTCTTCTCCAAAACACAAAACAAGAAATGGAAGCAATATTCCACAAAACAGAAAGTGAATTGGAAATTAAGGTTATAATTTTATTATAAAATTCTGGATAATTAAGAATATAAAAGTAGAAATAAAATAAAAGTGCTAGAATATAAAATTGAGACAATCTTCAGAGGAAAGAAAGAATAAAAGAACAAGGAAATTTGAAAAATTAGGAAAATTTTTAAAAAATGAGAGAATCAGCTCAGAAGTCACTATTCAAAAAGTAAATAAATAAAGAATCTTCAAAAGGGAAAGGGAAACAGAAAGAGACAAAATAATTCAGGATATTTCTGAGAATTTAAGGACATAAGTTTAAAGATTAAATGACCCAGGAGGACAATGCCTAAAAACATACCTAACCCAACCAGGAAAAATAGGACTAAAAGTGAAGCCAGAATTAGGCAGTCAGTATAGATAGGTAAATTGAATCAAGTTGGATCAAGGAGGCGAATCTAAGTGAGTCCAGAAAGTTGGAGAGGGATTGAAATACTAATGCCTTCAGAGCCTTCCTCCACCCTTATCAAGATAACCTGCCCTTGCCCCAACCTGTTGCTAAGGTAACCTGTCCCAGGGATTGTCCCTACCTATAGGGATTTGTTAATTATGCCTCCTTCCTGTGCAGATCAGACCACATTGGCCGCTCTGGCCCATCTGCTTCTCACCTTTTGGCCATCCCATTGAGCATCTCCTGTACCTAGTCATGTAAGCAGGAAGGAGCCAGATAATGGAATGAGATCAAGAGAACAAAGGAAGATTAGAACACCCTCACTTCTTGGTATACCAGGAAATCAGCTATGGCCCCCTTCTCCCTCCTGGGAGAAGTCTATGTTACCCCTTTTTAAATAAACCCTGCTTTAATGTTTAACCCTTCTCTAATGTTATACTTCAACATGAGGAAGCAAGACTTGTCTCCCATAACCAGTGATATCAAAAACAGATCCCACAAGCTTCAGAGATGGTGGGGATGGTGTTAGGCATTGCAAAAGTCAAATATTAGAATGGCCTCTGTCTTTTCAATAACCATCACCAAAAGTGAAATTAAATTTTAAAAAGTAATAATTCTAAAAGAAAATAATTTCCAAGCTAAAAGATATCAGCATGCATGCAAAAATTCGCCATTTTCCTGCATAAAACAAACTAAGCCAAAAAAAAGATGTGGGATAGGACAGAAAATTACAAATGTGAGGGAAAGGGGAAATCCCATGTGACATCTCTATACTAGGGTTGAAGTACAGCCGATCTGTATGATAGAGAAATATAAATCAAGGTTTATCATTGCATTAAATTTTGAACAAGAGGTCAAAATAGTGTAAACACAAAAATGTTGATCTAACCAAATAACAACATAACTATGTTGGGAAGTGGGGAAATGGATTTGGTGGATGAGTGGAAGAAAGAGTTGATTTCTTATCTTTTGGCCTGGGAAATCAATGAATAATACTCAAAAGTGACAAAACCAAAGGTATAGTTTTCAGTCACATTGTCTAGACACTTGACTAGAGACAGACAAATTAGCTAAAATTGTATGATTGGAATGGGTTCTGAGGCAGTCACAATAGGGGAATTCCAGGGGTACAGATGGCGAGCTATTGGTTTTTCTAAAAGTCTTGATGAACTATTTGAGTATGCATTGCTTTGATAAAAATAGAAATGAACAAAAAGATTAAGAGCCAGCACAGACATTTAAATATAACACATACATGCACTATAGCATGAATTAGTAATTATTTCAATGAATAATATTTCACCATTGGAAGTTGTCACTGTCTTCATTATCTGTAGTGGCTAATTTAAAAAGTTTTTACATACATGTGCAATATGCATGGATTTAATGTGGCAGATACACAAGAATAATAAACCCCTAATATCCCCATAGGAGGATCATGTTACCCTCTGCAGCAGAACTGAAATATGATGGATCACACTAAGGTTACATGACATTATCTTAAAGTGAGGAAAATAGCTCCCCACTTACCTAAAAAAAATGAAAAACAACCTTATTGAGATTATTCGCTTATGCTATGAAATAATGCATCAAACAGAAAATGTCTACCCCAGCAAAGGAAACAAAGTGAAATTAGAATCTAATCTCAAATGCTAGCAATGTTCCTTCAAGACTTGCCCAAGGAAGAATATTCTCTGCTTAGAGCATCATGGCCCCAGTAGTTCCTCTGTTCCTGTTGAGAACATGAATTTACCTATCTGACATTTGCTACTGCCTTAGACATTTGAGTCACTTAGCCAAGTCCTTTGTATTCTGATTCCAGGCCCACCACAAGGCTGACCTATAAAGATCAAATGTACTCATCAGAGGACACAAATGTGTAGTTCCCTTGGTAGTTGTGTTTCTCACTGGAAATTAATATAATTTACACATTTCTTTTGATTTAGGTTAATGTAAGCTCATCCCTAAGAGATCAATCAACTTTTAATATGCTAGAGAATAAGATTTTTTTGTTTTGTAATTATGGGTTAGTGGAGATACAATAAGGGATCATGTTTTTAAAACTATCAGGGAATATGTGTATGAGATAAATCTGAGGAGCAATATATTTTCTAATTTTTAAATGTCAAAGTACATTTGGGAATAAAAATTTTCTTTCTCTGAGTTGTAATGAGCCTGGGAAAAATGTAAAATGCTTAAGAGCTTTGAACTTCACTAGGGAAGTATAAACTAGTTCAGGTAAAACAATTTAACCTAATTGCAATTGTTTTGTATGATTTTTTTAAATGAACTTATATATTTCAAAAAAATCTTTGGACCTGAATACAGAACATGGATTATATCTACTAGGTAGATGGCTACTTCAGTGAGCTGAATAGTACCCTGATGGTCTTGAGAGGATAATAAAATTTATAAAATTTACAAAAGGTTTAGATTGTTTGTTTTTTTTTGTTTGTTTGTTTGGTTTTTTTTTTTTTTTTTTGGTTTTTGGTTTCTGTTTAGAGAGAGACAGAGAAGGAGAGAGAATTTTTTTAATATTTTTTATTTTTAGTTCTCGGCGGATACAACATCTTTGTTTTTGTATGTGGTGCTGAGGATCGAACCCGGACTGCATGCATGCCAGGCGAGCATACTACCACTTGAGCCACATCCCCAGCCCCTAGAATATATGGTATTTTAAAGTCAAAGTACACTTTATGAAAAGGCCATAACTTGTTTTGACCAAGGGATGATTCCAAGTGATATATTTAGAGTTCATACATTCATTCACCTAAGAAATATTTCTATTTAAAAAAATTAAATATATAAACTTTAAGATAACATTTTTATAAAAGTAAAAACATGTTTTAATAAACATTTAATTTCTGACTTGTCTATTAACATTTCTTGGATTTTAGTTGCTGCGTGTGACATCTCATAAGGGGAGAATTGAGGGATCCTTGGGATAACCCCTCTAGGCCAGAAGCATAGGCCATCGAAGACAGGTCAGATCCAGGGAACCACTATTTACCTTTCATAGCTTATCTTACTCAGGATTCTATGGTTTCCCAGAGGCTTTGATTTACTCATTTTAGATGATTAAACAATACCTAATTTTGATGGTTATTTCCAGGCTTAAAGCATAAATGAACTCTAATTTGAAAAACTGCAATGCATCCAATATGAATAAAAACACAGTCCGCCCCACCCCCAGTGAGATGTTGTCTATTATTCATTCTGAATTATGAAACAAAAAGTGAAACAAGAAATAAATACAGGGCTGGGGGTTTAGCTCAGTGGTAAAACGTTTGCCTAGCACATGTGACGCACTGGGTTCAATCCTCAGCACCAAATAAAAACAAATAAATAAAATAAAGATACTAGATCCATCTACAACCTCAATTTTTTTTAAAAAAATGAATACAACAATAACAATACAGAAAAGATTGTAGTTGTTCAACCAATTATTTTGGTCAAAGTATATTTGGGAATCAAAATTCACATGAGTATATGCATTTCAACTTGAATGGTTTCTACTTTCTTTTGCTTCAACGAGGTATATAAGGAAATTTTCTGTCAAATTAATAGATGGTGCATTGTCATGTCTTCATTGCTGTGAATATTGACAACTGCTTCTATCCTCTTACGCATACATTTATGTGTTAATTGAGCAAATGTTTCTTGTAATCTACTATGTGCTAATTGTAATTATTACTCCCAAACTCACTCCCTCTTACTTTCATGTACTTTAGTAAAAATGGACCAGATCTTAGACTCAAGTCTTTCTCACACTTATTCTATAGTTTTCTTTGACCTAATAATGTGTTTGGCTGTTAACACAGAGTTTGAAAAACCTGTAATGATAGGAGAGCCCATATGCGGGTGTAGTGTGGACATGGAATCAACTGAGAAAGGAAAAAGGCAGAAAATGCACATCTCTGTCTAAAACATAATTAAACTGAGTCCCTGATGACAAAATATTCTAATATTACAAATAATATATACAATATACTATAATTATAATTTTAAAAATAATTTGGAAATTTTAGGAGTAAGTAAAAAAGAGGGAGAAAAGGCTACTTGTATTACAAACGGATTACCTATGAAATAAAATCTTAATGATTGTTTTAGCAATACCAGAAAAATGCTTTATCTTCATGTTCAATAAGGAATAAAAAAAAAACTTTAAAAAGAAAAAGCATATCCCAAAGACAGAAAGAAGCTGCAGAAAATCTATTTGATGTATTTAGTTAATTAATCTAAAAGAAAACTAACAAAGAATGGTTTCCTCTCACTGTTTTATTTATATTTTCCAAGAATCTTTCTAAGACTAGAATATACTAAACCTGATCACATTAAATACTATAAGCTAATGTGAACCCTGAACACAGTGAAATAATGTAAATGAGAATGCAATTTTAAGGAAAGAGAAAAAATAGATAATTACAATTCTTCAAAATTTTTTAAATTTGCATTTTGTAATCTTTACATTTTTCCATACTTCAATTTTGGGAGAGCATGCTGAACTGTCAGATAGGAAAGGTGATTATTTTGCAAATTTAATAAAGTAGAAACCAACATTACTCTAAGATCAACAAGGCTGAAATTGATTCTTTAGGGGAAAATATTAATAAATCGACATATCTTTAGCAGAGAAGACATAAAAATATAATGAATTAAAAGACAGAGATAACCACAGATAAAGAAGAGACTAAATAGATTAAGACAATATAGTCAAACCCCATATAACCATATGATTTGGAAACAACATTTTTAATTCTGAAAAAAAAATTGACTCAACAAGAAATAAAGAGTTTGAGTAATCCTATGCAGCTGCTTGATAAATATTGACTCTACATGTTGATAAAACCATCAAAGAGGAAGAATTCAAAGGCCACATCCTCTGAAATGTTTCTTGAACCATATATTTAGGGTAATTGAACAATATTAATCAGTGTAATAGTATACTGTCACTATTTTAGCCATAATTTTAGATTGACATTATGTATTCACATAGACTTCAGGAAGCACTGCTTCCTTTCCCAAAACAGCTACACCAGGTGGCTAATCCTACACTCAGGAATGTATTAATCAGTAGTTTAAAAACCTTCCTACTTCTTTTCTTCCCATTGATCCTTCCTTAGTTGATGGATTCATGGTTTTCCTGTCTAGAAAATTACAAAATAATCCTACATGCTCTTTTGTTAAGCACAACTACCTAATCTCTCCACTAATTAATTTTAAAATACTTAGACATTTACCTCAAATTACTGGTCTAGGGTAATAATCTATCAAGATATATGGCCATTTTTAGCCCCCAGTTAGAATGCACTATGATTCTCTCAGATGTACTCCTTTTAAAACAATGTAAAAGTATGAGTAGATGAACACGTACATGTATACAAAAGTATAAAATCATTCTTAGCCAAGTGTTGTGGCGCACATCTGTAATCCCAGTAGACTCAGGAGGCTAAATGAGGCAGGAAGATCACAAAAATTAAAATAACTTACATATAAATATAATGGTTATGAAGAAATACTGAACATATAAATTTTTAAATTGCCTAATACAAAATTATACTCTCAGATACTTTAGTATTTTGATGCTAAACAATCTAGATAAACCTGAAGAAGAAAATAAATATAAACACATTGGAAATAAAAAGAAACACAATTCAATATACAAATCTACTTTATATTCTGTGGCACAGAAATGTCATTTTGAAATGTATGTAACAATCATCATTAAGTCTTATTAGCTCTAAATTGAGATTTCATTGTCAAAATTTAGTTTAAAAGTCATAAAGTTCTTTGAAAACCAATTACAAAATACTTTTAGGTATCTATATCATGTAGTTAAATCAAATTTAACAATGATGCTGTCTGTTCCATCAGGGAAGAATGAAAATAATATTTCTTCAAAATGTATTTCAAAAAATAATCCCATAAGAAGAATGAGACAGAATGAAAAAATAAGGGCAAAAACTCAAAAGCAATACATATGTACACACACACACACACTCAAATAGTGCAGAATGACACACACTTAAAATATTCCACTAAGTTATAACCATGAACATAGTCTGTGTTCTTTATGCAGAATGATTAAAGGGATGAAGAGCAAAGTTTCAAAGATAAAATATATGCATCACAGGTTTTAAGCTATTATTTGGTTATTCTGTAAGGAAGAGAGTTTTTAGAATAAAATGTCTTGATTATCAAGAAGTTAACATTTTTACTACATTTAGATGATGCTAAAATACACAATGAATGAAAATAAAAATATTGCTGACACAAAATAATTCTTTGAATATTACTTTTAAAGTTTAACAATTCTCTGAATTTAAGCTTACCCCAACAGCTATGACATAATGATATTCTATATATCAAATGAAATTAATACAAGATGAGATGACTCTTTCATCACAGCAGGCAGACTAGAGTTTAAAAAAAACTGAATATGGATCAAGGTATTAGGTGTTTAAAGGGCAAACTCAGGTATATAGCAATACAGAAATATTTATCTTGAACTGACATTTTAATATATTGCATAATCAAAAGTATTTTAAAGACCTGATTTATTATTTTAAGCATAACTACTAAATTTGAAAAATATCTTTATTTCTTTTTCCTAAAAAAGCATACTTGACTAGATCTAAAGAGATTTCTTTAGTGATTTATAATCATCACTATTTTTATATAAAGGATACAGTGAAGGAAATTCTGTAGTTGCTACATAATGATCTAGTCTTATTTTAAATAATTCTCTTACGAATGCTAATAATATCCTGTTCTGACCCAAACTTCTGCTTTCATTAGAATGCCTCACTATCTATAGCAATGTGCTTAGATTTTCTCAAGTTTAAATACCTGAGCAAAACCTCATTATCAGTTATTTGAGTATGTCATAAATTTAAGTAAAATATACTATATTATTTAAACTAGAAATATTTTTCTTTTCTCTTAACAGAAATACATACAAAGAAGTAAATTTTCTCATGGTTCATTTTTTTCCCAAAAATTAGTGCCATTCTGTCTTCATTGAAAATACATAAAAATTGTAGCTTCAACTGCATACTTGTTTATGTTTATGAAATAGCTTAATTTTTATTTTATGAATAAAAGTAACATATTTTTATTTTATGAATAAAAGTAATATATTTTTTATTTTATGAATAAAAGTAATATATTTTTGAATCATATACAAAATTATACATTTAGTAGGGGATACTGAAGTATAGGATACACAGATCATACTTTTATATTTGGACTTATTTTTTTAATATATTAAATATATATACACATTAAGTATATACATTAAAAATATATGTGCATATATATGTGTATATATACACACACATGAATATACACATTTTTTGACAGGGTCTCACTAGGTTGCTAAGACTGGTCTCAAATTGTGATCCTCCTTCCATGGCCTCCTGAGTTGCTGGAATTACAGTCATGTGACTTCATGCCTGGCCTGGCCAGTAAATATTCTTAAAAATAAAGATTTATTAGAGGAGTGTTTAAGTTCAATATTTAAGTAAGTATAAATTGAAATTGACAAGCTGATCCTAATATTCATATAGAAATTCAATAGGCCCAGAGTAGCCAACAAGTCTTCAAAAACAAAAATGAAGAATTAAGTTGGAAGACAGGATTTCCAATTTAAAACTTACAACACAGCTATTGTAATTAAGACTATATGGAACTGGCCAAGGAGAAACATAGATGAATGGAAATAGAATTGAAGTATCCATGGAATTCTAAATTTGAATTTTTTTAAATTTTATCTTATCAAAACCACACAACCATCTCAATAAATGCAGAGAAAACATCTGGCAATATCTAACATACTTTCATGATTAAAACAAAGAAAACCTCAACAAACCAGGAATAGAAATGATCAACCTGATTAAAAGTAACTATGTTAAGAATACAACTAAGATTGAAGTTAATGGTGAAAAACTGGATACATGCTCCCTAAGACCAGAAATAAGACAAGTATGCTCACTTTTACCTTTCTATTTGACATTATACTAGACAGTTCAGTCAGGGTAATTAGGCAAAAATAAATAAATGAATGGTACCCAAATTAGATAAGAAAAAATAAAACTTTCTTTATTTTTCATATGGCATGTCCTTGTACACAGAACATCTTGAAGAATACACTGGAATGTTAATACAGCAAAAAGAAAAGCTCAGCAAGTTTGCAGAATATGAGATTAATAAGCTATATATCTATAAATCTATAGGAAGATATAAAACTATATATAAGCTATAATAAATATAAACTAAATAATGTATATATGTAGATATGTAGATACCAAAAATGAACAAAACAGAAATTCAGAAAACATTTCAATCTCCAACACATCAGAAAAATCAAGGAAAACAAAATACTTAGGATTAAATAGTATAAACCTTGTATCCTAAAACACCAAATACAGTAGAAAGAAAGTGAAGATCTAAATAACTGAAGAGACATGGTTATAGATAGAAATGTATAATTCTGTCGAGTTTTCAATCCCTTGCAAGTTGATCTAAAGATTCAATGAAATCTCTACCAGAATCCCAGCAGGCTTTGTGTAGAAATTGACAAGCTGATCCTAATATTCATATGGAAATTCAATAGGCCCAGAATAGCCAACAAGTCTTCAAAAAGAAAAATAAAGAATTAAGTTGGAAGACAGGATTTCCAATTTCAAAACTTACAACACAGCCATTGTAATTAAGACTATGTGGAACTGGCCAAGGAGAAACATAGATGAATGGAAGTAGAAATGAGTCCAGAAATAAACCCTTACATTTAGAGTCAATTGATTTTTAACAAGGGACTCCCACAATATAACAGGAAAGAATAACCCCTTCAACAAATGATTCTTGGTCTACTGGATATTCACATGCAAAAGAATGAAGCCTGATCCCTTCTTCATGCCAAACACACACACACACACACACACACACACACACACACACAAATAATAATTTAAAATAAATTACATACCTAAACATAAAAGCTAAAATTATAAAATTTTTAGAAATATATACATGCATATATTCATCCATGGGGGCAATTAGACAAGAAGAAGAAATATAAACACACTTAATAAATTAAAAGTGTTTGTTCTTTAAAGGAAATTATCAAGAAAATGAAAATGAAAGAATATATTTGTGAGTCATATACATGACAAGAGACTTTTTGCCAAACTATATAAAGAATCCTTTAAATCTGAGTAATAAAAGATATTTAAATACCCAATTTAAAAGTGAGCAAAGGATCTGAATAGACTTTTCTCCAAAGAAGATAGACAAATAGCCAATCAACATATGAAAAGATTCTAAATATCATTATTCATTAGGAAAATGTGAATCAAAACCACAATGAGATTCCAATTCACATACACTAGGATGGTTATATGTAAAAAGATGATAACACATTTTGATGATGATATGGATAAATGGGAACTTTCACATATTTCTAGTAAAAATTTTAAAATGTGCAGCTACTTCAGAGAATAATTTGGAAGTTTCTTAAAATGTTAAACTTTGGGTTACTGTATGATCTAGTAATTGTACACTGAAGATATATGTAATTAAAATGAACCATGTCCACACAAAATATATGTTATAAAAGCATTATTCATAACAGTTAAAAGCAGAAGCAACTCAAATTCCCGTCAACTGATTAATAGGTAAATAAAATGTGTTATGTCCATCAACAACATATTATTTGCCAAAAAAAAAAAAAAGAAGAAGAATGAAGTTCTGATACATACTGCATCATGGATGAACACTGAAAACATAGAATTTTAAAAAGGTAGTTACAAAAGACCACATATTATTTGATTCTATTTATATGAAACGGGCCATAATAGGAGGAAAAGAAAAGAAAGGCCAGACAGAAAGTATAGGGGTAGTTGGCCAGATTTAGAGAAAAAGGAGTACTGGAAAGTAACTGCAGATGGGTTTGATGGGGTTTTCTTTCAGACAGAGATAAAAATGTTCTAAAGTTAGGTTGTGGCAATGTTTACACAACTCTGTGAATATACTAGATATCATTGAATTATATAATTTACTTAGGTGACTTTAATAAATGTATGAATTGTATCTCAGCAGAAGCTTTTTTTTTAAGTCCATTTCATTATCTTTCCACAAAGAAATCATGTACCCATGATGTCCCAACACCAAAAATATACATCTTAGGGATTTCACTGGAATTCTGTGGAATCTATCTATCTCAGCAATGTTTTTTATATCAGCTCACTCTTCCCTGTGGCCACCACCCCTGCCTCCACTGAGTAGGTCATGGTTTCTTGTCACAATAATTACAACCTCCTAAATTTCTTGCTGCAACCACCAGACTTCCCAGACCAACTACCCACTGCCTTGTCTTTCTAAAGCATATGCTTCAATAGATATCTCAAAATGCCTTCTACAACTTGCAGAATTAATTCCAAAATCTTTAGCAGAGCTAAAAGATACCGACTCAATACAATATATTTGTCTAATATCCCAGCAACTTTTCAACCAGTAGCCTATACTCAAGGTAATATTTCCAACAACTGAATTTGCAGCCTTTTGAACACTGTACATACTCTATGCTTTGTGACTTCAAATACTGCATTTCCTCCACCTTTTAACTTTCCTACTTTATTAATGTGCCTTTCCTACCTTATTAATGTTTACCTCTTAATATTTCTATTTAAATGCCACCTCTTCTATAAAGTAATCTTGGTGTTTCATCTTGTGCATTTAGAGGCTCCTTTATTCTGCTTGGGAAGAACATTATTTATATCTTTATTATGGTATTGAATACTATTGTATTGTTATTTTTTGTTTACATATTTGTCTCCCCAACTAGACTATAATGAGCTTAGTGCTGACATCCTAATTCATCATTGATTTTCCAGCCCATCTATCACAATGCTGGCTATGTCAGGAAATGCTTAACTAGTATTTATACAGGCATGGAAAGTATACAGAAGTAATAAATGTATGTGTACATACATCTACACAGGGTGAGTGGGGAGCTTTCAGAGGGGCAAATTCTCTCAATTTCTCACTCCCAAATTCACCACTTCCAGATTTAGCATAGTTTATTAGAGCTAAGAGGACCTTCTACTATAGGCTCTAGTTAAGTATTTCCAGGCATTCTCAGTTCTAGTTATCATTTTCAGTGCATATCAATAGATATTTTACTTAAACTCATATTTGATATTTTATTTCAATTTGTCTTTAAAGTTCTAGAAAAAAAATGTAATAAATTGATTTGATAAATTAGGATAATGAAAGAATGGTATTAAGAACTCCTAAACTCCAATTATAAGTCTAAAAAGATTTTAACCCACTAGAGGAAATATTTGGCCTTTTTGTCCTAAGTCATTTGTCAACCAAAATGAAAAGGTGATTTCTATTTCTCCTTCAATAAATAAATATATTTTATTCATTTAAAAATCTCATGCAAACTATGCTCAAAGACAAAGAAAATATGCCATGTTAAACACTGTCCAGCAAGAAATGTAAAAGCTAAGTTTGGAGGTTTATGAATTTATTAGAGATAATCTATGATTTTTCAATAATATTCTTATTTAACTGATAATGAATGCAACCAAATTTTTGTTACCAAATATTAAATGTTTAGCAGGTATATCCTACGTAATTAGTAGAGATTTCATTAGTACACACATGAACACACACACACACACACACACACACACAAATGAATATAGTGTCCACAAGGCTATAGTTAAGTACTTACAGGCACTCTCAGTTCTAGTTTTCATTTTCAGTGCATATCAATAGATATTTTATTTAATAAGAGTCACAAAACTAAATATCTAACCCTGTCAAACTCATAATTGATATTTTACTTCAATTTGTTTTTAAAGTTCTAGAAATAATTTGGTTGAGATGTCAATAGATGGATTACTCACCAATCTACAGTATGCTTTTGAGAAAGAAAATGTAATAAATAACTAAAAATATAGAATCTTTTCAATAACATTCTAGTTCAAAATATATGCCTATTTTAGTTAGAATTAATGATATTAGGTACTATGAAAATATTTTAAATTTTAAATGATAAACCTCAGATGCTTCAAATACTTTTAAACTGATATTTGGAATTGCCTAATAGTATCTAAATTTCTAAAACTGAAAATAGACATGATAGTATAATAATGGAAATTAATTCAATCCTAACTTCTAAAGACTTGGGAGCAATTAATGAAGAAAAAATATTTTTCATGTATCCAAGTGTAAAAATAAAGTTTACCCTGGTTTATGTAATGGCCACACAAAATTAAATGAAATAACATATCTTGAAAAAAAAATTTGTGTATTTTGTGCACAATAATAAAAGTTGCTACTAAAGCATATCTATACATAAAACAAATTTAGCTTCCTAAACTAGAATTCAGAACACTTTTCTGAGAAATTTCTCAGGAAATTTCCCACTTTTTCTTTCATTATACTTACAAAGTAAATAATCAAAGGCAATCAAAACTTCTGCAAATTATGTAATTTAAAACTAAAAGAAATAATATATAATCACATGCTTGAAATGACAAAACCCTTGATGTCTACATGTCATATGTCAATGATTCAACTTAATTTAAAATAATATAAAGAGTATAAACACTCTCACAATGGTTTCAAACATCACTGAAATGGAAATATACATACCTGCCCACACCAACCATATTCCAGCATTGTAGAGTTGGAGAATATAAGGCTTTCAAGATTCTGAATATGAGTGTAAAAGCTGTTGATTCATTCAGAAGGAATCTGTTATTTTCCTTCTTCAAAGAGTGGTTACCAACTGCAACTTCTTACTTAACCATCAACTCTGCAACAATCCAAGCTTTGTTGTAATGTTGTGCTCTTACAGCTAAAACCTGTTGATAATGAACCTGAACCCATTATTTTGAGTCAATGAATTGAAAGAAATAGGGCAAAGAATGAAAGCCACAGGGCCAATTACGAGCATTCTTTGATGTATTACTTGCTAGCACCCACCATATCACTTTGTGTCTTTGTCTTGATCCCCTCTGTTACTCATTAATTATTCTGGAAGGGTTAAAGTTCAGAGAGCTAATTGCACAAACCGTCTTTCTTGGTAGGGATTCTCCCTACTCTGACACTTTCCCCAACTGTGCCCAGCCACCTTGTATTATACCAATTAGCCCAATTCTTGGCATTTTTGCTGGGGCTTCCAGCATCTTTTCAAGCTTTGCCTAAAATATTTACACTGTGTTGCCTAGAGAATAAACCAAGGCAACTTTAAGATTCTATTAGAACTTATTTCATGATATGATCTTTTCTAAACTACTAATGGTATAATTTTTCTACACTAATTATGTAACAAACATCACCTTATTAATAACAAATAAAAGAGCTTAAATAATTCCTGAATATTTAGCAATATTAAGTTGTTCATTCTAGTCTCCCAAGAAACAGACCATTATAATAAAAATTTACTTTCTCCACATTTGTCAGTTTGAGATCTAAACTGAGGAAATTCAATTTTCATATGGAATATTGGTCAGGTTTTCATAATGTATGAACAACCCCAATATCATCAAAGATATTTAAAAGAATCAACATATACATCTACATAGCTTCTCAAAAAATTTCCAATTATTTGATCATTATTAAAGTTCTGGAATAAAATTCCATAAATAAATAATCATGCCTTATAACACTCCTTAAGATGAATCATACCAGTATATTTCTTTATATTTTTCAAAATCTTCAAAACTTCATTGCTTTCCATGTATTTCAGTTTCAATTTAGTTCCTAGTAATTGTTTAAAGGCACTCGTTTCAGAGCTATGCAAGAATTAATTACCAGACTGTTTTTAATTATTGTACTAATTGGTAATTATTGAGCAACTACTACACATCAGAAATTTAAAGGCTGCTGTAATGAGTGAGTCAGTCAAACTTAGGCTAATGACATTTTTGGAATATTAACAAATATACACACATTAATATAAATGCTGAAAACAGGATAATTTGACAAAGAGAAAATAAGACCATCAACTTGAAGAATAAAAAAGAGCCAGCCATACAAAAAGTAGGACAAAGGGAAGAGCATATGCAAAGACTTCTTATTAGAAGTGTGCTGGGCTTGGGGAATTGAATTAAGGCCAATTTCAATAGAGTGAAAAAGAAAAGAACAGCTTGGGAAGAGAGTAGGAAGATAGATAGAAACAAGATCATGCAGAAGGTTATAAACTATGAAACTGTATTATATGTCATTTAAGGAACAATGCATATGACGTGAATGATTTTTGTATTGCTGAGAATACATCAGAGAATTTAAAGAGAAGTGAAGCAAGGGATCAGTTTTTAAACAGAAGTCCCATAAATCCTACAGTATTTTCTAGGTTATCGAGAGTTTCTTTTCATGTACCCATAAAACTTTATTTGAAAGTCTAATTTGTAGAACTAGTTTGACCAAAGGGACTGCATTTGTTAATTTCCCTTAAACAGATGATGGAATTCCATAATCCACTAAGCAACTGTGTCAAAAGAACAGGCCAACACTTAAATGGTTAAAGATACGTTTAAAAGCCCAAAGTATAAAATTGATGAATAAGAATTTTTGAGTTTGTTTATAGATTTCATTAAATGTCACACGGATAAAATAAGTCCAAAATGAAGCTAAGATGAAATTATTAGCTCCACCGAGAACCAGACCAATCATTCATTCAAAATTACACAGATCTCACCTTTAACTGGAACTATGTGTAAAATGTATTTGGTTAGTTCATTCACAGTGTTATCAGTGACAGAACTTTTCAAATTGACCTTTTGATAAAGCTATGTCTCTATGATAAAATAACCATCTGTGATTCCAAGTTATTAAATATATCCTTTTATCCTCTTTCATAAGATGCTCTAACATTAACATCAGGGTGCAAAAAATAGTCCCATGAATTAATCGACTGTTACATAAC
The DNA here is from genome assembly GCF_047511675.1 of Marmota flaviventris. Lineage (NCBI taxonomy): Eukaryota > Metazoa > Chordata > Mammalia > Rodentia > Sciuridae > Marmota > Marmota flaviventris. The sequence continues at coordinate 43,655,080 of NC_092498.1, forward strand.
CACTGCAAAATACATTTTTCAGAGTTTGTGAATTCCTCATTTTTAGAATGTCAATTATTCTCTTTTAAATTTAACTTCTTTCACACATGATTTATTAAGATATTATGCTACTTTCCCTAATCAAAGATAAATGATAGTGTTTTAAAGTATTTTTATTCTAATAATTTTCCTTTTTTAACCCAAATTTTCATATTTGAAGTGAGGGGTACTCTGGACTGACATTCAGTCCCCAGAATTCTTTTCAGTCCCCTTCCTTTCCCATGCCCAGTTTGTCAAGCTAAATATTCATCTCTCCCTACTTCTGGTTAGTTACATAATGAGCACACCCCTAAAATAATGTTGCCATATTTGGGGACAGGGAATTTGAGAAAGGTCAACTTTAAATGACCATCCAAGGGTTCTTGCCCTCATGTTTTTAGATCTTGAATGTTTCTTTACAAGCACCCTCCCCAGTATTTTCCAAGTTGTAATGCTATAAGACATCATATTCCTCCAAATGAACTGTTAACAAATGCAAAGGGACAACATGAATACTTGAGGAGAGTTGGATATTACCTCCAGGGATTCTAGAAGAGTGGTAAGTTAGTGCCTGACCAAAACGGCAGTGGAATATTCCACCAAGTTCTGACCGCAACCTCTATTTGTAAAGTACTTGTAAACTTCTTGCACTGAAACAGAATGGAAGTTATGTAATTATGTGATTTCTGCTCTATTGCTTTCACTACCTGACAAGTTTATCCTTTCAACATATGCCTTCCTAGGTCTATAGGCGAGATGATTCAAAATTCATAAAACGTTGTAAAAAAAAAAAAAGAAAGAAAGAAACATCCTTCTACCAGCAGCACTCATAATTGAGCTCTTTCCATTGGTGACAATCATTAACATTCTAGATTAATCTTTAATTATTTGGACCATTACTAGAAATTTATAGCAAAACCATTTAGTACATGAGCTGCAATCAGTTAAAGATCAGTGGAGGAAAGATATCTCTCTCAACCAACATTTAAAACTTCACATTAAGCCTATATGCTAACAAATCATGCCCTTGGGCCTAGGATTATATCCCAATGAAACTGTGCTTAAAATACATTTATTCAGTACAAACTATGTTAAAAAAGAAAAGGTTTTATAATTTTACTAGAAGCATTTCATGTATCAAACAAAAATTTTCACTTTTAAGAAACTGTTTCAGATAAAAATTGAGAAATAAAAAATGATTAGATTTATGTTTAGGTTCTCCAAAATATGTGTGTTATCAAAATAGAATGCCTAGTTTTTCTGTCGTATATTGAAACTGGAAATACATAAAAAGGAGGGAGGATGTCATGAATGTAAAAAGGGGAGGGGAAGAGGGTCATAGAGAGGACCTAATGGGGAATGAATTTGATCAAACTATGTTATAGGCATGTATCACTATGCCACAATGAGCCACACCATTCTGTATAGTTAATACATAACAATAAAAAATAAAAATGCTCTACTGAGAAACATTCAGAATTGCCAGTGATACGTCTCTTGTACTCCCATATCTAAACTGAAAATGTTTTTAATAAAAGACAATGGTTTTGTATCATTTTACTATTTCTCCAAAGCATATAGGCTCTTGATCCATGAGCTACAAGATTGCTCAAAATTTAATTTTAAATTTTATCAACCCTTTTCTACAAATTCTGTACTCAGCAAATTAAAGTACTACATTCTATTGTTCATCTTTTCTTCACGTTATCCTTGCCAATCCAGTAAGGGTTTCAAGAGTAGGTGAAGTGGAAGAAAACCTGAAGAATAATTTAAATTCCTTCCAATGGGAGAAAGAGAAAAATAGGCTTCTAGTATTCACAAAAAAAAAAAAAGAAAGAAAGAAAGAGAAAAATATTCAGCCTGTAATTAAATGCCTCCAGTAACCGGGATCTCACATCATTCTGTGATTGGATCAATCTAATAGCTGAAAGGCTTATTTTTAATGTAAAACTGCAAAGAACCACATTCTAACTCCCATGTGTTCCTTTTTTGTTAGTCATTCTTCCTTCTGGAATAATGTGGAATGATATTATTCTTTCTATATAATAATTCTTTTAAAAATGCTTCCTATCATAATTTCCTTTGGGTCTTATCTCTGAGATAAATTTGTAATTTATTCCTTCACTACTCTCCATGTTCTTTGTTATCCAGCTCTTCATGACCTCTCACCTCAGAATCCTTGCACCCACTGCCCCCTATGCCTGGAGTGCTTTCTCTTGCCTCTGTTATTCTACTCTGTTTTCCACTCATCAGATCTCAACCTACAGATACCTTCATTGGAAATCATTCTATAATCTCCTAAAAGAATGGATTAGAAAACTACCCTGTCGCCACCCTCCATATTGCTAGAGAACTCTGTATCTTAATCACAAATGCATTTGAAAAACTGTATGAACACATGGTACAATTCAGTTAAATATTTGTGGAATCATTAGAAAACTAAAGAAGGAGACTAGATGGTGATCACCTGTGTTCCTCATAATGTTTACATATAAAATGAGAAAGAACAGTATTTACCTCTCAATAAATATTGTAAATGTTAATTGAGTTTTTTTGTGTGTGTATTTCTTGAAAAGTAACTAGTAAATAGAAAAGTTTCATCAAATTTTGGTGATTTATTTATGATCAAATAAACATGATTTCTATTTCATAAAAGTTAATATCAAACTACATGTATTCAATTTTGGACTTTCAGTATAGATTTTTTGAATAGAAATCAAGTTTGTCAGGGAAGAATAATATAATTGGAGGTCTACTTCAGGAATATAATGTGCCATATTATGAGAGATAATGGGAGTAGATTAATTGTTGAGCAAGACATCACTGAGAATGTTTTATAGTAACCTGAGTAAGAGTTTGGCCAATATTGTATGTGCTGAATGACCACTGAGTACAAAGCATAGCCATTAGCATTGATGAACTAGAAACACATAAGCAAGTGAACTGAGAAATGCAAATACACAAGAAAAATTCTGATATAAGGCAGCTTATGGCCACTCTTAAAATAGAAATTTAAAGGATGATTTAGGAGAATAGATGTTAATTTCCACTGAAGTTCCATAAACTAAGGAAAATATCTCTTTGAAGATATTGAATATATTGCAATATTGAAGCTATTGAAAATATTGAAGCTGGACCTTGAAGTCAGATAGATGTCAACCAGTAACTGTAGGAAAGAAGGATGAACACAAGTAGAAATATATGGTGACGCCGATTTTAAAACAAAGAAGTTATGTTCCTCTCTCTCTAATTTTAGCCAGTGTCCTTGGAACTTCTCTTTTGTCCAAAAGCCCAGGGTGCCAAGATTTGGATCACATAAATTCAATATTCTGGGGATAGATTCCTAACTCCAATGGATCAGCATGTCTTCTCCCATATGCTACAAACCATCACATAGACTGACAACTGATATCTAGGGTGCCAATTTCCAGAATGAATACTCATCACTGGAGTGAAAGTAGAAAATGATAGAAATTTTACTGTTATTTATTTTCTAAAGATAAAATGTCAAACTATTTTTGTCTAAAAAAATACTAGCACAATCTTATGAAGATACATTTTATAGTGTAATAAAATGTACATAATTTGCAGATGCTCAATAATGTTTCACCAATAGAATTTCATGATGATAAAAGATTGGAGATAGCATTCTAGAGATCTGAACTATATATAATAGACATAAAAGACAATACACAAGAGATAATTTTTCTTCCAATTCCATATACACTAAGGGAAAAAAAAAGACTTTTTCTTTTGATAGCGAGCATCAAGAGTGGTTACCTTTCAGAAATATCATAGATTAGATATTCAGAGATTTCAATACATAATAGAAGATCCTCAATAAAAGCAAATATTGGATAAATAGTGAAATAATTGCCTACATTTATTTAAAAGTTTAGTATCATACTTACCTCCAATTTCCTTTTCCCCCAGTTAGGTTATCACTAAAATAGAAGAGTCTTACCACAAGAAATTCATAAATATTTGTAATGTCTCTGACATTAGAAAATTGACATACATTATTAAGTAAACCCGTCCTTAGGAGAATAATAATAGACTCAGGATCCTGTATGAATAAAGATATTTGGCTTCTGATGGATGTCAAATTGAGTTTGTTGTACTCAACAATAGAGAAACACCTTCAACATAAATATTTATTTTAAAAATAAATAAAAATGAGCAAAAACTCAAATCTCTTAACCCAATCTAAAAAATCACCCAAGACTGAAAATACACATTGTTCCTAACTATTCTCTGTAAGCATGAGTTCTTTTAGATGTACAGAGAAAATGTCCAATTGCAAATGTTATATCAAAAACAATTTGATAAATACACTAACAAAAGGGGCGGTATCACAGGTCACGTATATTTTTCATCACCTTTAACCATTAAGTTAAACTGATCAAACTGAACTTCTAAGACAAAATAGTTTCCAGGCTAGAAGCTTGATGCCAAATTTATTCCTGAGCAAATCTTTACAATGAAACTGTTTGATTTAGGAAAGTGGTGTTATACGGAAATGACTATCAGACCTTTGTCTCCAGTAGGGCTACTATATCTGCTATAAAGACATAGTTTAAACTTACGAACATGGGGTCCTTTTTATTAACCTACTAATCGCCTTTTCAGAGATCAGATCTCCCAATATCTCCAATGCATTGCCCTGTGAACTCAACTCTCTTCATAGTGTCCCAATGTTCAAGTGCAAAGAATAAATGGCAGGAGTTAGGTGTTACATTGTTCTTATATTTTGATTCTTTTAATATTAGTTAACAACTTGAACTTCATCTAACTGACAAAGCCAGCAGACTATCCGTTCAATTAGCTTTAATAGGATTAAAACACTGCTTTGGAATGGCAGACTTAAATAGACAAAATCTTGGCAAATATTTTCATGCATCCCATTAATTCTAAAATAAATATGTTACTAAGGATAAATAAGTATAATCAGATATTTTAGCATTTTACTTTTCAACTAAAGTTTTTTTTTTCCCCATTATGGAGAATTTTTATCATCCAGGGTTTAAAAAGAAAGAGTGATTTATGACTATAAATTAAAATTTAATTCAAAATGCCCTCTAGTAGTAGTATTCAAATTGTCTTACAATCAGGGCCTTGGCTAAAGAAGATGCTTACCACATTAATAAATTTAATAATTTGTATGAGTTGGACAATCCATCAAGTGAAGAGGGCACATTTCTGTAAAGGTCATTACCTGTCCCTTTAATCACATAGTTTTTAAAATGTAGAAAAGGTGGATCATCCTAATAGACACCAAGTGATTGGCCACTCATCTGATCAGATCACTAATCCTATGTCCAAAACACATACTGCAGAAGAGATACAGTATGATCATTGCTGGAAAACTGGCCATTTTCCATAGACTCTACAACAAAATGCAATTTAAATTAACTCAGGGCCCAAATAATAAATGCATATACTACCATTTAAACCAGTCCTAAGGAAGAAGAGATAAATGATTCTTAACAAAGGTGAAAGAATTTGCATCCCTTCCTTGGTTCATTTATTCAACCAATTAACATTTACTAAGTACCTATTGAGTTAACTCATCAACAGACTGAGTCCTTTCAAATTTCAAAGAAAGCAGTGGACTTGGGCCTTTTCCTCAAGGGAAGAATTTCTAACAAGCAGCAAGAAGTGACATTCATAAAACCACAGTAGGGCAACACCTGAACTGTGCAGGGTGGCACATAGTGTGTGTATCTGTGTGTGTGTGTTTGTGTGTGTGTGTGTGTACACGCATATATATGCAGAAAAAATGGAAAATAAAACTGTCCTGCTATGATTCATGGAAAAGTCTTTATTCTTATTTTTTAAAAGAAAAGCATACATTTCAAAGATACACATATAAGAAAGAGTGATCATAAAGCAATAAAATTGGCAAGAACACATATTAGGAAGAAAAATTAAAAATGCAGAATTATGGGCTTTAAATTCTGAAGATTAAATTTACATGATATGCAACTTTATAAATGACCTTCCCCTGATAATCACTTTTCAAGTGGGTTTGCTTTTGTTTTCCTCTCTTTGTTTAATTTTATCACTTTTTCACTGCACTCAGAACAAATCCATGTTCTCTTTGCAACTTTACATTCCACATTTCTTTAATCTGTATGCCTAAAATAATTTTTTCTTTATAAAGAAAAATTTCCATCTTCTTTCCAAGTACAACATCATTGATTTCCAAAACTCTGATAAGGGAAAAAAAATATTTATGTACATATTAAGAAAATGTAGTCAGCTAGACTAAGTAGTATATGCCTGTAATCTCAGCAACTCCACAGTCTCAGGCAAGAAGATCACAAGTTCATGACCAGCCTCAGCAATTTGTAAGACCCTCAGCAACTTAGGAAGACCCAGCCTCATAGAAAGAAAATAAAAATAATTTTAAAAGGAACAAGGATATAGCTTAGTGGTAGAGAACCCCTAGGTTCAATCCCCAGTACCAAAATAAATAAATCAATAAATAAAAAGAAAACTAAAGACAGACATTCCTTGGAATAAATAAAAGACCTAGAAATTTGTATAGACCTAACCCAACCCATGAAAAAAAAAATCAACTAACAGAAATTTGGTCACATTCACTTATATTGCCTTACTAAAGTGGTTTTAAAAAACTTTTGCACATAGGGCTTTATTGTTGTTTTGCTTTATTGTCCATTTTCTCCCCAGGCTATACAAATGTAACAGAATTTATTGAAAAAGTGAGTTGAATTTACAAAAACAAAAACCATAAGAAAAATTTGAAAATATACATGACAGGCATAGAAACCACTGAGAGTTTGGATACCAAGAAAATAACATACAAGGTAGTTTTAAGTACATTAAAGAGGTAGAAAAGGACATAAATAATCTTAATTCCCAAGTGTGAGATCATAAACACTACAGAGAATTTGCCCCCAGCATCTGGAAACCTGAACAGTTTTATAAATGTCAGAATTGGTTTGAAGTCAGATACATAAGACCAACTGCTGTTAATGTGATTACTTTTTCTCATTATGCCTAGGTCTAGACTAGACTTCAAGTTTTGGCTTCCCATAAGCAGTAGCATGTAATGACAAATGTATTTAAATATTTTAAATAAGAGTACATTTTCATTGGGATGTAGTGGCCTTACAGATTAGCCAACTTGTGGATGAATTTCCTCCACTATTATTTTTTATTCAGTGGTCAATTTAGCATTCATTATTATAATAGCACCAGCATTGTGGAATGAGCTTACCACACCTAACCTTTATGCTATAAATTGAAGTTAAATTGCTGACTCCTATCAGATGCTAATTAAACTTAAGATCACTGATTTTATGTAGCTCATTGTGCTTTAAATATATATGCCTGGGATACCCAGCAGATGAATTACTACTTATAGATATTAATAATGAGGATGTTGGTTATTTTTTCAACTTTAATTAACAGGTGTAATACCCACTTGAAAAGGCATCATTAAAATGGTATCCAAGATTTACAGAATTTATAATACAGAGTTGGTTACTTAATATCCCTTTCAGAGTTTGACCTTTTCAAAATGCAGTCTAATATTTGGCCATAAAACCACTGAATTTTCAAAACTTTGTTGCCTTAACTCACCTTAAAACCTATTTTTTCCTGTGAAGTTTTCTGCTTTATTGCAAATGAAAAACATTTCCACTAATACAACTGCACCAATGCACAAACACAACAAAGTGTATGTGCTTGAGGGTAAATATATGCATGGCTAAAAGATAATGTTATAGCACACACCACCCACATATGCCCAACCAAAAAGCTTTAGATGCATACTTAATCACATCTAGCACACAGGACATATGCCACTTTTATATTGTCCTATCTCTAAGATTTAATGATGATGTGCCCCCAAAATTTCCTTAGTTTCCCTTTTTTTTCTTTCACTATCAAAGAAGACTTTTATACCCTGCATATTATTTTTAAGCTGGCTCTGTCCCTAAATATTTTTTTGAAACTATGAAACTTCCAAAGGTCAATTATAACCACCTCAGTCCAAAGGCCTCTAGAAATTCCACAGTTCCTTTTACTTTTTTCCATGCATTTGGATTAACTCCTTTTGCCTGAATATTTCTTGTTTTAACTTCCATTATGCTACATTTTCTTTCTCATCTACCACTCTCAACTACTCCTTTTTTCCTTTCCTCCTTATTGTCTTATACTCATAAATGTGAGTAGATGTCAAGGTTCAACCCTTCAACCATCTCCCTTGTCTTTCTCTATTGCTTCTGCAACTAACTGCCAAATCCATGCATTGATGTGTTTCCTTTTTTAAAAAATCTAATCCAAATACTAATTTACTTACCTCCTTATTCCCACCTTGAGCTCAAATTCAGTATCTTGCACTTCCCTTTATTACTTGCAACTCCTTGAGTAAAGTGTGTATTCTCTTATGGACTCATTCAGCCCCCCTACCTGATACACACACCTATAAGTAATCACGTTTTACATTGTTTCTTTATTAAGTTTCTTAATTTTGCTTCATTTTTATTTTGCTATTGCTATCATGCTAAACCTAAATATGGCAATTGCCTTAAATAGAAGATTTAAGTAAGATCCAATGTTTCCTAGTTCAAAATCCAAAATGTTAAAGACACAACTAAAAATCAGTCATCATACGTTGAGTCAGGAAAATCACAAATTGAGAAAAGACAGTCGATAAATACCAAATGGAGACGACTTAATAAAAATTTAAAGCAGTATCATAAAAATGTTTTAGTTTGCAATATGAAATTATCTTAAAACTAATGAAAAAAAGAAAATAGATGCAAACATGAAGCAAATAGAAATTATGGAACTGAAAAATACAATAGCTAAATTTTAAAAACTATACTGGATGAACTCAATAGTAAATTAGAGACAGCAGAGATCAGAATCAGAAAACTTAAGCACAGATCAATGGACTTTTTCCATTTTGAACAACCAAAAAATTTAGATTTAAAAAAATCAACAGAATTTCACAAGCCTGTCTACTAACAGAACATCTAACATTTGTGCTAGCAGAGTTTTAGAAGGAAGGAATATGGATGGAGCTGAAATAAAAATCAAATAAATAATGACTGAAATTTCCTCAAATTTGGTGAAAGGTATAAAGCTATAGGTTCAAGAATCTTGGGAAACCCAAAATAAGAAAAGTCCCAGAAATTAATTCCAAGAAAACGTCATAATCAATTTTTTAAAACACAGATGAATAAAAACTGTTGGGGAAGAAAACTTGAAAAACACTAGAGAAATGATTGATTGTCTTAAAAAAAAAAAAAAACACTGATTCAAATGCCAGTTATTTTTTTTCTTTTTCTCTTTTTTATTGATTCTTTTTAGTTATACATGACAGTAGGATGCATTTTGATATAATTGTATAAGCATGGAATATATGTTAGTCTACTCATTTTTATGGATGTACATGCTAGTAAGATTCACTGGTGTTTTTGTATATATACATAGGAAAATTATTTCAGATTCATTCCACTATCTTTCCTTTTCCTTTCCCACCATCTTCCCTTCACTCCCCTTGGCCTAATCTACAGAATATCTATTCTTCTCACTATTCCCTTTATTGTGAATTAGTTTCTATATAGCAGCGGAAACATTTGACCTTTGGCTTTTAGGGGATGGCTCATTTCACTTACCATGATAAACCATGGAGACTCAGAAAGAAACAAAACAAAACAAAAACCCTCCAATTCCCATAGTTGGTAAAAATATATTTCCAATATGGAAGAGAAATAAGAAGCATTTTCAGATAAAGGAAAACTAGTTTGTTCATTAAACAACAGTTAAAAGAAGTTTTCCACACAGAAAGAAAATGATAAGAAGAAGGAGAAGGAGCAGGCAGTGGCTTGGAAACTCAAAAAAAGAAGAGAGAAAAATTGAATTGCTAAAATGGAGATAAATAAGATAGACTATTCTCCTTTTGAGGTTTTCTTTTAATATAGGCATTTTTTAAAGTAGTTTTAGGTTTACAGAAAAATTACACAAATAGTAGAAATTCTCATACAAGTTCTCATATATATCCCCACTCACCGTCTTCTACAGTTTCCTTATTATTAATATCTTACATTAGTAGGGTTCACTTGTAATAGTTGATGAATCAATATTGAAACATTATTATTAACTAACTGAAGTTTACATTTTACATTGAGTTTCACTCTTTGTACTTTATCGATTTTCAGAATCTTGAAAATGCATCATGTCATGCATCCTGCTGACATTGTCATAAAGAATTTTTGCAGCTCTAAAGTTCTTCTTGGATCCACCAATTATTCCCTCCCTCTGTACCTACCTTGGAGTCTCTATGACAAGAGAATCATTTTACTAGGTCTCTATTGTTTTGACTTTACAGAATGTCATATAACTCATAAAGTATGCGACCTTTCCAGATTGGCATCTTTCATTTAGCAATATGCATTTTAGGTTTTCTCCATATTTTTATATGGTTTGATTTCTTTATATTGCTGAATAATATTCCATTATATGGATATAGTACCGTTTGTTTACCGATTTACCTATTATCTTGGTTGCTTTATAACTGAAGGTGATATAAACACTTTGTACAGGTGGAAATATGTTTTTATTTGCCTAAATTCCAAGAAATGTAATTGCTGAATCACATGGTAAGACAATATTTGGCTCTTTACCACCAGACTGTGCTTCTAACTGGTACCATTTTACATTCTCATCAGCAATAAATGAGAGTTCCTGCTGCTCTACATTCTCACCAGCATTTTGTATTTTCCATGCTTTGGATTTGAGCCATTTTCACAGCTGTGCAGTGATATCTCATTGTTCTTTTAATTTACAATTTCCTTATGACACATGGCATATGCTGTTTTTTGTTTGTATATCTTCTTGGGGAGGGAATCTGCTCAGATCTTTCACTCATTTTTTTTTTAATTTGATTGTTTGTTTTCCAATCATTGAGTTTTGAGAGTTCTTTTCTTATAGATTTTTTAAAATAGTGTTTGATAGTTCATGCAAAAACCTCTGATGCTTTCTGACATGTGTTCAAAGTATAAAGGAAAATGAAGAGAATTATACTTTGAAAGTAGACATGGTAGAGAAATCTGGATGGAAGTCAATTTTCTGATATTTTTATCAAAGAGATATAATGTAAATACCAGTACATGGCTTATGACAGTAGATATGTGTATATTCTATACCTAGAGCAACCACCTACAGCTATACAATGATGTACACTCAGAAATAATGTAAATAAGTCAAAACGAAACTCTAAAAACTAATTAATAATTCATATAAAGAAAAGGTAAACAAGAATAACAAAGAAACAGAAAATGAAGAAAAAGGGAGCAGACAACAAATAATATATCAAATGTTGTATTAATCATAAGTATTCTAAATATATTGACTAAAACCAGAAGTTATCCAGTTGTATAAAACCATGATCAAACTGCTAAGGAACTTACTTCAAATAGAATGATGTAGGCAGGTTGGATGGGCAGAAAAAAAGATACATCATGCAATCATTAATTTTTAAAAAAAAAAAAAAGCAGAAGTGGCTATATTAATACCACATAAAGTAGACTTCTGAGCAATGAAACTTATTGGAAATAAAGAAGGAGTTTACATTATAGGCAAAAAAGAGAATCCACCAAGAAAACATGTATATGCACCCAACTACAAGTCATCAGAATACATGAAGCAAGAAATGATAGAATAGAAAGGAAAAATTTTTTAATTCTACAATTTAAATATAGGATTTCAACATCTTAATATTATTAAAGTAATTAAATTTTTATTTTTAAAAACTTAATAAAAAAGAAATCTCTTGGCTCAGGTGGGATCAATAGAGAAATTCACCAAACATTAAAAATTAGCAGGACTCTACACAATCTCTTCCAAAATATAGAAGAGGAAATAATATTTCCTGACTCTTTTTGTGGGTCAGTATCATCCTGATGCCAAAACTAGATGACAATAAATACAAAAGAAGGAAAAAAGGAAGTGGAGAGACAACAAACCACATTTTTTCATAGCTTTAGGTGCAGAAGTCCCAAGTAATACATTAGTCAACTAAATGTAGCAAGATATCAAGAATTCTAGACACAACACCAAAAGCATAATTTATAAAAGAAATAATTGGTAAACTGAACTTTATCAAATTTTAAAATATTTGTTCTGTGAATGGTCCTGTCAAAAGGACAAAAATATGCCCTGAGATAAAATATTTAAAAACCATGTACCCTCCAAAAGATTTGTGACCAAATTATACAGAGAGAGATCAATAAAGTATGGACTTAGTTTCATTGATTTTTTTGTTTGGTTTGGTTTGGTTTGGTTTGCTACCAGGGATTGAACTCAGGGGTACTTGACCACTGAGTCACATTCCCAGCCCTATTTTGTATTCTATTTAAAGACCAGATCTCATTGAGTTGCTTATCACCGCACTAGTGATGAGGCTAGCTTTGAACTTTTGATCCTCCTGCCTCAGCCTCCTAAACTGCTGGGATTACAGGCGTGTACCACCAAGCCCAGTAATTTCATTGATCTTTATGTTTTTCACACAATTCTCTTCTCTTATAAATTTAAAGAATTCACCATTATATTCTAGTACTGGCCAGACTGTGCTAAGTAAACAGAAAAGAAAGACTCTGTCAACATGTAATCCTAGATAGCAACACATGGTAGATTACAGTTACAGTACCTAAAGAGTTGATAAATTGTAACCTCCTTATAGTCTTCTTCCACATTGACTCTAAGGTTAGCCATGTTTGGCCAATGGGACATGATGTAAGCACAGATTTAAAATGATGTCCATATTAATGCTGATCCCTTCCCTTCCTGCTTTTAGATCCCTGCTACCGGTGAAATCAAGCTATTCTTTCACAGACCCGTAACCCAGCCAACAGCCAACACCAAAAATGAGACTTTCAAATGAGACTGATTTAAACTATCAATCTCCAGGATAGTCACCCAACAATATACAGAATGGGCAGCAAAAGAACCACAGAAATAAACCCATCCCATATTACAAACCCGGAGAATCATAAAGAGGTAAAAAATTATTTGAGGTCACTGATTTTCATTGTAGTTGGTAGTGTGACAACATGTTACTAATACAGCTCATTAGTAGTATGATTTTAAATTTTACTTTAATATAAACTTAAATAAATGAATTGATCCAATTGTGTAGTTGAGTATTTTCACTTAGACCCTTAATTTAAAAGCTTTTCATAATTAAACCATTCTAACATTTTTTAATCTGAAGTTCTTATGGTATCCTAAGAATCATTGAGGAGATTAACAGTGTCAATGTAGATAGCATGGGAAACTGAATTAAGTGTGAATTTATATAGGAACAATCCTGGCATATTGCATGTTTAATTTAATAATAATGATTATAGATTCAAATTCTGCCTGTTTTCTTAACATCCAGTGGCTAGAAATCAATAAATTCAAAGTTTATTTAGAACCAATTAATATGTTTTACTAAATATACTTTAATGAAAAGCTTTAAGCCATAGACCATTATAGACTGAACTATTTTTTCTTACCATTTACTTGAAATAACTTATAAAAACTTTTTTAAAAAGCTAATTGCAAAACATGGTGATCAGTTCTATTAAAAAATAAAATATTCATTTGTCATTGTAATCTTGCCAAATAATAAGTTATTTAGAGTAATGTGTGGAAATATTATTTGAGCCATGATTTAGGTCAAGCAATCCAGTAAACACACTAATATGAAAAACGTTTCATTTTTCACCATCTTAACTACAATAAAATTTAAAGTATGTCAATCTTAATGCTTTAGGGCATAATTTGGCTACCAGCTGGGGTCAGGATAGAATTTTCCCCATAGTGTGGTACTGCCAATTACTATAGGTGTGGAACAAACAAGGGAAAGAGTCAGGGGGTTACACGGCCCTCTAAAGCATCTGGTATCGGATGCTTTCAGAGTGAGAATTCAGGGTAAGATGAAACATGCAATTGTCCCTGTATGTCAATTCCGATATTCCTATGAGCTGCCAGTATGACACTGCTGCCACAAGGGAGGGATTTCCTATGGAACAGATGTCACTTACAGTATTATGTGGGCTATCTATCTCAACAAATAATTGCTTGGCACTTCTGCCCTATGGCAAGGGTCTTAAAATATGTTAGGGTGAGAACACACCATACAAGCAGATGGGCACAGAAAAAAAAGGAGCCAGAGCATACTGAGCCTGAAATGCATGTGCAAAAGCCAGATGGGAACACTGAAGCAGATGTCTTTCCTTGAGTAAAGCCCCCAAACAGGATTTTTCCAGTTATTAGTTATTTAGAAGTTCTATTTCAAAATTTTGTTAAATGAGTATGAGTTGCACGGGGCTCCGATTTAATGCTCTTTTGGTATATCCTGAAATTTCCATTTGAAAATGATGCATTTTACTTGAGGCCTGAAACCGATATAAGACTCCCAACACCAATGCCCTCCACTTCCACACACCACCCCTCAAGAAAAAGAAAAAGGGGGGAAAAAAAACTAGGCTGGGATAAGAGGATGGACACAAAGACTGACAATGAATGACAAAGGACAATTGAGATGGGACTTGCCTGAGAGAGACAGCAAGAGAGAAAAAATGTCCTTTTAAAATATCAATAAGAGAATCAAAGAAGGCAAGATCCTTTTTCTGATAAAAGGGGAAAAGTTAATAACAGTGAAGAAAGAGAAGGCAATTGCAATGTGCTCCCACTGTAATGGAAGAAAAGAAGATAAAGGTAGAATTGGAAAGTAACAATTTTAAATGTTTAACATATACATGGCTTGCACACTTGATACAATTATGGATTAAAATTTTAAGAAATATTTAAACTATTTGCCCCATGGCAAAACGGTCAGCTATTTAAGTAATAAGTTGGAGAAAGAGGCAGGGTGTTTCTGTTCATAAGAATCAGAATATGAATTTTCACTTTTAAAATAACATTGATTGCAGAAAGAGCTTGGGAGTAGTGGGGAGAGGCAATAATGAATATACTGTAAATTATTAAAAGGCATTAAGCCATATCTCATAATTGGAAAAAACCTTAGGATATTATTGATATATGTCTGTGTCCATAATGGGACACAAGTAATAACTGCTTTGGAAGTTTTCTAGACACAAATAATTTTGCCATTCAGTAATGTCTGAAAACTGTGATTCAGCTGAACATTTGTTCATATTCTGGAGCAGATCCAAACTGATTCTTAAGGAAAACTCTGAGTTTGGCTTGCTAGTCTCCCTCTGTATGGTCTTTTAATATTAAACACTAGAGGTGTTCTTTAGTTTTTATCATATTAATCATACCGCATGTTTCTCTGATTTCAATACTTTAGTAACCCATCTTTACTAATTAATGTGGAAAAACAATTGGAGAATACAATCTCACATTTTTTTCTATGACTTCCAGCTATCATCCTGCTGAGAAAGTAAAATGTGGAGGAAATTACCTAAGGATGGACCATGCAATCTATTCACTCTTCCCAATATTCTAACCAAGAGTAGTAGGAGAAGTAAAGATTCACCACGCTGCTCCAGTCAGCTTATGGAGTTTGACCTCATCTTAATGGGAAGGAGAAGCCACTGGAAAACTTCTGTTGATGTGTGCACTTTGAGGAGAAGGATATCACAGTCACATTTACATGGTGATTGATTTCTGGGGACATGTGATGGAACAGATTGGATGGGATCAAGACTAGAAGCAAAAAACTTTGACGTAGAGCACCAGGGTAATACAGACAAGAAATGATGATTACCTTGCCTGCGGTAGTGGCAACAAGCAACAGAGAAATGTGGACTCTGCAATAACAGAAACGAAAGAGAAAGAAGATGGAAAGGTCATCCCAATTTTAAAGCTTGAGCAAACACATTGGTAAGTATTTCAGTTAAGACATACAATACACTGAAGAAAGAGCAGGGTCTTTGTTTTATTTGGGGAAGTCATTAGGAGACACTAGATTATTAATCTAGTCCAGGCCATATTGAGTTTGCATTTAGTCAGAAGTAGTTGAATACTTGGACAAGTAGCTCTGAAAAAGGCTCTAAACCAGAGGCAAACATTTGTAGGTTGTTAGCATTCACATTTAAGCCATAGTGGTAGTTAATTACTTGGGATAATGTGAAAAGTCAGAAAAGCAAATAATCTCAAGGAAAGAATATAAAGAAAAATGATTTATTAACCAAAAATTTAATAAGCACATGTTATGTTGTATTCCCCAGAGCTGCATTAATAAGAAAATTTCCTGCTTCCATGCAGTTTCCGTTTTCAGTGAATAAACCAAACAGTTGGCCAGTGAACAGAAAACAAAACAAACCCTAGCACAATTAATTAGATATTTTCAGATACGTTGAAGAACTGTGTAGAAAATAAACTGGATTGTGGTTCCAGATCATGAGAACATGGAACATGGTAGAGCACATCGAGGAAGGAGTAAGAGGTAGAACAGGTGAAGGGATTCAAGAAAAGGCACCTGTGTCCTGAGAAGGCAGAGCTATGCAATAAGAATATGTCTCCTATTGTCTAACAGGGGAGTGACTGCTACAACTTACAGCCAACCAAAACACAGGAAATGAAAAGTTTGTCTCCCTTCTAATAAGACCTTCATAAAGTGAAAAGTATTTCTTCCAGAGCTACTGCTTACACTGTAACAGAATAGTCAGAATGGACAGGTCTTGAAGAATTTATGGAAAAACAGTTACTGGATTCCTGAACTCTAGAAAGTTGAAAGGACAATGGGAAGATTTGCTAACTCTTTAATCTAGTGAACAGAAATAATTAACAAATAACCAAGATGTGAAATCTCTTTAAACATTGTACTGAATTTCTTAATACAGTGATATATTAATGTTAAAGATAAAATTTGGAGTCAAAATGTATACTCTTCCTGCTTTTCTCAATTACCTGTTTGAAATTTCACTCTTAGTGTCAGTTAACACTATCAACATCATGATTCAACTTTTGGAAGCTACTAGAAATAATTAGCATCTAGATATTTCTTGCATTTTTTGTCAATAAAAGAACTGTTGGGATTTTCAAAACATATCATTCAAGATATAATAAATATATACATATTGTGAAGTAGAAAAAATAGACATAAAGTGTTTATGAAAAAACTAATTGCATTTACATTTAAGCCATTAAATTCTTTTAAACAAGAATAGTGTTGCACTGAAAATTAGTGAAACAATTGAGTATGTATTATGTTAAAAATATAAAGAAATAATTTTTGTTCAATCAGTGATGCATTTTCAAGTAAATATGAGAAGTTTAAAGAGGAGACTACTAGTCATGATAAATTAGTAAGTTTCAAAAAATGAGACATTCAATGAAAAGTTGAAAATGGACATGAATCTTTACATTTATGGAGGAAGATTATGAAGTTAAAGGCAGCCAATTTTCTATGTTTCCAGATATGTAAAAGGAAATTAGGCTAAAATTATAGTCCAATAATAGCAAAGAAGAGGGAGAACGCTGATATTCTAACTTCTTTGGATGTTGCAATGTATTACCCCAAAGGTTGTGTAATTCTCTCTGCATCATTACCTAAAATCAAGAGAGACCTTAAGATGTAACTATTGATGAGTAAGAATCACCTTGCCAGACTATCTTGTGCTTGAGGACTCCATAAGAACAAGTGACTCCCACTCATCCCCCTCAGCTTCAGTGGGCCATTTTCCTCCATTAGTAAGCTCTTGGCTATAAATCTATTTCACTAGGTATTAGATGCTGTGAATCTCAGGTGCATAATACATGTTATTCAGATAACACAATGGGGATTAGGTGACTTCTGTAGGCCTCTTGATTATGGTGCTCATCATTAGATGGATGAACTGAGCATAAGCATAGCTACCATTTCAGCTCCTCCATTACTTCTAAGATAGCAGTAGCTACATTTGCTCAGGTCTGAAGTATGCATTACTCATACTTACACAAAAGGGAACTTTCGGAAGAAACGTAACCTCCCCCAAAATTTTACAGACAATACTTAGTTGTCACTTTGTTTTCCAGTTTTATACTTTCCATAATTTCTATCCTTTTCATCAACACTAAAGGCAGAGAAACTGTTCAAGTATTTAAGGCATAATATACAGACCAACTTGACATAATTTCTCTTTTTTAAAACTCTAAGCTTTATTTTAAAAAATAAAGGTTTTAAGAGTTCTTTGAAAGGTAACTTCAAAAGGATGTCCAGCATAAATTTAAATGAGATTTATAACTGGAGGAGATGACCAAATTCTACAGGGTATTTAACACATTTAGAACACCCAAAATACAACTTAGCAAATGAGGTCTAAGATGGAAAATTTAGCAACTGAATCTATGATTACAATTTTCCTTTATTGTGTTCCCTTATTTTATATAAGTTTTACCTCTTTGTCAAGTTTAATATACTTTGATATATGCCACTTCACATTTTTTTCTTTTTTGTATCCCAACTCCATTCCCTGTAACCCTGTTGCTCTATGATCCCAAAGAAAACTAAAATGAATGCCAATGCCATAAAAAGAAAATTTTAGAAAGTTCCTAGCACACCAAGGAAAAAAAATGAGTATGTATTATTTTAAAAATCACAAAAAAATTGCAGAAAGAGAACAAAGGGAGACCAGAGGACAGAACCATTAGATGGTGTGCATGCAGTGGAGAAATTGCAAATGAATAGAAAATACAACAGAGAGAAGAAATATAAACAAAAGAAGTTTTTGTTGTTTTTCCCATTGAGAACTCTGATAATGTTGAGGGATCTCAGCATATCAGAATTGTGCCATACAAGTATTCAAGCATTCCTGCAGGTACCCAGTAGGCAACAAGAGTCCAGCCTGGGCTCCATGATTGAAGCCCCAGGTCCATTGATATTGTCCACTGACAGTGACACTGCCAGGGAAACAGGCTATAGGTCCCATTAGTCAGAGACTCAGAAACAGATCCTGGGAGGAAATCCCAGATAGCAGTGGCCAGGCAGAGAAAGAAAATTCTTGGAGAAAGCCATCCATATCAGAGGACATAAGGGCATGTGAACTTTGCCTCATATCCATAAGAGTCTGAGTGTCTGCCAAAAAGAAACAGATTAAGACTTAAAACAGCCACTTGAACTAGAAAAGCTTTGAGACTCCTGGCACTGGAAAGCTAAATTTTTATCCCATTATCCTCTCTCTAATTAGATCTTCTCTTTTCCATTTCTTACCACACTCCTTCCCCCAGTAAGAAGATATAAGTGCTGGCATGGTAGTAGGAATTCAAGAAAAGTTTGAAATTGTTATACAAAAGAAAGGGCACCACTTTTCTCATATTTTTTTTTTACCTTTCTACATGTAATCAACAAAATTAAATTAGACACTCCAAGAAGATAGAGCTTCCCATACAGTGTCTGTGTTCACATTCAACAATAGATTGGCACATGTTATGTTTAGAAACATTGTTCAATTGATTGAAGAATACTTCCATTGTATATACTCCAAGAGAGCTCAATTAATTATTTAAAATACATTAAGAAATATTTATTGGAATACATTCCAGTGTATTATCATGGAAGCCTCATGAAATTTAATGCACTAAATCATAGCACAAGCCTCTAAGTTTACAGTAGTGGTGTGCCTCAACATTTAAAAAGTAAAAAGTATGAGCTACTGATGACTTCAAACAGAGCTTCAAAGTGGGACATACCTTCATAAAGTCACTACAGAGAAAGATCTGGTCCTCAGCTTTTTAAACCCAGAAATTTAATTCCCTACATCACATAGTTTTAATCGGGCTCATAGGTGCTGGCACATGCTATCCAAAAGCAGAATTGACCAAATGCACCCAGTGTGTCTGTCCACATATCATACTTACAGAGTCTAAAACCTCTTCATCAGGGCTAATTTTAATTTGTTTTAATTTTAGAGAGTAATCATCCTGTTCCCTACAAGAAATACAGTTTTCTACCTTATACCCTAAAAAGAAAAGTTTCAGATCTAGAGAACATATCTGGGTTAAATCAACTTCAAATATTTAAAACTTGATAAAGCTGATCTTAATGGACAAAAATACCCTAAACCTCTCTATCCTGCAGATGTGATTTAAGAGATGGAATTACCTAAGTTATTCAATAGTGAGGAATTAACTAAGGCAATGAGAATAGGTATCATAATGATCTATGTTAATAGCTAAAAAAATGAATACCACCCTCTCCAATTAGGATAATAAACTTTCCCTCCATCTCTTTCTTCACCCATAAAAGTTAACACCTGACCAAAAAAAAAAAAAATGAGCATAGATGTGTTAATCTAATTTTTCACTGTAACAAAATAACAGAGATAAACAACTTAAATGAGGAATAGTTTATTTTATCTAAAGGTTTCAGAGGTTTCAGTTCATAGTCACCTGGCTTGTCACTTTGGACCTTTGGCAAGACAAAACATCATGATGGGTAGCATATGGTATACCAGAGAGAGAGAGAGAGATGAAATAGAGAGGGGGGGCAGAAGCAAGATAAACCCTGCATAGGTATGCCCCTGTGACTTATTTTCTTCAACTAGGCCCGACCTCCTGAAGTTTCTGCCACCTCATAAAAGTGACACAAGCTGGGCACTACTTCACAACCCTTCAACATATGAGTCATTCCAGATCCAAACTATAACAACCACTCTCACTGTCTTGGTCATAATGGCCAGACCAAGAGTTGAGTTATGATACCAGTAATTATTTCCCACAATTGTTCACAATGGAGCTGAGTTAACCTACGTCCCCATTTTCTTTGGTGGCAAGTTGTGAGAATGTGAGCCTAAAAGAACTGAAGCCTACACTGATTGTTGCAAGGAAGAGCTGGCCGTACATAGAATGAAGACAATACACAGATGAGAAAAGAGAGACATTCTTAAAGATACTTGAAGTGATGGTTCCAGTCACCCCGATATCAGCTCTCCTTTCTGGTAATGGAAGCCAACATATTATATCTGTCATTTAATCTCCTTCAATTTGGGCTACTCTTGTTGAAAATCATTAGCAATCTCACTAATAAAGCTAATTGAGAAACAGGTAAAACCAAACAAGGTAGGCAAATAACAACTGCCAGCATTGTTGTAGTCATAGAACATTTTGCTAGTTATGCAATTTTGAGATAATTTCTCAAAATCTCTGAACCTCAGTTCATTATCTACAAAATGGGACTTACAGCTATCATAGTAGGTACGTGAAGAATTAGAATAATGGTAATAAAATGCTTAGCATGATGCCAGTTCCATAGCACTTGCTTATTAAGTGCTAAAAAATGTATTGTTTTACTAATGAAGATGTAAGGATAATGATGATGAGAGCCTAAATTCACAAAGATTATAGAGCTTAGAATCTTATGTAATTTTTCTATTAAAAGCTTGTCTATTTACAATACATTTTGAGAAAATTGTGATGACTAAAACGAAAAATGTAATAAAGTCAGAAATAATAATAAACAAAGCGTTGTCAGTTACCCTTATAAACAGTGATTTTTCTAATGCTTAATTTACAATAAATAAGCATTTGCAATTGAAAATCCATTACAGGTTAATGAAATAGACTTATTCTTAAGAATAGATGAAATTTTCAAGCCAAAGCAAATATGATTGATCTGGCTATTTCCAGAGAATGGATGTAATAATACTTTTAGATCCAATCAAATGCACCCACAGTGAAAGATTTCTTTGACACAGAAACCCCAGTATAATACTGGGCACTATACCTATGATACATAGACTTTCTTTTGTTGTAATTATTTATTTCTCCCTCTACATTTTAAAGCCTTCATAGCAAGGTATTTATTCATATTTATATTCTAGAAATACAATAAAAAACTTGGTCAAAGACAGATGCTCAAAATATAGTATTTAAATAAAACTGAATTGTACAAATTACTTAGAATCAGAGGACATGGGTTCTAATCATGTTTCCATTATTTACTGAGTGTCCTATCTGGTCGCTAAGCATAGAATCATATCCTCACAGTATTTGCCTAAGAAGTTATCTACTTTGCCCTACCTTAGTACAGAAATTCCATTTAAAATATGTTTGCCACCTATACACACTGTGATAGACCCTCAACAAAAAGTAACCTTCAATCAAACCTCATAAGCAATTTTTGGCATAATTACTATCTTTCACATTAAATAATAAAACAAAGCAATGCTTCAGAAGGCCCAAAATTACTGAGTCAGCAATAGAGAATTTTAACTTAAAGAACATGTTCTTTCTACACACCATCTATTTGTGTTTTATAAGTCTTAGAGGGCTTATAAAAAGTTAATCACTATTAATAATCTTCCCACTCATATTGCATACCTCACTGACTGATTTGGATAGCCAAATGAGATGATGTGAAGCTTTTTTGTAAAGTATATAAAGCTCCAAAACAGCCAGTAGTATTATTATCATGATGATGATGCAGAAAATAATGATGATGCTAGAAAAGAGAAAATTACACACTTTGGATGTTTTATTGCTCTAATATTTCCTTGCTGCTAAATGAGCCACATACTGTGAGCTGTAGTCACTTACTGGGTATTGAAAGAAAACCCTGAGTTTTATTCTATTTTCTTTAACTTTAAAGTACAATCAGAATGTATGGATTTTCAGAGATATTTATCCACTATATTTGCTGAGAAATTATAACTGTATATGTAAATAGGTACCTTAGAAAAGGATGGTAATTGACTTGACAAAATTTCTGGTCTTGCTGGGAAAAGCCTATGAAACACGGGTTTACATGAAAACTGCATGTGGAAGTGTGTCCTGGACTCATGGCCAAGTTGAAGTCTCCTCTCGTTTTCTCCTATTTGTGATTTCAGCTGAAACTGGAGTCCGGTTAAAGCCTGTAACATATTTTTCTTCTTCTCACTGTTAGCGAATGTGGAAAAAAAAATATAAAGGAGCTCTGCAAAAAAACATGAAGAAAATTATATTCTTTTATCACCCAAAGGTACATGTTATAAAATAAGTCTAGTAAATGATAGGGGAAGCATCTGAAAGAGAAAAACAAACTCTTTCTTTAATGGTTATGGTTCACCCATAAAGACACAATTCTTAATGCTCAAGTTAAAAAAAAAAAAAAAGATGAGAAGAAACAGTTGGCATTCAGCTAACAATTGTGTTTGGAGATTTGTGCCTGACTTTGTTATTCTGAGCAAAGCCAGGTACCAGTCTCTTGGGATTATGTACAAAGGCAAGAAAAAAAGTGGACATGTACAAACCTCAAAGGTGACTGCTGGGTTAATAAAACCGTCTGCTTTCTGTTCACCCACTCTTGCTCTCAGTGTGCAAGTATATTAAAATATGTCCAAAGGAAAACCAGTCGCTGCGCAAAAATAATTTAACTACAAGTCACCATTTCCAGCTGCTGGAGTGCTTGGTGTTTGCGAGTACACTAACAAGTGACCCGTACATCTCCCTGGATGAAAGTTGTATCCTCATTAAAGGAGAAACAAACAAAAAATAGGAATGATTGTCACACAGGAAAACAGACCACAATAGACAGTGCGTTTCCCCCTCGGTTTCTGACTCGAGCTATCACAGACTGAAGAGCAGAGCTGTCCTGAAAGTAACCTCTTAACTGGCAGCGAAAGAAGAGGAAGCTGCTGGAGAAACTGGATGTCTCCGGAGCAGCCAACCAGGTTCTTGTTCAATGCATCTGGAAAAAAACATTTTTTTTTCCTTCTAGTCTATAAAATCTCATACCACGTAAGACCCTGTAATGAGGTGAAGTGGCTGGATAAAATAAACACACCCCAGGGAACTTAAAATTAATGCTGTGGATTCTGTATTTAAATAACCTCTCTTAGATAAACTCCCATTTAAGCATTTATAAGATGTCATACCAACCTTGTCTTTTCTTTTCTGGCTTTTCTCTAGAGAACTACATCATTGTTAGGACTCTGCAAAGACCAAAAGGGGGAAAAAAAGAGGTTATTGTTGCTCAACACAAATAATAGTGTTCTTATTTGATTCATATGTTGTGCATTGTCATGAGGCTAAAATATATATTGGGCACTCAATGTGGCAGGTTTGTTCCTAAGTACAGTAAGGTGTATAAAAGGAGCTTGTGCCTTCAAAAGTAGGTAAACACTATCTGAAATAATAAGAGAATAGTATTGAGAGAATGTAAGCAGTTATCAAAGTATGGTACTAATAAATATGTCAAGGCTAGAAAAGGCATTTCTCCTCCATGCTAGCCACATTTGATCGACTATTTTCAAAGCAATTAGCATACACTCTTCCAATTATCTAGTTATGCTTTTATCCCCCCTGAGTTGCATGCAAGATCCTCAAGGACATTTCTTATATGTTGTTTCTTATGTTGCTAGAACTCCCATCTTGTACAGCCCCTGGTACACAATAGGAATTCAATAATTATTGATTAGTTGGTTAGTTAACTGATAGACTTGATAATTTGTGCCCCACTTGGAATTTCCATCTTTGTACTGGAGGTAGCTGAAGAGCTAGAAAGGGAAGCTTGTTCTTATGAAAAGACCAGGGCTTCCATGACAAACTGCAGCCCAGGAGCAATGTATGCAAGATACGTGCATGGAAATGAAGAGCCACTCATTTTTGACTTATGCCTTAAACTAGAATATATAAAACAATCACAAAATGAAATTGAAACTCAACATAGCTGTGTAGGTAATAAGGGACCAGCAAACCTATGTAAACAAATGGAAATGTCAAGGCCCAGAACAATTATATAAGATTGGAAACAAGAAAAGTATATAAGAATGTAGCATTATTGATGAGAAAACGTACTAAAAATGAAAAAAATATTTTAGAAACTAAGAAATAGTGAGATTAAATTTAGCCCACATAAACTTCTAAGGCATATTATTAAATAATTACTGTGTGAATTCATGAAAAATAATGTGAAATTTACTAGAAAAGATGGAACTGAAGTCAGAGAGTATTTTATAGTGATAAAAATCCTAGGTTCATGTTCTGAATGTGTACCTCCAGTCATTTTAGTGATATCTCCTTATCCATATTATTGTAGATTGAATTCTATCCACTTTTTCCCACACAAAAAAAAAAATATGATGAAGCTCTAGCTCCTTTGACCTTATTTGGAAATTGGATCTTTGCAGACATATTTAAGACGAAAATTAAGGTTATATTGCAATAGGGTAGGGTTTTCAATTCAATATGACTGGTGTTACAGAAAGAAGAAAAGATACTCAGAGAACACAAACTGAAAAGAAAAGTCTGTAAGCCCCCAAGAAGGAATGACCTCTGTTAACAACTTGATTTTGGATTTCCCTTCCGGGAGTATGAGAGAAGCAGTTTTTGTTGTTTGAAGCCATACTACCCATTTTAGTAATTTGCTGACAGCCCTAGGACAACAAAACATCATTCTATACAAAAGAATAAGTTATATATCTTCCCCAGGTGATTGTCAGAAGTATTTTAATACAACATAAGTAAATATTAATTTCAGCAAAGCATTTCACAAAGATTCTTATAATATGTTCACTGGTAAATCTATGTGAGCTTAATTATTAGTTAAGTTCAAAGTTGCTAAAAGTACCATCCAGAGAGATATGACTAATAACATGAAATTAATCTTTCCCAAAATGTTCACTTATTGATAAATTGAAAATAACTCTAAGGTCTCAGAGTTGTATATTTTTATGGCCTTTTGGAGACAGACAGGTATAAGTTTTGGAAACTGACTTGAAATAATATTGCTAAGTATAGACCCAGAATCTGTCATTCATCATTTTCTGTTCAACATGTTTAACAGTACTTAGAGAAATACATAGAATAGATGCTTTCCAAATGGGGAGGAAACTAAGTTGGGAAAAAATTAAATTCACACAATTAAAAATAAAAATTCTTATTATTATCTTAATAGTGATTATTATAACAATACAGTGTAATAGTCACTATTATTATAACATTTTGACACTCAACCCCAAACAGTACTTAACACATAGCATGTACTCAATAAATTGCTATCTTTTAACTAGTGTGATAGGTAGAATAATGGGAAACAAAGAGAAGTAATTGAAAGGGGGCCCTAAAGGTCATGAGTGGGAAGGACATTTGACACAACAGAAAGTCAAAGGCATATGGAAAGAGAAAGAGAAACTTCTCCACACTCTTGATTGTTCGGAATGTCAATGAGACCCAAGAGAAGTAGAAGGGATCTAACTTTGTTAGAGTCGCTTTTTGTTACTGAAATCTCTTTACCCATGCTGTTAGGACAATCACATGTTCCAACTGGGAACCTTCTGTTTGTGAGTTATACTTTTCTACATGTTGACCTGGAACACAATACCTATGATATTCATCACAGAAACAATTCAGGCTCTATGTACCTGAGTTATTTCTAATGCAAGGTTTCAGAATTTTCACACTGCTGTATTAATTTCCTGTGGCTGTTGTTTAAAAAAAAAACTTAGGGATTTAAAACAATACTCATTTTTCTCTGATAGTTCTGTAGGAAAGAAATTTTAAGTCAGATTCCCTTTTCCAAAATCAAGACTTTTGCAGGGCTAGCTCTTTCTGGAGACTTTAGTTGAGAATCTCTTTCCTTCCTTTCTTTGGGTTATAGAAACTGGCTTTCAGCTCCTTCCTCCATCTTATCATGTGTCACTGCAAACTGTGCCTCCCTAATCATGTGTTCTTCTCTTTGAATTCTGTGTCCCTTTGAGGGACCATGTGATAACATCAAGTCACCTGGATAACCTAGGAGACTCTCTCAATCCCAAGATCCTTAACTTCATCATAACTGTCAAGTGTATTTTGCCATATAAGGTAACATCTGCAGAATCCAGGGGTTAGGATGTAAACATGTTCAGGGAACCGTCATTCAGCAAATTCACTTTAACACCAAGACCACAAGAAGTGGGTATAATACAAAGTAAAAGCACAAATTATCTTATTTGCTTCATACAGTTAGTCAGTTTTTTTCACTGCTTTGACTAAAATACCAGACAAGAACAATTTTAGAGTAGGAAAAGTTTATTTTGAGGCTCACACTTTTAGAGGTCTCAGTCTATAGACAGCCAGCTCCATTCCCCAGAGACTGAGGTAAGGCTGAACATCATGGCAGAAGAGTGTGGCCAAGGGAAGTAGCTCACATATCTGGAAGAGGAGAGAGATTCCATTGGACAGATACTAAATATAGATCCAAAGGCACCCCTCCAATGCCCACCTCCTCCAGCCACACCCTACCTGCCTTCAGTTACCACTCAGTTAACTCTGTCAGGGGATTCATTCACAGATTGGGTTAAAACTCTCATAACCCCAACCATTTCTCCTCTAAACCTTCCTGCCTGTCTCACACATGAGCTTTGGGGGACACTTCATGTCCAAACCATAATACACATGATGCTTTTTCTGAGCCAGATGCTTTTCTAGGTGCGTTACAAATATGAGCTCATCTAATGCATACAACAGTCCTAGAAGTAAGGAGTCTTTATGATCCCCCAGCTTCTTGATAAGGAAACTGCAGCACAGAAAGGTTAGGTGACTGCATGTGACTTGCTAGGTATTTACAGCCAGTATGATTCTAAATCCCACCTATTATCTACATGTCCTTCACACAGTGTTGTCATTAAGTAAAATGCATTTTGCATGTTGGTGTGAGGATTTAAGAAAAAGAGTATGTATAAAAATTTTATCACAGTTCTTGGTCAAAGTTTATTCACTGCATAGTAAGATGATAAAATAAATACACTAAAGACATCAACCAAAAAAAAAATGGAAAAGAACAAAGATGGTTAGGGAACCAGAAACACTATCATGTGAAAATGATAGTTTGGCTTACAGAAGAAAAGAATTATATGGGGGACATGATAGCTGTCTTGAAATATGTGATGAACTTTCATGTGAAAGGGAAGTAGATTTATTTTAATGTTCCCCCATAAAACCAAACTAAAACCTAAGGGTGGAAATTACACGGTGATAAAATCTGACTCAAGAGAAAAGAAAAGATCCAATAATTAGAGTGATCCACCAATGGAAAAGGCTGCCTCAGAGTTTCGTAAGCTTTCAGTAAGTTAAAATATTCAAGCACAAGATAACTGACTCTCTAGTATATAAAATATAGAAAGGAATTCAACAATGAGAGGAACATTAAAATACATTCACACATTTACTCAGCAAATATTTACTGACCGTATTCCACGTGCAGTGCCTGCAAGGCCCCTTATAGCTCTAAAAATAATAGAATCTACTCTTCTATGAATGAGCAAATAAGAACACATTTCCCCAAAATGTACGTAATTTCAAGCTGATTCTCCATAGAAGGATCTACTGATTCTTCAACCTCCAGGCTCTCTGGCTTGGCTGACAAGTAACAAATAAGCTTTTATTTTCACAATCATTTATTGCAAATCACAGAAAGACTCTTTCTACAATAGTCAGTATTTAATGGGAAAATCACTTACTTTTATATTCTAATGAAGAGAGGCTTTTCTTGGAAAGACAGAACAGCATTTTATTCCATGATAGTTAGTTGCTTTTTTTTTTCTTGTGACCAATGCAAACAAATAAAACAATCGATATATTTTCACCAAAAGAAGAGGATGGTAGATAGGTCCCTTCTTATTTAATCAGGAGCAAATACCATTATTGGAAGAATCTATGCTTTGTCATTGTCTCTAGTGAAGGCATGCAGAAACTTTGCCTACTCTTTTAAACCCACAAATAAATCAATCATGTAGAGATCTTTGAATCTTGTTTGTCCTGAGAATTATTAACAGGTTCTCTACCTATCTCTCTCACCTAACTTACTTGACCAAAGGAGATGGCTTTTGGAGAATTATACAGGTAGTCCAAGAAAGTCTCCAAATACTGAGTGGAATGTGCCCAGTATCTAAGCCATCTATACGACACTTCATCACAAAGTAGCCAATGACATCTATTACAAATACAGGGTGATCTGATGAGCTCTTGCTGTGTGATGGTATAATCACCAGTGATTCTTTCACCAACCCTATCTAAAAATGTGATGAAGCCAAGATGAAAACCCAAGGCAATGTGGATCTCTGTCCCATTAACTGATAAAATGGCATCCATAGCTTTTAATCCCTTTCCTATCAAAGACAAATATGTCAGAAAAAATACTGAAAAGTAATTACAAGTTTGTGTCTAGACATGCTTTACAGAAATAAACAGTGAGTCAAAGATGGGACTAGAACCTAGTTCTGCAGGAATCTATGTTCCAAATAACTATTGATAAAATTATATGCGAAATGTATTCTCAGTCCTGTGGGTTTGCCACATAACTGAGTTGTTAAATATCATGCAAAAGCCTATATAGGCAGGAATATTTTTAAAATATGGTAAATTTTCTTCTTTTCCCCTTCAAAATGCCCCAAGGCACTCGTATACATTATGGACACCACTGGCCTGAAAATTCTCAGTTGAGGGAAAAAGAAATCCAAAATCGTTGAATTATAAGAGCACTAAAAGCATCTAAAATGATAACTATTTTGCCCCTTTAACACCAAAAGAGCAACTGATTTTTATTTTTCACTTGGAGTTGACCTTTATTTAACCCGTGGCATGCCAAAGTTATGGCCTGAAGCAATATTTTTTCAGTGAATGCCTTGACTTAGGACAAGAATAGACATCTCACTCACCCGTCTCTGAATCATCATTTCATAGCACTACTGATGGTCAGTCTAACAAAGAAAATAAATTTTTCAGCATTTAAAAAGACACTGAAATCTTATTTTGAATTATTTCTTCCCTCCATTTCAAATATATTCAGAATTATAAAAAGTTGGCAAATTCCAAAATAATCAAAATTATTCCTCAAAGTTTTTAAGCTCTTTAGTAAAATGCTCGTGCTTAGTTACATATAAAAAATAACAAGTTGATTGTGTCTGTATCATAAAGAGTCTCTTTTGATCAACTACTTCATGCTGGCATCTTTTTCTAATGGGAAAATTAATTTTAAGGGACTGTAGTGCCTCTTTCACCCCCAAGATAAGTCCTGTGCCTAAACACAATTGTTCAGGGCCCTCCCACTATTTTGAATGTAATAAATTAGGTAGGTCTAAAAGATTTAGACATGATTAGTAAAGTTTAACACGCTTTCTCCAACAAACTCAATAGTTGCACATTATGAAAGATTACAATACTAAAGATAAAATTCCAAAGGTACAGTAGGAGGTACTTAATTTAGAGGTTAGAATTTTTGGCTTTAAGTACTGAGAGATACATCTCTGAGCAATCCAAGGGAGAATAAGGGAGATTCTCTGGGTGATTTTAATGCTAGATATGGCTGTATTTCTGAGATGGCGTAAATGGGATCCTAGGTAGGCAGCATAAAAAATAAAATATATGTAGAAAAGGTAAGCATAGACTAGTTCAAGAATTCCTGGAAAAGACTATTCAATGACAACTACATTATAAGAACATAATTTAGTAGTAGACAAAGTATTTTTTGTGCATCATTTTATTTCTTGCACATGATTGATCTTTAGAAAGTCAAGGAGAAGGAATAAACATCTACCATACACTAAGCACTTTACTATGCACTTCATCTGTTATCTCCCTTGATAAGCTTATTTATCAATGTTCTTCATTTTTATCAAATAGAGAAGCCCAAACTCAACAATAATAAGAAATTTTCCTCACAATTTTTGCCACACATTTAGCAAGTACAATATTAAATCCAGATATATTTGACTTCAAAACATATGCTCCTTGGACAACCACAATAGTGCATATCTGCAATTTGATCTACTCAGGTAGCAGAGGCAGGAGGATCCCAAGTTTGAGGTCAGCCTGGGTAATTTAGAAAGACCAGATCTCAAAGACCATGTCTCTGAATTATATACCAAAATAGAATTAACAATACTTGAGAAAAATGTAGATCCAGTTGATGCACTAGATCAGGAATAAATAAAAGTTGATAATTATTAATTATAAATCATATAAATAATTATATAGAAAGCCTGAGAGTAACAACAAAAGATTGAAAATATCAAGAGTTGAAACACAATAAATTTAACAAATAATCTTTTAAGTATATTTCTAAAAACACTAAATTGTTCACTTTAAATGAGTAAATTCTACAATATGTATTTTGTATCTCACTAAAAAGTAAAAAAATAATAATAATGATGATTACAGTACCAGTTAATACAGGGAAAATAGAGATGAAAATGCAACTATTTCCTGATAGTATAAATGTAAATTAGAACAGTTTTTATGGAGGATAATTAAACTTTGGTCATCAAAATACCAGGTATAATTTTTCTAAAAAAAATTCTAATAAACTAATCAATGATATGACATTGGATGTATAAATAATAATATTTATTATAACCTTGATTATAATAGGCCCCCAAAAGTAATTTAACAGTGGACATTATGTAAATCCAGAAATTTCTAAATATACTTTGAGATTTCCATAGAAAGTCATGTTTCAGAATGGTTAATTACATTGGAAATGCTCAACATGTTAAGTAAAAAGGGCAAGGTACACACAAAAAAAGAAATTAAAGGTTAAAAAGAAATTAGAGCTGTAATGAATTGTATGAGAGAAAAGAATATGTTCGCAAAAATATATTTGTTAAGCTGAAGGAAGCTGATTCAAAAGTGTTCCTGGGTCTTAAAGTGAATTCTCACATCTTTGTAGTGGAGAAAAGACCGAGTAATGTGGCAGGGAGTCAAAAGAATTCTGGCTTATTCTGCCTTTGCATAGCCTTATGTATCAGGGATGGAGACAAGGTTACTACTACACATCACTCCCTCAGACTTGCTAAGCCACAGAACCTAGGCAACAACTGTTTTCTCTCAGTGGGACTTTCTCACCCTGGAATTTTACTCGGCTGGCTCCTGATACACATTCCATATTTGTGCCCACCCTGGAAAGTCACTGGCTCAGGAAAGTTTTCTCAGCCCACAGATAGCAGCATGGCCCTCATGGGAATTTGCTAGAGAGAGAGAATCTCATGGTCCATTTAAACCTGTTGAGTTCAAATCTGCCTTTCAGTAACACCGCCAGATGATTCCCATGCACACCACTAAAATTTGAGAAGCACCACCCTTATAGGCTAGGTGGGGACTCCATACCAATCCCTTGCATCATTTTTTGATAGCATTATCCATTTTTCCTACTTTAAGAATTATCTACTTTTTGTTAAAGTGAAATTCACATAACATAAAATTAGAGTTAAGAACTGTAATTCCATTAGCATAGGATAGTTTTTGTCTTTTTGCCAATATTATCAGTTCCTAAAATATTTCTTGATGCACTGTTGGAACCCAGTGAATATTTGTTGGATGAAAGCACAGAACAGAGATACATATGCTTCAGAAATTTTGATTGAAGAAATACCACTTCAAGTTACCTTCCCTGCTTAAATACTTATTTGAGGATCTCAAATACTGAATTAAAGGACAAAATCTACAGGATTAATGTTCCACCTTAATTTATCACATAATGAGTAATATTTACTGGTTGCATAAAAACCCCTATCTAATAAGTAGATCTTAACTATGTAACAATGTCTCAATACCAGCACATATAAAAATAAAATTAGATTCCTAAAAAATTAGAGAGCTACCATATGACCCATCAAGTTGCCTTTTTAGTATATATCCAAGAAAAGTAAAAACAGGTGTTCAAACAAAAACTCACACAAATGTTTGTAGTACTCCAAAAGTGGAAACAACCCTAGAACTCCATCAACATAATAATAGATATGCAAAATGTGCTGTATATATACATAGAATATTATTCAGCCATTAAAAGAAATAAAGTAATAATGCATGTTACAACATGAGGGAAACTTGAAACTATTTCATACATTAAATGAAAGGAATCAGACACTAAGAGCCACACATTATCACATATTACAAGTACCATATGTATGATGGGGAATGATATTGACCAAATTATATTGTTATATTGTGTGCATGTAGGAATATGTAACAGATTCCACCATTATATACAACTATAATGCATGGATAAATGTATGGAAAAAAATAAAATGAAATGAAAAAACCCACATACATGAAATATTCAAAATAGGCGAATCCATCGGGAGGAAAAAGCAATTAGTGGCTGTCGGAAGCCAGGAAGAGAAAGAAATTGGAAGTGCCTGCCAGTTTGGGGGGACAGTGAAGAAAATGTTCTGGAATTACAGTTCTGTACCACATCATGGTGTTTCCATCAGTGATGAGTCACATACACAAGAGTGATCCCATGACACAATATGGCCTACTGACATCATGGCCATCTTAATTTGTGTAAATGTACTCAGAAATGATGATGTTCACTCAGTGACAAAATTACCTAAGAATACATTTTTGCAGAACTTACCCCTTGTCATTAATTGATGCATGACTGTAGACAATGGTGATGGCTATAGTTCACTGTGATCATGCTGGAAGTCACTGTATTGTACAATTAAAAATAGTTAAGATAGTGAATTTTATGTTATGTGAATTTTAACAAAAAGTAGATAAATAAAAGCATATCACTATTTTAAAATGTAGCAGCATTAAAATGTATTGACTTGCTGTCAAGAAATTTTGTTCTACCGATTCACTATTTCAGAGGTCAGGGTTCCAAGTGATTAATATTATGTGATGATTATCTTTGTCAGACAGAGATGAGGCAGAGAAATAAGGTAAAAGAAATGAGTCTGGGATTTGCCTAAGCCAGGACTCAGATTTCTTTGATCCTTGGCTAAAAGCCCTGATTGGCCCAAAAGGTCAAATGGAAAGGAAAAAGCAGTCAAGAATAAATCAGTAAAATAAAAAATTCATTAAAATGTAGCTATTGGGAGGAAAGAAAATAACCTTCCTTTCTTCTACTAAAGAGAGAATTGACAACCTAATTTTCAGAACAGGTAACAAATGTATAGCTGTAGCTCGGTGCCCAGAATTTCTTCTCTACAGGGAAATGTTAGAAATAAATTAAGGAGGAGCCTTCAGACTTACTGAAGCCACTGAAGTTGTAATTGTTGTTGCAATTGCAAGGGTTTATTAAAGATCATTAAGAAACTTGGCATTAAAAAAACTGTTTGGATAGATAAGACCCCTGTTTGCACTTTAAGCCTTTACTGTTAATTACATGTTGCTGTGACTAAGCACTTCAAAAGTGACTTTTATGAACTGTGCTATTAGTTCATTTAATAAGAACTTGTTATAAAATCACAGGTTAACAAAAGTTCATTAGTAAGTTGACTGTTTGCAACTCAGAAAGCATTTCCCCACAGAACAAAGTTAGCTATGGTGATTGGGTTCCCAAGGCCACAGGGTGCAAATGTTAGGGTTCAAAGGACTAGGTAAGGCACATACAACTAAATAGCACACTACATATTAAAAATCATTGCCATGGGAACAATCACTGAGCAATCTGGGACTAAGACCATTTCTTCTCTACACTGCATTACTGATGCTCATTCATATCCATCGTTCAATCACTCCTTCAACAAGCAGTGACAGTGCCTACCACACACTAGGTCCTCTCAAAAGTTGTCTCCCTTTTCACCTGTTAGGTAGCATGTTTTCTTTAACTTAAGGATGTGACTGCTTAGCTTATAAACTCCAGCATGGTGAGAAGCAGAAGGTGAGGTTCTAGGACAATTAGAAACAATGAGGGTTGGAGACCAGGTAAAACAAAGTGACATGAGAATGACCCTTTAGCCAAGCCCCCTATGTCCCTCTTTTCCACTCGCCTCACCGTGGTCAACACTGGCTTTAGTGTAGGAAAACCCTTGCAGAAGATAACTATCAAGGCAGCAAGATAGAGGATCCCTTTTACTGCACTATGCTCCCAAAAGGCAGTGACCAGACTGGGAAATGACAATGAGCCAAGCAAGCTTGAGAACTGAGATCTAAATATTTATCTTCTTCCCATTTCCTCTATCTTACATAAGACCATAAGTAACAAAAGAGAAGGAGAAACATTCATGGACATATTTCCATGGCTATGAATGTTATATGTCACAGATTGTATGAAACAGAACAGTTTTTTTATACAACCACTGAACTTGTCTTTAAAAAACAAGTTACCGATTAACAAAGATCACCACCTAGTGGCCTAAACTGGGGAACTGCATGTGAACTAAGTATTGAAATTCTAAAATATTGGGGGTTTATTACAAAAAATGTAAGGTGACATTAAATCTTCTCCTTTGGTCTTTTGGATCCAACTTCTTCTTTTCCTTCCATTCTGAGCCTAGTTTCTCTTAGTTCATAATTCCAA
Source organism: Marmota flaviventris (assembly GCF_047511675.1). Classification (NCBI taxonomy): domain Eukaryota; kingdom Metazoa; phylum Chordata; class Mammalia; order Rodentia; family Sciuridae; genus Marmota; species Marmota flaviventris. The sequence goes on from NC_092498.1 coordinate 43,690,271, forward strand.
ATTGTCTCAAAAGCATTCTATTTGCAGGTACCTTTATTTTAGCCAATTAGCTGTCACCCTTTGAGTTCTTCATCATTTAAGACACACCTTGGCCCTTAGGAGTCTCACCTGAAGTCAGTATATTTAAACATTTTTATCACAACACTTCCCTACTAAAAGCTTGAAAGCTTATGGGTATCCCTTTGTACTTTTATGAAGCCTGGGTCTAACTCACAAAAACCCACACTTCACCTTGGCACATATACTGACTGCTCAGGCTACCTTTCTCATTGACGTTTCACTATCCCCAAATCTCAAGTGTAACTACTCTTTTTGCACCCATCTCTAGTATTGTGAGCCAATTCAAATTCCACCTTTTCCATAAGTGTCTCTCTACTACTCTCATCAAGCTTATTTCTTTCTTCTCTAACTTCTTACATTTGTGTTTATTACCATCTGCTTATTATTTAATTATTTTCAAATAATTTTATAAGTTTCATAATTGTGAAGGAATTTCTATGGTTTAAATATCCCTATATGCTCTATAAATCTTAGTGTGGTTTTAAATATAACATGAGATCTCATTACATACATCACTAGAAATGGGCAGGAAGAATCATTGTAATTGAAGTATATCTAGTGGTCTGTTGGTAGTTGGCAAAGAAAGATGAAGAGAACTACAGTTTAAAAAAATGATTGCTGGAATTATACTCCACGAATGGAAAAGGATTTATCTTATGCACCTTTATTATGTAAAAACGTCAATCACAAATTAAATAGAAAAGTGTCCCCCAAAATCCTAAAATATGTATAAACATTTCAAAATATAGTTTAAAATATAACTATACATGTTTTCCATTGAATATAGTTGTTTGTGTGCAGGCAGTGAAAGAAGGAAAATCAGGGAAGGAGAAAAAATTGTTACTAAAAAGGTAGTGAATTGTTAACTTGCATTCTAAGCTAGACAAAGTTTTACTTCTTGGGCAACAGCAGAAAACCTGCTTCAGGGGTATGACTCACAGACACGGCAAGCAGCTGCACACTTGGAAATAACAGAGCTGAGAGAAAGTTCCATGTGCTCAAACTCTGGAACATAATTCAACTAACTCTGAATGTGAATGGAAATATTTTACCCCCAAAATGTGAATAATAAAACAAATAAAATATTAAATAATCTACCCAAATGAAGAAGTCTGCAGAATAAGTAATGTGAACTTGAAAAATCTCATTAAGTGACACCAGAATTCTATTTCTAGTGCAACTGCAAGTAGTTTTATAACTAGGTCTCCAGTAAAATAATTAGACTATTTTAAGGGGTAGCAACTGACTCTATCTTGAGGACAGGAAAAAAACTCTCCAGTGTAAATTTTCCCCCCAATTTTTTAAGCTGACATTTTCAAAGGCATCACAGGACAATTATCTATATGCTACATATAATGCTATTTTACCACAAAAGAACAGAACAGGGGCAAGATATTGCATAAGCAATTGTAGAAGTAAACAAAGAATAGAAGTAACAGATCTTATTCTCAAGTTATCTTACTGAGGAGAGAAAGTCCACATATACCCAACAGATAGTAATTCCATGGCAACTCTTAAGCAAATACATGTATCTTATACAAATAATCTATATTTTCATACCTTGATAAATATTATATATAGCAGGTAGATTCAATACAGGCAAGATATTATTTGATGGAAGAGGTGTCATTTTTTATTTGTACTAAAATGCAAGTATGATTTAAATATTCAGGATTGAGGGTTATTACAAAAATAATGCAGGCAGAGGATTTACCATATACAAATACACAAAGTTGGTAAAGCAAGAATGATTATGAGAATATTAGCTGATTCCTTTTACTGAATGTATAGAAAATGTGACATGAATCTATAGGAAATTATATTAGAAAGCTAGGTTAGAATTAGAACATGAAAGATATTAAATTCCAAGCTCAAGAATTTGGCTTTAATTAAGCAAATGGCAAAAACTTATTGAAATTTTTGAGCTTCTGAGAACACAATCACAATTGTGCTTTAGGACAATTGATCAGATGGTAATGCATGACAAGGTCTTGAATACGGAGACATGGGGAATTCATTCAGAGGGTACATTACATCAGTTTAGACAAGAAGTAAAATTGATGGAGTGCATGCAGTAGCCAGAACAAAATGAAAGAGACAATTCCAAGAAATCCCAAAAAGAAAGAATTTATTTAGGCTTGGTTGATTAGATTGAATGTGAAGGATGAACTCAAGGATGATAGCAGTTTAACTAGCCAAGAACATAAGAGATGTCTTGGGGAGTTGATGACTTTACTGAGATATATTTTTAGCTTGAAATGCCTTTTGGAAGAAAATATCCAGTTGGGAATTATCAATGTAGGACAATTGAGATCAAAGCTGAAGTTGTAGGATTGAAAACCATCTGGAATAAGCATAAAAGGACTGAAAAAAACAGTGTCTCAAGGGTGTACAGGACAGTGGGGAAAGCCATTCTGATATTACAGAGGGCTCCTAGCAAAAATAGGGCAGTATGAAAAAGTATGACTGGGAGTAGTCAACTTCCCATGTTCTCACCACGCATTTGGTCCTCTGCCTCAAATAGAGGTTTTTACTTTACAGAAATTCAGCCAGATAGATGGAAACCTCCAATAAATAAGCATAGGGGAAAAAGAAACTTAGAACGAAGTTTTAAAAAAATGTTTACAGAGGATAAAAGAAAAAAATAAAGATTGAAGTATCAAATAAAAGAATATATTTGTTGAAATAAAATTCAGGATGCATTAAAGTTGGGAAAAATCTATTTTCATAAATAAATAAATATAAGGGAGCTACCTCAAAATGCTACAATAAAAAACAGTGATGGAAATGGGAGGGGGGAAATAGAAAGATGTTTAATCATGGAAGTACAACATTAAGCAAATCATGAAGAGTTCAAGGAAAAAAAATAGAAGGGAAGGGATGATCAAAGAATTAATAAAAAGAAATTTTCCCAGAACTGAAACTCATTAGTTTTCACATTAAAAAGGCCACCAAGCATCTGCCCAAGGAATGACAAAAAGCACATTAACAAGAGAAGTTACTGAAAGAAAATGTGGAATCAGAACCCAAGGTAACATTAATGTCAGTCACCCTAGAGACTAAAGCATTAAGAAAATCCACCTTCCAACTCTGGCCAAAACAGAAATGAAAAGTAAGTATTATTGAATCAGATTACTTTATGTTAGAAAATTCTTGATTTTTATTCTTTAGTTTCAAATTTTCTGATTTTTTAAAAATATTTTCTTCAAAACAACACGTCTGGACTCGGGGTTATTTTGTCCAGTGTAATAATTTCTATCCATCAGTGAGAGAAAACTATTTGCTTTTATTAAAAGTACTGATAAATTTGGACTTACTTATATTATCTCTTCTGTATTTCCATGTAACTCTTCCTCCACTTATTTTTCTTCTTCTTTCTCCCTTTGTTAAATTAATACTACTTCTTTTGCTCCAACATTCTTTTCTTCAACTGAATTGGAGGCTAAATATTCCACTTCTCTGTTTTGTGTTTAACTAATATATTTTTTATAGACTTTCTGAAAAATCTTTAATTTTTTTTCCCTCAAGTACTACAAGACTGTAGCACAATTACTCATTAAACTTGACTCTTCCTCCAGTTTTGCTACTTCCACCCAGAGAAGTACTTCTCAAACAACTGTAAAACTGCTTTTTCCTCCAATTAATAATATTGAGGCAAAGTCAAATATCTCCAAAATTCTCCAACTATTATTACTCTCTATTTCTGTACAATAAATAAATCCTACTAGTTTTTGCACAGGTTCAGCTCAGATGATCATACTTTGAACAGCACTGGTCTGAAGATTTTGTTTAACTTTGATTTATGCAAGTAAGGATTAGTTATTTACATATGAATAATAGGTTTATTGCCAAGTGATTTCTGTGTTCATTATTATTTCTTATAAACCACACCTTCTATCTGGCATCAATTTTTTTGCTGATTTTTTTTTAGTATTTGCATAACTAAAAATAGATTTATTTTTCCTTATCCCTAAGTAATTGTTTAGCTAGGTATAAAATTTTAGATTATTATTTTTCTTTCATTACTCCATTGTCTCTACTGTTGCTGATGAGATGTTTTTGATTATTTAAATTCTTATCCATTTTAAGCCCATTTTCCTTTTCTCTTACCTAGCTTTAAATATTTTTGCTTCATGATATTATCCTGAGTATGAATTAAGCCTGGTTTAACTTCCTGGGTATGTGGAATCTATGGGTATGTCACCTAAAACTGGCAAGGTTCTGCTTCAGTTTTGTTTTGTTTCTTTGTTTACTATTTTGAATATTACATCAGACTTTGTACAGTTTGTGCTTTAGAGAGGTTATATCCTTTGTGCTTCCTCTGTTTTAGCAATTGATCTATTGATATTTTATTTGTAGTTTCTGACTGACTTTTCTTTATATTTAGAAAAGCCTTGTCAACCCAAAGACTATCCAAATATTTGGATGGATATAAAAGAGTAGTTTGTCAAAAATGTTGTTTAAAGGCAAGTGGACAAAAAATAACATCAAAGTAGTCTGTAAATGTGACTCAGATAGAGAAGTCAATGTAGATAAGCCACAGCCTGATATAGAAGTGTAAAAGAGAAGAAGAGTTGTTACTGAAAGATACAAGTGAAACAAACACAATTTACATTTTCTTTCTCATAAGTTTTTCCTTTGCATTGGCACACCATATTTCAATAAGCATAGAAAGGATGCTAAATGTAATTTTTGTCTTAAAGATAATAAAATTCATTCCAAATGCTCCCCAATAAAATGGTAAAAGAACAAGATCTGGAACATAACCTTCATGTATGGTATCTTTCTTACTCCCATTGTGATTGCCAGTATCCTTATATTTTTATCATTTCTGAGGCTAGTTCTTAGCTAAGTTCTCCCCAGATGGCTTTTCCTAATGTGCTTTTTCCCTTATGGGGTGCTCTGTACCTACCACCTTCAACCACAGATGTTCTCCTTGTCCTCATCATAGTCATGTCAATGATTCAGTCATTTTTTTCTGCATTCTTCTCTATCTTGCCACATTCCCAATACCACACATGTAACACACCCATGCACATCAACTTAACAATATCTTTGCTTACTCTTGTATATTTTAAGTACTGGAAACTTCCTTTGAGTAATTTAAGTGTGGGGTAGTTTTTTTGTTTTTTGTTTTTTTAAGTTCTCTATAGTTTTACTGATGGAAACTGTCACTGATCACAGAGATCTGGCAGTTTCTTTTCTTACCCATTCACTAGCTAAACTATGAGTTCCATGAGAGGTGAGGCCTCATCTGTCATTTTCACTGATGTCTAAGTCAGCATGACAAATATGGAAGCTAACATGTGAGCAAATGGAAGGACTTCTTCAAATGTAGACAGAAGGAAGTGAAAGTGGTAATATGGTAAGCTGTGAGGAAACTAATGCTACACACCTTCATGAAAGTCTGAGGAAGAAACCAGCAAGGGAAAAGTGGTCAGAACCCCAAATTCAGAAATGTATAAATAGGGGCTGTGGATGTAACTCAGTTGTAGAGCACTTAGCCAGCAAGCTCCATGCCCTGGATTTGATTCTCAGTACTTAAAAAAAAAAAAAATCTAATAATTTCGAAATAAACACTCCAAATTGATCACATCTTATTACTCCTTTTACTTATGTTATTTTTTTCAAGATCTCCAATGATGGGAGAGAAAAAGCAATAACATCAAGTCAAGCACAGAAAGACAAGTACCATATGATCTCCATTATATATGGAATCCAAGAGTCAAATGCGCAGAAGCAGAATAGAACAGCAGTTACCAGGGGTTAGGTGGAAGGATGGCTGTTGGGAGATATTAGTCAAAGGACGCAAAATTTCAGTTACATAAGCATAATAATATCAGGAGATTTGCTAAACAATATGCTAATTATACTTAATAACAATGTAATGTGTATTTTAAAATTGCTAATGGCATAGATTTCAAATGTTTTTACTACAAAAATAAGTATGTAATGTAATGGATATATTAATTAGCTTGATTTAATCATTCTGCAATGCATAATTCTATCATTGTGTAGTACAACATATATATGTATACATATATATGTATACATATATAGAGAGAGTATTTATTGTCAATTTAAATAAATAAATGAGAAATGAGGGCTGGGGTTGTAGCTCAGCTAGAGTACTTGTCTAGCATGCATGGGGCAATAGGTTCAATCCTCAGCACCACATAAATAAATAAAATAAAGGAATGTGTCCATCTACAACTAAAATTTTTTTTTAAATGAGCAATAAGCACCTGAAGACAGGAGACTAGAACAGGAAACATTAGTTATAGAACTTTTATCTAACTTTTAGCAAGCAGAAGCAAATAGGAGGATAGCAAAAAATCTTTGTTATGGAAAGTCCATATTGTCTTCATTTTAATTTGTGGCAAAATTCACTAATTTGGAAGAAAACAGAATACAACCATAAATTCCTATGCTATCAATCTAATATCCCATATGTTGGAAGGGGCCTTAGGAGTTCTCCATCTAAGGTTTAACACAACAAAATGTTTCTACAACGTGCTTAAAAACTGTCATGATTAGGCAACCTTAACTAGACCATTCAAGTAGCTATGATTAACAATCTTTCAGGGGTTGGGATTGTGGCTCAGCAGTAGAGTGCTTGCCTAGCATGTGCAAGGCGCTGGATTCGATCCTCAGCACCACATAAAAATAAATAAATAAAATAAAGTTATTGTGTCCAACTACAACTAAAAAATATTTTTAAAAAACAATCTTTCATAATTAAAAAGAAGTCACCAAGGTTTCTCTAAGTCTTTGGTCTTTGTGTAAAGTTAATCTAGTTCATCGTATGGCATAGTTTCTCATAGTGTCTCTTCTGGAAAATTCTACTTCATAGGAATTTTAGCAGTGCTGAAAACATAATATACTACCTAAACATAAGATGAGCAATTTACTTGTGGTAGATATGCACATTTCCTCATTCTGTACACTACATGTATTAATATAACCACTATAAATGTTTTTAATATCTTTCTTATTCTGTCACTCTCACTCTATATTTTTCCCTCTAATGCAGCATGATGTGGTTGGTTTATATCAAGTGCCCCTTTAAGGAGAAAAGGGCACACAGTTGAAATTTTAAAATATCACCCGAGTTTCAATTCAGATTCAACCTCTTACTAGCTTGCATTAATCTTACATTAATCTTCCTTTAAACTTCTTTTTTTCTTCATCTTAGAATGTAATTTTTCGTAATGCAGAAAATTTTGCAAATTTTCTTAAGTGTCATGTCCTAGTGCTTATCATAGTTATAAAAGGTACTTAATAAATATTTGTCACATAAATGAATGAGTGAATGAATAAACTTGTAAAATGAGAATGGTGACTGAATCACAGGATACTATAAGGATCAAATGAAGTAATATATGCAAAACATACTGCAAAATGTAAGTTCAATGATAACTGACTCTCCAAAGCCACATTTCCAACTAACTGTTGGGTAACTCTGCCTATGTAATGTAAACACATCAAATTTTATGTTTCCAAAGCTGTTCATTTAGGAATAATGCATCTTCTGTCCTGCTGTCATTACTCTGCACATTATTTCTCAAAGATGGTCCTTCATCCTCATTCCACTTTCCAATGCTTTACCTAGATTAGAGTTTTGCAAAATGTAGTCATGGTACCTCTTACACAAAATACTTGGAATCAAAAGTAATTCAGATTTCAAAAAAAAAAAATTGAGTATTTGCAGATACATAAAGAGAAGTCTTAGGGAAGGGACCTGTTGTGGTTTGGATATGAGTTTTCCCAAAAACTCCTGTTAATGCAGGAATATTCAGAGAGCTACAAGCTTATCAGTCCATCCTAGTTTAAATGGACTGAAGGGATAATAGGCAGACAGGGCATGACTTGAGGAGGTGGCACACCCTGGAAAGTGGATCTTCCCAGTGCCCCTCCACCTGTTTCTTTGATGCTCTGAAGCAAGAGCTTCTCTCCACTGGGTTCTTTTCTCATGGTGTTCTGCCTCCCCTTGGACCCAGAGCAAATGGAGCCAGTTGTCTATGAACTGAGACCTATGAAACCATGAGCTCCAAATAAACTTTCCCTCCTCTAAAATTGTTCTTGTCGTGTATTTTGGTCACAGTGACATGAAAGCTAACTAAAATAGAACCCAAGCCTCAATAAAAAAATGCATTTATGTTTCACATACACATTTTACATGTAATTTATAGAATATTTTTAATACATCCCATGTTTTGCTGTGACCTGTCATATGAGGTCATGTGTGAAATTTTCCACTTTTGATATTATGTCAGCATTCAAAAAGTTTCAGATTTTGAAGCATTCCATATTTCAGATTTTCAAATTATGGGATGCTCAACTTTTATTCACACCTATTTATTTACATGACATTATATTAGTGAACTTTCCTTTTACTTTAATATATAATATATAATTTACATTAATGTGTATTCATATAAAATTTTACTCAGCACATTAAGACTCAGATCTCATTTATAATTTACTTATGTGGAGCAAATTTTTAAATGTTGATTTATAAATAACAATTAAGTACACAATATAGATAGTAAATCTCTACGTTTTCATACCATCTGGAAATTGAACCAATACATGATCAGTATCATTTGTACCCTCATGCAGGAGTTAATAAATATCTTGGACAAAATAAAAACAAGAACAAAATACAAAGATCAGTCACTTTAGACTTCCTCTGGGACAAAAAAACATGGACCCACTTTTCAGCATTGATCTATTAATCAGATAAGAGTCATTGACAATTCTGCCATCCAGAACAAAAATACCACAAAAATACCTTCAATATAATCTAAAACTTATTCCTCACTTACAAATTTAGTAACTTTATACATACCATAAGAGCAAGCATAATCATTTTATTTGTTATCATTTTTAACTAATTGCATACAAAATATTGCTATCTGGAATCTTCAAAAATAAAGAAGAAAAAAGAAACAGTTTTAATTTGCAAAGTTCATGTTTAGAGTTATTTTTGTAAGCAAATATGAGCGTACTTGAAAAAAATGTTTCTTAAACTATTGTTCCCTCTGTCTTTCTCTAGCATCACCTCCAATACATAGGTTGAGGTTTTGCCCTAAGAAATCTTTACTGGAAATAACGGTTTGCAGGATTTAGTTTCCTTGGCGCGTTAAAACACAGAAAATACAAAGTGGGTTGAAACAAGCTTTTTCTACATCAGCATAATAAATGCTAGGATCCAGGTACTTAATTATTGTTGTCACTTTCTGCACTCCTAAAAATCCTGCTTTGAAGTTTCTCTCTTGCCTATAATCATATTAGGTCATTATGCTTCATTTTATGCTCCAAAAATCTGTAGAGAAAACTGGATGGAGAGGTCAACTGGTTGCATGTTTTTAAATCAGGAACTAGGCTGTTCCCTCCAGATCAGTAGAATATGCCTGCCAGTGATGTGATGCGCTGTGGAGCAGCCAGAGGCATTATTTTAGGAGTTAGTGCCTAAACTTGTTCCATGAGTCAAAACTCTGTATGTAATCAAAATTCGTCATAACTGAAATCAACCGTAAGTCATATTCCTTAGTTTTGTTTATACAGCACTGCTATTTTGCAATGTCTTCTTAAGGATATGAACAAATTGCTGCTTTTTAGATTGGGCATCAGATGAAGTAGTTGACCATTCAGGTCTACACTGAAAAGATCAAACTGTGGACATTTTGAAGGGATTAGTTGGAACATCGCCAGTAAGAATAGATCTCAAAACTGAATGTGCTCAAGAGTTAAAATGTAATAAAGGTGATTTTTACTGCTTTATCAGGACAATCTGAAGCAAATCTGGGTTTGTTCATTTGTTTAGTATGCACAGCAGTGAACAATGCAATGACTGCAAGCAGTTCTTGATTCAGGAAGAGGCAAGAGCAGCTTAACTCACCATTGCTTTTGCATAATCAGTACAAATACAAAAACTGTAAAAATGGCTAGTAGCACTTTAAAATAAATATAAAAATAATTTCAATATCCCAGACCTTCTGAGAGGGTTTTGAAGACATCTCAAGGACTTTCTTCCAGAACAATAGCATTGCATTAGCATTTAATCAAGCTATAGAATATTAGTAGCTAGAAAAAAGTGAAAAAAAATACATTTAAAGAACAAAATATCATTTTATTTAAATTTTATTGTTAATGTTCATAACAAATGTTTTAATTAATGTATTTGTAGAAAATTGACTGATATAATATGAACTATTTTAAAATCATTTTTGTCTTTTACCTTATTTTCTATCTGTCCTCTATGTCACTTCTATAGCTATGCACAACTTTTCAATTTTTCTTCATAATACTCTATCAACTAGATTAGGAGATAAAGCAGTCTATTATTATAGTAATTAAAAAATATATATTTTCATAATAAAATATATGACATTTTAAGGTATTTATAATCTTACGTTTTTGTCAGCTTTCAAATATTACATGTAGTGATTTTTTGTTGTTATTTGGATCATAATGCCTCCTGTTTATATTTTTGGTAATATAAACTACAAATATTTGTTATTCAGCAAACAAAAATAATTCTTTCTTTAATTAGAAAAGTTTCTTTGCAAGTAAATGTTTTCTTGAAAATATTATCATATCAGTTTTTCGTGCCACTTTTGTTGATTGCCAAAAAATTCCACCTTTTCTTCTGGCTTGTCAGAAATAATCTAAAGAAAATTTTAGATTTTTACCCCTTCATTTCTAATGTTCTTGCATTAATTTTCAAGGCTTAACCTGTGCTACAGGAATAAGTGTTGAGCCTTCATGCAGCTTTTTAGATGCTAAGACATCTTGAAGATTTAAGAGTAATGTCTATGAAAGAGAACACTGTTGAAGTGTACAAGAGAAGATCAGGACCTGAACAAAAATAATGTCCTCAAATTTAAATCAACACAAGCTTCTAAAGTATAATCATTGACAGGAAAAGACTTGAAACCAAGACAAAAAATAGCAGTCCAGTCACATCAAACTAAAAGCAGAAGCTAAATGTAACTACGTCCCTAGGTCTTTGTAGAAAGATTCTACATACGAAGGATGGCAACTTAAATGTGTCTGTTTTATGAATAAGAATATTTAAGAACAAAGACTGCATATATTAAAAGAAAGACAATTAATATAAAAGGCTGAGTTAAGTAAATGATCTCTGTAAGTTCAGAAAGTTTTTGATTAAATAGTTGAAAAGCTATAAAACTAGAATGACAGCTTTTATCCTTTATCATACTTAAAACAGGGAGCCTCTGCTTGACTTCTATTCTTACTCTAGAAATAAAAAATAATAATAATAAGGTAAGATTTTAAAAGAAAGAAGGAAGAGAAAGATGTATACCATGTACTGCTACCTCTAAGTCAATTAATTGTATACAGATTGAATCACCTTTTCATTACAAGTTAATCAGTAACATTACTATGCATAGAAGTGATCTGTCTTCCATTTCAATTTAAGTTCAAATTCTCCCAGTGGGTTTCTGAAATTATTTTCATGCTTTCGACAATTAATTTTCCACACCAACAGAAAAATGTTATTATTTGTGAATCACTTACTTAGAAACAAAATAATCAAGAATTAACTTTAAGATTAATAAGATTGTAAACATTACTATATGAAAAATTATAAGTCTTGATTTTTTATTTTGGCATTAAGTATATGGACATAAATATTTGTCTATACACATTTCTAGATGTGTATAGAATGCAGTCATATTAATGGAAACCAGAAGGTATGCTATAGCTTTGCAGTAGAGTGGCAATAAATGCAACCAATCTATACCAAAAATATTAAATAATGCTATAATACTGTCCTTTGAATCCAAAATAAATGTCTTATTTATTAAGCATCAGGAAAACCTCTTCAGCTCCTGCTCAAATACGTTGCACATTTGAATAATGCCAGTCTCTGTAGGACTTGATATTGGACTATGAATATTTGACCTAGAATGTCATTAACAACTTATACATTTTAAAATCACGTTTCGAAGTGCGGCCAAACTAAGATTGTAGTGAATTTAATTTCAAAGTCATACTATCCCTCCTTTTATGCTGTATGTGGTAATCCTTGATTTTTTTGCACTGATGCTAAATGTTAATGAACAGAGCCACCGTGTACCATTTCACCTGGAGCAATGAAAACATTAAAATCTCTTTAGAAGCCTGAATAAAACTTTATTTTATAAATATAATCCATGTTAAAGCTCCACCGTTTCACTGTACTTTTGAAATAAGGGCACATGGAAAATATGGAAGCGTTTCCTTTGAGATAGCTAACTAAAGCTACAAAATGAGCACGGTACAGCATTTCCAAGGAACATGGTTCAAAAGTTGTACGATTACTACTAAGGTTGTTTTATTCTCTACCACATTTGGAACAGGAAGTCTGTGTTGTTCTTGAAGAATTCTGAAAAGCAATGTCACACTCTGATGACCTCTTCTCCTCATTAAAACGTTCCCAAAGACAGCGCTCTGCATGATGTTTTGTAGTTTCAGCAGCCATGAACTAATTTGTACCTCTTATTTTGATCATGCACTGGTGAAAGCACCAAACAATATTTTTCTTTAAACACAGAGAGGTCTTTCAACAGCTCAGCATGCACTTCTACCCTATTTTTAATCTTGGAGCACCTATTTATTTGCTCTTTTCACCACTAAATCTTCTTTGCTCCTTTCTGCCCCCTGCAAAGCGGCTAGTTAAAAATCTTCAGTGTTTTTTCTTCATAGGCTTAAACCATTAAAAGGGTATTACCATAAAAAACAGAGATGAGGGCTTATAGATAGACTATGAGGAGAATTTGCATTTCTAATTTTTAATCCAATTAAACTAAAATAATATTGACTTAGTTACTACCTCTCTATAATGTGCATGATCACTAAAATGAACAAGAAAAAATATTGCTTTGGGTTCTCTGCAAAGACTGGTTTCTCACAGTGAATATGATTTCGCTTAAAGCACATTAGTATTTATATAACTCATTTGTTTATTCCCCATACTGTTATACTTTCTTTGGCTCAGTTCTATCAATCCTTTCTATAGGTTTCCCTATATCACCAAGGGGTGTTAAGTAATATTATGGCATGCAGTGTGTAGGAATTTGATTTTATTATAAGACACATATTTAATTTACTCAAAAGAAAAGGAGGGAGACCATAATAAAATGACATTGGTAATGGATATGACTTTTTAGGTGGTAATATTATGAACCTCATTAATGAAAACAAGTCCAAGCAATTTAATAATTCAAAAGTATTGTTTTAAATGCATATTCATTGGAGTTACATAAAACTCAAACATGAGTATATGCTAACATCTGAATGAATTATGGCAGATTTCATCATTTAGCTGTAAATAGAATACGCTGCTGGGATTATAGGCCTAGTTAAGGAGAAATCTACAATTACATGCTAATAAATGAATTCTTTCTTCTCCATGAAAGATTTATTCTTATAAAATGTATTTACTGAACACATTGGCTTTCTTTTAAACAGACTGAAGATAATAATGTAAACATTTCACCATTAATAAATCATAGTATGTTTTTAATCTCAATAGAAATTTGAATATTAATATGAAGTTATTTAAACTGTTAACTTGTTAACTGTCACATCAATTGAGTCTTGAGTATTGTTTAATAGTAAGATGCAATTCATTCTAATAGTTTCTCAACTTATTTGTAAAACTAAACATTTTTGTAAAAAGAAATGGAATACCAAAAAGGTATTGTTTATAATTAGGTTTTTTTTTAGTGCTAGTGACATTTAACATTTTTCCAAAGTAAAGTTAGTTGAATCGATCTGATAAAAATAAATTATGTGGACTTTTTCAAGTCACTATATCTAATTAATTGATTCTTCTTTCTATTTCAAATACTTCCTAATGAATCCTTTTTTCCATACATTTATCTTTGGCTAATTTAATCTTACAATTTAGCTACAGGTTCTGTTGGGTCTCTCAGATACTTCAAACATCATTTCTCTATACACATAGACCTCATAGAGACCAGCAATCGTCCTAAATTTTCTCTATGATCTTCCCTCCTCCCCCCAAGATAAAAGACTCACCAAGTTGTTTTAAGTTGTCTTAAATGATTTAAAAAAAAAAAAACTTCTGATATATTCGACTCTAAGTTATGTCTCTGTGTCTATATATTTCATACGCAGGTCCAGTTGGGGAATTTGAAAGCACCTACCTACAGTCTCCTCAATCTTCAGGGGAAATAAACACACAGCTCCAGCTTTCTGGGATCCTTTGCTTACTCAAGTGATAATTTTCAGCCTCATTTAATAAATTCAGAGACCTAGATATGAACATAGGCCATATCTAGGATGCTCCAGCAGGCTTGAGAAAGTTATTTCACATCTTTGAGCCTTAACTTTCTCAAGTATGTACTGGGTGGAAAGATTCTATTTTGTAAAATCATTAAAATTATTAGAAACAATATATGTAAAGAACATGGTAAGGACAGATGTTGGGTGGTATTCTACTAAAAAGCACCAAAGATCAAGAACCTGGACTCACTCTTCAGTTCACAAGCATATTACATGTGAATTAAATACTGAGGACAATTTTTGAGAAAGATCTGAGATGATGGTTGTAAAAAATATATATAGAAAATGAAAATAATATTATGCAAATTGTATTCCAGATTTCTAAACCAGAAGAAACATTAACTGTCATTTAACTGTGTACTTCACTTGTGAAAGAAAGGGGATTCAGACAGGCATTCTCAAGGTCACACAAGTAGCCAAATACAGCATTCATTTGTGCTATGTAAAATGCCTCTTGAAGGTTGATGATTTCTCCTATTACATACTGGATGTGCTAAATTAAAATATGACACTGCAATAAACTATGTCTAGCATAATCATATTAAATAGTACATTAAATGTATAATGAAAATAATAAAGTTTTAAACAATATTTAAAATGTGCATGACCTTCTTCACAGAAGGTGCACTGGTTTTCTGATTTTTTTTTTTTTCCATATACATAACATCTGAAAGTTAAGATTCTGTTCCAGTGTAGTTTTATGTTCCATTCTGACATTTGTCCACTAGATGTCCCCAGTACGTCACACAGGAGCTCTGATCTCAGAAAGGTCCTTGTTAGGGAGAATCTGCATCTTTTTGAAGTGAATCCTGAGATACCTTGTCAAATGAGATACCTTGTCAAATGATTTTTATTTCTGAGTTCATTTCATCCTCAAAATTAACAAGCTACTAATCTACAGAGAAATGCAATCATTTAAAGACTTTTTGTCTAAGAGACAATATAACTTTGCCAATTTAAGAAGCAATTAAAGAACATGTATATCTTCTTTTCTGAAATGCATTTAAGAAATCAAAGACCTGAAACAAGTTAAAAATCCTTAGAGAAAAAGTTCACAGCCTTGAAAAGAAGGACTCTTAACACAACTTTTAATTGTATTGATTTCAAAGGATGAATAACATTTACACAAAATAGTTCAGAAAACTTTGGTAACAGCAGGAGCCTTGTTTAATTTGAACTTTAATAAATTAAAGAAAAAAAGTAAAAGCTTGAACAGTCACCCAAAGCAACTCTTCCTAATTCACACAAAACCCTCTGTAACAAAGGCTACAAGACTGAAATACAATCATAATTGCAACATGGGGCTGTTCAGTTAGAACTGTGCTTGCAAAATGCTGTCTTCCCCCCCGCTCCCGCCCCAAAACCCAGTGAGTCCATATTATAGGAGGATTCTACCTCTGACTGAAAAATAACACCCTCTGTGGTTGCTGTGGCAGATTGCTGCACTAGAGGGCTGAGATTCTACTCTTCTAAAGCAATTCAATAAGAATTCCTACAAGGTGTCTCAAAATGGAAGCACTCAGGCAGCGTGTTTCTGCCTCTCAGGGCAAGAGGTAAAAAGTTCAGCCTGTGAAGTAGAACAGTTTCTGCCCCAGAGCAAGCGAGGAAAAAAGTACAAGAGCGTTCTGATGAATTATCTCTTACTCGGAGCTAACACGGGCATCCCAGGAACAATGGCCAAGTCTAACCAGAGTTGACAGCCTCCATTCACTGCCTGGCACTCCACCAGGCACAGTGTCAGAACAATGGTCCATTCTCACTGATTCTCAGCCCGTCCTAGCCTTTCAACAGACCTTCTCCATTCAAGAGCCTCTTCTTTATCACACTTTCTTTGATTAAAGCTCACTTTTCATCTCACCAGTATTTTATTGTTATTATTTACCAAGTATGTCACAAAAGGAGGCAATGTTTCTTGCAAAAAAAAAAAAAGTTTAAATCATTGAACCTTAGATTTATGTAGGTTACAATCAAGGTTCAAAAAGTCAGCCTGGTCATAAGAAAAGACTAGAAAAAAAAACAGCTTCATGGTAAACTATGGAATCCTGCAAAGAATCGCTCTGGTAGTTCAGACACGACATTTGTGTCCTGGAGAAGGGCTTGTAGAGAGGGAGCCGGAAGTAAATGTTAAAGAATTGGAGAAGGAAGGAAAGCAAAGCAGAGGCTTTACCAGGTGAAATAATGCGTATACACACCTGAGCAGGACATAGTCAGAAAACAGAGAGAGAGAGGCCATCTGGACTTGGGATAGGCACCCTGACACACCTGAACAGAAATGGGCATGGCATCCAGTAGGCTGCATTGCAGAGATAAAAGAGAAACCAATCTGAGGGGTAAAAGAGAAAAGGGAAGAGATTATTGTGTCTTATGCTGGAGCATGAAGCAAACGAAGGAAGGTTCTAGAAAATCATTGTAGCAGATTAGGCATAGATGAAGCAGGAGTGGATAATTCTACCCAGAGAGGTAAAGGGCTGACAGGAAACCCATTAACTGGCTAAGAAGACAATCCAAGTGTTTGATAATAAGGGCTAGGACTAGATGTTAGTAGTTGGAATATAGAAAAAGAGGTAAATCTAAGAAATAAGGCATGGTGAAACAGGAGATAAATGAAAGACAGCTGTGTGTAGTTCAAGCAGGACAAGGACCCATTCTTTCTTAGAGCCTATAATTGGTTCTGCCCTCCTACTGGGGAGCTTCACCTGAAGCCCCACCACCTGGAGACTGCAGCATTACAGTCATTTCACCATGATTTAAACCTGTCATAATCAACATTATACCTCTAGTGATTAGAATTACATCTATGTATCCTTAAGGAATTTTTAATCTAATGTCCCTTCTAGGCTGTCACCAAATGTCCCCCTCATCCAGATATCAGCCACTTATTTATAAAATAATTATTTTATTGAGTATCAAGCTCTGTAGGAGACTTGGAGAAAAAATTCTTTTACATGATCAATACACTCTAGAAATGTACAATCCATGTAAATTACAGAGATTTATAAACAGATGTATACCTATTACAATGAAATAAATAATATATGATCAGTATGTGCTGCAGGAGTTGATCCAGAAGTTCAGAGGAGGAATACTTAAGAGGGACAGGATGCAACCAATAAAAGTAAAAATTAAAATGTCAATTGCCATTTCCCAATTTAAATTGCTTAAACAATTTTAAATATCCCAAACAGTGAAAAGTTGCTGTAACAATTTAAATTTATATATTCTCATCATTATATTAGTGTCATGATTAATAAATAATCTTTCATGGGAAATTTCCAAATTTTTAATAATTTTTAAGAGATAAGTCTATAGCAACATTCTCTTGCAATGAAATATGAAACTCTTCAAGTTAAAAAAAAGTGTCTTTCAGCCACATCAATGTTTATAGCAGCACAATTCACAACAGCTAAACTGTGGAGCCAACCTAGATGTCCTCCAGTGGATGAATGGATAAAAAAATATATATGGCATTTATACACAATGGAATATTACTCAGCAATAAAAAAAGAATAAGATCATGGCATTTGCGGGGAAATGGATGGCATTAGAGAAGATGATGCTAAGTGAAGTTAGTCAATCCCCCCAAAAAATAAATGCCAAATGTCTTCTCTTATATAAGGGGGGTGTCTCAAAATGGGGTTGGGAGGGAGAGTAAGGGAAGAAAATTACCTCTAGATAGGGAATAGGGGTGGGAGGGAAAGGAAGGGAGAAGGGGAATAGCATGGATGGTGGAAGGAGACCCTCATCATTATACAAAATACATGTATGAAGATATGGATTTGGTGTCAACCTACCTTATATACAATCAGGGATATGTTAAATTGTGGTATAAAGGTGTATTAAGAATTGTAATGCACTTGAATCAAAGTGTGAAATATGATATATCAAGAACTATGTAATGTTTTGAACAGCCAACAATAAAAAATTTAAAAAAAAAGAATTGTAATGCAAAAAAAATTAATAATAAGAGAGCTCATATATAATGGCATAATTTTGCATGAACATACTTTATATATAGAGTTACGAAAAATGGTGTTGTGGATGGATAATTATGATTGTAATGCATTCCACTATTGTCATGTATGTAAGAAATTTTAAAAAAGTTTAAAAAAAGTGTCTTTAACTATTTTTTACACAAACTAACTCACTGCTCTAAAAACATGCTCAAAATTATGGGATTGTAGACAGAAACATGTTGTGTGTATATAGACCTTTTTAATTGTTGTTATTTTTCTGCTTTGTTTTTCTTTTTAGATGGATCCCTTAGAGAGTATGTGAATGACATATTTGGTAAGCAAATGACTGTCACTCGTGCTAATAAGTGACTGT
This sequence comes from Marmota flaviventris, assembly GCF_047511675.1. Lineage (NCBI taxonomy): Eukaryota > Metazoa > Chordata > Mammalia > Rodentia > Sciuridae > Marmota > Marmota flaviventris. The sequence goes on from NC_092498.1 coordinate 43,708,979, forward strand.
TTGTGGTTTACACAGGATTCTTATTCAGCTATGGCCAAGAAATGGGTTTGAGCTAAGGATGTAACTCAGTGGAAGAGCTCTTGCCTCACCTGTATGAAGCCCTGGATTCAATCTCCAGCAACAGGAGAAGAAAAACAATAAAAGAAATAATTTTGGCTTGCCTCTTTGCATTATGGTTATAGAGTGACCTTGTCAGGTGCTAGTACCATTTAGGTTAAGTAGAAACCAGGCCTTGACTATGGTGCCAGAATAGGGAAAAGAATGGGAATCTTTAAAAGCCAAGGGAGTCTCCATCTTCTTCATAATTTCTAACAAATGGGACTTTGCTATGAATTCTACTGGTCTCTATAAACATGTGCTTTAATGGCAAATTACAAGAGCTAGAACAAAAGACAAGGATCATGTTTGGAGTGATGGATTTCTAAGAATACTGGTAAGTCTAGAGGAGGTAGACACACTTCACAAAACTTCTCCATTGTTTATAATGCTCTCCCACACATCACTGGGCCCTACCACTATGATTGTACCCTATGACCCCTATGCCCTTTGCCACAATTAAGCGGACCAGAGGTGGATACCTGACCCTAGCTGGACCAATTTCCTCCAACCAGAAATTTGACATTGGGATTCAGAGAAGCCAAATGAGTTCTGCATAGAGCTGGAATAGCCACAGGTGAACTCAGGGGCTCTTAAGATGCTACTTCTCTCATGTGCCTGAGCATCTCCAGATTGTGGAAAGCAAATGAATGAGAAATGCAGAGAAGCAGAGATGTAGAGGAAGGGTCCTGAAATTTTCAGTTTCTTTTTTCAATCTCTTCCTGACATCAGCTACTTTCTTACCCTCAAGTGCCTCATGTACTATGTCAATTTCCTTTGGTTAAACCCAGTTTGTTACTTATGAAAAGTAATTCTTCACTCTCATCAATAAATTTAATGCTACTATATATTTGTAGCATAGACCACTGATTGCTGCCCAGTATTTGATCTCCATTTTTTTTTTCCTTTTTTAGAACCCCCTGAGTTTCAGCTGGTTGTTGAATGAAAAGCTCCATTTTGTTTTCAGCCTCCTTTGCAGCTATGTGTGGCCATATGACTAAGTTCAATCTGATAAGATGTGTGAAATTGGTGGATGCAATTTTGAGTTTATCTTCTTTAGACAAGCAACCAGCCCACAACTTCCTTCTTTCAGCTTCACACTAGCTGGAAAATGGTGACTACTAGAACCAGAGACACACACACATTGGCGATGACAGAGCCAATACAGATGTACCTGGTTGACTTTTAGGAGAAAATATTCTACCATGATCCCTGGATCACCTGCCTGACTTCAGACTCCCAAATAAGAAAAAAACTTAACTTCTATCAAATTTGCACCATTGTACATGAGGCATTTTGACATAGAAAATTATTAGACTCCTCTCATCAATACAGAGAGGTTGTCATAACAGACCTTCAAAGAAAAATCACAGCTAGCTGAGGAAAAGATATGTGGGTAATAATCCTCATCCAAGATGAAAAGCTGAATAAAGTGCAACATGAAACAGACAAGCATCAACCCAGGGTTTCCCAGCTGGAAGCAGATAGAGAAAACATGTTTAGTGAACAGAAATTGCTGAAGTCTAAATCAAGAAATTGAATAGATGTCTTGCCAAATTGAATTCTGCACATCACCCCTTGCTGGGTATATGATTGATGCTTCTATTAGGGAACTGCAGGATCTTGGCACTTGGAATGGGATTAGGAGGAGTCAGAGAAGTGAGGAAATTGACCTTACAGTTTCTGCCAACCTATCTCCGTCTCTCCTCATTTGTAAATGTATCACAATGGTGCAGATTATAATGTGTAGACTATGGGGAGAAGGGACAATATGCCAGAGACAAGAAATGAAAAGACCTCAGCATTCTCCTCAACCTAGTGTTTTATAAATATTTTCTGATTCACTGATACTCAGGTTAGGAAATAGTAGGACCTCAGCCCAAAGTCTTCTTGAATATCATTCATCTGAGTATTTGGGTTATTAAACTTAGGTTTGTTTAGGATAGGGGTTTGCCTATACATTCTATTGTGCATACCTATGCTCAAAAGTTATGTGTTTTAGCAAATGCAAATTGAATTATAAATGAAATTTGGCAGGCAGCACATGAAGATTTTATAGGATTGCGTTATGGTTATTTTTTTTTTTCTTTTCAACTTGACTAGGTTACTGTGCCACATTTGTTTGGTCAAACACCCATATAAATAGTGCTATACAGGGCATTTTTAAGGTGTGATTAACATTTAAATCAGCAGGCTTTTAAATGAAGAAAAATTCCTCCATAACATTGAAGGCCCTAAGAGCAAAGATAGAGGTTCCCTTTAAGAAGCAATTCTGCCTTAGGATTGCAATGTGGAAACCCTGCTTCAGTTTCCCACTTGTTAGCCAGCCAAGCAGATTTAAATGCAAGACTGCAACATTGACCCTTAGACATAAGTTTTCCAGACCACCAGCCCATTATGATCACGTGAGCCAATTCTTAAAAATAATAAATCTCAATCTATCTCTCTTCCATTCTGTCTTTTTCTATCTCTCTCTCTTCCTTGATAGGCAGAGAGAGAGTTATCTAGATCTTTAAATTGAGAAATTGAACAGGAATCTAGTTAATATAAATCTTTTCCATAGATATGGATATAAACACAAATACAAATATGGATATAGATACAATTGGTACTGTTTCTCTGAATAATCCTGACAAGTGCAGATTGTATTCTTAAGAAAAGCATAATCCTAGCTAACTGTAACAAAAAGTAAAAATAAATACATAGACGTTCTATCATAATAATAATAACCCCTCCTTTTTTCCCCAATCTTAGGAAAGAAATTTAGTATGCTTATTGTTTTCAAAGGAGAAAATTTTCCAAATAACTTGCTCTTTTTTCTGGAATTTTATCTGTCCTAAATTTTTTCTCCACTTCCTAAATGATGGTTCACTTTGTCTGATAATCAAGTCCATGCTAATGACAACACAGGCTGACATCTACAAATCTCACCCCTCCAAAAAGCTCTCCAAAGTCAGTGACCCCTGCTTTTGCTGTCCAATGTGAAGTAGTTACTGCAGCAATCTCTGAGCCATGACTAAATAGAGGAGAAAGTAAATGGGTCAAGAGGGCCTGATTTTTCCCATCAAATCATACCACAGAAGCCACTTCCTTTTTTGCAAACATATATAAGACCCTAACTGCTAGACTCACATCCAGCAGAAGCCAGAATCCTTCCACCCCAGTATCAAGATTCCAGAAGCCAAAAAGAAAGTTGTGATTTGTTAAGGGACCTAGGAGATCTAATCAAATTTCAAATAGTTTCAGTTTCAGAAATACTTTCAGGAAATCACGTTATTTTGGATTAACATAGGACCAGGTGCCAAACTGAATTAAATCCATACCCACATGGACCTGAGTTCCTGCCCCTGGCTCAGGAATAGCTTGAGCCAATAAATCAAGGTAATTCTAGAGCAGCAAAACTTCTCAAATTTCTTAAAAATTAACATGCCACAATTCCTCTGACAACCAATAAAAGCAAGGCTTTAAGATTCAAGTATGGTACATATTAAAAATTCAGCCATCATCACTTCCTTTATATTTTTAAACCCAAAGTAAAACTGAGACAGACAAACTTAAAATTGTAGACAAAGGTAAAACAAACACTGACAGGAAATGAAAAGGCTTGAATTCTGTTTCTAGCAATTATGAAAGACAAAAAAGTAAATGAAAAACCCACCAGTATAATATACCTAATAAAGTTGAATAACATTTCTAAAAGTCGTTTTAACACCTGTCTTGGCAAGGGAAGGCCACAAAGGAATTCTTCAACCACCAGAAACATAAGAAATTGCTGATCCACAAGGACAAGTAAGAGCCAGGTTAGGAGTTTGCCTAAGATTGTGTGCCAATCCCTGACAAAATAGACATCAAGTTTTAATAGGCTCACAGTTGGGGGCTTGCAAAGAAAATCTACCAAGCAGAACTCTTAAAGAAACTGCACTATCCTTGGGTCTGAAAGAAATAGCCTGACCCAGAAGCTACCAAGATAAGACATGCTTGCCTGTTGTAATTTTGCCTCTGATAGGAGGGTAGGGAGAGGCTGGAGAAATTTAATGGTCTCTCACTCTCATCCAGAAGTCCCCATCTCAAGTGTTTAAAGCAAGAATTTATACCATCCATATGGTCCAAAATGAAATGACTAAATTGGAAAATGTAAATTAAAGCAATCCAGGGTTGGTAATAAACACAAGTTCTTAGTGTAAACAAACACTAATCTTCTATAGATAAACTCACTTTAACACAAACCTCAAAAAAAGCACATAGTAATGCTTCAAGATTGGCTCACTGTGAAAAGTCAGCAAATACTGGAGAAATAAACAACCATAAGTGAGAATCAAGATATAAATCAAAAAACTTCCAAATGAGGCTCAAATGATGACTGCTCTTCTAACAACAAAAGACTCCTAACAAATGAGTCTACTTCATAAACATAATCAAATAAAAGAGACTATTAAAAGAGCAACAAAGGGAGGAAAGTTTAGGAGATCTGACAGACATATTTGAAAATGAACAAAATAAAACTTGTATATATAAATACTGTAATAAGAATTAGGAATTCAAAGTTTGCATTAAACAGATTAGACAAAAGTAAAGTTTATACATTTTGAGACATTTCTGAATACATTACATGAAATAGAGCACAGAAAGTCAAAAGAGTGGAAAATTTGGAAGTCAAGAGACATTAGAGAGATTTAAACACAATTATATTTCCAGAAATGAACGTGAGAAAAGATGTAGAAGAAGATGTTTGCAAATAAAATGGCTAAGATCCCTCCTGATCTGAAAAATACAAATTCACAAATTTGGGGAGCTCAAATCTCAATGAGAATTAATTAACAAAAAAAATTCATACCGAGATATATCATAGTGAAGCTGCGGAACACAAAAGACAAAAATTCTTAAAACACTCGGAAAGAAAAGACAGATTAGCTAAAAAGAACAACAATTTGACTGGTGCATGATTTTTCAATAACAGTAATGGAGGCCAAATGATTGGCAAATGATAACTTCAAAGTTCTGAGAAAGAAGAGCTGTTGCCGTGGTTCCAAAGTGTTTTTTCCCCCTTCAAACTGGTGTTGAAATATAGTTCCCATGTAGCAGTATTGAGAGGCAGTGGAATTTGAAGAGGTGATTAAGTTGTTAAAAGGGATTAATTCATTTCTCATAGGACTGGATTAATACCTGGAGAACAGGGAGTCCTAAGTTGAGGCAATCCCTCTTGCCTGCTCTTCTGCGTGTGACCCTTTGCCGTTCTTCTTTATACCATGTTATGACACAGGACAGGGCTCTCACCAGCTATGGTTGCCTGCTCTAGGACTTCCAACTTCCAGAACCATGAGCTAAATAAACTAACTTTTTTATATAAATTTCCCAGTCTTGGGTATTTTAAATAGCAACAGTAAATGGACTAAGATAGCCGTCAACCTAGAATGCTATAACTTGTGAAATTATGTCTCATTTGATCATTCCTTCATGTAATAAAAGTGTATTGTGCACTTACTGTGTGGTGATTAGGGTACATCAGCGAATAAAGTGAATGGAAAGTATTCATGTTTTCTTAGAATTTACTTTCCAATGTGGGTAACAGCCAATAAATAACTATAAGAAATAAGTGAAATGTACTATTGTTATGGTTTGGATATAATGTGTTCCTCCAAAGCTTCTGTGTTCATGCAGGAATATTCAGAGGTAAAATGATTAGATTGTAAGATCTGAGTCTAGTTCATCCATTCTAGTTTGGATGGACTGATTGGGTGGTAACTTAGACAGATCATGGATGAAGGGAGCTGGTCAAATGGGGCATGAAGAGTTCATCTTCCCTTCAGACCCTTGCTCACTGCTTCCCAACAGCCATGAATGGAGGAGAATCACCCTTCCACCATGATGTTCCTCCTCAGGTTGGAACCAGAGCAATGGAGTGGTCCAACATAGACTAAAACTCTGAAACTGTGAGCCACAATAATTTCTTCCTCCTAAGGGTTGTTCTTGTAGAGTATTTTGGTCATAGTGATGAAAACTTGACTAACACAGCTATGAAGGGATGGACAAAGGTAAGAAGAACTTAGATCAAGAAGAAGCAGAGGTTTACAAATTTAAATAGGGTTGTTGGAAGAGAATCCATGAAGAAGGTGAGATTTAGGCATGCTTGAAGCTCATAAGAGATTCTGACACAAGAGAGTGTGCCAGACAGAATATCCAGTCGAAATTCAGGTGATCAGAATGGTACAAAAAAGGAGGGCAGTGTATCTGAAACAAAATGAGTGAGAGTCGCTATAAGGGCTTCATGTCTATTCAATGAAATAAAAAATGAAGAAGGAGGAGTGGGTGAAGAGTGACATGATAAATTTTAACAGAATCACATTAACAGACATATGAAGACATACCATGGGTAGGGTAGGAGGGGCAAATGAGGGCAAGTAGGGAAAGGAAATTAGAAGACTTTCAGGTCATCCAAGCTTAATATAAGAATGGTTTAGGCCAGGGTTAGAGCAGTAAATGATGAGAGGTAGTTGGATTCTGTATTTATTTTGGGTATGGAACAAATTTTTCTGAAAGATTGAACAACAGAAGAATCAAAACAACTCAAGATTCTTGCTCAATCTACTAGAAAAAAGAAAGGACCGCTAATTTCCCTGTAGCTCATAAGTAGGTATCTTTGATGGGTTGAGAGAGGACATAAGAAATTTAATTTGGACATATTGAGTGTGAAGCATCAATTTGACTTCATTCAGCAAGGATAGTCTAGGGTAGAGCTCAAGAAAGAGACACAAATATGGGAGCTATTTCTTATGAATTATAATTAAAGGTACAATCTGAATAAGTTTTTTTAAAAAGTACTGTGGATATAGAACAGAAATAGACCAAAAGATGTATGGAGTGCAGAACCAAAATTTTTGAAACTAACAAAAGTTGCTTAGCATCCATCCAACTTAAAGAAATTAGACATAAAATATCAGAAGAATGTCTAAAAAGTACAAAAGTGGAAAAAATATTAATAAAACTCAAGGAAAGGAAGGCAAATAAAAAGTTAAAAGCATAAAAATGGTTTTTGGAATAAAATAATAAAACTGACTTTTTTGCTGGAAGAAACAAAAATAAGTCACAAATGCATAATATAAACCGTGGCAGTAGGAGATAGAACTCTAGATGCTGGTAAAAGTTTAAAAAAATTCAATGAATAAATTTATACTCATAAGTTTGAAAGCACAAGCAAAATATGAAATTATTAGAAGCTACAAACTCAATTAAGTAAAATTAGAAAGTCATTAGAGTCTTATAGAAATTTAACTATTAAGTAAAATCTCCTTAAAAGAGAACAAAGTCTTATGTAGTTTAATTAGGAAAATTTCTCAAAAACTAAAACAAAAGATCATCATAATATTATACAAACATTTTCAAAGTTTTGGGCGAAAAAGAGAATATTCCTCAATATGTGTATAATTATCCTATTACCAAGATACCAAAATCATAAATTATACTATAATGAAGAAAATAGCAATCTCATTCATAAGCATATATACAAATATCCTAAAACATTTATAGTTCCTTGGTATTTGTTCCTTGGTATCTTCAGGAGGTTGGTTCCAAGAACCCTGCAGATACTAAAACACAAAAGTACTCAAATCCCTTATATAAAATGGTGTAATGTTTGCACATAATTAGCACATTTCCTCCTATGCACTTTAAATCATCTCAAGACTACTTATAATACCTAATACACATAATCTCTACCCCAGAATATCCTTGCTTATAAATGGTTATTTTACATTGTTTAGAGAGTAATTACAAGAAAAAAGTTTTACACGTTCAGTACAGACATATTTTTAGGATATTTTTGATCCACAGTTGGTTAAATTCAAGGATGAAGAATTTATCGATAGGAAGGGCTGATAGTACTAGCACACTAATATCAGCAATGTAAAAACAAGACAATATCCCATGAAAAAGTAGGGTTTGTTTATGGCTTAAAACTAGTAATTCAGTTGATGTGTCACAAAAAATTAATAGGTGAAATAAGAAAATTTATAGAATAATCTCATTTAATAAAGATTAGTGTGTGTGTGTGTGTGTGTGTGTGTGTGTGTGTGTGTTGGTACTAGGGATTGAACCCAGGACATCACCCATACAAGGCAAGTGTTCTATTACTGAGCTACATCCCCAGCCCTGAAAGTGCCTCTAATTAAATTCAGCAGTCTTTCATGATAAAACTGAGCAAAGAAAGTTATTTAACCTGATAACAATGAAAAAAAATATATAATAAACATGATGCTTAATATGGAAATAATAAAATTATTCCTTTTAAGATCATGAGCAAGAATGCCTATTTGGAAGTCTTACTATTTCAACTCATGATTGTCTTCAAGGTTCTATTCAACACAATACAATTCAGTTCTGGCTTTTGATTTAAAAAAAAGAATTTTTATTATAAAAATATAGGCATATCATCATAACTCATGCATATCACAGAAAATGTTTAAAATGTAAGTTCAGGAAGGTCACTCAGACTTTCCACTTCCCAAAGAAGTAATTTGGTGAAATGTTTTTGTTGTTGTGAACTTAATGAACTGCCCAGTCTTTGCATAAAGATTTAATTTTGTATTTTTCATATTTATAACATTTCAAAATATGGCAGCTTTCCTCCAAAACACTCTTCCACTGCCTTGTCCCAGGCCAAAGCCAAGGAACCAACCAACAGACAACAGACTGAAACATTTGAAACCAGAAATCATAATAAATCTTTCCTCTTCTAAATTGTTCATATCAGGTATTTTGATCACAGTGACCAAAAGCTGATTAACATGACAAATGATAACATTGGCTGTCCTCAATAGCCTAAGGGGGTGGGGACCCATGCCTACCTTCCTGACTAAGAGCTAAACCACCATAATCATATGTTTATATGTCACATGAGGGGACATTAAGGAAAGTCAACAACAACTATAACACCTACATTTGCATTTTTACTATTGTCACATAGTTTCCTGTGAAGTATATAGTTAGGGGAATACTATTTTAATGCTGTGCTAACTGGAAGTGAAACTAGCATTTAAAATTCTTAAGACATTTTTGTGTTCTTATTAGCATTCAGAGGTAAAGTAAGGGTGACTGGAAGCCATGTGAATGTGACTCAAACTTATGTTTATTTGTTCACATAGAAATAAAACCCTTCTGATTACAGCTTTGTCTTGTCTAAAGCTTCAATTTCTAAAGATTAATTGTTGCATTATCAGACTTAAGTGACTATAATTAATAATAAAAAATCACTTTGGAAATTCCAAAGTTATAAATTTAACATAATCTTATTCAAATTGCATTTCCACTGATCTCCTTTAACAAGTATACATTGAACTCTTAGTTGCTATAGCATTTTATATGCTGAATCAGTAGCATATGTAAAAAAATAAATATGTGAGAAAGTCTGAATTTATTTTGAGAGGATAATTTGCCATTCCTAGTTAAATCAAAATATATATTTTCTAAAGTTAACGTGAACACAGTATATTTTATTTGATAGTAGTTTTTTTGAAGAGTTTCAGATCCAATTTGATTTTTTTTCCTTTTCCTAATGCCTATAGTGGATTTTAAATAAAAACTTGTTACAGTGGAATCTTCTTTAATTCAGAAAGCCAAATATACTTATCTCTTAGTATCATTATACAAATTCTCATAATTGGAAGATTTGCATTTTTGACAGGTGAAATAGTGAAAGAGTACCTGTGGTGTCAGATAACATGAAGTAAGATTTAAATGGTTCGTTATCTGGAAAAAATAGTAAAATCTAAACAGAATTGTTGTGCTGGGTTTTAAAATTGTTGTTCACAGACATCTATACGAATTCAGTAGACACTTTGGATTTAAACAAAGATGAAATTTCTGGAAGATTCTTCATTCCTTTCCAGTGTAGGAAATGCAATACTTTAAATGTAAATGTAAATTTCTCTAGGGTCAATTTCTCAAAATTGTATTAAACCCTTTTACATGATAGTGTTCTTAGATCTCCCCAAGTAAACCTACATTGAACTTTAAATTTAAAAAAGACATTTTGGAGCTATTTGTACAAGAGGTTTAACTCAGTTAAATTGTCAAGGATTTCCATTGTCCAACCAAGTTACCAGAACAAGGACCAGAATTACCATTATAACTTAAACAACTACAAAATCAAACAACAATTTTCAGGCATTGAACAACTGGCAATACACAGCTGTGATCAATAGAGAAGAGAAATAAATTATGTAATTCTGTATGATTCCTTCATTTTACTGCTTGGAGAGAGTTTCCAAAATGCAGCACAGAGGCAAGAAATCAAGAAGAGTCCAGAGTTTTCTCTGCATTGAACAGATAGAGATAAGAATTTAAGAGAAATACAGGTGGTTAGAGTTGACAAGGCAGAGAACCAGAGCAGAAGAGCTCCAAAGAAAGGGAGCTGTTGAGAACCACAGTGGGTCCCCTAGAATCTTCCATTGAGTACTGATCAGAACATGTAGGGCTGGGGATAAAGCTCAGTTGGTAGAGTGCTTGCCTTGCATGCATAAGGCCCTGAGTTCAATCCCCAGCACCCCACCCCCAAAAAAACAGAACATGTATGTGAGTAAACTACCTATGGCTGGGCAACTCTGAATAGGAAAATTCTAGAGATAGCATAAAGCTGGGAATGGTTCATATTTCCAAGAGCAAGAGGGGAGAAATGTCATTACTGCACAGGGCATCCATGAAGAAAAGTAGGGATCAGCCAGACTGCTGGGGTCTCACCCAACAAAGATTAAAATGTGGTTGTGAATGAATCGAAATGTTACCAAGCAATTTAACTGCACTTTAGAACAAACCTCACAAGTATATATTTTAATCCTAAACAGTTCCAATATTCACAGCACTTGGTATCCAATCAAAAATCACCAGGCATTCAAAGTAGGAAATATGACCAATGACCAACAAAGAGGAGAAAAATCACTCACTAATAAGTGACCAACAAATAACACAGATAAAGAAACACTAAAATGATATTAATTAAAAGAGCTGTTATAACCTCATTCCTTATGTTCAAAAAGGTAGGAAAATACAAAGATGTTAAAGAGACATGAAAGACATTTTCTAAATCAAAGTTCTAGAGAGACAAAATATAATTTCTAAAACAAAAATTACACTGGACAATTAAACTCCAACCGAGATGCTAGAGAAATTTATAATCAGGAAATACCTGCAAGTTTACAAATAACACTCTTACTCTAGCAGTGATCATGATGTGGTTATTTTCTGTTCTCTGTTGTCACAGTTGAAGTTAATTGTTTTATACTTTGCACTCCCCCTCTGATCATTCATTTTACAGTAGTAATTAGCAATAATTTTGGCAAAGAAAAATGAAAGCTCTCCCTTCCTTTGCTATTTTAGTAAACCAAATAAAATTTATAATGAAGCTTAAAAGAAAAAAAAAAACCTAGATAGTATCAACAGCAAATGTTACATTTCATAAGAAAAGATTAGGAAATTTAAAAATACAACAGTAGAAACTATTCAAAATTAAAGAAAAATACTGAAAGGACATCACTGAGATGTGAAATAACTTTATATTTGTGTAATTTGAATCACAGGAGTAGGAAGAAACACAAAACTATCCCAGGGTTTGATATTTGTGTCTGTGGCCCATTCCTGGAGCAGGGACTTAAATAAAACCATAAAAATATTAGAGTGGTAGAGATAAAGTGCAGGTTCAATTGCACACCATTGAGCAACAGACATTAGGAGGATTTTTCTTTAGTTTTAGTTGTATTAAACCACTGTGGCCATTCTTTATATGATGCCTGTCTTCCAACTGGTTCTAAACATCTTCCCAAGTTAATATTTGTACTCAGGTGAAAGAGAGATGGATAAGGCAGTTGAAGCTCAAGAAGAAGAAAACTTTTCTAGGCTCTGAAATTGTCTTTACTGATGCACCTCTCTCTCTCTCTCTCTCTCTCTCTCTCTCTCTCTCTCTCTCTCTCTCTCCTCCATTCCCATTCTCTTTAGATGGAGGCTTCACTATCACGTGGTGTATCAAAGAGCTTCTATTCATATTTGGGAAGAGCACATAGTTAACTCTACAGTGGAGACCATGACTCTTGGGTGTATGGGGGAATGTCTGTTCATTCAAAATCTTCTATAGGACATGCACTAAGAAATGTGCTGAAAATACATTAGTAAACAAGGCAGATGCATTCATAATCCATGGAAATTACAGACTACATAGAGATATGGGCATCATATTCATACCATTAATGCACACATTACTTGGTAATCTAACATTGAGTGTTTTTGTCTTGGTTCAATTCCTTTCTTCCAGGTTCTGTTCCATTAGCACAGGGGGCCCTATACTTCTATAAATTATATATCCCAGAATCCTTTGCCAATTCAATTCCAATTAGGTTTGGAAGAGAGTCATTGGTATAAGATTAGAAGGTACTAGGAGGGAAACCTTGGGTCTTCTTCTCTGTGGAATACTTATTCCTCCATCTTGAAGTGTATCTCTGAAAATGGCTGTGACCCTTCGGGGCTCCCAGTCTTAGCTATGATTTTTTCACCTTAGCTGTACTATCCCTCATGAAATTGTCTTCTTGATATATCTAGCATTTTTCTAGACACTCCAGAAATTTCAAATATACTCTAAGTGTATGGGTTACCTTATCTTCCAGTTATTGGTCATTCAGTCTTTTTACCACTTGTATAAACTAATTCTCTTTATTAAATCCACTGTCCTGGAAAGACCTAGTATGAGTTATATTTCTATAATACAAATAATTTTGATGAGTTTTAAATATATGGCCCAATTAGCATTTATAATACAAGAGCTTATCCATTCAAAGGAATTAGAGACAATTTCCTAGAGGAACTAATGTTAAAACAAAAGCTGGAGAATAAATAGATATCAGGCAGGGCACTGAAACAACAATAGTCACATGATCCAACATCATATTTATTGAAGCTATCAAAGGTCTACTTTACAAAAGGCAATTCCTTCAAATACCACAGTTGACATATGTCCGTGTTATACATCCTACTGGGCCATCGGACCAGAGTAAGCCTGCAGGGTGCACCTCAGAGGACCAACACAAAGGTGTTTCTGTTTTGGTTTTTAATTATGATTCTATTATGCTCAGGGATATTTGGGTTTTTATAAACCCTAAAGTCTTGCATTAGCAGATAAACATTTCTAGGCAGCTTACATACTCCTTTTCAGGAGCACCTCCAAAGCATTGTGCCCACCTGGCCACCCTCAGGCCACACATCTAATCAGGAGCCTGAAAATGTCAAAACAACTGCTTCTATCTTTCTACCTTTTTCATTACAATCCTTGTGACACAGCTGCCTAATTATAAAATTTACTCTACCAGTAAAATACAACTCCCTGTTCTTCCCTGTTCTCAGATCAATATTACTGAGATTTGTTGGTTTTCCCCCATTTTGCCTCAGGCTTCAATATGGCTCAACACAGCATCATTACTGAACTTTTGATATTTTTCTCATTATGGAGTTCTTTTGTATAAATTTTGATTTTGAAAAATACTGCATGAACATATTAGTTATCCTGAGGCAAGTGTCTTAGTATCTTCACCTAATCCCAGCCCTGAAGAAGTCCTGTTACACCATAAAGGAATCAACCTGTGTTGGAGCAAAGTGGAAAATCTGTGTTTACACTGCCCCAGAGGCTCCCAGACATTGGGATCATAGAAACTGGAGAAGGGAGAGAGAGATTTCATTCCCTTAAGAACTTTTAAAAACAGGACACCCAGCACATTTGCATTAACAAATTTGAATATTAGATACTGTCACTTCTGAAACTCATAATTTGTCTATAAACTGAAGGTATCTAAGACATTTATACAGAAAAAAAACTATTTTAAAAGTTATTTAAATTTTATATCAGTTCTTTGATCAGATCACAATTAATAAAAGGCACTTAAAACAGGAAAATGAGATATTGCAAACCAGAGAATTATTTCATGTGGGCTTCTTGATAACTACACCTGTTCTAATCCTTGAATCTTTTAAACACTTTTGCCACATAGAAATGGTTCGTGTGTATTTTAAGCTCTCTCTCTCTTTATTGTGATTCTCTAGAATTTCTGCTTGATTTTTCAAAGACTTGCTTTGACATTTCCTGAGGGTAGCCACAAATGGGCTATTTTCCATAGGCCCCCACTTAATAGGAAAAGAGCTCAAGATGTGGAATCCAGGCAGGCTGGTGTCTAATGGTTGTTCATTTGAATTTGGAAAAAGCATTTAGTTTTCCATGTTCTCACCTCCTAAATGAAGGCTTTAGAATAAAAGGTCATTGACATACTTTGCAGTTTTTACATCCTATGATCAAGTATTTCTGTTCTACCAACACATTTTAGGCAATAGGAAAGGATTAACCTAAGTTGGCCTATTTAGTACTCTTTTATCATCTCATTTTTTGGTAATACTAGATTTTATTTTAAGTATCTAAAACTAAAGCTGGATACTTGGGAAAAAAACTTGGGGACTTCCAATCATAGCAAGAGTTTTGATTTCATTCACTAGGTCCCCACCATGTCTCAGGTGACCTTTTCTACGCTCTCTTATGTTTCGTGCTTAAAATTTCTTTCTTTTATCACAGTTCCTAAGATTTCGCTATCTCAGAATGCTTTCCTTTCACTTGCAAAAGATTCACAAGTATGCAAAAGCATACTGCTGCTCATATTTAATAACAAATATATATTTTCCCTTCTCCCCCACTCTTTATCTTTCCCCATTCTCTTTTCTTTTTTATTCCTTCGACTCACTTTTCTCATTTTTTTCTTTCCTTGTTTTCCCTTATGATAGTTGATACTCTCCTAAGTGCTCAGAACAAATAAGTAAGCAAGCACTAATAATATTACAAGTTGCATTCTATTCCACAAACTATACATACTAAGCTCAGTGAATATGAAATGACACAATCCAGGAAAGGATATTCCATAACTGAAATGGGTTAGTGATTGTAAATAGTACACAGTGACTGACTGAAAATAAATTTAGTAGGGAAAGAACAGTCAGCTTGGGGGGAAATGAGGACACTCATTATCATCTCAGCTTTTTGTGTAATAATAGATTTTATTTTGAAGTATCTACAACTAAAATTGTTTACTTGGAAAATAACTTGGGGACTTCCAACCACAGTAGAAAGTAATGCCCAGTGTGGAACTGGGAAGTGTTAAGAGATGAATAGATGAAAACTGCCCAACATACTTTTTGCCCTCTTTTGAACAGTGGGACACCTATTAATTCTCCTAACTGTTGCCCCCTCTGAAGTCTTTTCTAAGTACATCCATGTTGATTGTTCATGCCCTGCTGCAATTTCTCAGTTATATTCCTATACTGTTACACACTTGCAATGTTTACTGTGCTAAAAGGTACTTATTTATGTGCATATCTATTGTCCTGCTTCCCACTAAATACCAGTCTCCTTAAAGACATTGCTGGATATCATTCAACTCTGAAATCAGCATCTAACACATATCAGTACCATTTCAAATTGTATGTCCATTACTTACTATGCATGTGGACATATACAATTTTTTTTTTTTGGTCGTCTTTCTGAGCCACAATGCCCTCATTTGGAAAATTAAGAAAATACTATCCCAGTATGATAATGAAATAGCTAGATTTGAGCTTTCCCTGAGCACTAGGGAACTAATCAAAATTTTATTTTTGAAAGGCTAACATTTCAGAGGGTGTAAAACTGGATTCTGTGAGAAAGAAAGGTCTTGAAAGGTTGATGAAGAAGCAAAAAAAAAAAAAAAACTAATTTTGAGATCTAGAGGGACAAGAGCATGGTAAATTCTTTGGTATCTGAGACCTTTGTCACTGGTATGGCAGGCCTCACATGGGAACTAGGAACCACAGAGCTCAGGCAGCTTTATCTACTAGAGCACATAATTGCAGCAGTGTTCCACAAGATCTTCCCAGAACTGTGCAGATCCTCATCCAAGAACTACCCAAGATGAAGAGCCAAAGTATAACTGATATCTGGAATGGTGAATGGGATACATTTGATTTCATTTTTCCCTCAGGAAAAAATATGACAGATCTTGTCTGTACAGCATTTTAAAGCAATTCCCATGTCTTACATAATCTGGTGATTTGTGAGTTCACAGAGTCATTGGTTGTTTGGGTGAAGCAAATGTGTGGTACTTTTTCAGAAGAGCAGCCTGTTCTAGCTAGAAAAAGAACTAATTTCTAGTGTGAGCTGCAGAAGTATACACGAATCTCACTAGAAGGCAATTTGGGGAGGATTTTAGATATCAGTTCACATATCGGAAATTACTTACGAAGATTTTTAAAGCACATTCTCTAGAAGTTAGGCCACTCAGAGGTCTTAAACTCATTATTCAGCTGCTTAAATTATTTAGACATCCCACCACCCTACATGTTTCCCCACACATTTAAAAAATACTTCTCTGTTTCCCACATTTTAATTTAACTTCCAAATATACCATGTGCCTCATATTCATGACCATTTTCCCCCTGTGTGTGTCATAACTTTCTTCTCATATATAATAATGGTACCATTTGATCATCATTTTGACTACAAATACAAAAACAAACAAACAAAAAAACTTATGAATGGGTAAAGGTATTAAGAAAATCAATATAAAAATTTCCAAAATCCAGTCTTAAATTTGTCACCGCAACTTCTTCAATATAATTAATACTCTGAAAAGGGGACTGGGGTTGTGGCTCAGCGATAAAGCGCCCACCTAGTGCATGTGAGGCACTGGGTTCGATCCTCAGCACCACATAAAAATAAATAAATAAAATAAAAGTATTGTATCCACCAAAACTTAAAAAAAAAACTATGAAAAGATAATTTGTAGATTTCTAATGGCTTTTTTATAGCTTATAGAGAATTTTTTTATAATTATTTATTTACTTTCTTCCTCATACTTAATGAATATAAGTTGAAACTATAGTTTTAAAAAAGCATTTGCAATAATTTGATCTTCAACACTCATATCTAATTCAAAAGATTGATTTATTTAATAGTTTTCATATTTAAATAATTAATTTTGACTCATGGGCTATCTAAAATAGTATTCAACATGATAAGAGAAGTGATCAATAAGTTGCAAGTGTAATTATATTGATAAATAATAAGAAATAAACATCTTGCTCTTAAACTATGAAATCAAATCTATTTATACTATACATTAATAAAATATAATTTTCAATATTTTAAATTTATTAAGTATATCTTTTCAAAAATGCATTTTTCAGAATAATCCTCTTGCCTTGTGCTCTTTTTAATTAGATTGATAGAAGATACATAATATTTCTTAATCATATGTATTAATTTGATCTTCAACCAGTTCTTCAGAAACACATTATGGCATAAAATAAGATAGACCTATCCATGCCAAATCTCCATAAACTTTGGAAAATTTTTAAGCCATATCTGCATTGTAAAATGAGAATATTTAGAAGTCTTGTGTATCAGTTACTTAATTCACCATTTCCTTTTTCTTTTATCAAATCCATCACTAAAATGTGATAAGCAAACACCACCAATAATGAACTAATAAAAGCACTGAAATATGATCTATTTCTAACTTACTGAGCAAAATTACATTAAAAGTTAATAATATTGAAACATTTAATAAGTTGAAATACATAGTTTTATGACTTCAAAACCCTGAAAAGGAGTAATTTTATACTTTATAGTTGTAATTAAATAATTCAGAGAAGAAATTACCTTTAACATTGGCTCAGGAACATAATAAGAGTCAGTCTCTCCAATTGCTTTTTATGTACTGTGAACATTATCTTCCTGCTTTACTCCTACTTCTCTACTTTTTCTACTTGTAAGGGAGGCCAAGCTATATAAACCACAATTTAGTTCCTCTTTTTGACATTTCATTCATTTCTCATATTCCAGACTCTAAGTTTAAAGAGAATGAGCAATACTCGACAGATCATGATTTGAACAATTCAAGATTACAAAGACCAATCTAATTCCTTTCTTTTTTTTTTCTTCTATAAACTATTTTTTTTAATCTTATCAACAAAATCAATATACAGACACAGGTTAGAACTGATTAATTCAAACATTGAGTAGCAAGCACAAACTTAAATGTTTAATAAGAGAACAATATTGTCACTGTCAAGTAAAAGCTCCCAGGAAAAAGTCATTATAATCTGGCTTCAGTTTCCCTGGATTTTACAAATACCTTCTAGAGATGTTGGTAAGTGAAACCAAGTGAGAAACACGGGGTTCCCCACAGCCCAAAGGTCTTGCAGGACAAGTGGGTTAGTTACCTTCCCATGAAAGAAAAGAAGGAGAAGGAAGAGAGGGGGTAAGAGGAGGAGAAGAAGGAAAGAAGGGGGAGGAGAAAGAAGGAAAGAAAGAAAGAAGGAAGATGTATTTGTGTCAATGTGTGGGTATAATGATCATTACCAATATTGAACAGTTTTATCCATACTCAATCATCCTGTATTTCTAGTTCACTTGAAGTTTGTAGTGGCCATGGGACTAGTTCTGGTCAATGAAGTGGGGGTTTGAAACATTGCTAGCACTTGGCTGTACAGCCCTCCTTTCCAGGTGCCTTGATGATCACTGAAGCATGTGTCCAAATGCAGATATCATCAGCCCAGGGCCCAAATGATTCTGGTGAATACACCCACCCACTCACCCAATAATCCATTGAGCCATGTTGGACTTGTAGCATCAATGAAAAAATTAAATATTTTATTAGGACTGCTGAGATCTGGAGGCTATGTGCCACAACCTAGCCAATTCTGACTCACTCGAAAGATGGGATTATAAGTACTTTTATTTTTTAAAGTAACATTCCATTTAAAACCTGTTATGGTTTGGATGTGAGGTAGCCCCCAAAAGTTCACGTGTGAGACAATGCAAGAAGGTTCAGAAGAGAAATAATTGGATTGTGAGAGTCTTAAAACAATCAGTGAATTAATCCCCTGATTGGGATTAACTAAATTGTAACTGAAGTAGTAGGATGTGGCTGGAGGTGGTGGGAATTGGGGGCATGACTTTGGAGTATATATTTGTGTCTGGCAACTGGAGACCTCTCTCTCTGCTTTCTGATCATCATGTGAGCTGCTTTCCTCTGCCACACTCTTCTGCCATGATGCTCAGCCTCACCTGGAGTCCCAAAGAATGGAGCCAGCCTTCTATGGACTAAGACCTCTGAAACTATGACCCCTCAAATAAACTTTTCCTCCTCTTTTAGGTTGGGTCTTTTAGTCACAGTAGCGAAAAAGCTGGCTA
This sequence comes from Marmota flaviventris, assembly GCF_047511675.1. Classification (NCBI taxonomy): domain Eukaryota; kingdom Metazoa; phylum Chordata; class Mammalia; order Rodentia; family Sciuridae; genus Marmota; species Marmota flaviventris. The sequence continues at coordinate 43,728,315 of NC_092498.1, forward strand.
AAACAATACGGATATATAGGAGATATATATATATATATAAAGGATAACAATATTCTCTGCTCTCCCCTGGGTAGCACATGACTGTCTTCCTTCCACAGTGGATATGCATATAGCAGTGTGATAGAACAGAAAGAGAACAAGCCTAGGAGCTTTAGATACTTGTCCAAATAGTGCAAGGAGCTAGCAGCAGAATGTGGACCTCTCACTAACTTACTCATATCATAGTAAACAAGTCATTTAAGCACTCCAATCTTACCTTTCTTGTTTGTAAATGGGGGCAATAATAGTTTCTCTGTCTAAATAAGAAACTTGAATATCAAAGGAGTTTTTATGTGTTGCCATTGCTAGAGGATAGAAATATATTCTATTCTTCACTAAAAATCCCAATCACCTCCTAAAGTATCTGATTACAAAAGGCTCTAAATAAATTTGTGAATTCACAGATAGATTCCTTGGCTCTGCAGTTTGACTGTCGCCTTGGTGTCATAGGGCCTGTAATGGCTGCAGTTAGAAAACCTGGCTTGAAACACATATACAATATCTCTCTCTCTCTCTCTCTCTCTCTCTCTCTCTCTCTCTCTCTCTCACACACACACACACACACACACACACACACACACACATTCAATTGCATCTCTAAAATCTCCACAGCTACTTAGGTGATCCTTTGCCAATGAAAGCTGAATCATGTTCCTTCTCTGCTTAAAAGCTTTTAATGGTCTTTAATTTACTCAGAATAAAATTCATTGCCCACATCATGGTCAACAAGGGACTTAGTTTCTCCCCTACTTCTTTGACCTCATTTCTAATATTCTCCTTCCTGCTCACATTGCCTCCATCTAAAGGCTTTCATATTATTCTTTAAGCATAAGAACATTCCCATCTGGATACCTAGTGAGAAAGAACCTCATGATGTAGAAGTGGGAGGAAAGGAGGGCTTTGCTTTAACAGATACACAAAACAGAGTCTTTGTAAAAGAAAGAGAAGGAGGAGGAGGAGGAGAAGAAAGGATGAGGGAATAAGGGGTAGAGGAGGGAAAGAAGAAATTTTTATTTGCTAAAGGTTCACTGTTTTCAAAAAGTGCTCCTTCAGTGGGTCAACAGGAAAGACTGACTAGATAAAGAAATCAAGACAGACTAGATAAAGAAAAAAAAACATGGAAGCAACATACGTGACAAAAACAATGTGTGGAGCTGTTCCTAGAGACATCAGAAGCGTTATTAAGAACAGACAGAAGGAGGCAATGTAGGCTTCTGAAGTACAACAGACACATCAGTCTCATCCAAGAGAAACTCCTAAATCAATCAAGTCTTCCATAGACATAACTAACAGTGAAAAATACCCTATGAGGCATCATAGGATTGCTGTGACATACCATTTTGCACAATATTCAATAATTATTGGTTTCTCTTGTTGCAACAAAATTTCCCTTTGTTACACGTGATTAGCAAGATTAGCAGTGCCTGGGTTTACAAATCACAAACTCATTTTCCTAAGTTTCAATTGAATTTGACCTAGTAGAAAGGCAACCCCCTTAAAATACTGCTGTATTCAATGCCAAAACAACCAAATAGAGACCACCATCCCAAAGATAAATCATTGTCCCAAAGGACAAGTCAAAGCCATAAATCCTGTTGAAACCCAGAACTTACAAAAAAAAAAAAGAAGAAGAAGAAGAAGAAAGGAGGATGAAACTGTCACAGGGACCTTGACAGCATCACAAATGTGAGTATGGAAAGTAAAAGAATTTCACAATCCCCCTACCCCAGCTTTTGTAGATGAATAAACTAAAATACAGTTTTATAACATCTTTCAGTTATTCAAAAGAAATCTGGAAAAATGATTGACTTTCTTAGCTATCATTCGTTATAAAGTTGCCATATTCATATGCTTATTTTTCTTCTGTTCTGTGTCCATTGTATTTACACAAAGTATTGCTGGTTACAACTTTATTCTTCTACCTATTACTTTAAAAACTTTCAGTGATGTAGAGTTCAAAGACAAATTATAGCATGGCAAATTCAACTATAATTGAGCTCTACATTTCTTTTATTCATGAAGAGACATGTTGTGGCAAACATCTGCAAACCATACCTCAGAGGAAAACCCCTTTGAGAAAGGTGTTTGCTATCCCTTTCACCCAAGATCATCACTCCCAGTAACCAAAGAACTCATGTAATCTCTAAACTAGAGATTATTTAAGTCTTCATTCTTATGTAAAAGTAAATATACAAAAATGAGTATGAAAATAATTATGAATTTCTGTGCAATGTGACAAATATTGGCATTACTGGACCATTATGGCCTGGAGTGGTGTCACATTAGCTCTGACAGCACTTCAGGGAAGATATTATGATTCCCCACTTTCAAATCCAGAAAAAGAAGCTTACAGAATTCAAACATTTTACCCAAAATCACAGTTAGTAACCAACTGAGAAGAAGGCCAATCAAGAGCTTTCCCTTTTGACATCTGCACAGAACACATGTTAAGTTAAAGTAGCACTCATAGCTGGTACTACTGTGCATCAAAGTTTAAAAGATGTGCTTGAGCTACATCAGACAGCAAGCTTCTGGAAGCTTCTCCCACTTGCAATAATTACTACCTCCATCTTGGTCCCTTTCCTTCTGTTTCCTTTGATTTTTACCTCACTGCTAACTTTTTTTGTTGTTTTTAAATATCTGTAGAGGAAACAGAACAAGAAATGTTCACTACAGAATTAGAAATTTCTTTTTGAAAATGTTAATATAAAGTGAAGACCTTGGCTAATAGATTGTAAGGATTAGAACCTACACTATGAATTTAGAAATGACACACATCTAACTTCATTTTTATTATTTTTGACTTGTTCATCCAATAAACATATTTGAGAAAAGAAAATGTTAGCCAAAATGTCCATATTAGGTTACATGCTAACCTTTTCATTCTTTCAGTACAACCATTTCTCTTGTCTTTTCTATTTTCATTGTAATTTCTATTTGGAAATTTGGTAAAATTGGGGGTGGTAATAGAATAATTCATCTAAAGTATAGAAACAGAACAAATTAAGCCAACACCCTGAAAATAAAACTTTCTTCAGGAAATAAGTCTATTTCCATAAAGTAAAATCCATAGTGAAGTTTAGTCTCTCTCTTTTATTTTCTTAACTATGAGGACATGGGCATTGGTATTCTTCACTTCTCTATTCTTAATGTAGTTCCTCTTTATTCTAGTTGTGTAATAATAAAACTAATAGCAGTCTTAGTTCTTGTTAGAAAGTCCCTGGTGGGGACATACATTGGAATTAAACTGCTGACTTGGTCTCATATGACTGCATTGAAATTCCTAGAATTTAGGTGTCTAGAAATTTTGTATTAAATATATTACATGGTCACAAGAAAGAAGCAGACTTAGAATCAAGTTAAGTGTGGCTTGATGGAATTCCCACAGCTGAACATCTGATTATAACAGCTAAGGCTGTTATACCTTCTCTGCATTAGTGATTAAACCACTTGTTACAGGCCATTTGAGAAGACGGGGAAAGGTGCCATATTCCACACTGTCTTACAAAGCTAAGGAATGGTATTGGGAAAAAAAATGCACCAAACCCATTAACTTGACTCTACATTTGCCTAAGTGCAGGAAAAGGAAAGAGTGGGTGAAGCCCAGGCTCTACAAAAGCATGGAATAGATCAGGTTCAATAAGCTTTAGGCCACCTCTTATGCTATCCTCATTAACAAGATGATTAAATATCAACTGCTTTTGGATATTTGAAAAAGATTGATATCACCCTGATAGACAAGCATTGGTGAAATGTCAGCTAACTCCAGTAAGTCTACCATTTTATCAGCTATCTGGAGGAAGTTATAAAGCAAGATGTTCTGGTTTTCATCCACTTTTCCCCACTCCCCAACAGCCCATATTGCTCTCTGTTCTGTTTTGCCCTACTTGGTGCTAGGAGCAGAGACTGGTTTCCTAGAGCTAATGAAGCTTCAGCTCACCACCCCTCCATCACTGCCCCTTCTAAACCTTGTGCTAATGTAATTTCAAACTATTTTTTGTAGAGAGCTACATAACATGTAAACTTCATCCCCACATAACCTGGAGTCAGTGTTGCCAAGGAGACTGAATCCTATAGATCATCAACTGATGTGGTAACAGATAACAGCTCCTCCAAAAATGTCCACATCCTCACACCTGAACCTATAGATAAGCTACCTGACATGTCAGAAGAGGTCATAGGGATGCCAGGTGAGGACTCATCTGTCATTTCTGTCTTTGAAGATGAAGGATGGAGGTCACCATAAGCTAAGGAATGTGGATGACATATAGAAGTTGGAAAAGGCTAGAAAATACATTCTCCCCTACAGTCTGCAGAGAGAAACCCAGCCCTTGAGGTGTTTTCATTCTTAGCTCAGGGACACAGCTGTGGGACTTCGGACCTACAGAACCAAAAGTTAATAAATTTGTTTTCTCCATATAGGCTTCTATATCTGCCTTAGGCTATGACACATTGTGTGTGTGTGTGTGTGTGTGTGTGTGTTTTCTATCCACATGGCCCTTTCCTTATGATGCTGTGTTCTAGCTACATAGAAGGAAGTGATTTTTGGAAGTGACAATCAGAAGTAAATTCAATAGTTCTGGTATGATTCTGAATGAAAAAATAACTCTAGGATTTAAGAAAATTTTAGACCCTTAAATAGCTAGAATATTCAAAATACACAGTTGCTTGGAAAATTCCTCATAAATTTCCTCTTACCATTAGCAGACACCCATTGTGGCAAGCCAGATCTCACCAATTTATGAATCATTTTCCTTAAAATCCCTAATCAGGTAGTTTCCAAATCATGCTGAGGATCCTTGAATTAATCTGGATTTATCTCTCTTACACAGTAGGTCTCTGTTCTATCAATTCTAATCTCATGTGAGAAGTTTGGGGCGTGGGTGATGGAACTATTCTATGTATTGGCTACGGAAGTATTGATTGCCCATTGTCCAAACTCAGATTTCTGCATTCAAATGAATGGGTTTTACTATGTATAAATTATATCTTAAACTGATGTAAAATTTAAAAATAGATAATAAATATATATGCCACCCAATCTATAATCATTTGTTATAACAGTAATAGGAAATAAAACCTGGCTTCTGGTTGGATTTAGCTAAGAAGTCATCTGAAGGACAGCAGAACCTGAGAGCAGATAGTGACCTGAGCCTTTCTTTACTGGCTTTCTATCTGCTCTGAGCCTACTGTCTTGGCAGAGATACCATCTTCAACATCTGGAATTCTTGTTTCTACAGCTAAAATTCCTCCTTCACTACATTAGCTTTCACTGGGATCCTGGGACACAATTTCCTCTCTGTGCTCCTTCAAGTTTGGAGCTGGTAAGGACGTCCTTCACATTCTTTTTTGTCTTCTTTCTCTACCCACCATGCCATAGAAGGTACTTGTAGTAGGCCAGTGTCCTCCTGAAATTCATGGTCACCCAGAACCTCAGAACATAACTATATTTGGAAATAGGATCTTTGTAGATGTAACGAAGGGTCTTGAGATGACAAACAATCTTGTCTTTAGGGTAGGTCATGAATACGATCATTGAAGTTCTTTTAAGAACAGAGGGCACAGAGAGATATGTAAAGAAGGCCACGTGAAGAAGGAGCCAGAAATGGAAGTGCTGCCTCTACAAGCCATTGAATGCCAAGGAGGCCAGCAGACTCAGGAAGCAGGAGAGAAGCACAACCAGCATTTCCCTCAGAGCCTCTAGAAGGAACTGTATCTATCAATATCTTTTACTATGAGAGAATAAGTTTCTTTTGTTTTAAGCCACTGAGTTACTGGTAATTTGCTATGGCAACCCTAGGAAGGGGTTATGTTGGTGTTTTAGTCAGCATTTTCAGTGCTGTGAGTAAAGGACCCAACCAGAACAACTGTAGAGGGAGAAGGTTTGTTTGGGGGTTCACAGTTTCAGAGGTCTCAATACATAGTCAGCAGACTCCATTCCTAGGGGCTTAAGATGAAGCTGACATCATGGCAGAAAAGTGTAGTAGAGAGAAGCAGCTCACATGATGATCAGAAGCAGAGAGACTCCACTCACCAGATAAAAATATATACCCCAAAGTCATGTCCCCAATTCCCACCTACTCCAGCCACACCCTACCACTTCAGTTACCACTCAATTAGTAACTATCAGGGGCCTAATTCACCGATGGGGTTAAGATGTGAGCTTTTGGGTGACAGATCACATCCAAAGATAATATTCCACTCCTGGCCCCCAAAAGCTCACAATCCAAAATATATTTTGTTCAGTTCTAGGCGTTCCCATAGTCTCATAGTCTCAACAATTCCGAGATTGCTCAAAGTTCAAGTCCAAAGTCTTCTCTGAGGCTCAAGTCAATCTTGCCTGTGAGCTCCTGTAAAATTAAAAGCAATTTACGAGTATCCAATATATAAAGGTACAGAGTAAACATTTCCATTTACAAAATTAGAGGCATAGAAAGAAGAGATAGGACCAAAGCAAGACTGAAATCCACCTGGGCAAACAAGTTCTGTAGCTCCATATCCAGCATCTGGGACACATGGCATTATGATGTTCTCTCCAAATGGCTTATATAGCTCTGCCCTGTGGGCCTTATTTGTTGCACTTCAAGTGGCCTCTCCGTTGGCTTGTCTCTGCTCAATTCCTGCAGCTTTCCTAGGATGATGTCACATGTTAGTGGCATTTCTTACTTTCAGAGGACTCCACTGCAGCTTTGGCTTTCTCCTCAAGTCTCTGCATTTTGCCTTCTCAGGGGGTGCCCACAGGGACTCCAACTCTGCTGCACCTTGTCTGGCCTCCAAGGCCTTCCTTTGAAATCTTGATAAAAGCTTCCATGATCCCTTAACTCCAGCATCCTGAATGACTAGAACCAGCACTGCATGGTTAACGCCAAGGTCTATGGCCCTCTCAAGCTGAGCCATCTCGAGCAGAAGCTGAGCCTCCAGACACCCTGGCAAGTCTCCAATACCTGGGTGGCTGAGCACATTTAAAAAACTTCCTAGGCTCCCTTGTGCAAGAAGGGTTCCCCTTGGTCTCTTCTCAAGAGAATTTTTACTTTTATTCCCTTGAGCCTGAGATGGGTATGGTCTTGCTAGCTCCTGAGATGCCCTCAAGCCAACTTTCTTATAGTCTCTGGAAAAGTCTTTAACATTTCTTTAGTGGCAGTAGTGTCATTAACAACTGCAACTTCCTTAGCCTTAATTTTAGTCCTATCTTTTAATCCAAGTTTTTAATTTCTTTCTGTTCTGCTTTCCCCTCCTCGTTATCACAATAAATTTGGCTAAAAGCCCAGCAATATTCATGCCACCACCTCAATGCTATGCTACCTAGACATTTCTTCTGCCACATTAAGAAAATCATTGCTTTTAAAAATCAGCCTAACAGAAAGTCTCAGGACACAGGCAAAAGGCAGACAACTTTTCAGCCAGAATATAACACAAATGGCATCTAGTCCAATTACCAATTCTGTTCTTCTTCTTCTCTAAACCTTCTTGAGCCCTGTCTCCACTGTCCATGCTCCTGTTGCATTCTGGTCTTCTGAGCTCCCACCAGAATTAGCCATTAAGCCCCACTTACAACAATCTAAAGCATTTCCAGCTTGCACTGCTAAATATCTCAAAATTCCTCCAACCAATTCCAAAAAGCTCCAAAAGCTTTTGAACCACACAGTCATGTTAGTCACAACAACAAACCCACTTCTCAGTACCAATTTCTGTTTTAGTCAGCTTTTTCACTGCTCTGACTAAAGGATCCAACCAGAACAACTGTAGAGGAGGAAAAGTTCATTTGGGGGCTCACAGTTTCAGAGGTCTCAATACATAGTCGGCAGACGCCATTCCTAGGGGCTCAAGGTGAGGCTGAACATCATGACAGAAGAGTGTGGTAGAAAGAAGCAGCTCACATGATGATCTGGAAGCAGAGAGAGAGAACTCACCAGATATAAATATATAACCCAAAGCCACGCCCCCAATTCCCACCTACTCCAGCCACACTCTACCACTTCAGTTACCACTCAGTTAATCCCTACCAATTCACTGATGAGGTTAAGACTCTCACAACCCAATCATTTCTTCTCACACATGAGTTTTGGGGGGATATCTCGCATCAAAACCATAACAGTTGGTCACTAGGCTTATTCAAAGCATGTCTGGGTAACATCTTAGAGTTCCTATCAGTCTATCCACGGTTTGTTAAAGCTAGTTCACTCCATTGCAAAACAGGCAACTGTTAATGTCTCTCCCAGACTCTACTTTCATTGATAAAATTTCAGTAGGGTGAAGTTGGCCATCATGGGAACACATACACCACATAAATCAGCAAACAAGGGCCTTTGTTTTTCCTGGAGACCTGATAATTCAACATTAAATAGCACACTATGAAGTTTTTGCATTGAATGGTTTAAACTTTGCACTTTACTGACAACTCTGTAAGTCTGCATTCCACTTGGAAGGTAAAACTCAAGATTGATGTCACCAAGTAAAGTAGAAATGACTTCAAAGTAGGACTATGAGATTTAGCTTCCTGGCTCTACACACTTCTACTCCCCTTATTCCCTCACTGGTGACTCTTGAACTCTTTTTGAAGATCCCCTCTTTTCCAGATTTCTTTACTCCTTTTTTGTTATCAAAATTTAGATTTGACCACCAGAAAAAAAAATGGAGACACATAATAAGGTAGATGAAGTGGGCTTTCCTGAACAGTCTGGATAAATAGGAAGTTAACTTCTGGCACAGATGTCTAAGGTCAACTTCCAATGTCAGACATTGAATTAGAGTCACAAATGGACCTCAAGGAAGGTCTGCTAAGCTAGATACAATTGAGATAGGACTTGACCAGTCTGAGGGATAACCAAGTTCCCTGGCAGCAATCTCCTCACCACATCAATGTCAGGAGAACAAGACCAAAGTTGTACCACCTCAGGTACCTTAGAATTTTCAGCAAAAGAGTTGGAATCCTCAATGATGAACCTAGTGAACTGAAAATTATATTGTTATGTGTCATCAGAAGACTAACATAGTTTATGTCATGGTAGTGTGATTTGATGTCCAACAAATACAACCCGAGTTCCTTGGGAACTAGTGATACATACAAAGAGCAAAGCAGATGTTCCTCATTGGCCCTGCTGTGAGGTTTTTTTGTTTGTTTGTTTGGGGTTTTTTTTTTTAAGGAAGATGAAGAGAACATGTGAAAGACTGAGCTTAATGAAAAAGTCTTTTTAAAACAGTTGATGAATTTAAGCTCATTCCCACAATCCCTCTCCCCCACCCTAGCAAAACTGGGTGTGTGTAAACTAGATATTTTCAAAATAAGTTACTTTTCTTTTCTTGCACATTTAAATGTCAATGTACATATATCTCAGAGGACTGTAAATGAACATGTATGTCCACTAGACAGAAGCCCAGAACATCAGACGAAGTCAGAGAGTGTTGGCCTTTCCTGTGGGAAGTGGGAGAGTTTTTCCAAAGGAATAGAGTGGATTTTTTAATGGACAGTGATGAGGGAGTGTGTGGAACTAGAGATGAGACAGGAGTTCCAAGGGAAAAAATGGCCAGCCATTTGGAGAAGGTAGAGATGGGTCATCTGTGAAGTTCCATCCCTGGAAAACCCTCCATATCTCTGTTCCTTAACCTGAGAGATTAAAGGAAATCACCAAGTTAACCAGAACTTTAACCTTAATCCTTTCAGTCTTGTATTTCTTTCTAAAATGTCCCAAAAGTAGTTAAATAGTCGCATATTCTTAGAACAACAGATGTGATAATTTCATGGGGGTGAAGAAATAGAAGAGCCAAGAGGTTTCATGGATTAGGTGAGATAAGGGTGTAACAGACTGGGACAACTGTACCTCCAGGATCCCACAGGTGACAGAAGTACCTACAGGAAGAACCCTTATGGGAGAGGGTCCCTGAGATGTGAAAAAATAATCCAGAAAACACATAGGCGAGGGATTCAGCAATCAAACTTCTAGCAACCCTCACAGGTGACTGAGGGATGGAAAGGCAAGAAAGGGTCTAACATCTGAAAGTTACGAAATCACATGTTTTCCAAAACTAATGTGGTTCATGTTAGGAGTAGGACTACAAATAATACTGTTTCCTTTTCCTCTGTTTTTTTTTTTTTTTCAGAGTCATTGCAGGCACATACATTCTTTTCATCCAAAAATACTCATTAACCTATTTATTAACACTGACCATGTGCCAGTCATTCTTCATCAGTGAAAAAAAAGAGGCAAAATTTAAACCTTGTCTGTATTTTAAATAACTACTATGTAAAGGCAGAAAAAAAATGGAATCTTGAATATTTTTAGCTCAGTGACCAAATATTTCTCTCTCCAGATACATGCCTTACCAGTATTCAAGCGTACACATGCGTGTGTGCACGCATGCACACACATACACACACACAGTGTCCTTTTATTTATATAATATTCAACCCATTTATTTTCCCCAGCACCCCCTCTTATTATGACTAATTCTTCATTTCACTCAAGTTTATTAGAATTTCCCCAAGTTCTTAAACAAAAGAACTCAGTATTTAAACTCATGTATTAAGTCATAGTGCTTTTATTAAATTTAGCTGAAATAAAATCATAGAAAACAAATTGCATTGCAATGCTTCAATGAAAACCTAACTAACCACCTGATTTCATGTTCTATCGTATCCACTTCATTACCACCACTACAACACACATATACAAAGCACACACCAAGAATGTTAAAATTGAGATAAATAAATATTTTTAATTCAAGTAAATCTGTTAAAATAATTGTTGCAGTTGTATATAAATGCTTAGGATGGTAAAAGGAATTCTTTATTCGGAATAATGAAAATATTTTACTTGTCCATTAGGTGGCAGCAAAACTCTTCCATATTGTTAACTTTTAAAAGCCTTTGACTTTGGAACCTTAATGCCAAGTGCAACAATTTACACCTCACATAGAGAACTAATGTTCAATTGTCTCTATCAGAGGACGAGGCTCCATACACACTGAGACTAGTGATATATTGAACTTCAAGACTTAGTGGTTAGTAGAAAAAACAATATTTTGACTTAAAAAATCAAACTATTAATTTTCAATCCATGCCAAACAATTAGTGTCAATTACATGTATCAATACTATGTTGGACATTTTCTATTTTTATGAATTTGGCTCCAATAGGTATAACTTGACTTGGAATCAATAAACATCTGCAACACCAAAACACCAACATGCAGCTGTCATCTCTTCTCTTGTCAATCTGCTGTTATCTGAGCAAAATCACTTCTTCTGTCTACTAAGTTTTTCTGCACTAGAAATTCAAGCTTGCAGATCACCATAACATATCATTAATATTACTCCATTGGTCCAAAATTTCATAAATAAAGCAAAGATATCCACTTCCTTCATCTCCAACTTTAGGAGTTTTAGAGGCTCCGAGTCCACTCCCAAAGCTTAGGTATAAAATCTTTCACTTGGCCCCATCTTCATCAATATCCTGAGTTGTAGCAGAAAGGGACCCAAATGGCAACAGAATTATTCTAAGTGCAAGGACCCAAAGTGCTTACAGAGTTATGCTGCCTGCGTAGGGGAAGAAATCCTCAAACACAGGCAGTATGATCTCCCTTCTATGGAGCTGGACTGAATGCTTAGAGAAGATAAGGGTTTCCCATTCAAAGGATAGGTAGACTAGAGGAATAGGTGGCCCCATCCAGGTGCTGGAGGTGGGACCTAGACCAATAAAACTCCTAGGCTCTGAGATGATGTACTTTAGTTCAATCCTAGGAGGATTTTCCACACCATGGCTGAAGCTCCGGCATGCGAACTCCCCATCCAAAGCATTTCTCCTCACCATCCCATTCCCACCTTCCTATCCTGGGAAACTTTAAATGCAAAAGAAGGGGCAAAAACCTGATATTTGCACACAATCAATATAATAGTCAACATACTGTATACAGAGGAGCACTGACCAATATCTATGTCTATGTTCCACTGTCAAAAACAAGAAATGGAACAGGCCCACCACTTAACTGCCCCAAGTAAATTCCAAGTTGGTCAAAACAGATGAGCACCTGTATCTTTCAGGTAAACCTTGGATAGGTTATAAAAGTATGTCCTCCCTTGAATATCACAGAGGAAGAAACTCCAAGACTTATGCTTTTACAAGGAACCAACTTCTATGGATGCCCTAATTCCAACCTTAACCAAGATTAGCTGCCCCCATACGTGCCTGTGGAGCAAGAGGCCAAACAAAACATTTTAAAGAAATGTCATGGGGCTGGGGACATAGCTCAGTTGGTAGGGTTCTTGCCTCGCATGCACAAGGCCCTGGGTTCAATCCTCAGCACCACCAAAAAAAAAAAAAGAAAGAAATGTCATTATTCTAAGAGCATAATGGAATTATGAGGGATTCTTTTTATTATTTTTTACTTTTTCTTACTTTTCAAAATTTAATTAATATACTAATATCAGGTTTAAATATTTCAAATAAAATTTAACATAAGATTTTTCAACATAATACTGTTTTTAGTTCCCTAACCAAATATTCAACATTTTATATGTGCTCACTGATTTTTATGGGTCTTCTTCTCTATCCTTCAATGTCTCAAATTCCTGTTTTAAAAAAAGAGTCATCATTGCAAAGCATCACACACCTGATGGATATTAATGCTTCTTGGTGTGTCTCAACTACTTTTGCTTTTCCAGCAAATGCCTATGAGGCCCAAAGATAGTTATTCCTTTTGAGTCCCATGATATTCACTGTCATTGCTACCATTTCCTCTTGATCAGAAGAAACCAGATTAAGCAGTTTCAATTGTTTGGAATGAGAAGTTCTCCGACTAGGATAGAAGATAAAATTCTCTAGTGATGAAAAACCATAAACTTGCTAATATGAAGACCTTAAAAGCCACAGCAGAGACACCTGACACATCCTAAAGGGACAGATAGGAAAGACATCACCAAAAGCAATTTTGCTGCTGTGCCCTTGACTTCAGTGAAAGTAGGAGAAATCAGCAAATGTCTTGGTTATAAGGACAGCTGGCTTTGGAAGTCCATTAGTAGAAATCTTACCTCTATTTTCTTCTACAAGTAGCCATTTGTTTTATGTCTTTAAAGTAAAACACATGCCTTAAAGGTCAGAGTAGTAAGGGATATTCCTCAATCACAGAAGTTAATCAGAATAATTCATTCCTCAAATATTCATATTACTTATATTTTCAAATAGACCTTATTATTCCCATTTTACAGGTGGGGAAACTGAGGCCCAGAGAACCATTTTGCTTGAGAGCTGAAACCTAATAAATGAAAACCAGAAATAAAACCCAGGGCTTTTGATTCTCAGTCAGTAGTTTCCCTGCCCTTCCAGAATGACTCCTTAAGGATAAAAATACAAGGCATGATCTCAGTGAAGACCAGCCCTATGATTACAAAGAGCAAAAGAATGTGCTGAGAGGTTCTACACAAAATCTCCCATCCCTCCAAAGCATTTCTCACACTTCCTGGCACATTTATGTATCCTTTGACTCAGTTCAGGAGGAATTTGACTGAAATAAAAGCAGAAACAACTTCAGTCCCTATCAGTTAGAAATGGACATCAAAATCATATTGGAAACTTTTTCATGATACATTTGTCTTCATACCTCCATCACTCCCAACCTCAAACCCAGACTCAGCAAGACTGAGGCATTACTAGCTCATGTGTGTATTGAAAATGGTCCCCCCTCATGGATTCTTAAGTAATGCTCTAATTTAAGAATATTGTATCATAAAGACTTGTTGACAGATACTTGGAGTAAATATGCAAGTTTTTCTTTTCCTTTAAAATAAATATATGATTAACCATGTGTCAGGCAGTATATAAGACCTTGGGAACATATTGATAAATAAATTAGTTGTGAACAGTGCATTCATGGAATTTGCAGCTCTCTACTAATTCTACTCTCTCCACAGGAAAGTCGAGATTATTACAATGGAGACAACAGAAAGGAAAACAAAGATACTTATCCATATCTGAGATGTTAGAAAAGTGAACAGTAATTAAAAAGAAGCAAAGTAAATACTAAGACTTGAGAAACAAAGATACTGACTTTATAGAAGTAGAGATTCTAACTAAATCCAGCTTACATAAGCACAACTCAACAAAACTTGCTAGAACTAATTCCAGATACTATCAAAACATAAACATTGTAGAGAAGAAATTATTGGAATAAGGGAGTGGGGAACAAATATTGACACAAATATAAAAAAATATTTAAATTTCTTAGGAGTGATAAACATCTTGTGAGAGAAAAGGATTAAGGTAGTTCTTAAAAATATGTCTCTATCCCTTGAAAACTACTAATTATTCTCATTAAATTCTCCTACTATCAGAGAAAACTGGACCAGCTATAAGCCCTAAGAATTGCACACCAGTGAGTAACTTTGATTGGAGGAATCTAACTGAAATTTATGAAATCTCTAATACAATTTCCTTTTATTCCAGAATGTCTTCACACATACCCCAACTTCTATTATTATTTTATTTGACGTAGGAGGCTCTCATAACCTGGCTTTTCCTCTCTCTCGTCTCATTCCCCCAAATTCCCTGTGTGCCTTCCCCACTTTAAAACCAACAATCTGGTCATACTGAACTATTCATGGTTTCCCAAGTAACTTATGATTTTTGATAGTTTTTTCTTTTGCATAGTCTCTTTCCTCAGAAAAGTCTTATTACCGTGAAAAAAAAAAAAAAAGAGTCAGACTATGTTAGTTTGCTCGGGCTGCCATAGTAAAGTACCATAGACTGGGTGGCTTAAGCACAGAAGCTTATTTTCTCACAGCTCTGGAGCCTGAAGTCCTGGATCAAAGTGTTAGCAGGGCTGATTCCTTTTAAGGCCTGAGAGTCTCCTTCACTTGAAGCTGGCTGGCTTCTTCCTGTGTCTTCATGATATCTTCCTTTTGTATTCTTCAGTGTACACCTCCTCTTCTTTTAAGGACAACAGACTTATGGTTTTAAAACCCATCTGAAAGACCTCGTTTTGACTTAATAACTGCTTTAAAGACTCTACATCCAAAATCAGTCACATTCTGGATCACTGGAGTCAAGCCTTCAACATATTAATGGATGGACATGCCTGGTACATAACCAGTGTGCAGGACTCTTTGAACCTTGAGGTTCTTCTAAGACTATGTCAGCTAGCTTGGCTATATTGCAGTACCATTTCACAAGGTAGGGGATGCATGATTAGCAAGTTTGGGCATCAAGTTTTCATTTTTCATGTTGATCTAAATAGAAATATCTAGCAGGGAATTGGAAATACAGACACGGGGCTCAATAGAGAAACCTAGGTGAAGTATGATTTGGTGACTGGACATGAATGTTCAAGGAGGTCATATAAATGAGAAGAATAGCATGAAAAAACCTCTAAGGAAAGACAAACTTTTCAAAGAGAGCAAGAATAAAATGGAAATGTCAGAGATGTGAAAGGAAATTCAGAGGAAATGGCTTCACTTTCCATTTATACTTTTCCATACTGGACTCAAATTTTGTGATGAGTTCCTCAATGTTTACAGCAGCTCAATTCACAATACAGAAACTATGGAACCAACCTAGGTTCCCTTCAACAGATGAATGAATAAAGAAAATGTGGTATATATACACAATGGAATATTACTCAGCCTTAAAGAAGAATGAAATTATGGTATTTGCAGGTAAATGGATGGAGCTAGAGACTATCATGTTCAGCAAAATAAGCTAATCCCATAGACCCAAAGGCTGAATGTTTTCTCTGATATGTGGATGCTAGTTCACAATGGGGAGTGAGGCTGGGTAAGGATAGAGGTCCTTGGACAAAGGGGAGTGAAGGGAGGGGAGAGGGTATGGGGATAGGAAGAATAATAGAATGAATCGAATATTATCACCCTATATGTATTATATGATTACACGACTGGTGTAATTGTATATCATGCACAACCAGAAGAATAAGAAGTTATACTCCATTAATTTATGATGTGTCAAAATGCATTCTACTGTCATAAATAACCAATTGAACAAATTCTTTAAAAAAAAATTGTGGTGCACTGTTTTTCCTTTATATTGCCATCAGGAGTGTCCAAAAACTTCTGCACTTTGGTGGTGTCCTCATTATAAGCCCCATCATTATAAGGGTTCTCCTGCAGTGACATCTGATGAGCAAGAATAGGCATGCCAAGAGAGTAGTTTATTGGATGCCTGATGCTCTTGATTAAGTTGAAGTTCAGACTAGTGATATCAAGTGACTCCTCCTTCATGTAACTCATATTCTATGGTTGACTGACCTCCAAGTAGTGTCTTCTCACATTTTGTGAATAAAACATACTCTCCGTACTTCAAGAATTGGAGCCAGATGTCTGCCAAGGACACACTGGAGTCTGATATATAGATTGTATAAGGTTCAATGAGACCCCAAAGATCTGTTGATTGATAGTTGATCTGTTGATTGATGTGTCAGGTATTGTATCAGGCACTAAGAACACATTGACTTTCTAAAAATAAAATTAAAATCATGTTATCATAGCTCTATTTTTGTGATTCTAGAAATTTTCTTTCTACTTTCTAAAAACAAAAAATAAGAAAATTCATTTTAAAGGAATTCACTACTAGAATGAGAAAAGATTAGACTGAATGACTTTTTCCTAATTATTTCTGAAGAAAATATTTCTGTAATGACATCTTAATTGTCTTCAACTAGTTATAATGCAGTTAAGCAGGTTTGATATGTGTATTGTTTTAGGTTGGATTTTAAAAAACTGTACTAACATTAAAATGTTTAATAATAAAGAAAAAGTAAAAATAACAAAATGTTATCCACATATTCTACCTTATTCACATTTGGCCATATTTATTTCTTAAACATATGTTTTATTCTGAACCATTATAAGATTAATTATGAAGGATATGATGCATCAACATACGTTGGCATGCATTTCCAAAAAATAAGAGTGTTTTCCTACATATTTCCAGTACTGTTGAAATGGTCACCAAACAAATAGAGAATTTCTTAATGTCATCTGCTTCCTCATTCATGTTTAAATACCATCACTGGCCTCCAAAACATGCTTTTCAGGCTTCTTTAATTTTCAAACCAAGATTCCATCAAGGACCATTCATTACCTTTGGTTGTTCTGTGTCCTTTAACCTAAAGCAATTTATATTCACTCTTCCTCTTCCTCCATAATACATATTTGTCAAAGAGATAAGTTGTCATGTAGAATATTACATCCGCTTGATTTGTCTGCTCATTTCTTTGTAGTATCCTTTAAATTGATCCTCTATCACCTGTATTTCCCTAAACTGGAGGTTAAAAATATTGGATGAATTAGGTTTAGATTAAATATTTTTAACAAGACTACTTCATAAGTGATACTTTTTATAACACTGGGCATCATATTGGAAAGCATATAATGTCTGATAATGTGTTCTTAGTGATAGAAAGTATGATAACAGGGTTAAAAGAGAGACGAACTAATCTCTGTTTAAAAGTTACAGTTTTCTCCTTTGAAATCTGCATAAAATCTACTTAATGATTATCTCTACTTCAATTGACAGAATAAAGTCCTCTCACTATATCCATGTCCTAATCCTCAATACCTGTGTATGTCACCTGACATGTAAAAAGGGGTGATCACAGATATGATCAAGATTAATGACCTTCAGATGGGGAAGTTATCCTGGATTATACTGGTGGTCCAATCTTATCACCTTCCTCAGGAAAGCAGAGAACCTTTCCCAGCTGTGGTTAGAGAAAGCTCTGTGATAATGGAAGCAGGGTCAGAGAGATGTTAAAATGCTGCCTTTGGATTTAGAGCAAGAATACATGAGCCAAAGAATTCAGGTGGTCTATAGAAACTGGAGAAGGCAAGGAAACATATTCTCCCCTGGGAACTCCAGAAGGGAATGCTTATTGCTGATGCCTAGATTTTAGCCCATTGAAACCTTTCTGTGACTTCTGACCTATTAAATTGTAATATAATATATTGCATTTATTCAGGTCATCAAACTTGAAGTCATTTATTATAGCAGCAATAGAAAACTAATATGCCTACCTAAATCAATTCTTTATCAAGGAATGTAAAGTGCACGTATGTGTGTGTGTGTGTGTGTGTGTGTGTGTGTGTGTGTGTGTGTGTTTTACATCACTCATAAATCAACAAGGTGTTCCTGAAGCTGTGCCTGGCCTATTGTATTGAAGTATGAACAAAGCTATGTCCCATCAGTAACTAAATAGTCACTGTGGGATTATTTCTACTAATTCAGATATCATAAAATGGGATTTTTCTGTTTTTTTTTAAGTACTTTGTGCCTTGTCTATCAATAGGGCTTTGCATATGACAACAGCAACAAAGAGGTATCCCAGAAAGTATTCATTTCTGGAAATTATTACTATTTACAGTAAAAGAATTTTGGGTATTTGGAAAATTCCCACCATAGTACAGAATGTTCTAGAAGCTTTTTGAATGTTATTTTCTTCCTTTCCATTCCTTACGTGTTCAAGATGACAAAATAAGGGGTAGACAAGTGGGTTTTTTTTTAAATTAAATAAAAGCACTATAGTTAGTGTCCCCTTTAAAGCTTTCAGTATCATCCCACTGTGTAAGTTCATTACATCATTGTAGAAATGTTGCATTTTCTAAATAATGAACTTCCCAACTCTAATTTATTGGCATTCCCTCCCTTGCTTCTTATCATTCTTTCTGTTCTCTTTATTTTTATTATTAAGGTAGTCTGATAAATTGGTATCAACAACTGTTACAGAGTAAGGACTTGGAAATTTTCTCTCTACAACAGCAATGAAAACACTGGCCAAAAAATATCACAATCAACTCTTAGAACTGTAGAAAGTAATCAGATACAAATTACTCCAGGAGAAACATACTGAAGAAAAACTGCTGAATCTTGATAGAAACAGCAAGTTGTGGGTGTTTTAACTTGTCCTCCTCTCAAACCTAGTTCCACAGTAAACTTGAAAATCAACAACCCATAATCACAGTGAAAATCTGCAACCTAGCAACAATTGGAGGAGGAAATGGGACCATACATCCATTCAAGTTCCATTTCTGAAGAAGTAAATAGTGGAACCATTTGGTGGTTACTTAGAATACCCTCCACAAGGCTGTCTTTAAATGATGGGACTCAAAGTCAACCCCTTGTGAACAGCCTTGCTCCTGGAGCATCTGTTGAAAATAATCAGACACAATTGTTGAATGTGCTGGCTGCCTGCAGTGGGAAATGACAGTTGTCAAAAACAATAAGCTAAAAAAAAAGCTTTAAAGAAAATCTTGAGAATAAGATGTTCACTGTTGGCTCTGAAAAGCTCTACCATATTCCTGATGCTCTAGAAGGTCACATGCAAGCATGGTTCTGTGTGAATGCACAAGGCAGACCTGAGAAGGCTGTAAGTTTTCACTATTACTTAACCTTGAGGCTCTCTGAAAGTGGGAAGTGAAAGCTATAGCAGAGGTGGAAATTGTCTCCGTGGTAAAGAAACACTCTGTCACACACAGCTCCTCAGTAAAGACTGGGGGATATACTGCTTTTAGGAATTTAAGAAAATTTCCACTCAGTGATCAGCTGACTGCTAAGATAACCAAGTGTAGACATCAATGTTCACACATGACAAAGAATACAGACATTACAGAATTGAATCAGAAAGGGCACTAAACAAACATCAACAACCACAAACAGCAAAAGCAAAAACCCTTGTGGGAGGGGGAGATATGACTTCTGGGTCTGCCACATTATTTAAAATGCCCAATTCTCATCTAAAAGTATGAGACACGGAAAGAAACAAAGGGGAATAACCTATGCATGGGTGGGGTGAGAGGGAAGCAGTGAAAAACAATTGTTCAGGGGAAGTCCTGATGTAATTGAACATAATTGGGTGAAAATTTTAAATTATATACTTTAAAGATGTTAAAAAAGAATTAAAGTATACTATGTTTAAAGAAGGAACAAAAGGCAAAACAAAACAAAACCAATGTCTCACCAAGTAGAGAATATAAAAACAAAATAGAAATTATTAAAGAGAGAAATTCTGGGATTGCCCCAGTACAATGAGATGGAAAATTCACTCGAGGGGCTGAATAGCAAATTTAAGGAGGCAGAAGACAGAGTCAGAAACATGAGAACAGGTAATACAAGATTATGCAGTCTGGGGTTACATAAAGAAAAAAGAATTTAAAAAAAATGAACAGAGACACAAAGACCTCTAGGACACCATCATGCATACATACAAACATAAACATACAACATTCTTCAAAATAAACACTATATCATCCCATAAAACAAGTCTCAATATATGTAAAAGAAATAAAATCAGACAAAGTGTGCTCTTCAACTACAGTGATTGAAATTAAGTCAGTTACAGAAAAGAATGTAGAAACTCTGCAAATACATAGAAATTATAAAATATATTTGTGAATAATCAAAGGATTTATCTGACCGGGCATTGGACAGGTTAGTCCTACAGTGACTGCTAGGATTGAGATGAAGGCCAGAGCCATTATTAGGCAGGGCCAAGGAAGTGCAGGTGTGTTCAATTCTTAGGTATGTCTTAGATATGTTTTTGTAGACAAATGTCTACCGACTTTTTAGATAAGCTCTCAATCCCATTATAATCAAACCTTGTGACTCTCTTGGTCTGTTAATCATGACTACCGTAGGCAACTACCTAGCAAGGCAGATCTTTCAACAGGTCTTATAACAGAATGTGTTCACACCCTCTGTGCCATGGTTATCTGTTTCCATTGTTTTGATTGCTTGTTATTTCTCTCTGCCTATCCAAACTTCATGTGACCTCATGAGTATGTTATGTTTTGCAAACTATAATACAATAAAAAGTATGTATGCAGTGTTTGAACTATGAACTACACTTACTGGGATTTGCACCTTTCAAGGAGAAGTTTATGTGTTCCTCCTTCCAGGAAACCTTACTGATTTGTTTTTTCTTTACTTGTCTATATTTTCTACCTGCCTGTCTTCCTTCAACTATTCTGAATTTTGTGTTAATCATTCATTTTTTTAAAGTATTTATTGTCCATGTATATATTCTGAAATAATAAACTGTTATATTGCCTATTTTTAACTTCACATGAAAGCAATCATATGCATTTATTTTTTATAGTACTTCACTCTTTCTTCTAGTCATCATGGGTCTGTTGATGTGAACAGATGTTACATACATTGCCGCAGTCTGGCTGGTCACAAATGCCGCAGTCTGGCTGGGCACAAAATCAGGAGCCACCACACAGCTTGTAGATTCAAACAGCAACTCTTTATTCCCGAACTCACACCAGCCGTCTACAATCACGTTCTGGGGAAATCCACCTTCTCTGCCTAAATCTACATCCACTGGGCTTCTGTCTCCCAAAAAGTATACTGTCTGAATCCCGTGGGAACTCAGGCAGCAGGATACGCCCTATTCCCAGCAGGAATAATCTTAAACCTTAAACCTGGAACCTAAACCAGGAACGCCCTAATCCGCCTTGGTCCTTGAACAAGGTCACCTACATTCAATGTCACTGCAACATGGGGTACGCTGGCAAGGAAATTGTCATACCTACTTGGCTAATGGCTCCCAGCAATACATGCTTCAAAACCCAAAGCAATAAAAAGCAATATACAATAAACTGAAAAGCTTTTCTTTCTCCCTTATTATAGCCCCCCTTGTACTCTTCTGCATTCTCCCCATAGTCACTCTTTTTAGTTTCTCTCCAATCTTTTGAAAGTAAATGTACACAACTGTATTCTTACTTCCCTCATTTTTTATTTAAAAGGTACATATCTTATCACATGTAGATCTACCCACATTCTCACAGAAAGCACCTTCTCACCCTTTTTCATAACTGCATAACATCCCTTGGTGTGAATCTACTACAGTTTCCATGAGCAGTCCTCTATTAATGGACACTTGGATACTCTCTGCTTTTTGACTAACACATTGTTGCAAGTAATAGCCTATGTCCTTCCTTCTGTGTTTCTCTGTTTCTGTTGGATAAAATGTAGGATAAATGGGTGAAAAATACAACTCACTCTAATTTGCAATTCTCTGATAATGATACATCACATTTTTTTCTCATGTGTATAGATATTTGTCTATCTTTTCTGTGGCCCATATTTTTGGGTTCTTTGCATATTTTTCTCTTGGATTACTGATACTTTTAAAAATCAATTCTAGCATATTAATTCTGAGTAATTATTTTCTTTTTTTAATATTTATTTTTTAGTTATAGGTGGACACAAGATATTTATTTTATTTTTAATGTAGTGCTGAGGATCGAACCCAGTGCCTCACGCATGGTAGGTGAGCGCTCTACCACTGAGCCACAACCCCAGCCCCTTAGTAATTATTTTCTCTTCTGGTTTGACATTTGTCTTTTGACTTTGCTTATGATAGTTGTGTCAAAAAAAATCTTTAAGGTAATTGGTTTTACCACTTCTAGAGTAGCTTCTGCATTTTGAAGTAATTAGAAAGGACTCTCCTGATCTAAATTTCCAAAGAGGTTTGTGTGTTTTCTTCTAGTGCTTAAATGATTTCATTTTAATCTTTGAGTTGATATCAATGTATGGTAAAAGGAATGGATAGTTTGGTAAATGGTAAAAGGAATGGAGCTACCTAATTGACCCAACTAAATATTATATATAATACTAATTGGTACACAGAACTGCCCATTATCATCTTGAATGTTGAATTCCAATATGAGAATATAATAAGTTATTTATCTTCTCCATTGATAATGGGAATTTTGGTTATTTCCAGTGTTTTGCTATAAAATTGAGTAGAGTTGACATAAACATGCTTATATATCTTAGTTTTTAATGTCTATAGCACTTTCTGTTTGTCACTTATGCCTTACATTAATTAAGTAATGAATTACTATTTAACTATGTTTTACTTCTTACCTATTCTTTTCCCACTAGGACTTGAAAGAAAGGAAAATAAGCTTACATCTTTTGACTACCTGCCATATTGACTAGGAGTGGAAATGAGGTTGAATTAACTTGAATGGAATGATGTTGGCAGAGAAATGTAACATGAAATTAACAATTTACTTCCTGTTGACTCATCAAAATCAGAATCAGTGATTAAATAAATTGGACATGTATATTAGATCATATGCATAGGTCTTTATTTTCTAAGGTTACAGAGAGACTAAATCTTAACCAACACAAGCAAACCAATTAATCCATCTGCCTTTAATACTCTTGGAATTTCTCATGTACATATGAACATTGGTACCACTTCTGTGATCCATCAAAACAGATGAAATATGATGGAAAATTTGTTGCGCAATTTAGTTTTCACAGACCCAAAAAGAACATGTTGGCCTTATTTGGTATATCTTTCACATCATTGTTTTGACTAATCTGTGTGTTTAAATGATAGGCTTCTAGAAGTTGTTACATCCTCTTAGCAGAAGCGAATGTTTTATCTTTAAAAATGCATTCCCAGCTAGGATTTTATCCAGGGATTAAAAGCCTGAGTTTTAAGTGAACAAAATCTACATGGCTTTCAGAACCGTAATAGATTTTTCTTCTTACCCAACTATCACAGCAAGAGCTACACAAAAATAGTCACCAATAGGCTGGTGCCATCCCTTTTTTGGACTGATTCAACTTTTGAAAAATAAATTAGCAGCTTTTGTTCACACTGAGACTTACCAGAGACTCATATTTATATTACCGTTAAGAGGCAATCTTAAAAGTACAACATTTCCATTAACCCATAACATATTGAGCTCCCAGGAATTGGGACAGCATGGAAAGGCAGTTTTAAAAATGAGATCTCTCTAATTTTGAAAGTAAAAAAAAAAAAAAAGATGATAATTTAATAAACTAGAAGAATGATTATGTTACCAAGTAAAATTATTATTTTATTATACGTAGTAATTCCCTGTTAAGACAAGGTTTTGGGTTATAACGAATATAGAGTTTAAATGTTTGTGAGCTCTGAGTCTTGTAGAAATAGCACAGGGCACTTTTGTCTCACATTCAAGCCAACTTTTGTTTTCTCTAGTGATACACTGTACTGATTCCCTACTGGAAAAATCATCTATAATGTAATTAACTTCTACAATAGCTAAAATACTCTAAGATTTAGTAACATTTGTTTAAATGTGCAGGGTACTCATGGTTCTTTAGTCATGGAACACTCCCAAAGACATTTTTATTTCTCAGAAAACTTTCAAAAGTCTATTCCTTATTTCTAGAAGGTATCATTCTACCTAGGGAGCATGCTGCCATAGATAGGAATTCCACAAATACCACTCAGCACTGCATTTGCCCACAAAGAAATGTTTGTTTTAAGATGATGTGAAATTCTCCATTCCAAAATACACAGGAATTCCCAGCCAATTACCTCAATAAATGCCAATGCTATAATGCCTCATACTTTTATTTTATAATCCTATTTTTTACATCACCTTTTCTTTGTTTGTCAAAGAGAGTATTAAGTATATACTCAATATCATTCTTACCATTTATCATTTACTTATGGAGAAAACAGACTTTGTCCTTTCTTCCTGCTATTTAAATAATTTCTAAATGATTTATTTTGTTCACTAGATTTAAGTTAAAAATAAATCTACTAAGATTTATTTTTGTGCAATAGTTTTTTTTTTTTTTTTTTTTTTTTTTGATCAAGACAAGCATAAAATTTTGCATCTGGGGTAGAAAATGAGTATTTTGTACCAGTATTTGTCTGATTATTAAGGATCAAATTTAATAACACCACATGACTCCTTTTTAATGAGCAAACTTGGCTGATCACAGATCATTCCCAGCATTTTTTTCAAAATTGAATTTGTAGAAAAAGAAACCTCATTTATCTTTTTATGGAAGATATGACCTACAACTGTCTGGAATCACATCTTGCATGACGTGGAGAAGCTATCCTGAGATAATAGATCTGGAATGCAAGGGGAGAGGGGAGGAGAGAGTGTTTTCAAATCTCTCTTTAGTAATCCTTAAAGGAAATTCCAACCACCCTTCTCTCACTGTCATATGAAACCAAAAGAAAACCTCAATAGGCTTAAACCAATTCAAACAGTGTCCCTTAAACAGGTATTTAAGTTGAAGACAGAAGAGAAAAATAGAGACTAAACTTGTTGCTAATAAACTAAAACAATGGGGCTGGAGGATAGAGATGCCAAGATTCAACTGACATGTGTGGTAGATTGTACTTCCTAAATATGGCCACAAAAATATCTGATATACCACATCCTTACTTACTATGTGATATTAACACTCTTCCTATTGCATAGCAAGGCCTATGTCCCTCGATCCTAAGTGGAAGATTGTTACTACCTCAACCAACACAGTTTAAAGAAAGTAATGCTAAGAGATTTATGAGGCTAGTTCAGAAAATACCATGCACTCCCATCTTAATTTCCTGGGAGGTCTACTTCTGGGACCCAACAGCCATACTATGAGGAAATTAAAACTATAGCATAGCAGCTGGGTTCCAAGTGTAGACAAAAGAACACTTGGAAAGGCCATGTGTGGATGTTCTTGCTGATAGTCCTAGTCAATACCCATTGTCAATTTAGACACCTCTCCACATAATTCTAGCCCCCAACAATTGAGTCACCCCCAGGCTTCAAGTCTTCCGCTTAAAGCTCCAGGTACAGATACCATGAAACACAAATAAGTCTTTCCTATGTCTAGGATCCTCCCACTTTCACAAGATTCAATAAATGATTTGGTAGAAGGACCCACAGAATTCTGAAAAGTTATTATACCCATGATTATGATTTTTCATAATGGAAGGATACAGATTAACATCATCAAGAAAAAAAGCATATGGCAGAATCAGGGAGAGATCAGGCATGAGTGTTCAGGTATCTTCTCTCACTGGAGGGGTATAGACAGCACTTAATTCTTCCAGCAAACATATGTGACACATGAAGTATTGGCAACCAGGGAAGCTCGCCTGAGTCTTGATGTCCAGGAACTCATTCATATGAGTACAGAGTACCTATATGGCCAAATTGATTCTGTACCCACTCAAACTGATAAAGCATGATCTAAGGCCGTTACCATAAATCACATTTTAGTATAAACTATCTGGTGTATCCTAAATGTCTTACAGATAGGACATTCTAAGGGTTTGGAGGTTAGCTTCAAGGAGCTAGCCAAGAGCCCATCTTTTATTTGGAATGTGCAGGGTTTAAACAACAGAGATGTATTGAGTTAACTCTGTATAGCACACAAGGCTAGTTTAGAAAATGCCACAAGCTTCCACCTCGCTCTCTGGAATATGAATGCTTTTAATCCAGATATGATACTATGAGTAAGTTCAAATTGATCCAATAAAAAAAAAAAACACATGGAGAGTCCACAAACAGAGATTCTTGCTAATAATCCTAGGCAAAAATTAACAAACAGATATGTGAAGATAACACTAGATGATTCTGGCCCCCAGGCAAATGACTAACTCATCCCAGTCTTCAAGACTTCCAGCTAAAGCCCCACACATCATAGAACATGACTGCCCCCCTGTGCTCTGTCCTTATTCCCGCCCCAATTTCTAAGCCTACTCATTTGGTGTTTTATGCCACCAACTTTGGGGTGGTTTGTCATAAAGCAGTAATTACTACAATATCCTTTGGGCCTGGAATTAGGGTGAGATAGAACAAACAGGTGGCATTGGCATTTGACAGAAGTGAGAAGTGAAAGTCTCTTTTACTTGAAAGCCTAAGTGATTTCTAGCAAAGAGTTGTCTAAAGCCAAAAGGACTCAAGGAGACTGTCAGTGAAGGCTTAAAGGAAAGTATGGAGAATGTTACTAGGAAAAAAGCAATTATTATATGGTGGCATTAAGTTTGCCACAACTATTGTCTGTAGTAATGTAGAAAATAGAAAATGTGCCTAAAACTTGATGATTGCAGAATATTGAAAGTGTCACCTGGCTTATTTTCCTTGTCTATGATAAAATGTGAAAGAAGAGATGAACTAAATCGTATACTGTTAAAAATGGACTGGTACTTTCTGGGTTCTAAAATAAGCCTATATCTCTAGTCCAACATAACAATGTGGCAAAAGATTTTAAATTAAGAATTAAGAAATGACTTCTGATAAAGACTAAATCCAAGATGGTAGTTAAGAGCTTATATTAAGAACTCAGCAATATCTAACATAGTGACTCATATGTAACATTTCAGACAGACAGAAGGCCCCTTACAGATTTTAAGAGTGTGCCACATAGAAAATCTGTATTAAAAAAAAAAAGTGTTCCTAAGAATATTAAATGTGGTAGCCCATGAAAGTCTCACACTGGGAACACAAGATAAAAAAAAAGGATAATCTCAAAGATATGTGTGTGTTTGCCTTCAATCTAATAGAATGGCTTATATATTAATACATAAGAAACTCACAAGAAGACAAATAATGGACATAATTGATATTTATTATTATTTTCTGTTTAGAATAGTCTCTCCACTAGCCCTTCTGGAACCTTATTCTAGGAAATTTGACAAGTACCTAATAAATTAATGTACTCCATCTCAATCATAACTAACTTCTGCCCCTACAAATAACAATCACCCTGATTTTTATGGTAACTACAGCATGTATTTTTTTAGAGTTTTATCACTCAAATGTGCATTGCTGAATAGTATGATTTGGTCTTATCCTTACTCATCTTAAAATAATGAATGTGTTTTCTTAAATTTCTTACTTTATAGGTTCTCCCTCCATCATCTCATTTTCTTTGTAATTTTTCCATTGAAAAACCAGGGTCATCTAATCTATAGAGTTTCTCACCATCTGAATTTTGCTGATTTGGTATTCTTGGTGCAGTTCAGTACATTCTTCCACCCATGATATTTCCTACCAACTGATGGCTGGATATGAAGATTGGAACAGATTCAGGTATTATCTCTTTGGTAGCCCTTCAAGAGGTATTTGGCACATAATGTCTGGTTGACTCTCTTTTTATGATAGCAGCCATCAGTGATAGTTTATTTTTTTCTTACTCATTAAGAGTTATGAAATGGTAATATTCTGTTACTTATTTACAATATTTCATTATTGTGATACAGTTCGCATCAGAAAGGAAGGATAAATGGTAAATCCTTGATTCTTTTCCTCTATTTTACATTTAATTTTGTGTGTGCGTGCAGTACTGGGGATTGAGCCTAGTGGTCACCCTACCACTGAGATACTCCCCAGCCTTTTCCTTCCTTCCTTCCTTCCTTCCTTCCTTCCTTCCTTCCTTCCTTTCTTTCTTTCTCTCTTTCTTTCTTTTTACATATTTTTATTTTTTTTTTAATTTGACACAAAGTCTTGTTAATTTGCCCAGACAGACCTCAAACTTGCCATCCTCTTGCCTCAGTCTCCCAAGTAGTTGGAATTACAGGTGTGCACCACTGCACACAGCTAAGTTCTTTAATTTGTTGGTTCCCTATAATTCTCTGAAGATGGCCAATGTAGTTTTTAAAAATATTATTATGAATCCATAAACATATTTCATGAATTTCAATCCAACATATATTTGTTACATTACTTTTAACATGACATCAGTGTTTTTACAGCTTCTTTGCTCTTTTCTATGTTTAAACTTTCCAGACCTATGATCAGTCATTTTCTTAAGAAGCTCTGAGCTTCTCTTACTGAGAAATGTTATTTCAAGATCACAATCAGGCACCAGAGATATTTATCACTATTGGGTTAGTAACTGCAGCCTTTTTCTGGGAATAGAGCTAGTCAGATAGTTAGATAAATAGAGTAAGGAGGTAGTAATTTAGATAGATAGAATCAAATTGAGAACTATTTCAGTTTTAGGGATTTACTTTT
Source organism: Marmota flaviventris (assembly GCF_047511675.1). Classification (NCBI taxonomy): domain Eukaryota; kingdom Metazoa; phylum Chordata; class Mammalia; order Rodentia; family Sciuridae; genus Marmota; species Marmota flaviventris. The sequence continues at coordinate 43,757,115 of NC_092498.1, forward strand.
ACCTCCTCTACTTTCTTCTATACTTAGGATTCAGTTTCTCAAAGTTATAGGAAATGATAAAATTAGACTATAGTCTATTTATTTTATTTCATATTATATGCATAACAGATTAAAATTTTAATACTAACAATGTGAACACTAGAAATATATTCAATTTTTATATGGTTTCCTCCCACTTTATTTATTTATATTAGTTCTATAGTGTCAGGGTATAGAGTTGATGTACATTATACTCACTCCTTGTTCTATATTAGTCTTGTTCCACCTTAGTTCCACAGAAATTGGTGTATTTAATGCCTACCTCTTCATGCCAATATCTCTTGGTTGTCTGAAGATCATTCCCTATTGATTCTTCAGAAGGAGCTCATGGGAATAATATTTTCCAAGTTTTTGCATGTTGATAAAACATGTTTCTTATACTTGAAAGCCACTTCATATAAAATGCCTGATTCACAGTATCTTTCTTGAATCGTCTTATTTTACTTCATTTTCTTCTGATCTAGTGAATCACTATAGAAAATTTGATAATTTTCTCTTTTATAAATGATATACTTTTAAAAAATTCTGAAGATAACCAAAGGGTTCCCCTCGCCCCGTTTTTCAAAGTCCAGTAATTTTCTAAACTATATCTTGCTATTAATTTTTCTGAGTTGATATTTTCTGGTATGAAATGTAACTTTCAATATTAAGTTTTAAATCTTTTTTTTTTTTTTTTAATTCAGGTAAGTTTTCATGGATTATGATTTGGGATGTGTTCTTTTGGTTTGATTTTCCTCTTCTGGGTCTCCTATAATCCACAAGTTCCAATTTTATGATCTGTTTTCAATATTTGTTAATTTCTCTGTTATACATTTTTTTAAAGAGAGAGAGAGAGAGAGAGAGAGAGAGAGAGAGAGAGAGAGAGAGAATTTTAATATTTATTTTTTAGTTTTCAGCGGACACAACATCTTTGTTTTGTATGTGGTGCTGAGGATCGAACCCGGGCCGCAAGCATGCCAGGTGAGCATGCTACCGCTTGAGCCACATCCCCAGCCGTCTGTAATACATTTTTTCTTTAAAAGAAAACTTTCTTTTTTATCCTCTGTTACTCTTAAGCATTATCAGTTTTTGACTCTTGTATTCTTTCTACTTTATTCTTCATTTATCTCTTTTCCCTCATCATTTCTAATTCTTTCCTGGGTTCTATCACCACAGTTTTGAGTTTTTCTAATTCTGATATATGTAGTTCTTTATATACATTAGTGTTTTCATGTCACTTGTTTTAAAATAATAATTCACAGTTTTTGTTCTTTGGGGGACATTTTTTTGATGCTCTCTATGTGGTGGGATGTTTTTCTTTTCCTTTTCTCCTCTTTTCTTATGATAACTTTGTATGGAATTTGATCCTAATTAATTTTCTGCTGCTCATTTTTACATGATATTAGTTTTATAAATTTTTACAGTGAGGCAAGGTTTAGAGAGTGTCATCCAACTTTAAAGAACTCAGTCTTCCACATTCTTATGAAGTGCTAAAAAGTATAGCAGCACTTTGGGGACTTTCTGATGCAAATCCCTTCTTCTAGCTGTAAAGCATATGAAGTACCATTAGTATGACTGAGAAGGTCAAGTTTAAAGTATTAATTATATTTAAATACTTTAATTAAAAATTAACCACATTAGGGCCAGGTGTAGTGGCACAGGCTTATAATCCCAGCAGCTCGGAGTTCAAAGCCAGCCTCACCAAAAGGGAGGCACTAAGCAACTCAGTGAGAACTTGTCTCTAAATAAATGCCTGGAAAAAGAACATTTCATCTTCTCTTCATCAGACACCACCCCCTTACTTCCTTCCCTCCCTGCAACAATTTTTTTTAAATATATATACACATGTGTCTTGTGCCTCTTGATACTTTGTTCCTCAACTCTTGCGCTTTGGCATTTATGGAATAACTTGTCACCTGGTTTTCTTATAAAGGTTGTCCCTGAACATTTTTTTTGGTTTTGCTAACTAGTTGATCTGTTTTAAATTTTTAGTGTAGGTATTCAGAAAGATTGAAAATTACACTGCCATTTTCCTGTCTACTTAATGCTTTGAATAACATATTCTAAAAATAAGGTTTTTTCATTAAGGAATATATCATACTAATCATGTGTTTTTGTCAACTGTTTCAATGCTGTGATCAAAAAAAAAAAAAAAAACTCACAAGAACAATTTTAGAGGAAGAAAAGTTTATTTGTCATTCACAGTTTCAGAGGTCTCAGTCCTTAGACGGCCAAGCCGACTCCATTGCTCTAGACTTGAAATGATGCAGGATGTCATGGAAAAGAGTGTGGTGGAAGAAAGTCGATCAGGACACAGCCACCAAAAAGCAGGGAGAGCTCTGCTCCACAAGGACAAAATGTAAACCCCAAAAGAAAGCCCCCAGTGACCTAGCTCCTCCAGCCACACCCTACCTACCTACAGTTTACCACCCAGTTAACCGCTAACCGCGGATTAATGATTAACACATTGATTAGGTTAAGGCTCTCATAACCCAATCATTTCACCTCTAAGCTTTCTTGCACAATCTCATACATAAATTTTAGGTGGACACTCAATATCTAAACCACAACATCATCAAATATTTTTAAAAAGAAGAAATCACCATGAACATACCAATCAAAGAAACTACTGACATTTTAGTGTATTTCATTCATGTTCTTTTCCTATACAAGGTATTTTGCATAGTTGTAAGTATGCGGTATATACAATTCTGTGTTCCAATTTGTTCCCATGACATTATATTTTTTTTCTATTACAAAAATTCCTAAATATTGTTCAGTAGCTGTGCTAAATCTATCATGTGGCTCATCCATTATTTACTGAGTCAAACCTCAATATTTGGTCAAAATGACAGCTGATGATTTGCTCTGAGATATATTAGATACCTGTTTGCTGTTAAGATATACCTGTGGGACAACCTGTGATTTCATTCAAGCTGCTAATAAGTAATAATAGATGTGCCAGGCTCACCTAGGAGTTCCCATGACAAGTGTTAACAAGTAATTTGCCTCTCCAGAGAGGCCTCCTGGGACTACATTACTGATTGAAGAAAAAGGTATCCTCATCTTTATCCTGAAATCTTCAACTAATGGAGAAAGCTTTTCAATAATTCTCTTTTTCTGGTGTTCATAGTGTTTACTCTGTATGTGGAGACATATGCTTATAATCTATACGTACTTAAAACCATCTATTATCTTCAGTTGAGATGTTTCTTTTGGTCACCAGTACATATGAAACGAAATCCATGAGGTTTCTCAAGGAAAGGTCATTCTCCTCTTCAGTTTCCTTTAGAACGAATGTGTAAGGTGTGAGTTACACCTACCATATTTACCACCAAAAAGATTCCTAAGAGATAGGAAAATGGAATCCTAATAGATTTCTTATCCTCCCTCTCTTTAGGGATCAATCAAGTTCCGTATTTCCTACTTCTTTAATATTATTGGTAATTCCCTCAAACATCATACCCATTCATTGCCACTGCCTTACTTTGGCTTTTATCATATTTCAAGTGGGTTTGGGCCATAATATCCTAATCAATCTTCTCTTCTTTAGATCTGTCCTATATAGTAGTTACTCCTACTCCTCCCAACAAAAGAAACATCTACAAATGTTTGCACAAGTAGACTTTCTAAAGTATAAGTCATTTTGAAAATGGTCAGTAGTCCTCCAATGTCCACAGGGAAAAAAAATATCAATTTCTTTCCTTATTCACTAAGCCTCTTCCTTATTTCCTTATAATACTGGAAACAGAGATAGATGCCTTTAGGGGATTTTTACAAAACTCTTGTCACTCCTTTCTGTGAGATGCCCTACCTGTCAGTTTAAGTTTCATTCTCTGTGTTGTCCTCCGTGCTTCTGAAATGATACAAGCCCCGACCAATTGGATCAGAGGTCCACATTTACCATGCTGAGGTAACAACAGTCTTTCTTTTGGAGGGGTTGGAAGCCCATTCTAGATCTCTTGCTTGAACTAAGGGAATATTGGCTCATGAGTTGAGACTGCTTTTATAGATGTCTGTGAGTGTAGAAAAACAGACAAAAACAAATTTGCAAAGGGGAATAACTGATGTTGGCAGAGTAGCAAGATGAAAGAATCTATATGTTACCAGAGAAAGAGTTGTTCTTTTGGCTCCAGATGTTATGAAGAGCCTGGTTCTAGTCACAAATGAACTCAGATGTCTGGGTCTTGAGTTTTGCAAGACATCTATTTAGTTTTAAAAAGATATGCCATATTTTTTTATTAATTTTAAACTAGGTCAAGAGGGTTCCTATTTATTACAATCAAAAGAGTTTTAATTAAGACACCGTTCGTATTCCAAGACTCAACCAAGAGATATTCTTCTCTAAAGATTTTACAAACCCCAATACAGACCCCTGCCCTGCATTGGCACGTCCCTCTACCAGCAACACTTCATTATTTTTACATGCCTGTCACCCCAAACTAATCTGTAAGTAACTGAAGAATGAAGGAAATGTCTTACATATTTTTTTTAAATATCTCTAATGTCCATTACAGTGCAAGGTACTTATATGTTTAACACATTTCCTTCATCAGAGACTGTAACTTACAGACTGAATTTAACATACATAAATATTATGTTTGGTTCATATAAAGAACTTTTTAGTGTGTGTGTCTCTGTAAAATCTAGTATTTTTACTTACTTTTTTAAGATAAAGATCTTAAGAACATCCCTTAGTATTATCTGATATATTGATTTCCTCTCTACTTGATAGAAACATCAGAGTTGGGTCATGTATTAGGTTGATGTTTCCATTTTTGTGGAGGAGTCAAGTTCAACATTGACCAAAGCACTCTGGTAGGCACAAAGAGAGAAATACGAAGTAATGCCCGTATCCACAGCTCCACCAATAATACGCTTTCCAAAGTTGTTGATGATCTTCTTATTAAATCCAGTGTGCATTTGACCCTTCTCTACAATTTCATACTGTTTGCAATTACTTGAATTTGCTTTCTGCTTGTTGAGATTTTACTCCTATTTTCCCCTCTTTCCTTTTGACTAGCTTTCATCTCTTGTTTGTGCTTATCTTGTTCTACATTGCTCAGTTGTTGTCTTTGATATCTTTTCCTTCATTTTTCTATCTCCCAAGATGTGCTTCTTTCTATGCATGCTTTTAATTATTTATCTATGTAGGATGTTGACGCTGAAATCATCATTCCAGTCCATATTTTATCTCTTAGGTTTATATTTGGTTACTTGATTTTAATATCCCAATTTCCAAATCATACTCTTTTATCTTAGCATCCTTTGCCTTACACACACACACACACACACACACAACCCTTTCCTTCATCCTACAGTTTCTCTTTTCTTGAGCTATCCACAAAGGTGATTGTGCTAAAACCATTTGCACTTTTTTTAATTCATTCATCTGTCATCAACTACATCCAGTCATCAAACTGTGCCTGTTCTAACTCCTTAATATCTCTACAGCCTAACACTTGAATAACTGAATTAGCTCTTGTAATCTAATTTTCCTAGTCAACACTTACTACATTAATTTGTTTCCTGTAAGTAATTTACAAATAATATGTGAATAATTTCCTATATTTGGAAAATTAGTAATTTCAGATAAAAATCACTAAATTCCAGCATCTACCCTGGCCAATGCTACCCACACAAGTGACACTGAGAGGGCTGGGAAGGAAGAAAGGATGAGAGCCAGAATTTGATGGTTAAAAATGTTTCGAGGCTGGGGTTGTAGCTCAGTGGTAGAGCACTTGCCTAGCATGTACAAGGCACTGAGTTTGATTCTCAGCACCATATATAAAAAATAAAATATCTAAAATAAAGTTCCATAAACAAGTAAAAATAAATAAATAAAATGTTTCTAGGTCATTTTCTTAGTGTCACAAAATTTATGATACAAAATTTATGTTGCAGTGTTTATTTGATATCTTATTTAAACTGCTTTACTGGACGTTTTCTATCTTTTAAGCTCTTTGAAAGAGAAGAAATTGCATTGTCATAGCTAGACCTCGTATTTATGAGAGCACAACATGCAAGGGTTCGAACCTATCAGGATGGTTTGGGAAAGAAGAATATTTTACTTCAACTGAGTGAAAAGAAAAAAAAATCACTATCCATTTTGGTCATCCTATTTTTAGTAATTAATAGGATAGAAAAACATGCATATCATAAGTCAATGCTTTGTCAAAAATGTTAACAAATAACCTAATAAAACAAAGGGTTGAAAGTTTGTCTAGATGATTTTTTTTTTTTTACGACCAAATTTCAAGAGGCAAAGTGGAGGAGGGACATCTGACCTTGTATCTGCATTGTGTTGGGTATTTGTTTTGGAGGGAATTTGGTTTTTATTTTCTTTGGTTTTTGCTTTTGAAAGGTGGATGTCAGATGAGGAGGCTATCTGCTATCTGGCCATTTTCGTTTTCTGTCATTATCACAAACTGAAGCAAACTGCTCTTTTTCTGTAGTCAAAATGCCGTTTCCAGTCCAAAACATCATGGAGAAGTTGTTTAAAAACTCTTAGCTCTATCCCCTAAGATTCTAGGAAGGCCCCTACACTTGTGTGTGTGTGTGTGTCTTCATTTCTCTATAAAATGAAGGAATTGAACAAAACAATGTCTGGATTTCATTCCAAACTCACCAATCTGATATTTATTGCAATTACTCCTGAATGAAGGTATGAAATGGGCCCAGCTCTGGGGCTCCAATGTTGCTGTGATACCTCTGAAACTTTGCTTCATAGAAGCGTGGGAATAAGAGCCCCCTTGCAGTATTTCACATAGCAGGACAAAGGGCAAGTCTCTATATTCAAAGGAATGACATAACCTGTTTCTGAAGTGATTCACATCATCCTCACTTTTGGATAATCAGATGCTCAGAAAACAATATTAACAATTTTCATTGACAAGAAAAATTCAAGATAAGGTCCCTTGCTAGCGTTTGGGACTTTGGAGAAAAGCATTCGTGAAAAGGGCATTTCCACAACTCAATAGTGAAATCAGAGCCTAAATCCCATCACTGGAATCTCCAAAATCTTTTTAATTATTCTCCCTGAAAATAAACCTAGTTAGGGTAGGGATAACTACTCCTTTTGACCTGAGTCAAGCGTCCCCTACAAACAGGTACAAACTGCCAGAATGGAAAGCGCTCTTCTTCAGCCACAGGCCGGCAGGATTAAGGTCTCCACCCTGCATGGCGCGTAAGCCAAGGCCTAGTGCGGGTTACTGAGCTCCCCCGCAGGACGCCGCCCCGGACGCGGCCCCGCCCCTCACCTTGCCCGCACTGCGCTCGGGCCGCGAAGGTGCGTGCGGCGCTCGGTGATTGGCGGCGGCCCGGCGCTGCCCCGCTGCCATTGGCTGCCCGCGCCTCTTTGTTCCCGGTCAACGCCGCAGGACAACTGCAGCGGACTGGGCGGCGGAAGTTCGACGGCGCCGGGTGGGTGGCTGCGGTAGTGGCGCCGTAGTGCCGGCAGATCCCCCCCAGGGCCCGCAGAGGAGCGGAGGCCTGCCAAGCCTGGACGTGAGATCCCGGACAGGAGGAAGGAACCCGTCTGACACACCAACATGGACCTGGATACCAAAATGAAGAAGGTAACAGGTCGCCGGCGGCGACAGCGGTCGCCTCACCTGCGCCGCCGGTGCCGCGTCCCGGAACCCCCCGCGACGCCGCCCCCTGGCCGTCGCCAGCGGTGGGGCGCGCGGGCCGCCTGGCGCGAGCCACCTCCCTGTCTACGGTGTCCCCAGGACGCCGGGTCCAGGTACGGGGCCCTCTGGGTAGAGGTGCCTGGCAACCTCGCTAACTCCTGAAACCTGGGAGCGACAGTGAGTCCGAGCGCGAGCGCGGGCAGGCGCGGGACCTTGCTCCCCTGTCTCTCACCACGCCCAACGGTTGGAGGTGTCTGAAACTTTTTCTGAAAATGTTTCAGCTACGCCTGTGCCTCCCCCAAAAGGAAAAGACGAGGTTAGAGCGAGTTCGGGCGAGACCGTGACACTTGTTCTTCCTGTCTCAGGAAATTCAACTTCATCAAGTCTTTGTGGTTTAGGAGTGTTGATGCTACTTTGACAGCCTTGACCCCCTCCCTTTACTACTTGGCTGCCTGAGGTGCCCTAAAGTGAGCGAGTGCTGATTTAATGCACTTCCTTAGCACCCGCCACTGCTGATTATTTTGTAAAGTGATGATTTTTTTTTTTTTTTTTTTTTTTTTGCTCTTATCATTCATTACTTGATTGCCAAAGCACATTGCCTCCTTCTTGGCGAAGTTATCTCTCAAAACTTTTTTTCCCTGTTTGCAGCTAGCCACAAAGAGCGATTGTCACCAGTGCTCAGTTCTGGGGAAGGTTTCTAGCTGGATGGTTCTGGGCTTCAGAATCCTACCTGAGCCACTCCCAGGGTATGGGGAGCCCCCGGTAGTCTGGGAGAAAGGGTGGGGACCAGACTTTGACTCCAAAAAGAATGCTGATGTCACATTCGAGTGTAACATTCTGTGTGAAAGGTCTCCTTCCAGGGAATTGTTCATATTTACTTTGCAGTAAATTTAAGCTAGCTGTCTCTTATCAAATAGGGAAGGAAGTTGTGCAGAGTGAGAAAGGGAAAAGAGGCAAAAAACTTAATTTTCTTGCTTGTCTTCTAAAAGACAAATTTCTGACCAGAACATTAAGTATATTTTCTGGTAAGAACTTAATTTTTGAAACTGTATGCAAATGCAAGATATTAGTTTAGGAAGTTGTTAAACAATAAAAACTTGCAATGAGAAAACAGTTTTTTGTTCTCTTGTGACTAAAATCAGCACTCAAAACAGAATTCAAGAATAGGAAAAAAATTTTTTAAGAATACTGTAGTTGCTTTCTATTCTCTTCCCATTTAATATTTAAAAAGTTATTTTAAATAACAGTTTTTTGACTAATCTGCTTTCCACTTGAAAGCATGTGTTTAATGCACCATTAGTTTTCTGTTGATCATTGCACTCATTTTGATTTTTTGTGTGTAAATACTTAATTTAGTTCTTGTCTAAAATTTGGGGGTGCCTTGCCTTGCTTATAAATATTGATTCAAAAACTACTTTGTAAAAGTCAACACCCTGAGGATGAATAGGTGAAGCACAGGATTTTTACAGCAGTGACACTATAAATTTCGTATATTATAATTGTGGATATGTGTCATTTGATGTTTGTCAAAATCCACAAAATGTATAATTTACCAAGAACAAACCCTAATGTAGACTATGTACTTTGTAGATAGTGATGTGTAAGTATGTTCCATTGGGTTTCATAAATATACTACTTTGATGTAAGATATTGATAGTGGGGGAGGCTGTGTTTGTGTGGGAAAGAGGGAATATGGGAATTTTATACTTTCTGCTCAACTTTGGTGTGAACCTAAAATAGTATATTAAAAAAAAAAAAAACACTCAGGAGTGTTTTAAAGACTCTTTGAGACAAAGAATAATTCTTAGTGGAGAGGTCCAGAGTTAAGAATTATATGGGCCTTGGGATGTAAATCAGTGATAAAGTGCTTGCCTAGCATGTTCAAGGCACTGGATTTGATCCCCACAACTGGAAAAAAAAATTATCTATTCTTTCAAAAGAAAAATCCAAATACTATTTTTATATAGTTTTATAAAGTTTCAAAATGTGACTTATAATTATTTAGCATATGATGTAATTTTCCTTCTTCATCCCCTGTTTAAATTTAAAGAATACCTTTTTAACCAAGAATCTTAACCTTCTCTGTAATCTTCCTTCTCTCTACCTTGTCCCCAAGAAGGAGAGATTTTACAGATTTAAAGATAGCCTTTAGAGAGAATTCCATGCCATTAACATATCCCTTTCACTACCTTTTCATTGCTAGTGATTCTTAGAACAGAGTCCTCAACTAGTAAATTGGAAACAACTGAAAGACCCTGAAGGTATTCAGTTTGACTGCCTCTCTGTGCTTTTAAGAGACTCAATTTTCAGTGGCTCGGACAGAAAGTTTCCCAGTACAAAACAGTTTGGAAATCCCATGAACACATTTCACAGTCTTAACCGTAAACTCAAAAATAAACTTATATTTTTTTAGAAACTGTTTTCTAACATGCCTCAAAAAAGACACATTGTACAATTATCATTGATTTACTAACTTACCCTTTTTTGGGTATCTATTTAGTTTTCAAGGTTTCCTTCCTTTTTGACTTGGGTATACAAGAAAAATAATAATTTGAATATACGTTGAAGAAAGGCAGGTTAGAAATAAAGTACAGTCATTTAAATGAAACTAAATTTAACTTATGTTTTAAGATGTATGGCATTTTTCCTTCTAAAGCCCTTATATTACATTGCTGATTTCATAAAGAATTTTCCCCAGGCAGATGAAAAATTTTATTTTTTTTCTGTAAAAGAGATTAAAGATGGTGTCTTTATCACACAATGACCTAGGTGAATGATTCGTTATAGGATTTTAAGTTTATACAAAGAGAACTTGTTCACATCATTCTTAACAATTTAGATTAATTACCATTAAACCCCACCTTCAATGGAATTTTTTGGATTAGAGTTTGCTATATTTTGTTTGCAGTAAGTGAGCTGTTGCTAGGATGTGAGCTAGTTTGGTTATACAGAGTTTTTGTTTTAGTAATATTTAGAACAGAATTTGACTATAAGTCCATGCCCTGTCTTTTGAGTTACTCATCTTAATCTTTTCCTTCTATCTCTCATCTCTCATCTAATTGACTGTGTAACTAGAGTCTGTCTGCTTGGGAAAAAGAAAAAGAAAAAAAAAAAAAATATGGCTTTTGAAAAGCAGAAACAGTATCTCATTTTGTGGTGAATGGTAAATTATGGCCCACAGCCAGCTGTTTTCCTCTTTCCTTTCTGTGTTACTCTCCCATGAGAATCACTTTTTTCTTTAAAAACATACCAGAGAGAAAGAGAACTTCAGTAATTTCCCTTATACTGCCTGGAATTGCTACAGGGCTTTAAATTTTACCATACTGATTTTTTTCCTCTTTTGTAATCTCTTTCATTTGATACTTCGTAGGATCCTGCATACATTTCTTAGGACTCTTTTCTTTGTTTCTTTAATTTTACTTTTAAAAAATGCTGCATTTTAAAGATTAAAGGTCAGTAAAAATCCCTACTTTCCACATCGAAATATGTTTTAAAAGTTTTGGTCATTAGCCAAAAAAGCATAGTGGATTCAAGTGATTACATTTGGAAAAAGTATTAAACCACGAAGAGTCTTTCTATTAGAAATTAGAATGAGTCTTTTCCATTAGGCAGCCTCTGATTGAAGTGAAAGGCACAAACGTGATGATCTAGTGGATTTCTCTGCCTGAAGCTACTTTTGCTGCAAGAGTCATTGTCAAGTCTGGGAACTGAGTGAGAGCCGGGCATACCCAGGGCTTTGTGTTAGATAGAAGTGGGTACTCTGACTCTAAAGTGCAGAAGAAAGTACAATGGTCCTTGGCTGGACTTTTCTCTCTTCTAACCCATGGTGTGATTCATTATATCATTAAATATGAAGTCACTTTCTCTTACTATGATTAGTTTGAATAAAACTAGGGTTTCTAATGATTTTGTTCCCTTATATGATCCTGTGGAGTAGAATAGAATTTTCTAACTGCACTCGCTATTTACCTGTGTAACATCATGTCACCCTGTGACATTACTTGGCAGTGCCCATACTCCATCCGCAATATGAAATTGTACCCATTCTTCAAGGTTTAACGCATGAATGCACCTTCCTTTAGGAAATGTTTCTTCATGTTCCACCTAGAGGCAAATCTTTTTCTTTAAATTCCCAAAGCATGTTATCTGCAACTCCAAGGTGCTCATCATTCTCTACCTTTAGGTTTATTTACCTTGGAAATTCACCTTTTATCTGATTGCAAGCTTCTCGAGAGATGAATTTATATTTTCTAGTGCTTACACAGTTATTTTGTTGGCTGTTCAAAGCAATCCTATATGAAATAGAACCTAGGCACTTTTTCAGAATGAAGAAACTGAGGTTTGGTTAGCTTAATTTGAAAGTAGAGAATCTTAATATGAACCGGAAACATGGTTTGGAGAATCCATGTTCCTAGCCTCTGAGTCTTATATATCTGCCATCTTGCTTACTAAATATGTTAAATATAACTATTATAAAAAGAGAAATAAAGTATGGTACATTTCAAATTTTCACTTGTTTAAAGGAATTATATTTGACGAACTGATTTCTATTCCAGTAAAATTACTTTTCTGTTGGTTTTTATATGTTTAGCTATACTTTATGTCATATGTATACCCTTTAGTGTAAGTTACTATTGACCCTTTATGACAGAGACTAAGTCTAAAAGAGTAAAAGTATTGTAAAAAAGAATTTCTGGGCAATTTTATAGGCAAAGAAACTGTTTAAGCTCCAATAATATTCTAAATTGAATCTTCTAGGATTCTTTCATCTCCACAATTTATGTTGGGAGCAAGGGTTATGCTGTCTTTCAGTTATTTAATATGGTCTTAAGCTGTAGTATTTGTCTGTGTTTGACTGTTTTGAGAGGTCAAGCAGTGGCATCTGGAACAGAAGAGGGTACCCCTGGGTGGGTTGTAGAGTCTTTTCTATTTTCTGAAGTCCATGATGATAGAAAGCCTCACACATAGCATAAGTAGGATAAACCTCCTTCTCATTGCAAAATGTTTAGTGTCATTCGATTGGTAGACCAGAGAGTTAAGAATACACCAATTGTTTGTTTTTTTTTTTAAATTAGTCTTAATGTTGGGAGAACTATTTATTTTGATTTTCCAATCTGCATACAAAAGCATTTATTGAGAAGCATTGGAAAACACTAAAATGATCAGCTATTTCATGAGGCTCTAAGGAAATTATGAGCAGTGTAATTAACATCATGGATGCATCAGTGTACAAACAAGGATTATTGAATAGGATTTTCTTAGTGAAAATAAAATGATAAATTGGAAAATAACGCTATTTCCTATATTATTTCTCTGAAAAGACTAAAACTTTGCCACATACTAATTTAAATATGTTTTTGTTTTGTTTCTATAAACCAAATCAGTGTCTAGAAATTAGGAAAGATAATACCCAGAATATGTAAACATCTGGATGTATGAAAAGCTAGCTATTGTAAGTTTCTCAGCCTTCTCACTTGCTTCAGTAGTATATCTTTAACATTGCCTTGGGATGACAGTTATTGGATCTGAGTCTATTATACTTTATGGTGTTGGCCACTTGGATTTCAGTTTTCATACCTATAAAAACCAGTAAGGTTACCAGATAATTTCTAAGGTTTCTCTAAATCCTGTGATTCTTTTTGGAAAATTTTATCAGTATTCTACCAAGTATAATGTTCCACAAGGTTTAAAAATCACACAAACCACAGACATCTAAAAATACATGTGTATAAATACAAATATGTATAAATGGAGTGGTTTAATATATGTGTTATGTGACAGTGAATTTCTTGAGGAAACCTATAGAACATAGTGAATTGTGTTTTCCTCATAAATCTTAGTGAATTTTTTCAATGGATTAGTACTTAATTATGTCAGTTCATAATATTTATAGGGTATTTGAATGTGTTAAGTTTAACTAGATATAAACTGCTCTAGTAGTGTAGGTCAAGTAAGCCTAGGAGTGATATATTACTTCGTTTGGCATTTACTTAGGGGAAAAAAGAAAGCTAAAGGAGCAAAGGATCATTTATCTCTAAAAGTTATCTTTACCAAATAAGATTCTTCTCTTAAAAACTTATATGAATACAGCAACAAAAAAGTTCACTAAAGCAAATGGTCAATGGAAAAGAAATGAGAAAGCCATTTTAATGTATAGAATGTGAAAAAGATTGCACATGGATAAAACTGTAGAACTACAGCTATCTATGAAGTGCACAAGTTAAGTCTTCTTGATTACAAATGCCTTATAAGAATCATTCATGAATTTCCTGTTTGTAGTCATAACAAAGTTTTTTTTGGTAACTACTGCCATGGTAACTGAAAATGTAATTTTAAGGTCTGTCTATCAGATCATTAATATGCAGTACATACAGGAAATTATTTTGCTTCTTACAAGATGGTGAACTATTCAGGAAAATTGTATGAGTTATGATTTACAAAATAAACTTTCTTAAGGAGAGGAAAGAAGAGAAAAAGATAAATTAAAAGCAGATTTCAAAAACCTCATATTTTCAAGAATTTAAAAATAATTTGGTAATTGTAACTTCACCACTGTTCTTTGAGTAAATATCATGTAAATCAATGGATGTGTAACTGATGTGATTCTGCAATCTGTGTATGGGGTGAAGGTGGGAGTTCATAACCCACTTGAATCAAAGTGTGGAATATGATATGTCAAGAAATTTGTAATGTTTTGAACAACCCACAATAAAAAATTAAAAATAAAAAAAAAAGTTTGCCTCAAACACTATTATCAGAGAATTAAATTAAGACATCATACTTTTCATCTACAGCTACAATCTTTGACTCTTCTATGAAAGAGCTACTGTCAAATTTAGAATAGTTTCATAAATATTTAAGTGTCACTACTTTTATTTGGTCATATTCAAAAAATAAGACCATAGTTTAGAATTGCTATTTTCTCTGGTCCTTACTTAGTCTTCTCAGAATGGGACACTGCTCTGTTCCAGGGCAGGAAGCTTTATGAGAAGCTAGCCAGTGGGAATTGCTACAGTCTCCTATGCTAAATGACAGCAAGGCTACTACTGTATAAGTGTATTTAGTCTCTGAAGTGCTGACTCATCTTCAAACCCCGAATGAGTCATTCTATATTTATTATAGTGACATGCTAACTACCTAGAAAAACTATAAAAAGAATTTCAGGGTATCTGTTGCATAGCTCCTTATCTGAACATTGGGTCTAGCCAAAAAGAAGGCTGAATCTAGCTTTAATGCCTTGTTAGGGAGTTCATTGATAAGTCAAAGCCACAGGAACTTTCCTTGCTTTGTGTGATAAGGAAGTGATATGCTGTATTGCAAAGTGAACATGCCAGATGTTAAGGTGGATTTTTTTGTTTTTATTCTGAGCACATCTTCATGACAGCCTGTTAGGATAAGTCTCAAAGATAAAGGGTCTGGTTTTTTTCTTCATAGGATCTGGTCTGCATAAAAATACTGGAACTCAACAAAAGTTACTCTTTGTTTTTCATAAAGAATATTTAAGGTACAGTTTAAATTTAAGATTATCGAATCTAAACTTCATTTCTGTCAGCTTATATTCTTCAGAACATTGTCATGTGGGCATCAGTAGGCATAAAAAGAAGGGAAGAAAAGTAGGAAGCAGGGGAAAAAACATAGGTAAGATAGGTATGTAAATTGAGTACAATGCTGGATAGGATGAAATAAGTGCTATAATACAGTATTTCTTTTCTCTTTGATGAGGAATCACTTTTTAAGAAAAACCATCATGGCCTAATATTTTAAAAACACAACAAAAATAAATTACTAAGACTCATATAGGGCCAATTCATTAAAGGCAAGAGACATGATATTACTTTATCAAAGTGCTTAATAGCCCCTAATTGTTTGCTGTTTCTTTACATGTCTCATTATGGACTGGTAACTCACTGTTTGAGAACTGCTGCATTTTGAATAGCACTGCAACAACTGAATACAAAAAACTATTATAAAGTCTCAGAAGCATAACTAATTGGCTTTAATTGGGTAGACTAGGAATATTTTCTTGAGGAAACAACTCCTATGAATAAATAAGATTTCATTAGGTAAAGAAGGTATGGCACAGGAAGAATACATAGCATGAACTAAAAGTACATGAGTGAAAAGTCAGTAAACCCTTGCTTTACATTGGCATTTTCCATTTGATTCTTAAAAAAAAAAAAAAAAAAAAAAAGGCCAGTAGAGCTGTAGTAATTTAGTAACTTATACTTTTCCCAAAGCATAGGTTTGAATTGAAGAAATATATCACTGTGCTAGTACTTAGCCCACTGCTGAGGATCTACTCACCTTAACTTTAATTCTTTTTAATACATTGTGTCCATATGCTGATAAGCAGAGGAAACTTCCTGCTGAAGCTGCTGTTGTCTAGGTTTGGCTTAGACCTGAGGGTTGACATCACCTTGTTGCCACGATGTTCAACCTTCTCAGATCAGTGAGTACCTAAAGCAAAAACCTGGAGCAGTAAAGAGCATGCCTAACTTTTAAGCCTCTTTTTTTTTTTTTTTTTTGTCACAGTAGTCACATATCTAAGTCCAGAAAAGAAATCTATGCTAGCAACCATGAGTCTATGGCAGAGATATTAATTGAATGCAAAGAAATATTCATTTAAAGTTCAAGTTCAGTAACTTTGGAATGTATTATTCGATTTAATTATTTTTCTTTTACTAATTTGCAGATTACTTGATTTTAACTTTTATGATGAAATTAAAAATTATAAGGCATTTCCTGAATGTGTATGTACCATGTGTAAGTTGCCATAGAAAGGATTCAAAGCTGTATCAGGTTCTTGGGTGAAGCACTAATTGAACACTGTTAGTGATCCAGTATAGGGAATTGGTATGTTTTCCTGATCAGAATCTTCCTCAGAGTTTCTACTGCAAATTACAAAAATACTATAGTTTTTTGTAGTACATGTCTGTTATCCTATCCTTTTAATCAGAACTGCCTTGTGACATACCTGAGCCAACAGAATGTAGTGGGAAGTATGAGTTTCAAGCTTGGACCTCTGGAGACCTTGCTTGCTTCTACCTACATCCTTGGAACCCTGTTTTTACCTTGTGAACCAGCTAGGGCCAGCCTTGGAGGATGAGAGACCACATGGAAAAAAGATGAAACATCTCAGCAGAGGCTCCCCTATCTAGCTGTCCTGAAGAATGATTGCTGATGCAGTCAGCTCAACACTGTCCAGAGGAACCATCCAGCTGAACCCAGCTGACCGAATCAAACTGTAAAAGTATAAGCAAAATAGCATCATCAGAAACTACAGAATAAGTGGTTATTGTTTTAAGCCACTTTGTTTAAGGGTGGTGTTACATTTTGAATCTTTAATGTCTCCTCAAAAGCTTGTATGTTAGGCAACACAGAAATATGTAGTGAAATTATTAGATTATGAGAGCTGTAACCTCATCAGTGGATTAATTCATTTGGTAGATTATTAATTTAAATGGATTACTGGATTGTAACCATAGGTAGGTGGGGCATGACTAGAGGAAATTCGTTACTAGGGGTGTGGCCTTAGACTATATCTTGTCCCTAATTCCTCTTTCTCTTTCCGCTCCCCAGCTTCCATGAGGGCAGCTTTTTTTTTTTGGTCACACCTTTTTTCCATGATCTTCTGCTTCACCTCAGGCCCAGAGCAATGGAGTTGATTTGCTAAGCAGGAAACCATAACTGATACCCTTCTATTGCTGAAGTGTAAGTTTTCTCAGCAAACCTCCCCAGAAGGAATCTTAGGGAAGACTTTCCTCACTCTGAATTACTCTGTTTGCATGTGAAAGGATCAAGACTCAAGATACTTTAGCTTCTGTGACATCATTGGTAGCTTGTGAATATCTTTCTTATCTAGATAAATCCAATTTTTGTTTCTTTTCTGGTTCCATCAACAATAAAATTGCAACTGAGATTTTATCCTAGTTGTAGGTGAATGGTATATGCATGTTTTGAAAGTTGTCCAATTTCCCTGAATCACTAGCAAATCTAAATGATGTTTGCATACCTTCTTTAGTGGAGAAGTCCTTGTACTATAGTCTGTAAATATAGGACAAAACTTGTGATGAGTCAAAGCACTTATCTGTTTTGTTTTGTTTCCTGTGGTGAACCTAGGGCCTGGTACATGCTAATTGAGCAGTTTACCACTAAGCTACAACCCCCAGCCAGCACCAAATCACTTCTGTAATCCATCAAAAAAAAAAAAAAAAAAAAAAAAAAAATCAGAAGATGTATCAATCAAAAGGTAGTTAGGGCTGTCATGTTTCCACAATACAGCGCTGTCAACATAGTTGCAATTTTCCAGAGTGAGGGATGGAGTAGAAAGGCTAGCAGTAAATAAATAAGCAAGTACAAGTATCTTGCAGTAGAGTTCTGCATCTGTTCCCTCCTTTCCTGGTCTCCAAGACCCCCATCTGTGTTGTAAAACTTTATTTTTGTTCCAAATGCCCCTGCATGTCAATCCTGGGCAAAAGTAGAAAATGAGCAGATTGTCTTTTTGTACCCTTTTCCCCATTTTCTGTGTCTTCTCTTCATTGAGCCTAGCTTTCCAGGTTCCCTTGGATTTTCCTGTCCCCTGTTCTAAGAGCTTTCATCCAATACCACAAGGCTTTTCACTATTTCATTTCATTTCATTTCACAAATGGTGAAAACACATCTGTAATCTCTTCTTTTCTGCTTGTGCTCTAATGAGATAGGGAATAAGTGGCAACAGATTACCTTGTACAGTCAGTCTCCCTCCCCAAGATCTCACCAGTGTGTTCAAATGGGTTACTACTGAAGAAAGTATACTGTAGTTCTTAATTGCAACAAGAATTATGGCAGTATTCAGTTTTGGAAGTACTGCATCTTAATAAAGTCCCCTTAATGTACCTCTGTCTGTGTACCCACTGTTGAGAGCCAGCTGTGGATGTAATGACACAAGACCAAATTAGGAGTGCTGTGATCCAAATTCTTTTAAGGAACTTCTACAGATTCGAATCAGGTTTTTAAAATCTCTTTTATAGCTAATACGTAGGAGGCTTTGAGGGCATGTGTATAAGCACATGTTATTGCTGAGTCCTTCAGTGGAACCAATCCTAATTAAGAAGTCATTTCAGTAGCAACCGTAGCCTGTTAATTGTGACATCTTTACAGCTTGCCTTGTCTTTTTCAGTAACAGATTCAGGAGGAGGCTTTTTCTAAGTAGAGTTCATAGGAGGGGTATTCTTTTGGAGGATATTTATTCAGCAGCATAAAAGTTAATTTTATAGTAGTCAGTTTGAAAAATGTTGTGAGAAACAGCATAAACAAAGCAGACAGAAGACATTTTTTTTCTCTATCATTTGCTTACTTAACAGTGGAAGCCTTAAAAAAAAAAAAAGCCAAAAGTCAAAATTATGTTGCCCTTATTAATATTGTAAGAATACATTAAGTTTTGAGTAAGTTAAAGGTACTGGGAAGGTAAGAACTGCTGATTTTAAACACTATGTAATTTGAAACAGGCAACATCCTTATCATAAAGAAGTACTGGGCTAGGGATGTAGCTTGGTTGGTAGAGTGCTTGTCTTGCATGCACAAGACCCTGGGTTCTAATCCCCAGCACCACACGCGCACACACACACACACACACACACACAAGTCTTCTTGCCTCCTCTTTCTCATGGGGCTGGGGCTATAGTTAAGTGACAGAGTGCTTGCCTTGCACTTGTGAGGCACTGGGTTCGATCCTCAGCACCACATAAAAGCAAACAAATAAAATAAAGGCATGCTGTCTACCAAAAAAAAAAAAAAAGTACTGTATTTTTTTCTTAATTTCATCTCCAGATGGGTTATGTAATAAGTTTTAATCAATATTTTTTAAGGAGAACCATGACATATTATTAAATTGGAAATTTTCTCATAAATTTTTTTCTAGAAATTTCTTTTGCTAATCAACCCTGGTATTTTTTCGTGTTTCATAATCTGGTTTGTGATTGTGTGTATATGTATGTGCACACACGGGTGTGTATAAATGTATATATGTTGAGATATAAAATGAGATTTAGGGGCTAAAAATTGTCTTCTGCCCTAACTTTTAGAAGACTTTCTTGTTCCTTGGTGAACAGACAACAAATTGAGGGGAAGGAGATCATTCACAAGGAAGAAGCAAATTTCTCATATTGTATGCCCACTTGAGTGAAAAGACATTTCAATATTAAACAGAAAAATAAAGGCAAGGTGGTAGATAAGCACCCTTTATGCTCTTTTCCATTTATAACAATTCTGCCTCACCATAACAGGAATTTTTATATTTAAAACCAAAACAGGAAGAGAATGAAGGAGGCAGACTTTAAAGATGGTTCCCATTTATTAATATTTAAACTCTTGTGTCTTCCCCTTCTCTTGAGTATGGACTGGGCCTGGTCAGTTGCTGCCAAAAATGAAATGTGTTAAGTGATGGTGTCACTTCCAAAATTAATAACTACAGGTTCTATCTTTCATGTTCTCAGTGAAGATCACTCTTCCTGGGAAAACCAGCTACTATATTGTGAGGCAGCCATGTGGGAGGGCCCATGTGAGAAAATGGGTCTTCCCTTGGATAAGCCTAAAGATGACTGCAGTCAGTGCTGGCCACGGTTGCAGACTTGGAGGAAACAGGAGACAGCCCATCTAGTTAAACTATACCTAAATTCCTTATCCACTGAAACTATGAGATATAAATGTTTTTGTTTTCAACCCCAAAGTTTTGGGGTAGTTTGTAACCCACACAGAAGTTTCTATATCTAAAAATTCAGTGATTTGGAAAAAATGAAAAAATGATATTTTGATATTTCATTTTTACCTCATTAAAATTGTTTGACTTACATACATATACATATATATATATATATATATATATATACACACACACACATATATATATTCCATATAACATAGCAGAGAATTTCTGGTAGTAACAGTAAGTACATGTTTTGAATAAAGACCTTCCAACAGATATAATTTATTTCCTTCATATTTATTTCTTATTATTAAAAAATTCTTTTCTCTCATTATAACATTTTAAGAAACCTGTTTTTCATCAGGAACTGTAGAATTGTCTTGAATCACACACTCCTCTTTTGAGGATCTTCATGTGTGAATTAATCACTGGGGCCAGATGGTATGCAGACATTCAGGTGCCTTCTAATCAGCCTCAGTTTCGTCTGGGAAAGAGGAACTTCTGGCTAGTGGATCATTGACAGTCTTTTCAGATCAAAATTCATTGTTTCACAGAAGTTACAGATTAGGAATATTACTCTTAAGATTATTACATATGTTTAAAGTCCCATTTTGAAGAAATAAAAAATAAATGTGGTTTTATGTTTAAGAGCCCAGGATTTAGAGTAAAATATGCCAAGATCCAAATCTCAACCACTTGCTACCTGAACAATTAGGTGAGGTTCTTTTAGTGTCCCTAGTCTTAGTTTCCTCATTTGTGAAATGGTGATGATAATCCCTTTCCCATAAGTTATTATGGATTAATTGAGATGATATATGTATTATAGCCTACAGGGTAGTAGCATTTTAATAAATGGTGGTTGAGATATTTTTGCCACCACCTCTACCACCAAAACTCTACATTTATCAAGCTCATATAGTTGTCTTAGGTGATCTGCTACCACGTGATTATATCTCTGGCCCACATAGATTACCTTGGTGGCAGTCCCTCTTTCACCATATTCTCCTACAGCCTTAAGAAACATAGAGGCATATTGGGTGGGCTTCATTTTACTTTAATTCATTAAAGTTTCAGGAAGATTGACCCAGTACTTTCAGAATAGAATTTATTATAAAATATTTAGGCTCAAAGATAACTGATTTCCTTTTCTTTCCTAACAGAAGTGTCTATGGTTATTTATTATTGTGTGTGAACAAAAATGTTTCAGTGCATTTGGCTCATGATGGATTCATGATAGAGATTAATATAGAGCTTTCGGCTTTTTCTTCTCGCACAGAAAAGCTAAAGGGAGGGAAATGAATTCTAAGGTCCGCAGTGGAGATTTTATTCTTTTTTTTTTTTTTTTTACTTCTGGATAAGTAGTATTGACAACTAAAGACTGTTAATTGATTATTCTGTAATCCTTTGGTCTTAAGTTAAAAATTCTACTTCTTCCTATTTTTAAAAAATGATTCACTAAATCATATTTGTTTAGTGTAGGGTCTTTCCATTTTATGACCTATCTCTAGGCACTAATGGTTAAGAACAGGCAGAACTCTCCTTTGGTTCCTTCATCTGAATGAAAATATAGACGATAGTATTATCTTGGACTATCTTAAGATTTTATGAGGATAAAATGAGATGATTCATGTAAGACACTCAGAACCATGTCTGGTGGCAATATGAGTTCTCAGAAAATGTCAGCTCACCCCTTCCGGAGTCCTTGTTGTGAAAAGCAATGGGAGTTCCCTGAGGTAAAGGCCATGATAATTAAAATGAAGAGAGAAAACTTTATTTTCAAGCACTATGGCTGGCATCAGGAATTGAAATAGAAATAAAAAGCAAACCGTTGATAGTAAATTGATGTGCCAAGGATCAGTGCAGTAAAGAAGGACCAGATCATAGGATTTGTACCAAGATCTGTGGGAATCAGAAGAATTTTGCAGGGGAGAGTTGAAGAGTGACTGACATTCGAATCAGTCCAGTAAACCAAATAGAGAGTAGAATTTGGGCAGATGGAAAAGGGGAGCTGAGACCTTGCAAAAGGGAAAAGTACCCCTAGAAGCTGAGAGCAGCTAGGGTGAGGTATGAGGAATGTAAAGGCTTGTGGAGGGAGGCTAGTGCCAGGTTTTAAAGGACCTTCTCTGCCATGCTGAGAAAATTAGAATTCATTGAACTCATTAGAAGCATCTGAAAAGGGGAGTGTTATGATTACCTTCAGGCTTTATTAAATTTTTTGGAAATAGCAACACGATATCACACAAAGGGATCTATCAGGAGTGTGGTTGACATGTGAGAGTTTGAACATGAACACTGGAGTGGAATTTAGAGCATAATAAGCATGCCTACACACAGCTATGGCTTTCAGGCCCCCACTTGGATGACCAGGTGAGTGGCAGCAACATTTTCTTCATTATTTTCAGACTCTAGTGAGAAACAGGAAGTTTTTTATTTTTAAGTAGAGAGGAAGAGAGAGGGAGTAGGGAGGGAAGGGAGGGTGGGCAAGCTTTATTAGAAATGATTAATCATAGTTCTTAATCACAATAAACTATTTTTTATATTTTTAACCTTGGAAAGTTAGGAAACTACAAAAGTTGAAGGATGTTTCTCCTTTTAATTTAAGTAATTTAAAACTCCCCCCCTCTTTATTTTAATGAAATCTTAATAGTACTGACTGGGCAGTAGGTAATGAACTATAATTTTCAAACAGTTTAAAATTTTAAGTCACAGGTTAATCAAAAGATATTGATTAGGGAATGAGAAACTTTACCAATAGCACTAGGTTTCTAAGAGCCATGTGCTAAGAGGATTTAAAAACGTAGTTCCTTTGTCCAGGAGATTAATCTATTTGGGCAAGATCTGAATGTAATATGAATATATATGTATATTATATATATGCATGTGTACATGATAGGTAGATAAATATACATGCATATTGACACACACAATCCCAGAGAAAGAGAATATGTTTATTTCACATAGTCTACCTTGGTCAGCTTCATTCCAAGGTGATTAAAGAATCTTGGTAACACTTGCTTATTTAGTAACCACATATGATTCTTTGCTCCAGAGGGAAATTTGGTTATGAAAACAGCATGAATCAGATGACCTCACCCTGAATACTGCATAATATCTTCCAGATCCAAATTATCTCCAGATCAACTCAGACTATGTTTGAAATACCAGATGTTTTGAGTGATTTTTTCCCTTTTTCTTTAAAGTATCTGACATACAATACCCTCTTCTGGGTCAGAAGGGTAACCTGAAATGTTGCCGGCCTATCTGGCTGCTTGAAATTATGAATATGGAGAAACTGATACCATTCCCATTTCTTGCTCTAAAATGTGTGGGGAGAAGGGGGTGTTTGGAGGCACAGATCAGGAGATCTAAGTTCAGTTTTTGAAGCCTGTCATTTTGAAGTCGGGATACTTAAACAGTCCTGTTTGTCTTGACTATTATTTCAGGCTGAATATTGTAGAGTAATTTGGCTTTTTCAGAGGACCTTGATAGGTATTCACAAAGGGTAACTGATTTCTCCAAATATAGTCAATCCAAAGGACCTGTTTTCTTGCATACTGAAGAAGAAAAATTAATCTGTCATATCCTTGTATTGATGCTGGCCAGATTGTGTTACTAAAATTGTATGAGGTGGACAGCTTTGGTACTTGTGTGCTTATGAAAAACATGTGTTTTTAGGCACCAACTGTTGGTTCTGTGGGGAATACTGGATCACAGTTGCTGATGAATAGTAATGTACAACAGAACTGAGTTATATCCCTCTCAGCTTAAGTCTTTGTTTACTTTGTGTACTTTACAGACTGCTCCTCCAAACTGAATTCCAAATGGTTCTGACTTACAAGAGCTGCTAATATATTAGCTTTCTTAAATAATCATTCTCTAGTGATTAAATTTTGACCAGGCTGGATGACAATCTAAGATAAAGTTAATCTGACACATGGTTTTCAGGCAGAATTTTAGAATTAAAAATTTTTTTAAAGTCAAATTTATTCCTTCATTATTTAGATGAAACCCAGAGAAGAAAAATGACTTACAAAATCACTGAACGTGGCACCCATGATATTCTGGGACCAGACCAAAGTTTTCCTGACTTTTCTACATTTTCAAAGGTCTCTGTTATATTAATTCTCTAGTATTTTTAACCATGTAATTTTTGATCATTTTCTTAATACCTGGAATAGCTAATTCTGACAACATAAGTATTGTATACAAGCACAATATCTTGGTGTTTACACTAGTCTGAGGAACTATACTTCATCTACTAAACAGCTAGCTTGCCTTGACTAAAGAGTAGCTAACACTTTCTCAGCTCACCATTTTCTCCACACCCTCCCATATATCCTTGTATGGACCTGGGATATCTTAAGCAACACCTTCCCAGTTCTTATTCCTCACCATGAATTCTCCAACACAGACACCTGGGCAGAAACTGATCTATAAGATGTGGATGTGCATGAATAACAGCTACTGCTCTTGAGGAAAGAAGGACCCTAACCAGATGATGTAGTCTGTGCTGAAGATAGAAGAATTCTGGATCCTGGGTTCAGGGAATCCTGAACACAAAGTGAAAGAGGGAGAGAAATTGGTGGAGCTCTTAGGACAGATGGGGCTTCACATCCTTGAACTGAAAAGAAACTGAGAAGAGTTTGGGGACCCCAGGTTCTCTAATACTGCTCCAAAAGGTCTGGGAATGGGCCTTAACAAGCTGCCTGGGGCAGTTCTGACTCTCAAACTACAGAACAGAATTAGTCTGTTTTCCTTTATCTGATACATATTTGGCTAGGGGATACTAGTAGAAGTCCAACTGTCTCAGTTGGGGTGGGAGCAGAGCAGAACTTTTCCTCATCCTATACAAGTGTGTCTGCTACTGGGCAATGTAATTTATATTGGATTTAGCCTCTGCATTCTAGATTATAATTCAGTCTGGAAGCATTTATATTCAGTGAACAGGGAAATAGTAGAGTGGGAATCACAAATCTTTTTTGCTGGAGTGGTATTGTGCTTTTTATTTTTAATCCTAACAGGTTGATAAAGAGGATTTGCATACCCAAGTTTTCTCCTGATATGGCATAAAATTAGAGATCTTCAGTACTGGATGTCAGTGATGTTTAAGCTTTGCAGCTATGCACTTATAAAATAATTTCTCTGATTAAAATTTTCCTTGGAAAATAAGTCTCTAACTAGTCTGAAACTCTGTAATTGCTTTAGCTACCAACAATGGTTTTGAAAACTAGGTGTTCTTGTTCTTGTATTTGTTTTTAATCAAGATTACTTCCAGGAGAAAAATATCATATTGCCCTGACCTCTTTCCATTCTTTTTTTATTCTCTTGATATCTGTGATATTTCCAAGGTCTTCTCACTCTTTGTGTCTGAGCACATGGGGAGGATGAAAGTGTGTGGATTTGCATTTTCTCTAGGCATTCACAAACCTTGCTGTAAAGAGCCTGTATGGACAATAAGTAGGCCCTCAAGAAGGGCTGAGTGAAAGAACCCTTTAGCAATGCTTTCTGAGCCACTTTCTCAAATTACTGCTCTTTTTCAGGTCGGGGCTTCCCAGGTTCCCTACCCATTGCCCTGAGGGCCACTGGCCAAGGTAGGCCAGTGGAGCTTGGGAGTGCCCCAGTTGCAGAATCGCATGGTTGTTCTCTAGGGCTTCCTCCCTATCAGTCTTCTCCCATCTCTGGGGATGTCTTTCCTCTGATAAACCTGGTAGCCCCAGACATAATACGGAAGGCATCAGGAGTTTTACTTTCTTCTTGGAAAAAGGAAAACAAAACAAAACTTTCTGACTGCAGTAGAGGCTGGCCCTTACACCTGTTGTGCTTCCCTCTTGTTGACTTCCACTATGACCTTTGAATGAGATATTCCCTTGCTGTCGAGTGTACAGTATTCTCTTGGCTGCTAGATGCTGATCATCCTTTCAATCTCAATTCAAGCATCTTTTGTTCAAAAACTTTCTCCACTTCCCTAATTTACTCAAGCCACGCCATTATCAAGCTCTGAGAAAGTTGTCTACTTTTAGAGCCAGACATTGAATTTTAGGTCAGGTTTACCTTTGACTAGCTGTGTAACCAGCAGCAAATCATCTCTTCTTTCTGGATTTTAGTTTCCTGATTTTTCACATGAGAGGGATGCCTCGACCTATCCAGAATAAGAATGTGTAAGACATTTAGAATAGCAGGTATTCATGAAATGTCACCATAAACTGGTAACTATTATAAGAAGATAAAATGTGGGTAAAGAAAAAAAAAAAACAGCCTGCTCCTTTGTAGGGTTGACTTCTTCAGATTGCAGTGAGTTACACTGAGACCTTATTGTAAAAGCTGTGCTGTCTAATGGAGGTTCTAGTTATATTAGCTGAACTTTTAAGTTGTATTCAGAAATAGAGGAGACATATTGTTCCAGTACATGTGCAGTGTATGTGAACAAACCCAGTCCACCAGGTGGCTCAGGTTGAAAGCAGGGGAATAATTTGTTTAGGTGATTTTATTTAGAGAAAAAGTAAGCTTAACTCTAGATATTATATAAGTCAGTAAATCTCAGAATTTTACACCCACATATATAGTATTTTGTATATATAAATGTGTTTTTTTTGTGTGTGCATGCGTGTGCATGTGTGCACTCCTGTAAGCCTGTCATGAGATAAAATGTATTTCTTATTATGGATCTCATATGAGAATTTAAAAGCCACTGATTTAAGCTAAGTTATGTGGTTGTGTGATTAATCTTAATTTTCATTTGGGATTAAGAATTTAGCAGGAGGTGCAAAGAACACAGTATGAAATAAATCCATACTCCAGGTGAATTCAGGATTATTAACTCTCCTATAATAGAAAACTAGAACAGGTTGAAAAAGAATACACACCCTTTTAGATTTGCTCTTCATTTCATTCATTACAGATATTTTAATGGAGAAAATTCTTAATTGTGTTCCCTTACAGAAGACCAGAAAACTCAAATAACTAGTTTCCCTCTGTTTTAACTCATGTATTTGGTATTATGAACTGTGGTCATCGATAACAAAGAAACAGTTTGATTTTGTTTAAAAAAAAAAAAAAAGGTTTAGGGCTGATAGTAGGTATACATATAACATAAAATTTTAATTCTTTTGAAAATTGGTAGTTTTGTAGACATGGTAAAGGTACTTAGGTTTAGTTAATGCTGGACACTGGACTGATTCTTATACTTCTGAGTATCTTATGGTCTCTGTAGAGACTGTGCTTGTGACTTAAAAATAACATGGGTTTCCTAAGCAGCTGGTGGACCCCACTGGTTTTGGATATTCCCATAGTTATAGTAAGGGGATATGGTCATTTTGTGCACATCAGGCACATCAGCTTATCTTCCAAGGAACAAGTTACAATGTGGTTTAGGTTGCATAGTGATAAACACAACCTGGTAAATTATGGGGAGGGGGGTGTACATTGAGAAAGATCTAGTATTTATTGAACTTGAATTACCACTGCAGGTCACAAGCTAGTAACTAATTTATCACAATCATTGATGTGACATTTAAAATATGGGATAATCTGGTCATTGGTGACTTGCCGATTTGATGCTGCAAAGCCAGTTGATATTTTTCACTCCAGATAGCTTGGTAGAAGTGCTTACATTGCCATTATGTGTGCCCTTCCTCTATCTGTACCCCCACCCCTTTGCTTATTAGGCATGTGTCAGTAGGATACCAAGAATTCTTGGTATTGTTTAATATAGCACAGAAAAAAATAATGGTTTGCTATAATAAAGGCAACAGTATTACCCCCCTCCACCACCACTTTCTTTCTCCCTGGTGTGAGAGCACAGGCCTTGAAGTCAAACTCAAATCTCTTTTTGCCATTTGTTGACACTTTGATGATCTTAAGCAAGTTCTGTAACCTTTTGGGGCTTCAATTGCATCATTTCTAAAATGGAGAAAAATATTTCCTACTTCATTTCCATTTCATGAAGTTTTGCAATATTTTAATAAGATAAATAACAAGATATTCCTGTCATTAAATAAATATTTGTTGTTATTATTATATTTGTCACAATATAAAATAACATTATTTTAGTTATGATTCCGAATATCTTTCATACATTCCTTATTTCCTGCCAAATGTGTCATTTGGGGCCAGCTTGCTTTCAAAGTTCTGCTCTCTGTGTATTCCCAGTACTTACTGTGTCCAGGCCATATAGTGACCAAAGACATAAATTTATGACTTTTTTGTGACTTTCATTATTTGTGATTTTTCATAGTTTTATTTTAATGCCTTTCTTTTCATGATAAAAAGCAATAGAATATAAAGTATGTTATGTATGTACTTGGAGTTGCCATTTACATACCTGGGTGTCATCATTGGCTAAACAAAGTGATACTCATACAAGATTTGTTTGAAAGTTATATCAGCAGAAATGGTAAGTGGATTAAAAGTATAATTTATTGAATTCTTTAGATTTTTGGAAACATAATAATAGTTCCATGTTTTTCTTCTTTAATAGATGGGCTTAGGTCATGAGCAAGGATTTGGAGCTCCCTGTTTAAAATGCAAAGAAAAATGTGAAGGATTTGAACTGCACTTCTGGAGGTAATGTTTTGAAGCTACAATATTAGTAACATACACTCTTAAGCAGAACTTCCACAGATAGTGCGAGCCTCTTACATGTTTTCAGGCACAGTTGCTAAGATGCAGATCTGTTATTTTCTAAGGCAATCAAAAATATAGCTGTTATGTCTTCATTTCATTAAGTTTGATTAAGTGAATTGAACCGTAATGACTCTCCTTAAAATTGTTTATTTACTATCTTTCAGATTTTCTAAAATACTGAATATGCTTTTTATGAATGGCAAAAAAATTTGAACTGTTTCTCTAGGACTGTTTATTAATTTAATAATTACTCTTAACAGCTGCCAACTTCTCACATCTCATCTCTTTTTGTAATAATGATAAATATGAATGCTGAATTGTGATATACTAGTTGTCAGAAAAAAAGTTTAATTTTGATATCTTCAAAATTTTCAGCAGCAGATTTATTTTTCAATCACTCCAATTTTTTTTTGTTAAGAAATAAACATTTTATTGCTAGTCTCTTGGTATAATAAAGACAAGGTTTAGTGGATCAAAAATGTGAATGTGAAATAAATTTTGTCTTGTTTTTTTTTAAAGTAGTTTTGTGTATCATATAAATCTAAACCAGTATTTGAAACATGTTCTTATGAAGAATATAAATGTTCTTAATAACTGTCAAGACCATGATGGTGGTTCACATGTATGCTCAAAGTTAGGTTAGAATCAGCCTACTAGAAGGAAAAAAAAAAAAAAAAAAGATCAGTTATACAATATTAGAATGTCGGCTGTCTTGTAACAATTAACATCTTTTTGACAACCACTTCTGTAATACAAATTTCCTTAGAAATCTTGAGAATAAATAGTTTCATCAGCCATTATAGGTATGTACAGTATAGGTTAAAAGAGAATATAACAGGATACAATCTGGGATGTTAGGTTCTTTAAAAGTTTCTAATAAGTCTTTTTTAAGAAATGAACACAATTGTTCTAAATAGTGAAGGCAACAGAAATCTCAGTCTTCCCGGAAATTATGATGTATGACAGTTTGTAAAAGTCTATACATGTTCTGTACAGATGAATTTTTTTTCCCCAAATATTTTCCATCTGTTGTTAGTTGAATCCATGGATACAGGCTCCACAGTTAGGATAGGACACAAAAGGCTGACTGTATTTTAACTCTTACTCTGTACACCACTTTCTCTTATGTCTACTGGTTAACTTTGTAGAGGAGTATAGTGCCCTCTGCTGGGCATAAGTTTTACTTTATGACCTTAAAATAATCTTTCTAAGCTCAATTGCTAGAAACTGCTAATGAAATTTTTAAAGCTCATTCTTGAGAGATAATCGCCTTTTCTCTCTAGCAGAAGTTTAGCTTATAGTGATTTTCATTTGGTCTGTATTATTTTGCTATTGCAGATCACTATAATCTGATATTTTTCAGTTTAAAAAATATATCAGTAAAGAGCAGATCTCTATGGCATGGATATTACATTTTTATTTTAGTTTTATCGCACAGACTTAATAATTAGGTATAGTTTGGGACTCTAAGAGCCACAAAACACTTGGTCCTTGGTCTCAGCCTCACTGGCAATGATGTAGTCTGTGCAGATGGTATCTCTTAGTAGTTCTATCATCTTCCTGGCATGAGTCCAGGCACGTTTCGCTGTTAGGATTCTTGATCATTCCCTGACTTTTTCACCATAACTGGAAGACCAAAGGATGATGCCTTTGACCTCCAGATGCAGCCATTTTTCAGTACAGTTGTTGAAGTAAAATATTCTATACTAATCATCCAGAATATAATGAAGACTGAAGTTCTAGTCAAGGGACACAGAACTGCTATGGTTGAAGTGAACCTGGAGTCCCTGCCCACGTAGCCTCCACCTCCAACTTTGTAGTAATACTTAATTTCCAGGATTCTCTGAGCTTCATATTTACAAAATAAGAGTTAAATTAGCCTCTACCTCTTTATCAGTTGACCTTCCATATAACCACCAGGAAGGTGTATTGAAATGGGTACTATTATATACTTCTTCATACTTTAAGAACCCTCAGTTTCCACTGGACTTAATCCTTAAGGCAAAGTCTTTGCCCCTGATGGCAGACCTTAGCATCTCACCTCTGCTTGCTTTTCCAGCCTTTCTCACTTCCTTTCCAAGCACTATGTGCTTCAACTACTTCATGCATGCTCTTCCCTGCAATTACTGTGCCTTACTGCATGTTTTCTTTGCTTAGACAGAACCTTCCTCAAACCACCAGGAACCAAAAAATCCCAGGTCAAGGACTACCTCTTGAGGAGTATTCCTTGCCCAGTGTATTAGTCTGCTTGGGCTGCCATAACAAAATGGTGGCTTAAACCTGAATTTGTCTTTCCACAATTCTGGAGACTGGAAAGTCCAAGATGAGGTGACACCATGGGTTCTGGTGAGGGTTCTCTTTCTGGGTATAGCTAGCCATCTTCCCACTGTGGCTCACATAGTGTTTCTCTCTCTCTGTGTGTGTAGGGTAGGAAAAGATTTTCCTTTTGAATAAGGCCACCAGTTCAATTAGATTAGGACCCTATCTATATGACCTCATTGAACCTTGATTACCTCCTAAAAGCCCCAGTTCCAATTATAGTCACATTGGCATTTTGGACTTTAGCATATGAATCTGAAGAGGACACAATTAGGTCTATTTCACCTCCTTTTCTTGCTTTCACATATTTCCAGTTAGAGATCATTTTCCCTCCTAGCACATTGTAGGAAACCAGGAGATAAATACCCAGAGCTCACTCTTTTATCACTCTGATCTCTGCTTGCTGCCTCTTCTTACCCCATTGATAAGGGCACCTAGAGTACTCAAGGGTGGAGATTGGAGTTTGGAAGAGGTCAGTTCAGGGTGTGTCACCATAGTTGTAGAAGGCTGAAAATGAATTCTTAGACTGGTAAAAATTTAGAATGGTATTTGCTAGTCAAAACTCATTTATGAACTTAAAACCCAAGGAAGCTGAAGTGATTTGTTTTTGCCCATGAGTTATTAATAAGAAATATTTGCAAGCATTTCCTTTATAGCACTTGTAATAGTTTTCTATTGCTACATAAAAACATGTATTAACTCAACATCCACATATTCTTTAATTTAGAAGTTTTGAGGAATAAAGAGAATGTTTAGCTGCATTCTCTGCCCTGGGTCTCAAAAGGCTGAAATCATGGTGTTGGCCAGATTAGGCTTTTATCTTGAAGCTCTGAGGAAAAACCTACTTCCAAGTTCATTCCTGTTATTGGTAGGATTTGATTCTTTGTGTTTGGAGGATTGAGGTACAAATTTGCATCTATACATCACTCACATTCTTCGACATACAGTTCCCTCCATCTTCAAAGCCAGCAGTGCTTAGAATCCTTTCTCTGAGGTACAGACCTCTAATCTCTTTGACTTCCTCGGCTGTTGCCAGCTCAGAAAAGAAATATGCTTTCTCCAGGGTTTGAGTGATTTGATTAGGCACACCTGGATAATCCCCAGTTCACCACATAAACATGGGAGTGATGCCAGAGGCAAAGGTCATAGAGACCACATAGAATTCTGCTTACCACAGCACTTTATGTACCTGATTGTACCTAATCTTCCTAATAACTCACCACAGCCATTGCTGATAGATGGCAGAGCTGAGTTTGAATCCAAAGCTTTGCAAAACCTTCCTATCACGGACTTTGCATGTGGCAGATTAGAAACTGGAATGCACTTTCCCTTTCATGACTACTGAACTTTGAACTACACCAGGCTGTCTTCTCTGAAGGGTTTTTGTAACATAGACATCCTTGTGGACAATGGGATCCTTTAACTGAAGCTGTCCCCTTCTTCAACATACAAGTGATTAGTGGACAGAGGAAAACAAAATGTTGAGGAAGCCTAATCCCTACCCATAAGAACTGCTCTCTGTTGGGTATGCTTCCAAGTAATATTTAGAATTAATTATTTATGAAATTTCTTACAAACTCAAAATTTCAAGGAATTTACCCAGTTATTTAATATTGAAGGTTTAATGGCAACCATAGATAACTTGTCATCAGAAGTAATAGAAGTATTGTTTTGCTTTACCTGTATTTAAACAGTTGCGTTTTACAAAATAAAGTAGTACTTGATCACATCAAACATCTGTTCAGAATTTCTTATTGGTTTAGAGATGGCTGAAAACTAAAAATTCCCCACCATAGATGGATTAATACTTGTGTTGAATTCTATAACAGAGGTCCACACTCAAGTCCATATATGTATATCCCTGTTACAAAAGGGCAGCTTCCAGCCTTTTTAAATTACGGTTTGTAACAGTGCCATGGCCTTGCGTTTAAATCACTATGAGTGCTGGCAGCAAGTCAGAGCACTCTGGTTTCTGCTATTTGGCCTGGAAAAATAATAATTTTTATGAATAGTGGTACTAAAAAAAAAAAAAAAAACATCTCTTTCTGGAGGCTAACAGATACCTGCTTGACTTCTTGTAGCTTCAAGCTGTAAATCTCTATTTTTCTGGGGCAGTACTTTGGGTAGTTTGTTTGGTTCTCTCTCCCTCGGTTTTAACTCGAGTACTCTCAAGTTGTTACAGAAAGTTTTGAATATAGAGTTTTGGCTTATTGAGCGTGTGTGCTTATTAGGCACTAAACATTTTCTACAAATAATTGTAGTATAAAGAATCTCCTCCCCAACACCTTAAAGCTTCCCCGTCTATCTATACAGCTTTTTGAAAATTAAAAAAGGGCTGTTTTGAAATAACTTACTTCTGAATCCCCTGTTCTACCTTGCATTTCCCCACATACAAGACACTGGAGACTAAAGCCACACAAGAAAAAAAATAGAAATTTTTTAAACTAAATAAATGATAATAACAGATTTCCACAGTAGATAGTGCCTGGTCCTGAGTTTATAAGTTTCTTTCCCACTTAGTGGTTTGTAGGTGGCTCTTTTCATTGTGGAACTGGAACTTCAGTGTAGGGCAATGGAAGGATGTGATCATTCCAGCTGCTGCAGTGGGGATGGCTGAAAGGACCCTTCTGGCCCAAGTCAGATTCCTACCATCCCTGGTTCCGCAGCTCACCATGTAGAAGTTGAGGGTACAAAAGAGGCTACACTGTAGTCTAGATTTAAAATTGTTAATAAATTTATTACAGATTTTCCCTACTTAGAAAACTGATAATTGGGCCTGGTATGACTTTTTAGTGGTTTCTTTTGCTCCTCATCTCTGCTGCTGTTGGCTTGTTGTTTTAACCTGTTTTATTTGCTTAATAAAGATAGGTTGGGTTAATAAAGGGGTGAATAGGGAAACAGTCTTCTTCAGAATGTCCTTCTAAGAATGGCCAAAATAAATAAAACAGTTGAAGCAATGGATCTTGTGTCATTAGTTAATATATCCCTTTATATTTTGCACTTTCACAGTAAATACTATTTATTTAGCCATGCTATAGCTTTTCGTAGTTCATGTTTTAGCAACCAGGAGACTGTGTTTTTTACTGTTTGTTTTTAAAATTCTAAAACCTGACTCCCGCCTAAGTCCATTATTCATCACATAGCCTTGATGTGGCTATCACTTTGCTAATTATTAGCATGCATGCCACAGAAAGATATATTGGGAACTAAATTGCTACTCCTAGCTCTTTTCCAAAAGCTCATAATTTTAAATTGATCCAAAAGCAATGTGATAGTTTTGTAAGTAATTCCATATTTTTTGTAAACTGAAGAACAAAAATAAAGACCATACTGTAGTAGGATAATATGCTCCTTTCCACTAGATGGGAGTGTGAGATAACCAAATATAAGACTGTTTTATAGCTATATTAAGTATGATAATTCTTCAACAAATTATTACCAAGTAAAGATTCCTGGCTATTATTGTGTGCACAAGGACAATAGTTTGGCTCTCCATGCTCCCACATCTGTTCATATCTACCCATCGACCTCACCATCTCTCCTTCTCCTTCTGTTTCTCCCCTTCTTTCCCCCTTCTCCTCTATTTGCAAGTCAGATCTAATATTTTCAGTTTTTGTACTGAAAAGAGTTCTAAGAAGCTCCTTTTGTTCTAAGAAAATAAAAAAATCTGATTATTTGATAATTTCTTATTTGGCAAAAAGATTTATTTAAGTTTTTAGTTGTTCATTTTTCCTGTTTCTGATGTAGAGAAATCCCATGACTTATATGAATTTCAAATCCAGAAAACCTGTTAACCCATTATGTCCCAAATATTTGGTTCTGTTAAGATTTTAACAAACTTGACACAGATGTATTAAAATAGGTTCGAAACCATAATTTGAGGCTTATCTATTTTTTTATGATCATCAAGAATAATTAGGAAACTAGAACAATGTAGTTATTTTACATATATTAGCCATCCTAGAATAGGACATCGTGTAATATGATATCCTTTCACATGTTGCACAGTATACAAAGAAGTGATTTTCTTGCCCTATTCAAGAATTATTTTTGATACAAACAAAACCCTTCAAACAGGGTTACATTACATTTTTGACAATACATTGTTGTTTTTTCACAACATTGCTTATTTTGACATTGTTGTTTTAACATTTGAAAATAATATGGTTTCTCTTGTCTAATCTGAAATCATCTTGGACAGCAGCAGATTCAGGAGTGTTACACTTTCTTCCTCCTGATGATTTCTTGAATTGCATTGTTTTAGGGATGCTAAGCAGATGTCTCTTTTGAAATCCAACAAATTCATGAGATCTTTCTTCTCTTTGTTCACAAATTTATAAATAATCTGTGCATTTGCAATACACACATTAATTACTTGAGTAAACAGAGACCAATACCATTTTTTTACCTCTATTAGAAGTAAAATATTTGGAAACCAACCAGTCATGTTGATCCATACTACCATTAAAGTTGTTATACAGCTACCCACCACCTTTACTTGAGACATATTGACTCTACTGAGTGTGTTTTTTCCCATTGTTGAACTGTGCCAAGTGATTACACGAAGTTCATCCCAACAATGACTATTATTTAACCATTTTACAATGAGAATTTAATTTGTATCCAAATCTGTAATCTTATGACCTTCTTACTTGTTTTTTCCATTAGAGGGTACTTGAATCTATTTTTAAACCTCATGATGCCTATAGTACGGAATCCAATATTTTGAATGTATACAAACAAGTCATAACCAGTAAATAGAGTGTTAGAAAAAACAGTGTGGTTAGGATTCTCTACCACTTCAAGTATATGTAGAACTTCACTTACTCGCAGGTGAAGGATCCTTGTTGGGCCTTCTTGAGCACTTTTTCCAAAATGTAACATAAATCAGGCAATAGTGCAATGCACGCAAATTACTGTGAAGTATATATTGTCCCAGTGTTTTTATCTTGGAATAGTGATAATTTGAAATATAGTGCATTCCTGAAGATAAAATGAGAACCTTGTTCTTGAAAATGCTTTCATGAATTTATTTCTTATATTACATATCAGTTATGTATGTAATATTTGTTCAGTTGAACATTTAGTAAAAGTAACTTTTCCAATAAAGTTAATACCATTTTCACAGTGAATTTAAAGATATTTTCAAGTGCTCTAATCATTCACCTATTACTTTCTCAAAAGATCTTTTAAAACATAGTATTTATTTTCAAAGTTACTGCAAGTGGTATATTCGCTCAATTTAAGATTTGTATAGGCATCTTGTCTGCAACACAGTGGGTTAAACACTTTTAGTGCTAATGCATTGCATTTGTTTATAGTCGGTCAATATACCTGTGAATAACTTTTCCTTCTGTACTTTCTCTATGGGATACAGGTGATCTGTTAAACTAAGATGCATATGTATTTTTCTCTGCTGCCCAAATTTTCATTTTCTACCAGGGTTGTTTTAGACACCTGGATTTACATTTTCTATTATCTACTTGATATCTTCACCATCTCATAGGCATTTCAGACTAAATAATTTAGTTTTGAAGACTTTCCCCTGAACCTTCCCATCCCTTACCACAAATCTTTTCCTCTTTTTATTATGCTCATAAACTAAATATTCCTTCTACCAACTTATCTCAAAAATCTGTGCTTATTTTTTCAGAAACTATCACCACATCCAAATCAAGATGCAGAGTTTAAAGAGTTAAATATAAGAAGATCTAAAATATGTTTCTTTTCATTTCCGCTGTCAAATACCCTACTTCAAGTTAAAACCCATCTTACTGCGACCAAAGCATTAGCCCATCTGACTGTAAATTCCATTCGTAAAATAGTTGCAGTATCATTGTTACTAAGAACCATGCATTTCCAAACTGCATCCACAATTAACATGTTAACTGGTCTCCATTCTTCCAGATGTGTTCTAGCTCGACCATTTTCCATGCGCCAGGCTTTGCATTATTTAAAATTATAGATCTGGTGTTATTGTATCACTTAAAACCCTTCAGTGTCCCCTAATTGCTCTTATAACGAAGGGCAAATTCCTTGATGTGTCCTACAAGTCCCTCCATGATCTCATGCCTGCCTACCTCTCTATAATCTTGTTACTTACCAGTTTATTCATTATAGTTGTACCAGCCTTCTCTAGTTATGGGACTTAAGGGTCATTTTTTTGTTTGTTCATTGTTGTTGTTTTTGGTTTGTTTTTTTTTCTAATTGAGGACCACTGAAGATATTCCTCTTTTCTACCAGAATGTTGGGGGTGAGGGCTTTTCTTTCTCATTTTTCGCCATCAACATCCATAGTTCACACCTATGTTTTTACACATCCTTGATATCTAAATGTCACTTTCTTAAGGAGGCCATTTCTAACCAACTTCAAATCAAAATTACTCTCTCAAGATAACATTTATTTATCTTTCCTCTCACAAATAGGAAAGATATCACTTATAGGAGTGTGCGTATTTGTATAAGAGATTTTTATTTTCTGTCTCCCCACCAGCAAGTTCTAGAGGGCAGAAACTGGACCCATTTTTTTCACTGTGTACTAGTATCCCTTATGGAATTTAAAGGAAGAAGAAAAAAGAAATATGGAAGGAAAAAGGATAGGAAAGGAATGAAAGGAAAAGAAATTGGAAATTGGACAGGAAAAGAAATGAGAAACCCTATAAACCTGAATGTAGGATTATAGTCTTTGCTAAACAAAGTTATCAATCTCCCTTCCTCTCACTTAAAAACAACAACAACAACTTTGAAATATTAACATACAATATTATATGAAATATTTTGTTGGGTAGTTTTGGTTTGGTTTATTTATTTATTTATTTTGGTAAGGGTACACTGATGGGTTTACCCTCAGACCTGCCTCCTTGAGCATGCACTTTTTAGCCATAATCTCACTTATTGAAGTTTATAAAGCTATCATAGGTTTTTCATGTTTCCTTCTTGCTTAAATTTATGGATACACATCTCTCCCCTGCAAAAAAAAAGGGACTTGCCTTTACATTCCATTATATTGCATGTATTTAAAAGTATTTTGTGAACTATAAATGTATGTGGATACTTGATTATTATTGACTTGTTGTAGTTAAACACTTCCTACTTGTTTCTTAAATTATAGAAAAATATGCCGTAATTGCAAGTGTGGCCAAGAAGAGCATGATGTCCTCTTGAGCAATGAAGAGGACCGAAAAGTGGGAAAACTTTTTGAAGACACCAAGTACACCACCCTGATTGCAAAGCTAAAATCAGATGGAATTCCCATGTATAAACGCAATGTTATGATATTGACCAATCCAGTTGCTGCCAAGAAGAATGTCTCCATCAATACTGTTACCTATGAGTGGGCTCCTCCTGTCCAGAATCAAGCGTTGGTAAATAATAGGGGCATGAGGAGTCCCTTTATCCAAGTTCTTGGGCTTTTTATTTAGAACAATTTCTTTACTGACCTAATTCACCTCACCTACCCCCATATCTATTAATTCTCTGTAGCTTCTATTACTTTTACTTCTGGCCCCTATTAGAATCTTTTTGAAAGTAAGACTAAATCCCTTGTGCTATTTCTTTGACTACCTAAATATATTTACCACTTTAAAGAGTGGTCTAACAATCCTAATAATTAATGAAATCACATGTTTTGTATCTAGTAACTTCTCTATTCAAGTAACTTAAGAGGATTTCTCACAAGATGATAAAGGATGTCTAAAGAATGGAATTACTTACATCATTAGAACTGAACAAAAAATGTTCAACATTTTATTTCTTTCACTATGTAAGGCCAAAAATTGTGAATTTGTGTCAGGCTCCTTCCACAATTAATGACAACTAGGTGAAGCATTTGGAAGTCTTTTAGAAAGGTTACTTATATCATTAAAGTAGATCTCATGATAAGATCACATTTTATATGATAAAAATGTTGCTGACCATTAAACCATTCTGATCAAGTTTTTCTAAAGTTTGTGGTTTTTTCCCAATTATATTTAGCACAAGTAAACAATAGTAATCCAAATCTTTTTTACAAACTGAAAAAAATTAATTTCATGGAGAAAAATATATTTATTACCCAACTAAATCATTTATTTACCATACCATTTTTAATGTGTTAGTATCTCAAGATACTTGTAGTATGAGGATGAACTGCTACCCATATATAAAACCCACTGTTTCTTAATTAACTTGTTTCTGATATGTATTATAGAAGATTATACTGCCTAGTCACCAAGTCTTATCCCTGTTAACACTGGTCCCTGTCATTCAGGCCAGACAGTACATGCAGATGCTGCCTAAGGATAAGCAGCCAGTGGCAGGCTCAGAGGGGGCACAGTACCGGAAAAAGCAGCTGGCAAAGCAGCTCCCTGCACATGACCAGGACCCTTCCAAGTGCCATGAGTTATCTCCCAAAGAGATGAAAGAGATGGAACAGTTTGTGAAGAAATACAAGAACGAGGCTCTGGGTGTAGGAGATGTCAAACTTCCCTATGAGATGGACACTCAAGGACCTGACAAAATATACATTCCTGGTGGGGACAGAAATACCCCAATAACAGTGGGCACCATGGAGAATGAATCTGCAGAGCACAAAAAAAAACAATACGTAAGTAAAATGGTCACATTGATGGTCCGATTAGTATATTTTATAGGTCTTTTCCCTTTCTTAGAACTTTTTTTGGTGGGCCTTTCCTCTTTTTCCAAAAAGAAGAGGTAAATGGTAAATGAAAATTTGAGTTAGACTTATTTTAGAGAGTCATTCTGTTTGTGTCTAAAGCCAAGTTTTCTGATTATCTGTTGTTAAGGATATCATGAATATTATGTACCCACAGTAGTTGGCATTGGCATCCTGCTTGAAAACAACATGCTGAAACAGAACTGTGAAATTGTTATTTGCTTATCTCTTCTCATAAGTAAGAATAATACATGCTTAGATTAATTCAGTTTTGCTGTGAAAACATGCCTAAAACTCGTTATTAAATTTATGTGGCAATGTCAGCCAGTATTTTTATTTTAAGTTGCTTCCAGAGAGGAAGTCTTTGTCTAATGACTCAAAAGTAGAAGACAATTATGACATAAATGAGTAAAGCCTTAGAACTAAACTTAATGGAACATCTTTTTCATAGATCCTGTTAACACAACAACTAATAAGCTTCAGTTCTGAAAAAAAAAAATACTAATAAGCTCTTAATGTAATCATTTTTGAGAGAATTCATGTAAAATTGAGATGGAAATTACTATTAGATTTTTGCCATAAGTGACTTCAATTCAGGAAACAAAAGACAGAGCTTTGAATAGCCTAAATTAAGAGATTCCATTTTACAGAAATATTAATACCTTATCTGAAGGGACAAATTAATAAATTCAGTAGAAATTATTTCTCTTGAAATTATTGTTCTGTTTTCTTGCTGGCACTGATGAGGAAACTATGTCTATTGATGACCAGATTGTTTTTGATGCTTTCCTTTTAGTCCTGCTTTTGCTGCAAACTGAGTATGAAGGAAGGTGACCCAGCCATCTATGCTGAAAGGGCTGGCTATGATAAACTGTGGCACCCAGCTTGTTTTGTCTGCAGTACCTGCTCTGAACTCCTGGTTGACATGATTTATTTCTGGAAGAATGGGAAGCTGTACTGTGGCAGACATTACTGTGACAGCGAGAAACCACGATGTGCTGGCTGTGATGAGGTTTGTTTCATGGGGCAACCTGCATGCAGGCTCCTTCCTTTCCCCTATATGGCTGTTTTACTAGAAGACAGCAGAAATTAACCAAATATTGATTGCTTCATACCTTCAAAGAAGTTTAATGAAAGAAACTTTTGACTTTATGCATTCTAGGTGTCTGTCTTAATTGTGTTTACTGATGAAAGACTGTTCAGAAACAAAATATTGATTTGAACTATGTAAACACAAATTCAAGTTATCATTTTCAAACTTTAAGCCCCAAGAAAATATTTGATCTGCTTGTAAATCTAAATGCCTTATTGTTTAAAGAACCTAGCTTTGTTTGTTATCTGTAGCACAAAGAAGAATGCTTGATTTATCTTATTTTTTAATCTTCTTCCCAGCTTATATTCAGCAATGAGTACACCCAGGCCGAAAACCAAAACTGGCATCTGAAACACTTCTGCTGCTTTGACTGTGACAACATCCTAGCGGGGGAAATATATGTAATGGTCAATGACAAGCCTGTATGCAAGCCCTGCTATGTGAAGAATCATGCTGTGGTGAGAAGCCTTTTAGGGATATGGTTGCCTCAGCCTGCTTTAAAACCTGAGTGATGCCTCTCTTGAAACTTTTCACAAATGGCAGGCAGATAGCACTTCTCTTACATAGAAACCATGTGGTTCCCATTACAGGGTGTTAAAATCCAAGCAGTTCAAAAGCAGTACATGCACTGACTACAGACCATCTCAAAATAGTTTGTTCTACCTGTGTGTTTACAGTGTAGATTATAAGTGCTGCTTGATAATAAAACCATCATGGAAAAAATAAAATCCTTAATGGAATAAGATTGATTTATTCTCATAGGTTCAGGTTAGATTACATTTAAATAATGTTTCTGGCAACTGTTCATAACCTTAGCCTCCAAACTTGTGTGATTTCTCGTGTGTTATTGGGCCACCCACTAGGACTTTTGTTTTTGCTACCTGGAAGTTGTACAGTACCTGTTTTGTTTGTTTGGTTTTCTTTTTGTTTTTAACCCTCATTGAATTGATTCAGTATAGCAAAATTTGACCTGCATATTTAGATTTCTGTGGGCCAAACATTCAGTTAGTGTGGGAGTATAATTTTTCTTGCATCTACTCTGCTTCCACAGAACTGCTATTGTGTAATGGCCAAGAGATTGGTAACGTAGATAACAGGTAAAAATTTGACCATATATGGTAGGGCATTTAGGCCAGGAGTACCAGAAGGATAGACTTGTACTTGTTTATATGTAGGAGAATGTAATAAATATTCCTGTAAGCCATCAAGCATGGGAGACTCCTGGCTAAGGAATAAAATTACATCTTTATATAGTTCTTAAGAGTATGGTGCTATTTTTTTTTTTTTTTCAAAAAAAGATAGCAGTTTTGATGTCACTGCCAATTTTCAGCCAATTTTAACCCACTGCCCCAGATAGTCATTCATTTTCTCTGGACTCTGCCTCAGCAGTGTGTATCTTAGCTCATTGCGGGTACAGCTATTCCATTTTAGACGTTAGTTTTTTGTCACTTTGATTATCATAGTGTTCTCAAATATGCCCCCAACTTCTGTTATTCATCTTGCTCCAAAGCCATCTTCCATAATTATGGGAAACAATCTTCCTAAAATGCAAATGTCATCACTAAGATTTTGTATAATAGATCTGGCCTTTTCCTGACTATCCTGTCACTTTTTACTAGCAATAACAACCTAGATTGCATCTTTCCACATTATTATCTGCTTTCTTTAGTTTATACATTGTTCTTTGTCTTTTGCTCACTCTTACTAGTTTGTCTGGTACATCCTCCTGCTCCTTGTTTTACCTGACTGCGCCTACACATTTCTCCAGAATCAGTTGAGGATTTACTTTTTTTCAGAAGTAAAAACTTCTGAAAAGTTTCTGACTGCCTGCTCCCAGCAACCACCCCTTTCTCTCTAGCAAGATTCCATGTTCCTCTAGAGGGGAGGGTATATGTGGTTGTTAATATTGCTCCCCTGTCTCCTCTACTAGACTGTAAGTAGCTCAAGAATTTGCTCTTTTATTTACACATTATCAGTGTCTACACTTGGGAACTGTTTGAGTAACTGACTTCTTTTCTTGTTTCTCATTTACTTTGGGATCACCATGGACCTTCCTTTTACCTGGCAACAAGAGGTTAAATCACTATGGAGCTTAATATATTACTTAGCTAAAACATCTACAAATATTCTTGCAACTGTTTCTCTGTGGGAGAGATCATAATATGTTTTTTTTTTTTTTTTTTGGTAGGATGTGTAACATTGTTCTCAAGACTAGAACATAAACTCTCTGAGAGCTTCTTCTGCTCTGTTCCAAATACAAGAACAATATAGTGGGTGCTCAATAAATAAGAGCTGAATAAATGTTTCAACAGAGCAAAGTTCTTTAGGCAGCTGTTTCAAGCTCTTGTCCATTACATTGTGTCTAACCAATGGAAGGAAAACACTACAGATATAATTTTTTAAAAACAAAAGTACTTTCAAATTATTTAATTTTATAACAGGCATCATTTCTTTTAAAAGGTTTACTTTCTCAATTTTCCTGATATTTGCACTGCAAATACAGACATAAAACCAGAGAAGGGGGATTGAAGGAGATAAAAACCCTACAATATGAGAGGGTTAAAAATACAGCCAATTCATGAGGTGGGAGGGAAAGGGAGAGAAAAGGAAAATTGCATGGAAATGGAAGGAGACCCTCATTGTTATACAAAATTAGATATAAGAGGTTGTGAGGGGAATGGGAAAAAAACAAGGAGAGAAATGAATTACAGTAGATGGGGTAGAGAGAGAAGATGGGAGGGGAGGGGAGGGGGGATAGTAGAGGATAGGAAAGGTAGCAGAATACAACAGTTACTAGTATAGCATTATGTAAAAAATGTGGATGTGTAACCGATGTGATTCTGCAATCTGTATTTGGGGTAAAAATGGGAGTTCATAACCCACTTGAATCTAATGTATGAAATATGATATTTCAAGAGCTTTGTAATGTTTTAAACAACCAATAAAAAAAAAGAAAAAAGAAAAAAAATACAGCCAATTCAATGCCAGAAGGAAAGTGGTGGGGTGCATCATTTCTCTGAAAGCTTATACAGCACCCAGGCCCTTGGTGTCTAGCGAATTTGAGTGTTTTGAAGAAGTAGGGTTCTACAAATTTTATCTGGAATTATACTTAAGACTTTGGTGTGAATGGTGATCAAATAAAATTAGTAAAACTAAATTTATAAAATCACAAACCCTAAATTCTTTACACCATTTCTGTATTTATTTGTTTTCTAACCTAAATAATTTCCTTGATTCCATATGCAATTAAATAGTGATTATATCTTTTTTCTGCAAAATGAAAATGTGTGTTTTACTTCATCATAAATAGGTCCACAAATAGTACTACTCAACTGAGGAAAAAGTAGCAAGCAATTAAAACATTGTATGAAATAAACTTGTATGAACAAGTTTAAAAATATTGAATGATTAATATGAAATAAAGAAACTGTAAGACCACATTCTGAATGAATTATAAGCCTATAAAATTAAATATACACAAAAGCACTTATTCACATGGTGGAGCTACAAATTAGGAGTGTGCTTGTAATTATAGTGTTGATCTGTAGTATTCAGGAATAGTGTATCCATCATCCAAAGAAAGGATCTCCCTTGTTTTCCAGGGAAGACTGAGTTGATATAATTTGTAGATTACAGAACTCTAATCTCTGGAATTAGAAGCAATGTAAACCTGAAAAATCTGGAAAATATATTGCACGTCTTCAATGAATGTGTAATAGGTCTCCTTTCCCTGCCTAAACCAGTGTATCCATTAAGCAGCAGCCACATTTTAAAGTCTTTTCAACTAAGGAGGTTCACACTAAATGACCCTCCTCAATTCGCTCATTCCTACCCCTCATCACTCAGTAGTTCCTTAAGAGACCAGGATTAGTCACTGTCATACTGGAAAGTCTTATTGGCTTCTTGTAAAATAT
Organism: Marmota flaviventris; assembly: GCF_047511675.1. Lineage (NCBI taxonomy): Eukaryota > Metazoa > Chordata > Mammalia > Rodentia > Sciuridae > Marmota > Marmota flaviventris. Next base: position 43,802,046 of record NC_092498.1, read on the forward strand.
TTGAAACAAAAATTTTGTATTTCCACATTCATTGAAAAGAGGTAAACAAACCACATGGACTGTTTAGTGCTTTAAAGATATCAGTGGATTAGTTTTTTGTTTTTTTTCACATACATGTTCAATTAAGAAAATAATATGATGCATGTATGTGTATGTGTACATCTTATATATTTGAGTATAACATAATATTGAATAATATAGGGGATATAAGTATTAATACAATATAGTTACTCTAATATAGTATTAGATTTGCACATATTATGACTGATCTTATGACAGAACAGAAACCAGTTAACTACAAGTTATATTTTTTAGTGCAAACTCATTATTCTCAAACACTGCCAGTATTTTTAATTGAGTCCTTAATTACTTTGAACATGATTTTAATTTACCATTATCTAGAAATTAGTGGTGTTAATAATCTTCTGTGTGATCAGTAAGATTGGTAAAATTCCCACCTCAAAGCTTTAATGCACAAGGAAAAATCATCTCATAAACTTCTTTATAATTACTAATGTGCAGTCTAATAGAATATGCCAAAATGTACTGTTTTAGAACTTGTCAAGACTTTCCACCTTCAACACCATAGGGACATCTTTGAAGCATCAGTCATGCATTTGGCCTTCATCTTATATCCCTCACAGTGCTCAGCATTTAGATCCCCATTAAGGGTTATTGGTTTAAAAGGCTAACTAGAAGGTCACTCAATCTGAGTTGTATATTTCTGAAGTAGTCATTCTCAGTTTTAATTTACCATCTGAAGAAACGTGTTAGTGTGTCCTAATATGAAAATGTTACTGTCAGTTTGATCTCTCACTCTCCTCTCTTCTCTTGTATTATTCCTGAGCAGGTGTGTCAAGGATGCCACAATGCCATCGATCCAGAAGTGCAACGCGTGACCTACAACAACTTCAGCTGGCATGCAACCACAGAGTGCTTTCTGTGCTCCTGCTGCAGCAAGAGCCTCATTGGGCAGAAGTTCATGCCCGTAGAAGGGATGGTTTTCTGTTCGATAGAGTGCAAGAAATTAATGTCTTAGGAGGAGAGAACCAAGCAATATTGAGCCATATCTATCCAAAGTGATCTGCATTTCTACTGTAAAATGCAATTTGGAAAAAAATAATAATAAAAGGGGAAACAAAACTATAAAGAGAACCAGAAGATTTTGTTCAGCATCTTTCTGCATTGTTTTTTCCTTATCAACTTTTTTTTTTCCCTCAATTTTAAAAGCCTGCTTTAAGCTTTGATTTTTAAAATGGTAAATAACTTCAGCTTTCTAACGCTTGGGTATAATTAACCTTCAAATCCCTATACCCTTGGTGCCAAATGCAGTATATTAAAAACCCTTAAAAGTTAGTGTCTTGAATGGAAAGATGAGCATTCATAGTTCTCTACTCCTTCTTTCCTTCATCTGTGAAATAAATAGGAAATTAAATTTTCCCTAATGTCAAGGCTGTGTATTTGATGCACAGTTAATTCCTTTTAACAGAGAAAATAGAAATGCAGTGCAATACGTAGAGCTGATATTTGAATGCCTGTGCATTTGCTCTTTCCTTGTTCCGGCAGGGATAGCATTTTCTTTATTGCATTTCCCTGTATTTTATTTACCCTACCTCTCAATATTTTCTTTGTAAACTGAACTGAAGATCTCCATCTGTGGCCTTTTTATTATCACATGTGGTACAACAATATCCACACTTTTTAACTTTTATAGATTTTTGTCTTGGGCATAAAAGCCACACCACTCATTTATGTTGTCTTCAATCCAAAGAACATGTCGTTTTTGTACACAGAAAACTATATCTTGTAATGATTGCACTTGCCTGTCATGGTTTGAATAAATGTTTTGCATGGCTTTCAGTCTTATCCAATGGATACTGTCTGATGATACTTCTAAACCTATTCATAGATATAATGTCTTTGCCTGTATACTTTCATCCTTAGGTATGTCTAATGTTTATTTTTCCTTGTATACTTCCATACGTAGTTATTCACCATGAAAATTAAATGTAATGAATTATATGTATATTCAAAATAAAGTCTTGCACTTGAGTAATTGCCCCCACCCCCATCCTTTTGAGTAAAAATCCTTCTGCAGTTAAGTGCCTGATACAGCAGAGGGCAGTGTCTCCAAGTAGAAAAACTATTCAGATAAAAAGGTTCTGACAGAAGAGAAACTAAACTACATTATAGAGAAGGGTTAAATTTTATGAAACTTTAAATCAGAACATTTCAGTTATTTTCAGGTCATGCAAGAGTTTTTTTTTCTTTTAGAAAAAATATTTTAACTGAATTTGGGGAAACTTTTCCGTGAAATTCAGACAATATTACTCTGATACTCGAGTTGCAACTTCTCAGTTTCTTAAGAAATCCTTTTATGGCAACCTATTGTGAGAAATGAAGTAAATGGGAAATAATATTCTCTTCCTAATCATGTAAGATTGTGAGAGCTTGCTTTCTTTTCTTCAGTCTGAAGTATTTCTCTTAGTGGGAGTGTACTTTTCTCTGGCATATACCCAGAATAATTTGCTTTCATATTTTGCTGCTCATGTTTGTTAGTGCTTCTCTTTATATCTTGTGCACGCACATACACCTGTGTACATACAAATAGACAAGCATTCTCTCTGCACTATACTATCCCCAACCATGGAAAAGGTATCTTGCAACTTGAATATGTGTTACCCTACAAAAAGAAGTAATCTAATTCTGCATGCAGTTTTAAAAAGCTAATATTACAAATACCCATAATTGTGTATAAATATCACTTGATGTTTACCTTTTGCCTTTATCTTAAATAGTATTATATATATACATATATTTTTTTCCACAAGTTCATGCATGAAGTTCAACAGCTTACCTTTCCCAAAAGTGGCTAAGTGAGAATAAACTGAAGGAGAAATCCTTCATATTAATGGCATGACTCTTGGCCAGCCTGGCCCCATGCCTGAGACTGAGACAGAATCAGGCTGCTTTAGGGATATAGAAGCCCAAGGAATTTGACCAAATCCATTGTTCACTACCCAAAAGAATGATTGCATGTATATTAGGCTATTTCTGGAACCAATAAACTGATCATCATGGAAGATTATCTGGATTTGTGCATTTTATTTCTCTAAAAGTGGATAATGTAAGATTTTATTCTAATCATTTCCCATGGATCAAATGATAGAAGTTTCATCATAACCCCATGTAAATTCTATTTTCAATTTTTTATGCTTAATAAGCATTTAACAATATCTGTGCAGTTAGCAATAGAGATCCTCACATTGGGAGGGAGAAAATGCCAGAGTGCAGAACCATTGTTGCCACCACAGAGAAGAGATGTCCTTTTCCTTCTGTGGAGTACCCATCTTGAATATTACAAGATACAAGATGACTTCTGTTTTTTCTGTCCCCTGAACAGCAGTGAGAAAAGGGGTTGGATGGGGAAAGAGAAAGGAAATAATTCTCTCCTGAGATCCACAAAGTTCAAAGCAAGATTTTTTTTTTAAGAGAGAGGAGAGAGAGAATTTTTAATATTTATTTTTTAGTTATTGGCGGACATAACATCTTTGTATGTGGTGCTGAGGATCGAACCCAGGCCGCACGCATGGCAGGCGAGCGCGCTACCGCTTGAGCCACATCCCAAGCCCCAGCAAAGCAAGATTTTGATGCATCATCAGTTGCTGAAGTATGCTGAGGTAATACGTTTATTATCCTTAGTAGAATCAGCTCACATTAAACAGTTAATCAGGAACTCCTTCATGAAATCTACACCTATTAATCTTTAAGCAGAAAAAAAAAATTTGGATATAGTTATGAGAAATCAATGTATTTTGTTACTCAATGCTATTATGAAATCCCAGTTGCTCTTGAGACTTATTGGATTTATAGGCTTTTATATGTTTTATGTTACCTTTATCTTTTTTCCTCTAGAAATAAGGGACTGAGGATTGTTTTTTCTTTAATCAACTCTAGCTGAAACTTACGTGACTGAAGTTTTCAAGCATATATTTCCAAGTCTGACTTTGAAGGATTTCAGCCCAATTTTACCAAAGAGGGGAGATTCATTATTGACTCATTCTTAAGCAATTTCCTACACTTAGTGTTTAAACTCATCTGACTTCACCATGGTTACCAAAAAGACACCACCATCCAAGATCAGTGTGAATCCTTTGTCTCAGGATGCCCTGGCATATCTGAACTCATCTTCTGTGTATTCATTTAATTCCTTAGAATACTTATGACTCCATCATTATCTCCAAATAAAAACACTTTACCCAATTTCTTACCAGACACTCTGTCCCTTACTGACCTCCAGTTACCTAAGGGCTCAATGCCAACCCTGGTGATTTTACTGAATGCTCACATACATGATAAGAAGCCACTGCACCTGGGGTACATGGGTGTTTTGAGCACACAACATGAAAAACATTCTGGCTTAACAGAATTTCTTTCACATTTTCACCAGATGCTTAAGTAGCTTTGGCTAATTATTTTGTCTTTTTATGGGGAACATGTCATTGTAGCTTCTATTCATCTGATAAAATATTTTGAAACACTCAAAAACAAAATGGCATTAACCTTTTATACTTGTTTTGAATGGCATTTTACGCTGACATTTTTAAAGGCTGCTATTGATTTTTCTTCCATGATAGTTCTCCCCAGAATATCTTGACCTTCAGACAATAACAAAAGCAACTTGTACCCGTTATCATTACCAGAGTCAGCCATTATTGAATGCAGAGATGTGGAAGTTGATTTCTCCATAATTATTGACTGTAAGGGCATCGTGGTATAGTTCAAAGGAGGGCTGGGTCTATACAGATGTCTTCTGTTCAAGTTCCATTGATTCTCCTTTTCCCCACAATTACAGCTGAGTAGGATGGAGGACAGAGTGTTAGATTTGAGCAGTTTAAGAAATAATAGACATGAGTGTTGTTGGATGGACATCATCAAATATGTTGAGGTCAAGAATAACAATAGAAAAAACAAGAATTAAGGTGGGGGTGGTGTCTGACATCAAAGAATGTGAAGGAGTGTCCTGGAATTTGATAGAAGATGGGAACTAAGGTTAGAAATGGGTGGGTATATCTGAGGCCATGTACTATGTTTCAAAAAGCTGCAATTGTTAGAAGCAACAACAAAAACTAGAGGAAATGAAAACAGAGAAAGACACCAACCCCCACAGGTGCTGTGAAATGCCTACATAGAGAAAAACAACCAGCCTCTACTTGAAAATCTACAAAAACAAAAAAACAGAGACTTTGGGGATTACCAAGTGTCAGTTGCTGCAAGGAGATGAAGAGGTTTTGAATACAAGGGAGTTTGCAGTTCACAGAAGTTGGATTTCAGAGGATACAGAGGTTAAGTTAGTGTGTGAAGAGATGGGTCAGATGAGGACATTCTAAAAGCAGCATTTAACCAAGGCTGGGAGGTGTGCTGAGGCTAGTCCTTTTAGTCTCCTAGAGAAAGGTGAATAGTCAGGAATGCCTTTGGCAATAAGTAACTAAAAACTAAGAATGTCTTAAAGACAAAAGGCAGGCTAGCCCAAGTTTGGCAAGTTCATTGGAATCCCTCTGCTCTGCTGTTCTTTTTGTGTGGCCTTCAGTTATAACGTTTGTCTGACATCCAAGCGCCACTCCTTCACTCCTTCACATGACAGCATCAAAGTAATAGAGGAGAATAAAGGCAAATGCATGTTTACTCTCTGGAGAAGGAAAACTCTTCTGGGGAGAACCAGCAGACTCACCTACACTTCCATTTCATTGTTAGAGCTAAGTTACATGCTCATCCCCATCAAAGGCAAAAGGAAAGAGTAGCCATGAATAACTTAGCTAATCATCATTCCTACCCTGAGAGCTGGCCGCCTGGGAAGGGATTATTTTCTGGTATAGGAAAGGGAGAAATGACTGCTGAATTGGCAAATGAATGACAGACACAGCAATGGTGAATAACTGTTTAGAGGCAGAGCCTGTACCTAGAAGTTATGCATGTGTGTGTGTGTGATTCTGAAGCTTAGGGTTTCCATTGGCTTGTGCAATGAGACAGGGAGATCATTTATGGACAGCTTTCTTAGGCAGGAATCTACTTACATAATAGCCAGCATTGATGTAGAGTCAGAGTGGCATGGCTGCTGGGCTGCCAAGCTGTGCAGCCAGCCTACTGGTCCCTGCTGAGAAGCTGCAATGGAGAGTGGGAGCAGCAGAGTGGACCTGGGTAGGTTGGAGTGCAGGGGCAAGCATGGCCTTAAACCATGTGGAGCCCACCATGCAGGCACACAGGTTGTGAGGCATTGCGTGCCAAGGTGTGCTGACCTGTTACCCTTCAGTAGCCAGGCCTGGGCACTTTACAGATGCCTGCTGCAAGAGCCTGCTCCACATAGCACTGCAGCCCAGAACCTGCAAGCACAGAGGATCTACCAACCTCAACCTCCTGTTTTCTGACCTGCTGGGAGAAAATGAAAGTGGGGCAGACCTGAGTCTTGAGTTGTGACTCAAGAGTTGACCAAGAACTTAGTACTTTTCCAAACCCTAATTAGCATAATTTTGGACCAATAGCAGTGACTCCAAGTGTTATATAAACCCCTAGACTAACACACTCAAAGGAATAAAATGTGCTATCCCGTCCCCTCTTGGACTGCAAGAGTTCTCTTTCTGTTTCTTCAGTAAATCCTACTCTCACAACTCACTCATCCTGGTATATGTATCTCATTCTTCAAATTTAAGTCAGGAACAGGGAAGAAGAAATCGATGGTGAGCTGCTTGAGTCTCTGCAGCACTGGAGGACATGGCTCACCATTAACACCTGCAAAACTTCTGGGCAGCTGAGACCTGCAATCTTATTCAAACCCCTCCTACCAGCTGAAGCTTGGGGAAACTCCAATCTCACCTGCCAGCAGAAGCAGAGAATCAAGTTTCATCTCAAAACTTTGGTTTCAAGAGCAAGAGACAATGTGATGACTTGGGTGGCTGGTTACTGCATTTCTCTTGGGCGATTCCTCCCACTACCTCATTCCCATTTTTAAGCTGCAGATCACTGTTACTTTCCCTACCAAATATCACCCCCCACACAAGTGATAATTTATTCCATGCTGATTAATCTAGCCGCTTGAAATACTCATTTGAATCTATCTGTGCCTTTCCTATACCATGGCCCCAACTTTTTTTCATAACCTTATCTTTTCTCACCAGGTATATTGTAAATTCCTTTCAGGTCTTCCACTCTGTAGTCTCACCCTTGTTCTAATTCAATGGTGCTCAAATTTTAATATGCATTAGCATCGCCTGGAGAGCATTGTTTTTTTTTTGTTGTTGTTGTTGTTCTTTTGTTTTTTTTTTTTTTTTTTTTTTCCTTTTCTTTTCTTGGTGAGGGGATTGAACCCAGGGGCACTTCATCACTAATCTACATCCCCAGTCCTTTTTTTTTTTTTTTTTTTTTTTTTAGATAGTTGCTGAGGATGGCCTTGAATTTGCAATCCTCCTACCTTAGCTTCTCAAATTGCTGGGATTACAGGCTGGAACCACTACACCCAGGTCTGGAGAACTTAAATACAGATTACTGGACCCCACCTCTGTTTCTGACTCAGTAAGTGTTGGAAATGGCCTGAGGATTTGCGTCCTAATAAATTCCCAGGAGATGATGACACTGAAGGTCTGAATCTACACTTTGAGAAATGTTGTTCTGATCTACTCTATTCTTCTACCAGAGTATCAGACAAAGGTGGCAATTCTATAATCCTATTTAAAACATCTGAGTGATACAGACTCTTTTCATATCTCTTTCACACACACATTGTCATCTAGCCATACCTAAATATTTAGTTTCTTGAAGCTAGTAGTGTCTTTCATACTTCTATGACTTTGCAAAGGTAGGTAACTTTGAAAAGTTAATCCATGGCCCTCTCCTATCCCAGGTTTAGGACCCATCCTATGTTCATAAAGGTCTTGACCTATACTACTATCTTTCCAATATCATGACCCTACTTAGTGAAGGACTATAATTGTATTGTTTATTTCCCTAGCACCCAATAAGGACATACCACATGATATACACTATCAAAATGGTGAATAAGGAAATGAGTTAAGTAACACCTAAATGAGCCTAAAATACAGGTAAGAGATTTCTAGTTGAGATGAAGCTCATTTGTTCAAGTTTCTAAGACTTGGAGCAGAAGAAAAAAACATAGCTCTGTAGACCTAGAAATTTTTTTTAAAAAATCAATTACTTCCATTGACAAAGAAATGGCAATACATGAAACCAATTATATTGCCCTCAAACATACTTACTACAATTCCCTTTTCTGTTTCCTTCATACCTCTAGCTGCCCTCTATACAAGTTCTGCAAACCTCAATCCTGCCCAATTTTTATTCTCTTGCATGTAGCCGTCTCCATTTCTCCACATTCCTTAATTTATGTATTCATTATTCTCACAGTCAAACCATCAATATTTATTGAGTATCTGCTGTATGTTGGGAATGGTTAGAGAACTGGGAACAAAGTAGAGAACAAAACAAGATCCTTGCTCTCATGGGTATTTTAACTGAACTGCTAGAGAGAACAGATGGGGTGTAAAGAATTTAACAAATCAACTGAAATGTTGTCCAAATGGGAGGTGGGGGAGACTCAAGGGTAGAGGGTTAACAAATAACCAAAGAAGGACATAAAAATATTAAACCATAAGGACTTCTTGGTACATGTAATGAAGTTCAAATTTTGTCACATGTACATATCACATTTCTAAGTTTTAGCAGACGGGGAGAATAAGATTTAGTGATCACAATTAATAATAAAATATTATGTATTTCAAAAATTACTAAAAGAGTAGATTTTAAAAATTTCAACACAAAAATGATAAGTAGATAAAAGGAGGAATATGTTAATTAACTTGATCAAATCTTTGTACCATGTATATAAAAACATCACATTGTACCTTGTAAATATACATTACTATTGTTGATTTAAAAACGTTTCCTCTAAGGTTCCCATATTACTCTTTACGTTTCCAGGTGAGAATTAGTTTCTTTGTGATAATCAAATTGGACCTCAGGAAGGTAAGGAACTCTTCCACAAGAATCATTTTTACCCCACTGCCTAAGAAATCACACAGCTTCACTCCCCAAAGAAAGACACATATATTCTTCTATATGAAATTGAGAGTAAGAAAGATAACTGCAAAGTAGCCCCCCTCTCCCCCTTATCTGCAGGGGATACATTCTAAGGCCCTGCCCCCTGGATTCCTGAAACTATGGATAGTAACAAATCCTGCATATACTGTGTTTTTCCTATACATACAGAAAGAAATTCACTGCCCTTTCTATCCTAACTAAGCATTTACACTTTGTGGTCATAACTTTTGCAGTTTGAGGTATGACAGCAAAACTAGCATGAATTTATTTTTCTTTCTACACAATGTCACAAATAGTTTTGTTCTTATCATAGATCTTAGCAACTTCAACATAGGATTCTTTTCATTACTTACTAAATTGTGAACCTTCGCCCTTTCACTAGAGAGAGCACTTTTTTACTTCTCTTAGCAGATCCATATTGCCATCATCTCTATTTATAATGTTTTGGGTATGAGGTGTCCCCCTAAAGCTCCTGTGTTAATGCAGGAAGTGAAATAATTAGATTATAAAAGCCATAACCTAGTCAATGGATTAATCCACTTGATGGGTTAACAATATGAATGGATTACTGAGTGGCAAAGGTAGGCAGGTTGGGCATGGCTGGAGTAAGTGGGTCAAAGGGTATTTGTCCCTGGCTTTTCCTGCTCTCCTTCTCTGCTTCCTGGCCACCATGAAGTGAGCAGCTTTCCTCTGCCACAACCTTCTGCCATGGTGTTTTGCCTTACCTCAGACATAGAGCAATGAAATCCACTGACCATGTATTAAAACTTTGAAATTGTGAGTTAAAAAATATTCCTCCTATAAGTTGTTCTTGTCAAGCATTTTGGTCACAGTAACAAAAAGCAGACTTCTCTTGTCCTTGGGGACATTATTAAGTAAAATAAGGGTCACTTGAGCATAAGCATTGTGATACAATGACTGTCGATATGATAACTAAGACTAAGTAACTAATGGGATGGTGGTGTATACAGTGTGGATATACTGGACAAAGGGATGATTCATGTCCTAGATGATACTGCATAAAATTTTATCACACATCTTAGATTGGCATGCAATTTAAAGCTATTTCTAGAATTTTTCACTTAGTATTTTCAGGCCCTTGTTGATCACAAGTAACTGCAACCACAGAAAGCTAAGTTTTCTGGATAAAAGATGACTGCTGTATCTCCTTTTTTATTTTGATTTTCAGGGAGCTGTGAGCAGAATCTGTCCCTCTGCTAGCATAGCAACTGTGACTAAATATCTGCTACATTTCCAGACAACTTTGTTTTTGTCAGCTTCAAATTCTTTATGGAATTAGATCCTCACCTAATTCGGGGTCTTCTTGGTTAGGATTGCTAAATAACAAAAAAAAAAGTTATTTATTTTAAGGGTATGAGGGGTGGGGAGTGGTGTGGATAGGAAAGTATTCAGCCCTGGAAGGAAGAGCCATCAGCTGTCCCTCCATCTTGCTCTTATCCAGGTTCTTCTCTGAACATTGGCTCCATTGTTCTTTCTCTGTAGACATATTTCTCTGCCTAGTAAAACATGGGTGCTCCATGTTTATTAGCAAGCAATTAAAAATGTGACTTTAGCACATGAGTACATGAGTTAAAAACCATTTCCTAAGGGAAAGTTTTTTTTGGACTATTAACAGCTACCCTACAACTGTATGTAGTTACATTACCTAAGTAAGAGATAAGCAAAAACAAAAACAAAAAAAGAACAACAATAACAACAACAACAAAAACCCTCAGGTGGTCATTAAAGAATGAGAATGGGAAGAATGAGACAGAAAATACACCTGGCATTTCTGCAACATTCCCAAATAATCAAACACAATTTGAGAAAAAAGAATGTTTTAAGAATAAATTGGGGGCTGAGGCTGGGGCACAGTAGTAGAGCAATTGCCTAGCATATAAATCCCATTATACCAAGAAGCTGACTAGCCTATTGGTTTGGATTACAAAATTCTCCAGAAAGAAAACCAAATGGTTCCAACTCTTTCACACTTGACAAGCCAGTTTCTACCCTAAGGGTAGAGTTGTGTAAGGTAAGAACAATGGCTCAAAATCTCCCAAATGAGTTTTGTTTGTTTGCAGGCATCAGGATACACAGCTGGAATAAAGGAGGTAAAATCAAAAAGGTACCCTCCAAAATGAATACTATAATTGAAAACAACAGACATTTAGGAGGATAGTCTGCCTGCCACTGGCCAAATGATCATCAAACTTATTCCTAGTGGAACTATATTTTCCAGCATTCCCTAAAGCTGTGAGAGGCTTTGTGATTCGGTTTTTGCCAATAGAGCATGGACAGAGTAATATAGTTCCCTTCTATGCCATTACAACTCAAAAATCTCTACAAGATGGTGGTGCCAAGAGATAAAGAAGCATCTGCCCTCCACACATCCCTTACCATACCATGATGTAAGCAAGAAATGTGCATATATTGGTTTAAGTCACTAAGATTAGAGTTGTCTATTATGGGAATTAACCTTCTCTAGTACAGATTACCTTTTCTAACAAGGGAAGACCATTTATTCATGCCACAAACATCCCTTAACAAGGCCATGTGTTACATTGTGCTATTGGGGAACTGAAAGTGAATGGACAGATCTTTGTTCTCGATTTTTCATAGTCTCTTAGAGGAGATAGGCCGGTGATGAAGATCTGTCCTTGGGAGGAACTGAAAGAAATGATCCCAAAGTGGCTGTTTGTGATGTTGGCATATCTTCTGTAGTATGAGAGGTTATTGTCACTGTTTTCCTAGGTGAGTGGATGGATAAATAGAAACACAGCAAAAATAGAATTTAAGAGATCAGGTCACAGTAGGATTGAAAGTCAGGGAGCAGAGAAGTCAATTGGAAGATCTGTGGGGACATCAACAAGAATGAAAAATCTAATTTGTAGGAATGCCAGAATGAAAGGAAAATGATGCTTGCTTTAGACTGTGTTAAACTTGAGGCAAGTGGTAAGATACAACAGGGAATTTGGGGCCTGAGTTATGATGCTCAAGGAAAACATCTGGCTGGAGATACAAGCAAAGAAGTCACTAGATAAAAGGTACCTTAGCATCTCCTGTTGGCTTTTCATAAAACACCCTATCTCTTTATGGAATGTGACTTGTCAAAGATACTTTTGAAATGATTTATTCTAGGTCCCAATAAAGACAATTGAATGTATTTTCTCTTTTCTGAAGAACTAAAATTTATACCGACCATTTTGGTACTTCAGCAATAAACAATGTAAGGTCTGAGACCTTTAAAATTCCATAGCACCGAATTTATTAATGCTCAGCTCATTGAAGCCGCTCTGCACACATTATGCTGCAAAGGATGACAATGATCTGCTTATCTGACAACACACTACAAAAAAAATGGTTGTGTTATTCAATGTTTAGTTGAGCAGCACAATTCTTTATTTCCCCTCTTTCTAGGGCAATGAATGAGCCTCTGAATTCTCAGATCCTAGTTTACAGATTGTTGGGAGTTTTATCAACTACTAAGAAAAATCATTTCTGTGTCTCCCTATTCCAACATTGCAAATTAACTCAAATTGCTGCAACCATGAACTTCGTCTGCCTATAAGCCATGCCACTGACCAGAACATGCTGGCCATTCCTTGTTTCCCTCCTCCTTTCTCCTTTTCAACTCTTAACTTTCTGAATTTTTCTTCTAAACTCTTTTTTTCTGTCCTTTCCCAATCATTACTCCTTGTCTTTCCTCTCCCTTTTCTGTTTTAACTATTTGACATATTGCTTAATTACCAATTGATAGCATCATTCATTCATTAAGTCCATCAAAGAAGAATAAAGCATTTACAGGAGTCCAGAAGGAGGTAGATAAAAAGAAAAGAGAAATCCATATATATTACATGGAATCAGCCCAACTGCAGGTTCAAAATAACTTCTCCATTAGTTGGTTTAGTTCTGTACTCATTAACTTCATTGGCTACAGTTATTTTCATTACTTTCAATGACCTAAAGTTTCATTTGTAGAAGGAACCATTTTATTACCTGCACTGCCAAATTTCACTTGGGTTCTGGAAAGGTGTTTTAGTCAGCTTTTTTGATGCTGTGACTAAAGGACGGAACCAGAACAACTATAAAAGAAGAAAGGTCTATTTAGGAGCTCAAGGTTTCAGAGGCCTGTAGACAGCAGGCTCCCTTCCTCAGGGCTCAAGGTGAGGCTGTATATCATGGCAGAAGAGCATGCGGAGGGAAGTGGCTCACATGATGATCAGAAAACAGAGAGAGATGCCACTTGCCAGATACGAATATATACCCCACAGCCACGCTCCCAATGAACCACTTCCTCCAGCCACTCAACTGCTTCCAGTTATCACTCAGTTAATCCCTTTAAGGATTAGTTCACTGATTAGGTTAAGGCTATAACCCAATCGTTTTTCCTCCAAACCTTCTTTCATTGTTTCACACATGAGCTTTTGGGGGACACCACATCTAAATCAAAACAAAAGGGTAGAAGTCTTATTTCTCATCTTATTGATTGAGACTATGACCATTAATGAAAGCAAATCCGTGTAGTTTTTTAAAAATAAAAAATAAGTTATTTTTATTCATTTAAAAAAATGTATCCAAAGTAGCATGGACTTCTCCATGGTAGTAGTTACGCCTTTGAAAACTAGTGTTGTCCATTTTGTGAAAAGATAAAAGAAAGTATATGGATTTCCTTCTTTTTGTTATTTTGTAGAAAATTCTATTCTATTCCCATGTTTGTTTATTTAAAATTATAGCTCAAGTAAGGTCCATATGTTGGATAACAGCATCATATCCATGTTACTTTTCTGCTATGGTTATGCAAGAGAATATCCTTTTTTTTTTTTAGAAAAGACACATTAAAGTATTCATGGATAAAGGAACATCATATGTTTTAGGAAAAGCACTATAGAGAGAAAACAATAGAATAATTACAGCAAATGTTCACAGTTGAGGAAGATGGGTGAAGAAAGAGTAAACAGAAATTCTTTGTAATACTGTTTGCAATTTTTTCATAAGCTTGCAACTATTTTGGAGTATAAAGTTAAAAGAAATTCTCAACTTATTATTCAGGAGGAAACTTGGGATTTTGTTGTAATATTGCTCTTATTGATGATCTCAATTTAAAATACAGTATTTGGCAGAAGATCTCACAAGTTATATTTTAGTTGCCAATTACGACTAAAGGAAAATATATTTAATTGATAGTCATCTCTTTACATAAGTGGAGCACTCACATGAAGGTTTGGCTCTCCATGGTTTGTCATGTAGTGACAAAAGTCCACAGAGAGCTGGACTGGAGCATGAGCCCTCCACTCACCAGCTGTGGCAATGTGAACCACAATTTAAGCTCTCAATCTCAACTTCTCATCTATAAAATAGGAATACCAAGCCATCTGTAGCATAATACATTTTAAAAATGGTCATAAAAATATTTCTGGCCTCACATATTTTTTTAGAACTTTGCCATTTGCCATCCAAAGTCCGTTTTCCCTCCCCTGGAACCTGAATGGAATTCTTAAGGGCAAGCCCTACAGTATAAAATTTTATACCCACAGTGTTTGAGAGCTTATGTACAATGGATATATCCATTCATCTTCCTTAAATAAATGCCTTTCATATCAGAACTTGAAGAATAAACAAGGCCCTGTAGTCTAAGTTCTTTCCCACTGAATCTTCAGTGACCCTATAGGTGTTGTAGCTACTGGGCCAAAACAAAATGCCAAGATGCCAAGATTATAAGAGGTACTACAACCTCCTCTTCCTCCCTCCCTCCTTCCCTCCCCCCCCCCCTTCTCTCTATCTCTTTTTTCTGCTTGCCCTTGTAACCTAGTTATCATACATTGGAGGAAACACAAAAGAAGCCCCTTCAGTCCATGTGGAAAGATTTATGTAAAGAGGAGCTGAGGCTGCCAACCTAGAGTCAGCACTGACTGCTAGATGCTTACGTGGCCAATCCTTCAAACAATTTCAGCTTCAAGCCTCAAGCCTCCCAGCTGAAGCCCTTCATATCAGCAGAGATAGCCAAACAGAAATTTTTCCATCCAAGTTCCAAGACTGCAGTCCATAAGCAAAATGAAAGGTTGTTCCACAGTGCTAAACATTAGGCCCTTTTGGTTTGTATATATGGTGTCTATAACCCTTATTGAACATAATTATTTGATACATAAAGGAGAATTACTAAAAATGTGTACATTTTTTTCTGTATGCATTAAAATGTTGTTTCTACAAATGCATACAATTTGTTATTCATATAAATGCATTCTTTGGAACACTAATTTTATCATTTTATTGTCTCATCTATGTTTCTTCTCCCCTTGTTTAAGAATCCACATAGAAGTACAATCTTAATAAACTGAAGATAACTTCTTTTTGAGAGTGTATAAATAGCAGGAACATTCACAGTACTCTAGATTCAGAAAACCTGGGGAGAACTGTTTATAGGACGGCATGTTCCAGAGGCATCGTGGTCATGGAGAAAGCAGAAGGCCAGTGTTCCTTGGGGAGCCTTCAGATCTTGAATTCCTATGCTGGACAAATGGAATCCTCTGCACTCGAGTTGTCAAAGTGAGAAACACCTGTAGGGCTGCAGAAGATTCAATGGGAAAGAACTCAGAATACAGAACCTTGTTCATTCTCCCAGTTCTGGTATGAAAGACATTTATATAAGGAAGATGAATGGATATATCCATCATACATAAGCTCCCAAATACTGTGGGTATAAAATTTTGTACTGTAGGGCTTGCCCTCAAGAATTCCATAGTCTCATACCTCATAAAACAGGTATTTCAACAAATTAGCAATGCATTGTGATGAACAGAATAGTAGAGATAAATATCTAGTGATTAGCCCTCAAATTAGTAAAACCATGGCATGTGAAAGTAATCATAATTAGTGCTTTACATGATTTCCTACAAATTTTTATCAAATTTTAAAATGAATTATTTTCTTTTAATTTCAATTCATATAACTTAGGGGTGGTACTTTGAAAGCACTAAGGCATTCTTAAGGGTTGTTGTACAGGAGTGAGTCCTGGCAGCCCAGCTTGACAAAGGCGTATAGTAAATTTTTTTTTTCCACACATCTTTTCTCTTTCCTTGTTCCAAAATTCTGCTAATGGGTGTGAAATGGGAGCAGAGAGGAGCTAGAGGACAACATAGGACCACAGAGACATCCAGTACTTTCATTCTGAATTGATTTTCCACACCCTACTGCATTTTCCACCAAATGGCATTCCATCCAGTGTTTTCCATCAGGAAATACCCTACAGAGCTTTGCGAAATCTGTGGAGTAACTGTAAGATACTATTGTGAAAATACCTTCAGCACTCAATAGTTACTAAGTACACCCCCTGTCCATTCCTATGGCCAGCATGAAACACACAGCAGACGAAGACCCAGAGTCTTCAAGTCTGGGAATGAGTCTCACTTCTTAAAATGAAGTACGAATTTTCATTACTTACATCCATTCAAGAGGTAAGTGCTCATGGATTTTACCAAATGGAGAGTTAATGAGATTAGAATAGTTGAACATGGTGGTGCATACCTGTCATCCCAGTAGCTGGAGAGGTTGAGGCATGAGACCCTGTCTCTAAATAAAACACAAAATAAGGCTGGAGATGTGGCTCAGTGGTTGAGTACCCCTGAGTTCAATCACGGGTACCTCCTGCCCCCGACCCCTCAAAAAAAAAAAAAAAAAAAAACATGAGAATAACCTCGTGTGTGTGTGTGTGTGTGTGCAAGCGCGCGCATATGTGTGTGTCATGAATCTCTGTGTTGGAGCAAGCCTTATCATGTGAGAGCAAATTTGGCTTAAAATATCTTTTTAATAAAGTCCATTTTTAGTCATGGCTCCTTCCTTTCTTTCTTCCTCCCTCCCTTCCTTCCTTTATTCTTTTCTTTCTTTCTTGATGCTCTTTTTAACAGTATCCCCCATCACTGTTTCAGCTGCTTTATGCATAAACACATCATGTCACCCTTAGGACAACCTTTCCAGGTAAGTACTTATATTATTTTCTTTTACAGATAAGGTAACTGAGGATTGTGGGACCATGCGATTTGGCCAAAGCCTATCGAGCTGGGAAGCAAAAGGACTATAGAATTCCACCCTGGCACTCAGGCTCCAAAGTCGATCTGCATTCACCCCCACCCTGCCACACTGCGCAGTGTCTTCCTTCCCTTGCACAGGAATGATACCGCGTCACTATGCTGGCACCACATACGTCTTTTGCTTGTTTGCGTTTTCTCCGAGATTTCTTTCACCTGCCTTTCTGTCTTTCAGAAGCTGTGGCCTGTACTTGGCAGGAAGTGCTTCTCAGTTTGAGTGGCTCTGCGGAGGAATGACTCCGCACCACATCAGTAGTAAAGGTGAAGCCCTTCTCTGTCTCCACGGAATCCTTCGTATTTTGAGCTGAAAGCAAGACCCACTTTGCTGGGGTGCCAAGGGAAACATACTTACATTATGAAGTGGTTCTAACAAATGTTTTGGAGGTTTTAAAGGGGTAGCTTTCTCTAAATATCCAAGGAATCTACAAACAACCCAGAAACGGACCAGCTTTGCAGCCCAAACATTGTTTCTGGGTTGCATAATTTTTTTTTTTTTTTTTTTTTTTTTTTTGAAAACCAGCACAGCTGTTGCAGGATGCCCTTTTGTCAATTGTCCAATAACACTAACAAATATTGAATAATCAAAATGGTATTCCAGGTCTTTGAATTTTTTCCCTCCTTGGTGGGGATTTAACCCAGGGCTTTATATGTGGTGAAGCAAGTGCTCTACAACTGAGTCACATGCCCAACCCCCAGGTCTTTGATTTGGAAATATACTCATTATTAATATAATTTTGACTTTCTTTAATAGAATTTCAAAGTGGAATCAAAGGTTTATCTTTAAGAAGTTTATAATCATTCCACAAAGTTCAAGAAGTTTGGCAGTGCTTGGGAAACTTCAAAACAGCAATAAAAGGTTACCACGAGGAATTCAAAGCTGCCTTGTATGGTAATGCTGACTCAAGCCATCACATACTTGAGCTTTACAAGTTTAGCAGTGATTTGGGGTCAGCACGATGTAGCTGCAGAGATATTTTTTGAGTGGCTTGCCCATTAACAATGGATGACGAACTTTGCAATATTTACAATTAATGCCTCAGCTTTGAAAACACATTAGAGAAACTGTCAAGACAGAGGGAGGGAGAGAGGGAGGGAGAGAATCATGCACCTTTGGGCCTCATTTATTATTTATTATTTATTTATCAGCCTTCTTGGCAGTTCTTTGGCTGCAGCAGTTCTACCTTGTTTGCAATTGTAAAGTGTACACTTTTGCCAGCCTGGGATCCTGCAATGCACACTGTGTTCCTGCCTGGCCCAAACCCACCCTGTTCCCTCAAACCCTGGTGTGGCAAGCTCTTGATTTGTTGGCAGTCAGTAAAAGGGGTTTCCTTATGAATCACAGTGGGCAGGGAGGCTGAGTGATATATGCTAGTCTTGTGCCATAGTCTGCATGGAATTTATTTGAAATAGAAGTCAGAAATCTAGAGTTTAGTTCAACATTTTAACTTCAAACACATTCTCAAGAAATTGGAGTGCAATACGGAAAAAAATCTGTGTCTCTCCTACTATGGAAAAGTTCACTCACATAATATTGTCTCCAAAAGGACAGGAACCAAGCTGCACATGCTCAAGCTCTGGGGTTGCTGATTAGGAAAGAGTCCATGTCTTGACCCTTCGAGATGACCCTGCTTTCCTATAAAGGTAATAAAGGTGGTGGGTCCAGTGGTGAGCTGAGGTAGAGGACATGCCAGTGAGCATATGCAGGCACCATAACAAAGCCTCCCACTAATTCTCTTGAACCTTAACTTTTAACTGCAAGAAGGCTAAATATATATTATAAGATAAGGTGTTTATAAATCCCAGCTACTAGGGAAACTGAGTCAGGAGAATCACAAGTTCAAAGTCAGCCTGGGCAAGTTGGTGAGAACTTGTCTCAAAATAAAGAAAGGGCTGGGGATACAGCTCAGTGGTAAAGCACCCCTGGGTTCAATCCCCAGTACCAAACAACAATAACAACAACAACAATAACAATAACATAATAGAAAAGACAAGAACACTCTTTCCCACTGTTTTCTTTACAACTTTACAATAAATTGAAAATATGGTTTTACTTGTCAGTAATATTATACTAATCTAACAAATAAATTGACTAGCTATCAAGTTTTAAATTTTATTTCAAAGACACTAACCAAATGTTTTTTTTTAAAGTCTGATGAAATACTCTGATACCTGAAATCTAAAAAACAAATATGTTAATATAGCCATTTTGAAAGAAAAGGAAAGCTAGAAACTATAGCTTAGAATTTGCTCCCCAAAGCCAAGCATATCAAACTCACATATTCTAGCAAGTTATAGAGAATTTATTATTTCAAAAATGTAAAATGTACATATACCACAAAATTTTCTCTGGTTATTAAGCAATAAAATCATCATTCATTATTGCTGGGCACAGTGGCACTTGCCTGTAATTCCAAGTACTCAAGAGGCTCAGGCAGGAGAATCGCAAGTTTTAGGCCAGCCTCAGTAATTCAGCAGGACCCTGTCTCAAAATAAAATGAAAGGGCTGGGGGTATAGTGTAGTGTTAAAGCAGCCCTGGGTTAAATTCTCTGCATCACAAAAAATATTAACTAACTGAAATAAAATAATCACACATCTTTACTTCATGGCTTTATAAAGTAATTAAAATGGAAGTATGTATAATATCTGCTGATTTTGATTACTATTCAAAGAGTCAAGTTATTTCCCTCATATAACTTGTAACACTTATTTCCAAATCTAGGTGAGTGTTGTAAGAAATAGAATGTGAAAAATAAATAACCTATTTTGGACATTTATAATTTTGCTTGATACAAAAGTCCTTTCAGGATCAATAATCTGATATGGTCCTTAAGTGTAGTTGATAAAACAAATTCACCATAAAATAGTCTGAAAATATGTAGAAAACTTCAAGCCTGTGTTGATTCATTTTTCAATAGTCAGCACTTAGAATTTACCAAATACTATGATAGCTACAAGGCACGGGAGAAGCTCCTGAGCTCAAGATGCTCAACCTGGAGAAGCAGGCAGGCACACAAACAAGTAATTTACCCCATTTGGGGAATGCCTATAGCCTCCCCAAATTCATGTTTCAATGCTCATCCCAAGGTGCTTGTCTTAGGGGGTCAAGCTTTGGGGAAGTGAGGAGATTATAGAGGTGGAGCCCTCTTGAAGTGCTCTCATAAAAGAAGCCAAGGAGAGATTCCTCATCCCTTCCACCATGTAAGGAAATGAGGATCTGTGAGTCCTCACTAGACACCGAATCTTCTAGAGTCTAGATCCTGCACTTCCCAGTTTCCAGAACTAAGAGAAGTAAATTTCATTGCTTGTAAACTACCCACTTTATGTTATTTTGTGATAGGATCCCCCAGTAAACTACAACGTGCAGCATAAATGCTCCGTAGAGAAGAGAAGAGGCAAGCAGAGTGCTTCCAGGAGGAAGATAACATTGGAACTGGGTCTTTAAGAGGAGAGTGACTCAGTAAGAGAGCATGGGAGGTAGAACAGGAAAGGGCACTCCAGACATCTTCTCACAACTCTCACACAAACAGAGGCATGGTTTGTGCACTAGCAAGCCATGGGTGATGAGTATGATAAGGAATCAGCAACCCTGATCAATGAAAGAGGCATGTTGGCAGGGAGAGGAGCAGACTTAGAGCTGGTGAAGAAGAGAGGAAGGTGTGAGTATTGCTGTAGGGCTAATAAGAGTGTGGACTGCACAGCAAGATTTTCCCAAAGGTGTTTTATAAAATATTAACTTCATACATCACTTATTTCTTAAGCAGTTTATGGAGAACTGACAAGCAAAAGTTTTCTTGTTCAAGTGTGTTAGAGAAATGCTACATTTCTTACCTGCACAATTTCTCAGTCTTCAATATTCTGATATATATGACCATACAAACACATTGATAAAGATAGAATTTCTCGTGCTTATTTGATCAGAGAAACTTTTTTCTGCACAGGACATTTTGAAGAGCTAGTGTTCCACATAAGGTAATTGGGAAATGCTACTGCAAGGAATTGAGTAGAAGTGAAGGTCTTAATCAGTAAAGGTCAGGGAGATTCATGGCCAGATCTATATTTCAGAAATGAAACATTGCCAGGGTTATGAAAGAGGGGTTAGAAGTGAGACAGAGTTGCAAAGCTAATGTCTAGGGAAAGCCCATGGGAATGGAGGAAAAAGTCTGAATGTGATGAAGTTTTGGAATTAACTGCACCAAAGGGTTAGTCTACACAGAGAGCAATGAAGTGAATGAGAGGGGATAAAGTAGATGATGAACTAGTCAAATGATCAAAGGTAATATCAATAATGAGATATCATGGGGTTCCTGATGTGATGCACTGGCAGGGACGTGACACCACTTATACACCATGAACAAAAACATATAAACTGAAACTAATCTAAAAACCTTTTGTGAAATCAATGCATGATATTATCAAAAAAATATCAATGTCATAAAACCCAAGAAAGGTCAAAGAACTAGCTCAGATTAAGAAAGGCTCAGGAGATAGGTCCAAGTGTGATTCTTCATTGCATCCTGGACCAACAAAATAGGGGATATAAGAGATGCTAAAGAAAAGGATGGAATCCTTAGAATAGGTACTATGAATTAGACAATACTGTACCCATGTTAACTTTTGTGATTCTGAAGTTTTTACTATACTTATGTAAGAGAATATTTTTGTTATTGGAAAACAACACTGATATATTTAAGAAAAAATTGACATGAGTTCTGTAATCTTAAAAAGAACAGAAAAAACATTACATAAATGTATGAACATACAGCATATATTTTATATGAATATATATATATATATATATATATATATATATATATGTCATATGCATACAAATGTATCCATAGAATAATAAAGCAAATATAAGAAATGTTAAAATTGGCCACCTATTTGGGTGAAGGGAAAAATTCAAGGATATTAAATAATTGATTTTCAATTGATATTAGAGATCAATAGCTACAACATAGTATTCTAGATATCAGAGGTAATGAAGAAAATTTTGTGTTTTGCTCTCAAAAATTAATTGAAAATTATAATCTATGAGTTATAATTTCTTAAGAAAAATTTCTTAAGAAAAATCAGTTATATAGTTTGAAACTTCCTTGAGTTCATAATCTACAAGGGCTTGTGTTCCAGGGGTCAACTCGGATGATAGTTTGGTTAAGACAAATGACAGTACCATGAAATCAACACATGCTTTAATAAAGACTTCTTTTTAACCCAAAAATCTAATTTAGAAAATGAAGAACACTAGTGCTAAAATAGATTACCCCAGCCAGGCTAAGCAAATGTCGGGTTTTCCAAACCCCACTGTATAAAAGCGAATGGACTCCAAATGTTTTGCCGAAATAAATATTATCTCAATCTTGTGTACATAGGCAGTGTCAGTTTTTCCAAAGCCAAATGCTGGATATTTTTGCATGACTCTTGTTTATTGTAAAATGCCATAGATACACTCTCATCGCCCTGTGACACTATCTCACGCGAACAAGTAAATATCTCATGCACAATTTATTTCCATTCCTTGGAGCAATCATTGAATAAAAGCAGAGCAATTCTTCCACTGTCTTCACTGGATTTGAATGCTAATCAAACTATATCAATCCCAGTGTCAGGACAGACTGCCAGGGTTTGGTTCTGATGCTGCTCCTTATGAACTGGGATTTTGGAGAAGCTACTGGACTTGCTGTGCTTTGTCTTTCCACCTATAAAATGGAGCAATGACAGTATTTAGAATGTTGAACACATATGTGTCAATATATTAGCCAAAAGAAAATAAATTCTACCTACCCAGAGGAGCACTGCCGTCTTCCTCCAAGAGCCCACCTTCAGTATCATCAAGAATCTGCCTGAGCACCTACTTATATCCTAAGTGTCAGTCCTGATACTTCCTAACCACAATCCAGACAGCATGTCTTGGAGGAGGGCATTCCCTCCATCACCACCGTTCATATATGTGCAGCTCCAGGATGGATGGCCGTTTGGTAGTGCTGTGGCCTTTCTTGGTTTCACTTTTAACAATACCCTAGGAAACTTCCAGAAGCTGAGTGTGGCTCTGCCTGTGTTCTGTTCAACATGACCATGCTCTCCCCTAGAAGAGAACCCGCCTTCCTTCTTTCCCTGCTGTCCCAAGACATATGGAATCCTTAAATCCATCATTATAGTTCCACTTGAAAAGCTAGACAATAACTTAATTTTAAATTGACCAAGCTATTTCAGTATTGTCTTTGTAAAATGTTTCAATATCATGACCATAGGCCATCCTGGGAAAAATCCTTACCCCAGTTCCTTCACACTGTCATCTGTAGTTAGGAATAGTCATGGTTGTTCAAATATATGGTGGAGCATGCCGATTGTCAAATATTACTAGAGAGCCCCATTTCAACTCCACAGGGGAGATAATTCCACCTTATACAAGACACTAAAATGCTCAGGGTGTACATGCTGTGCAAAATGCTTTGTGGAATATGTTCAGCATAGCCTCCTCGGAACAGTTTTGACCAAACAGAGGTCACTTAAGAAACAGCTATTAAAAGAAAATTCATCATGATTTAAGCCCATCGCCTGATGCTGCATGTTCAGGAAGCTGGCCCTCTTGGATGGTCAATGTGATCTGTTTGAATCAAATAAAATATTTCTTTGAATCTCATTTGAATGCCCAGTTATTTTTTTCCAGTGTGATAGAAGAGAGGAACTCTAAGACCATGCTCGGGAAAGTTGGTGCCCAGAGGCAGAGGAACACTAACTGAGCAGTGGCACTTAGGGTGTAGAGAAAGGAGCTAGGGAGAGCAAACTGTGACCTCTGCATACTGAAGAAAATTTCTCACAACTTTTGTTACCTCCTCAAAAGGAATTTAAGCTCAAATAGACTAATGCACAAATTTAGGATAATTCCAAACCCAAATAGAGACGACAGCAAAGGATTTCTCAAACCGCCCTCGCCTCTTCAGGGCCTTTTGTATTATGGTCATGGAATGTTTTCAATAAAAGCCCAAATGAAAGTTGGAAATATCCTCTAAGTGTGATATTTCTAGTGCGGATTCACCATAAACCTACTTTTCCCCTACTAAAACGAATACTTTTTCATAGAAAGAGATTTGTCTTTCCAACACAGAGTCAGTAACCTTGGATGAAATCACAATCAGAGGATGAACTTAATGCTAGCTGTAGCCCAATGTGAGCACCCCCAGGACAGTGTGTCTATACAGAGGGATGGAGTGAATGCTGCCATATCCTCACCCCCTCAGCCCTGGGGCAGCTCTGCAAGGTCTGTGGCAGAGCCTTCTCTAGGCTCTGCAGAGGATATCCTTGTGCATAATGCAGGCAGGGAGCCCAGTGAAGGCCATACCTGCCACCCTGCTCACGAGGGCCCTGTCTTAGTTTCCTGTGGCTGCTGGAACAAATTACCCTAAAGTTATTGACTTAAAACCTCAGCCATAATTGTCTTGCAGTGCCAGTGGCCAGGAGTCTGAAATCAAGTTGTGGGCAGGGTTGCATTTCTATAGGAAGCTCTATAGAAGAATCTAGTGGTGCCATTTTTAGCTTCTGGAAGTTATTGACATTCCGTGAATTGTAGCCTTATGGTTACGTCTGTGAAGTCCCTGTCTTCAACATTACACCACCTCCTCCTTTTCTGTCACCTGAGATTATGGACTGAATATGTGTGACTGCCTCCAAAATTCTCATGTTAAAATTCTAAACAGAATGTGATGTTACTGAGAAGTGGGGCCTTTGGAATGTGATTAAGTCCTGAGGCTGGGGCACTCATGAATGGAATTAGTGCCCTTATAAGATGGTACAAATAAATGAACTTCCTCAGTTTTTTATTCACGGAAGGATGCAGAGTTAGTGTTCTGCAACATGGATGTGGGCCCTCACCAGAACCTAGCCATGCTGGTACCCCATCTCAGATTTGCAACCTCTAGAACTGTGAGAAATAAATTTGTACTGTTTATATGCTGCTTAAACTCTACATATGTTATTCTATGCAGCCTGAACTGGCAAAGATAGCTGCCCTGTATCATTCTTATCATTGAATTTAGGGTCCACCCAGATAAATCAGGATGATCTCCTCATTCCAAGATATTTAACATAATTACATCTGCAAATATTTTCTAAATAAAGCAACATTTTCAGGTTCCAGGAATTAGAATATGGACCTCCCTTTTGGGGGCCACCATTTAATACACTACAGGACCCATGAAGCTGCTAGAGGACTTGGTTTTCAAGAAGCCCAAAAGCTTAAGGTGAGCTTCATGGAGGGGATCCAGGAGGGGAAGGAAGAGGAAGACAGCCCAGGTCGATGCTTGGAATGGGGTAGTTCCAGGCAGTGGCCCCACATTTCTGACTTCATGTATATGGAATGTTCTTTTTTTTTTTCTATACTTTCATGATACTTTTGAAAGTATCATGTATGTTGGCTGTGGGTTTCCCTCTCTAACAAGCAGACCTGTATCAAAATATAACTTTGTTATTATTTTGAAATATTTGATATTAAAAAATTTACATTCAAAAAGGAATTTTCAATATTACACTTGTCAGCTAAAAAAGGGAAAAGCTGCTAAATACTTCAAAGATTATAACATTTTAGAGTTTTAATTTTTATTACTTATGCAAATAAAGAGTCTTGGCAGTGATGATTATTTGGAGTTTCCAGAGATGGAGTTTGCAGAGATCATCATTAATAAGACTTGAACAGGAAGCATGTGACCCATTTCAGGCATAAAAATATGATACCAAAAATAAAAGATTCACCAAAGCAAACTGAAGTCTCTATTGAAAACAAAAGTTATAGTGATTTAGTAGCTTTATATGAAGGCAACAGTCAACTTCACTAATACTTTGTGGTTTTTGTTTTATAAAAACGTGTCTTCATGTTTCGTATTGATACATAAGTTTTGTTTTCAAGAAGTGACATATATATGCCTCCAAATTCCCTCTAGTATACACTGGTGCAAAAAAAGTTAGAAAGGATTATTGTATGAGATAAGAATGAGGAAATAAAAGGTGTATATGTGTGTGTGTGCGTGTGTGTGTGTGTGTGTGTGTGAGAGAGAGAGAGAGAGAGAGAGAGAGAGAAAGAGAGAGAGGGAGGGAGGGAGACAGGTGGGGAGGGAGAGAGATAATGAGAGGAATTTAAGAGAGAATGAGCAAGAATTTGCCTCAGAGCCTGCAAAAACTTTATGGAAATTTAATGATAATAAGTCACAAAACTAAACAGTTGGATACCAACATAAGGGACAAAAAGAGACATGAAGGAAAACTGACCAAAAGAAGCAATATGACAGTTAAGTAGGAAAATATTTTCCAACTTTCCAGTCAATAAGAGTTGGTGGTCAAAAATGAACCAAAACCTACAAATATTGTTAATATTTACTTTGAAAGACTAAACAGTGTGAATATATTCACATAGTAGAACACCTTAGCGTTAAGAGTAAGAAACTCAACAGCATAACAATGTCAAAGAAGCCTGGAACATGAATGTTTTCTCTGATATAAGGAGGCTGATTCATAGTGGGGTAGGGAGGGGGAGTATGGGAGGAATAGACAAACTCTAGATAGGCAGAGGGGTGGGAGAGGAAGGGAGGGGGCATGGGGTTATAAATGATAGTGGCATGTGATGATCATTATTATCCAAAGTACAGGTATGAAGACATGAATTGGTGTGAATATACTATGAATACAGGGATATAAAAAATTGTGCTCTATATGTGTAATAAGAATTGCAACGCATTCTGCTGTCATATATAAATAACAGAAAAAGAAGCCTGGCACAAAAGCTCACGTGCTGCATGGTCCCTTTATATGATGAACTCATCTGTTTAGGGTGCTAGAAAGCAGAACAGTGTGACTATCAGGAGTTTGTAGACTAGGGTTTGTTAGAATAGGGTTCTGGGTTATCCATGAGTTGATGTTTTATAGCTTGATCTGGGGGCTGGCTACAAAGTGGGATCAGCTTTTGGAAATTCATTGAACTGCACACTTATATGCACTTTTCTATCTGCATATATTTTTCATCAAATTTAAAAAGAAAAGAATAAACTGTAAAATAAATCTCTCTCCTATTTTTCTTTCTGAAGATTTCTTCTAATATTTTTAAGGGGAGGGGGACAGAATAACATTCAATTCTATTTATTGAAGACCACTATTCTCATCTAAAATAAAAAACAGCAAACCAAGGGCTTATACGTTCTTGAGTAAAAAGGATCCACTTAAAAGCTGGGTGTTTGACCTGATTATAAATGTGATTGGGAATAGAGGACAGTGGAACTTGATTTCTGATAAGTGAAACACAAATCTGTTGGACCCACGGAGAACTGTTTTCCAACTACCAGGTGTTATGTATGACAGGCCACTGATGCTCCCTCAGTCCCCAGCCTCTCTCAGGGTGAGGTGGGCCACATAACCCATCATAACCAATGGATTACCAGTAGAAATGGCACATGTCACTTTCGTATGGAGGCAATTAAGAGACCAACACAACTTTTCTACCTCTCTGCCTAGCATGTTAAGAATAAAGGTTACATGTAACAGCAACCAAGGAAAAGATGGGAGTAATTTAAGGAAATCACTACTTATTTACATTAAAATATGAACTAGAAATGTTTTAATGTTTCATAATTATATAAAATAAAATTTTTTTCTGGCATCTTTTGCTGGTTCCTTTGAAGTCTGCTTGATTAGCAAACAGCTTTGATCTTGCTAATGTCCCTTGGGCTTTTCTGTTTGAAATGTCACCAACTAATATGAAATAACACTTTTGTGAAATATTTTCCCTCTTTCTCTCATTTTTGCCTCTATTAATTTTAATCTTATAAAAATCTCGTTCCATCATCAGAAAATTTGAGCAAAAAAATTAAAATAAGTTAAATTCTAGACCCAAATAAGTTGGAAACAATATAACCAATGGATTGTTTACTGATAACAACTCAGCATTAGTATGACTCAGTAATGAAAGCTGCTCATCAATTTGAAAGCTCAAAGAGAAAAGTGGGAAATGAGAAGGGAAGAAGAAGACCAATGAATGAAAGTGGCTTAGTTTAAGAGAATACAAGAGTGTTACAAGTGAGAAAGTACAGCTAATTAGGAAATAAGGAAATAAGGGTATTTTCTCAAAGTATAACATACAACCAAAAAAAGAGGCCATTATAGAAGTACATAGTTTATACTTTAATGCCTATTCTTCAGTCTACTAATTTGTCAATTTATTTACTTTATTTATTTTAATGTGCCCATAGCTTGCTTCTGAAATTGTATCCCTCTCCTCAGGCCTATGGGTAAAGTATAGACAGAAGATAACTAGGAAGTAGTCCAAGACCTTATACTGCTTGTCATAGCAATACCCCTTGTAATATTTTTTTTGTTTTGTTTTGTTTTTTTGTAATAAAAGTATGTAGGCCAGTGGTGTCTTCAGAGGAAAGCAATCTTCACATTCCAGAAACTCTTGGGAAGGTCACTGAAAGAACAAGCTGTGCACTTAGAAAATCGTGCAGAAGAGCTAGTGCTTCCTTGCACTAGAACTTCAGCTCTGCTTTGAAATAGCTCAGGGTCTGCTGACCTCTTTCAGTGAGTAAAGCCCAAGAGGCCATTCACCTGGGAGCTCAGGCAAGAGCAGCTTGGTGATGAACCCATGGGTTCAGCCTATTAGTTCATGGTCATATTTTTATTCAATGTACTTTGCTCCTGGGGTAGGGGCGGGCTTCAGCTTCAACATGTAAAGAATCAGCAGGTGAAAAAAAAAAAAAAAAAAAAAAAACATTT
The DNA here is from genome assembly GCF_047511675.1 of Marmota flaviventris. NCBI lineage: Eukaryota > Metazoa > Chordata > Mammalia > Rodentia > Sciuridae > Marmota > Marmota flaviventris. Next base: position 43,830,990 of record NC_092498.1, read on the forward strand.
GAAAAAGTCAACTGGAGAACTAGGGAAAGTGAAAGACTTTGTCATGTACAAACAATTCCAGGGGCTAGCATAGTGTGGGATGGTAAAAGTTGACCAGAATTTGAAACTAGAATCCTACACTCTAGTTTGTACCTACTTAAAATTACTTGTTATATCAAATTGTCATTTTTTTCTTATCTGTGAAGTGAGTGGATTTTACTAAATAATCTATGAAGTTTTTCCTCCTCTAATTCTATAAATGTTTGGTGAGGCTTCCCAATTGGCTCAAAAATCTGACTCAGTGTCACTGAGTGTGGCTTTGCTCTGGGTTTTCCCTACTGCTAGAGCATCTAGGAAGCCTTGGAGAATTCTTCTAGGACCTTCCACCCTGTGTATGACACAATGCCTGGGTCCCCTCTGCTTGTCCCTATTCTTGGCTCTCATTTTGCTCAGCTCTCAGGCAGTCCTAACATATGGAGAGTCTCCTAACTGCCACATTTTCTATGAAGAACTAAACATTGGCGTCATGTGGAGTTTGAATGGTCCCTTTATACATCTATTTCTTAAAATTTTAGGGCAAATATTTCTGAGATGAAATGATTAATATAATGTGTTAAAATTTGTTTCTGGGTCAATGCTAGCAATTAATGGATCATGTAGGATCTCTGACTTAACCATCCCAGAGCAGGTCCTGTGTGAGATGCAAAAGAAATATCTGAGTTTTTACATCATGCAAGCCTGGGCTAAAGAAGTGCTTATCATAGCACTGAACTAGCTGTATACAGCCTCCATCTCTTGAAGGCATATTTGTTTTGAAAGCAGTTGAATTTAGTAGTATAATAGAAAATAGATACATGGATAAAGAAAATGTGTTATATTACACAATGGAGTATTACTCAACCATAAAGAAGAAGGAAATTATGGCATTTTCTAGTAAATGGATGGAACCAGAGACTATCATATTAATTAAAATGAGCCAGACTCACAAAATCAAAAGTTGAATGTTTCCTCTGATGTGTAGAAGCTATTCCACAATAGGAAGGTAAAAAAGAGAGAAAGGTAAGGTCAAGGAGGGAGGTTCTCTCCAAAGAGAAGAAAGGTTGGTGAACTAGAGGAAAGGGAATGAGTTGTAGGGAGAAGGCACAAGATAAGGAAAGAACAGCAGAATGAATCTGATTTAACTTACCTGTGTACCTATTTGAATATACTACAGTTTTGCCATTATGTATATCCATAAGACACTAACCATAAATAAAAAAGATCAGTAGATTACAGGGAAGGGAACAGGGGCAGGGAGGAGGGGAGACAAAGGGGAAATACTGAAAACTGAAGTACAGAAAATTATATTCCATGCTTTTATAATTATATCAACAGGAATCCTAATGTTATATATAACTGAAAAGAACCAATTTTTTATTTTAACAAAAAGAATAGATCAGTGAGTCTTCACTCTGGCAATATGTTAGACTCATCACAGGAGTTTTTAAAAATTATCTTCATCTGTCCCCTCCCAACAATTAAATTAGGATCTCTGTGTTGAGGCCAAGATGTTGATAGACATGCCAATTTTCCAGTGGACAGGACTGAGAAACACTGCAGTTGGTTATTTTTTTCTGGGTCATTACCTACCACTTTTGCAGAGTGAAAACTGAAGAGATAATGTTTGGGTGGAAGTGTGAATCCTATTTAAAGCTGTGTGTCCTTAGGCAAGTCCTCTAACCCTTTTTATCCTCAATTTCCAACTAGAAGTGAGTAGAAAATATCTGTCCCTTCAAATTATTAAGAAAGTTAAATAAGTCATATTTGAAAGTATTTGATACACAAGGTATTAGTGTATCGAAACAAAAGGTATTAGTCGAATGTTGGATTTATTTTCTTTAACTTTGTTAGTTTAATTTTAAGTGACGACTACTGTCATGTATAACTAATTAGAACAAAAAGAATTAAAAAAAAATATTTAGGTGGTGAAAAACAGACAGTGACCATAGTCAATAATCTGGCAGTAAAATACATGTGGAAATATTGTGATCTTGAATTTAGTTCTCACTTTTACTTCAGTTTAGCTATCTCAGGCCGAGGACCTGTGGTTAGACTAATTCAGAAGCCCTTGATTGAAGTTTGATATACAAGTGGCTTACAGCCAGCTTCAGGTGAATGATGCAAACCTCCAGGCTGAGCTCCAAGACACCACTTGCTAGTGACAGCCTAGACCTAAGCCAAGAGTCAGGCTGGCCTTCTGGGCCTGTTAAGGTTCAGATCCAGCTGATGAGATGAGTGAAGTCAAGAATATGTGGTAATGAAAACATGAACTATACATCTCTTTCTTTATAAATAGGTGGTATGGCTCATGATATTTGGGGGAGGTGAATTAAAAAAAAAAGAAAGAAAAGAATCGTAAAAACTACTTAAACAAGCAGACAAAATTGTTTAACTATTTTCCCAATTGACTAATTTTTGTTTTCTAAGTTGCTGTGATTTAGTTTATGTTTTATAGTTTTCTTAGAATCTGTACATTTTAGAATCTAAGAAAGTAAGGGTCCTGAAAATATCAAATTTAAGATATAGTATTCACTGGCTTGAAGCAAAGAGCAAATGTCCCTGCCTTGTAATCTGATAGTTCTTTAGAACTTGATTTCACAAATAAAATGTTGGGAACCTCTCAAAATTGGTAAAACCAGTTTTAATTCTGCTCCATTGCAAATATTTTGGCACAATATGCGAAACAAAGTATGTTCTAGTTATTTCATAGAAATGTTGACCTTAAGAACATCTGTAGAAGTCAACTAATGCCTCTCCTCATATCCCATGGGAGTGGAATGGCTTGCTAAGATAACAAGAAGGACCAATAGCAGCACTGGGAACAGAAGCCAGGTATTTAATTTCATTCATACAACAATTACAGATGCCTGCTTTCTGATTTTGGAGCAGACTTCCATTTAAGCTTTCTTTTCTTTTATTTTTTTAAATACTTTTTAGTTGTCAATAGACCTTTATTTTATTTATCTATATGTGGTGCTAAGAATCGAATCCAGTGCCTCACACATGCCAGGCAAGTACTACTCAGCCACAAACCAAGCCCTAAGCTTCTTTTGAGAAATAAACTTTAGTTGTTCCAAAGAAATAATTTCCAACTTCATTAAAAGTTGATATCATGCAGGATTTTTCAAGGATTCATAGATTCTATATTCCTTGCATTCTCCCATGTTTGACAATATGCCTGTTACTTTTATAAACAAATAATTTTTGGCAGAATATAATATTTCTGGTTAAATCTCTGAAATTAGAACTTGGTAGTCTTCTTCTCTCCCCTGAAATTGAGTATTAATCTAGAGAAGTCAAAAGCAACCTCAATTCCTACTGTTGTCTCAATGTCCTTGGTTTTCTTGATGTCCAAAGAATTCTTCCTCTTCCTGAAGTTCATATATTTCAGATAACCTAGGTCTAAGCATTAATTATCCTTTATTACTTTTTCTTGGGTTATAGTCTTTATTCTTTCTTCATTTCAGATGAAATGCTCATCTGTGACATGTTTAAATAACTTTATATCCCTTTTGTTGGCATGTTGGCTATGGTGACACCTAGAATCCTTATACTGAACTTTGTTTGTTCATACCTATCATCTTTTCTCTACTTGTTTTAATCCTTGTGTGCATTGTGATCATCTGAAATTTTCCCACTGTATCAGAAGTTAGATTTCCAGTGGTATGTATTTTTTGCTTTTGCCTTTTCTACTTTATTTTTTTTATACAGTAGTGTTATGATTAAAAATGTGCTTGTTAAGTGTGGTGATCTCTCTCTTAGCACCTTTCTACTCTTGCATGTTCTATTTATTTTTTAATTCCATATTTATTAATTTTTGTAAAATAAATGTAAGTTATTCACATGAAGTTATCTTCATCCAGATTGAGTTCATCCTTTTGTCTTTACTTGCCATGCTCCTCATCGATTATAGATTTATCAATTGATTAACAGGTCACATTTCCACATCTTGGTCATTTTTATTGTGACAACTTGGATAGTGTATGGTAAAATCTGTTTGATTGCCCTTCCTCCCCATCTCTTGGAGCTGGGTGTTATGACTCATGCCTGTAATCCCAATAGCTTAGAGGCTGAGACAGGAGGATCACAAGTTTCAAAGCCAGCCTCAACAATGGGGGAGTTGCTAAGCAACTCAGAGAGTCCCCTGTCTCTAATAAAATACAAAAAAATAGAGTTGGGGGTGTGGCTTGTGGTTGAGCACTCCTGAGTTCAACAACGGTACTCCTCCTACCCCCCATAAAAGATTCAACTCTTGGTAAGACATTTTGGGTCTAATTTTGAAAACTGGATATTAATCACATTCTTTCCATTTTCTGGTAGGTGTAAATGAAGCCATGTATTTTTTGGTTTTGTTCTGAAATACTGTTAAAGATACAGTGTCAGAGCCAATTGCACTCAGCCAGGGGCACATGCAACTCCTGCAGCTTCTCCTGCTCTACACACCTTGTCACGATTCCCTGGAAATGAGCAGGTTCTCATACAGTGAGTGTAGGCACTCAAAAGCATGTCCTGTATTTTTCTCTTGACCTTCCAGGGGCACCTCCTCAGTCCACCTCTCTCCTTGTGGAAGCTGTTGGTGAAGAATGTCATCGCTTTGTGCACTCACAATATTAACATTGTTCTTAAAAATGAGATCAGGGCCAGAATACTGTGCCACACCAGAATCCACTCATTCCTTCCACATATGCTTTTTGAGGAGCAACACCGTGCCAAGTACCCTTTTTAGTTTATAGCAGTGAACAAAACAGACATGGTGCACGACTCGCGGATATTCCCTTCTATTAGAGACAAGACAGTATTGGATGACTAACAAAACATACATAGGTCAAGTAAAGTAAGTGTTCTGAAGAAAAATGCGGTATGTACCCCGGTGAGCGACAGATCTGCTATTCTGGAAGGGGTGGTTTGCAAGGACTTCTGAAAGGTGACATTAGAGCACAGACCTAAAGAAAGTGCAGGAGTGGATGTTGCAGATAGCCAGGGAAGGACTGTCCAGAAGAGGAATACAGATGGAAACCCATGTTTGAGGCAGAGTCAAGAGGCCAACAAGGCAAAGAGTCAGCAAGGAGAAGGAAGGGCAGTGAGGTCAGTGGTGGCGGGAACCAGGACACACATAGCCCAGGAAGATATTTTAAGATCTCTGGCTTTGGAGGAAGAAAAGAAATCACTGGAAGCTTAAGGTGGAGGAGAGACATGACTTTTTAAAAGAATATATTTCTTCTTCTAACTCTCTCGGTTTGTCACTTTCCAAATTGTATGGAAAGAGGGGTAAATTTTGTTGTGCCACCACTGGTAAATTCTTAATTTTTTTTTTTTTAGATGAAGGGTTGGGAGAAAGATTGTGAATCCACCTCACTCTGCCATCTCCTCCCCTGCTTTCCAGATGGAGAATTTTATTTCCAATGTGCTTCCATGTTAGAGGTTTGCAGGAAGGACCTCACATACATTTGCCCTCTAGGGCATTGTCACAAAGGGCTGCACCCTGGAGCTCCCAGGCACAGCTCAGGGAGCACCTGCACCCAGCCTCAGCCATCCTCCAGGAGCCTCTGCTACAACCCCAACAGTGTGTGCCCAGGCATTCCTATGCTTCACAGTTCCATTTCTATAAATAAATGACTCATAACAGTATTGTTCTTTGTTTAGCTTTCATCTTTCACAGAGTTTGAAGTGTTTGTAAGAAATTGTTGTAGATTTATTTTTAAAACCCTACCACCTTAAATCAAAGAATTGTGAAAACATCATTATGCTTCAAATTTCTTTTCTTATTAAAAAAAAAGTGATGCTAAATTTATAAAATTGTGTTTCATTGACATTAAGGAAGGGCTATCAAATCATTAAAATAATCAATGAACTATTTTTAAGTACCTAATATATACACAGGATTTCTTGAATATCTGAAAAAGAGGGTTTCTGATAAAAATTCACCATATCCTGCTCTTTTTACTGGAGCACTTCATATTTAATTGTGCCAAAGGGAGTTCCAAATTCCCCTCACAAAAATGTTCAGGTCTTGGAGCCTGATGTTTACTTCCTTTGAAGTTGTAGAAATAATTATGTGAGCACAGTAGAATCAACTGCATTTGATTTATTAGATTCTGGTTCAAAATTGTTTTATTATCATGCAAGATGTAAAGAATGTGTGATTTTATAGATTATCTAAAAAATAGGACACAGAATACACATTGGGAAAAAGCCTAAACTCTTTGTTTACATGTACAATATATTATGTATCACATCAATAAGCTTTTTTGTTATATATTATGTATTGCTAGTGCAGTTGTTTTTGTCAACATATTTTTATTAAGTATGCTCTGTATTTTGGTAGAGAAATACTGGCAACTAACTACACAAAGGTTGTGCATCACTATCACCTTTAGCAGCTGTATGAGAACTTTTCAAAATCTATAGTCATTATTCCCTGGTGTGGCTGAAATCTAGGGGAGCATTGTTAAATAATCTAATATTTGCTTGAAGTCCCCCAAGTTAAAATGAATCATACTATGAAGATTATGTTGACAGACTTCATGCAAACCCACTCAAGACCTTTGTGTGAGATTAAAAACCTCTATCTTGTCTCTATTTCAATTAAAACTTTAAATAAAATCACCAGAAAGAAGATATCATAATCATAAGAAGTCAATCAGCACTCTTATAAGCTAATATTACTTGAAGTTTCTGCCAAGAAGTATTGCAAACATTTCCATAAGAAGCTTTCTGTCATGTGCTAAGGGCACACAAATTTCTCTGTCCAACTGAGAACTCACCAATTCTTTCTACACTAAGTAAAAGTAAGCCAAACATATTGAAGTTGTGAATCTATTTTACTAGCTGTAAGTAGGCAAGATAAGCCAGTCTACTAAGTCATGAAAGGAAATGGTTAATAAACCACTTCAAAATACGAATATCATCCTTGCTATTTTCTAGCAATTTTCAGTTCAAGCTTGTCTGAACCAACATTCCCATATAAACAGGTTAATGGATGCTTGATTTCTCAAAGTGCCTAAGTAACAAATCTTCTGCATATCTTGAAATCAAAGCATATCTATGAGAAGCAGTTCTCCCAATATCAGTAAGTTACTGTGGATTTATTACAAATTAACAAAAATTAAACTTCAATACCCATCACTTGCACAGGCCTCTCCCCAGACAATGAAAAATTCCAATTAAAAAGAACATTTAACATTAGTCTCTGAACCAGAAAACTTGAAACACCATGAAATCTTCAGTTCATTTATGAGAGAATCTTAACAGTGATTTTCCCAGATTCTACAAGAATTTCAAAAATTTACATAGCCATTCCATAGGGAGGTGGGAAGGTGGAAAAAACTTCTAAACTAATAGTAAAAACAAAATTTTAATTAACCATGCCAGAACAAAGATTGAAATATCTTTCAATATATCTATTGAAAATAAAGTTTCTACATTTCCAAATTACTGGTGAATGAAGAGATCGAAGAATATGCAGCCAAAAATTATAGGGAAAAAATATATTTTACAGACATTCAGGTGGTTAATACAGATATTATGCTTTTTTAAATTTTGTGAGGCTTATAGTATTTGTAAAGTTTTCAAAATTTGCATCTTGATTTAATTTTGTTTCATCTTCTAAATAAGCATTCATTCTTAACATTGTATTTGGACTCTTAACATGTCCCCCTAAACAATATTGGCCTCAAGCCCCACAGAAGAAGTGTTTCCTTGGAGGTGGTACAACGTCAGTGATGAAAGAAGGCTGTGTTGAAAGATTTAAAGATTAGATTCATTAGCATCCTCTCACCTCAAGGCAAAAGACCAGAAGTTTGATGAATAAAGAGGCTGGAGAATCTGTCAAATCAATGTGTCCCCACCTCCCTTTACCTCCTCCAATTATGAAGAAGGTTTCCCTATTACCTCATCAAATGAGAAGGGTTTTGAGAGAAGCAAAAAAGACCTGAGCTTGTCCTGTGGGGTAAATAGCATTTGACTTTCCTTGATTCCTAATGACTGAGGTTGTCACTTTTTATAAGTAAAGGGAAATCAGAGCAGCGGACACAAGCTGTGCTTTCCAAGGAGAAGGGTACCTGAGTTCCCAGAAGTCAAGCTGTTCCCAGAGAGGGAGCATGTTTGGGAAGTTTGGAAAGGCCCACTCAAGGGAACTGCCTGGAGAAGCAAGGAGACCCACACGAGAGGAGTTGTACAAGGTGATCCCACCACCTTTGCTTTGCTTGATTTTGGGGTAAGGGGAGAAAGTTTCTATTTAATTGAAATGTGGAGCTCTGACTGATGCATTGAACTGGGTATTTTAATTACTGAATTGTGATGGCTCTTGTGGCAGAATGATGTGCCTGAGAGATCACTCAACACCTAGGAAAGACTTCAAGCCTGAAGGGATGTTGGGGGAAAGAACAAAGTTGGTTTTGTCTAGGTCTTATTAGCCCATTTGTGCAAACAAAAAGGATGGAAAGGACAGGGCTGTTCAATGCAGGGGTTCTAGATGTCTTCCCCAGAGGCCTTGCAAAGTCTTATAACTTTGCAAACTTTGGGGATAGGGGTAAGTCAGGCATTATTTCAGATAAAGTAGAAAACCAGACATGAGAACTCAAAGAATGGCACTCCAAAACTGGCAAGACTCATTCAAATTAAAAATGCTCATACCCCTGGGCCAGCAGTTCCCTTTTTAAATCTATCCTAGGAAAATATTCATACATGTGCATCAAAACAAACAAACGAATGAACAGGAAACTTAACAGAATGTTATTTCAAGAGCAAAAAATAGGCAATCACTCAAATGCTAATCAATTGGTGGTTTAAGTTATGGTCCTTCTATCTTATGAAACACTATTCAATAATTAAGTAAAATATGTGTAATGACATGCAAGAGCCTCCTGAAAATACAAAAATTTAAAAATGAATTTATAAAAGATATTCGTAGGGTCTGATCTCATTTCTAAAAGTATATGTGTATAAATTTGCATAAGGTTTTTAGAAGGATACAAGACAAACTTCTAATTTGGGAGAAGATAATTCAAGGTGGGGAGAGAGTACAGAAGGCATGCTCTTCTCAATTGATTAAACTTGACAACGAGAATATTCTTATGTACTAATTGTGTGAAATATCATAATAAAATATGAAAATTTTTCCTTGTACAACTTGAAAGTGTAGATTTTTGTAACACAGAGTCAGAAAATGAAATCAAACTCAATAATGATAATAAAATTTAAAAGGCAGTTACACACAACTGTAGTCCTAGTGACTTGGGAGGCTGAGACAAGAAGATCACAAGTTCAAGGCCAGCCCCAGCAACTTTGCAAAATCCAGTCTTAAAATAAAAATATAAAAAGGGCTGGGGAGGTAGCTCAGGGGAAAAGTGCCCAACACAAAATGTCTTATCCATTAACTAAGGAGATAGATTATATGCTGCTTGTAAGTAAAGAAATCATTGGGTCAATATTCTCAAGTCATCAAGTATTTATTAAAAATAGATTGTATTTTCAGTACTAAGACACAAATATAACCAAACATGATAGAGTTTCAGAAGGTAGAAAGTAGAGACATTATATCTGGGTTAATCAAAGAGATACTGACAAATTATCAAATTTATTATCAATATTACAATGATAAAATAATCAGAGATTATTAATAAAATATGGCATGGAATGAAAAATCTCATCACAATATTTTATTTTATGTTGTCAACGACTTTAAGTGCCTGTGGTCATCTAGGAAATAAAGGTCAGAATCACAATTTGATTCTGGGTTTGGTAGGGTTACGTATTTCATTTCTTCTGTATCAACATACCTCCTTCCCACCCGTCTGGCAGTTGGAAAGCCTTGCAGGAAAAAATGAGGGATGTATTTCAGTGCTTAGAAATATAAATAGAAACCTACAGTTAGATTTCCAGGGCTTGAATTATATTTTCTTCTAAGTCCCCCTAAAAGAGCTCAGAATACAAAGGAATAAATGACCTGTGTAGGTCAAGGAAAATCTGACAGTGAAAATCATATGATTCCTACTCACATACTTTCCCATTACTTTGCATTTCATATGAAAATCTCTCCTTGTCTCTCTCCTCTCTCTCTCCTCTGCTTCCCACTCCACACCCCCTCCAACTTTACTTCTCTCTAAAGATTAATAATCTCCATCATGGCCATTATTGAGGCTCTTCTGTTTCCCTATTTTAGTTTTTGTGTCTGGTATGGACTGGGTATGGCTAGAGTGTCTCCCAGGGTCCACTGTGGTTGGAGGCTTAGTTCCCTGGATGATGACATTAAGAAGTGATGCATAAACTTTAAAAGATAGGACCCAGTGGGAGGTCCTTAGACATTAAGACCATGCTCTTGAAAGGCAGTTTTCACATGGTCCTTTGAGTTCTTATCAGACGATTGTGATACAAGGAGCAAGCCTGGCTTCTCCCATCCTCTGCTCCTGGTTCAAGATATCATCACTTATTTGCTTCCAAAGTGCTTCTATAGTTGCTATCCAAGTCATGAGGTGAACAACCAAGGGGCAAGGCAGCCTTTACCATGAAGCCTGCATGAGGGCATTTGGATTTTGTACCTGCAAAACTGTGTACTAAATAAACCTCTTAATCTTCATAAGTAGTTTGGATCAGGGATTTCATTATAGTGACACAAGGCTAAATAATATATCAACTATGCCTTGATTCCATCCTGTACTCTACATAACATTGCTATGAGAACTCCACTATTACTTAATGTGGGTGTGTCTCCATGTCAAATCCCCAAGATTGCACACACCAATTGGTCTGCTTTGATTGAGTTTTCCACTTTTGGTACAATCACTTGTTGTCACAAACCATATGACAATGGAGCTCTTGCCTCTGGGGACTTTTGATTGAGGTCCCCCCCAAAAAAGATAGTATATATGGGGAAGAAATAATTAATGTTTTTATAATGATAGCCTTGTAGCATTAGGTGGAAAAGCCAGACTTTTGTAAGGAGAATTAGAAATAAGAAAATAGGGGACAATCTCTGAGAATAAGTCAGAAAAGCAAGGGGCTTCAGGTGGCAGGAAGAAACTGGAAGGGGAGAGAAAACATCACAAAGTCATTTCAATATGGTAAAGCTCAAAGGAGAAATTCCTGGAGGTAAAAGAGAATGTTTCCCTTGCATAGAGAACTAGGACAACTGCTAATAGAGAAATATAACATTGAGTGGCACTTGCCTGCGATCCCAGTGCCTTGGGAGGCTGAGGCAGAAGGATCACCAGTTTGAGGCCAGCCTCAGTAACTTAGTGAGACCTTAGCAACTTATCAGGATCTTATCTCAAAATTAAAAACAATAAAAAAGGTCTGAGGCTGTAGCTCAGTCGGGGGTAGAGCACCCCTGGGTTTAAAGTACCGGGAAAAAAAAGAGAGAAAGAAAGAAAGAAAAGAAGGAAGGCAGGTAGTAATATTGCTTAGTATCAGGTAAGAAATCTGCATTGAATGATAAATCCAGGTCAGACATTGGATGGAACTGAGCATCCCATAGTATCTTTTTTTAAAAGACTCGAGGGAAGAAAAAAGTACTGGAAATTAAAATGAAGAAAATCATATGACATGCATTTATGAATATGTCAAAATGAACCCCACTATATTATGTGTAACTATAATGCATTATAATTTTAAAAATTGACCCAAATCTAACTTAAAGCTAAAATTTATCGTTTAAAGTCTTCTAGACCAATTAAGATATTACCTATAATGTTATTCCATCTTATTTGTTACTTTTAGGATGAATCTTGTGCTTTCTTTGTTTACTTCATTTCACTGCTAAAACTATCATTTTTAGTTATCAAGAAATTTATCAAGAGAAAGAAATAGATCACTGTTTCCATCACACCAGACTCTGAGTAACTCAAGGGGAGGGACAGTGTTATTCAACTCTGCGTCCTTAGCAACCACCCCAGGGTCTGGCTCCTTGCAGCTGCTTAATAAATATTTGTTGAATGATTCAGACCTCAAGCAGACCACCCCTGGGACCAGGTGTTGTGTTACCAGATCAACGGCAGAGGTGATTGAGCAATCAAGCCAGTCAGAGAGAGAATGTGGGAAAGATAAAAAACCGCTGTAAACATGACTTTAGTATTTCTGAACACATCAATAGCAGGCCAAACTGGGAATAGACAGACTACTGTGCCTGGGACTAACCATAATCAACTAATAGAACAGAACTGTTTCGGCCTAATACACCAGCAACAGCTCAAACTAAAGGGATGTGTGGTGCTTTAAACCTTTCTAGAAGTCTGGGAGTATTCAAATAGTAACACGGAGCACTCTTCTCATGGAGACAATTTGCTTAGACCCACTGCTCTAAGAAGCTTCCTTTGGCAAAATAGTAAATATGTGTATAGCTAGAGGTTTTTCTCTGCTACTTTTGGCAAATTACCAAACAGCAATATACTAAAGGGATTGCATGGGCCAAGTAGAAATAAGTGATCTTTTCTACCAACATCCCTGAATCCATTAAAATCTATTTTATAGAAGACCTGGCTTCCAATCCACAGTAAGGTCAAAAGACAAAATTGCAATGAAATTTAATCATAGTTTGAACTGGCTTTTATGCAAGATTAAGGAATCAGGATGGCCTCCATTCTATAAAACAGAATGAAAGTCCCGTCAGGCAATAGGTAAGTGGTGGGTGTTGTAAGATAGGAACAAGAAAACTAAACAATAAGAAAAAAAACTGATTGGTGAACATCAGGTTACTTCAGGTGACTTTTTGGTAGTGATTAAAGCAGAGGGGGATTTATGATGCTGACTCAGGTAGACTGGAATCTGCTGTTTTCAGGAAAAACTGGTCTGTTTGGAGGTCTAGTTATTTAAGGTTTGAGTGGCATGTAGTTAGTATGAGTGAGTGTTTTGATTGGTCTGGTCTATTGGGGCACAGTACAGAAGCTCAGTCCAGGGCAATGGCCTCCCATTAGACAATTTTGTCTAAATTGTCCCCTTTAATCTGTCGGAAAGCTAAAGCAAATGGTAAAGGGAGATTTTTTTCAGAATCTTTTACTAGCTAACTAATACATGAAAAGGAAATGGGCTGGGGCAGTGAGGGGAACCATGGCTAAGTTACTCTGTTACATTCCCTTATATTTTACTTGAAACTGACTTTAACTTAAATTTATCTACTATTCTTCTTAACATTATTTTAAGAACCACCATTTTTCTTTACACTGTCAAGAACAAAAATCAACCTTAACAAAAATGAGTACACATTTTTTAAGTCTGGTATTCACAAACGTTTAAGGATAAAATTTATTTTTTATTAAAAAGGGTGCCGGTTTTACTGATTTACATGTAGTAGAGGTTCAATGAGGATTGGTATATTCTCATTTTAAAAATCACCTAAGTATGTCAGAGGATACTCCATGACAATTTCATAATTATTATAGGATTTAGCACCATTTGTAATTTTAATTTCATAACATAAAAGTAGGGAGAGGGAAGTAGGGAAATAAGAAACATCTTGCCCTGGAGCTAGGAAATGTTTTGAGCCTGGCATCACAATTAATACAAGATGCCGCAGTCTGGCTGCAGCAAAATAAGGGGGGGGGGGGGTGGGGGGGGTGACGAACAACTTGTGTATGTTGATACAGCAGGAGTGGGAGCCGTTCATTGTAGGACAACAGAGGTATTTATACATTCCACACAGCTTATCTTAATTAGCATAAACTAGATACATCAGTCAACCAATAAGGAATCTCCACACTTAATGGCTCGCTGGCATTACTTCACAAACCACTCCCTCTGGCAAAATACCAGGTGCCATCCAGACTTGTTTACAGACCTTAACAACAAGAGTAAAATGAAATCTTCCTAAAGTGTGAATTTCCACAGGCTTTTGCCAGTCAGGCACAGACTTTGGGTTAGTAGCCATATTTGCGCTAGAACCAAATTCTGCATTAGAAGAGATATGAGTAAGACAGGACCTAAATGTGTAATTCAGAAAAAAAGCAGAGGTTTTTAAAGAAAACTGAGCCACCCAAGAAGTCCCATTCATTGTCAGAATGAAATTTGGTGCTCTGATTAAATTGAAATCAATAACTGTTTTAAGGGATACAAAAATACATGAGAACCATATTTTTCCCTACCAGCAATTGTAATGTAATTGAGGTGATTTGGATAGGAACTATTTACATGTAACGTAAGACAGGCCAGAATAAGTGTCAAATCAATATTTAGACCAATAAGTGCTAACAGAATGAACAAGAGCTGAAAGTTCCTGTAGGCACAAAGGATAGGAGACAGATTCTGACTTGGGTCAAGAAGGACAAGCAGGGTAGTGGAATGGAAATGGTAAGAGGATGAGAAACTTTACAGGTTCAATTAGTAAACACACTGGTTGTTAGGTTGTTAGGGCATGTGCCAAGAAAGGTTAGAAATATTAGTTTGGAAAGTCAACACTGAAACCAGTCTGTGGAAGGCAGACTGAGGACTACAAAATACTTTTAATAGAGATGTAATACTACTGAAAGTGTTTGAGGAGTCAATGGACAAGATTAATACGTTAAAGCCTAAGAAGAATGTGGAACCCATGTGAGCATTAAGCTAGTGTACAGACTCCGTGATCTACCACTCACATGCAGGGACTGAGATATTCCACAGTACACAATATACGTTTAATAAAAAATATGTTGAGTGTCTGAGAGAAAGAAATGCCTGGAGGAATAAGAACTGTCAAGAAGTCATGGTCCAAGTCATGCTTGGGCCAGAGGAAGTAAGTTTATGTTCTAGAACAATGGCTCTCAACTCAGGGTGATTTAGCCTCTCAAGGGACATTTGGCAATACCTTCAGACATATTTGAAAATATTTTGGTTTTCATGACTCAGATGGCACTACCTAGGAATGCAGCTAAGTCTCCTACAATGCACAGAAGAGTCCCCAACAACAAAGAATTTTCCAGTCCAAAATATTGATAGTGCCAAGATTCATGAGAATGTCTGAAAGGAAAGTTGTCAAAAATTAAAAAAAAAAAAGTTAAAACAAAGTGTAGATACATGAACTTTGTTACTGCTTTCAAGGATTCCATGGGATTGTCTTTTGAGTCATTGAGGAATAGTCACATTGTAGGAAAACAAGAGCTCAGAGAAGCAGTTGAATAATTCAAGTCTGCAGGCTGATAGGCGTGGGTTGAAAGCTGCTGAATTCATGAGAAAGGTAAAATTTACAAATAGAACTTGAAGTTGGAAGCAGAAAAGCCCAGACAGGAATTTAGGGAGGAAGTTAGGATTACTATTCTAGACTCAGTGTCAACAAAGCTGGTGTGAATCTTACCTTTCTGAGTATGTTAGTGAAGGAGATGAACATTAAACACATTATCTCTAGTATATCTATATAATTGGACATTATAAATTCTGTGGGAAAATGTATAGGGTTCCTAGGTGAAAGCATAACGGTTGTAATCAGGACATATCTGTAGATTGCAGAATAACTTCCTTAGTAAATAAATGTCATTACACTGAAAGAAAAAATAAATTTGTCAGGTAAAGAAAAGACAAAAGGATGTTCTAAGTGATTGAAATGGTATGTTTTAAAAAGGAAGCCAATGAGAAAAAAGAGAGAGAAAAAGAAATAGTCTGGGTGAATGATCTGAAACAGAACAGATGGGCAGTTTGAAGGAACAGAGGCTGAGGTGAGAGGTATGAGTTTGAAGAGGTAGGCAGGGGATGGATAATGTGAGCTTGGGGGCCATGTTGAGGCCATTGAATTCAATCCAGTTGAAATAGGAAGGGTTTTAAACAGGGAAATGAGAAGATTTATTTTACATTGTCAAAAGAATGTTTCATATTCCTACAATTTTTAAGTGCCTGTCATAAGGACAATAGAGGAGACAAGAGGAGAAATATGGAGATAAATAGGTGACTATTATAGTAGACAAGGCAAGAGACAATGGCAGCTTGTACTAAAATCAAGTGATAAATTTGTTGAAGAGAAATTTTTTAAAAGTCAAATTATTCAAGTAATTCTTCCAGCGGGGACGATAGAATAGACAAGGGTGAGAGAGAACAATGACAGAAAAAGGAGTGTCCAGGTAATCCATCTGAGGCTCCCGAGGCTGCTGTTAACAGAGTACCACAAACATGGTGGTTCATGACAACAGCAATTCATTCTCTCACAGCTCTGGAAGGCAGAAATCCAAAATTCAGGTGTTGACAAAGCCATGTAGTTGCTGAAGTCTCTAAGAAAGAATTCTTATTCAACTCTTTCCGCTTTTGATGGCTCCAGGCATTCCTTGGCTTGAGGCTGTATAAATTCAGTTTTCTTCTCTGTCTTTACATGGTCTTCTTCTCTTATTTCACTTCTTATCTCTCTGCCTTTCTCTTTTAAAGACACTTGTCACTGGATTTAGAATCCATCTAGACATTTTGAGATGATACCATCTTGAGATTCTTAATTTATTTACAACTGCCAAGACCCTTTTTCCAAATAAGGTCAAATTCACAGATTCTAACATGTGGGCACATCTTTTAGGAGCCACTATTCAATCTACTGTATTGGCTGTCTATCTGACTTGAGCATTTGCATAGGAGAAAAATTCAAGAACAGACTTTAGAGGAGAAAGAGTTCAGTTAGACATATTACGTGGAAAGATGCCTGTAAGCTAAATGAGGTGTCTAAGAGTTTATGGTCACAAGAGGTTTATATGTTAGTCACTGGTGTATTGATAGTATTTAAAGCCTTGGAATGGATGAGATTGCCTAGGGCAAGTATTTAGTGGGAAGATGTTGGACCTTGGTTGCTATTTTATAATTCCAGGTTTTAAACATCTGGTTAGGACTTGGCAAAAGAATTAAATAATGAACTGCCAGATATGTGTGTGTAAAGAAGAGAATGTAGCACTTGGATGGTGGTGAGCAAAGGTAAACAACTAGGTTCATTCAGAGTTTTCAACAAGTGGATATATAAGGAGATAAAATTGATAGTATTTAAAAAGAAAAAGACATTATTCCTAAAGAGGAAAGAAAAGGAGGTTATTCCTATAGAGAAAAAAAAATATTCAGCTTTTAATAGTGATTAAAATTTCCAGGAGAGAAGGTTAATTATATGACACTACATACGGTAACTTGAACTGAAGGGACTGGGTCATTGCATGGTCTGGGGAGTAAAATATTTCATATGTTATAACCACTGGGAAAAAAGGGATAAGCTTTTATATATAACCAAATAAAATGTTATAATCTGGTAGCAAATGTGTTATATTTCGATTACATAAGTTACTCTTCATTTGGATTTTTAAATTCTCCTTTAAATGGTGAATTTGCTAAGACCAACCAAAATGATCACATATGTCTTTTGTATCACCTTGTATCAATGTCCTTTACTCCTAGGGTAAACCAAAAATATTCAATTAGTTAGAACAAGTCAAGCTTGAATCCCAATCTCATTATTTACCACAACTGATTCCAAGTTAGGATTCCTCCAAATATTCATTCTCTCTCTAGTTCTACCATGTTCCTCTGTTGATATTTTGTAAGCTATGGACTAAATACTAAGGTCAAGCACCACCAACCCTTCTCCACAGAAAACAGTACAAAAATGGGAGTGGTAGTGGGGAGGTGTTCGCTAAAATATTTTAATGGATATATGACAAAAAAGTGAGAAAATATGTATAAATATTAGAATGTTCTTTTGTACTAATGGAAATAATCCTGTAATTTTATCCATATGATTCTTTTCATCTGTAGAACAAGAAATTCATTCAAGGAGTCTTCTTTTAATTTAGTATATAGACCATGCATAAATCCAAGCTTTAGCCATAAACAAAACAAAAAACCCCAAACCAACTAAATTAAGAATTAATCACATTGCCAGCTGCTTGAGTTAAGACATTGAGTAAAGAACTCCTGATAAGTGCTGTAAGTCAGCAAATTCAGCATCAGCTAAACTATGTCTCCCCTTTTGGTCTAACAGATTCATTCACACATAGATGCTCTAGATTTTTGCCATCACAAATTAATAAAGCACTTCAAATAATATTATGCAAACTTTGTCCTGCCTATTTTATTAGAAATGGGCCTCTCAGATTTGCTGGTATCTGGATATCTGACTCTGATTATACAGGAGAGGTGATATAAGCACACATGAAGAAAGGTGGCTTTCCTTTTGAAGGTCTTAGGCAAGGGTGTTACAAGTCCCCAAGCAAACCAAGAAGGCACAGGACAAGGGAATAAGGTCACTTCTGCTTACCAAGGAACTTTGTGCAACTTAAGGTTTATGTACTCTCAAAATCTGACTCTTCCCATTTAATTCTATTTTAATCCATAGGTTTCTCCTCTTGCCCAAGAAACGCCTGAACTTTTACATGAGAGTAAGACTGAAAGTTAAACTGATTGTGTAACTGGTGGCCTTGAGGATAAAATTTTGAGTTTTATTTTCTGTTACTAGTATTCCATTACTGGAAATTTTCAAAGACCTTTTCATATAATCAAGGAAATCAGCTATTCCTGTGTGATCAGAGCCAAGGATTTTGCATGTTGAGCAGATTGTCTTCTCTGAGTTCTCCAGTGCACCAAGAAACAACCAACCTCCATGATACTCCTGCATTTCTCAACATAATCCTACTATTCCATGACACTGAACGTTTATTTAGTTCTTAAAGTCCATTATTCCAAGCAAACAAGGGTGAAAGTTTAATTTGTTGTTTTGCCCCTGCTTGCCATGAGTTAGCAAAGTCAATTATCTGATAATAATTTTATTCTCAAGGCCTTCAGACATAAGTAGGTCAAATGGTCTCAGATTTCCATTTCCTTAAGAATCTGGATGCCTGTAATTTCTTCCGGTACTATTTATTATTTCTGTCAGAATACTAAGTTGTAAATAGTAGAACTAACTCATACTACTTTAAATAAGTAAAGGAATATATCACAGCATATTAGGTCTCACAGGATCTGTGGGGTCAGAGATCCAGTGAGAGAAGCAATGCAGGATGGAAAAATGTTTACTGGTGCCACTCTTGCCACATACTGACTCCGCTCTGCAACCTTCACAAATACTGCAACTCTCTATGAAGTTGACTGATAGGGACTGAATTTGAAAATCTGCACCACTGCTGCACATCAGCTGCCAGATATCACTATGGCCGTCCCCATGCAGAGAGCAGGGATTGAATGTCTAATCCTCAGCGTCACAGATCAAAGTCTCATGAGGTTGCATGCATGGAAACCTTGTCACCCATGGAGCATCCTAGTTAGAAGGAAAGCTAAGAAAGTGACTTCCAACTGTGACAACTTACATTTCACTTACTGTAAAAGGGGTACTTACAAGTTTGGGAGTAATGTTGAATTGCCTCTTATTCATCCCATTGGTGATAGAAAGATTCTGCCCTAGGTTATATAGCACCTAGCACTGGGTTTATACTCACAGACTGGAGAAAGGGGACTCTATGCAGGAAGTGCCACAGGAATGTGGCACTTGGGACTATAGCAAACAAGCTGGGGCTGTGGAAAGCAAGCTTTGCTGAATCTATAGAGTGGATGATCCCTGGTTCTAATGGGAAGATGTGATCTGCTTGTTGAGTAATCCTATGGGCAGTTAATGAAATGAAGCTCACTGTTCATGGGTTAGCAAAATTTGTGCCTGGTGTCTATGATCAGGAGGGCTGATTAGGTATAGGACCTTATAAGTCAGACAACAGTGGGGAGGAAAGCTTGTAGTTAGGTTATTCAAGATCCTCCCAACTTTATAGGACGTTGTTCTAGTCACCTTTATTGCCATTGTGATGAAAACACCCAACCAGAACAATTGAAGAGAAGGAAAAATTGGGGAGCTCGTTGTTCCAGAGGTCTCAGTCCATAGGCAGCTGGCTCAATTTCTCTGGGCTTGAAGTGAGGCTAAAAATCATGGAGCAAGAGGGAGGCAGAGGGAAGCAGCTCACATGGTGATCAGAAAGCAGAGAGAGAAAGAGACTCCACTCCAGAGATATAAAATGCATACCCCAGCTGGGCGTGGTGGGGCACACTTGTAATCCCAGTGGCTCAGAAGACTGAGGCAGGAGGATCTCAAGTTCAAAGCCAGCCTCAGCAAAAGTGAGGTACTAAGCAACTCCATGAGATCCTGTCTCTAAATAAAATACAAAATAGGGCTGGGGATGTGGCTCAGTAGTCGAGTGACCCTGAGTTCAATCCCCAGTACCAAATATATATATATATATATATATATATATATATATATATATATATATATATATATCCCAAAGCCACACCCCCAATTCCCACCTCCTCCAGCCACAACCTACCACTTCAGTTACCACTCTGTTAATCCTTATTAATTCACTGATTGGGTTAAGGCTCTCACAACCCAACCATCTCTTCTCTGAACTTTCTTGCATTGTCTCACACGTAGGCTTTTGAGGGACACCTCACATCCAAACCATAACAGATGGCAAAAAAGCCCATCCTATTGATCCTTAAGATAGCATATCATACTATTGACCCATAGAAGGCCACATATGTGACATATACCTAACACTAATTATTAATATGCATTTTGTTTTTAATTTTTGTTTTAAACTTTTTCATATTGAACATTCAATTTGATAAATTGCTTTTAAATTCTATATTATATCATGAATATTTTCCAATGTCAAAAATAATATTTAAAATATTGTTTTAAGTGCATACATAAAATTATAAAGACATTGTTCTTCTTTAGGAAAGGCTGTGTTGCACAT
Organism: Marmota flaviventris; assembly: GCF_047511675.1. NCBI lineage: Eukaryota > Metazoa > Chordata > Mammalia > Rodentia > Sciuridae > Marmota > Marmota flaviventris. Next base: position 43,851,659 of record NC_092498.1, read on the forward strand.
GAATGTTTCTGAAATAAATTATTTTTTATATTGTGTAACCTTTTTCCTAATGTTAAAATTTAAGCTGTCTCTGGCTTTCACTGTGTTAAAATGTGTTATGGTTATTATTTCAGTCAGAGTACTAAGTTGTCAATAGTAGAACCAACTCATTCTACTTTAAATAAGTAAAGGAATATATCACGGCATGTGATAATTCTTCTTAGGCCAGATTTTTAGGAATGCAGTTAATATGCCAAAGGTAAAACATTTTAAAGATCTTAAAATATCCACTTAGTATTTTAACCATTTGCAAATAGATTTATTTTATAAGAGTAAGGAGGAAATACTAACATTTTACTCAACTGTATAGTAATGTTTTGAAGACCGCTTGTGAATAAATGTAGGTCTTCAAAGAATCAGGCCGGTTTTAAATGATTATCCTTTCTTTAGGTGATAAGTCACTTCTGAAGTTTTCTTTTTTTCCCCCCACTATTTTTATGCTTTTTAATTCAGTATCTTTCAGGATCATAATTATTAAAATCCCTGAAGAGAAAAGACAATTTAAAAAGATCAAATAAATATATTTATTTTATGAAGAGAAGGATGAGACAGTGCCAATGTAAATGTTTACATGTATGAGAGACAATTTTATAGGAAATAAAGGCAGCTGTTTCCTTTTTCTCCTGATGTATATTAATAATAATAAGTTATTGACTCATTTAAAGTATGTCTGTTTGACTTAGCAAAATGTTGACTGGAGAATACTACCAATTAAAAAGAATAAGCAACGATACTATTTGACTTTGACAGATATTTCTCTTGCATGCTCTCTAAAATATAGCCACAGTCATCAGCATCAGTTATGGTAGACAATGGGGTATGCTTGCTCTGAATGCATTCAGCAATCATTTATAGGGCCTCATGATGTAGCAGGCATAAAAGATTCTACCTCCCTTATTTTAATCTGTATGCAAACAGATAGTATGCAGACAGTTGAAATGTAGGGTGTGGATGCTGTGCTAGAGACTGAAAAGAGTGCCCTAGTAATCATAACCACCTATTTTTAAAAAGTTCTTTGTGTAGGTTCAATATATATTAACATTTGTGGAATATTACCCATGAAGAAACCAAAGTTAGGTGAGATTTGAACACTGACCCAAGATTGTGCAGATGGTAAACTGCAGATTGCTTTCAATCATAGGCTGTAGAGATCAAAGTTCTTAAACACTGGGTCAGCCATCTAAATCTTAGAAGAGATGCCTTAAGTCTGCTAAAGAATGGGAATTGAAGGGGTTGAGGAGAGCTTTCAGTAGGAGTTGACAGGGATTGGTCAGTGGTTGGGAGCTAGGGTGTGGGTTGGAGGAGAAGTCACACTGGAAGAGAAAGTGACTTTGGAGGCATCAGCATCTCAGTCACTTGTTCTTTAGTTAAGAACTTTTAAATCACTGTAAGCCCTTGATGAATCCTTATTACACTGAAAGCAGCAGTTTTCAAATGAGGGTGATCAGTTTATAAGAAGGGTAAAGTCATCATGTTTTTTCTTGATTTAAATAAAAATAACATCCATTGGATATCACTTGCATTGCCCTGTTGATCTTTGGCCAAATGTTTTCAACTCCTGGTCTCTGTACCTTGTTTCCCTGAGCCTCTAACTCCTTTGTAGTCACCTTTAGTTCCTCCTCCTAATCTCTGAAGGGAGGCTCTCTCCTTCCCACAGATGGCATCTGCTGTTCCCCTCATTCCCGGGGAAGTTTCTCAAGCACAGTTTCCTGGCATCTCACATGCTATCTTGTGATAGATCCTCATGTAAATTCTGGAATCAAATGTGCATATTCTGGAATATGATTTTATTGCAGGGCCTCAAAATGTCTACTACCATGCCTTCCTTTCAAACATTTGCAGTCACTTTCTTTTAGAAGGAGGAGCAAGAACCAAAATTCATTATTCTCCTTTCAGCTTTTTTTGAAGTTCTGATTTTTCTCTGGTCAATTAATCCTCATTCAAGTGGAGCCTGTGCTTCCTCTGTGCATGGTCTCTGTGCTGGGCCTTTCTTACATCATACATCAGTGTAAGTAAGTGTGAAGAGATTCAATTTGCATTATTTTTATGGTTTAGTTTCTTCTCTGGAAAATAAATTGTATTTAATTTTTCTGATACTTAGGTACAACTCTTGCATCTCACATAATTCTGTTTTTGTTTGTTTTTAAATCAGCTACTGGAGCTTTAGCAGAATCCACAGACAATAATTCCCTTTCCTTCCTGAATTCAGAACCAACTGAAAGATGGCCCTAAAATATGGATTGAAGAATCTGGCTTCAGATCTGCAGTCACAATTGACCTCCATGAGCTAACCCCTGAAGGAGCTAGTCAGAAGAGTGGCCCAGGGCAGAGCTGGAGACTCACTAACCTTCCCCAGGGCACCATGAGGGGGTCACGCCTACCCTTGTTGGCTCATCCCTCTGGGGAGCAGTGAGTGAAGGTGGCCAGAGCTGGGGCTGGTGTCTTTCAGCAAATTTCTTCTGATGGAAGCAAGAGACAAGGGAAAAAGATTCTTCCTTGTTGAGATATGAAAATAAACTTTTTTAAAAATTTTATCTTCTTTTATAACATTAACTCCTATTTTCTTTACATTAGCCTTTCCTGTTTCATTGTATGAAAGGAATTCTCTGTTAAGTAACCACTTAGGCAGTGCTCTTGGCTGTAGTTATAGAAAACATCTTTTGTCTCACATTTTTCAAATTGAGACTCTTTCAATATATCACTTTATCTTCTATTGTAATAAACTATCAAAAGGCAAAATTTCAACAAATTTAGTTGAGTGATATGCTTAGCTTTTAATAAAAACTCATGAAATTAGGCATCATCCCATCTATGAAATAGGCACAGGATTGAGCTGACCAGAGGAGGTGGGCTATCTAGGCAGAAAAGGCTAATGAAAGCAGAAACAAGGAACAGAAGACAGACTGGTCATTTTTCATCTTCAGTTTGATGAAATGACACCTAGTGACTCATTCTAGTTCAATCTTATCTGTTTGGCCTAGTGCAGGAGCTTAATCCACAAAAACAGCCTCCCATAAATTTTATTTAATACTATTCTCTGATAAAAGTAATCATCAGTATTATTATAGCACGGCTTCTAATAATGCCATGTTTTCATATTTGCAAAGTACATTTTCCTGGGTTGATCTTATCAGTGACTTTACTTTCAAAATAATTTCCTTTTAGGAAAATATCATAACAACACACATCACTCTCCCCCAAATCATATCTGGAATAAGATCAATTGGGAACATGAGTCAAAGCAGGTGTGTCATCAGCTCAGCTCTAGTAATGGAGTTGACCACCCCAGGCTGGCAAAAGAATGTTGTAGATTTTTGGAAGATTTCAAGATAAAGGGTATTGATTTGAAGGATATCAAACATAGGAGAGTGAGAGTTCTGCTTGCTTGTTTTTCTGTATTGTGGTTTAAACCTCTGTCAGTCCTAATGATATCCCCCACATTTTTCTAATGAGAGAGAGAGAGAGAGAGAGAGAGAGAGAGAGAGAGAGAGAGAGAGGGGGAGAGAGAGAGGGAGGGAGAGGGAGAGAGACCCTCTTGTAATTCCTCTATTAGCCATCCTGAAAATCAAATATTTGCACTTTCTTCAACTGGTATCTTTAAAAAACCCATTGATGAACAGGCAAATAGGATAAGTGGATTCATTACAAGAAGGGAATCCTTTGCTTCTGCCAGATTATGTTCACTTTATTGCCATCAGATCTGTCATTTCATTCAAAGTTCTTTGGCTCCCTGGCTATCACTCCTTTTACACATCTTTGAAAGGTTTCAACATCCTCCCTGTGTGGTCTAATTGCCTCACCTCATTTGCATTAAGCTGATTCATTCATTCCCCAGCCGGATATTTGGTGTGCTTTTCCCCCAGTGGTACCCATGTCCTAAAGCTGTCTTTTACTGGCTCTTATCACAGTAAGATTCAAAATGCTAATTCTGGCGAGACTGCAGGTCTTAATATAAAGTAGCAAGTTTAACAAAATGAATGTAGACAAAGTTCAAGCATTTGTTTTTAAGACCTGAAATCCATTTTTCTTATATTAGTTTTCTGCAGAGGATGAAAAATCCGTTGGCAATCAGAGGATACTGTGACATTCAAGTCTGCCCAGAGGAAGCAGCCAAGCCGAGAGGCTCTCTCTTCTACAGCTTTGCATTGTTCTGCTAACTTTCCTATGCCAAAAACACTCAGTTGCTCCCTTTCACCAGCCTCTAAGGTCACAAGACAGACAGTTCTTTCTTGATTACTCAAACAAATACATGTCTGATTCAGAGTGGGGAAAAGAGAGTTGCCAACAGTCAATGCTTAGGAAGGGCAAGGTTGCTTTCACTTTATAAGCCAACCTGATGAATCACCACATCCATGACTAATTGTGGTATTAAAATTTGCCCAGTAATATAGCCTGTTTTTTAGAAAGGAAAATGCTAAAGAAGACCCAAAGAAATACAGAAGAAAACTAGATACTTGTGCATAATTATATAGATGGCCCAATAATCACAACAGGTTTGATAAATACTTCCCTCTATATTCTTTCAATTAAGTCCTGGAAAATGTGGAATTGGCCTGAATTTGCCCTGAACCTGGCTTTCCTCATAGGAATTAGCTTCATGGGTTCAAAAGACTTTCCCAAATGTTTTCTAAGTCTCATAAGGTTAAATCCAGACAGTGACTTTAGTAATGATTCTGACAGTTTTCATTTCATTTTAAGGAACTGGTAAAAACAAAGGGACTTTTACTTATATATGTAAAATATGTATACATGTACATATATATGTATATACATATATGTGTAGTATAAACATGCATACGTGCAAATATATACATAAATGAAGTACTTGTATGTGTAATGGGTATATGCATATAAATAGACATATATGTTTTCTTTATATAGGTACCAAGAATATGATAATATAAAAGGTATAGTGCTTGTCCTCAATTGTATAATCTGGGAAGAAAATAGCTGTAGAGAAATTTCTACTGTAGTGTAATACAATCAATAATGGTTGTTACGGTTTGGATATGAGATGTCCCCCAAAAAACTCATGTGTGAAACAATGCAAGAAGCTTAAGAGGAGAAATATTGGGTTATGAGAGACTTAACACAATCAGTGAATTAACCCCTTAATGGGGATTAACTGAGTGATAACTGAAGGCAGATAAGGTGTGGCTGGAAAATGTGGGTCATTGGACGGCGTACCATTGGGGTATATATTTTGTATCTGGCAAGTGGAGTCTCTCTCCTTCCTGGTCATGTCCCGAGCCACTTTCCCTTGCCACACTCTTCTTCTATGATGTTCTGCTTCACCTCAAGTCCTAAGGAATGCAGTGGAGCCAGCCTTCTATGGACTGAGACCTCTGAAACTGTGAGCCCTCAAATAAACTTTTTCCCCTCTAAAATTGTCAGTCTTTAAGTCATGGCAGAAAAAAAAATGACTAAAACAATGGTCAAGAACAAGGGAAATTGCATGGAAATGGAAGGAGACCCTCATTGTTATACAAAATTACATATAAGAGGATGTGAGGGGAAAGGGAAAAAAAATCAAGGGAGAGAAATGAATTACAGTAGATGGGGTAGAGAGAGAAGTTGGAAGGGAGGGAAGGGGGGATAGTAGAGGATAGGAAAGATAGCAGAATACAATAGTCACTAGTATGGCAATATGTAAAACCGTGGATGTGTAATTGATGTGATTCTGCAATCTGTATACGGGGTAAAAATGGGAGTTCATAACCCACTTGAATCAAATGTATGAAATATGATATATCAAGAGCTTTGTAATGTTTTGAACAACCAATAAAAAAAAAAAGAAAAAAATAAACCACAAAAAAAAAAAGAACAGGGTATTGGGCTGGGGATGTGGCTCAAGCAGTAGCACGCATATGCGGGGTGCTGGGTTAGATCCTCAGTACTACATAAAATAAAGATATTGTGTCCACCAAAAACTAAAAGTAAATATTAAAAAAAATCTTTCTCTTTCTCTCTCTCTCTCTTTTAAAAAAGAACAGGTATTATGGGAACAAGAAAGAAAATCTTGAAGAAGAGAGTATTTTGGGGAAAGCTTTGGGCAAATGAAAGATGATCTGAATTTCAAGGATTTCCAGCAGTTCATCTGGTGTAGGAGGAGAAGGCCAGGGCACTGAGTAGAGGGAATTCCAGGTAGAGGAGAAATAGTCACAACAGCTCTACATATATTTTTAAAAATTGAACTTAAATATGAAAAAGGGACAACACATCATGAATAAATGAGATTCATATGGAAATGCAGGGAAGATTAAACATTTACAATCAATCAATGAAATTCACCATATTAAAAAAACCAAAGATAATCTAGATGGATACAGCTAAAACAATTGGCAAAATTCAAAATCTATTCATATGAAGAGAACTCATTAAGAAGGGAACTTCTTAACCTGGTAAAGCATCTTTTATGACAAACAAGCAAATAATCTCTAAGTAGAATAACAATTTTAAAAAGAATAAATGCTTTCCCCTGAGATCAGGAGGAAAACAAGGATTTCTGTTTTCATTACTCTTGACCTCTTGTTACACTAGATGTCATAGATTGTCTACATAAAAATAATCCCTAGGAACCTACAAAAAAGTCGTCAGAGCAAATGAATGAGTTAAACGAGTTTACCAGATGCAAGGTCAATGTCAAAAACTTTTATATTCTAGTACTTAGGAATGAAAAATTTAAAGTTGAAATTTTAAAACAGTACATTTGGACATAAAACATTTAATAACATAAAATTCTTAGGTATTGAACAAAATATGAATGTATAAAAAAAGGCAAAGCCCCAACGGGTAAGTCCAAAAAAAGATGCATATAAAATTTTTGATAGAAATTGATGAGGACATATATAATAAAAAGATATGTCACTGGGCTGAGAATGTAGCTCAGTGATATAGCACATGGGTTTAATCCCCAGTACCACCAAATAAATAAATAAAAACATAAAAAGATATGCTACATATATCATGCTAACAGATTGAAAGATTTGCCCAGAACAGAGCCTGTTCCTACTAACCAGACTGAAAAAACTCCTAATTTCCTAATTCACAGATCATTATGCAGAGTGCTCAGAAAATTTCAACCTCAATGGTGGGACATAATCAGCCCTCACTGGTTATGGCTCTGAACACACTTAAATCAATTATAAGACCAAGACCCTACATAGCCTTATGAGCTCATGTTTTATCCATGCAGGAAACTCATTTCTAACTATTTCTTATCTTTTCCCCAAAGTATAATGATCTAAACTTCCTGTTATTCAGCTACTGATTATTTGCACATGATCCTTTTCATTATAAGGCAATTAATATCAGGAGCATATACCCATAGTAATCAGAAGTGATAAGTACCTTAGTGTGATTTACGTCAGACTCAGAGAAGGCAAGTAGGTGGCTATTTTCATAATCCTAGTGAGAGATGATGGTGATATGGACTTGCTACCTTAGGTTGAGAGTCAACTGTGAAATGATTGTCAGTCCTTGAGAGCGATGCCTAAGATTAGGGCAATTACCTGAGTGAAAACAGAAGTACAGCAAGACAAGGGTGGTAATTAGAGCAGATTATTACAAGGTGAAGGAAAGACAAGAAAATGTGAGATATAGCTGGTAGAGAGAGGCAGGTATGTGACTAGAGACCAAACTACACTGAAATGATTAGACTTTGGGCTTTTGCCAGGTGAGGGATGGGAACCTGAAGTGGCAAGAGATCTTGGGATGGCAGACAGCCACATCTCTTTGGGTCTGGTGCTTGCACTGCTGCTGCTCACTTGTGAACCTGAGGTCATGCATCTACATACATGAGTTACTTTGCCCTTTGGAGCCTAGCACCAATGGTGGAAGGTCATATAAAGGTCAACTGATCCTTGAGGCAGCTTGTGGGTGCATGCACAAACTTGGGAACATGATATGGGTCCATAAATCTATGGAGAAGCATGATGGCCCCCTCTGGAGGAAGGTGGGGGAAGAGAGACTGGTGATGCCATCGAGTGGCTCTGAGCAGTCTTCTCACCTTCCTAAGACAGATTTCTTCTGTGGCCCTAATGGCATAAAGGGAGGGAGGAATTCATGCTCTTATGGCATTGTGTGATGGGTATCAAGTCCTCTGGATCAGTTGCCAGTTAGGGGTCCTTTTATAGATGCCCCTCTTTTATCACCCTCTTCTCTCTTTCCTGCTCATCTTTAGCTAATTATTTATGCTAACAGACTTAAGTGTTAGTGGTCTAAGGTGGTGAAAAATAGTTAGGCCTGAGTATATTTAGAAGGTAGGGCCAAAAGATTTGCTAAGGAAATGGATGTGCAACACAAGATAAAAATGAAATAGAAAGGTAACTCCAAGGTCGCTGATTTTGTTCTTTTGCTTTCTTTTTATTTATTTATTTATATTTTTTTTTGTCAAAGGGATTAGAAGATTATATAACAGTCTGAGACTGAAAAAACTTTAGGAAAAAGAGATTTGAAGGTCCTATTATATACAAAATAATTTTGAAGTTTCTGTATTTCATTTAGGTGGTGACAGGCCACTCATTGAAAACACAAATTTGTCATTCATGGTTGGTTGAAGTTTAGGGTCATCTGTATATACTGATGGCTAGAAGCAGGGGCCTGGATGAAGAGGTGAGAGAAAGAAGGTAGGCAGTGAAGAGAGAGTACTTGAAGCCTGACCCTGCAGCATTCCATTGCTTAGAGATCAAAAGATAAAAGACGAGTAGGAGTAGTAGATTAGGGGCCAAGTAATAAACTGAGTCAAAGATGAAGAATGAAGAATGGCATTGGATTTGACAATGTAAGAGTTATTAGTGACCTCAACAAGAGAGCTTTCAGTGAAATTGTTAAGATGGGATAGTCTTAGGGAGGAGGACATAAAAGGAAACAGAAATGGGCTAGTGGAGAAAAGCATAGACTCAAGTCAGATTTGTTGATTGGCTTGTGACTTTAAGACAAAAGATAATATTTATAATATTATTTATAAATATAATGATGCATATTTGTAATGATGGAAGTCAGTAGAAACTGAAATAATGATGATTCTTTTTTTCTTCCATCTTTTTTGGATTGGTCTTGCAAAATTTGATGCATAATGAATGACATGTTTGAATTAGTTCATTTAAGGATTTAAAAAAAAAATATGCCAAACACACTTTCCCAGAGTGTTCATACTAGATATATTTACTTACCTAAATAGATTGTTAACCTATTGAAATGAGCACTTACACTAAGATGTAATTATGCATTTATTCAAAGATTTCAGAGGTCAAGTTTGCCATTGTATTTTGTAACAGCCAGTTTTATTCTTGGAATTAAAAAATAATAATTTTAATGTTCTCTGTAGATTCTAAGTTGTTTAGATTTACCATCTACACAAACTGCGTTCACCAGATAATAGCCTCAATATATCCTGCATTTGCTCATAAATTAACATTCTGTCTATAATTATTACTTATTACTTACATAAGGTTTATGTTTTGTTAGGTAAAAAGAGAGCATGTCACTTTTAGAAAAATATGGCTTGTTAATAAAATCCAGGAAAGGAATTTATTAATAATGAGAAAAAAATTGCTGATGGTTTCTAGTGCATTCCACATGGCTGGTAATATGCTGCAAACTCCAAATTTACTATTGAATTAATTCCCCATAGCAATTCTCTCGGGTGATTGCTACTTTGATCCTCTTTTACAAATCAGAGAGTGAATCATTACAGAAGATAAGTGACTTGCTGATGGCTAGAGCTGATAAATGGTGTAGCTGGAATCTGAGGTCATAGGTTCAATGGTAAGACTAGTAGCTGGAAGGCAGCAAGAGAGGGCATATGATTCTTGATTTTATTTCTTGCATTTTAAGAGTCTGTTAAGGAAGTTGTGGCCTAATCTGACATGATGAAGATTGGGCCTACTTTTTCTTCTATTAGGCACTTGGTATCTGGTTTAATTCCTAGGTCCTTGATCCACTTTGAGTTGATTTTTGTTCATGGAGAGAGATAGGGGCTTAATTTCATTTTGCTGCATATGGATTTCCAGTTTTCCCAGCACCATTTGTTGAAGAGGCTATCTTTTCTCCAATGTATATTTTTGGCACCTTTGTCTAATATGAAATAACTGTATTTATGTGAGTTTGTCTCTGTGTCCTCTATTCTGTACAATTGGTCTACAAGTCTATTTTGGTACCAATACTATGCTGTTTTTGTTATTATTGCTATGTAGTATAGTTTAAAGTCTGTTATTGTGAAGCCACATGCTTCACTCTTCTTGCTAAGGATTGCTTTGGCTACTCTGTATCTCTTATTTTGCCAAATGAATTTCATGATTGCTTTTTCTATTTATATGAGGAATGTCATTGGGATTTTGATTGGAATTGCATTAAATCTGCACAGTTCTTTTGGTAGTATGGTCATTTTGACAATATTCATTCTGCCTATTCAAGAATAGGGGAGATCTTTCCATCTTCTAAGGTCTTCTTTAATTTCTTTCTTTAGCATTCTGTAGTTTTCATTGTAGAGGTCTTTCTCTTCTTTTGTTAAGTTGATTCCCAAACATTTCATTTATTTATTTATTTTTGAGGCTATTATAAGCTTGTTCTCAGCAAATGAAAAAATCAGTGAGGTGGAGAAAGAGTCTACAGAATGGGAGCAAATTTTTACCACATGCACATCAGATAGAGCACTAATCTCCAGGATATATAAAGAACTCAAAAACTTTACATCAAAAAAGCAAATAACCCAATCAATAAATGGGCTAAGGAACTGAACAGACACTTCTCAGAGGAAGATATACAATTGATCAACAAATATATGAAAAAAACATGCTCAAAATCTCTAGCAATTAGAGAAATGCAAATAAAAGCTACTCTAAGATTTCAACTCATTCCAGTCAGAATGGCAGCTATTAAGAATACAAACAGGGCTGGGGATGTGACTCAAGCAGTAGCGCGCTCTCCTGGCATGCATGCGGCCAGGGTTCGATCCTCAGCACCACGTACAAACAAAGAAGTTGTGTCCACCGAAAACTAAAAAATAAATATTAAAAAAAAGAATACAAACAACAATAAGTGTTGGCAAAGATGTGAAGGAAAAGGCACACTCTTGTATTGCTGGTGGGACTGCAAATCAGTGCAACCAATCTGGGAAGAAATATGGATATTCCTTAGAAAACTTGGAATGGAACCACTATTTGACTCAGCTATCCCACTACTTGTTTTCTACCCAAAGGACTTAAAAACAGCACACTACAGTGATGCAGCCACATCAATTTTTATAGCAGCACGATTCACAACAGCTAAATTGTGGAGTCAACCTAGATGCCCTCAAATAGATGAATGGTTAAAGAAACTGTGGTATATATACACAATGGATTATTATTCAGCATTAAAAGAGAATAAAATCATGGTATTTTCAGGTAAATGGATGGAGTTGGAGAATATTGTGCTAAGTGAAGTAAGCCAATCCCCCAAAACACAAAGGCCAAATGTTCTGATAAGTGCATGCTGATCCACTTATCAGAGGTGGAGAGCATGGGCGGAATGGAGAAACTTTGGATAGGGCAAAGGAGAGGAAGGGAAAAGGAAGGGGAATGGGGGTAGGAAAGATGGTGGAATGAGATAAATATCATTACTCTAGATACATATATGGAGACACAAATGGTGTAACTCTACTTTGTGTACAACCAGAGAAATGAGAAATAGTGCTCCTATTGTATACTATGAATCAAAATGCATTCTGTTGTCATGTATAACAAATAAATATTTTTTTTAAAAAAGAGAGGGTATGTTTTTCTTTAATATAAAAGGGAAGTCAGAGTGAATATAATAGAAATCACAGGATGAGTAATATCTAAAATTCACTACTTAAAATTATGGATTTACAGATTGTTTCATTGTAGGAACATGCCCCCTACTGAAAGAATTAGCAAGGGTCCATTATTTAGGAAAGGAAATGTATTATTTCTCCAAAAATTGAATTTTGGGATAGATTATATATTCACTGCATTTAGAAGGGACAAGCCAAAAATTTAAAACTCTAAAAGCAACTTTATAAGGCAGACAGGATTCCTTTGGGAATTCATATTAAGCTATTTTCAGTAAGGAGTACAAATATTTTGTTCAAAATGCTAAGAAACGCCTTTAAAACATCTCCTAATAGGGTCATACATGGCCTGTTGAAAATAAAAGAAACCCTATTGCTCTATGTTTCTGATATTGTTTTGATACATGAGAAATTAGTAATTTACTTCTATTAACTTTGTTCTGACTAAACGTGTACTTTCATCAATAAATATAAATACTGAAAAAATAAATTTGATAGAGATTACAATTTTAGTTTTCACTCATTAAGATAGAAATTTATTTCTATGATTAACTTTTCCTGTCTGTATTATTTAAAAGTGACTGTTACCTTTTGTACTTCTTTACATTCCCTGGAACATGTAATTTAGTGCTAAATTTAAATATATGCTGCCCATTTTTACCTAATGAAAATAATTCCAAGTTTGCGAAGAGAAATGAGGTATAACTCCCAACTGCTTATGGGTGCTCTCTTACACTTTAGGGTAACCCTACCCATCAACTCTGAAGCTGTAACACTTCTCCACATTTTGAACATCAGGGATTATACAGCTCAAAAAACACAGATCTTTGCATAGCCATACACAGCTAGTCCTAAAGTAAACTCCAATTTTCATGAAATAGTAAATGAACATGAGGCGCTTAAATAACAGATTCTTAGAACTAGATGGCACCTGAGAATTCTTCCCTCTCACCTTCTCTACAAAAGCACTAACAGATGGTAAAGAACTTATACCACTATTTTGGATTTTCTTATTAAAATGGCTAGCTTTCAGAATCTAGCTTCCTGCCAAGCTGCTTCTCAACTGCAGAAATGCATCTGCTCAGAAACCCAAAAATAAACTTGCTTCCCAAAGGAATCAAGTATGTTCTATAAAATCCTGGCCCATCATAGGATGTGGTAGGCATAAATGCCATTACAATTTAATTCTATTATGACAGTGGGTAAGGTCTTTTGTTTCAGATTAGAAGGTGCTGAATGCAGTTAGTAAATGCCTGAAACTAGTATTGGAGGACTGTGAACTGAGACAGATGTGCTCAAATCCTAAATGCGTCCTGGCATCAAATTTCAGAAAGGTAAATAATGCTTCATAAGACCGTTTCATTTCATTATTTTAAGTCATTAAATATTCAGTGTACACGAAATCTGTTATTATGCTCAGATGTGATTTGCAGTGGATTAACTTTGGACCAAATAACACAACCTGTGATCAGCAGGACCAGTGAGGGAAAAGCCCACTCCCTGAGTTCTAAGCACACCGGCATTCTCAACTATAGATGTAAGATGCTGAAACTTGGCCTAAACTTGGACAAAAAGGAGTTTGTGAGCACAAATTATTATTAGTCCTTGTGTGTTTCTATATAGAACAACTCACTTGCAATGCTTGTCAAAAGGTAACAATGGTATAAACTTTTTTTTTTAATTGTGATACACACTCATTAGCTTTCAAATTTACTTACAGATATTTGTGCACACATACTGGAATTCAACTTATAACTTGAGTCCTTTGGACAGAGAATACTCACACTGTGAACTCCTCTATCACTTAATATTTCCTCACTGTCTCTGTCTTTGGAAGTTCTCTTCAACTCATTAAATGGAGAAAAAGATTATATTAATAAGCAGTATATATGACCAAGCATTGAACCCTAATCTAGAAATAGAACAGAAGGCATTTTAAATCTAGTATTATATATATAAACAGTATACTTATGAAATGTGGATATTTATTACAAGTAGAGATTAGTTTCAAAAATGAGGCAATTATACTGTGCTACACTAAAACACATTTGAACAAAATAAACTTCATGTTTCACAAAACTTAATTAGATTATATTTTTAATCTTGCCATTTTGGGGAGGTTTTCTTGAGATCCTGATTCTAACTCAAAATTCTTCTCACTCTCCTTTACCTATCCCACTGATTCCCTTCCTCTAATACCCCACCACTTAAAAAAAAATTGAAGAAGAAGTTTCACAAAGGTTTTTGGATTCCAAATATTTTTTTACAAAATTTTTGGATAATTCAATGAAAATTAACCAGAAACACATGGAATTGAATTCCCTTTGAGATTTTATAATCAGGGTTAAAGGACATGGCAAACTGCAATGGTTTAACAATAGCAACAACAAAATCAAGACTATTCAGCCTCACTATCTCCAAATTTCCTCCCAACCCATTATATTTAGAAAGGAAGCATGTGCCAGGGGCAAGAGGGAGGAAGCTGCCTGGTTATCTGATCTAGTGTTCTCACTCTCCTGCAAGCTCCAGGACCTCACCCACCACCTACCACCTTTCATGAATAGTCTCAGTCAGGGTGATTTTGAGCTTAAAGGACAGAAACTCTTCTTCTACTCCACACCCTTTCTGAAACTCTGATGGGCTCCGAAAACTCTTGCAGTCCAAACATAATTATACTCCTCTTATAACCTGAAGCAAAAAATATCAGTCTTTTATTTAGATACTCTGAATTTTCAACAATCTGATCTGCACTCATTATTTTCCCAGGCGCATTCTCACTGCACACCAGGCGTGCAAATGAGGACAAAAAAGCCACCTGTCTTCCCCTTATGGAGCTCACATTATACTGAATGCTTCCTGGGACTGAGATCTGCAGAAGGGGTTTGGGAAGTACATCTCTGAGTAGAGAAAGGTGCCACCATTGCCCAGGACAAAGACACAATGAAAGCCAAATGAAGGGAAAGATCTGCAGCAGTCTAGGTGAGAAGGAATGAGAGAATAAACCAGAGATGAGAAAAGACGTGGAAAGATGGAATCATAGCCGAAGTGCTTTAGATATAAAATTGGCAGGATGCAGTAACCACTTGATTTTGGGAATCAACAATGAAATTCCCTGGAAAAAGATCTGTGCTAATAAAAAAGAAAATACAAGAGACTTGAGAAAGGCAGTGATTACTTTAGGTCTGTGTATCAGTTTTCTATACTCTGTGACAGATTGCCACAAACACAGCAGCTTAAAGCAATTCACCTTTAGTACCTCCTTTAAGATTCCTTTGGGTGAGTCACCTAGGGGTGACTCACCTAGGCCCTATGTTTAGGAGCTCACAAGGCCCCCAGCAGGATGTCAGCCAGTCTGTATTCTCATCTGGAGGCTTGGTAGGAGAAGATTGAATTTCTGAAGCCTTTTCATTTTTCTGGAAGAAGCCATTTCTTCATGGGTGTATGCCTGAGGGTCTTGGCTTCTTACCACTTGTCGGCTGGAGGTCACCCTCAGGTCTTAGAAATAGCTCCTTGCCACCAACTCCCCCTCTGTAGGCCATTCATACATAGCATGGCCATCTGCTTCTTCAAGGTCAATGGAAAAATCTCTAATTGCAGTTTGCCAAGACAGAGGCATGTCTACTGAAGACAGAGACCTTTCATCTCCTGTGACAAAAAACACAGCTTAATCAAAAGAGTGAAATTCCATCACCTTTGCCATATTTTATTTGTTAGAAGCAAGCCATGGGCTCTACCCACATTCAAGATGAGAAGACTAAACAGAAGTGGAAATTCCATTGGAAATTAGTCTACCACAGTTTGGATACTTGGATACTTGTGCTTCAGGCCTTAGAGGAAGTTTCTGGTAAACAAGTCATCAACACAAATAAATTAGGCAGTATACACCTAAATTATATTCTTCCTAGTGAACTTTCGATAGCAATTGAATTAAACTACTACATCCTCATATTTATTTATCTAAGACTATAAAATCAAGAGAAGTAAACCTTTAATATGACAACAGAAAACAGAATAGTATTTGTCAGATGGTAGTGAAAATAAAGCTTCTAAAGATGCGTACAGTGGTGTCTCAGACAAGGCTAGAAGGCTGAGAGATGAATGTTTTTCTCTTAGGGACAAGCATAAAATAATTTATTTTTCTGAAAAGCTTCATAGAAACACATAAATTGGCAGTCTCTTGGCCAACTATCTCTTGGAAGAAGTAATACTTCCCAGTACATATGAGCTGCTGAGCTAATTTTCACCTAACACACTGAAGTTAATTCTGGTCAACAAAATTGTGACCTCTGCGTATCTTTTGGAAAAGTGAAGGGAGGTTTAGAGGCAGAGGCCCACAGAAAGTATGGTAGCAATTCATGCTGCATTACAGACTTTGTTTTCTTGTTATCTTATCCCTACATAGAAAAATAAAATGAGCCCAGATCAACTTTATCTAGGCTTTAAGTGAACAAATCTGTTGACCAATCAATACCATCATCTGTGCATAAAGTACACTCTTGCTCTGCCTGTATTTCACTCCAGTAGCTTTGACATATAGGCACTCTATTTCTTCAAGATAGAAGACAGAACATTGGTTCACCATATTCTACATGGAAAAATAAATAAATACAATAACTCTGTAAAGAAAAATGTCCTCTGCCCAAATGTAAATTTAGTTATGTTGTGTAATCACAGGTTTAAAAAATTACCTCATATCTATGCTTTAAAAATCTACGTCTAACACCTCAAAAGGAAAACCATAATCTGAGGAGATACTTGGGACACTTGTGGTAAAGGATTGTTATCGTTTTAAAAATCAATGACACAGATGAAGAGCAATGACAATAAGAGAAAATGAATAGTGAAAGATATGGAGAAAATGGATAATAGCTACTAAAGAAGACTCAATCTCACTTAGGATTAAAGACATGTAAATAAAAGCAATAAACTCCTTTACTAAATCTAATTAGCAGACCCAGGTGGGAGTACTTGAAAATTTATACTTTTAAGTGCCTGGAGATAGCCTAAATTGGCACTAACTTTCTGGAAAACAATTTCAGTATACATCAGAAGTTCTAAAATGTAATTATTCTTTGCACTGCAATTCTACTTCTAGAAAAAAAAATGTGAATTAGCTTCAATGATTTTTAAAAAATCACAACTTACTAATAGTAGGGGTAAATGAGAATTCAAAAAAATTGACAGTAGTTTAATTAGTAAAATAAGGTATGGTACAGTCATCTCCCACAGTAGATGCTTTTGGCTTGGTTTTCCACTCTGTGCCCCATTCTCTCTGCTCTGAGACCTACTGCTACCCTCACATGACCCACAGACATCTTGGTATCATGTGACCATTTGCATCCCCTCATTCCTGAGAACAGGATTGGGGCACAGTGTTGTATGCCTATAATTCTAGCTACTCAAAAGGCCAAGGCAGGAGGATCATGATTTCCAGGAGAGCCTGGGCAATATATATATATATGAAAAAACAAAAGAAATTGAGTGCTAATATGGCTCATGTTCTCAACTATCTCAAACCATATACACAGAGAACAAAGATTTTTAAAAAAGAGTCAAAATGTTAAGTTCATTGTGGTAATTTTAGAAAATAAAGTAAATGAGATTTAAAAATAAAAAAGGAAAAATAAAAACAAAAATTTGCAGTAGGTCAAATCATGCTGGTTTCTGAGAAGAGTGACTTAGGGGACACTGGTATTCAACTCTGGGTAATGTGTTGGAGAAAGAGTGCAGCAAGGAAAATGTAGGGTGCATATAAAGATGATCTCTTGAGGGGAGGAAGCCAGCATGAGTAGAAGCTCACACATCAGCCAGTTTCCTGAACCCAGTCCAGTTTGGGGAGACAGTTCTCTCTGGCTTTTTAAATTTTCCCCATGCAGAGCAAAGGACTGACTGGCCTTATCCTTTCAAGGATGTTTTTACAGTGAACAACCTTGGAAGATGAAGGTAGGTCTTCCTATAGGTCGGAGGCCACCTTTGCTTATTATCTTCTATAATACGAATAATGGCTCCCTCCAGAGCAAACATCAGGCAAGTTTGCTTATTTCCCATCAGAAGACAGATTCACCAAACTCAGCGTTTCTCAGCTGTAACAGAAAACTGCCAACCGTGAGTGTCCTCCAGGGACTCTCCATATCTTTGACTTTCAGGCAAAGGAGGATCAGCATAACATGAAGCTTTTCCACTTGTTGTGCCACCATAAAGTTCTTTTTCTCTGAAACAAGAGCTTTGTACCTTCTGCCAGCCTGTGTGAAACTAGGATAGACTGACTTGTTAACTTGCAAACAGGGCAAGATCTTGGACACTTCATTGTTCCTGCTAACCAACTCTTTCTACCTGGAAGACACATGCATCCCCTTGTGAAAGGTCTTGATCTATAGCACTCAAAATTCTACCCAATGGGAGGGTCTAACATCAGCTGAGTGATATGTATCACTGAGAAACATTTAACAAAAAGGAATGTTAATTATTTTATTAATCCTTAAAATTTTTAAAAAGTGGACCTACTTAAACTGAAAAGTTTTTTTCTCAGCAAGAGAAACAATAAGAGAGGTAAATAGGGAGCCTACATCATGGGAACAAATTTTTACTCCTCACACTTCAGATAGAGCCCTAATATCCAGAGTATACAAAGAACTCAAAAAATTAAACAATAAGAAAACAAATAACGCAATCAACAAATGGGCCAAGGACCTGAACAGACACTTCTCAGAGGAGGACATACAATCAATCAACAAGTACATGAAAAAATGCTCACCATCACTAGCAGTCAGAAAAATGCAAATCAAAACCACCCTAAGATACCATCTCACTCCAGTAAGATTGGCAGCCATTATGAAGTCAAACAACAACAAGTGCTGGAGAGGATGTGGGGAAAAGGGTACTCTTGTACATTGCTGGTGGGACTGCAAACTGGTGCGGCCAATATGGAAAGCAGTATGGAGATTCCTGGGAAAGCTGGGAATGGAACCACCATTTGACCCAGCTATTGCCCTTCTCGGACTATTCCCTGAAGACCTTAAAAGAGCGTACTACAGGGATACTGCTACATCGATGTTCATAGCAGCACAATTCACAATCGCTAGACTGTGGAACCAACCCAGATGCCCTTCAATAGATGAATGGATAAAAAAAAATGTGGCATTTATACACAATGGAGTATTATACAGCACTAAAAAATGACAAAATCATGGAATTTGCAGGGAAATGGATGGCACTAGAGCAGATTATGCTTAGTGAAGCTAGCCAATCCCTAAAAAACAAATACCAAATGTCTTCTTTGATATAATGAGAGCAACTAAGAACAAAGCAGGGAGGAAGAGCAGGAAGAAAAGATTAACATTAATCAGATACATGAGGTGGGAGGGAAAGGGAGAGAAAAGGGAAATTGCATGGTAATGGAGGGAGATCCTCATTGTTATAAAAAATTACGTATAAGAGGTTGTGAGGGGAATGGGAAAATAAATAAGGAGAGAAATGAATTACAATAGATGGGGTAGAGAGAGAAGATGGGAGGGGAGGGGAGGGGAGATAGTAGAGGATAGGAAAGGTAGCAGAATACAACAGTTACTAATAGGGCATTATGTAAAAATGTAGATTTGTAACCGACGTGATTCTGCAATCTGTATTTGGGGTAAAATTGGGAGTTCAAAACCCACCTGAATCAAATGTATGAAATATGATATGTCAAGAGCTTTGTAATGTTTTGAACAACCAATAAGAAAAAATCACTGTAAAAATTAAAAAAAAATAAAAATAAAATTTTAAAAAGTGAATTAAAAACTCCATTTTAGTGATTCTAAAAATCTTGGACTCCGTCAAACTGTATTGCCTAGAATATAAGACATATTTTTATGAGTCTAAAAATAAGCAGACTCATTACATTTTTTGAGATAAATCTAACCAGAGAAAGCTGATGTAGAGCCCTGGGCCCACTTCTATTTGAAGGATATGTTTCTTGGAATTCTGTTAATAACTAAACACAGAGACTATCTCAACAAGATTTTAGTGAAATTTGATATGCGTATTCTCTTAGATCAAATGTAAACAATGTAATCTTAAAAAACTTTTAATGATGGTGAAAGATGCTTTTAATTCACACCCATCATTCTAAGAGTTTGTAAGTTTGCATGCTTTTTTGTAACAAAGATAACTAGCTTTATCAGAGTAAAACACTAGAAACTTGCAACTTGACATTTTTCAACATGTTTAAAGACAAATATAATACAACTTCATTAATTAATGTTATTTTGATTTTCTTCAATTTTCTTTTTAAATATCAGCTGTCGCAACAATTTCATTCTTTCAAACCACCGTATATATAAAACATAGTTAAAAATTTCTGTAATTTTCTTAGCAGTTAATATTGAGATTAACAATATTTCTCTTAAATTACTTATAAAAGTATAAAAAAAGGGAGAGGATATTAGGGATACATTAGCTATTTTAATCTAAAAAATATCAATTTTTCAGGAGCTTAATACAATAATTTTTTTTTGTGTGTGTGTACAATCCAAGGCGGTGTTCTCATGGTCTGCATTGGGACCAGGATGTAGTCATGCAGAGACCTAGATCAAGAGTAGTGATGTATCCTCAGCAACACATGCATTCAAGGTTGCCATGAGCATCAATATTCAACTGAAGCAAAAGGCAAGAGAGAATATACAAAACCACAGCTGCTTTTGAAGTATCTTGTCCCAGAAGTGACAGATGTCACTTTTCACATTCTAATGGTAAAAACTAGCTACATGGTCTCTCCCAGCTGTCAGCAGATATAAAAGCATTGGTTTGGGCTGGTGCTATGATTTTTATATGGTTTGTCACTACCAAAACTTGTGTTGAAATTTGATTTCCAGTGTGATGGTGTTGGGAAGTAGCCATTGGGATGTGCTTAGTTAATAGAAGCACCACCCTCATGAATGAATTGATGTGTTTCTTGAGAATCCAGGTTAGGCTTCTCAAGACTAGATTACATCTGCAGGAATTAGTTAGGTCTTGCAGAGCTGCATTAGTTACTGCAAGAGCAAATTGTTATAAAATGAGCCTGTCATCTCTCAAACACTGCTCCCCTTCTGCATGTGCCCATTTCCTCCTTCTCTGCCATGATATAATGCAGCATGAGGCTTTCACTGAAAGCTGATCAGATGTGGCCACTCAAACTTAGGACATTGAGCCAAAATAAAACTCTTCTATTTATAAATTATCCAGCCTCAGGTATTTTGTTATAACAACACAAAGCATACTAAGATAGCTAGGCAACTACAAAGATAAAGCAAACAGCTTTAATTTTGGGTTGTTGGCTATGTCCACTGTAAGCATACTTCAATGGAATTTTCTTTTTCTAGAAGAAAAAAAATCTTTGGAGAAATACATTGGGCCAGAAGTTAACTAGCATAATGATATGAGTGAAGTATGTGCTTAAGTGTTTCAAACACATATTTCAAAGTTACCAAGATACACCAATTCAGAAGAAAGAAACCCATTCAGAAGAAATAATCTGAAATATTATAATGTACCTATTGACATGTTAAACACAGGAAAAAAATATTGGACTGTTTCTCTCTCCCCTTACCTTAAATTTATACTCTTCTGAACTTGAAAAGTTGCATTCAGAATTTTAAAAATAGTATTATTAGTCTCACTAAAGGATTTTGAAAAAAATATATAATTATGCTGTTCTATTACAGCAGAAGTGTCCTCTTTTTTTCCATAGGCACTGTGACCTATGGAAGAAAATAAACTTAACTACCATTTATTGTATTTGTATTTGTAGATGAAATGATAGTCATATGATTCTTACACATATTTTATCATGCTAATTAAATAGCAGTGATATAAATCGATCCTAACATACTTCTTAATGTCACTGAGATTAAACAATCATTGAAGGCTTTAAGTTAAATTGCACCTGAATTGTCCATGGATAGATACCTAGGAAAGAGGCACTTCCTACTGGGAGAAATGGTGTCAAGAAAACAGTATTTCTATAATCATGCGGTTAAGCACCATAAATCCCAAGTTATTCTGTGATTAACTACAAATACTCAAACTGAAAGTAGATCTTTAAAATTTTCGTAGATTGTTTCTCTTGGGTGAAGGTCTTTTGATTGGGGGGGTGGGTGGGTGTGGAAGGGAGGAAGGAAGAGGAACTGCCTCATTCTAAACTGATAACAGAGCTGCTAAAATCTCTCTTATCAATGGCCTTTGCACTTAACTTGTTTAGAAATAAATGGAAAAAAAAATTCTGTGAGTCACCACATCTTGTCCATTCCATCTTGGCAGGCCACCTTGTTCTCATGGAAACTGAGTCAATGTGGGAAGAGCCAGAATTTGGAGAGATTTCATCAAACATTCACCCGGATGCCAGGTGCGACAGAAAGAAAGGAATGTTCTGCCACTGGAGTTGATAAAAAATTCACATTCAGTTTAAGTCAAGAATTCTGTGCTGTAGCAGGATGCAGTGGCAGATGCATGTAATCCCAGGTACCAGGGAGGCTAAGGCAGGAGGGTCAAAAGTTTAAGGCCATCCTGGGCAACTTAGTCCTGAGTTCAATCTCCAGTACCACCAAAAAGAAAGAAAGAGAAAGAGAGAAAGGGAGGGAGGGAGAGAGGAAAAAGGAAAGAGAAATCTGTGCTGTCAAAGTAGAACTTCGGATTTAAAATAAAATTTTAACTTTAAAGGAATCAGACAGTATAAGAACAGGGACCTATTGGCTGGGCTTTCATACCTATTGGTTAATAAATATGCTCCATATATACATATATGAAAAAAATTTAAATAATGTTAAAAGATAAATTGTAGTCCCTATTCTACTCTTCCCATTTATTCCTACTCCCTCACTTCCCCCCCCCCTTCTATACAGATCCTGAGCATAAGAAGAAAAGGCTAATAAACATCTGGGGTAGGGTGAGTAGATTAATCACACCTTGTTGTTTTTAACACTACAACCATTTTTAATTATAAGTCAAAATATACCTTATAGGACAAAGGTAATCACTCAGAATAAAAGGCTTGGAATACAGGATCCTGTAGAACATAGGCGAACACACCAATTATATGTAATCCATATTTTCAAGAAGCACTTTCTGCTTTTCTTTCCACTAACTTTTTTTTTTTTTTTTTTTTTTTTACTTCTGTAGCTCCTTTGAATAGTTTTTTTTTTTTTTTCCCCTGAGTTACACATTTTTAACGACTGTATTGTTCAGTTTGAACAAGAGCTCAGGGTGAGGAAGGTTATAGCTGAGGTATTCACAAGGATTTCCTGTTTGTGGTGGCTCCTTTTTCCTCCTTGGCAATGTGTTTTTTACATTTTTAAAAAGCTGCCTGTGTGTTTTAATGTGATTCATCCACCCCACAACTTAAAAACCAAGCGGGGTAGGGAAAGGAAATTTCAGGGCTGGCTCTTACTCTTTCTCAGGGAGCACAGGGAAGTCAACCTTGCTATACTTTATCTACAAAATGGACATAATAATAAGTAGCCTGAATCGTCACAGAATTCTTGTGAGGTATAAATAAAATGATCTTTATTTAAGGAAGCAAAATGTGATAAAGATTTTAAAGTGTTCATAGTAAATCCCGAGACAAATAAATTCACCAGTATCCAAAAGGGGAGAAAAAGAAACTTCCATACCTAATGGGAATTGTAGTTGATTGATAATTGGTCCACAAATTTATAATGCAAAATATCACCCATGTCACAACTTATTTTGGAGCAAAGAAATCATGAAGCATAACCACCTGAAATAGTTTGAGGTCTGTTTCCTTTGTGTGTGATTTGCATATGTCCCTCTGGAGAGTCGCTAGGCAACTGACTATAGCACAATGATGATGTGGTGAAAAAAAAAAATAGAATGACCTACTTTTGTTATTATTATTATAGAATAATACATACACATATTAAACCAAACCAAATGATAATAAATGTTTCCACTGCCCATCATACCCCCTGCTACTCATCTTTTTTCCTAGTTTCTGTTTTTACTTCTATTAGTTTCCTCTTTGTTTTCCACTGAGGATACACTTATACTTCTATTTTCTGATTCATTGAGTTTAAGGAGTATCTTCCGATTTCCAGTTCAAGGTACTCACTGAACACACTGCTTTCCATCTCTCCTGGTCTCTCCTGAGTTTTCTTTCGCCTCACACATACACGATCTTTTAGCTGATCTATGGGTTACTCTGTTGTTCAATAACATACTGAATCTTCATTTCTTGTTTCAATTTGCGACCCCATGTGTTTTCTCATTGCCTCCCTCCCCAGCCTTTCTCCCACCATCCCAACTCTAAGGCATCCCTGTTTTTTCAGAAGCAAGGTTTTAACATTCAGGACCACTGCACTGAGAATAATCTCCCATAGTTGTGTCGACTCTAATCACATTTACATTTTATTGTTGCATATCTATAATTGATCTTTAAAGCCTTGTTTATAAGGGATCTGTTGATGCTGGAAAATAATCAATATTTACAATGTCATGTATAAAGTTCTGTCTCATTATACTTTTGATTTGCATTTCTCTAACAATTAGAAATACTGATCTGTTCATGAGCTTATTGGACATTTTTATCTTTTTTGGAGGACTGTCTGTTCATGTACTTTGCACTTTTAAAAATGTCCATTTGTTTTTATTAAGGCATTGTGATTATACATAATAGTAGGATTCATTGTGACATATTCATAAGTACATGTAACATAAGTACATCAATATCAGTCC
The DNA here is from genome assembly GCF_047511675.1 of Marmota flaviventris. Lineage (NCBI taxonomy): Eukaryota > Metazoa > Chordata > Mammalia > Rodentia > Sciuridae > Marmota > Marmota flaviventris. The sequence continues at coordinate 43,876,200 of NC_092498.1, forward strand.
CAACCTTCCCTTTCCCTCCCCTTCTTTCTCTCTCTGATCCCCATTCTCAACTCTACTGATACCCTTTTATTTTCATAAGAATTTTCTTTATAATTTTTTTTTTACTTTTTTCTCTCTAGCTTCCACGTATAAGAGAGAACACGACTCTCAACTTCCTGAATCTGACTTATCTTGCTCAGCACGATGCTAATAAGTTTTATCCATTTTCCTACATTTAACAGTTTCATTCTTTGTGACTGAATGAAACATCATTTTATGCATGTGCATGACAATTTTTTTAATCTGTTTATCTGTTGATGGACACCTAGGCTGATTCCATAATTTAGCTATAGTGAACTGAGCTACTCAACACGGGTATACGTATTGCTATAGTATATTGAGGAAAAATATCAAGGAGTAGTATTGCTGGATCATATGGCAATTTCATTCCATCTTTCGAGGAAACTCCTTGCTGATTTACATAGTGCTTAAACTAATTAACAATCCCATCCACAGTGTATAAGTGTTCCTTTTCCCCAATGTCCTCACCAGCACTTGTCATTCTTGTGTCCTTGATGATTGCCATTCTAAATGTAATAAGATTAAATTTCAGGGTAGTTTTGATTTGCAATTCCCTGATTGCTAAAGAAGTTGAACATTTTCTCTTATATTTGTTGGCCTTTTTAATTTTTTTCTTTTGAAAAAGTCTGTTTTGTTCATTTGCCCATTTATTAATTGGGTTATTCGATAATTTATAATTTTGGTATTAAGTTTTGTGAATTCATTATATATTCTGAATATTAATCCTCTGTCAGAAGAGCAGCTGCCAAAGATTTTCTCCCATTCTGTAGGCTGTGTTCATTCTCTTCTTTCCTCTGCTGTGCAGTGGCTTTTTTATTTGATGCCATCTCATTTATTTATTCTTGGTATTATATCCTGATCTTTAATAATCTTATTGAGGAAGTTGTTGCCTGTGCCTATATGTTGGAGTATTGACACTGCTTTCTTTTAGCGGTTGCTAAGTTTCTGGTCTAATTCTTAGGTCTTTGATCCACTTTGAGTTGACTTTTTTGCAGGGTGAGAGATAGGGATCAGGCTTTATTCTTCTACACATGAGTTTTTAGTTTTCCCAGCTCCATTTGGTAAAAAGCCTGTCTTTTCTCCAGCATATGTTCTTGCTTTACCCTATTTTAAATCAGATTTTGTTGTAGTTGTTGAGTTTTAGAATTTTTCCTTATAATCTAGTATCAGTTTCTTATCAGACACATGATTAGCAAATACTTCTTCTTATTCTTTGAGTTGTGTTTTTAATCTCTCAAAACTGTCTTTTTATGCACAAAATTTTGAGATTTTTCATGAATCCATTTGTCTATTTTTTCTTTTGTTTTCTGTGTCATATCCAAAAAAATCTTTGTCAAGTCCAAAGTCATAAAGTTTTTGTCTTGTTTTCTTCTAGGATTTTTATAGCTGTACGTTTTACATTAAGGTATTTGACCTATTTTGAAGTAATTTTTTGTGCATGTTGTAGGTAAGTTTCCAACTTCATTCTTTTGCAGGTGGAAATCCATTTTTCTGGCACCATTTGTTTAAGACTGTTTTGTTCATTGAATGTCTTGGCACTGTTTGTAAAAAATCATTTAACTGTACATGTGATTATTTCTGGGATCTTTTCCATTCCATTGGTCTATATGCCTGTCTTCATGCAAATACCATACTGTTTTGATTACTGTAGTTTTGGAGTAAGGTTTGAAATCAGGAAATGTGAAACCTCCGTTTGTTTTCCTTTTCAAGATTATTTTGGCTATTTAGAGTCCCTTGAGATTTCATAAAAATTTTGGAAGGATTTTTCTAGTTCTGGAAAAAAAATGAAATTTTGGTACAAATTGTTTTGAATCTATAGATCACTTTAGGCAGTATTGACATTTTAATAATATTAAGTTTTCCAATCCATGAACATGGGATGTGTTTTCATTTCTTTATGTATTCTTCAATTTCTTTAAGCAATGTTTTTTAGTTTTTACTTTGGTTAATTCCTAAGCACTCTATTCTTTTTTATGCCATTGGACATAAAGTTTTTTCTGTGGCAAGCCAGCTATGGGCTATGTGTGTGTGAACTATGAGCACGAGTACATGAGTGGACTGGTCTCTCTGTTTGGGCTGGCGACCTATGTGTCCTTTTCACTTGCTCTGCCTATGATTCCCACATAACACCTGAGATGGGTGTGGCCTTTCAAGATGTCAGTCAATCTGCTGATCACAAGATACCATGAAGCAAGACTCAACCCCCTGAAACCTGACCCCCCTCATTGGGGTGGAACTTTCTTGAGAGTCTTCCCCTCAATAAAAGGGGGCTTCAGAGCATCAACCTCTTCTCTTTTTTCTGCCTCCCTTGTGGGAGCTGGAACAGAGGAGCTGTACCTGAAGAATCCCAAGAAAAAGGTATTTTCTCTGTCTCAGTGTGGTTATTTCATGCCAACCCAAATTTCACCTGAATGACTTAGTCACATGCCATAGCAACTTTCCTTTTCAGATTGTTCATTATTGTTAGCATGTGGAAATGTAACTAAGTTTTTAATGTGTTGACATTATATGCTGCTACTTTGTTGAAATAATGTTTTAGTTGTAACAGTTGTATTTGTATGTGTGTATGTGTAATCATTAGAATTTTTTATATATAGTAATGTTTTCTGCAAGCAGAGACTATTTCTTCCTTTCCAATTTGAATACATTTCCTTAATCAATGCTGTGGATAGAACTTCCAATACTATGTAAAAGAGAAAATGAAAGCAAGCATCCTTGCCTTGTTCCTCATCTTAAAACTAAAGCTTTCAGTCTTTCATCATTGAGAATGATGGTTGCTGTAGGTTTTAAGTTACAGCTTTTACTATATTGAGGTAGCTTTCTTTGATTCCTAATTTGTTGAGTGCTTTTATCATGAAAGGGTACTGAATTTTGTCAAACATTTTATCTGCATCAATTGAGGTAATCATGTGATTTCCCCCTTTATTCTGTTAATGTGACATATTACATTGATCAATTTTATGTTTTTATCATTATTGTATTCCAGAAGAAAATACTAATTTGTCATGTTGTATAATCCTTTTAATCTGCTGCTGTTTTCTGTTTGCTATCATCTTGTCCAGAGTCATTGCATCAGTGTTTAGAGGGTCTGCAGTTTTCCTTTTTTGTAGTGTTTTTGTCTGGCTTTGGTATCAGGATAATGCTGGCTTCAGAGATTTAGTTATAAAGTGGCCCTTTCTCTTATTTTTTTTTTTACTTGATTAACAACGAGCATTAGTTCATCTTTAAATGTTTGATAGAATTTTTTTTTTCCAGTGAACCCATCAGCTTCAGGACTTTTCTTTATTGGGCTATTATTGAATATTGATTCAATCTCCTTAATAGTTATGTCTGTTCATATTTTCAATTTCTTCATAAAATTTGCATTTCTATGAACTTGTCATTTGTTTTCTCCTCCCGTGAACTTTTTTTTTTGTATTTACATATTCTCTTTATTATAATTATTAATGTATATTAACTATACAAATTAATGTGGTTCACTGTGACATTTTCATACATGCATATACTGTACTCAGGTCATGTCCACACTCCCTTCTCATTTGTTCCTGTTCTAATCTCTGTTTCTTTCTTTCTTCTGCTAGTTTTGGCTTTAGTTGTCCTTCTAGTTCTAATTTCTTAAGTTGTAAAGTTAAGTTGTAGATTTGAGATATTTCTTGTTTTTTATAAGGCAAATGTATAAATTTTTTAAGGCAAATGTATAAGTTTTTTAAGGCAAATATATAAATTTTCCCCCAACACTGATTGTGCTGTGCCCCATAAGTTTGGGTATGTTATATTTTCATCTGCAATAATTTCTAAGTAGATTTTAAATTTTCCTCTGTGGTTTCTTCAAGAGTTTGTAGTTTAATTTCCATATATTTTGCTCTACATACTGAGATATTTAATTGACTTTATTATTCCTCTAATGTTTTAAAAATTTGGACAACTATTTTTTTAACTTCCAGAAACCTTTGCTTGTTCCCTTAGTGATCATTATCTGTAACACTCTAGGCTTACTTTAAGGCTGCGACATCTAGTCATATTTTTCTGAAGACATTAAGAGCATTTTTAAATGTTTTCACTTAGGTTTTCTACTTCCTTTGAAAGTGCTTCTCTTTGCTCACTTGGATCATGTTTGTTGCATTACTGATTTTCCTTAGTAAGTGGTGGTCCTTAGTTGACCATTGAGAATGGCCAATAAAGAACTAAACTGATGGAGCTGGGGTTGCTCTGTGGTTAGAGCGCTTGCCTAACATTTGTGAGGCACTGGGTTCGATCCCCAGCATCACATTAAAAAATAAACAAAATAAAGGTATTGTATCCATCTCCAACTAAAAATATTTTTTGAAAGAACTAAATTGATGACTGTTTCTTGCTGTCATGAGTTTCTTTTGAAGCTCTATTTCCCCATTGTGTGTGGTAGTCTTAACTTTAGGAAGGAGAGGAGGAGAAAGTTATGCAAACTGGGTACCCTATCTTCCTGCATTTTTTATCTGGAGTGCCAGAACCCATATTAAAAGTTATTCTTTGTGAAGATTGTTCCATTCCTTTAGGGATCAGTCTTCCTATATAGCTCCAGCCCAGAGGGAATGAGTTAAGAACTACCATTAATTCTTCGTTTGGCAAGACTGCAATTCAATTGGCTGATACATAGATAGTCTTCCAATTCATTAATCTATTCTAAATTCTGTTTGGCAGACCTTCTGCCAGAAAGATATGGAAATTTTGCAGAGATATGTCATAAAGAAGGGCAACGGTCCTGAGGCAACCTTTTCCATCCCAAGTTGTGGGCTGCTGCTGGCTTCATTCTGGCTCCTCAATTAAAGCATTCAGCTGCTTTGCCTTCCAGGAACATGTTCAAACTTCTGGTCTGTTCTCAAGAAGTCTTCCATTCTATGTGATTTTTTTTTTCCTTCAGGTTAATGGAATCAGAAAATAGGGTAGGAAAGAGGTAAATGGACATTTTTATATATCCCATTTTCAATAGAATTTTATCCCATACTCTTTTTCACCAGGTTTTTAAAGGAATATGTCTTTTGTTCAGAGTAGCATAAAAGGATGACCATGATTATCCAAATTAGGACACTTTAGGGACAATGAAATCTATTAATAATTAGGCCAGACATACCCCAGGACCTCTCTCAACAAGCCATGATGCATGTTCACACCACATATATAAAGGCACATCAGTTAGGCACAGATCAGGGACAGAAAAGACTAAAATCTCATGAAGAGACAAGATAATGAGATGAGAGAAGTACATGTTCTGTGAAGAGATATAAAACACATAATTCTTATCTTCAGAACTAGTGCAACCAGGATATTTTACAGGTAATGAAATCAGAATCAAACTGACTTGCTAAAAAAACAGGTTAGGAAACAATATCCTTTTTTGATCTAAGTAATAGCAGAAATTTTTCTGGGATGTTATGTATGAAAAGCATTATAATAGTCGTGCGTTAATTCAATGAATTGGGGTTATGATTAAGGAAGGACGTCTCAAGTAGGGTTAATTTGTTCCTCTGCCACCTCTGGACACCTTCTTCTACATGCATAAAGAGAACATTTGGCCATGTTGGGAGGCATTTTTGGTTTAGGCATCTGTGGTTAGAAGGAAATTGTTAAATGCACTAGAAGGTACAGTATTAAGGCTTTCAGTCCAACATGTTAACAACACTGAGGTGAAGACACCCTAGGTTAGGGTAAAATAAACATTTTAATAGGATTTCAGAAAGCATTGTTTGGGCCACTTAGGAGTAACCAATGAGTAACTATAGTCATCTTCTCTCTTCATACTCCTGATATTTTGAGACACTGGAGGAAATTTCCAACTACAGAAGCTGAGACTACCACTAAGACATTTCCCCCAGACTTTAAAATAGAAACTCAACACAATAAGAGTGTTATGCATATAAATTAATAATTATCATTTCTCATCCAAGTATCTCTATCACAAGAGTAATACATACAAACTTTGCTTGTATGACAGTGGAGTCATTTTTTAAGAGTATGTTCGAAACTTTAAGTCCTTCATTTCTGTAAAATTATAACTTTTGAGTAAATTGATATATTAATTTCAACTTAAATTTTGTCCACAATATTAGTAGTAGAAATATTGACTACAAAAGTGTGATGATAGAATTTGGCAATTTTGGGGGAATTTCTCTTTACTTGAGTATAAAATGAAGCTTTATTCTTTATGATAGAGATTGTTTCTCAAGTTATTATTAATTATTACAACATTCAGATCTCTTGACTTCTTTTCAGTATCTTAATCTATACAAAATATGTAAACATTTTGGATTTTTTTTTGTTTGTTTTGTATTCTTTGGTCTTTGTGGTAAGTATTCATTCTGTATCAGATAAATATTGCAAAGGTATATTAGTCAGTTTTCTGTTGCTTTGATAAAATAACCTGAGAAAATCAGTGTAAAGGAAGAAATATTTATTTTGGCTTGTAGTTTCAGAGGTTTTATTCCATGGTCAACTGACTCCAATGTTTCTAGGTCTGAGGTGAGACAGAACATCACCGTGGCAGCTTATGGCAAGGCAAAGTTAGTCACCTCTTGGTGGCCTGGAAGCAAAGGGGGTGGGGAGGGGGAGAGAGAGGGAGGGAGGGAGGGAGGCTGGGAACAAGATGTACCCTTCCAGAGCATTGCCCCAGGAACCTACTTTCTTCAAGTAGGCCCCAACTTCTAGAGTTTCTACCACCTTCCAATAATGCCATGCACTATGAACCCTTCAATGGATTAATCCATTCATGAGTTTAGACCCTTCATGATCCAATCACTTTCCAAGAGCCTCACCTCTGAACATTGCTGCATTGGGAACTAAGCCTTGAGCACATGAGATTTTGTGGGATATTCCAGGTCTAAAACACAATAAATGGCTTCTTATAAATGGAAGAACAGTAATGATTTCTTTTATAATTTTAACCATTTGGAAAATAAATAGGTTCTCAACCATCAACACAGAAGATAAGGAAAGCAAAGATGATTTGAATAAAAATGATGAGGTTAACAGATGAGAAAGGAAATCAGGTGGCAACCAGAAGGTGAGATAGGCAGTTTTAGAAGTGCATCTGAGAGAGACACTTGTTTTTATGGTCTCCTCATGACTTCTCCACAAGGCTTAGTATCAGAAACTATAGGAGAAGGAAACATTTTCTATGTTACGTATTTTTCAAGTAATGAATATATTTGAATTCCTAAGCTCTATTTATTTTAACAAATTTTGATGGCAATCTTCCTGGGAAAAAAATAACTACGTTTTAAGTAAAAAAACACAAGTTATAATTTAATCTCCCTTGATAACAGTGGTCTGCATCTTTATCTATCTTTTCTTGTATTATGCTATAATACAGAGCACAAGTCAGCATCTACATTCTATTTGTGTGCTTTTCCTTTGCTATCAAGTTTTCAATTCTCAAATCTGTCTGCTGCTGCCAGAATGCCTGCCTCTAAATCACTTCTAAATTCTCCAGGCCTGGAAACTAGATAACCGAGCTGGCTAAGATTTACATGTAAGATACATAAGATTTAGCATAAGTGTAGGCTTAGCCTCTTAGCTTCCCTGCAGCCCTTCTAGTGTGCAGCAGTATTTGTTCTTATACCTGTGTTCAGAGCTTCATTGAAGTTGTGTGAAATCTTGACTCCTCAATGAATGAGCAAGAAACCATAGTCCTCATCAGGGTGGTTATTCCATTTCTTTAAACACTTACAACTTGGGATTGAGAGTGGGGGTAAAGTCACTGTTACTGTTTAATCTATACAGGTAAGACTTGAAGTTTATGGAGCTTCTCCATAGATAGTACTTAAAGCATTGCCATTTTCCTGCCTGTCTTCCCTCCTGCTCACCAGAGCTGCTCACTCCAACAGAGGAAACCCTACAGGTCTCAACCAAAGAATAGCTAACAACTCACTGATAGCCTTCTTCACAATACGTGGACATCTGCTTTTGCAGAATGGGGGGAATTTCCTTAAAGGTAAGATGGCTGTTTAGAAACACAAATTGACAGAAGAGCAATAAAAGACCAAAAAGGAAGATTTTGTGAGTAGGTAAAATTATGCTGGCTGCCTTAACATACTAAATGAGTTTTTGTTATGGAAATCGTTTTAAAAACTATTGGAAAAAGAACAAATTACCTATAGAAGAAAAAGCATATGAAGGATAATCCAGTCGGTCTATGCATGAAAGATAGATTTTGCAATCTCCAATAGTCATTTTGAGAGGATTTCTCATGAGAAAAAATTAAGAGTTAACTTGGAAGTAACCTCAAACATGGACCTCTTCAAGAGTATGATGTAGAAGAGGGTGTGTTATATGCATACCATGGGGTTGTGAGTTCAGTGGTCACACTGATTTGTAGTTGTTATTCTTTGTATTCCTTCATGTTATGATTTTGATATGAGGTGTACCTCAAAAATTTCATGTGTTATACAATATGGCAATGTTCAGAGATGAAATTCTTATATTATGAAAGCTATAACTTAATCACTAGATTAATCTACTTGATGGATTTAAAGTATTCAAATGGATTGCTGGGTAACTACAGGCAGGTGGGGTATGGCTAAAGGAAGTAGGTCACTAAAGACGTGCTTTGGGGATTAACATATCTTCCTTGGCTCCTTCCATTTTTTTCTCCCTCTCTCCCTCTCTCTTTCTCATTCCTTGATGCCATGAGCTGAGAAGCTTTCTTCCACCATGCCCTTCTGCTATGATGTTCTGCCTCACTTTAGTCCCAGAGGAATGGAGCCTGTTGGTCATGGACTGAACTTCTGAAACTGTGATCCTAGAATAAACTTTTCCTTCTCTAAGTTGTTTTTGTCAGGTATTTTTGGTCAAAGCAGCTCAGGACTGACTAACACATTCCATTTTGGACTCCAGTGAATTTAGATGGGTTGGGAATATGCACAGAAATGAAGACCCCATTCACAAAGGCGTGTTTGTGCTTTCTTTTTCACCACATCTATTTAGGCACAAGTCCCGTCAATTGCACCTTTCCCAATGCTCTGTAGTCCACGCCCTCTTCCCTGTTGCACTGTCACTGCCCAAGGTCAGACTCTCATCAATCTTCCTCAGACAATTGCAATAGCCTAATAGTCCTCCTCACCATCAGACTGTCCATCTTGTCCACACTCCATACACTAGGTGTACTGGGTCATAGGAAAAAGTAGTTACTAAAATTCTGTAAGGTTGAGAACTTCAACATCCTTAACATAAATGCAATTTAATTTCTGACTTAGCCTGCCTATTCTCTAGAGTCACTTTCCCTCATTCTCCAGCCCATGTACCTTACATTCCAATAACACAGTGCTATGTGCTCCTTCCTCAATGCCCCACACACCCTTGACTTTATGCCCATTGTTTATCTTCCTTTTTTCTCCATCTCCATATTTTTAATCAGGCTCTCTTTCACTTGCCCATCAAGACTCAGGGTAATGTCTTCCAGATACCCTCCCCAACACTACACCATACTACCACAAACTGTTGTTCCACCCTATCCAGTATAGGTTAGGTGGCCCTATTTTCCCACAAAATTCTTGATATAATTCTTACCAGATAGCATGGTTTTGATATGCTTACTTTTCTACTCTCTCTCCACAAAAAGAAATTTTTCTGAATCAGAACCATATTTAGTCCTTCTTTCTTTGGTAGAAGATATAAGTGAAGTAGATAGCTAAAAAATGAGTTATTAAACTCACAAGTGAGTTTTGAAGAGAAGATGCTCTTCAAGGTTAAGCTGGAGAATAAGAAGAAACCCTAGAAAGCCGTTAAGGACAACCCTCACCTTAATACCTAAGTGGAGCCTGCATTTAAAGTGCTGTTCTGGGGACACCTTGAAAGTTTGCCAATAAATTTGCTCCATAGAATTCATATGATGATGGAAATTCATAGCTGGAGGCAAAAAAATCAAAAGTTTTTTTTAAAGCATGTTATTCTTCTGAAAGTATGTGGTACACACAATGGATCTTTCATTGAGCTCTTTTTGTTCCGGTTCCACGAACATACCTGAAGAACTTGTTGGAAAGGAAAAGTATAGTTTTCACCAATGGTCAAGTTTGTCAGATTTAGATTTTCAATACAGCACTAGCAGAATATTTACAGTGCTCAACAAATTCAGGGACTTCATCAATGTACAGAATAGTATTATAACAGAGTTTACCATTCCTTTAGGGGGTGTTTGATTTGGAATCCAGTCTGGCAAATGCAAAGGTCCTAGAATTATTGCCTAATGAATAGGTAAGGATATGAATTTTTTAAAAACTGATGGGCCTATCAAGAAAGTACAGTTTTTGTGCCAAGATTGTCTAAGAGGTCAGCTGCAAAGGAATGGCATATTCCAGACTACTTGACAGCCAATGCCATTATACCAACCCTGGTTTAGCCTACAGGGGTGGCATCTCTGCTCCTTCCAGATAAAACTGATGTCTTGCTAGAGAAATAATTATCCATTCACATCAGCCCCAAAGAAATCTTAAGAAATTGCATCACAATTTAAATCATTCATCTTGGGTATTAATTGGACAGGTAGAGATTCTCAGATCCAGAGAGTCCACAATAAGATGCTCTAGAATAACTAAGATGTTAGTATTAAAATGGGTCTGTGTTATAATAGAAGCAAATTAAGTCTGGTTATAGTACATCAAAAATTGGTACTCTTTCGATAATATTCTCTCTCAAGACCCTTTGCCAAAGAGGTCAATGTTACTAGGCCTTCCATAGGCACACTGAAGGTGAATTGGCAAAATAGCTCCTTATCAGAGAAGAAATAGGAGTAGGAGATGTAAAAGCTCATAATTCATGTCCTATATAAAAATTAGTGCCTAATGTGTTTACAAGATTAGGATGGCTTGACTCATAGAGGTTGTTAACAGATGTCTCAAGGTGGTCACAGAGGCAGAAAAGAAAGTATTTTTTTTTTTCTGCAGGAAACAGCAATTAAGCCAATTCACTTGAAACATGCCCTCAGTTTCACATATTGAAGAACTCCAGGAACTGCTCCACTAAGAAATTCTCCAAAAGTGAATGATGTCCATTGGTTCTAAGGCCTAAGGCAAAGTTTGGCCAAAAGGATGCACTGAAAGAGCATCTCTATCTAGTGCCTGCAATGAATCAGTTCCTTGCCATTCTGAAAGCAAACCTGATTCAGTTCTGGATTTTTCAAATGCTGAGTTCAGAATTATCACTGAAAACTGAAATAATTGTCATCCAAAAATGTTCCTAGTCTTCCAAGACTCTGGTTTCAAAAAAATCCCATAACAGAACAATAGTTTGAAGATGTATTGGTTGATTATATGATAAAAGAAGAGCCTTATATAAATAAATATTGACTTCCACATTTAATGAAATCAGTTATAGTAATAGGGGAAATTGAAAAATAGAAAACTGAACATTTTAATGTCTCTTTCTAAAGTTACCAATGTTACTGGTATGGTCCCTACCTAAAACAATATAAATGTAATCTACAGTTACCCTACAACAGAGGCCAAGCAAGCATTTTAAACTATTTCATAGCTCTTAAGTTTTCCCCATGTTTTCAGTTACAAAGGGGAGTCACTTCTTTACCCACAGCAGTAAGGTCCTCATTGGCCCTGACCTTAGTCAGAATAAGACTGCTGTCTGGCAAGCCCAGATGTCTGGTGTCTAGGTCATCCTCCAACCAATGAAACCAGAATCTTTGGTGATGGTGAAGCATAGGACAAGATACTATAATGCTTTTAAAATATATCAGTGGAATCTAAGGTCCAACTCAGGTTAAGGATCGCTGTGGTAGTTGACCACAACATAGTGCCGTAAACATAGTGTTGGAAGCAGATAAAGTGAAATCTACCCCTTGCTGTTTAGGAATTTTCCTTTGGTGAATAATGCATCTCCACAGATGTGTCTATTATTATTATTATTATTATTATTATTATTATTATTAGAGTGCCAGCCTACTCCCACCTGCCTTCTCCGAAATGCTTCTGCTTACAGGCTGCAGTAGGAGTGGGTTTAGGCATCTATAGGTACCTCACAGCTCCTGCTCTGCCAACCATGTTGATTAAATAGATGGCTGGATATTAAATGTACAATGAGATGGTTAAAGCCCTTGAAATTTGGAATTGAGAGCCTAAAGTTCAATTCCGTTATTTGGGGATAGTTGAACTAAAAATCTGATAGTTGAAAGAAAGTCAGAAATGATAAAGCAGGGAAATTTGGCAAAGAGAAAAGGGAAGAGTGAAAGTAGACACTCCTGAGAGTCAGAGGGGTACTCTATGATCCTAAAAGTCTGAGAAATCTGCCTCTGCTTCTGGCAGCTTTCCAGTTCACATCGTGCAAGACCTTCTTCTTGGACTCAAGTTTACAAGAGATCCTCCTTATTTTGAACCAGTTGAATGGGTCTCTGTTCCTTGCAGAAAGAAAAAGATAAATCTCCCTCCTCCTCCTCTTCTTCTGAGTCCCAATTCAATTCTCACCTGACTTAGGAACTTTTTTATGTGTACCTGGTTTCCTGAATGACAGAGCAATGAAAGTTCAGAGAAGCAGGAAATCAGAGGACACTGGAAGGGTCTGAGAGGCTTCACAAAATCAGGCGCAGATTGAATTGGATCCTGGAAGATGGAGAGAATGAGAGAGCTCAGTCCAGGTGAGAGGAGCAAGCACAAAACCACAAAGGCAAGAATGTCCCCAGTGAAACCTGGGCATGTGTGGAAGGCTGGGAAACTTATCTCACTTTGTTGGGATGAACCAGAGGGAAGGCCAGCAAAACTAGCTCAATCGTATTCTTCTGCTCCTCTGTTGCTCCCACAGGCAAAAAGTCCTGATGTACGGCATTCTTGAATAAATTCCTTCTAAACTCTTAAATAGCTCCATTGCCTCGATATTTTAGGGAAACACTCTATTATTAACAGACAACCCAACAAAAGAAAATAATAGCAACCAACAGAAAATTGCTTGCTTATTTCTGTAAAAAAAAAAATTATCTTGAACACATCAAAGGAAACTATTTTAGTAGAGGTTTCCAGTTTATATCATGCAAAATCCTTTTCTTGGACTCCAGGTTGATAATACACTCTCATCTTGAGGTAGTTGAGTGGGTCAATTTGATGCCCACCTGACTCGTGAACCTTCCATGTGTGTGACTCGCTTGGTGAAAATGACAGGAGCAATCAGAGTTCAGAGAATTGGAAATGAACAGGCACTGGATGGGTCTGAGAGGCTTCACAGATCAGGTAGAGAATGAATAGAAGCTGCTTGTTGTGAGAATATATTTTACTTGTTTTATCAAAATACTTTTATTTTTTAAACTATTTTTAACATGGCAGCATCTTTACCTGCATGACTAGAATAGTGGTCATAGTCTATGGACATTACGGGTGCCACGATAGCTAGTGTACTGTAATATGAATCACAACTAAGAAGCATTACCAGTAATATTAAATACCGTGAGTTTTGCAGTGATATTAACAATAAATATTGAGAACAGGTTTACAACTGTAATGAAATCCTTCAAATTCAGGCACATTTCCACTAGTAAGATAGTCTCAAAGTCACAGTTTGAAGCCATAGGCAAAACTGCTAACTAGCAATATGCATCAGAGTACCAGTTCAGGGCCACAAGGGCCAATGGCTTCAGAGACCAACTCACTCCATCTCACTCCCAGGGACCTTCACAGAGAAGTTCGGTAGCTATCCAGTCTCTTCTCCAGAGGCTTAGCCCAGCCTATAAGTTAGAGATGGCCCGCACTGAGCCAGCCCCATCCCACCTGCTCCATGTCCTGGAGGTTAGGACACATGTTACTGATGAATAAACTCAGGTGGACGGTTGTCAAGATGAAGAACAGTGCCGAATTTGCTTAAATTTTTTTTTCAGTAGTTTTTTTTTTTCTATTCCAGCTAATATCTCAATCACTTAACCAAAATGACTTTTAAAAGTCTCATGTTCTTTCTCCTTAGCATGCCAGCAGAAGCAGCCTGTGCAAAACCAGCCCCTCCATACGTCAGGCGGTGTTTGTATATATTTCAGCGTATCCAAGCAAGGCCTTTTTAACTTTCCATGCTGTGGATGGACGGAGCTGTACTTTCCTGAATGTCAGCCAGGAAAAAGCTTGGAGATTTGGCAGGCAGACTGTGGGAAGCCTGGTGCAACACCAGGCTGAGATCTGGAGCAGGGGCTTGCTCTCTACAAAGGCAGACAAGTGAAACACCTCCCTTTGTTTAGCTCTACTATGAGTACAAATGGAGACCCCAGATTGTAATCAGGCCCTATTGTATAAACTTGGGGTTTCCATGCATGCAACATTCTTGGCACTATGTTCCTTATTATTTTTCAGCTGGAAAACCAATTAGCATTCTTTTTATATCTGGGTGTTAATACTTGGGCCTTAGAGCAAATTTTTGGCCACCAGCCCACATGGCTGTAGTCTCTTGGGCAATGCCTGACAAATTAAGATAAAACTGTTACTTCATGTTTTCCTACAAAGAGAAAACAAAAACTGTTTCCTGCTCTTATTAAGGGGATGAAGTCAATTTCCACATTTAACAAATAAAAAAGGTAGGCATAATCAGGGTGTCGACCAGGGCTCTTATCGCTCCCCAAGCTAGTTCCTATGCAGGAATGTGAGGGAGCAAAACCTGTCAGGTTCTGACTAAGCTGTTCTTCTTGGAAAAAAAAATCCTCACCATCAACAGAGGCCTGTCAAATGAGCATACTTTGACCACCACAAGGTCACCCTTTGACCTCTGCCGCATTTTTACTTCACAAGTTTGAGTGATGTGATTTACCTGGAGGAAAGAACGGGTAGGAGATTCCAGCCCTGACAAGTGGATTAGTCATAACAGTCAAGAGGGCACTGCCCAGTTTGAAAGAAATAAACACAGCCAAATATTTCCCTATCTAGAAAGTGGAGCAAAGTAAAGTTCACGATCCAGGAATGTAGTTTATGATTAAAGAAAGCCATATCTGGGCTGCTGTCTCTGAATATCTGAGCATGCGGAGGAGAGGATGAAAAGAGGTTAGAATTCCCCATCATGCAAAGTGTCCCCCGGTGGTAAATAATAACCCTTGCCATGGCAACAACTTATTTCCACAAATCAGAGGAATGTAGCCCTCCCGTGAGCAGGCCACAACTTGGGAAAATCTCCAGGATGATGCAAAATATTTAGAGGGGAAGTGGTAAAACAAACAGAAAGGAAACGCAGCAATACAACTGCAGTTTGAAGACAAAA
This sequence comes from Marmota flaviventris, assembly GCF_047511675.1. NCBI lineage: Eukaryota > Metazoa > Chordata > Mammalia > Rodentia > Sciuridae > Marmota > Marmota flaviventris. The sequence continues at coordinate 43,891,449 of NC_092498.1, forward strand.
ATATTCTAGACACAAAAAAATAGGGGAATGAACTTACAAGGGCGTTTTTGTGTTGTGGGTACTGAATGTACATCTCTTTGCTAGAAAAGTCCTGAGGGGCTGCCGCTCCCCCTCCAAGACTTTTCTTTGTAAATAGTGGGTGGTGGCATCCTAGAAAAAAAATAACCCATTTGAAAGACTTCTTTAAAGAATTTGTACAGAACATTTTCTTTGCAACAAAATCTATTCTGGAGCTATATTATTTAACAAGGGGGCTGTGTTCTGAGTCATACGGAAATTTTTTATTCCTTTTTTTTTTTCTTACTGCTCTGTTTGCTGTCAGGGGCAGAATAATGATCATCTGTAATAATCTAAGGAGGAATGACTAGAAATGTCCAATCATGTGCAGGAAAGGAATGAGACTTGAGTCTTTAGGTGCCAGAAATTACCTAATCTTCTATACACAGGGTGTCCATGAACCCTAATTTGCCAGGATAGTCTCAATAGTCTAGGTTTAATTACTAAAAGTGCCCTTTCACTCACAAAACTGTTCGGGTTTGGACAGTCAACAATTTGGGAACTTAACGATACCCAGAGCCTCAGGGTCTTCTATCTACTCCCCTAGGGACATCACTTCCCTCAGGGAAACCAGTCTGAGGGTCTGCAAAGCTTGGAACCTGAAAGCAAAATGGGAGGGATAGGGAGTTGCTTTCATTTTAGATGAATCTCCACCAGTTTGGCTTCACCTAAGGTCAACATGTGGCATCATGAACAAAACACACTTCACTTGTGCTGAGGAGAGTAGAACCGTCCACTTACAAAGACACCCTGAGGCTGCCTTCAGAAGACCCTGGGAGTTGCCCATTAGATTATGTACTGAAGTCTCAGCAAGCATTTTTCCATCAAATCCCAAAGACAGGCAGTCATTTCAAAAGCAGACATACATGCTGCCTTTTGGGTGCCTTGCAGCCCAGAAAGTATTGCTGAGATGTTCCAAATCAGAAAGTGTGCAGCCACCAGTCATGCTGCTAGGCTGTAGCTATTTGGATCAGAATGGAAACCTTTGATCTCTTTTACATCTAAGTTCAACCGTGGCCTGGGCCCAAAAGGTAGACTAATTTTGGCAACTTCCCCTGTACACTTTTATCTAGAGATAAAAGGAACATTTGGAAGCATAAACAGAAGGTGTATTTCTGTAGGCCCAAGAGCCCCAACATCAAACAAACAAGACTCTCAATGGTGGTGCTGAATATTAGCTCTGACTTCTTTAGCTTCACTAAGCTTCTTCATTCACTGATAGCCATTGGGATTCCTTCTTCTCATCATAAATATGTAAACATAATAAAGCATTAAGGAACTTACAAAGGAATAAATCATTTCCAGCATGATGACTTCCATTTTCATATGAAATTTTGGACAACGAATGCTGTTACATTGACCTTGAGTCTGAGAGCTCAAGGTTCCTGCGCTTGTATGATCTTTGCAAATATCTGGATGCGGGGAGACCTTGGAAGATTAACAGTCATTCTTCTTCCATCTTCCATGTATTTTGAGAGGCGTGAAGTTTAAGTGGGAACTTACAACATGCTGAGCCCAGTTAGAAAAATGGAACACAGGCCTCCAAGGACAGCCAGCTTGGAGAGGCACAACTTACCAGTGAGCTTTGTGCCATGTAAATTTGTCAGTTGAATTGGAAATAAAAGATACTTGAGAGCCTGTTGGATGTTAATGTAGCCTGTTTGAACTCATAGCTGGAGCAACAGTCCATTTTTCATAGGTTCAAGGAAGGGTTCTAAAAGTGAGGATGTGGCCTCGATGGGGATACATGAAGTACCCAAAAGCAGTTAAGCCAAATGCACTTGAGATGGGTTCTGAGCAAATGTATTTGGCACATTATTGCCAAACCAGTATATTTTATATGACATCATCAAACTGGAAGGAGGATCTTCTGGCCTTTCTTTTTCAATATCCAGGGAGACCTGTGAGTTTCTTCAAAGGCTCTTGGAACACACAGGAACTTACTAGTAGAAAATTCTTTGTCTCACCGCCCCTCTATAGTATTTGACCCATGGAGATAAACCAACCACTTTAGGACTGGATAAAGTTGATGGAAGAGGATAGAGTTGAATTTTTGGATTAGAAAATCCTAATATAAAGAATTGAAAAAATATGGGAAAACACTTTTTGTGAGTCATCAGATGGCAACATAATATCTGTCTGCTGAAAATATTTATTAATATTTATTAAAATATTTATTAATTTTAATATTTTTAAATGAAATTGCCTTTGTCTTCTTATATTGTTGGCTTAAAAATGGGGGAAGTGGTACCACCCTATTCAGTGGGTTTTCAGTGGTAATGAATTTCCAGGTTTCTAGGTGAGGGGATGTGACTCAAGCATGAGAAATATGAAATTCCCATTGAAGTTTCCTGGCTTTCTCACGAATCAGATTCCATGTGAAGTATAGAAGTTGTATTAGGTCATATCTAAGACCCCTTTCAACAACGCAGTTTGTACATAACAAGGATCTGAATATTCTTTAAGAATTTTCTTTTATGTCTATTTCAACATTCCCTAGAAAAGAGAAATTGGCAGCAAAACCTAAGGTCAAGAGAAAATGTAAAGAGACCCACACCACTTTAGCAATGGACACGTGATTCTCCCACCCACTTGAAGCAGTTCTGTATATGTGAGCAAGGTTTGAAACCCACGTCTGACTTTTTTAAAAGATATTCCTCTCTTTAACTGTGTGTGTGTGATTGTTTTTCCCCTCTCTTTCCCTTTCTCTGTCTCTCTCTCTTTCTGTCTCTCTCTCTCTCTCTCTCTCTCTCTCTCAAAAACAAGAAATACATGAATATTTTCTCACAGTACAAAAGGCAGTCCATTATGTCTCTGGACTTACTCATGCTACATGACAAAAGAGAGTAGAATTCAGGTCTTCTCACCACACACATAAAAAATGAAGCTATGTGAGGAGAAGGATGTGTTCATATGCTTAACAATCATCATCATTTCACTATGTCTATGTACATCAATATATTGGGTTGTACAATTTAAATAAATATAGCTTTAATTTTTGAAAAAATAATGCACACACAAGCAAAGGCGTAAAAAATAAAAATAGTTTATGTAGATATGGGTCATATATATTTATATGTAATTCTGCTATGTTACAATTTCTTTTTTCTTAGGTTGTAACAAAAGAATACTCCTTAATTTACTCTCTCTGTTGTTGACAGTATTTAATTTCTTTTCTACTTATTTGTGATTTTAAATAGAGAGAAACATTGCAAATATGTCTTAGTGGCAATGAATAATTCTACAGGACAGATTCCTAGCAGTAGATGGCAAGGTCAAAGATTAGGCTTACTTTATATTTTGGTAAACAATGCTTACTTTATATATGTTTTTGTCATATGTGTTTCTTCTGTAAATGGTCCTTAGCATCTTTTTTCTACTTTTTACTTGGTTCTTTGTGTATTGTTTATTCCTAGGTAGGTGCTCTTTATATGTTGTTAATCTCTTATGTATGTTACAAACATTTCTCTGAGTCTGAAGCTTATCATTAAAGTTTATTTTTATGGTTGTCCCATAGAAAAAAAATTTGAGGCCCAAGTTAAACTTTTCCATATGATTTAGGAATTTTGTGTATTACTTAAGAAAGCATTCCTTGCCCTGAGAGTTATAAATTGTTTTTGTATTTTCTCCAAATACTTTGATAATTTGTGTGTGTGTGTGTGTGTGTGTGTGCGCGTAGGGTGCAGTGTTTTCTTCACTGGGGATTGAACCCAGATCTCTACATGCTACACAATTGCTCTATCAGTGAGCTCTGTATCCCCAGTAATCTTTCACTTTTGAGACAGGGTCGTACTAAGTTGTTGAGACTGGTCTTAAACTTGTGATTGTCCTTCCTCAGTCTCCTGAATAGCTGGAATTGCAGGTGTGTAACACCATACCTAGCTTGTTCTTAACAGTTAATTTCTTTAAGTTCTCTAATGTGTCCGTTTTGCTTATAATGTCACTGTAAGTTTATTTTTTTCCTTAGAAAGCTAGACAATTGTCATAGTGCAATCTGTTGAAAAGTCTAGAATACTTTTACTAATTTGATATGCCACCTTTATAATAAGCTATATTTCAGTATATTTCTGCGTTGCCCTTCTATCTTTTCCTACTAATGTGTTTCCTAGTAATGGCAATAGCTATGCTAAAACACACAGTTTAATTGTTTTATATGATGTTCTGATGATTAGTAAATGAAATCTCATTATTACTCTTTTTTAAAAACATAAAATTAACTTACTAATCATTCCTCGTTTTTCCACATGTATTTGAGAACCAACTTGTCAATGTCTACAATGCTGAGTCTTTCTACTTAAAAATATGGAATAGAATTTCATTTATATAGATTTTAAATACCCTTTCGTGAGAGTCTTGCATGTTTTCTATTTCTGGATATATATTTATTTCTAGAAATATATTTTTTGCTATTGTGAATTATATCCCTCTTATTTTGTTTTCTAGTTGATCATTGCTAAAGTTAAAAAAATAATGTTGGCTTTTGTATATTGACTTTTCAATCTGATTACCTTATTATAATGTTAAAATATATTCTTAAATCCAAATACTTGTTCTTATCACCTGATTTTCTTGGTAAAAAAAAATTATGTATTTCTCAAATTACTTGTGAAGATTTTATAAATTTCACTCTGAAGCCTTTTAAGGTCAACCAGTCAACAGGTCAACCCTTCTTTGATGGCTTACATTAAATTGCTAGGTATATTAAGATTATTACTGCATTGCACCCCAATGCTCCTGTTGATGAAATGTATTAACTCAATACTTCTACATATTGTTTGTCTGGTTCGGATATTTGGTATAGGTCAAGTACTATTTTCTTTCTTTTGAAAGTTTATATTATTCCTCCCATGTGAATGCAAAAAATAAAAGAATGCTCAAGTTTAATAGTTTTCAATTGCAATTATTGTGAAACTTACAATCAAGAATATATAAATTATGAAGAGAAGGCATCCCTAAAACTGAATCAATATGGATAGGGGAAACCATTTTCACAGTCACCACCACAAGCTCATCTCTATTCTTAGCCAGACTAAACCATCCACAGCAGAAACCCTCTGGGTCCCCTCTGGGCCCCCCTGACCTATGGAAACACTGGAGCAGCAGACTTCCTGTGCATGGCCCAGCCCTTCAGCTGCAAGGCCGTGCTTCCTGTGGGAAGGAATTCCAGGGACTGGAATCCTTGCTAACTTCCCTTTCCAAAACAGATTGCTTCACATAGGGACATGCTTTCTGTGGTTCTGTACATCCCAAATGATTTAGAAAAATTAAGATCAAAAACTTTTGAGGGGTCTTTTCCTTCTATTTTCGTTGTTAATAGTGAAGGGCTCGTTTCCTTCAACCTAATTTGTTAAGAATAGCTCATTTGGCCTATAGATACAACGAGAGGTGTTTGGGTGATAAAAGCCCATGTTCTTCAATTATTCCTGTGAGGTAGGTTTTCTCCCTTTGCCATCTCTGACACACTCATTGTGGCTGTCTCCTTCTTAGAGGAAAGGTCTGAAGCTGCTTCTGGTCATAATGAATGAGTAATGTCTGCCTTGAGCACCGGAAGGGGAAAGCCGTAGGACGGGCATTTGCCATCTTGGAATATAATTGAATTTTATTTCCAGCTTGGTTATATAATCTTAGGAATTTTGTCCATTTGTAGATGCATACAAATAAAAGAAAAATGTTTTTTAAACTTAGACCAACAAAAAGACCTAAACAGTTAAGTGCTCTTACATTAAGAAAGTCTTAATGTTGAACATAGAATATATAATTTATTATCCTAATAAAGCTTAAACCAGTTTATTACACTGCAAAAATTTGGAACATACTATCAAAGTTATGATTTTCCTTTTTATTTTTAACAGCAGTAGTAATAGTAGCATTTAATAACTCTCTCAAAATCTGACTTGGTATAATCTTGGTGGCATATGAAGTTATCAATAAAATATGAGCCAGATATTTTCAGATCAAATTAGAGGACTTTATTTTTATAACTCAAACATGTCAGCTGGATAAGGGCGAAGAAAACATTGTGAATGTTGTTGGTTTTTACAAAAGATCAGTTTTGTTTTGTGTAATTGAGTATCACAACCCAAAAGTTAAACTTTGCAAAATATTTGAAAAACAGTCAAGAAAATGGTGATGTACATGTCTGAGCATTAGAGATTTAAGTCTGCTCTTTGGGATTGGATTATCTAGAAAGCCTTGTAATGACTAAAGTTTTAAAAAAGTAGGTTAGCTATGGTTTGTGTATTATGTCATAAAAACTCATCACTATTTTTCCATATGCACGTATTTCTAATATTGTACTTTTTTACAGACTGGAAATCATTCCTTTCTAACCACCACTCTTATGATTCAGTATGTCCATTACATTTAGAATTACTGTATAATCAGAGAAAGAAGGCGAATTCACTTGGAAAATTAGCTAATAATCATTTTACCAAGCCACTTCCACAAGCTAACATTTTGACACAACTGAAGCTATCCTTCACACAAGTTCACACTGAAACTTGGACTACAAAACACATATTTATATTAATGATGAGATTTTTCCAGGTTTTTAAAATCTGTGTCAGTTTTCTAAAAAATGTGCTTCCATGGAATTTAAGGATACTTCTTCCTGCAGTAATTTCCCTATTATTGTTCCCATTAAATACCAAGCTTGGTCTTGGTAAACGAACAGGGGTTGAAAATGAATATTCTTAGACTCTGCAACCTGTTTACCATAAGCCAACACACATTCTAAGGACATAATCTATTTACTCTCAAAAGACACCTCTGTTCAGATTAGCAAATAGATTCAAAGAACTATTAGAAATAATCTTTTCCATTGTTTGTCAAACATTTATAAAAGACTGAAAGCTTTGTCATGTTTCATTAGGACAGTTATATGTTTAGTCATACCTATTATTTTACCATTCCCTGCAATATATTAACGTTGAAAAATGTTTTGAAGTTCATAAAGTGATAAAATAGCATGAGTGTACCATTTTATTATTTATCCAGTAGAGACAATGTTTTTGAGTGACTATAAAGTCAATGCTTGTTTTAACTTGTGCTTGATATCTAACACATTTCACATAAGCATACTGTATTACTTAAAGACTTTAGTCTTAAATTCTTTGATTCCATTTTGCTACTAATTTTTATTTATAAATTTACCAAAACTCTAATATAATCTGCAGCACAAGATATGATATGTGGGTCCTGGGAAGATAGCTTAGTGCTAGAGTGCTTGCCTAGCATGCTCAAGGCCCTGGGTTTGAGCTCCAGCACCACCACCAAAATAAATTTAAAAAAATGTGTATATATATATATATATATATATATATATATATATATATATATATATATATATGAAATCTATGCCAGAGCTATATTTATACATGAGACCCCCAGAACCAGACATACATACTCAAGTAGTTCCTGTTCATCACAGTAGTTCAGCATACAAGGTAAGCTTGTGAAAGTTTCCCCCATGCATCCAGGACTTGAATCCCAGCTCAACAATTTTCTAACTGTGAGTCTCAGAATAAGTTATTTAAACACCTCTGTTGAGTTTCCTCATGTATGAAATGAGGGTGATCATGAAATGAGGAAGATGATGGGAGAATTAAATAAAGAAGTATTTAAAATATTTTCAAGCACATAGTGAGCATCATTTAGGAACTGGGGAGAAAATATGAAGTCAGGGAGTTTGGTAGGTAGGGAGTTGTATTTAAGAGCATGAATTAAAATACTGCAAATTGGTGCAGCCAATATAGAAAGCAATATGGAGAATCCTTGGAAAACTGGGAATGGGACCACCATTTGACCCAGTTATCCCACTCCTTGATCTATACTCAAAGGACTTAAAAACAGCATACTACAGGGACACAACCACATCAATGTTTATAGCAGCACAATTCACAATAGCTAAACTGTGGAACCAACCTAGATGCCCTTCACTTCAGTAGATGAATGGCTAAAGAAAACGTGATATATATACACAATGGAATATTATTCAGCATTAAAAGAGAATAAAATCATGGCATTTGCAGGTAAATGGATGGAGCTGGAGAATATTATGCTAAATGAAGTAAGCCAACCCCCAAAAGCCAAATGTCAAATGTTTTCTCTGATTTAAGGATGCTTATTCATAATGTGGTAAGGAGGGGCTTGGGAGGATTAGATAAACTCTAGATATAGCAAAGGAGAAAAGGGGAGGGTGGAGAACAGAGGGGGCATAGGGATAGGAAAGACGGTGGAATGAGATGGAAATAATTATTCTAAGTACATGTATGAAGACACAAATGATATGACTCTAGTTTATGTACAACCAGAGATATTAAAAATTGTGCTGTATATGTGTAATATGAATTATAATGCATTCTGCTGTCATATATAACAAATTAAAATATAAAAAAATAAAGTAATTCGATCTAATTTCTAAACTTGAAAAACATAGAACTAGATGTGTAGTGTCAACAGTTCCAAATCTTTGATTTATCTTGTCTTTCTATAGTAATGTCTCGTATCACATGCTGACACAGATTTTGATGATTTTCACAGGACTGATCGCAAAGTTTGCTAAGGAATATAGGCTGCGAGACAATGGGCTGTTATCAAAGACTTTTTTAACCATTGTAATACTTTCTCAAATATGGTATGAAATAAATGGGCTTTGAAATTTTTTCTCAGATACAATACTTTATTTTTTATACCCAATGTATTCTCTGGTTATCCTTAGATAATTGAGTCTAGCAGAAAACCAGGTACTCGTTCTGCAGAATTTTTCAAGAGTTAGAATGATAATGTATGTCACCTGAATTAAAAGCCATTATTTATGAAAGATTAGTTATTATTACCTCATTAACAATTACATAATATGGGATGCTATGAGGCAAAGATATCCATTTTACAGGTCAAGTACAAACAGTATTAGATTCTTACCTGTCCATAACCTCCAGTAAACGTGATATTATAGATTTCTAAATAAGAAAGATATTTTAGAATCCATGTAGTCTAATCTCTATGAATTTACTCTTGATTAATATGGTATTCCTTGTAGTGAGTATAAGTTAACTAGAGGGAATTAGTTATGAAATCACAGAACTCCAACAAGAAACAATATTCCCAAACTCTCTATCTAGTAGTTTTTCTTTTAAACTATTTCAAACCATGTCCATGTTGCAAGCTTCAACGTTTCCCCCTCTGAATTAACATTGCTTTTATGAAATTGAATGATATGTTTCATATTGCACAAGGTAGGTAAAAAGTATTAGATTACCGCTGATAAAATGTTAAGTATCTTCTTCAGCTCATTGCCTTTATACATTTTTCGAATGGTTTATTGTACAGAGAATCTCAGTGATTTGAGTCAGGATGCAAAGTGAAAAAGGATTCAGCTGCAAAATTAGAGAAACCATTAGTAGCAACATTAACATTTACCCATAATAGCTTCACAGAATGGAAATGGAGAAGTATTTTTTTTTCTTTTGCCTATAACCTTTTCCTTTTGTAACATTTCTTAAAACCATTGTCATCCTCATGCCTTGAAAAAGACCCAGCAGATCATATCTTTGCTGTTGGCACTTCTGGTAGCTGAGCATTTGAAAATACCAAGTTGAACTTCAGCACTGTCAGGCCTAACCTGAGCTTTAAATACCACATCACTGTAGGCAAATGGTATACATTTGTGATAAAGAAAGTGCTTCCTATATTTATCTTACTAATGTGATTTTATGGATGAGTAAGATGCCATTCAGTGTCTTACAGTCACTTTGTCCGAAGATCTGTCTTGTGAGACAAGGGTATTTGCTGCTTGATTGAAGATAGTCCTTGAAGATAATTCAACCTGCACTGGCATTTTATTAAATCTGCAAATAGCTTTAAATTCTGTTTCAGTGAATGACATATCAAAAGCAAGGTTGCTTTTTCTTAGAAACCTTTATTGATGCTGAAGACTAAGAATGTCTTTTACAAAGCAATAATAATGAGAAAAGTTTGAATGCTGGAAAGAGTAACAGTATGTCATTATTTAATTATCATATTACTATTCCCCTTTTGTTTTGAGATTAAGTAGTACTGGGATAGAGTGGCCTTTCCCCATTTCATTACCTGGTAAACTTGCTTTTCTTCTAAAAAATGTCCTCTCTCCACAGCCTCCTCTGATTTTCCCAGGCAATTAGTAATCCCCTTCTCTATGATCCATGAGCACACTGAATACCACTTGGGCAGCATTTGTTGAAAAGTACATTATTATTCATTTCACTGTACCATTATTATTTTCACCTCTCCTCACTGGAGTGCAGTGACACTGGGTCTTATTTTTGTTTTCTTCCCACAGGGAATTATCAACAACTATTTCAAAATGTTGGTCTAGTAGCTTTATTATATCCAATCAAATTAATTAAAGAAAAGCTGAAAATGAGAGTCACAATAGTATATAAAATTAAATATTAAATAAAGAGACTAACATTCTCTTCCCCTACAACCAAAATAAATAGGCAACACATATGCACTGAATCATGACCACAATTCATCATCTGAAGCTCTTTTAAGGATAGCTATACTTCAAAATTCAGAATTTATATTGAATTTTAGAATGTAAAGGCTACAAACTATACATTATTTGATATTCCCAAACATGACCTGGGTCAGCATCCCAAGTTAAAACATGTTGATATTTTTGAAGCATAAGTAAGAATATTCATTCTTAAGACAATCAAAAAAGACAAAAAGCCTCATCAATTTGAATTAGGTTTTGCCATCAATGAGTTTGCTACAAACTTATGAAATCTGTTTGTTTTTCATAGTTTTTGGATTTTAGAAAGTGACTAAGGGACTGTGGATTTGTATAGTGAAAATCTATTTGGTGCCTCACTGAGTCTGACTCCTTGAAAGTATTGGATTAGGAATAAAAATTTGATTTGAAACACAATGTTATTCTATTTTGCTTACAAAAATACTGTTACAGAATAAATAGCCTTCATGCATGTCCTTTGAATTTTAGTCTATTACCAAAGTCTCTTTTCCTATAAAACAGTAAATTAACCTCTGCTTTTATTTATCTTGTTAATGAATTAACAAACTGACAAAACATGGCAAAAATCAAGGTATTGAAAAGCTATATATAATAATCTTATTAAATAAAATTTTAGAATACTAAAAGGACTTTCTCATTTTAATTATTTAGGAAACTTCAATTAATTCACAAGGCAGATATATAAATTAACAGATTATAATACAACTTATTTTTGTTTTCTATACTTACACTTAATAGAATTTTTACATTATTTATTTTATAAATTTATGTCTTAAAAATACATTGTCTTATTATTCAAATGTATAAGGACAACAGACAGGAAATGGTTGCCATAGGAAAGGCAGTTTGCTACTCACAGTTCCCAAGATGGGGAGGCATGCCAAGCCTCAGGGAAGCACCAGGCGGCAGAGGGTACAGTGGGCAAGAGCCTCTACTGTGATTTACATAGGAGGCAACAGGATAAAGAGATAAAGAGATCAACTAATTTGAACAGGATAAAGAGATCAGCTAATAACATTAGTGGGCTCTGTTTTGACTTTCCTTAGTTGTTTGATACCTGCTCTGGGTGATTATGTGGGTAGACAGAAGTCCAGATCATGAGAGTCTGATGAAAGGTGTCTGGCATGGTCTCTGGACTGGTTGATTGGTTTATAAAAACTACTTCAGCTCACAAGGGAATCATTTGCTAGCCTTAGGAATTGCCTAGCCATGGGAGGTGCAGTCCCTCCAGGGTCAATAAGGCCCTAAGATGTCAAAGCATCAAATACAAAGAAACTAGAAAATGTAGGTATTACAATCTACAAATGCAATAATATTATGTAAATTTAGACCAATCATGACTCTAAAATGAACTGTCTTTTTTTGGTTTTAGTCTTTTTTTTTTCTCTTTATTAACTTCGTTTTAATAGCATTTTCTTATTTTCATCCCAAGAAATGTCACTGAAAAAGGTCAGGTCACTCTGGAGACAGAGGAAACCTCTACTTGTATCTTCCAGGTTTATGACTCCCTTTACAGAAAAGAATTTAAGGACACATCAGACTGCAGAACAAGAAGAGAGAGCTTTATTGGAAAAAGAATTATACACTCAAGAAAAGGGGAGTGTGGGTAGATCTCAGAGACTGAGCTGCCCCATCACAGAGGGACAGTACCAATGGAGCAGGACTAGAGGTGCAGTCAGGGTGGGCCAAGCAATTTCATGCCAATTTTTCTTGCCCTTCTGCATTGCCCTAGCATGTTTTAATCATGCTACTTCTTATATTGCATGTCTCATTAGCATCTTCTGTAACCAATGTCTTTGATGTGCATACTCCCTAATAGAGTGATTCCCCCCAATGCCTTTGATTAACTTGTTATTTTGTTGTTTTTTTCATCAGACAACAGGTCAAGCTGTGGGCAAGATCATGGGCTGGAGAACACAGACTGAATTGCTCACAAGTTGCCTGCTATGCATTACAGTGACTTATTGACATTTCCTTTTTGAGATTCAGTCTTCACTCAGTAATCCTAAACTCTTATCTCATAACAAATATATTCAAATTTTTACTTTTTTAGCCTTCTCTTTTAATCTTTAATATAAAAGCTGAATTATTCAGGATGTGTTGGTGTTTGGCATTCAGTAAAATCTCAATGAATATTGACCTTCCTTGCCCACCACATTTCCTCTTTCCCTTTTTTCATTCATTTTTCTGAATATTTGTTGAGAATTCACTACATACAATGTTAGATGCCTTTCAGTCTTCATAAAATGGACAAACAGGAGTGCAGATATTCAATTGCCATATGGAGTGAACTACTTGCATCCTGAGATGCAAAGAGAAAGTATTGCAAGGGAACCCTATGCTCTCATTAGACTGAATACAAAGGCACATAATGTAAATAAATTTCGTATCATGTAAGACAGTTGAATAATTTATTTTTGCTCTTTTTGCAAAGTTTTAACTTGAGATCTTCAGAAGTTGCCAAGAAAATGACTTTTAAAATTTTTCTGTGAGATATAAAAATACACTATATAAAGAAATTTTTGAGCAAGATATTAGGTAGATGTCTGAATCGTGAGTTTTCACTATGCCTGCTACACTGTTCCACTTTGTCATATTTATTGAGTACCTACTATATTTATTGGTACAAAGAGGCTGAGCAACTGAAGGTAATATAAAATCACATGAGTGGTTCAGTGATTTTGTATTTTCCTGGGCAGTTTGTTCTTTTTCAAGCTTTTAGTCAATAAAACATTAATGAGCATTGTAAACAGATTCAACTGTTTCAGCATGTGGCAATTTCAAACCCTAATACTGAGTCAGATACTAAAGAATGGTGAGAAAAACACTTTCATCTTTGGCAATTTATGAATGCATCATTAGCAATTAACATCATTAACTGCCTTTAGGCAAAAACAAACAAAACAAAACAAACAAACAAAAATGATGTAGCAGGGACTCCTTTTTGATTCTGTGGTTTGAAAGGTCACTGCTATCTTCAGCTTCATCCTGCTGGCAAAGGATGGCTTCCTTTGCCCTTGACTTCAGCCTTGCCTTTTCTGTAGTGTGACAGCACATGATCAAGGATAGACACCTTCAAGGGTAGGATGCTGAAAAGCAAATGCCAGCATCATCTCTATGCCTCCTCCCTCCATCCTCCCCTCTCTGCTTTGTCTTCCTCCTTCTTTAGCATAATCTGCTACAACCATGTCATCTCTGTCCTAATTCATTTTTATAAACATCAAAAATCACCATGTGTAGGAGAGAGCTTAAAAGGGCATCTCTGTTTATATATATATATATATATATATATATATATATATATATATATATATGTGTGTGTGTGTGTTAATAATAAAAGTCACATATACCTGTGTATAGTTCCAAAAAGCAATTTACATTGTAAGATTTTTGTTAGAACAATAAAAATGTTAGTTTCCTATAAATTAGCAATTCATCATAGGAATCTACAGACTTGACATAAATGCTTTCCAAATGAAATCCTTTTTTTTAAATTAACTCTATTCTTTAATTAAAACTTAGTATTTGTACTTGTTTATGAGGTATGATGTGATGTTTTGATTCCAAGTAAAATGTTAAAGGAGACAAGAGAAATAACTTCTGGTGTCCTATGGCACAGAAGGGTGAATAAACTTAATAATGCATCACATATTGCAAAATAGTTAGAAGATTCTCAATATATTTACCAAATAAAGATCTATAAAACATTATCTAAACTATTTTAGGGACTATTTTTTTTAACTAATCTCCCTTTATTCATCTGTTGTAGGTAAACTTTCTATTTTGTTTTTTAAAAACTCAGTTTCTAAATAGACACCCATAGCTCTTTGCTCTTTGATACCATGTTTACTATGAAATGACTTATTGTACAATGCTGCAACAGTGAGCTTCAATAAAAACAGTTTTTTTTTCTTGTGTTAGAGCTTTGTCTGAGATATTTTGGCATATGTCTTCCAAATATGACCAAATTTCTAATAAAGATGTATCTCTCTGACTTTCAGAGGATTCTAACTAGAGTGAGATCACAAGAGTGATTTTCAGCTTCACTTTCTAAAACTGTTGTCTTCCAGACTCTCCCAGGAGTCCGTATGAGTTTTTCATTGTAGCCCAGATGCCTTCTTGGGGCCCAAGAAAATGAAGATCCTATATTATTCCTATCAGTTTTCAGTCTGGCAACATTGTTGATCTCTAAATCAGGTTGAAATCTTTCTTACTAAGATTCCTTGAGATTAGAGAGCTAATGCTGTCTTAAAATTCAATTAAATGATGCCTTTACCAATGCTGCAAAGACCAGTCTTTGCAGTATTGATGCTTTTAGGGAGTCTCTGGGCCCACCTTCCTGAGCCTCACACCCATCTTTGCATCAGAGCAACCCGTGTAGACTCAATGTTCCCCAAAATGCAATCTGCAACTTGCTTTCCACAGAATCCACTGCAGCATTTATTTCAGATTCATCTTTAATGGCTGCAGTGAGTTGAACAATGTCCCCCCCAAATTATGTCTACCCAGAATCTGAGAATGTGACTTTATTTAGAAATAGGAACTTTGCAGTTGTAATTAGTTCAGATGAGATCAAATTGAATTAGACTAAACTCCAAAATTCCAAATAGGAAAATAATTAGAAATCGTGTGTGTGTGTGTGTGTGTGTGTGCACGTGCGCGGGGGGGGGGGGGGAGAGAAAAAAAAAAGACTAATTTTCTTATGAGTTTCTGGAATACAGTTGTATGATTTTATAATTAAACATTTAATTACATAAAACCTTCATCTGGAAGATGAGGGAAGGAAAAAATAAAGGAAAATGGAGAAATAGAGATTTTTAACTTATAAAGAGCCATTTTCCCCCAGTGATTTCCTTTTTGATTTATACATTACATCATGACAATTTGGCTTAAACAAGATCTATCCTTAAGGTTTTTTTTTTTGTTGTTGTTGTTGAAAAAAGCATATTTCAAGGTGTATGTGTGTGTATGTATATATCTATACATATATCCTCAATTTCACTGAAGCCTCTTATGAAGTCTTCATTAGCTACGTGAACTGAAAATCTCTAGGGAGAAACGATATAAATATAGGAATATGTAGTCATTGTATTGTGCTACATCTTCCTTTAGGGAAAAAAAAAGTGCTCTATTGCTCTATTCATTGAACAGGAAACTTCTTAACTTACAATGAGAATTAAGTGCACCTTCACTGGACTAGCATGAGAGAGCCTTGGCACCTCTTCCCCCATAATAATCAGTGAGCACATTTATTTGATTGAATTAATCGTACAATAAGAGTGCTAAAGTAGGTTCTTATACCTAAATCTTCAAACCACTAAAGAAAGATAAGGCATAATAAGTTTTTTATACTAAGCATGCCAATAACTTTTCCCATTCATATTCAAGTAGGGTTTTCATCGAGCATAGTCACTCAATTCCTTTAATATTAATAATGAATATCAACATAGAATGGAACAGAGAGAGGCAGCTTGTGTCCTGGGAGGGCAAACTATCTCTGTCTAGAGAGAGCCCTTTGTCTTATACAAACTTGAGTTTTCATTGTTAATTTCCATTTCTTATTATAACAAAATCTATAATGCATTTTATTCCCTTCAATGAAATAATAATAGAATCCATAGGATTTTGAAATCTGTTACTAATGTTTTAAAAATGTCTCCCAAGCCCAAGCATACTTATAAATAGGTACTTTGAGACAGCTCGGGAAAGTAACCGTTTTGGATTTATTTAATTGGCTTTCAGGCTTTCCTTCTAAATCAGCCAGCATTCAATTAGTCAATGGCAAGTTTTCACAATAGTTGAAACTGGCAATGTTAAGACATCAGCTCAAACCTCATTCCACCAAGCAGCACAGCTGCCTGCTTTTCCAGCTTGGTATTCATCCTCATACCCACCCTAGGTTCTTTTAAGTCACACTTCCTTTTGCATTCACAAACTTAATGAGCCCAAGAAAATGAAAAAGAAATGAAGTTTCAAAAATCCCTTCTGAAGCTTCTTTGGGATTCTGAACTGCATTTCCTAGAGCCAGGACTATGAGTAATATAAAATAAGAGCTGGCAGCAGAGGCTTGCCAGCTGTTGCACATTTACCAGCCCAGCTACATTTTTCCTCCCTCTGGGCTGAATAGTTACAAAGGGCCACTCTTACCCTTATTTGGATTAAAGTTTATACCATTCATACAAGAGGACTTCTTTTTAAAATTTTGCATGTTCATTTTTTTAAAGTCAGCATTTATATTAAAATGAGATATCTCTGATGTCCTATCACATTTTGTGAATATGAAATGATACCATTATGGCCTTGGAGAAAGAAAAGTTTGACCTATTTGCTTATCAGAATGATGAGATAAAATTTATACAATCTTTGTGATGAAAAACCTATGAAGCCACGACAATGGCACATTTCGCACTTTTCTATTTTTATGTCAAGTCTGTTGTTTCTTTTAAAACTTGTAAAATGGAACGAAAGTATGATGGGGTCCCCAAGACATCACATGTTTAGAGATTCACTAACAGACTCATGGAACTCAGCACACAGCTCTCCTCACAGCTAAGACATACAACAAAGTGGCAGTCAGGAGATCCAGTGGATCACAAGGAGAAAAGGCAGCCGCCCACCCTAGATTTGACATGTCTGGCTTCCTTAGGCTCACCTGACTCCTGAGAGGGCACACTGCGCATGTTCTCCATAGCAAAATGTAGGACCAAGTGTGGACCGTCTCTCTGTTCAGGGAAGCCCACTAAACTCAGCACCCAGGATTTTTGTTTTGGACTCATGGTGTAGGCACCCCCTGTTTAATTTGTGCCAAAATTACAGAGCACCAGAAGGAAAGCAAGTGTTTGGTGCAAACCACATTGTGGTGTAGCCGAGGCACAGTGAACCAGCCTCATCAGTTAGGGAAAGGGCAGGAACACTCTTAGTACTCAAACTCTAGGACAGACAACCTTGGCCAGAGTCTCAGTTGTGCCGAGTTAACCTTTTCTTCACAAAAGGACATTTTCAGTTTTTATATTTCACAAATAACAGCTTTTAAATTCAGAGAGAAAGAAATATATTTCTAAATAAGTTTTTATATAGATAAAACATTTAACATTTGATGGTAATATGGATAACATACCTTTCAAATTCAAACATAAAGTAAAAGAGAAAGAGGAACATTTTTTTTTCTTATTGAAAAATACCCTTTGAAAACTTATTAGGTCTTACAGGTAATTAAGGAAATTAGATGGTGTTTTTTAACTTTGTTTCTATGTGCTGCTTCTATCTTCTTTCTTTATTTGCTATGAGTTGATATGTCTTTTCCCACCACTCACCATAAACTTATGTAATTTACAAATGGTATGTCTCGTTGTTTTGGGCATCCATAATCTCTTATTTTAAAACAGAGATTGAAAAACTCTACTTATTTTATTGTGCTTCACATTTAAACGCCCTAAGCATTGAAAAGCCAATATGAGCATTGGCTTGACATTTTCTTATAGGTCATAAAATATGTAAACATTTTCTTTGCTCTCCCAAAACAGATTAAAGTAACAAAAAATATCTAGATTTAATAACATGTTTCAAATAATGAGATATGTGAGCCGGAATATAAACAAGTGATTCTAATGCCACAGCCAGTACTATTAAAATAGACCAGGGTGTTTTTGTTGTTGTTGTTGTTGTTATAATTTAGGGCCTTTTGAACAAAGAAATAGACACAGTTTGAATTCTCAAGTGTCAGGATAATGTATTTGTAATTTTCAAAGCTCCTGTGAATATGGGATTTTAGGTAGTAACTTAATTACATCCAGTATTATCTTCTTATATAATCTGTTTTGTGTTGCTGAAACAGAATATCACAGAATAGTTAATTGAGAGAGAGAGAGAGAGAGAGAGAGAGAGAGAGAGAGAGAGACTGATTTATTCAGCTCACAATTCTGGAGGCTGGAAAGTCCAAGACAGAGGTACCAGAATCAGGAGAAGGGCTTCAATGCTACCTCACATGATGGTGGAAAGGCAAATGAGTGTGAGAGAAAGCATAAGGAACTGGGCTCGCCTTCATGACAAGCTGCTTTTGAGATAACTGACCCCTCCTGTGATTGCCCCATCAATACAGTCATAAGAGCTCATGCCTCGTGCTCCAATCACTTCTCACTAGGTCCTACTTGCCAATATGGTTGCATTGGAGATTAAGTTTCCAGCAAGTGAATCTGAGGATGGGAAATATTCAAACCATGGCACCTTCTTATTTGGATAACTTGGAAATGATTTGTTATCCCAGGAGATGTTGCCTGGACAAGAGGCCCTTGCCTTCATGATCTGTGGCACATAGGCTTCCTGTGAAAGAAGACTCTATTATATGAAATGGATAAACCCTGAAAGATGAGTACTTACCAAAGAGAGACTGTGTTAACCCCAAGGAAGACCATTTTAAACTGGGAGAGACTAAGGTAATGTGAATGGCAAGTTTAAATCTCCTATCCACTTCCTCCATCTTCCATCCAACCCACAATTAAGCAGATGGATGGGGACTGGATGGCAACATTATCTCATTTACCAAATATTAGAATTATAATTCTTTTGTATATCTGACTTTTACTGCACGTGTATTTGGTACTATGGAACCATCACTAAGTAAATCAATTCATACTATTAATTATACAGCACTACCCATGTAAGAGGTAAATTGGTTACCAACCAACCCTGGCACTGTGGAGGCTATACTCAAGTGACTTTTGATTTAGGATCATTCTTCAAGTTTATAAATATGTTTCATGTATATCTCCCAATTAATGGTCACAACTTCTTGGGAGAAGAACTAAATAAATTAGAGATCATTTCTCAAGATCCCTAATGGAGCCTGTATTAGTCAGGGTTCTCTAGAGAACCTCTAGAGGAACAGAATCAATAGGAAGTATAATTATAAAAGGGAGATTATTAGGTTGGCTTATGCAACCAAAAGCTGGATAGTCCACAATGGAGGTCTACAGGCTGGAGAGCTACAAGAGCCAGTAGCTGCACAGTCTAAGAGGCTGAAGCTCCAGAACAAGAGAGGTCAATGGTGCTAACCTAGTCTGAGACCAAAGGCTTCTGGATATTCAGCTTTGGAAGAGGGAAGATATGAGGGTCCAATATCCTCCAAGGATTGCAGCAACAGCCAAGAACCCATTCAAGAAGAATGGAACTTGCATCTGCTGCTGCTTCCTTGCTCTTCCAGCTTTTATTCCATCCAAACCATCTCATCCTATTGGTTGGTGCTACCCATGCTTAGGGAGAGTCTCCATTTCACTTGGCTATTGCACATACCAATCATTCCTAGACACACCCTTAATCCTATAAATCCTTGGCATCTCTTAATCCAATCAAATTGATGATTAAAATTGACCACTACAGAAGCCATCTATTAAGTTGCCTCCAAATTTGAGACAATCCATCTAGCCAATTTTCTTGATGCAGAAACATTCAGCATGTATTTTTGTATGTACCAATTATTTCCTCGATGCTATCTAGAATAGTATCTAACATATAAGAAAAGTTCAATAAATAGTTAGAAAAAAGAAAGAAAAAAAAGGAAACAGACAAAGAAGAAAAAGGAAGAAGAGGAGGAGGGGAAAGAGAGGGCGGAAAGGGGAGGAGGAGAGAGAAAAACAAAAGAAGTCAGCCAAGAAAAACAACCTTTAAAAATATCCATCCTGGCTTTCAAGTTCATGCCCTTATCACAAATTTGACCTTGACTTTTTATCCAACATATAATTGCCAGTAGGAATGCTTTTTCCCTGCAGGTTGTCTCACTCTGAGTCCAATCAGGGAGAAAAGAAAATCACATAGTAATTGAAACAAGTAACTTTAATATAAATCAGTGTTAATTGTAATGGGATTAAAGTGTTGAGAGATTGACTACTAAGAAGTAAAGGAGAGGGATCCAACATGGCGGCCAGCAAGGAAGCAGCACTTTCAGTATCTCCACATTAACCGGATCAGAAAACACCCATTAAAACAGCTACATTCTACCTACTGAGGAACTTCTAGCAAAATTCGGCTGAAAGGAGAACTGCCAGGAAGTAGTAAGTTATATTAGAGGTGACAGTTGGCCCCAGACAAGTGAATCTTGGCCGATAACGCGGGCGCAGAGGTCCAATCCCGCAGCCACCGCCCAACCGGCTCTGCAAGCGGCCCCCGGAGGCCCGGGGCAGCGAGAAGGGTCCCCGCCTGGCCTGGCAAACGGCCTGCGCCCTCCTGGCTCTGCTAACGGCCCCGCCCACCCGGCAAACGGCCCCCCCCCGCCCTCCCGGCTCTGTTGGCGGCCCCGCCCCCGGCCAGCGCAGGCTCGGCTCTGCAGGTGGCCCCCAGCGGCCCGCGCAACGAGAAGAGTCCCCGCCTGGCCCGGCAGACGGCCTGTGCCCTCCCAGCGCTGCTAACGCCCCGCCCGCACGGCTAACGGCCCCCTGCCCGCCTGGCTCTGCAAACGGCCCCGCCCACCCGGCAAACGGGCGCCCCGCCCGCGGCAAGCGCCCCAGGCTCTGCAGGCGGCCCCCAGCGGCCCTGCGCTGCGAGAAGGGTCCCCGCCTGGCAGACGGCCTGTGCCCTCCCAGCTCTGCTAACGGCCCCGCCCCCACTGCGAATGGCCCCGCCCACCCGGCAAATGGCTCCCCCCCTGAGAGGAAGTGAAGGAAATCTAACCAAGCCTTTATGAAATAGCGAACTGGGAACTAAAACCAGAGATTGGGTCAGACCAGAGACAAGCCAGTTCCACCCCTCCCTTCGGACACTCCAGCAAGGAGGCAGGGGCCCGCCATTGCAGAGAGGGGAAGTCACCAAAGTTCGGCCAAAGAGATTCCTTCCCAGCGGAATCTACTTTAGCAGGTGTGTGACTCCCACCCGCATCAGATACAAACAACCGGGAAACTTCAAAATCTCTCCGTGGGCATGACTGTAAGGGCCAAAGGACTCTCGACCCCCAACTCCCAATACTGCCAGTGACGTGGGCGTGACTGTAGGGGCGGAGGGAAGCAGAGAAGACTCCCAACCCCCAACTCCCCCAACCGCCAACTGAGAGGGCGTGACAGTAGGGGCGGAGGGAAACAGAGGACACTCCAGACCCCCAACTTCTCCTACTGCCAGCGGAGTGGTCGTGATTGTAGGGGCTGAGGGAAGCAGATGGGATCCTCGACCCCCAACTCCCATTACCACCAGTGGCGACACCAATGGTCTTAGCCGCCAGACTCCGAAGGTGTGCCCACCAAAGGGGTCCGGAAAAATTAAACTATTGACTCCCAGAACACAGCTCCACAGCACTGGGGCTTAGATGAATGACAGAGAGAGTGCTCAGTCATTAGGGAAATAGAGCACCCAGAGGGGCTGAAAGTGTAACCAAATCCTTGGAGAACCTCCTCCGGTGCACAGGACCTGGCTGGCTGGCAGGAGGAAGGGGAGGAGGGGCTGTAGAAGTGAAACGGCTCTGAACCAACAGGATTGAGAGACTCCCAGGAGCCGCCTTACAGGGATTGCTGTTGACACATTGAGGGCAAATCTCAGCCCGGAGGGCACAGCTTTGCCTACGGGAAGAGAAGAAAATGGATCTCTAAGACCTAATTTTATTTCTTATTTTATTTTATTTTATTTTTTCTCTCCCTTTTTCCCTCTTTCTCTCCCCTTCCAAGTTTTATTGTTCTTTCCATTCTCCTCTATGCTATCTAACTCCCTCCCTTCTTACTTTTCAAGAGCACCTTCCTTCCCCTTCCCCCCAACTTTCATCCCAAGCATTACGTCCTCCATTTCGTGTAACTGTCTAAATGCAAACAGGTGAATGTTTCGAGGCTGTCTATAGTGCTCCTAAATACCTAGCTACTACCAACACCCTGATCCAATTGACGGTTAGCATCCCCCTTCAGTAGAGCAATCTTCTAAAGTAGCCAAGACATACTAACCCGTATATCTTCATAGCACCCAACATAAAGTCCTAAGAACAAAAAACAAATCACTATATGCATACAAAATCCGGAAGCCCTTTATAAATTGAATGAATCAGCTCTAAAGTACAATAAAGCCCAACATCTATAGGCATAATCTCCCACCACAAAGGAGAAACAACAGATATAAACAAAGCCAAAACAAATGTATAGGAGAAAGCAGTTACAAAGCAGTCAAACAGAGCTGGAAAGTAACGTGAACAACATGAAAAAAACAGGGAAAAAAGGAGTACAGATAATGCAGGACAACTTAAATCTACAGGAGGACCTAGAAGCATCAGAAACATGGACAGGGAAAGAAATCAAGGCATATCTAACTCAGATGGAACGGAATTTTAGAGAAGACATGAGACAGCAAATCCAAGAATTGAAAGTATATTTTGAAAACCAACTAAACAAACAAATTCAAACTGCAAAGAACGAGCTTTTCCAGGAGATAGAGATCTTAAAAAAAAAACCAAACAGTGATTTTAGAAATGCAAGAAACCATAAACCAGATTAAAAATGCTAACGAGAATATTACAAACAGACTAGATCAAGTAGAAGTCAGAACATCAGATAATGAAGACAAAGTTTATCAACTTGAAAAGAATATAGTCAATACTGAAAAGATGCTTAAATCTCACGAGCAATCTATCCAAGAGATATGGGATCTCATGAAAAAACCAAATTTGAGAGTCATTGGGATAGAAGAAGGCACAGAGATTCAAGCCAAAGGAATGGACAACCTATTGAATGAAATAATCCTAGAAAACTTCCCAGAGATGAAAGATGGAATGGATTGCCAAATCCTGGAAGCCTACAGGACCCCAAACATCCAAAACTGTAATAGGCCAACTCCAAGACATATAATTATGAAGATAGCCAACATACAGAACAAGGAGAGAATATTAAAAGCTACGAGGGAAAGGAGGCAGATTACATTCAGGGGTAAACCAATTAGGTTAACGGCTGATTTTTCATCACAGACTTTGAAAGCGAGAAGATCCTGGAACAATGTATTTCAAACGCTGAAAAATAATGGATTCCAACCAAGAATACTGTATCCAGCAAAATTAAGCTTCAGATTTGACAATGAAATTAAAATCTTTCACGATAAACAAAAGCTAAAAGATTTCGCAGCCAGAAAACCAGCACTGCAAAGCATTTTGGGCAAAATTCTACAAGAAGAGGAATGGAAAAACAGTGCCCAAAACCAACAGCAGGAGGTATCTCAGTAAAGGGGGAGGAAAACAACCCAAAAGTAAAAACTAGCCAAACTAAAATAAATAAATAAATAAACATGACTGGAAGTACAAATCATATTTCAATTGTAACCTTAAATGTTAATGGGCTAAACTCACCAATCAAGAGACACAGGCTGGTAACCTGGATCAAAAAAACAAATCCAACAATATGCTGCCTTCAGGAGACTCATATGATAGGAAAAGACATACACAGGCTGAAGGTGAAAGGTTGGGAAAAATCATACCACTCACATGGCCCTCGGAAGCAAGCAGGAGTGGCCATACTCATATCGAATAAAATCAACTTCAAACCTAAGTTAATCAAAAGGGATAAAGAAGGACACTATATCCTGCTAAAAGGAACTATTCACCAACAAGATATAACAATTATCAATTTATATGCACCAAATAATGGTGCAGCAACGTTCATAAAACAAACTCTCCTCAAGTTCAAGAGTCAAATTGACCACAACACAATAATTATGGGTGACTTCAACACACCGCTCTCGCCATTAGACAGATCCTCCAGACAAAAGCTGAATAAAGAAACTATAGAACTCAATGACACAATCAATAACCTAGACTTAACCGACATATATAGAATATATCAACCATCATCAAGTGGATACACGTTCTTCTCAGCAGCACATGGATTGTACTCAAAGATAGATCATATATTATGCCATAGGGCAACTCTTAGTAAATATAAAGGAGTGGAGATAATACCATGCACCATATCTGATCATAATGCAATGAAACTGGAAATCAATGAAAAAAGAAGGAAGGAAAAATCCTGCATCACATGGAAAATAAACAATATGTTACTGAATGATCAATGGGTTACAGAAGACATAAAGGAGGAAATCAAAAAATTCTTAGAGATAAACGACAATTCAGACACAACATACCGGAATCTATGGGACACAATGAAAGCAGTTTTAAGAGGGAAATTCATTTCCTGGAGTTCATTCCTCAAAAAAAGAAAAAAACCAACAAATAAATGAACTCACACTACATCTCAAAACCCTAGAAAAGGAAGAGCAAAACAACAGCAAATATAGCAGAAGACAAGAAATAATTAAAATCAGAGCGGAAATCAACGAAATTGAAACAAAAAAAACCATTGAAAAAATTGATAAAACTAAAAGTTGGTTCTTTGAAAAAATAAATAAGATCGACAGACCCTTAGCCATGCTAACGAAGAGAAGAAGAGAGAAAATTCAAATCACTAACATACGGGATGAAAAAGGTAATATCACAACAGACACTACAGAAATACAGAAGATAATTAGAAAGTATTTTGAAACCCTATATTCTAATAAAATAGAAGACAGTGAAGACATCGATAAATTTCTTAAGTCATATGAGCTGCCCAGATTGAGTCAGGAAGACACACACAATTTAAACAGACCAATAACAAAGGAAGAAATAGAAGAAGCCATCAAAAGACTACCAACCAAAAAAAGCCCTGGACCAGATGGGTATACAGCGGAGTTTTACAAAACCTTCAAAGAAGAATTAATACCAATACTTTTCAAGCTATTTCAAGAAATAGAAAAAGAAGGAGCTCTTCCAAATTCATTCTATGAGGCCAACATCACCCTGATCCCGAAACCAGACAAAGACACTTCAAAGAAAGAAAACTACAGACCAATATCTCTAATGAACATAGATGCAAAAATTCTCAATAAAATCCTGGCGAATCGAATACAAAAGCATATCAAAAAAATTGTGCACCATGATCAAGTAGGATTCATCCCTGGGATGCAAGGTTGGTTCAATATATGGAAATCAATAAATATTATTCACCACATCAATAGACTTAAAGATAAGAACCATATGATCGTCTCGATAGATGCAGAAAAAGCATTCGACAAAGTACAGCATCCTTTTATGTTCAAAACACTAGAAAAACTGGGGATAACAGGAACTTACCTCAACATTGTAAAAGCTATATATGCTAAGCCTCAGGCTAGCATCATTCTAAATGGAGAAAAACTGAAGGCATTCCCGCTAATATCTGGAACAAGACAGGGATGCCCTCTCTCACCACTTCTATTTAATTTAGTCCTTGAAATACTAGCCAGAGCAATTAGACAGACAAAAGAAATTAAAGGCATAAAAATAGGAAAAGAAGAACTTAAAATATCACTATTTGCGGACGATATGATCCTATACTTAGAAGACCCAAAAGGGTCTACAAAGAAACTACTAGAATTAATAAATGAATTCAGCAAAGTGGCAGGATATAAAATCAACACGCATAAATCAAAGGCATTCCTGTATATCAGTAACAAAACTTCTGAAATGGAAATGAGGAAAACCACCCCATTCACAATATCCTCAAAAAAAATAAAATACTTGGGAATCAACCTAACAAAAGAGGTGAAAGATTTATACAATGAAAACTATAGAACCCTAAAAAGAGAGATAGAAGAAGATCTTAGAAGATGGAAAAATGTACCCTGTTCATGGATAGGCAGAACCAACATCATCAAAATGGTGATATTACCCAAAGTTCTCTACAGGTTCAATGCAATGCCAATAAAAATCCCAACGGCATTTCTGGTAGAAATAGATAAAGCTATCATGAAATTCATATGGAAAAACAAAAGACCCAGAATAGCAAAAGCAATTCTAAGCAGGAAGTGTGAATCGGGAGGTATAGCGATACCAGATTTCAAACTGTACTACAGAGCAATAGTAACAAAAACAGCATGGTATTGGTACCAAAACAGGCAGGTGGATCAATGGTACAGAACAGAGGACACAGAGACCAATCCACAAAATTACAACTTTCTTATATTTGATAAAGGCGCTAAAAGTATGCAATGGAGAAAGGATAGCATCTTCAACAAATGGTGCTGGGAAAACTGGAAATCCATATGCAACAAAATGAAGCTGAACCCCTTTCTCTCACCATGCACAAAAGTAAATTCAAAATGGATCAAGGACCTAGATATCAAATCAGAGACTCTGCACCTGATAGAAGAAAAAGTTGGCTCCGATCTACACATTGTGGGGTCGGGCTCCAAATTCCTTAATAGGACGCCCATAGCACAAAAGTTAATAACTAGAATCAACAAATGGGACTTACTCAAACTAAAAAGTTTTTTCTCAGCAAGAGAAACAATAAGAGAGGTAAATAGGGAACCTACATCCTGGGAACAAATCTTTACTCCTCACACTTCAGATAGAGCCCTAATATCCAGAATATACAAAGAACTCAAAAAATTAAACAACAAGATAACAAACAACCCTATCAACAAATGGGCGAAGGACCTGAACAGACACTTCTCAGAGGAGGACATACAATCTATCAATAAGTACATGAAAAAATGCTCACCATCTCTAGCAGTCAGAGAAATGCAAATCAAAACCACCCTAAGATACCATCTCACTCCAGTAAGATTGGCAGCCATTATGAAGTCAAGCAACAATAAGTGCTGGCGAGGATGTGGGGAAAAGGGTACACTTGTACATTGCTGGTGGAACTGCAAACTGGTGCAGCCAATATGGAAAGCAGTATGGAGATTCCTAGGAAAGCTGGGAATGGAACCACCATTTGACCCAGCTATCGCCCTTCTTGGTCTATTCCCTGAGGACCTTAAAAGAGCATACTATAGGGATACTGCCACATCAATGATCATGGCAGCACAATTCACAATAGCTAGACTTTGGAATCAACCCAGATGCCCTTCAATAGATGAATGGATTAAAAAACTGTGGCATTTATACACAATGGAGTATTACGCAGCACTAAAAAATGACAAAATCATGGATTTTGCAGGGAAATGGATGGCATTAGAGCAGATTATGCTAAGTGAAGCTAGCCAATCCTTAAAAAACAAATGCCAAATGTCTTCTTTGATATAAAGAGAGCAACTAAGATCAGAACAGGGAAGAAGAGCATGAGGAAAAGATTAACATTAAACAGAGACGAGTGGGGGGAGAGAAAGGGAGAGAGAAGGGAAACTATGGAAATGGAAGGAGACCCTCATTGTTACACAAAATTACATGTAAGAGTTTGTGAGGGGAAAGGGGGAAAAAAAAACAAGGGAGAGAATTAAACAACAGCAGATGGGGTAGAGAGGGAAGATGAGAGGGAAGGGGAGGGGGGATAGTAGGGGATAGGAAAGGTAGCAGAATACAACAGTCACTAATATGGTATTATGTAAAAATGTGGATGTGTAACCGATGTGATTCTGCAACTTGTATTTGGGGTAAAAAATGGGAGTTCATAACCCACTTGAATCAAATGTATGGAAGATGATATGTCATGAGCTTTGTAATGTTTTGAACAACCAATTAAAAAAAATAAAAAATAAATAAATAAATTTAAAAAAAAAAGAAGTAAAGGAAGCATTAAAGACAAAAGAATGGTAGCAATGAGCAGCTGTCTGTATTCATTAGAATGTTTTCGTTTCAAGTCCCAGAAAACCCTCCCTCCATGAATGATATAAGGAAGTCTGTATTTCTTGGGGAACAGGGGGTTGAGGGGTACCAGACAGCTGCCCATGTGTGGTGCTGCAGCTCTTTCTGTTATTCTGCTTTGACCTCTTTAGATTGTTGTTGTCTTCAAGGGAGCTGCCACAGTTCCAAGCATCACTTTTATGCTAAAAGCAGGAAGAAGACAGAAAAGATCTTCTATGTCTTTCAGTCAGGAAAACAAAAATTTCCTTAGAAGATCCTTAGGTTTCCTCTAATATCAGTGATTGGAATCAGGTTGAGTGACCACTGTTTTTGTAAAAGAGGATGGAAATCCACGTTGGGAAGCTAACCTGCCCGTTTATAGTGAAGTGGCAAAGGATGAAGGGTGGGAATAGGTGCTGGCCATTTAGCTCTTGTCATGCCATCTCTTGTGTGCATCACACAATTACTTTTTCGATACCTGTGCATAAACTGCTTTCATAGTTGGGAAGCTTTTTCTGAATTTTCTCTTTTTTTTTATCATTTTTATTTCCCTTTCTCCATCTTTTGGTGGCTCTCCTATCCAACAGTTGCTTAATAGGCATTTGGAAACACCAGCCAGCAATTCCCAGAGACTAATGTTCTCTAGGCTAAAAGTCCCTGGATCGTTTAAAAACTCCTCCTAGGAGGAGTGAAGGGGAAGCTTCCTTAGAGATAAACAGTTAGTTGCATATGTGACACAGATGTGTTAAAGGGTGAGAATATGATACCATCACCAGGTCCTGCAGCCGTTGGCATTGCCTCTTCACCAACAGCACTGCCACTGGACCTCCCACCCACCACTCTACACACTCTATCCTTGGCCATCACCACCCTGTTAAACAAGTGACACCCACTGCCTTAAGACATGGCCACTATAGTGTATGCAGAATCAGAGGGGAGTTTCTGGCTTTAGCACCAAATATTCTCTTGAAACTCATGGCAAGGGTCATAGTGAAAGCCAAGGATTCAAATTCACACCATGTGGGCATTTTGAAACTTGAAATATGATCTCTATGGGATACTAAGTCTAATATTAATTTTTTTAGATTTAATAAAGTGAAAAGGAAAAATATGAAGACCTGCATAATCCTACACCTGAAAACAAAAGATTGGTGTGTGTGTGTGTGTGTGTGTGTGTGTGTCTAGTGGTGGGGGAGGTGGGGGTGGGTGGGAATGTTTAAAAACCTCTGCTTCTGCTAATTGGCTTCATTCCTAACATCCTTGGGTTGGGGACCAGCTGAGAAGTACTTTTGGACACTCCAGAGTTTGAGGTTCTGGGAGAAGAATACAGACCAAGGAGCTGATGAGTCTGTTGGAGATGCCATCTGGCACCCATGGCATACAAATGACAATAGCAGAGGTCCAGGGAATGAGAAATTAAGATGGAAAACATCATCCCCACCCAGCATGTCTAGGCTCTCAATAGCTCACGTGAGCCTCTGACAGTTTCTGACTCCCTAGAGGAGGCACAAAACATTCTGTTAGTAAACTGTTGATACCAAAAGGGTCTGGCAGGGGTGGGGAGGACAGCAGAGAGAAGCACAATGTCAAAAGATCTATATGGATCTGATGGGGGAGCTCATAGGACTGTGACATCCCAGTGGATGCAGTAGAAATATACCAACAACACACCTAATGGTTTCCATATCTCAGCCCATTCTAGCACAGGTTAGAGACCAGCAAGGACCAAAGGAACCTGTCCTACAGAAGACTGGATGCCAGGTATGCACCTGAACCCCTGGAACAGGTCATGAGCCCTTTGTTGGCCAAGTGAAAGAGCTGAGAGGAAAGGAATTACCATAACAGATCAAGTTTACTTGAAAATAGCTGAGTTTTCTGCTGTATACTAGAAAGGGAATTTACACTGAAAGCAGGGTTCCAATTAAAGAGACATCTCTTTTTCTAGAAGTGAGCTGACTTCTGAAAATATCATACAAGGACATGTGTCCTCTGATCCAAAAGGGACAGAGGTGACAAGTGCATTGAGAAAAGTGGTTGTAATTGATTAGCACAGCTAAGGACACTTGGAAAAGGATCTCATCTTTTTCTATCCTCATTCACAGACACAATTCACTCATAAACTTCCTAAATCTCTGTTTTAGTCAGCTTTTTCACTGTTGTGACTAAAAGCTCTGACCAGAACAATTGTGCCGGAGGGAAAGCTTATTTAAGGGCTCATGTTTTCAGAAGTCTCAATCTACAGACAGCAGATTCCATTCCTCAGTGCTTAAGGTGAGGTTGAACATCACGAAGGAAGAGTGTGGCAGAGGGAAGAAGCTCACCTGATAATTAGGAAGTAGAGAGAGAGGTCTCCACCTGCCAGATTATATATAACATAATATATATAACATATCCCAAAGCCAGCCCCCCAATTCTCACATCCTCCAGCTATGGCCACACCCTACCATTTCAGTTACCACTTAGTTAATCCCTATCAGGGGATTAATTCACTGATTGGGTTAAGACTCTGACAACCCAATCATTTCTCCTCTGAACTTTCTTGCATTGTCTCACACATAAGCTTTTGGGGGACACGTCACTTCTATACCATAACATTCTGCCCCTGGTCCCCCAAAGCTCACAACCATCTCACAATGCAAAACATATTTTGTCCATTTTCAAGAGTCCCCATAGTCTCTCAACAGTTCTGAGATTGTTCAATGTTCAAGTCCAAAGTCTTCTCTGAGGCTCAAGGCAATCTCCCAGTGTGAGCTTCTGTGAAATTAAAAATAATTTACAAATATCTAATATATAAAGATACAGGGTAAATATTTCCATTCACAAAAAAATAGGGGCATAGAAAAAAGTAATGGGACCAAAGCAAGACCAAAATCTAGCTCAGCAAACAAGTCCTGTAGTTCTGTGTCTGGCATCTGGAGCACATGGCATCATCACCTCTTCAAAGGGCTTGTGTAGCTCCACCCCTATGGCCTTGTTGGTTACAACCCAAGTGGCCTCTTTGTTGGCTTCTCTCTGCTTAATTCCTGCAGCTTTCCTAGATCAGTGACCCACATTACTGGCATTTTTTAATCTTGGGGGTCCCCAATGCAGCTTCAGCTTGCCTTTTCAAGGAGTGTCTGTAGGGACTCCAACCCTGCTGTACTTTGCCTGGCTTCCAGTGCCTTCCTTTGAAATCTTGGTGGAAGCCTCCATGACACCCTAACTCCATCATCCTGCATTCCTGCAGAATAAGCACCACATGGTTGATGTCAAGGTCTGCCTCCATCTTGAGCAGTAGCCAAGCCTTCAGGAACCCTGGCTATAGAAGCCTTTGAGCAGCTGGGTAGCTGAAACATTGAAAAAACTTTCCAGTCCCCTTGTGCAAGAACAATTTTCCACTGGTCTCTTCTCAAGAGAATTTTCACTTTTACTCCCTTGAGCCTGAGATGAGTGTGGTCTTACCAGCTCCTTAGATGCCCTCAAGCCATATTTCTTATTGTCTCTGGGCAAAGCCTTTAGCATTTCTTTAGTGGCAGTAATATCTTAAACAATTGCAAACTTCCTTAGACCCAGTTTTACTCCTGCCTTTTAAGTTCAAGTTTTTCAAATATTTTTTGCTGTGTTCTGCTCCTGAATATCATAGTAAACTTGGCTAAAAGCCACCATCAATACTCATGCCAATTCCTAAATGCTATTATGTCTAGAAATTTTTTCTGCCAAATTCAGAAGCCCATCACTTTTAAAATCAGAAAGTCTCGGGACACAGGTAAAATGCAGACAACTTCTCAGACAGAACAAAACCAAGAAGGGCCTCTAGTCCAAATTCTAATAGAGTCCTCCTCTGAAAACTCCTGAGCCCTATCTTTACTGTCCACAGTTCTATTGGCATTTTGATCATCTGAGCTCCCACCAGAAATGGCCATAAAGCTCTGCTTATAAAAACCCAAAGCATTTCTAGCTTGTACTGCTAAGCATCTCAAAATTCCTCCCACCAATTCCAAAAAGGTCAAAATGCTTACAAACCATATGATCAAGTTAATCACAGTGATGATGACCCCCACTCCCCACTCCTGGGTGAAGCAGAACATCATGAAGGAAGAGTGTGGCAGAGTGAAGAAGCTCACCTGATGATTGGAAAGTAGAGACCACGAGGTTTCTACTTGCCAATATAAATATATACCCCAAAGCCATGCCCAATTCCCACCTCTTCTGGCCATGCTCTACCACTTCAGTTAACACTCTGTTAATCCCTATCAGGGGATTAATATACTGATTGGGTTAAGACTCTCACAGCCCAATCATTTCTCCTCTGAACCTTCTTGCATTTGTCTCACACATAAGCTTTTGGGGAAACCCTCACATCCAAACCCTAACTCTTACACATAATGACTAGGAGCCTCTGCTTCCACTCTCTGTGGTATTTAACCCTTTGACAAGCCCCTCCTCCCTTCAGGTGTTTTCTGTGATGTGCTACTGACCACATTTGTCCTCTTGACACTCTTCAACCAGCATCTCCCCTCTTTTCACTTGCTTATTTGGAATGCTTCCTAAGTTACTCTATCACCCTTCTCTACCCTGTGCTTGCTCAATCACTCTACTGTGCAGCACTGTGCTTGAAATCACCATGAGCAATGACTGCCTTCCAAATAGCTTTAATTCTTCCAATGTCCCCATATGCATCTGAATTCCCATAGCTCTTGGTCTATAACTTTCTTATGGCACTTAAAATTTTCCAACCAATTGTTCATATATATATAATATTTATTTATATGTATATATATATATGTTTATTATATAACTATAGTTATGTAAATATTTTACTTATCATCCATATAAATTGAACATTTATTATGAACCTATTTATAAAAAATGCCTAACTTATCTCCCTGTTTTCCTTATCTCCCAAATCTTTCCCACTACATAACCAAACACAGTGTTTGGTACATGTTAGTCATTTAAGATTTATTGCATGAATCAATTCATCTAAAATTCAAAAGCAATTGTGGAGCTAGTGGTGTAGTGGCACCCCCTCCTCCACAAAAAGATCTTAACTTGGTTTCTCCAGAAATCTTCACCATGACTGATTTTAGTCTGTTAGCAAAAGAGTCTCTACAAAAGAGTTCAACGTATATAAACTTCCTATTTTCATGTTGCCCTATTTTACTTGGCCACTAGCTGGAAGAAATTGGTGCTCCAGGTACTGGACACCCCCTTACTAGTTTTTCACAAACATGTATCCAGTATAGTAGTTTGTAGAAATATGTAAGCAAGGCCTCTGGCCTTGAGCTGGAGCTTCACAGAAATGTCTACATTTCTAAAGTACAAGAAGTTACCAACTGGGCTCCATGGTAACAGTTGGCAGGGGGAGGAAAGAAAGGGGAGAAAATGCTCTCCACTGCTCAGGTATTGTCCTTGAAAGATTAATTTGCCCAGAACAGTAAAAGTAAAAGCTGCTTTTATGTGAACTTTTGCATACTGTGAACTTCTGAGCTCCTCCCCTTACATGCTGGGTATAAAATTCTGAAACTACCTGAACTCAGGTTCAGGAGATTGATTGATTACAGCAAAAGCTATGCCTTCTGAACCTGGCTGCAGCCAAATAAAACTGTTTCCTGCTATCTTCAGTGCCTAGCCTGATCTGTCCCTACAACAGTGGTATGAGTACTATCTGTGGGGAAAAAATATATATGTAACTATACTTTTCCTCAATTACTCAGGTTTGTCCAGGGTAGTACAATGCTTAACCGCATAATCTCTGAAGTCAGGCTGGGATTAAGTTTTGACACTCCTCCCCTAATTGTATGACCATGGGTAAATTACCTAACCTCCCATCACCTCCATTGTCAATCACATCTAAAAGAACTAAGATTATAATGTCTACTTCATGACATTGTTTACATGGATTCTATCCATTTATACCTGTAAACCACTTAAATGGTTTCTGGCCCAAAGTAAGTCTACCATAAATATTTCATAAATTACTAAATAAACAAAAATACCCATCCATTCTATATTTACCTTTTACAATCAGCTTAATCTTGAATTTACCTGAAAACTAATCTCTGAAAGCTTGTTTTCAAGACATTGGAAAAAAAAGAAAAAATCAAAATTGAAAGCCATCATTTGTGTTATCTTTATAGATCTGAAATTAAGTTTAAAATTTTCAAGAGAAAATGGCTCATCATGTAAATAAGACAAATACATTGCTAGAGTACTTCCCTTGCCTCATCAGAAATTGCTTCCTTCTGAGCCTAGACTCAATCTCAAAACAGCAGTTGTAGATACTTTCTATTTGTTCAGTTTATCCTCAGGGTAAAACTAAATTGCCATTACTGGTCTGTTTTCTCCTTTGGTGTGAGGGAATCCATTGAGAATTAAGCTAATCACCTAATGAGAATATTATTGTGCTATTTTAACTAGAAAACTATTATTGAGGCATTTCAAGAGTGGTTAATTTCAGCCCTTCTCCATGAGATTATTGTGACTTCTGCTTCTTTCCACCAAGGATCTGAGGCAATCTATCCCATTTATCACCCCTAGAAAAGAGAGCATGTGGTATGATGGCTTAATTCTGACATGGTCCCTGCAACTCCTGCCTCTGTGTATGCACGTACTGTGTAATCCCTTTCCTTTCAGTGAGGATGAGATGTGAATATGTGTCATTCCTAGAATAGGTGAGGATATGTGAAAGGATTTTGAAGATGTTATTAAAGTTCCTCATCAACTGAATTCCAGTTAATCAGCAAGAAGATAATTATTAGTGGCCCAGACCTGATCAGGTGAGCATTTTGAAGGTAAGAATGAGGAAAAGTTAGAGAGCAGCAGATATTCTCATGGTGACTCTGGAAAAAAAAAAACTGTTATGTGATAGGAAAGACCATCTTGCATAAATTACAAGGCAGCCCCTGGGACTAAAGGGCCTCAGTCCTCAAGGAACTGGCCAACCAGCAGGGAGCTTGGAAGAGGATTCAGAACCCCAGGTGAAATTGCAAGTTGGTCAAATCCTTCCTGTAGTTTGATCCCTGGGCAGGACAGCCAGCAAACCATACCTGAACTCCTAGCCCTGAAAAACTCTGAGATGATAAATTTGTGTTTCTTTAAGTCACTAAATTTGCTTAGTTAGATACTCTGTCCTTTTGAATAAATTCTGTGCTTTGGTTCAGTCCATATATTCTACTTTTTACTCATCCTTCAATGAGTCATCTGTGTCATAGTACATTACCTTTCCTAAGTGAAATTGTCACATTTTATCATGGCAGAAAGAACAATATGTTCTTTACAATGGCTTCAGCTTTCTGGCAAGTTGGGGCTATTCATTTCTTGATATAATCTCTATAACCAGTTACCAACCCTAAATATAAACTGACAAACTAACTCCTGCCAAAATTCTTTAAAAAAAACATGTAAATGTGAATCCTATTATTTTGCCAAATGGGGAAAAAGGAAAGACATTTCAAAAACCCCTTTGAAAAAAAATTCTTGGTCCCAGCCACATTAAATTAAAATTAAATTTCTGAGAATTAGCACCACCCATTTCACCAAGAAGAGCCAATTTTGGTTTAGGCCAGATTGTAGGCATTCTTTTTCCCCTGCATTCTGATCTTGACAAGGCTTTTTTTCAAAAAATGTGAGTAGCAGTGTTCTAATTCTCATGGGATTTTCTCTTGGGGTCAACTTCTCATAACATTCCAAATAAAGATTTTAGGTCAGTTCTTTCATAGAAACATAGAGAAACCATGCTTATACACATAGAAGTAGAATTATTGATTTATGAATCTAAAAATAACCCTTATGTCATTCTGGCTCCCATCTCTGAAGTATCCATTTGCATGTCTCTGTTGACAGGGGGCTCACTGCTCCCATGTCTATCACTCTCTTCCAGTTTTATTTAGCAAGTATCAATTAATGACTCAAAAAAGTCTTAGTCTTTCTAATTAAGAACAATCCCATATTTCATGATTAATCATAATGAGGGCAAAAGAGAGTATAGAAACTCATTTCCTTATCTATTTCTACAGAATAAACAGAGTGACATGTCCAGCCTTTGGACTTCAGCCCCCATCTCTATGTCTCCACCATCCTCAGACTTTGTGCTGGCCAGTTCCTATCCCATATTGACAGAAATTAGTAACTTAGTGGGCTAATAGTAAAATAATGGACTAATTAAATATTTTCCCAAGGACCAGGAAAATGTATATACCTACTGCAGGAGTTCAAGAAAAATTCTGTGATGAAAGCCACCTACATGGAAAGAAATCTGGACCCCAAGGCTGCTTTTCACACACCAGGCCAAGTGTCAGGTGTCATGGTCCCAAGTGTCATGGTGGAGAGGCAAAGGCACATTCAATCACTCAAACAGATCCCCCATCTTCTGAAGAAGCACATGTGCCCAGGACTACTGAAAAAAGGCATGAATGCACAAGAAATTTTATGCAGGAAAAAAACAGCCTAATCCAAGAGAGATTATGAAAGAGGCCACAATGTAGGATATAACTATTTGTATGTTAGTTTTTTTTTTATGCAAAAGAGAAATAAAAGTACATGTCTCATAGAGTTGTTGTCTGGATAAAATGAGAATAGATGTGAAATTGTAAAGTACTAGCCAAAAGTGAGCATCGCTGTTATTGTAACTTCTACATAACTAACACATAAGCTTTTAAAGCCCAATCAATGTGCATATGGAGGGAAGGCAGTTTCAAATAACAAATATATTTTGGTAGTAACACATCATTGTCCCATTGAAATTTGAATATATACTTGTACAATGCATTAGCCAAATTCCATCTTTGGCTTCAAAAAATAAAAATGCCAGCTTATAATAGTATTCTAACTATAACATGAAATGAATTTACATTCTCCTGGAAACAAACAGAAACAATTGACATCTAAATCCAGAAAACTTTTTTGTGCATCTCCTTGCTCTACTTCCAAAATATAATGGAGCTAGGATAGATCCAAAAAATTAAAAAATAATATTAAATTTCAACAAATATGCTTCAGATACTTACTTACTGGCTTTAAGGAAACTGAGATAAATAAGACAGAATCCCTGACCTTAAGTAGTTAGTGGCTAAAAATAGGCTTCTTCCATCTGGAAGAATTAATACTCTGCTGATAAGTCTTAGCATACTGTAAGAATAATAAAACCAGAAAGCTGGCTTTTACTCCACAACATGATTGTATTATTAGTCATCTTTATAAAAATAATCCAAAGTTATAGAATCTGTTTCTCTGTTGATTGTACATTTTGAAAACTAAATATCAACATGATTGTATACAATTAAAGACTGATAGATGACAATTGGACTTTTAACAAAAACTAAAGCAGGTTCACATATCATTTCATTTCCCGAAAGTGATGTCATGGAATTTATTCAGGCCCTCCATAGTTGCCCAACACAGTAGCCCTATGGTATTTGTAAGGGAATGGGGATAGGGAGAGATTGTTAGGAAGGCCAGGAGGACTTGTGAAGAAAGAGGCCAATATACATACACAATCCAGCACCCCTGACCTAAGCACATAATCTCAGCTCTATGAGATATTTACATACACCCTCAACAGGCACTGGGGGATAGATGGATATAACTAGTATGGTTCAATCATCACCCCTAGAGACCATGTTCACCAGTTTGGGTCACTTTGCATAGCATTCTGTTAGCATCATTATGACACCATTTGAAAGCTATAGATTTGATCTTAGCATTTTTAATTTGTCAGGTTCAAATGAATTTGAAAATACATGCCACTAAAGTGTGGAACATCAGTAGAAAATATTCAGAATGTACTTCAGATTCATACTACAAATTATGCTTTATCAGATGCCTTCTATTAATCACTTGCAACTAAGTTTAAGAAAGTCTTTGGCTTTGAAGAATTTGTCACTTCATGCTGGTATCACATCATATTTGTCAAGTTAAAGCATATATATGTATCTCTGGAACTTGCAACACTTTAGACACATTTTCCTTAAACAATTTAGTACTGTTGTTTCCATCCTTGATCAAGACATATATCTGTTTAGTTTATCTGCAAAACACACACACACACACACACACACACACATACACCACAGTGAGGTGTGGAACTCTACAAACTGAGATGCTCTTTTGTGGAATGGATTCAACTCAAGAATGTTCTACCATTGACAGAAATAAATAATATCACATATATATTACACATATCTGTGGTCTCCCCATGACAGAAAAGTGTTCTTTTCAATGATATTATATTCCCAGGTAAGCAATTTGAATGGCTCGCAGTATATTCATTCAGGAAGGATGATATTCACTGATCAATAAAATGTCAGGACTTACATTTGTAGTATCATAAATACAGGTACAACTGGTGATTGAAGATAAGAATGTATACTTACATTAATTACAGCAGAAATTAAGTCAATTTTTGAACAATTACACTATTATTTTTAAATATCTAGTGTAGCTGCTGAATTTGACACTTTATAATGTACTATTGTTCATTTATATTTTGACCTTGTAAAAACAATAACTACTAACTCAGAGTGATTAAATAAAAATTTGAGATACTATGCCTTGAATTCAAACCAGACTATCTACATCCAAAGCCTTCAAAGGTACATTTCACTATCTCTGGGAAGAGCTAAAAATATTTCATATTAAAATTTCATAATTATAGAAAATAAAACTTTTCATTTTTTGTTTTGTGATGCTGGGACTCAAACCCAGGTTTTATATATGCTTAACAAGTACTCTACTACAGAGCTGTATCTCTAGCCTTTCTTGAGACAGGTTCTCATTAAATTGTCCAGGCTGGCCTTGAATTTTTGATCCTCCTGCCTCAGCCTCTCAAGTAGCTAGAATTACAGATATGTACCAGCAAGCTTGGCAAAATTTATTTTCTTTTGAATGATTTTGCCATCCTATACTTGTCTAGAAAACACTTCTCAATCCCAGAGAAGACAGAATTGAAAAATGGATAGTCTAGATAAATTGGGCCAAGTTGAAGAAAACAGGGGTTGGAAACTGATTAGTGAAATGTTATGTCCCCAAAGCCCAGCCTATACTGCCTATCCTAAAGAATTGTTAGTGAGGCAACTCCTGAGCAGGAGTAGTAGGGGTGTGGGGCTACTAATTAATTCGCCCTGGTCCAAGATCACTGCTCCCTGGCCCCTCCAGCCCACCTATTTCCCACCATTGGCCATCCCACCAAGCATCTCCTGGGCCTAGACATTTATGCAGGAAGGAGAGAGATAAGGGGAAGAGAACAGGAGAATAAAGGAAGTCTAGGATATATAAAAAAGGCAGAATGCCTTCACTTCTTGGGATACCAGGATATCAGCTATGGCTCCCTTCTGCCTCCAGAGAGAAGTCTATGTTATCCCTTTTTAAATAAACCCTGCTTTACATGCTTATCTCAGCATGCTTCTCAATTGTTCAAACTTCAACCTATGAGGAAGCAGAACTCCTCACCGGTAAGGGGTGGTATCACCAATTCACCTATTTGAAAGCCCATTCTAGTCCTTACTAAAATTCAGTGAACTTTTTCGATAGTATTTTGATGTCAACTAACAAGCCAGCAAGTTCTATCTAAATGGTTTTGACTGTGGAAATTATGCTATTTGTCAGCCTCTGGGCAAGGAAGACATACCAAATCATCTATTAGTTGTCCCTTCAGTTTTCCTCTCAGTGTTATCACTTATTTAATATTCCATACAAAGAAAGTTGTCTAAACAATGGGAATCTTTTTATTCTATTTTAGGATCATAGACCAGTGGAAAGAGTAGCCAAAGTCAGAGACAATAGTTAATGTACTTGTTATCCACTAGCCTATTCCCTCCTTAGGTCTCTGATTTACCAGGGAACCCTACACATTCACTCACTCACACACACACACACACACACACACACACACACACACCCCTATTAACTCTTATCATCTGAAATGTAGGAAAATGCTTTTGTTTTTATATTAAAAGCAAATTTTAAAATAACCAAGAAAGTATCATAATTATGCCAAATTTTAGATAAAGAAAAGACAAGATGATAATATGGTTTTTGTTGTATTAAGTATTTATTCAACAGATATTTAAGAAGCACCTTTTAGATTTTAGTCCCCTTGAAGAAAACAAGAAAGAGATTTAAAAAAAAAAAGGGATGAATATCTAAAGGTAAAAGAGAAGGAGATTCTGGCATGGTCTCAAATGGAAGATGCTAAGCTCATAAATTAGTCCAAAATAAAGAATAAAAATAAATCAAACACAATCTCAAACACATTGCATTACCTGATTTTTAATCAAAAATTAAGAGTCTATTCATTCCCTTCTTTTTTCTTTTGGAATTGATATCATGATGTAATTTTATATTCACTTTACAGAGCACCAAGATCTAAAGCTTTGGCAAGGTAAGCTTTCTGATCACTCAGTGTGTTTTAGATTCTTTCCGTTGCTAGGATATGAGAGGCTAGCAAGTAATGTTCCCAAGGCTCTGTGACCGCCCCTTCTTTCCTCTTCTCCCTAACAAGGTTAGTCAGA
The DNA here is from genome assembly GCF_047511675.1 of Marmota flaviventris. Taxonomy (NCBI): domain Eukaryota; kingdom Metazoa; phylum Chordata; class Mammalia; order Rodentia; family Sciuridae; genus Marmota; species Marmota flaviventris. Next base: position 43,932,100 of record NC_092498.1, read on the forward strand.
TTCCCGCTGATCAGATCTCTAGGTTGAAAAGAGCCCTTATCACTGCCTGCTGATCACTGTTCCAGCCCTGGACAATGAGGGTTCATCCAAAAGCACAGCTTCCTCTCTGCTATTGACAGGAAACCCTGCCTGGGACAAGCCACCAAAGCCTCACGCAGTGCCACTGGGGCAGCAGCTGGAGACCTGGGAAGAAAAACAATTGCTAAACTTGGTGTTTGTGCAATAAAATCCCAGGTGGTGGTGAGATGGGAAAGCTAATGGGGAATTTTAAAAAATATTCACTATGACCGTAGTCTTGCCCAGGCTACATAAATAATTATGATATTCACGAAAGAACTTAAAAACAAAAAAATAAAAATAAAAATACCTTTTAGGCTAAGACTAAAAGGAACTTAGAAACTTGGTATGTGAAGAAGCATAATGCGGCACTGTAATAGAATGATAAGATGGACCCCTTCCTGAAGCGGGTTTCAAACTGTCTTGAATTCTTATATTCACTTACAGAAGAGTGAATTGGATCAAAAAATCACTCTTAAAAATGTATAACAAATGTCTTTAAACATTACCAGAGGAGTTAAAATGAAAAGTAGTACAATTAATGTGTCCTGAATATCTTGTTTGCATGTATCATTTTCTCATATATTATATTCCTTGAAAGAAATACCTTAATTATAAGACTTTTGTTTAGATACCTGCTGAAGGCATCACAGGAAGGGGATGAACCACATCTTTGATATGCTAAAATTAAAGAGCTGATGAACAACCCAGATGGAAATGTCTATGAAGTCATTGGGGATTTGGACTTAGAATTCTGGAGAAAGTTCAGAGTTACTAAAACAGGAAAAAAAAAATGTCAAAGAAGAGAAAAGATAAGAAGGTCAAAAATGGAGTCTCAAAAGGAATGTCTATATTTGGATGGAGAAAGAGGAAGAAAAACAATTTTACTGGACACATATCTAGATGAAAGAAAAATCAAAAGAATATAATAAACCTATAGGTTGAACAGGGTCTCAGATGATGCAGGGAGGTAAAATAAAATAAAATAGTTCTAAGCACGTCATCAAAATCGGTAACATTTTAGTATTTGAGAAAACAATTTCAGTAGACTACAGCCAGCTAAAAATCAGACTGCCAGAACAATCGGAGTGCAAATGAATAAGAGGTAAGGCAATGGAGGAAATATGAGCCGTTAATCCTTTCAAAAAAATTAATAGGGAAAGGGAGAGACAGAAACTTGACGGAGGAGAAAGCTGGAGGATAGTGTCTGGCTCCTGAAAAGGGAAAAGCTCAAATGGGGAGAATTTATTATTTGCTCAGACACGAAGGTCATCCCTGAGATAGCCAAACTTCCTTTGTCCTCAAGGAAGAAAAAAAATAATAAGAAGAAAAACTAAAATTCTGAAAACTGAAAATTAAGATTTAGGAAATTATTTAGCATGCTCATGTAGGTTAGCCACACCAGTCAACATTTAGGAATTCCCTGCTGTCTGAAACAGACCTGGCTTTGAACCCAGGATTCAGGCCATGGGCCTGTTTGTTTGCTTTTCCTTTGGTAAGAGAGTCTGTACATCCTGCGGTAAGCCAGAGGCATCCCTGCCCTCTCCTGCCCTGGCTTCCCCGCTCTCCCCACTCCTATCCCTACCCCTCTCCCTAGCTCTCCCCCTCTTCCTTTTTTTTTTTTTTCCCTCAAGCTGAGTTTGTCTTGGAAATTCTAACCCAGCAAATCAAGATTATTAAAACAAGCAGATATCTCTGGCAATCAAGGAAGGATTCTTTTGAGTGGAAATAGTAGTCAGATTAAAAAAAAAAAGAAAAGAAAAGGAAAGTTACAAAGGAAATGGAGATAAAACTTGATTACTGAGGGCCTGCTTGGTGGTCCAGTTTCTGAGGTCAACAAATTGGCCCAAGCTTTCAGGGCTGGCCAAAGGATGAAAAGCTACAGAGGCAATCTGCACACTCGGTGTAGGAGAGAATGCTTCCCAGCTTCAGGCCCACACTTCAAGAGCTGTGAGCAAAATGGAACCCAAGCATGGTGTGCCATGGGACTCTCCCACCAGGAAGTGGGAAATTAGATGTTTTCTCAGAAGTCTCACACACACTTGGGGATCTGTGTGCCTGTGTGCCTTGACTTCCCTCAGCTTCCTGATCTTTCTTTGTCATTCCTTCCTGTTGAATGTTTCCCAACTACTATGTCCTCCATTCATTTTGGTAAAATTCACAAGATGGAATCCTTCACTCAAATGATAGGGACTTTCATCTCTAGAATAAGCACTCAACATTGGGAATTGTGCACCCATGTTGGGAATAGGCCTCTGCCCTTCCCCTGTCTCCCCCAGACGTTCTGGGATTCTATATTTCACTTTTCAATAATTGTAGCATTATTTCATTAACTTATTTATTAACTGTATGTCTCTTCTTGCTATAATTTTAAGACGTATGAACACTGAAACTTTGTTCATTTAGAAATTGTCAAGAGCCATCCAAGCGCTATGTGTGGACTACATAAGGCATCACAGCTTAGTAAATAGGAGAATCTGGTGTCTGGGAACTTCCAGTGGAAATTTCCTCTAGCCAAAACTGCCCAGACACATTGTGAGCCCTATTCAAGCTCTGCCTGCTCCCACATAGCCTCTTGGAGATGGGTGTGACCTGCCAAGATGCCAATCAACCTTCTGACTGCAAGACATCATGAAATAAGATTCCACCCCTGAAACCTTATCCCTGTCTTTGATGTACCCCCTTAAATAAACCACAAGAACCATATTTTAATTGTTCAGCTCCAGTTCCTGTGTGGGCTGGACCTATCAGATGCTCCAAGCTCCCTTTAAACTATAATTCTGACTTCATCTTATTCCTTCATTAATTATTGCTGACTTATCTTCTCTGGTGGTTTATATCTTTCTGAGCAAGAGAAAGGACCCCCAGTGAGGTTCTTACAGTCTCTCCATAACAAATAATGCCCAATATATATGTATAATTGATATATGTTTGTTGATTTACTCAATCAGTCCTCCACTCAGTCATTTCATTGAATCCACACAGTAGCTTTTAGATGACAATTTGTACATTTTTCAGATAAAAATTAATTTCTCATTAGTATGAGGAAATAAAAAAATAATAAAATTAATGTGTATGTTAGTGTATATGTGATAGAAATAATTTGGGTCCTTTTGATGCCAAAGTCCTATTATTTCTATTTAATATCACTTATAGCTCTTGCCATGTACTACCTTGTCTTCCTATGCCCTCACCAGTCATTTTTGAAGGATTGAGAGCTCTCTGGGAGTAGGTCTTGTTCTTCTTTACATGAAACCTCTACAGTCTCACATCTTGAAAACAGCAGCGGTTCACCGGATGTTTATTGAGCCGAAATTGAACTTTCTCATCTCTGCTTAGGCAAAAATTAGATTTGAGTCTCATGTTCACTCTGCTTCTGTAGTTTGTCTCCTTCTCTGACTCTCATTCTCTTACCACCCCACTTTCCATTTGTAGAAACCCCTTGAGTACATTGGATCCACTGTGTAATCCAAGATGTAATGGTTAATTTTATGTAGCAACTTGGCTCAGCCAAGTTTGATCAGATACCTGGTCAAATATTTTTCTAGATGTTTCCATGAAAAAAAAAATTTAATGAAACATTTAAATTAGTGAACTTCAAGTATAGCAGATTACCCTCCATACTGTAGGAGGAAGATAATGAAGCACATCTGATCACATCTTTGCTCTATCAAAACTGGCCTCTCCAGAGCAAGAAAGAATGCTGCAGGGGACTTCCCTTGAAATTAAACAGTAGCTCTTCCCTGGGTCACCAGCCTGATGGCCTATCCTATCAGATTTTGAACTCACCAAACCTTCACAATCATGTGAGCCAATTTTCTCTATATCTTTCTCTCTTTATATATACATGCACATCAAGTTGGTTCTGTTGGAATAGCTTTCAGTTTACAGCTAGCAGCTGTAAGTTACACTCGGAGTGCCTGAAGAATCTACACTCGTTCAGGCCTGATAGGAAAGCCTGCAGGATGGGGTGCTCTGCTCTAGCGAGCTGGTAGTGAAACCACATCCTTAGCACTTGTGGTTAGTGTTGTCAAGCTGCCAGTCCAGGAAACTGATAGCCAGGAGCTTCCACATGGAACTTCTAACTTAGAAACCCCCTCCCCTAGGGACAAAGACTCTTCCTGATGATAGCAATATTTAAAACATCTTCATAGTGTGGTTTACATTAGGCATAAGATGATTGGCTTATGGATACTATCTTGCTTATGTATGATTGATGGGCACGCCCCACTTGAACGAACCCTATAACAATTGTATGCATTCCAAAAATAAACTGAGCTACTGGACGACAACCTGAGGTGGGTCTCCAGCCAGTTCTCTCACCAGCTCCCAGAGTCTGTGTGTTGATTCCACATCTCTACCCTCCGCGACAAGGTAGCCGAGCAACTAGTTGACCAGAACCACATCATGGTTCTACTTATCTGGAGAACACTGGTTAACTCATGGGATAATTATCCCATCCCAAAGTATTTAACTTGCCCACATCTGGAAAGTCCCTTTTGCCATGAAGGTAACATACAGTTTCCCAAGAAAAGGTCATAGATATCATTGTGGGTAACATTATTCTGCCTATCAAACCATACACAGCCCTTATCAGTTCCCATCTGACCAATTATTCATCTTGAAAAATACTGCATTTTGCCCTGTACACTAACTTTCCACTCACCAAAAGAGAAAGGACCTGAACTATAGTATTCTAAAGAACAGTGACACTGGACTCCTAGCAAGAAAATGTCAAATAAAATGGTAAACATAATGTCATGTTTTCACTTTGCCCCCAAAGCACCATTTCTGTGATACAGAATAAAAAAAGAAAAGCTCCTGGAATTTCTGGGACTCAATTGCTTTGACGAAAACTTGAGAGCTTCAAGTCTTTGCTACTGAATAATAGTAGTGCTATTTAGAGATGTTTGCAAATACAATTAAATATACCACATCTCAGTGCGATTTCGTTCACATGTGGTGACGTTGCAGAGACAAACTCTTTAGAAATCCACCTACTTGGGCTGGGATTGTGGCTCAGTGGTAGAGTGCTCCCCTAGCGCGGGCAGGACCCGGGTTCGATCCTCAGCACCACATAAAAATAAAGGCATTGTGTTGTGTCCATCTACACCTAAAAAAGGAAAGAAATCCACCTACTGATGAAAAATCAGTATCCTAAGATATTATCTATGTTGCAAAATCGAAGCCGCTCCTTAAACCATAAAATCCTGAGAAGAACTATTGGAACTCTTACATAAAACACAATTGTACATTTATAGAGCAACTTTTTCTTCATGTAATGGTTTTAACTGATAAGGAATCTGGACGGTTACTCCCCTTCAATGGTAATTCTAATTTTCCCTTGTCTTTTCAGATTTCTCAGTAGAAAGTGGAAAATCTCTGATCCCCACCATCTGTTTGCCTCATCCAGTAGTGCATTCCAACCCTACAACAGAAGGCTCATGACAACCCGCCAATAAAATTCCTGAGATTGTCAAGACACAGGATGCTTGTGAAAAAGATTAAGATAAGATTTTTCATGGTTAAATTCCTTATACACACACCCTGTCTCTCAGAGTACCATTGGCTCCAGTAAAAGATTTCAGGTAAAACTGGAAAATGCCACACAGAGAGAGCTTTCAATGATTTATTCCATAAACAGGCAGTGTGTTGTGTTGGAATCCCTGACTCACTCAGCTGTGGGATAAAAGTCTGGGCTTCCATTTGCATTCATTTAAATCGCAATTAGCTGATGGCAAGTCACTTCCAATTTAGTACATTCCAGAAGGAATGGAGAGCCAGGCCTGCCAGAGACAGTATCCATGTTGAATTCACAGTAAAGAGCCTTCATGTCAAGTCCAAACAGACAGGATCACAACAAAACTGTGATTGAATTCCAAACCCTTGATGATGGTTGAGAAGTTGTTTTCTAAAACAATAGACCTTATGTAGCAACATTTTCTGAGCAGTTATTAAAATGCCAGAGGCTACACTAAGAACTTTAAATATATCATCTCAGTTAATCCTCACCCTGTTATTTATGTAATTTGCCCCGAGTTACATGACTATGAATCCTGGAGCTAGTATATAAACTCAGATAGCTTCTCTGAAAGATCTGTGCCCAACCACTGGGTTTTGCAACATTCACCTGATGAAGCTATCCTTGTTTAAGAGCAAGTAAAATATCTGCAGAGAATTTATAGCAGAAAGAGAATCAAATAAGGGTAGGGGAAAAACATTTATAATCATAATAAGAAAAATAAAATTATATATAGATAGATTATCAATGCACTACTTCACATAGACTGGAATGGGAAGGTTTGTATACAACTTAAATCATGACAGTATGATATGTATGGCCTCATTCTGTTTACTTTCACAACATATTCATAAAAACAAACTTTTGCTAAGATAAAAAAAAGAAGGAGGGGAGGAGGAAGAAGGGGGGAGGAGGAGGAGGAGGAGGAAGAAGGGGAGGAGAAGGAGAAAAAGCTATCCTTCTTTTATGAAGGAGTCACTCTTGCCATGTCATAGGGTATGAATGGATTTTACAGGGGTGATAAGAATTGATCTGCAGTGATCCATCCACCTATAGGTAATAGTCTTTGAGGTTCAGTTTTCAAAGATAGCTGGCTGAATCTGGGTGGAATTGTTGGTTCCAAACCAGAGTAAATTTATTGGCTTACTCTCAGATGAATCTGAATCTTGGAAATATTAACATAGTGCTTTAATGAAATAAGCTGGAAAGCCATAGATGTCGTTATAAATAATCTCTCTAATTGTCTGAAGCCACATGCTATAAAGGAAATGAATAGTTAATTAAAAACAGAAAATTCTCTTCTTCATGATGCACAAGAGGAAAACCTTTAGTTGTATTTGCCTATTTTTTCCCTAGAGCTGTAAATTTCCAGTGTTGCTAAATATACTCTATTCCCAAATTCACATTATATTGCCTTCAAATGGCTTCAATTCCTTCAAAAATGCCTGATAAATAGTTTCATAGTTTGTTGTGAGATCAGCACTAAAGAATAGGAGGAAGTTCTCCAAGTTGCCACAAACGTTGTATTCTCCTAAGTGACACAGTTTCCCACAGAAATTTCAGGGGCACTCCTCTCAATACCAGATCAAAGGGCTTGATTAAAGATAAATGCTGCACAAGCTGCAATGGTGCACGCCTGAAATCCCATCAACCTGGAAGGCTGAGGAGATGATGGCAAGTTCAAGCCCACCCTCAGCAACTTACCAAGTCTCTGTCTCAAAATTTTTGAAAAATTAAACAATGAAAAGAACTGGGGATGTAGCTCAGAAGTAAACTGCCCTGAGTTCACTCCTCAGAACTGAAAAAAAAAGAAAAGAAAAATAATATATTCCTTCTTTAAAACATGCTTTTGGATTCTAATAGATAAGAAAAAAAAAGACACTGGGTTAGTGCTTGTCACATAACCAGATGTTCCTTCTTCGTACTAAAGAACACAGCAATGTCCCCCATGGAACTCTTCTTTCATTCACCTTTTCTGGCCATTTTCAGGGTTTACCTCACCTTTGAGGAGATGGGAACAAAAGAATTTACTTTGAAGTGCACAACATTCCTACCATGATAAACGCCTGTATCATTTTGCTGCTCAAAGAAGTACCAGAAAGGACATTTTAAAATCCTGAGAGCGCTTTGCTTGGTTTGTAGCCAAGTTTCCATTCCATTACTGCTTTTTATTTTCTTTGCCCTCCTATATACGTATCCATCTCGTGCTCACCAACAACCTCATTTTTGTTATTATTGGCCTCAAAATCTTCACTTTATTAACTATCCACAGTTTATTACCTCATATTTGCCTTCTCTGTTTAGTCTAACAAACGTCTTTAGTTTAGCATTGTCTATCATTATTTTCATAATTAATAAGGTTATAATTTTAGATATTTACAATGGTACAGAGAATAGGTTTGTAGAAAAAAATTATTCAATACAAGACTGTTGGTGCTTTGGCTCCATTGGGGCAAGAGCAAAAGAAATTTGCACTTTTCTTCCAACTTGTTCCTGTGTCCTGTGGCAAAACCAGATACTGGGAAGATAAATTATTTCTTAGCCACAGATGGTTGTCACCACTTGGGAACAGGAACTATTAAAGCATTCTAGACACCAGCGGCTGCTCAGGCCAGGGCCAGCCTCTATGCACCATGAATTTTCATTTTAAGTGAAAGAGTAACGTCGGTATTTTTTTTAACTATTGTGAAAAAATGAAAGTATATGATTCAGGATTAGAAAGCTAATCATTTCAAAGTCAAATTTAGTAATATGGAGCAACACCTTTCTGTATCTCTGTCCCAGTTCTTCTTCACATTGATAGGATCTCACTAAATAAGAGTTATTTCTCCAAAGCCATAGGGGGAAAAAATGAAAATCTCTTTATTGAATAAAACTCTCTTGTGACCTCTAAAGGGGTTTCTCCATCACTTAGCCTGCCTTTTATAACCAGTTCCTACCTCATGTCAAATGCAAAAAAGACCTGAACTTGACTTTAGTGTTGATTTTTAGGATGTGGTGTAAATTGTGCTCCAACCACTTAAACATGACTAGATGGATAATATAACACAATGCTAGTCATTTGAAATCTGCAAATGGCCTCTTTTCCAATAAATAGATGTAGGTGAAGGCTCAGACCATTCACTCCAGTTTCTGAGTTGCTTGTAGAATTGCTGGCTCCTACTTTCCATCTACCCTGCAAAATTTTCGCTGTCAGCATGCATTTATTAGTGAAATACAACCCATGAAGAGCAAATTGGCCTGAGGAGATAAAAGCAGATCAAATTTAATATTGCCTGACTCCTAGGCCAACTGTAGTGAACTGCCCCATAGCTACAAAATGAAAGGCCTGACAACCAAGTTCAAAACCTTGGGAAGGCAGATTCTGAAGCTGGATACTGCAAAGGATTCCACGCAGAGGAAGAACCAGTATGAGCAACTCACAAAAGGAATAAGAAATGAAATGGATTCTTGTACTTACTTGACTACATTGTATACAATCATGAGTTTACTTATTAATTTTTTGTTATTAATTGAAGAGCAAGCTGAAATAACACCTTAGAAAACTCAATTTACTAGGAACAAGAAGGTAGTCATTGCTTATCTTTTATGAGAATTTTTTTATTTCACATATATAGTTTCTTTCTGTATTGCAGAGACCAAAAATAGAATGATAGTTTCTAATACTAAAGATTGCCAAATATTTATTCACCCACTGTCATTCGTATTCTTTTGAAGGTGATTGGTCCTGCAAAGAAAAAGAAAAAGAGGACAAAATAAAACATAACAATAAATTTTAAAGAACTGTAAAATGCCTCCTGAAAGTGGTTTCTTCTCAGGAATAGTCTGAGTGGGCTGACTAATATACGAGCTAGAATGCACCCAAGGCAGACTGTACTAATTTTGGAGTCACACACTAAGAACCCTAATGTCCTTAGAACTTATCTAAGGACCCTAACAAGTCCCTTGTTTGCCTTATGATTCCTGACTGCAAAATCTGGTAAAACTCAGTTGACAAGAATTAAATTGAACATGTTAAGAACAAGTAATATTGTTTGAGTTATCAAGGACTATTGGTTCAACACTGTTTCTTAATGTGTAATAAATACTAATAGTCGGAGCATTCAGACAGAGCACCTGTGCATCAGGGAGGGTGGGTTGAGGATAAGGAAGCACGTTACAGGTGACAGAGGTAGTAAGTAAGCAAAGGATAGCACTCCTGAAAGAACTCACCAAGCACAAACTTTATATCATCTGCCTTTGCCATGGGTCAATTCTATTTCAGAGAATATATGTTTGCCAATGAGTTTGAAAAAAAAATGTTCATACTAAAATTATTTAAATAATAGGAAATTTATTTTTCACATACCAAGAAATCAGTAAGTAGACAGTCCAAGAGCAGGTAATTCAGTGATTCAATTAGTTATCTAGGGTCTCTTCTCTGTATTTCCTGTCTTCCCTCTCAGAGTTAGTGTTTCTGACCTTCATGGTTCCAAACAATGGCTGAAGTTCCATAGATGGCTGTCTTTGTTGATTAAGTAGATTTTTATTTTTTTTAATAACTCTTTTTCCATGTGCTATATGTTTTCAGGACAATTTCAAGGAACTAAATAATTGTTCATTTGTTGGTTTTGTTGTTTTTTTAATTTTCACCAGTTGAATTGTTGTATTGGGACAGTATCTACCAAACTCCCTCCTCTGTCATCCTAGTGGCTCCATCCCTCAAAGTTTCTTGGACCAAGACTTTAGAACAGTGCTCATCACTTCTGTTACATTCTGCTGCTCAAATTAGATCATGAGATCAGCCTAAAATCAAGAAGTGGGAAAATAGACTTCACCTCTAAACAAGAAAAATCACAATGCCACTCTGTAAAGGGTTTGGATGCTGCAAGGAAGTTTAGACAGCTGAGATCATAGTCTATTCATCATCATAGTCAATTCACTACCAGGAGAGAGAACTTTCTGAGATTTCTCCCATTAGATTTTCCCTCTAGTCCATTAGACAGAATTGAATTAGATGCCCGTGCTGTAAGCAAGACTGCAACCGCCAGAATCTGACATTTAGAGGAGTGGAGAGAAGATGGGCACGTTGTAAGCAACCCCATGTGTCTGCCAAAATGCACAATGCTAGAAGGCAGTTCACAGAATTCAGTCAACAAGAGAAGCGCTGCCCACTGTCAGACATAATCAAAATTAAAATTAAATATTTATTCAAAAACTAAAAATAAATATTCTTAACTCATAATATGTACTGTGGAAGATTTGTTAGAATATGGGGGCTGTTAAGACAAAGAAACTTTCAGAAGAAATATACTAAAATACTGGAGACTAAGGAAAAAGCAGTGAAAATTATAATCCAGTTGAATATATTTTTAACAAATTACTATGTACTTTGAAGTAACCTGACTTGCTGCATGATATCATAAAAATAACAATATCATTGTATTATTTGAAAAAAATACTTAAAGCATATTTGATGTGCCAAACATTTTGCTAAGTTTATTACATAAACAATTTTATTTGGTCTTCATAATGACCTTATAAAATAGATTATTATTATTATTATTATTATTATTATTATTATTATTATTATTACTATTACTACTATTATTACTACAATATAAAAAGAAATGAAACCTCATATAAATTTATTAATTGTGTTCAGTTAATCCAGTTAATGAATGACAAAAATCTATACACCTATTAGATTCTTGAGTGTAAAATCCTTTTTACATGTCATGGTCTCTTTATTAAGCACACAGAAAGGAAAAGAAAAAGAGATGAAGTTTGGGCAAGCTGGGGGTATGACAGCACTGAGATGGTAGCATTTCCTAAGTTCTGTTCTGTCAGCTTTCAGTTACTTAAAAGCTGTCACAAGTCATGACCATGCAAACAACGAACAATGAGAAGCTGCTGCCTAGAGCAGTTTGTAAAGAAGTTTTCCCCTCAGTATATCAAGAACACGTTTACATGGTATTATAATATTTTTTCATGATCACTCAGTGTTCTATCATATAGGCATATTATTATTCATTTTTAAATTTATTCATATTTATAGTGTAGAGAGATTACTTTGTGATCACCAAATGCTACCTCTCTATTGCCTAAGAGCATACAGCTGGAAGACAATTTCCAGCTTCCCATGTGGTTGGGGCACCATGATTGTGTTTGGTTAATGAAACACGAACAGAAGTAATCTGTGCACTTACAAACTCAGCATAAAACACCTTGCATATGCCCTCCCTGTTTCCTCTTCCATGTGGGTCAAACAAAGGCAAAGGTCCTTCTGCAAAGGACTTTGAGGACTCAGAAAGTGGAGGAGTCCTGAGATGAAACACATTTGAGTCTCAGAACACGGACACACTTTCATTGTGGACTTCATTTGGGAAATTATGTGAACAAGTCAGAAAATGTGTGTCAAGTCAGAAAATGTTTGGATTTCTTTGTTACAGATGCTAGTGCTATTTTTTTTTTTTACTGTAAGTAACAGCAATTCTTCAGAGAATCTCTTTGTAACTCTGTTTTTTATGCAAATATCTAATTACTTATTCGGTATTTATTATTTTCAGGAAGCTTAGGCAACAGAGAAAATAGCATTTGGTGAACACAAAGTAATCTCTCTACAACTATAATTATGAATAAATTTTAAAATGAATAATAATATGTGTATATGATAGAACACTGAGTGATTATGAAAAAATATTATGATATAATACAATGAAAACATGTTCTTGATATACTGAGGGGAAAACGTCTTTACAAGTTAAAACCCCTTCCAGCAAGTCAGAAAGAACTTCCCAAATATCACACTTCATTAGAATTTAACAATATTTTCTAACACAAGCAAATAACTTTTATAAGGAATTTACTAGGATCCTGTATCAGTTCTTCTCCTAATTATTTATATGTCTTAAACTAAATCTATATAACATGCCTGCCCATCAACTTGCTACAAGGATGAAATTTCATGGAATATTATATATTTAAAGTGTCATAAGCTATAAGGCAATACAGATACAAATTAACAACAACATTAATGGTTTTATTCTGCCTTGAAAATATTATCTGACAAAACCTTGCCCATATGATCTTAACTTGGATTGTCACTTTGCCGGACTATCATGGTTGTTTTACTTACTGAACAATACAGATGTTTCCTTCTTGTAGTTTTTATTGGCTCACAATGAATGCAGGCTTCAGTTCAAACAAAGGTGAGAGAGTGTGATTTAAATGAGGACATGTTAGAATATGTACTAGAAGAGAAAAAGAGATTGATGTATCAGCGGTTTGTTTAGTTTTCCCTTGGAAAACTGCTGTGTCTCTGCTCCTGGTCTGACACTTGGAGCCTAGAAACTTCCTAACTCTGTTGAACAGAACTTCTGTCTTCCCTTGGGAGCAGCACATGCCATGGTTGACCACAGGAACCAATGAAAATACCTCATTCCATTTATACTGGGTCACATTTCACCATTTCTGACAGATGAAACCTTAGGAAAAGAATATTAATGACCTCGGGGAGATGACAGTAGTCATTTTGGGAAACACACAATGAATAAGCAAGTAATATTTTACACAGAGGCTCTCTAGCTTTATTAAATGCTTAGAGCCCAAAGGAAGCTTTCCATGAGGCTTATTATCCAATATATATAAGTGTGTGCAAGTATATTATATATTTATTTATATTTACATTATGTATATTCATTTATACTTTTATATTTTATAATAAAGCTTAATTCTATAGAATTCTCAGGTTTAGCTTTATGTCATTATAACGAATACCTGAGATAGTCAACTTATAAAACAGAAAAGTTTTATTTCGGTTCACAGTTTTGGAGGCACCAGTCCATGATTAATTAGTTGGTTCCACTGCTTTTGGGCCAGCACTTCTTGAGACAGCACTTCTTGGCTGGAAAATGAACAAGGGGAAGAACAAGGAGCAAGAATCCTACTATCCCCCTTAGGGACATAACCCCAATGACACGAAGACCTACCTTAAAGCCCCACCTCTTAAATCACCACCCACAATAGTGCCATAGTTGACACCAGACCTTTAACACGTGGACTTTTGGAGCACATTTAAGATCTAAATTTTAGCATGTCAGATGAAGTAAAATGGTCCACTAAAACCATGTGTCTGACTTTGAAGATTTCTGCTACTTTATTTTTCCAGATGAATTCTGGAGTTATATAATTTAGGGTTATCAGCTTTAAAAATATACACTCCTTCCACCATTTGTAAAACAAATGAATTAGTATCTCAAAAGAGATCATAAAGGATGCCTCAGGTCAAGAGGCCATGGGTGACATCTTTAAGGGGACCTCTAAAAACCTTCATATTTGCTAGCAACTACCAAAGGGCTAGAGGCAGGTCCTGGGCAGAGGCTCAACCCTACCTATGACACACTGGTGGATTAAGGAGAAGAGGGAATAAATACCCTCCAAGAAAACTAACTGGTCGTTTCCTGAAATGAGGAAATCTGTTTTATCCAATTGTTTTTCTTTCCCAAATCTCATGGCCATCATTCTATAACGCTGAAATACAAGAGTAATATTATTCCAATTAGAATAAGAAGATCAAAGACCATGTATAGTTGTATATTTTATTCAAGCCCCTTGCACATGCTACAATCCTTTAAAAATGAGTCCTGATGGGCTGAGGATGTGGCTCAAGTGGTAGCGTGCTCGCCTGGCATGCGAGCGGCCCAGGTTCAACCCTCAGCACCACATACAAACAAAGATGTGTCCGCTGAAAACTAAAAAATAAATACTAAATTTTCTCTCTCTCTCTCTCTCTCTCTCTCTCTCTTAAAAAAAAAAAAAGAGTCCTGATTCTGCTCAGTACAAATGATGACTGAGGAGATCCCTTCTGGATACTTTAAAAGCCTCATATTTTCTCAGATAAATGACCACTAGAGCAAACAGTCCAAATGTTCCTTGAGCAGAGTGCTTTCTTGTGTACAAGATTCTTGCAGTTATCTGTAAAGAAGAATAACAAGTACTCTTTGAAGAACATCCCAAGATTGTTCCTGCATACGTCAGGGGGGAAATCCCAGAAATAATGTGCCTGCAGCATTATGAAATATGTAAAAAATGCTGAGGGCTCAGGGTGTGTGCACTTGCCTGCTTGGGATTCAGATGACACACATCACACAAGGTTAAATGAATAATTCCATCTTTCACCAGGGAAAACTAACTATTTTAAAGAATACAAAGACAAAGTACTTGGTTCAAGAGGAATTCCACTGAAGCAAATTATGTAAGAACAAATGTTGATGACCTTAAATACAAACCCATGGTTAAATATAATTGTGAAATGTCACATGAAATTCCAGATTTTATTATGGTAGCACAATTTCTGTAAAATTGAAATCTGTAGATAATTCTAAGGACACTACACATTCAGATCTAGTATTTTAAAGACAAAATGTTTAAAAATGCTTCATAAGAATTAAAATGTTGTAAAATTAAATTATGGGCAAGATTAAGAAAATGTGTAATTTGGCAGGATAGTGACTACTGGGGAAGTATAAAGAGTATAAATGCTGTTAAAAATGAGGAATCATCTGTGCTATTTTTTCAGTGAACTTAAAATTGTTTTTCTAAAAAGTTGACTGTTAAAACTTAATAGAAAAAATAAAAAGAAATCACTTAAGGTGTCCCATAGAGGATGTCAATAGAGAATAATGATTGGAAAGTATGAAAAGGAAAATGGAAGAAGAAAAAACACAAGAAAAGTTTCCTGAGAGTCAAACCTTTTTCAGTCTCCAGAGAGTCCATGGAAAATCCATCAATTAGACCACACTAAATGGAACTATACCGAATACTAACCAAGCTTTGTATTTCCCTTTCCCAACTTTGCACTCTGGGAAAATACATGTGCTATCCTGATAGCAGAGTTCTTCAGGTTTGGGGTTATTTTCTTTTAAAACTCATCTCCCTCTGTAGTCAGGGATAGCCAAGAAGAACAAGTAAAGAAGACAGATAACTAGTGTGTAAACAGGGAGTGCCTGACTCTAAATCCTAATATAAGAGACTGTAATCATCCACATAATCTTCTCTCAGAAAAATAAGAAATTATATCCTATTTATGTATTATATATCAAACGGCATAAATGCATTCTACTGTCATGTATAACTAATTAAAACAATTAAAAATTAAAGAAAAAAAAGGATATTGAGAGCTAGGTATGGTAGTGCATGCCTGTGATCCCAGCTGCTTGGGAGGCTGAGGCAAGAGGATCTCAAGTTCAAAGCCAACCTCAGCAACTTAACAAGGCCCTAAGCAATTTGCAAGGCATGTCTCAAAAAAAATTAAAAATTTATAAAAGGGGGTGGGGGTGGTGAGGATGTATATAACTCAGTGGTTAAGTTCCACTTGGTTCAATCCCCTGTACCAAAAAAAATGGTATTAATAGTTAATAAATGAGTTATAAATAATTCCCAAAATACCTTTGAGAGTACATTTCAATGGCAGAAAGCCAAAATTCATATAAGCAATTGTTTCTGTTCCCTAGAATGTATGGATTAGGTAGTTTCAAATTTCATAATTAATAGAGGAATTCTGATATCCAATTCAGACCTTTGGGATTTAACTCTTTACAAGAGAAGTGGCATTCCCTTCATGAATAAGGAAAGCCTCCTTCAGTGTATTTTGGAGTTAAGTGAAATAAGCCAGTTGTTTTATATTAATATAATTCAATGCCACTTTGTCTCTGCACAAGATGTGAAGTCAGAATGTAATTATTAATAACATTAATTTTATTCATCACTGATGGCTTGATACTTGCCAACTACAGTCTCTGTCACAGATTTCATAATGTTTATTGAGTAATACCTCGGAAGGCTGTGGCAACATGGATACCTCTGCTATGACTAAGCGGACATTATAGAAGATGGATGTCCACTTTCATTATGACTTATTCTCCCTTTTGTGAAATGGATTCGTGCTAGTAGTCCAATAATTTTCCAATTATATTTCCAATTATACTTAAATTGTTTTCCATTAATAACTTCAATGCCTCTTATAGAATTGATAATCTGCTAGTTAGGCCTTCCACAGAATGTCTAGTTACTTGGCATGAATAGCTACTGCTGTCCCATTCATGCATTTCCTCCTTTCCCTTCCTTTTTTTTTTTTTTTTTTTTGTTTTGTTTTTGTTTTTGTTTTGTTTTTGTTTTTTTAATTGGGAAGTTTGTATTTTGTACTTGCTTTTTTCAAAAAATAAATTCTTGGGCTGGAGGCATAGCTCAGTGGTAAAGCATCTACTAAGCATGCACAAGGTCCTATGTTCAATTCCCAGAACTATACAAATAAATAGATAAGTTGTATTGTGTATATTTTGGATGTATAATATGATTTTATAGATTATTTATACAAAGTGAAAAGTTACTAAGTGAGAAAGTTGACATATTCATCGTGTATACATTTCTTTCTTTCTTTTGGTAATTAGAGATTTTGTATGTTGTACTTTCATTCTTAAACTGTATTTAAGACATATATGAAGTTATAGATTTCATATAGAGAGTCAAAGTTCTTATAGTGAGCTTATTAACAATCCAAGGTGTACATGTTTTGTTTCACGGCTGGTTACTTTTGTGGCTAACATAATCTAGGTGACCAGGGGAGAGACTGAGCCCACCAGAATAACTTTTCCACACTTCTCCGGTGTTTTTTGTTGTTGTTGTTTGTTTGTTTGTTTTGGTTTGGTGTTTTTTTTTTTTTTTTTGAACATGCCCTATTTTCCCACCCAGAATGATTATTCTCTATAAATTTTCTCAACATTTTGTGTGGTTCCCTGGGTCATTTGGGCTGCTCTGCATTTATTTCTACACGGGGTCTTTTTCTGTACTAGTGCTATTTGCAGTAAGCTTGGAGTCCCTTTCTTACTGCCCACCTCCCAGAAATGTCCTTCCTTCCATGGTGCTTTGTGGTGCTTTGTTC
Organism: Marmota flaviventris; assembly: GCF_047511675.1. Classification (NCBI taxonomy): domain Eukaryota; kingdom Metazoa; phylum Chordata; class Mammalia; order Rodentia; family Sciuridae; genus Marmota; species Marmota flaviventris. The sequence continues at coordinate 43,949,598 of NC_092498.1, forward strand.
CCACCTTCCTGGCCTTTCTGTCTCCTGAGAGGGAAGAAAGTAGAGATGAACACAAACTCATACATGGTGTGTATATGAGTGTGCAGGGGTCCTCAGGCAGAGAGAAACACTAAGTTGTTCTACCAAATGAGGGAGAGGAGGAGGGAGGCACAGAAGAAGGAGTAGGTCAAGTTCTATGACCCTAGTCTGTGGCTCAGAGAAAAGAGCTTGAGTTTCAGAGACCAGCCTTCACCCATCCTCTTTACATTGCACAGAATGGCAATGACCTCAGCAAACCCATAGGTCCATTTCCCAAGATGCTCTGGGAAGGGATTGTATTTATTCTCAGGAAGCAGGACAAGAGGCCTCAAGCAAAACAAGTCTCATCTTGCACTGAATCAGAGTGATCGCACACACAATGTAGAAGCATAGAACACAATCTGCCTCTTATATTGAGGTGTATTGAGATGCATTCATCCACCAGAAAGAAGAAAGCTGGCTAGCAGAGATTTAAGCAAATGGAGAATTCTTTTTATTACTTAGTCAAAGTTTGAAGACTGGTCCAGTGGTTCAGTGGTGTGATGACTACTGTCAAATTAATTTGTCCTTTCCATCATGGTCATAAGGTAGCTGCCACAGTTCTAGGGCACATGTCCCCATTAGAGAAGAGAGAATGAGAAAGAGACATCTACTTACCTCTCATTAGCTTCATGGTCTTCCTCAGTTCTAAAGAAAGCTAGAAAATAATTATTTTACTTTGCAGTCTCCATAACTACAGTTGAAGAAAAAAGAAAAGATTATGTAAAGTGCTGGGCAAGACAACCATCTGCTACAAAGGGATCCCATACTCAAATTTATTCATTTGCTTTTAAAAATATATTTATTTATTTATTTATTTTACCTAGGAAGGATGTCGTAGCTGTTGAAAAAATTTTTATTAACTTTCCAAATTCTAGTATTACTGTTCACTTAGAAACTTGGAGTTCTTCCTTACTTTGCAGAATTTGAGCATGTTGTGTTTTGGGGGTCAGAAGTTTTATTCTTAGGTGGCTTTTTATCAGCCACTCTACTTGCTTTAATCCACCTTCTAGAGGTTATATTCATATAGTCAGAATTCAATTGTTAAATTATGTTAAGAAAAATCAAATGGAAAAACATTTTCCTCTTAAATCATCGTGGTCATTCCTTCATCATATTCTCTTCAACATACACAACATCACTATCCTGATCACATCCCAGGATCAATTTACTTTTTACTTCTGCAATTTCAGTTGGTGTCTAGAAGCCTGGACATCCAGTTAAAAACTTTATTTGTCCATGATTTTTCCTCTTGCCTAAATTCTTCCTCTAGTTCCGGCTGGACCCACCCAGTCTTTTGATTTTTCTCACAGTACCCTTGCTTCCCTATTTATTCATCTCTTTCTCTCTTATTTTCTCTCAGAGCTTCCTCCTCCTTCAAATGCTGTGTAATCTTTCTCAGGACCACACAAAGTGCCTTTTTGTGTGATGATGGTGGACAGATGTGCTTTTTCCAATGGCTTCTATTTTGCTTGCTTATTTATGTATTCCTGAGACTTCAGTCTTCAGTCTGGTACAAAATAAATTAGAACATTCATTTCTGCTAATTTATATTGAAAAGGATATTCATTAATTTGGAATAATTTATTAATTACACAAAGTTCTTAAGCCCCTTTATTTTCCGTAAATATATGAGAATTTTTAAAGAGAAGATAAGAAGCACAATTTTGTCTTTTAAAAGAGTTCTTTTAAAAACCTTTTAAGTTTTTTAAAAGCAAGACATCTGTACTACTTAGCATTAGCTTATTTTTTTAATAAAAGGATTTTCATAGTATTTATGCAAAATGAATGTAATTAAGCATTCCATAACCCATGCATCAAAATTCTCAATTATGTTTCTCTTTCTTGAAAGAGCTGTTTTATGTAACAAAGAATATTAGAACCAGAAGTGACTTTAAGACTCATCTCACATTAAATTTATTTTACAGATGAGGATCCAGAAGCTGAATGACCCACCTAAGGGCAGAGACAGGGTTGTAAACAGATTCCTGGTTTCTAATTCAGGGACCTTTTTACAAACACCTACAACTCAAGGACTCACTCTAGGCACCTATAAAAACATACCTGGGGTTAGGGTCATGTGGTCCAAATAGCAGAAGTGGATGCTTTGCAGGGCTACCTCAAGAACCATGTGTTGCATGGTAGGCAAAAGAGCAAAAAGAGAGTAGAGATGACACCAGGCATGTGGACACGCTAACCATGGAATGGTGGGACACTTGAATATGTATTCTCCACATTTGCTGAACCATTTGAGGGCAAGGGTGCCAGGAATGGGATGAGGGTTCAAAAGAAGGTAGAAGTAATTTATTCCAAAGACAGATGTCTCATGGTACCCAGCAAGTATTGCTTGGGAGAAGTTAGTAGTAGTTAGCACATTGTTTCACTCATTAATTGGTTTCAAATATGTTGGTCAATTGACCTACAAGTAATTTTAATTAAAAAAAATTAATGGAGTGGAGTGGTGGGAAGGAATATATTATTTTTTGCAGCAACTTGAGCTGAAAAACATTTTCAGAGGATATAGATCAACAACATAGCTAATGTCCCTTTCAGAGGCATGCTTAGGCAGAAAGAAAATCCTTTTTTGATTTGCTCTGCGCCTTAAGGATTCATCTATACAGTCATCAGATTTAGAACCACCTACAAGATGCCAAACAACTTAATTATTGTCAATATTTACAATAACAAAATAGCTTTTTTTAAAAAAGTAAGAGAGGCTTGGAACCATGCAGTCTTTTTAAAGTGTCTGCAAATGTTTGTTCTGGCTGTTTGATATAAGTCATTGTGTTTGTGTTCAGAGCAAACAATTCCAACGTCTTGTATTAGAAGAGAAATTAATCTTATCTTATTGAATTTTATATCAACAAACCAAACACTCCTAAAATAAGTGACCATGAAGAAGTGGGGTGCCCTCAGTGAAAAGTAATCTAGAAGGTCTGTACCTACTTAAACCAAATATCATTTTGTATAAAATCTATTTACAAATAAGGACACCACTTAAGTGAGTTGCACAGTTAAAATGTGGCATTAATACATTTTTTTTAAATTTCAAAGCATTTTTTAATCTTTTGAGTAAATATTTTTACATAAAATTAATTATATACAAGACTTGGTTTTCTCTTATCTGCCCAAAACCAATCCAACTCCTGGTCTTCAGTAAAACAAATTAAAGAGAAAAATCCTTTGTTAGCATAATATATATACAAATGGAAGTAGAAAACATGAAATACACATCTACACCCATAATAATCATCCTGTGAGTAGTCTCAGTGCCTGGATAACTCCCTGTGCTCTTTCCTGAAGGTTCTTGGGTCTCTCTAGAATCATATTCTCCAGGCCCTGCACATCCTTGCATGAGACTGTAGGACCCCATGATCTTCATGATATCATGTACAAGAAATAGATTTTTCTCTTATAAACATTGCTGCCATATATCATAATTTCAAATTGTTATATTTTGCAAATAAGTTTATATTCCATCGTATCAAAGAAGGAGGATGGGAATGGAGTCATATATATTTGTAGCTCACATATAAATCAACTGAACAAATTAAATTATGTATGCAATTAGAAATATATTTTGTACAAATTTTGGATATCATTTTGTCTTCCAAGTTACCCTCAGAAAAGACTGTTATTATGCATTAAGCCTCCAGACATGAAGCCAAGGAAAACTATTTTTTTTTAGTTGTTGATAGATCTTTATTTATTTTACGTGGTGCTGAGAATCGAACCCAGTGCCTCACACATGCCAGGCAAGTGCACTACTGCTGAGCCCCAGCCCCAGCCCCGAAAAATAATTTTTATACATTCTCCAGAAGATTTTAGTGCCAAATCTTTTCATGCTTCTTTCCCAAAGCGACTTTTTTTCCAACATTTTTAATTGGTGCATTGTAGCTGTACATAATGGTGGGATCTGTTTGTACATATTCGTATGTACACACCATGTAACAATATAATTTGGCCAATATCACTCCTCAGCATTTCCCTGCTACCTTCACTCTTCCCATTCCCATTCCTTTCCTCTATTCTTCTGATATCCATTTGTTTTTCATGCCATCACCCAACACACACACACACCTTTTTTTCCTTTTTCCTCTCTAGCTTCCACATATGAAAGAATACATGTGACCTTTGACCTTCTGAGTTTGGCTTATTTTGTTTAACATAATGATCTCGAGTTTCATCCATTCTCCTGCACTTGACATAATTGCATTTTTCTTTTTTACGGAATAAAATTTCACTGTGTATGTATACTACATTTTCTTTATCTATGTATTTACTGATGGACACTTAGGCTGATTTCATAGTTTGGCTACTATGAATTGTGTTGCTATAAACATGAACACATACGTATCACTATAGTATGCTGACTTTAAGTCTTTAGGATAAATGATAAATACAGAGGAGTGGTATAGCTGGGTCATATGGTAGTTTCACGCTGAATCTTTTTTTTTTTTTTTTTTTTTTTGAGAGAGAAAGAGAGAGAGAGAAAATTCTTAATATTTATCTTTTAGTTTTCAGGAGACACAACATCTTTGTTTGTATGTGGTGCTGAGGATCGAACCCAGACCACATGCATGCCAGGCAAGTGCGCTACCGCTTGAGCCACATCCCCACCCCTCATGCTGAATCTTTTAAGGAACTTCCATACTGATTTCCATAGTGATTGTACTAATTTACAATCCCAACAGTGTAAAAGTGTTCCTTTTTCTCCACATCCTCTCCAGCATTTATTATTGTTTGTATTCTTGGTGACTGCCATTCTGGCTGATGTGAGATGAAATTTCAGTGTAGTTTTGATTTGTATTTCCCTAATTGCTGATGATGGTGACCATTTTTTAATTTATTTGTCAGGCATTGTATTTCTTCTTTTGAGAAATGTCTGTTTAATTCATTTGCCAACTTATTAATTGGGTTATTTGTTCTTCCCAAAACTATTTCTACAGATGAGTTCAATAGAATTGTGAGTTTATCATCCCCAAGAATTTGGGCATAGTGAACTAGGAAGACCATCATTCCCGGTGCAATTATCCATATTCTAAAATTTCCTCCAAAGCAGATGTACCTGACAAGCTCATAGAAAAAATATTGATATAATAAATTCAAGAGAAAACACAACTAACACAGTAGCTACTAGTTCATCATATGTGCTCACAAAGGAAATAATCCCTGTGTTGAAGCAAGATCTTCTCCTGAACCATCCACATTTAACTATGAGATAGGCAGATAAGAAAAGTACTATCAACAGGGGCCAATGTCACCCAAAGAGGGAAGGGTGTAAAGGTGGTCCTGAAATTTTCCAAAATAAAATCTCAAATTTAAATCGATTTACCTGTTTGAAAATATAAATATGAAATAAGAATATTAAAAATATCAAACCAAAATAGTGTTCTATCACTGAGAAAGATTAGAGCAATTATCAAAACATATTTCATTTCATAATATAAATAAAGGTGATCAAAATTTTCCATATTTGCTCATTATCATTCCTTTTTAGAGAAGTAAGCCAGTTTTTGGTATGTTCACCAGATTTGTCTAATCAATGATTATTAGCATATGTTTTAGTGTCAAAAACCTAAGAACTGATGTTATGCCAAAGAAATCAGGGTGTAGACAAAAGAAATGCAAGGAATTCAGCCTCACCTTTTAAAGTTTTTATGAGAAACAACTTCATGAAGACAATACTTGTATTAATATGGGAAGTCTATTTGAACTCAAAAGTGTGTAGATAGTAAGCCAAACTCAAAGGTAGATGAGTGCAAGAGAGAAACACCATAAATGAAAAAGGAGTTTGGGCATTGTTGGCCACTGGCCTGGGATAAAGGCTGCTCAATTTCTTACAGATTCTAGTTGGGCTGTTATTAAATGAGTAGGAAAGGGTAGAAACAGGGGCTAGACAAGAATTGCCCAACTTCTGCACCCTCTTTTTTCTCCTCTTAAGGCATCTATTTTCAAAATATAATCCCCAAATAAGTTTTCTTCATTCTAAGTAGTTCGTTGGTGGTACAGATAATGGTGTCTCCAATGTCTTTTTTTTTTTTTTTAAGATGGTTTATTTATTTGTACAGAGTGTTATCTAGTCTCTTTATTATTTCTCACATTGCTGCTTCTCTCCATGTTTGTTTCTCTGGATTTACACCAGCAGTGTGGTATTGTTTCTCTAAACAAAGGAAATGTGCCAAAGTATAATTTTATAATGGTCTCTGCTAACCCTTTCTTTGCTCCCTGCTATTTCAGGCTGCTCACTTCCAGGTTTTCCTCTGTCAGTGGGAATTTGTCAAGGATTTTGAATGATGGCTAACATTTTGTGTGTTCTGCCCAGCATTATATCAAGCGCTTTTTATACATTATCTTCTGGGGTCCATAGCAATGAGACACAGGCTACTCTTATCACCAGGTGAGGAAACTGAAGGTTGTGGCATTTAATTCACTTGCCAGAGGTGAGTCAAAGAGCAGGGATGTGAGCTCAAAGAGACACACTCTTAAACCCACACTTTCAACCACTCCAACACAACTGGGGTCCTTTAAAAAAATGTCATTGGTCCAAATTTCCTTTTGAAAATTGATAAGACAGAGAAAATAAAAGCAGAAGACACATGCTGTCATCCTGCCACCCTCCTGCCACAGCCCACATGGAAAGGATCCTTACTTATAATTTATTAGGCGACTAACATACTAGTATCAATATGCTTTTCTTAAATTCATTGAATTTCCACTTTAAAATAATTGTTAGCAAAGCCTGTGTTCTTCTCAAAAAATAATGTCTGTCTACTTTGACTAAGGTTTTACACGTAACCATATTGGGAACATAACTCACATACTCTCATTCCTAGAATGCAATATAGTATCTTTTGAGGTAGTTATTGACTGGAAAACAAGTAGGGTTTTTCCTTCCTTTTTTTTAGAATCTAATTGTGGCATAATTAATATACAATAATTTTTTTTACATTTAAAGTGTTCCATTTGGAAATTTTTGATGCATACACATCTATGAAGCTATCACCTAAGCAAAATGACAAATATTTCTATGCTTACAAAAGTTTACCTGTATCTTTTGGTTATCTTACACTCCCTCCATTCCTTCTTCAAAGTAACTGGTGATATGATTTCTGTTGCTGTATATTAGTTTTATTTTCATAGACACATATAAATTAAGTCTTGCAGAACATACTCTTTTATAATTGGCTTCATTCACTCCGCATTCTCATTGAAAATTCCTCTGTGTTGTGGTATGTATAGATAATTCACTTTTATTGTCATGTAGTATTCTATTGTGTGGATACACCAGTTTTTTTTCATCCATCCATCAGTTGATGAACATTCAGGCTGTTTCCAGTTTTTTATTTTTATAAATAAATATTCTATAAGCATAAGCATTAAATTTTTGTCTATATTTGTATTTTTATTTCACTTTGGCATATCTAGGAATAAAATGAGTAGGCCACATGGTAAAAGAACTGCCAAATTGTTTCCCAAAGTGGTTGGACCATTGTACATTTACACCAAAAGTGTATGAGAGTTGGGTAGAAGAATAATTTTGTTTTTCTAGAATTATGATCATCAAGAACCAAGGGATCATCATCTAGAAAGTATATCAGATAGAGGTGCCCAATTTCTTGGTGATGAATTCTACTAAAACATACATGCAGCAGGGCATGGTGGCACATTCCTGTAATCCTTGGGCCTTGGGAGGCTGAGGCAGGAGTATTGCAAATTCAAAGCCAGTCTCAGCAACTTAGTGAAGCTCTAAGCAACTAAATGAGACCCTGTCTCAAAAAATGAAAGGAGCTGGTAATGTGGCTCAGTGGTTAAATGACCCTGGGTTCAATCCCCAGTATCATATGAAACATAAAATAATATTCCATTTCAGTCTTCTCTCCAAAACCCCCATATTCAAATACCTACTATATATCCAGTCACCCAGACCTAAAATCTCATAGTCACTGGGCTCCACATTTGCATTACATTCACGTATAAATGCCAAGTCCTGCCAATACAACATCTTAAAGGTATCTCCAATCCATTCCCCTTCTCTATTCTCACCATAACAATTTATCATTTCCTGGGTCCAGAAACAGGCTTCAACCCATGCTCTATATTCATACTGATGGGCAAAATATGAAATAGCATTTAAATGTTTAGTCACCTATCTCCCAGGATAAGGATAAAGCTAATATTACACAGATGATCCTCCACCATTCCAGGTTTGTCTCTAATGTTCCCCACCTTCCCTTATTGCACTGACTTCCTTTGTAATTCCCACACACTCTATGCTTTCTTGTCTCCGTGGATTGACACATGCAGTCTATACCCTCCAGAATGGCCTCCTCCACTCTTCACCTAATTAACTCAACTCTATTATTAACCACAACAAAAAAATCTTCCTTAAAACCTCAAGTCAGATGAAGCTTTCCATCTTGGTACTTTTATGTTCCCATAAGTATGTTACTAGAACAGCAATAGCTTTCTAATTATCTGTTTGTTATCTGTTTGTGAGTTTTTCTTTCTCTAGTATATGAGCTCTTAGGGGGAGGGAGATATATAATTTATCATTGCATCCAGAGTGCTTGTTACCATGATTGGTGCATAGCAGACATTGGTAGGTCTAAGCTGAATGAAGAGAAATGTCAGAGTCTGGGGGCTTCACAATGTGGGGGGCCAGGGCTGTGTACCATAAAGTTCTGGGATATTGGACCATATGAAATCACAAAAATAGTACCAGGGGAACAGGGACCTACAAATATGCTAATAGATGATTTTTTTTTTTTAGTATGTGGCATACTTTAAATTGAAAAATATGCCTTGATTACACAATAATTGCCTGCTTTCCACTGGGTAGATGTGTCTTCCAGTCATTGTTTCTTTGTGTCAATGGTGTAATTTCACTGAATAGTTTTGGCTTTCAAGAGAAGTCAGAGCATTGTCCATTGTCACATTAAAGCTTCATGTTGCTAGCTTCAGGAGGAGTCTCCCTCAAGCATGTTGATAGAACCTTGCTCCTTAGAGAACAAAAAGCTGAAGCCTAGATAATATTTCCTTAAAATGTTTTAAAAGTGTTAATTTTCTTTATGAAATTATGTGATAAATGTATCAAGCCCTCCTGGAATGGGCCTCAAATAACACCACATGAAGACAAAAACACCTTTTGAGTGAATTAAATAATTAATTGTTTTGCACATATTTGACCAAAACAGGGAAATGCCTCTTCAGAGTGCCTCTCATCATCTGAGGATGCATCTGCATTTGAGAAGCAGGGCAAGGATGTGTGACTCAGAAATTCCGCTCGGTGGAAGTCAAGGCATTTTTTTCCCCTCACTGGGCTTAAAGCCAATGTCACCATAACCTTAAGAGACTCTGTAGCTGTGAGTTGTATGACTCAGTAATATAATCATAAAGATAAATTTAAAATAGCATTCCAAGAGGTATCTGACACTCTTAAGTGAATAAATATGGATGAAACTTTGAACTGGAAAAATGGCATGAAGTTACCATGCCTGGGAAGTGCTTAGACATGGGCCCAATAAATGAAGCCAAGAAGTAAATGAGAGAAAAAGATGTAGGACCTAAGGAACAAATAGTAAAAGAGTGGAGCTGTCAGAAAGAGAAACAGCTAAAGAAATAAGAAGAAAGTTAAGGAATCTCTTATCATAAAAACAGCAGCCTTCCAGGATTTTTCAAGAGCTCCTCAGGGTTAAATCCGCCTTTTAGGGGGATTTCCCTGTCTGCCTAAAGCTATCTGGACCACCTGTACTTGACATGCCACCTTGAATTTTGAATTAGACTTCATTTTAGGTAATTTCCTTTCACAAAATCTCATATTTAATCCATTATTCAAACTCACATGTATAGAAAAATAATATGGAGAATAGAATCCTGTGCTTAATAAATCCTATTGATATAACCGTGATTTTTGGTTTCTATGTAAATTCTGCAAAGAATAAACCTTGTTTGAAAGCCCCATAATTATATTTATTTCCTAATGATTTTTAATGTAAGGTGATTTTTTTAAGATCAAGTTCCTTATGCTTATTTTTAGAAATAGAAAGGAGTGGTTTTTAAATTGTTTTCTGGCAACTAGTGTTTTAACCAAAGGATCAGACTTCCAGTAATACTTTCTGATGTTATGTTAAAACTAGATACAACATTCCTTACTAAACTTATGTCAAATGATAAGAAACTTCTGCCTAAAAAACACCTAGTTAAATTCAAATGAAGTAATCTATAAATAGGTCTCTTCTGTTTATTTTTGTTATTATTATTGTTTACCTTATGCAATATTCCACACATATTCATGTTTGATTTATAAATAGATTTGAAAATTGCTATCAGTCCCTAGCATCAACTATTGACTAGTCTGTGTGATAAACTATAACCCTAGTAAACATCTTTGCTGAGTCATATTTTTAAAGGGAATGCTGAAGATTATGTCTATAAAATTCCTTTGTTAAACCCAAAGCCAGTTAAATCCATTTGCACCCTCAGCACATATGGTTCCATTGACTTTAATCACTTTTCTTTTTCAGCATATAGGTATTAGTTCCCTGCTTTAAATAGTTTAATAGATGAAGAAAAAGATATAAGTAAACACTCTCAGCAAAATTTGCAGAGTATTCATCTCTTTCAGGAATAAATTAGTAATATGAAATAGAATGTGGACTTGATACATTTATTTTCTTGGAAGAACACATTGGCCATTTGGAGACTTTTGTGCCTTGATTTTATTATTTGATTCTCTAAAGGTATTCTTTCAGTCATCAAGCATGAGAGAATTGCCTGGAGCCAAAGCTGGGGATCCCTCTCTTCTCTCTCTCTCTCTCTCTCTCTCTCTCTCTCTCTCTCTCTCTCTCTTTCTCCGTCTCCCTGTTCCTCTCCCCTCACCCCTAATGTATTCTCTTTTTTAACAAATCCACTTAAAGCTATTTTTTTTTTCTCTCTGACTTACAGTTCTGGCCACATTTCCCACATTGAAATAGATTGCTCTCTCTTTCTTATTGTTCATTTATAATATTTATTATTTCCATTTTTATTTTTCTCTTTAACCAAGAATTTTCTCAAGAAGTGCTTTTAAGTTTCCAAAAATAAATATTTTCATCATATTTAATTGCTAATTTTAAAATTTATTGTATTTTGTTTAAAATATGGCATATATAACATTCTTTAGAGTTTTCTACGAATTCAAAATTTCTAACTGATTAATTTAGTTATGGAAAGACTATATAACCTCTTACTCTTGGACATACATAATCAAATTTGTTAATAATAGCAATTCTTACAGATATTTTCTCTAACTATTGAATTCTGAAGAGCATATTAATATTTCACATTATTATTGTTGTTTTAGTGGTTCTTATTGTTATCAATTTTGCATTACATATTCAAAATCAATATTTAACAGCCATTATAATTTTGGTAGATTACACTTTATCAATAATAGTTATCCTAAGTTAATATATTCCTTAAATATTCTACAGTTAATTTTTTTGGCTGTATTTTGTTGTTTTGGGTTTTTTTGTTTTGTTTTGTTTTAGTTTTTGACATCTTTTGTTTCTGCCTTGGAATGTCCTTGGCTTCCTTTATTGATATGTTATCTCTTGAATGTTTCTGAAGGCATTAATGATTTTTTAAAAATTTTGTGTTTTCTCTTAGTCTCATTTCCTCTGTCTGCCTTTTCTTAGTTGTTAGTTGACGACTGATGTGTTTTAGAATTTTTTTTTTTTTTTGCTATTTTGCTTCTTTGTATTTGTAAGCGTTTATTACAGGATATTTTAATCTGCCATCATGTAGAAAGGATGGCATATGCTATCAGACTAGAGCACAGAGTGCTCCTGGGGTTGGGGTGCTTCTGTTGTTGCTAGGTATTGGGGTGTCTCTGTCTCTGTCCCTCTCTCTGTGTTTCTCAATCTCTTTCTGTCAGTCAGTCTGTCCATCTTTCTGTGTGTGTTTGTGTATCAGTAGGTCCAACACATATACTCAATATCCTACATCATGGGAAGAAAATATACTAACCCAGCTCCCTGTCTCATGCTGCAGCAGAAGCACTGGAAAGGGAAAGGACTATCTGGCTCAGTTATATTAAATACAGTTTTACACATATTTTTACAAAAATGTTCTTGATTTAATCAGATCCTGACAGCTTTTCTGTCTTAAATTCATGAATTTCATAAAACCCTTGCTTCCCAGATCTAATTATTCTAGAATAAACAGACACAGGAGACACATATGTGTGTATATATATTAGTACACACACATATATATACATACACACACACACAGTCAAGATCCAAGACAGCCATCTTGCTCTCTGCTAATTATCATTCGTTATGTGCTTGAGTGTCTTTCATTCCACAAACACTCAATGGACCAAAAGTATGAGTTTGTTTCTTCTAACAAATTATTTATCATGAACTTGCTTTTCTACATGATTTTTTATGACTTTATCATAGCTAATATGGTTTATTTTTATTCATTAATTTTATGTGGTGCTGAGGTTTGAATCCAGGGCCTTGTGCATGTGAGGCAAGCACTCTACCAACTGAGCTATATCCCAGCACCTCTACATGATATGTTTAAAACACAAATTAAGTCCATTTCTATTTTTCTCAGTTCAATCTAGTAATTCCTGTTAATCAACCCCAATGTTTTGCTCATTTGCATTCAAGGTACATGCACAGCTGTGTGATCCTTACCTCACACTCCTGGAGTAGGGAGGGTGGGTGGCAAAGAACTGCTGTCCTGAGGTAGTGGCAGGGTATGGAGTCTCCCAGGCTCCTTCTCGCTGACACACTGGGTAATAATGTGACTTGACTCTTGTGGGACCCAACAGTATGCATGAAACATATTGTACCCCTACAGGGCAGTTTCCAGTGGGTGGGTTCTCTTTTGACAATCTCCTGGATTTTAGCACCGCCAGTTCTTCCTTTTCTTTGCTGACATGGTCCACTCAAATCTCTGCTTCTTGCCTCCCCAGTCCCACGACCTCCTGACCAAGCTGCACCTTCTCTCCCATGTGTATACTCCCTCCCACAATCCTGGTGTCACAGGAGTGTGTGCCCCAACTAGGAGGCTGCTGCCCTCCAAGATTCCAGCTGAATAATGGGGCATGAAACGGATTCTCATATTCTACTTGAAGTTGATTGTACTCCCACTAAACATACACACATTTGGTCTCACAGTACTTTTTGCTCACTTGTTTCCTAAACCCTCCATTTTCTGTGAAATTCCTTTATCTACTATGAAGGGTAGAAAGATACCCCTATCTCTCTGGCAGTGGTCCTACATCATATGTTTTGGGTTTCACCTCAAGGTGTCTTTTAGTTATAGAAACTAAGAATGTATTTTTTTTTTCTCTCACTTGTGTGTTCTCTTCAGAAGGTGCTCCCTTCCCTAACCTGCCACAAGGGAGAGGAGGCACTACAACAGGGACAAGAAAGTTAGTGTTTTGAACTATTACCCCACGGTGAATTAATACTTCTTGTGCCATCTTGCCATATGGTTCTTGTCTCTGCAATGTGACTGAGCGAGAATGTGTCTTTATTCAGAGTCTGAAGCAATTGGAATCATAAACTTGGATCTGAGTGATTTGCTAGTCTGTCACCCGTCAGAACAGCCAAGCAGATCCTTTCTGTAGCCCGTTGGTCAGTTCAGGAGGAGTTCAGATGGCCTCGACTGAAGTTGATGGATGAAATGTTAAGATCCTCAGTCCAAGTCTTAGAGACACAAGTGCATTCTAAGGCCTGTCACCTAGGCCAGTGACAATGGAAAGCAATTGTGTTGGTCACACTCTGTTTTTCACTGGCTCATTCTTTATACTGCAGGACCACATTCCTTAGGGTTTGGCAGAGATGAGTCCCAAAAAGTCATACTGTAGATGTTCAACATTTGGAATTAACAAACACAAAATTCAATAGGCACTGTATTTCAAGTATGTTCATAGAGGAAGTATAAGTTAATTTCCTGTCTTAATATTGAACTTCAGACCACCTCGCTTTGACCTTCTGTTGATGTGCATAAGAAAATTATATTCTTGGGTGAAATGACTACTCAGCATTAGCCCTAACTTTTAGTTGTTTTAAAAATCCCAACTTTTCAGCTGGGCATGGTAACATGGATTCATGTCTGTAATCCCAGTGGCTTGGCGTGGCTGAAGCAAGAGGATTACAAGTTCAAAGCCAGCCTTAGTAATAGTGAGTTGCACTTAGCAACTCAGTAAGACCTTGTATCTAAATAAAATACAAAATAGGGCTGGAGATGTGACTCAGTAGTCAAATGTCCCTAGTTCAATACACAGTACAAAAAAAAAAAAAAATCCCAACTTCTCCAAAAGTGTGCTATGTATTATCCTAATTTTACTTGATGACATACCATAATAATTTTGTTAAAAGAGCATTTTTTTATGCTTCAGTGGAACCAGTAAAGAAGAAAATTTCAAAATTCTTTTTGAAAGAAAACTATTACATGAATTACAGTATGGAGGGGAGTGCTGGGATTGTGGCTCAGCAGTAGAGTGCTCGCTTAGCACATGTGAGGCCCTGGGTTTGATCATCAGCACCACGTAAAAAATAAATAAATAAATGGATTGTGACCGATCACGACTAAAAAAAAAAAAAAAGTATTTAAAAAAATAAAGAAAGAAATACAGCATGGAAATTTCTAAAGAAAGTCTAATTCTGCTTCCAAAATTATTAGTTAGAAGGAAGGAGAATACGTTTTATAGGAACTAAAAAAATGATTGAGTCACCTTCAAAATATCACCAAACAATATTTCACTGTAATGTATGTTCATAGGGAATTCTTTTTATGAAGGGAAAATGACATATGCTTTTCATCTTCCAAGCATATGATATAAAATAAGAATATTAACAAATGAAGGCATCATGAGTTGATGGATTCAGAATTGGGACTTAGTATCCCAATGGAACTTAAAAAAAAAAAAAAAACACTAAATACATCACAAGTTTTCTTTCATGAAAGAAAGTTGCTTAGTGCCACACCATTTCAGAGAACTTTGGAGTAATTCAATGAGGCTTCTAATAAGATGTTATAGACTGAAGGCCAAGTAACAGGCTTAATTCAAAATAAAGATGCTTTTTATTTTATCCTGGGACCTTTACAGTCAATTATCTACATAGAAAAACATTAAAAGAATTAAAATTTTTATATTCAACTACATATGAGTTATAAAAATTATCTGGAAGGAAAGAAGGAAATGTCAAATATTTTATCACTGTATTGCCAAAATTTCAAATAGCAATATTGGAAGAATATCAAATCATACTTGCCCTATCAAGAAATTTCTATAAACAGGAAAAATTAATAGCACACAATCAGCCTCTGGCAATGGCCATTCTTACTTTGATGTGCCATAGAAGGTTTCCAAAGCCAAAATAAACACCTACTACCCAAAAAGCACCTGAATTATTAAGAATAAAGTGAACTCCCTGGTGTCACATTTCAGAGCTAAATATAAACTCAGTGCCTGGCCCAGAGAAATAGCTAACTTTTTTAAACAATGAAAGAAAACATTTATTGGTCAATATATTGGTTAGGCTGGTACATTGATAAGTGATAATTCTGAAAGTATTTATTAGATAGCATGCACCCAGACCCATGAATTGCAAAGATAAATTTCATCTTTTTTTCATGAATGAGGCATGTAAAAAAAATCACAATGAAGGGATGTAGCTCATCAGGGATATAGACCCCATGTCTCACATAACTAGGCCCTGAGTTCAATCCCTAGTACCACAAGCAGAAAAAAAATCTCAAAAAAAAATTACAATGAAATGTCTTAAGTAAGGTATTAGAATCACATCAAGTTTTATGAAAATGTAATAAAGGATGAGTACCTCTTTCTAGAGGTTTTGCAGAAGTAGCCATAGAATGAACAATGTCTGAGCTGGTTCTTGAAGCAAGGTACAGAAGAACAGAAAGGATACCCTAGAAAGGCCAGTGTGTACAAAGGCAAAGCACTTGGAAAAGTTCTCCACCTAAGCTCAGTGAGAGCTCAGTGAGAGCTCAGTAGGACATGTTTAGAGGTGATGTGTGAGCAAGTGGCCTGAGATACAGCTGGGAACTCATCTTGTGAAAACATTTTTAAGCCATTTTAAGGATATTGGATATTTTCCTATAGGTCTCAGGAAATTACTAAATTTGTATAAGCAGAAATAAGATATAATTGAACTTGAGATTTATAAGGTTTGTTCTACTGGCGGGGAGTAAGAAGGCTCACTCAGAGAGGGAGGAATAGTATTAGAAGAAAAACTCTCAGGAAAGAAATCCTAAGAATCCTCAGAGAATTCACATACAACAAGAATTGGTAAGTTCTATCCCCTAGTGTTTGGTCCTCGATAATACAGAACTCATTAAATGAATGAGCAGATGAGTAAATGTCTGTTGGAGTTAGCCTTGAGATCAGCGATTAATAAGGAATGCACAATTTTAGTAAAACACTGGATTGAGATGCAATGAACTAATTAGAAGACTTTTTGTGATTTGTCCCAAACTACTTATTTCTCACAGAAACCTAGTTGCATGTGGGCTCAGAGTGAAAATAAAAATAAAATCTAAAATACCCATGTTGCAAATTGTATTACATAATAAAGTAATATTGTATACTGTTTTTATAAAGTATAATTAAACATACATAGAGAAGTATATTTCAGTTCTATTTCCAAACTGTTTTCTTTCACAATAAATTATAATGTTTCAATGTCTTAGGAGTCTTATTTTGTATTTTGTAAACTCTTCTTTAGAAATAAATGCTAATTTTCTTGAAGAGTTCCAATAAGATAAGATTTTAAAGCTTTCCTCTACATGGTTATTAGTTAGAATCTCAGGAGTATAGAACTATTTATAAAAAAGTGGATTTCTACCCAGCATTGTGATGTTTCCTTATGTCTGAGGGCCTGCAGCCTTCAAAGGAAAGCTGCCAAGAGCTCTGGGCTCCCTGCCTAGCACCCATTCCACTATCTCATGGTGACAACCACCTCAGTTTGCTTGTCCGCATGTCCCACAAGGCGCTTGTGTGCTTCAGGGAAAGCTGACTCCATTACTGGACACAGAGGTGAGACAGGTATCAATACACCTGCATGAGCCCAACCAATGGCCATTGGTACCAAAGAAAAGAAGACCTAATTTCCATCTGTGAGACAAGAATGGTATTATCAGGAGCTACTGAGAAAGAAGCTTCCTTCTCTGAGGAAAACCTGGAGACACATTCTTCCTCGAGATGGTAGTACCTAGAAAAACTACAGCCACCTTCCGACCAGGTCACCCATCTACTGGAGGGTGAGGCAGACATCCTGAGAAAAGCACAGCTGTGAGAATCACAGGAAATCAAATCAGAGGCCGGGCCAAGCTCTCCCTAGCATCCGATCTTTCCATGAACATTTTGGTTACATGAACTATAAGCCCTCTACATAGTTTGAGTGATTTTTAAATGGGCTTTCTATAACTTACAACTGAAATCATCCCCACAGGTAGGGACTAAAGCATCAGAAAGGGATAGTTAATATCTAGATTTTAAAAAGGGACTTTGGGACCACACTACCTAGGTTGACATTTCAGATCTGCACCCTTTAGTTTTGTTTGACTTTAAGAAGTCATGGAGACTTGCTGTGATTCAGTTTTGTCATTTACAAAATGGGGACTGAAAATAATGCTTACTTCACAATGTTATGAGTTAGAAATAATGAATTAATAAAATGAATTAATATACAGCAGTTGCCTAAAACAGTGCTTAACACATTTTCAAAGCCCCTCTTAATTCTGGTCCTACAGAATCTATTGTTCAATTATTTATATTTGCATTATCTAAAGTATATGGGATAGTGATTCCATTTGTAAATTTCACTGCAAATTTTATAGCCAGATTAATTCCTCAGATGAAATATGGACTTTCAGTAGATTCTGGACTGCACCTACAGCAGTTCTGTGTGTGTGTGTGTGTGTGTGTGTGTGTGAATGCGTGACTGAGCACACACGTGTGCTTGATTGATGCTGGGGATTGAATCCAGGGCCTCATGTATGTTGAGAAAGTGGTCCATCACTGACGTACATCCACAGCCCCTGAGCCTAAAACTTCTGAATCATTTAGTCATTCGGCACATATAAAGTTCCTTTTATATGGAAGATATCGGATATACAGATATATTTATTTAATAACAACTGCAGTAAGCCACATATTGTTCTAAGCTCTTAGGTTAATAAACAAAAGAGACCCAGGCTCCATCTACAAGGCACATCCTTATTGGAGTGGCCATCTGAGTCCCATAACTAAGTTATAGCATTGAAGCACAGGGACTCGTTCAGGAAAAAAATTACAACTGTAGGTCACTATGTTAAGTGCTACCATGCAATAAAGTATTTCGTAGACCAGAGCAAGAAAACAGGGGAGGATCAGAGAGAAAAATTTGTTCCAGGATGAAATGGAATTTGTCAGGCATATTGGTAGTAGGTAGAGGGGAATCCATGACTCTCAATGAAGAGGAATGGGACTACAATATGTGTAGCAACAGAGGCGTGACACAGCCTGGCACACTGACTCAGAAAGTACAAGGTACTTCAGTCTACCCAGACCAAATGGGCCAAGCCAGAAAGTTCAGACTTAATGTGGAAGTGCCATAGAAGAAATTTTGTTAAATTAGTGCTGGTCCCACAGGGTAGGTGTGAACATGAGAGTCATGGACATCCTGAAAAGGAAAAAGGACAAAGAGATGAAATGTGTCCTAGTGCTTTCCATGAATACATTTTTTAAACTGATACAGATCACGGGAAGTATCTACTTCCCTTCTCAGTGGTTTTGAAAGATTATAAAGAGCAGCATGAAACTACATAACACCAATCTGTGGGTTCATTTGATCCTGAGAGCATGATGGTATATTAAAGTCATCTCACATATTTATGTTAATGTTTAAAAAGATTGAACAATACTTCTTATGTGGGTATAGCAAACTATGTAGTGTCCCAGGAGATAGTTTCATAGCCAGACATTTTGGCCCAAACTAAAATATCAAGTGTTGTTTTTATCTGAAATCTCATACTCTCATACTTGGAAGACCTGGACATTCACCTAGTACAACGTTCAGATTAACCTTTGCGCCTACCAGAAACAATGATTGAGATTTCCTACTTTTAAATTCCAATGCCCAGTTGTTTTGACATTGGTTCTTACCTGTTTAGTACTTACTATATTGTATGTACTTTTTAAGCATTTGATATATATTAACTCATTTAACTCTTGTAAAAACATTGTGAAATAAGCACTTGTTTTAGTTCCCATTTTACAAATGAATAAACTGAGGCATAGAGAGACTAAATAATAAGATTACTCAACTACACAGATAGCTGGAGGCAGATTTTAACATGAGCAATATGAATGCTCTGTTTTGTTTTGTTTTTTTTTGCACCTCATTGTCATATTTTATTCTGTCTGGAAATGTAAATCATGCATAATATCATTTAATGTACTCTGGGAAATTAATATCAATTGGTTAAACAAACACAGGTCCTCTTATTGTCATTTTTATTGAAGCATCTGACCTGCTCTGTATTCTGTTGTGGATTTATTTCTTTAAATTAAGTGCAATGAATGCTGTGTTCTAGTGTTCTAACTAATATTAGATCCTAAAAGGTAAATAACAAATGTTATATGCTCAATTTACTTACTCAACAAGTATGGAGTTCATCCTTAATGACTAGTTATTGCTGAAGGAATTGCAGCTATGCTCAGGCTTAAAGTTAGCTCATTTAACATGTTTGTGTATTTAGTATTAAAGGATGATTCAAGGCACTTAAACTTACCTCCTTTTTAATTTAATTTTTTGAGCAACACAAAATGTTGAAATAAGAAGTTTGACTTAATATAGGATTTTTATATGTTGTTCATTTATATCTCCATAAGAGTGATGCTCAAAATGGTAGCCACAGTCACATGTGGTTATTTAAATTTAAAATAAAATATCTGTTCCTCAGTTATACTAGCTATATTCAAAATACTCAATAATCACATAATGCAAGAGGCCACTCTAATGGATAGAGAAAAATAAAATATTTCCATCATCAGAGAAAGTTCTCCTGGACAATACTGCTCAACAAAATGGCATTCATACAGCAGAAGTATAAATTTATTGGGAAATGTGTTGGTTCAGTTGTTCAGTGATTGTTCAGTTTCTGTACCAGAAATTCACAAGTATAGAATTCATTACCAGCCACACCTGGATGAACACCAGTATTTAGTCTCTTTTTGTCACACTATTGTTTCCCATTCATATGACATCCTATGTAGAACACCATTTTGTTCCCTAGGAATGTTGCTGTGGTTTTAAGGACAGTGATAATTTGAACAACATCCATTGATTGTGGACTTATTTACATTCTAGACCCTGTGCTCAAGTACTTTATCTACTTTACCTCACTTGGTCTTTATAACAATGTCTGTCATAAATGCTATTAGGATCTCCATTTGATTGGTGGGGCGGGGGGGGTACCAAGACAAATAAAGCTAGGTAGCTGATCTGTAGTCTCATAATAGATGAGGAGCAAAGCCAGGCAGGCTTCACTTGTGAACAAGTAAGGATAGTAAACAAATATGCACTTTAAAAAAAATTATTCCCTGTGGGAAGCTTTTCTAATACTAGACGTTGAAAAGGCATTGTTTTTCTTTCATGAACAGAAATGAAGCACAAAAAAGAGTTAAATAGGAATTAGTCACATCTTTTTAGATTCATCAAAAACCAGTTATGTATCATACGTTAGTCACCTAAATTCCTGATCTAGGAGTGTTGGTGGAAAAATATTCATATCCCTCTGCCTCTTTCACCTCACTCAGATTCCAAGCTCCCTTTCAAATTATCAGCATCTACAAAACAGTGCATCTTCCTAACTCTGGCCAAGATCTCTTTCTGGGACTAACCCTCCCCATTTTTTACCCAGTCCCCTGGCCCCTGCCATTTTATATTCTTGTAACAATTCAATTTTTTGTTTGTTTTTATTTTCTATTTAAAGGTGACTTGCATTATAAGTCTAAAAAAAAAAAAAAAACATGCACATCCATGGCTTAAACTTCCTTATTCTATACAGAAGTATCTCCCAGACACACTTTTTTTTTTTTAATTCACAGGTTGTCATATTTTTCCTTAACATGGATCTATTTTACTTTGGATGAGTGCTACTTCATCATTACACTTCCTTGTTCTCCTTCACATTACAGGAAAACTGTTTCAATGATCTGTGAGCTTGTTGATTTAGCCCTGGAGTGAGCATGTCCTTTTCTAAGGGAGTGACTCATGAGTGAGGAAGTCCCATGGTCATGATTCTGAACACCAGGTGCAGAATCACTTTCTTGTTGTTTTTTACCTTTCAAATGCTCACCTCTTGCTGAGGTCACTGGCATAGGCATCATTAGCCCTTTCTGGAAACAGAATGGACTGACCTTCTAAACCTTCAGATCTATAATTGTCATATATGAGGAACATGTTTTGCCCAGGGAAGGCCTTTGGCCTCAAGGAAATGAAGTGAACTTGTCCCAAAAATATCCTTTGCTTATAATGTAGTTATCATATAAAAGAGGAAGAATCTACAGGGAGAACCTAAAGGTTCAAATCATTGTATTTTGGGACAATAACTGCAGTCCTCCTCCTAAGTCCCTCTCAAACCAGAAATACAATACTTCCAGAAACATGCTAATTTCCTTTGATATACAGCTACAGGGAGCTCTTTAAAAGAATTTTCCAACCTTACTTGTTTTGGACAGCAGCAGAATGATTATCCACATGTGGCTGAAACAGGAAAGACTCATTTCCACAGCATTTTCCCACTCTGCTTTTCAAAGGGAGTGTGAAAATATTTTTGTAAAAGGACGGGATTCCCTGGGTTTCCTAATAGCTGAAATTAGTTGCTCTACATTAAAGTGTTACATTTTTATCACCCTGGGTGGGGAGCATCTGTGTTTCTGTAAACTTACTATTTTTTTATTTAAAGGAATTTTTAATATTTACTTACTGACTGAGCATTTTAATATGTAAAATCGTAATAGATGTTTGTGAGACTCTCAGTAGATGCATTTGTTGCTTATTGAAAGATTCAGAGGAAAAGATGACCTGCAACAGAAAAATTAGGATAACCAAATATTATTTCTGTTTGGAAGTGAATTTCTATGTCAAAGTAGCTCTTTATACTTTCAACTTAGTCAATATTGAATTTTTTTTATTTGTATGATAAGAAAAAGAACAAGGAAATTGATGCCTACCCCATTTTACCCATGAGACAGGAAAGTCAGGAGTTCACAACCGAGGGATTTCCACCTTCTCTTCAGCACAGGGTTCCTTTTCATAGTTGTGTTTTCACCATTGTGTGCACCATCCAGGTCAGCATTGCCAGCAGAACCTTCTGTGATGGTGGAGACATGGTCTACCTGTGTGGCCCACTACCCCACTAGCTACACCTGGCCACGGGCTGCTAAGTGTTATGGTGCAGTGAATCATCCTTTAATACTATAATACCCAGAGTAAATACACAAACATGTTAAATGAGCTAACTCTAAATCTGAGCATAGCTGCAATTCCTAGACCTTCAGCAACAACTAGTCATGAATGATGAACTCCATACTTGTGAAGTAAATAAATTGAGCATATAACATTTGTTATTTACCTTTTAGGATCTAACATTAATTATAGAAGCAAATTAATTCCTTTAGCTCTGTCAATGATAATTAGCTCTATAGGATTCTCTTTCTGGTGATAGCTGTTGTACCACTACTAGTTCAGTCCTCCTACAGATAACAACTGAACACTCTGAGCAAATTATTTAAAAAAAAAAAAACTTAAGATATGGAGAACTATCCATAGCAAGTAGAGTCTGGACAAGGGGGAGAATCTGCAGATGGCATCAGCAATCAGCACTGGGTAAGTTTCCCGATTTTTAAACCTTTTGTCTGACAACAGGGCCCAGTATGACTCAATGCTGGCTACCCAGACCTTTGATAAAATCCTACAAGCTTTCTGATATAAGAAATTAGAGGAAAGAGTTCAAGTGACCACAGCAGCTGAACAGAGAGTGAGAAATTCTGGGAAGGAGAGAGCAAGTGAGCTGAAGCTCCAAATTATTTTCCTAAATGACCCCAGCCTCTGGCCAAACTTGCAGTATGTATGCACAGGACATATTCCAATAGCCCACTTAGGCTATAAGAACTGAGTAGGTACTTCAGCTGATTCCCAGCTTGGAATCTAAGTCCAGTTTATTGCCTGCTAAAACTAAAAAAAAGGGGGGTGGGTATAGGGATATAGATCAGTGGTAAAGTGTTTGCCTAGCATGTGTAAGATCCTGGGTTCAATACCAACACCACACAAAAAAGTAAACATATAATTACTTATCTAAGGAATATGAGACAATCCCAGAGTCTCTAGAAGATATCATTCAAAAAGTCCATAATGTAATTCAGAATGACTGGGTTTACAAAGAAACAGGAAAATATGATGCATAGTCAAAAAAGAAAAAAAAATACAATCAGTGGAGACAGAGAGACCCTGAGATGATCCAGATGTTGAAGTTAGCAGACAAGAACTTTAAAGCAGGTAATATAACCATCCTTAATAAAGTAAAATATGCTCAGGATGAATGAAAAAAAAATGTAAGAAATCTCAACAAAGAACTAGAAACAATAAAAAAAAAAAGTACCACATAGAAATTTTATTACAATAAACTACATGGCTAAAATAAAACTTCACAGGATTGGTTTATGAGCAGATTAGACATGAAAGGAGTCAGTGAGCTTCAATGTAAACTAATAAAAAGTTATCTAGTCTGAAGAAAAACAGAAATAATATTTTATACATTTAACAGAACATCAAATATCTGTGGGAGAGTAGCTAAAAGAGAGAGATAATTAATAGATCAATAGATAGATAAATTAAATAATTATAATATGAGAAAGGAGGGAGAAAGGGAATGAAAGGGAACAATTTCCCAAATTCATGCCAAATATATAAAGGTTCTATAAACTCAGCAAGTCACCTTACATCTAGGTATATTATACAAAGAGTCCATTTTAGATACATTAGAAAAGATATCTAAATTCCCTAGATTAACGTTATAGAACCTCTTCCAGTTCATTGATACATGGAGTGTAAGGATTTATGTTCCTTTAACTAGTATAGCTACCCAGGTTGGGGTATTTTGGGTTGGAGAAATACACATAGCCTCCTAGTTTTCCTGCATTCAGGTGATCACCAAACTACTGGCACCCTCAAGAAGCAATCCTGACTTGTAGGACATGACTTTAAAATGTACAGAAGGAACAAGTGGCCACACACAAATGGTATTCTAAAAGTTATATTTCAAATTATTGCATACA
Source organism: Marmota flaviventris (assembly GCF_047511675.1). NCBI lineage: Eukaryota > Metazoa > Chordata > Mammalia > Rodentia > Sciuridae > Marmota > Marmota flaviventris. The sequence goes on from NC_092498.1 coordinate 43,974,007, forward strand.
ATTTAGAAAGCATTTCTTCATGCAATAGTGTTATGTATAATTTATATACTTCTTACAATGCTCAAATGTCTATATAATTGTCAGAATTGTATATATTTGCAATGGAAAGAACAGACAGTTGTCAATCATGAAACTCAACCAGAAAGAAAAACTGGATGTATTAGTCTGGGTTCTCTAGAGGAACAGAATCAACAGGAAGTATAATTATAAAAAGGGGATTATTAGGTTGGTTTAAGGGACCAGACACTGGATAGTTCACAATGGCTGTATGTAGGCTGGCAAGTTGGGAGAACCAGTAGCTGTACAGTCCAAGAGGCTGAAGCCCCAGAACAAGAGGGATAAAAGTGCTACCCTAGTCTGAGACCTAAGCTTTCTGTAGAATCACTGTCAGAGTCCACTTTTGAAGAGTGAAGAAGTAGAATCCAATATCCTCAGAGGATGACAGCAGCAATCAAGAACCCATTCAAGAATAATAGAGTTTGTATCTGCTGCTGCTTCATTGTTCTTCCAACTTTTATTCCATCCAAGTCATCATACTATTGGTTGGTGGTGCCCATGCTTAAGGAGGGTCTCCATTTCAGTTGACTACGTCATATGCCAATCATTCCTAGACACACCCTCATTAATATACCCATAATCCTTGGTATCTCATAATTCAATCAAGTTGAAAATTCAAATTAACCATTACACTGGGCAATAAATAATTTTTCTCTTGGAACATTGACACTGGAGGAATGGCAACACTTGTAGATAATTTTGAAGGGTTTATGAACTTTTGCTTTCTTTTACTTCAAAACTTTCAGTTTTCTCTTTGGGTCAAGGACCTGTGCAACCCAATGTGAAGTGGGGCCTAGAGTAGCAAATTGGCCCCCATACAGCCAGGTTAGTTACATGCAAGGGAATTGATCCAGAAAGCAAAAACTGTGAACTTAGGAAGCATGTTTCTCACTGTCAGAAAACAGAAATTGAACATGGGAAGGAAGAACGCTAGAGCAAACCCCATGGTGTTGGATTGGAATTGGAGGTGCAGGTTGAATTCAAAGCTTTAATTATAAATATATAGATAAAAATAGAATTAGATGTAGGGTATATTGTGCATATACGTATGTATGTGTGGGGGAACACTGTGTATATGACCTACTTCCAGCTCTATCTGCTGAAAGAGTCAAGAAACAAGATACCCCAATAGCACGAGCACATGCAACACCCAGATCTGTTTTTGTTTGTTTGTTTTGTTTTAATTAGTTATACATGACAGTAGAATGCATTTATGCACTTTGATATATCACACATAAATGGGATATAATTTTTTATTTTTCTGAGTGTACATGTTGCAGAATCATATTGGTCATGCAGTCACATATATACATACAGTAATAATGTCTGTTTCTATTCTATAATCTTTCCTATCCCCACATCCCCTCCCCTCCCCACACATCACTTCCCTCTACCTAATCTAAGGTAACACTATCCTTCCCTAGCGTTCCCCCCACCCTTCCCCCTCACCTTATTGTGAATTAGCATCCACATATCAGAGAAAACATCTGGCCTTTGGTTTTGTGGGATTGGCTTATTTCACTTAGCATGATATTCTGTTTTGAAACACAATTCTCCATTAAGAGTAAATGTTAATTCTTGGAGGAATGGTTGATTCCAGTTTAGCATAAGAAAAATACCAGATTAAAAAGACAAAAAAAAATGGTGCATTTATACAAGGTAATTTCAATATTTGCTTTCCCTTTTCAAAGACAGAAAAGTTGTTCAATCATTACCTACAGCAACACTTCTTCAAATTCATTTGCTCCATTTTTATCTGTTTCCTCTATACCCAGTTTCTGTCTTAATTTTTCAGTCTCTCTTTCTCTTTTCAACTGCAACTAAAATCCAGCCTCCAGAAAAAAAAAAATCTAGATGGCTCCATGCCTTTCTCTCCATTCTTTGCTTTCTCCTCAATTATTTTTTTGTTCCCCTTGAATAAATTATTTTATTACCAATGCCCCTGCCTTGCTTATCCCTTTCCCATTCTATGATTCCATGGCACAAAAAGCCAGAAACCAAGATAATAGATTCAATACAAATCCCCAAAATTAAGAAAGCTATGTTAGCAAATACACGATTCTCTTACAGGTGGAGCCAAAAAGAGAAAACATACTATTAACATTACTAACACCAATCTCTGTATCCATGTCCTAATATCATATAACAAAATTTCTTAAAACTTCACACATAGTTAGTCCCACCCATGCAATTCAATGTTGGCTATATAATACTATAAGTAGAAGTGCTTCCTACTACAAATACATCCTCATTTCAGGCAGCAAGTTCCCTACTAAAACGAGGAAATCATTTTCTTTCCAAACATTAGTATATAAGAATATGAATATACCTAGGGGGATAGCACACTTAAAAAGCTCTCTCTCTTTTACATTGAAACCATCTGTTTTCTTTGGTCAGGTTACCGGTATCAGATAATGACCAGGATGAACATATTCCTAAAAGAGGAAGACCTAGTATCATTGCACCATTGTGGGTACAATGGGTACGGCACGGGACACTGCTAGAAAGAGTGTGTGCTTGCATAGAAACAAAAGCATAAGGCCACCAAGAATGCGGGAGTTGAGGATTAGACACAATAAGAAAGTAAATTGCCCCCAAATTCCACTTTGCCATCTTTGCCTATAGTCAGCCTACTTTATGCATTAAATAATTAAGACTTGAAAAACATACAAATAGATAATTTTGGCCTAAAGTTAAAATTCATGTTATTATAAGAGGCTTCTTAATGACCTGAATCATTCATAGTATGAACCACTAAAAAACACACATAAGAAAGACATCCTCACACTTCAATAATTTCTATCTCAGTGCCCACATTCATATATGAAAATAATGTACCCCCCTTTATAATAGGGAAAATAATACTTAAGATAATACATACAAATGCAAAAAAAATGCTTTGTCTTTGAAGAATCAAGCTAGAAACATGAGAACTCTTTTGGCATTGTTTTAGATGAACTCATGAGGACCTTTTTCCAAGGACATTGAGTAATCCAAACTTTGGAAACACATTAGAAGGGATAATTTGTTCACCAGCTGCCTTTCTTATACATCCCATTGACAAACTAATCCATACCAAAGGGGCCACCAGACAAGATCAAAAGTAAAGCCAGTCCTTGAATGTAAGTTGTAAAATTCTAGGAACAAATCAATCTTTCTTAAAAATTCATAAACATTTTCTTATAAAAATGTGAAATAGAAAGGATGTCAGTGGTACTCAGTCCTTCCTTCATGCCAATTACATTTAGAATAGATCAAGTATGGAAGGTTTTAAAATGTCCATGTGGAGGACACTGATATCAGTCAGCTTGCACAGGGTTGTCATTTATTTTAAAACCTAAAGGTACTGTACTGAGTTTCAAAGCATAAAAAGTCTTCTCTCCTATCTGCTTCAGCTTACCTTCCCTGTCACTTCCAATCAAACTTTACTGTCCCCTACTGTATTCCCTTCCACCATACCCATCTCTCTTAATTTCTTATTGTCCCCCCCCAAAAAAAAAGCAGCACCCACCCATCTGCCTGATCGATTGAATGGGTAAGAATTCATCCTGCTCTTTCTACCTTCCTTTTCCTTCCCCAGACTGAGTAGGTGGAAATCCTCTCCCAGCCCTTCCTCCTGCTTCAGGTTTAAATTACCACCATTCCTTCTCTCTACTGCTGCCTCCATGATCTTCCCAAGAAAACATATTTTATTGAATTATAAACTACTTAAGATCTTTCAGTTGTATCATTTCACAAACATTTGGATGGCTACTATTCAAAAAACTTAACAACTACTGGTGAGGTCCCAGAGAAATCTGAACTTTTGTGCACTGTTGGGTAGAATGGTACAGAAACGGTAGGAACCAATGTGGTAGTTCTTCAAAATTTTTACAATAGTTACCATAAAATTCAGCAATTCTGCTTCCAGGTATACTCCCAAAAGAATTGAAAGCAGGATCTCTAAGACATTTTTGTACACCCCTGTACAGAGTAGCATTGTTCACAATAGTCAAAAGATGGAAGAACCCTAGTGTCCAACAAAGGATGAATGCATATACACAATGTGGTGCACATATACAGGAGTATATTATTCAGCCTTTAGAAAGAAGGAATTCTGACACATGGTACAGTATAATTGTACTGGAGGATGGAATGCTAATGAAATAAGCCAGTCAAAAAGGACAAGTTCTGTATGATTCCACTTCAATGAGGACCTTTGAGAATCAAGTTTATAGAAAGTACAATGGTTATTACAGAGGCTGGAAGGACAAGGCAGTTGGGGAGCTATTTAATGGGTATACAGATTCAGTTTTGCAAGATGAAAAGAGTTCTAGAGATTAGTGCACCACAATGTAAATAAACCTAACGCGACTGAACTGTAAGTTTAAAAACAGCTAAAATGGTAAATTATATTATGATTACTTTAGCATAATTAGAACATTTTTTAAAAGAGGAAAAAAAGTACCTCAGCTATTGCCCATAATATTTAGATAGGCTCCTAGGAGAAGAACATCTAGGTCCTAAATATAAAGGACCCTGTCTCCTCTTCCTCCAGTGACTTTTCCCTCCACTATTCACAGCCTGTGTCCCTAGCTGGGACACAAAGCTAGCTGTTAAGTCTCTGACTCCAGCATATTTCCTACATTTCCCCACTACCCATAGTGGTAGGTCTTCATGTAGTCAATGAAGCTGGACCAACACGACCTTCATAGTTCCCTTCCAAAGTCAGGAACTTAATTAAACATTTTTTTCTTAATGAGTTCCCATCTCTCCTCTAAAAAAAAAAAAATTGTATGAATTTCAGGCCCCACTAAACTTGGATACACCCCTGCCCATGTATCCCATCTGTTTCTGTACCATTCTACCCAACAGTGCACAAATATTCCTTTCACCAGGAGACCTCCTGTGTGCATGGTATTCTCCTTTGGGTGATGTGTGAGTAGTAGTATTTCGTACATATTGTCACATACATTGGAGTTTGGTTGGTCAGCCTTTTCAAAACGTGCTATTTATTTTCTAAGGAAAGAGAGTCTATTTTTCTCTTTAGTTCCTGGAACAGAGTATAGATAAACACATATGAATTGATGAATAAATAAAGTGTCCTATGTCATAACAAAAGCTAGTGATAGAGTCAGAACTAAAATTGAGTCTTCAATTTTTTTATTTTTTTATTTTTTTGCTATGTCAGGTTAGAGTGAAACAGGTTTAACTTGCAACCTCTGGTCTTATGAAACAAATCTCTGTTAAGCTACTGAAGGCGCTGTAACAAAAACAGGGACTTGGATATAAATAAGCTATATACAAAGTTGACAGCCTAATAGAGAAAAGAAAAAAGTTGGACGTAACATTTCTGTCTGTAAACAATTCCTAAATCCTAAAGTACAAATCATGTCTATAAAGTAAAACATGGCAAAATTTTTCACATTGAAAAGTTATCCTCAAAATGCATTTTTTAAGCCTCAAAATTTTAAGGAGAAATTCATGCATAATTATTCCTGTGTGCTCAAGCAGGATTAATGCTTTTGAATCATTAACAAGTCAAGCCAGTAAGAATAAAAATAAATAACAGTTAATGTATACTTAAAAAGCATTTTGCAGTTTTCCATGCATTGATTTATTTTAACCTCTTGGCAGCTCTGTGAAGTTTGTATTCTTTATTTCCATTTCAGTCTTTGAGAAGGTAAGTCAAGTGTTGAAGGTCAGTGTTTACCCAGCCAGTGAGGGTCTAAGCCAGGACTAGCCCTCACTGCCTCCCCTCCAAGCCAGAGCCCTTCATATTGAGATTTTCTCTCTCTCTCTCTCTCTCTCTCTCTCTCTCTCTCTCTCTCTCTCTCTCTCTCTCATGAGTTAGCTTTTCAGAAGGCCACCTTCAGTCCAATTCAAGGCAGGTGGCATGAGGGCATGAGGATGCATCGAGGCATGGCTTAGGCCTACAAAGTGATAATGAGAATACTATAAAAAAGAATTGTACTGTTAGGGTTCAGGAAGAAAAGATGGAGGTATAATTTTACATACTTATAAAAGGGATTTGAGCAGACATTGCTTTTATTATAGACAACTGTTTTAGGCTAGATAAATTCTGTGCAGCACAATTCTTGGGACCTTGAATTATATATACATTATAGTTAAGTTGATCCCTTAGACTTTGTGTATTTTATCTAGAACCACAATTGTTTTTATAATACAACAATAACAAATCTGTCACTATGAATAAACAGGAATATATGTTTATGTTGTAGAGAAACTTGTTCCAAGGAGTTATTAAAACTGCAAATCAAGCTTTACAGAAGGCAGAAGCAAGAGGAAAGCAAGTTACTATCTTATCCTGCAGTGCAGATAAAGATATCAAAACCTGCAATTGCCTGCCAGGAGTACCATAAACTGTAATGGAAAAGGAGACTAAATAAAGAATAAGATATCATGACAGTACTTTTTAAAAAATGGTTTTGTCTCAATATTTTTAAAGTGGATCAGGGTAGAAAGACTGAATTAAAATCAATGGTCATTTTTATGTGCTTTTTTAAAAGTATATATTTGCCTTTCCAATTTGCTGTTTCTGTTTTGATTAGAACATTTTCCTGCCTAAATTTAAAGCAGTAATAAAATATTAACTACGGAAATAGAAAGACAATGCTATATGTAAAATATAGTCCCCATATTTCATTCCTGGAAATACAGAGGCCTAGCTAAATTATTGTTGGTATAACACTTTCATTGCATGTGTACCACAAAAGAAAATGCAAGTTAGAAAGAAACTTCTGGTGCAAGACAGTGGACATAGGGCATTTGTTTATCCTCTTACTTCTTCTAGACCTTATTAAAAGTAAGGAAACGAAGAAAGCACAAAGTCACAAAGACAAAAGGAACCAGAGATGGACCATCAGCAAATAACAGTTATCAACAAAATTTTCAGGAGACAAAAAGTGGAATGAGGTGGGATAACTAGCAAAATTGGCCAGAAAAATTGTTACAGTCCAGATATTTTCAATATATATTTTCAATATAATCCACCTACATAAATACATCAGGAAGGTGTTAAATACAGGTGCAGAACAGAATGCAAATGCTTTTAACCTTGACAAGTATAATTTGAAAGGCTGGTATAATTTGGGAAATGGAAACAGGAAAGAGCATTTAAAGCAAGAGTAGAGGTAATAATGGACCTTTATGGACCGAGAAGACTAGAGATCCCATCTATAATCAGTAAATAACCAGATAACCATTGAAGCCATAATTAGATCTGAAGCAATGCTGTCACAAAACTAGCAGGTGGAGGTGAGGTTGAGAAGGGCTTGCAGGGGGTGATCCAGCTAAATCTTGACTATTATGCCAGAAAGTCAGTAAATAACATCTCAGGGGAAAATGCATATTGAAAGTGCAAGAGTGACATATTAGACATAGCATGTAGATTGATGACATTAACTAGCAACGAAGTTTAAAATGAAAAAATTTAAAGTGGGAAAAAAAAACTGTTGCCCCTAGGGAATAGAGTTATATATAGAAATAAAGGAGGCAAAGAGCAAATTATTTTACTTGTGACCTCTTCTGTTTGTGCTTTTAAACATGGGAGTGTATTGTGTTTATAAGAATTTTAAGTGCATTTGAGAAAAGTGAAAGTTCTCAGATATCTCTACATGCTCAGTGTTACCAATTGAGCTTGCTATTCAAGGTGAAGAAGTAAGGCAGATTCATCTCTAACACTGCCTGCGAGAGTAAAGCAGCAACTCCTATTGAGGACTATTATGACATAGTGATGTGTGGTTTCATTCTGGCCAATAAAGTCTGGCAGTTGGTCAACTGTTATCCTGTTAAAAGGTCTGGAGTGGAAGAACGGACTGTTTTTCATAAAAGATGTGTGGACAAGACTAGAGAGAGGCTCCACTGGCAATTCTATTTCACTTTCTTCTTTTCTTTGGGCAATAGAAATGATATCAGTAAGTTTCCACATGGCCTTTAAAATCCTTCCCTTCAGGCCTCCAGGTACAGATTACTACCATACAGGAATGCTCTGGATAATTTTATGATTCTATGATTAGTAGTATGCCTTGGATATGTCTTGAAACTATAAGCAGCAGAAATAGTTTGATTTTCCAGAACATGGCAGACTCATAAAATAGCATTTACTCATTTAAGGAAAAATAGTTTTCATAAGTCCAAAAATTTAGAAAAGTTCCACCTATTCATAGAGTTGGATGGCCAATTATTGTCAATTTTAATTAATCGAGAAAATACACCTTCACATATATGCGCGCATGCGCGAGCACACACACACACACACACACACACACACAACTCTATGTACTGTTCAGTTTTGCCCCAAAAGGAAATGATAATTCCCAAGGCAACAGATATGTCAATAGATTGTTAAGATCCTGGGTGGCAGTCTAGGACTGAGAGAATTAATTTACTTTATATTAGAAAGATATCAATTATTACAGAAGAGTATACAAATGTTATTAGGTAAAAGGGTAAATGATGAAGTGATTTGATTCAGAAGATGCAGTTCTTTTCCATTATGCAACACCAACACCTAGAACATTATATGTCCCCTAAAGGAGATAATAAATATTTACTGGATTGGTTAAAGTAGGAGATGCTTTTACATTTTACAGATGTTTTTACGGTTCACAAGCAAAAATCTGAACTCTTAGACAATGTGGAACATGTCAAAGATACTTCAATTAGTAAGTGTATCCAAAAAGATAAAGATAAAGTAAAAGTTTTTCAGTTATTATAGTTTTCTGAAGTTATTAGTTAAACCTTATAGCTTCATACTGGTGTTAGGTAAAAGCCTATCTAATGCGCATGATTCTACTCAGGTTTAAATATCTAAATAACACGTTCTAGAAGTTCCATTTCATTAGTTTTAGCAATTGAATTTATCAGAGAATTTTGATGTAGGTAGAAAAAGAGTTAAGGCCAATATAATATAGTGATATGTCCCAAATATATTTGCATGTTTAGCTTTGTACCATGATATAAATTGCTTATTTGGGGAAAAGCTTCAATTGTCTCATGTTCTAACTTTATTCATCAAAGTTTCCATAACAGATGGAAATAATAAACAGCTTGGTATTAGTGATCCATGCTCATAAACCACATGTGAAGACTGTGCATCTGTTAAGATTCTGCTTCTATGATGCCTTTCTTATATCCCAGATTAAAGTAAAAAGCAAATGAGGATTTTAAATATGTTGGCCACATGCAAATGTATTTGAAATTGCTCATTAAAATTTTCCCCCCATATGAAAAAACTCAATTTAATTTACTCCATACAGTTATTATTAGACAAAATGAAAAATAAGGAAAAGCAAACTATTTTCTGTCATCAAAGTTAAGCAATGAGAGTGAATATTAAAAAATACTAACATATCAAAATCAAATATCTGTGATCTAAGGTGACTGAAAAATCAAAAGACATGTTGACTTTCTATCAATCAGAGTATAACACAGTAAAACTTCAGTAAAAAATAGCTTAAATATAAATAAACGCCAAAGTCTAAGTAATACACTTCCAGAAAGATAGTATTTTATATTTTTGCATTTGCATTTCTAATAGTGACATATATTTGATCCATGAAATTCTGGATTTGAGAAGGGAGGCATATCATAGCCTTCCAGAGGTTCCAAATCTGGCATTCTATAATCATCATGTTTATAATAGCTCTATGTCTAGACTCATACTTTTAGTCTTGTCATGAACTTGATTCACATTTATTAAGCTCCATCTTTGAGCCACACTCAGCATGAGACACTACGGGTAAACACAGAAATTCAAAATTTCAACCCTTTTGTGCAAGCATATACAGAAAATGTGTGTGTGTGTGTGTGTGTGTGTGTGTGTAACAAAGTTGTTATTGTAGACTTCAGAGCACAAAAGGAAAATGGGTTCTGACTTCATAACAAGGGTAAGGGATTAGTAAGGAAGAGACATAGATTTGAACTAAAAATAAATTCGATATAACTCAATGTTATGGTTTCGATGTGAGGTGTCACCCAAACGCTCACGTGTGAGACAATGCAAGAAAGTTCAGAGGGAGAAATGTTTGGGTTGCAAGAGTCTTAGTCCAATCAGTGAATTAATCCCCTGATAGGGATTAACTGAGTGGTAACTGAAGTGGTAGGGTGTGGTGGAGGAGGTGGGAATTGGGCGAGGCTGTGGGGTATATATTTTCTATCTGGAGAGTAGATTCTCTCTCTCTCTCTCTCTCTCTCTCTCTCTCTCTCTCTCTCTCTCTCTCTCTCTCTCCTTCCTGATCATGATGTGAGCTGCTTCCCTCTACCACACACTCTGCCATGATGTTCAGCCTCATTTGGAGCCCCAAGGAATGGAGACTGCTGTCTATGGATGGAGACCTCTGAAACCGTGAGCCCCTGAATAAACCTTTTCTCCTCTACAATGTGTCCTTTAGTCACAGCAGCTAAAAAGCTGACTAAAACACTCATCAAATTAAAAACTGTGGCGGTTTCTGCCCAATAACTCTGGTTACCACTTCCCCAACCATATCCCTACATAGATATTTTTGCCTTAGCATCAAGATGGTGGGATCCATCTTAGTCCCACTTTTATGTGGGCCAGTAATTATAAACTCAATTAAAAAAGAATATATCGTTAAGATATTCACATTCCTCTGACTCTAAATCTGAGTTAGTTTTGTGAGGCATAAGTGCCATGACCCTAATGGAAAACTGGTCTTAGTCACATTCATATAGAAAATCAGCCTGCACCAGATAAAATGCCAATGAGTGAAGTTAACAACTGTTTTACTCAAATGTCTTTTGTGATCATTTTTCCACCTCGAGTCTTCTGGGTTAAGGATAGTAAAATTAATGGGTTACAGGTTCTTGACCTATAGCTACAGGTGGCAACTCCTTTTGGAGGAGTGCTGTATTATCTTTCCCTTTACAGGTGGCCATGATACACTGCTCCAGGTAGGTCAGTAATCATTGATATTGGTGCATGGGAGTTGAGTTGAGGATTGCCCATTAAGTCTGCATTCCCTTCCCAGGATAGCTGTCCACAAGCCTTTGGCAACCAGCAGGGCCAGTACTTATCAACAGCTTTTCATGTGTCAAAGAGGACTGACGCTGGCTGCTTGGGGTCAATAATTTGGGTTCGGTTAATTATTTGACCCATATAGTCACTGCTTCAGACCTCTAGCCATTCCTCAGTTGGGGCATACTGGGGATTGAAATGTGTATTGATTTCCCTGTTGTCAGGTAGAATCAATAGTCTTATTATCTTTACATGTCCCTGAAATTGTTCCTCGATAGGAGAAATGGTGTGATAAATTAGGGTTCTGGCAAGGCCTTGGCCTGATTGGGTCATATGAAGGCCTAGGTCACAGGATGAAGGACTAAAGTCTACAGATGGGATCCAGTTTAGACCCAGCCAATAGCAACAAAATATTCTATCAAAAGGAAGTAAAAGCTGCTAATAGAAGCTTTTCAACCCAGTGCCGGTCAGCCAGAGCAGTCTCTGCTAATCCTAAAGCTAAGATGGTGTCAATAGAGAGGGGTGAAGGTTGACAGTGCCAAAACATTACAGTGAAGAGACCAATGTCAGAATCAAAAAATAATCTGTTTACCCCAGCAGGCAATTAATTAATTCTTCAAACTTCTAGTGGGCGTAGATTATTCAGCTTCTAGGGTGACTAAAGCAGGCTGCCATTCTGGAGGGGTGTTGCAGGATGTGGCTCACTTTTTTCAGATGGCCAATTTACATGGTGCAGCTGGATCAGGAATGCATTCCCAGTCATGAAAACTGGTTTTACTCTGCTATCATGAGTCCAAGGGACCACCCTGGCTACTTTCACTGCAGTAGGGATGAAAAAAAATAACAGTGAACAGACCCTTTCAAAGAGGTGTTAGGAGTTAGACATTCTATTCTTTTACCCATACAGCATCTCCTGGTTTAAAGGTATGCTTAGGCTCACAGATAGTTGTTCCTTAACCCAATGGTGTATAATGGTAAGGGAATAGTGGTAAGGGCTGAGCCAAGAACTTGCATCTGCTGCCTTAGAATAACGTTGCCTAATTCTTTTAGATCTCCTAGTATACACCATATAATGGGAGGAATGTATCCATAAAGAATCTCATAAAGGGAGTTTCCTGTCTAATAGGGTTAGATCTAATCTTCAAAGAAGCAATTGGCAACACCTGGTCCCAGTGTAATTGGGTTTCCTGACACAGTTTGCTTAGTTGTAACTCTAGAGTTCAGATCATTCACTGCAACTTCCTAGAGCTCTGAGGATGCTTTGCAGTGTGTAACTTTCAGGTGATCTTCAGCCCCCTTGCCATCAATTACACCACTTCAGCCACAAATGTTGGCCCATTATCCAATCCCATGGTGATTGGGATTCCAAACCAGAGGATGATTTCCTTTAGGAGAGATACAGCCACTTCATGTAACTTTTCTGTGCAAAAAGAGAAGCCCTCTATCTAGCCTGAGAAAATACACACAAAGCCTAGCAAATACTTACAGTCTCAGACTCAGGGAAGCTTAGCGAAGTCCACAACTATATTTTCCAATGTGGCCTGTCCAACATTTCGCACCCCAGGGGAGACCTTAAGTCCCTGATGTGAGTTATTTGGGGAACATTTTTCACATTGTTCATGCACCACTAGGGCTATACTAGAGAGCTGGAGAATGTGGAATTGTCAGCCCAATGTGGTCTCAAGAGCTGTCCAGGAAATGTGGTTCTCAGAGTGGAACTGCTTGACAAAGGCTGGGGCTACAGGCTTGGGAATTGCTATTCAGCCATCTTTAAATCTCCACCATCGACCTGGGAGGTAGCTCCCATTTTCAGTTTAAAAACGGTATTCTCATGTTGCGAGTAATTGGTGTCCCATTGTGCCACTGGTCTAGGGAATAGGGCGGTAGTCAGGGCTGTTGATCTGCTGACCCTTTGGAGGTTGGGAGCTTTGCCTCTTGGTCTACTTTATGGTTTCCCCACCGACCCATGGCATTTCCTCATTTGATGTCCCCAACATTGCATGACTATCACCTTTTTAGGAGCCCAAACAGAATGTAAGAGTTCAAGGACTTCTTTGCTGTATTTTATGTCTTTTCCTCCTGAGTTGATTAGGTTCTTTCTTTATACAAAGTTTTGTGCACATGGAGGATGGTAATGGCATATTTAGAGTCTGTGTCTATATTAACATGTATCCCTGCTGCCAGTTGAAGGTCTCAGGTCAGTGTGTTAAGTTCTACTTTTTGTGCTGAGGTTCCTTTTGGCAGAGGTTTTGCCTCCATGGTGGATTTTAGGGTTACCATAAAGTACCCAGCAAGGCATTCTCCCTCTTCCACAAAACTGCTACCATCAGAGAAATACTCAGCATTGGAATCCTTGAGAGGCTGGTCTGTTAAGTCTGGTCAGCTGGAAAATGCTTTGTCCATGACTGTCATGATCTGGTTGACTTGGCCCAACAGACAATAGGGTCTCAGGATTTAAGGTCCCGGCTGCTTCCAGGTGGATGCCCAGGTTTTTGTCTGATGTTCCCTGACATCTGACCTTATGGGAATTAATCAATCAATATTTCCTCTTATACTCCATTAATGTCAATACTCAGTATGGCACTCAGACCATTAATGCTTGTCCCACAGTAGGTTTGTCAGCCTCTGACACTAAAAGGGCCATGGCCACAAGTGCTCATAGACAGTGTGGCCAGCCTTGGGAGAGAGAGAGTCAAGTTGCATACTAAACAGAGAGGTATGCCACTGGACAATACTATGACCTCAGCATTTGGGTCAGGACCCCCACTGCAATGCCAGTACACTCATGTACATACAAGAAGAAAGGCTTGGACATGTCTGGAAGTCCCAAGATGGGCTTGTTGGTGAGGGCCTGCTTAATCCCCTCAATGACCTTTTACTGGGCTCATTCCCATAACAAAGTTTCTCTTTCTACCCCCTATGTGGCCTCATAAAGGGGTTTTGCCAAGATAGAAAAGGTAGGTATCCAGACTCTATAGAAACCTATGGCCCAAAGGAATTACCTAACCTGGCATGGGGTTGACAGAACCGAGATTGAGCAGATGACCAGTTTTCTCTCCAAGTCAAATTGATGTAGTGATTGGGATGGTGAAAAATGAGGTATTTGACTTTCTCTTGATATATTTGGGCCTTTTTCCTTGAAACCTTGTAACCATCTTCCCATAAGAGGGTGAAGAGTTCTTTCTTCCTTCCACACAATCCTGTGTCTGTCCAGCTAGCAGTAGGTTGTCCACATATTGGAGCAGTGTATAGCTGTGTTGGTCCCCTAGGAAGTCTTTTAAATCAGAGGCTAACATGGTGCTAAAAATGGTTGGAGAATTTTTAAATCATTGAGGCAGTCTAGTCCACATCAGCCAGACTTTGTCTCTGTTCTCAGGATTTTCCTACTAGAAAGTGAAGATTTGTTGACTCTGGGGCCAGGCAGATACTGAAGATGGCATCCTTGAAGTCCACATGTGTGAAGAAGGCAGCCTCAGCAGAAATAACAGCAGTGTAACAGTGGCCTGGTTTTCTGCTCATAGGTTCTGAACCAGCTGATAGTTGTCTATTCCCAGCTTCTGGGCTTCAGGAGAGGTGTGTTCTAGGACAACTGGCAGGGTAGAGGAGTCCATACTTTAGAAGTGTCTTCAGGTGCCTCTGGATCCCAATTTGTGCCTTTTGAGGAATGAGTGCTGGTTCCTGGACCCCACCAGATTCCTTTATGCTCCCAGTGTCCTTGTCCCAGCATTTAAGAAGGGCTGGTCCCCTACAGATCAATTGGTCCACTGGCACTAGGCAAGGTCACCTCTCCCAGAGTCCCAGGGCTTGCACCCAGGTGCAAGGGAGGTTAAATCGTCATCTCTGAATCATGGACACAAGCCCCCATGAAATATTGCAGGATTCTCTCACAGAGAGACAGGGGGTTTTTGTTTGTTTGTTTTTGCTACCAGGGATTGAACTCACATCCCCAGCCCTATTTTGTATTTTATTTAGAGACAAGGTCTCACTGAGTTGCTTAGCACCTCACTGTTGCTGAGGCTAGGTTTGAACTCTCAATACTCCTGTCTCAGCCTCCTAAGATGCTGGGATTACAGCCTGTGCCACCAAAGCAGTGTTTATTAGTACTGGCTTTGACCCAGCAGATTTGCATTCAAAGGCTGAGCCCGAAGCTCAGTGGGGCAATGCCTTACATATCCTCTGTTAGTTTCCCACTTACATGTTAGCCCCTTTGTCACTCCTATATGGTAATACATTCTGATTAGGTATTCTATACTATGAAGTTGCAACAAAGTTATGAGTGAGCATATAAGTGCTGAGGGTGCCACTCACCTTTTCTTTGTTCGAGGAGAGCCATTGCTACATTACTATTTTTTTTCATTTGTCTATTTTTTTTACTATGGAAGATGAGAACATGTCTTTGCCATTTTGTTTTATTAATATATATATATATATATATATATATATATATATATATATATATACACACACACACACACACACACGGACACAATACCTTTATTTAATTAATTTTTTTTAATGTGGTACTGAGGATTGAATCTAGTGCTTCACACATGCCAGGTGAGCACTGTACTACTGAGCCACAACCCCAGCCCTGACACCTTGTTTTTTGACATAGCTCTGGGACAGGATTTACTCCTAGGTGGGATGATAAGCTAAGCGTAGACTTAGACACGATGGGACTTATATGGAAGCTTTTTTCCGAAATTGCTACCTGGAACAATGTGCTGTAACTACAACTGGAATGTTTCAACAAAGGCATTTACTGTCATCTTATAACTGGTTGCAGATAGCCATCTCTGACTACATCAAGTTCAGTAATTCCATATATCAACAAATATAACAATTTGAAATTAATTTGAAAGTAATTTTATAATATTTTTCTTAATCCAAAGAAATTAATAATTTTTATATCACATACTGACACATGCATATAGTATAGTAAAACCAAATCATTGCTTTTTCATCAGTATATATTCACATAGACACATATCCAAATTGTGTTGATTCTATTGAGAATGCTAACCAATTCAAAGCATTCTTTGATTAATTCTAATACTCCCAAATGGACTCCACCAATGTTTCCATTTGGCCAAGATCCATAGCTGTAGTCACCTAGTAGCATCCAATATCCACTGTCTCCATTTCATGGAGGCTTACTGAATTAATCTGGCAATTGCCAACCATGATAATGCCAACAAACCCAAAATCTGTCCCATGTATATTGAATTCTGAAGCACTTAAAGCCATTAAAGTTTGGAATGTTGAAGTAGGTCTGGACTCCATGAAAAAGCTTGGAGAATGAAACACAAAGAAGCTCCAACATGCCCACAATGTTGCAAAGACTTTCATACAAACAGTTCTTGCAGCTTCTAGTTTTTCCTTCCTAACTCTAAAGGCTCAATTCCAATCCAAAAATCTGGATTGGAAATGTGTACCATGCTACCCATTTCACTCTCCTTCTTAGCCAATTTCTTGTGACATTACCCTCAATCAAACTCAGAGTTTAACAGCAAACAGAAGCTTCATGCACATCAGGACTATACACACACTGGTGTGTGTGTGTGTGTGTGTGTGTGTGTGTGTATGTGTGTTCATGTACTACTATATTTTGGTGTGGAGTGAAATGAGGATTATGGATGTTGCATATTCCAGAAATATCCAATCCAGACAGTGAAAAAATTTAATACAGCATTAAATACTCATTGAAATTTCAGAGGCCATCAAAATAATATTGACATAGTCTATTTACATATTTTCATAATAAATATACTTTTCTCTTTTAAGTCTCTTTTATATTTTCAAAATCTCCAGGAATCTAAAATATCCTAAAATAATTGCCATTTTAAAACGTTTAATATAAGCAGTTTGGATACTTAGTAAGATGTCATTTTTAAATAAGTGATTATAATGGATTATATACAGCATGTAAAAGTTAGAGGGCAAAAAAAGAAATGTTGGAAAACATTTCAAAGAAAACATACCAGGGAAAATAACTTCTGGAGAACCATATAGTAAATTCTACAATGTCAGGAGTTAAAGTAGCTAAAACTTGTTTTCTACCATGGTATGTAAAATATGGAGAATATTTAACATCAGTTGTACAAAGCATTTACACAGCTTTCAGAATAATTATAATTCATAAGAATCTTTTTAAAATAACACTTCTCCTATTAGTGTCAGCAATGATTTGTTTTTCTTTTTTGCTTTGGTTTTGTTTTAAAAATGGGGATCTTGCTATGTTATCCAGGTTGGCATCAAATTTGTGATCCACTTGCTTCAGCTTCATAAATAGTTAGGATTATAGGGATATACCAACTATGCCCAGCTCATGATTTGGTAAATAAAAACTGCCCCCTAAAAAAAAATAGTCTTTTTTTTCAAGTAAATGACTTAATCAAAATCATTAGGATTTAAGAAAATGAATATTTATGATGTTCTTCATGTTATATTTCTTCATATTTATTTTTATGATAATTATTAATACATTGTAATTATATAGATTAATATATTAATGAATTTCACTGGACATTTCCATAGTTGAATATATCATGCTTTGATCATGTGCATCCTAACTCGCACCTCGAATGTAAGTAAGCATAGTACAATCATACTAAAAGCCAAAATAATTGATAAGAAAAACATGATCACCAACACAAGCACTCTAAGTTCACCCAGGAATGAGAGGTCAAGAACACAGTTGGGAACCCTCTGTTCCTGGGCATGATCAGATGAACCTGCATCATTTGTCACAATCACAAAGTATATAAATGTAACCACCAAAAGTACATGATCAAATTTACATTTTCAGATAGTTTAAAGTACTCTTTGGGGGGATTAACAAACATATCAACCAACAAAACACATAAAATATAAACCAATCTTCAGGAAAATGCAGCTAGCTGGGTGTATATAAGTGAATGCCTATAGAAGTTTAAAAAAAGAAAAAAGAAGAAAATGATAAATAGTTCCCTTACATTTTTCAAGATTCTTATTCACCAAGCTTTTATGGAACACTTTTTTCACACCACTAAAATGGATTTGTGATCTTTCTCCTTTTAATTCTCTTTGACACCTTTTCTCCAGATTCTAGTACATCACATTCAAGCATTTTGTTTTTGTTTGGTTTTTTTGTTTGTTTGTTTTTGAGGTAGGGGGTGTTAACAGGGATTGAACTCAGAGGCACTTGAACCCTGAGCCACATTCCTAGCCCTATTTTGTATTTTATTTAGAGACAGGGTCTCACTGAGTTGCTTTGTGCCTCACTTTTGCTGAGGTTGGCTTTGAACTCACTCTCCTCCTGCCTCAGCCTCCAGAGCTGCTGGGATTACAGGTGTGCACCAGAGTGCCCAGCTCATTCAAGCATTTTTAAGTGTACAGTTATTTTGCCACATTAAAAAAGACTCAAATTCAATATAATTAAGTATATTCAACCTGGTTGTTCAATTAGCTTCATTAAGCATAAAGCATATGTGAAGTCTCTTTCAGCTATTTCCTATTTCCTATTTCAACCCTGAGAAGACTGGTTCCTCCTCCTCAACCCACACATCCAGATTACCATTCTTCCTTACCTTTCACTGTTCCTCTACCTTTCTCCTCAGGACCAGCTGCTGGGTTAAACTAAGTTTTGCTCATCCCATTGACCATGCAGTTTGGAGTACCTCTTCTAACCCATCCACATCTAAAGCTGGACAATATGAAAACACACCATTCAGATTTCCTAGAGTGGAAAGACGGACCTGGCTACTGTTCTCTGAATCCACACCCCATTCCTAATAGTTCCCCTTATTAATGCCTCACAGATTCCATGAAGCATGTACATAAACTATTCCTTTTATTTTCATTTTATACTTTAGAAATTAGCATCTATCAGGTTCTAGTCTAGGCAATTAGGAATGGCAATTAGGGACACTGAACAAAACAGATAAAAATCCCTTTCCTCTGTAGGACTTGAATTCTTTGTGGCAATCACACAACCAAAGTATTTGAGCTGGGACCCAAACCCAGCTCTTCTTAAAACAATACAGGCACATCTTCAAAAATGCCTTAAGCAAAAGAAGCCAGACAAAAAGAGCTTGTGCCATAGAATTCCATTTGTACAGGTTCAAGAATCAGACAAACTAATGTATGTGATAAGAGTTGCCATACAAACCACCATTTCCTTAGCAGTGGAGAATGCATGGAGATGAGAAAGGGGCACAGGAAACCCAGAATGATGGCAATGTTCTGTATCTTGATTAGACCCAGTTGGGATCCACCAAACTCTACACTTGAGGTCTGTGCACTTTACTATGTGGGTTATAGCTCAAAAAATAAATCATTTCTTAAATACCTGCTTTCATCCCCATACTTTCTCTTTATTTGTCAAGGGCTTAAACAGGCTCTTTTTTTTTTCTTCCTTGACATATATGATCTGGCAGGTCAGCATCTTCTTAGCATTGGCTAACTTACCACCATTCCCCCACCAAAATGGTAGATGATTTCATTTTTATTGATCATTTTGCACCAAATCCAGCTTTAAACCGCTCTTGTTTTTTGCTGTTTTTAAAATTCTGTCCCTATTTTCTCAAGTTTTGTTTTGTTTTTATCTCTCGTCTTTTTAGCTCTGGTTTCATTTTCTTTGGTTATGCTCTTTTTATTTCCTTTGCTGCAGCCATGGAGGCTTAATATCACAGTTCATTGTGTGGTACACATTCTTTACTTAGGTTTTTTTCCCTCTTCTACTTCAATGTGAGATTTTATTGCATCTTACGGTTTCTTGTCAGTTCGTCATAGGTAGCTTCTCTGTCTTGTAATATGCTTTCCAAGCAAACAATGGCTGCATAGTTGTTCTCCAACTATATACACTTTTATTCTCATGAATGAAAATTGCTGCAGATACTCTGCTTTTAACAAAATAACCTCTTCCATTAACATCCTAATAGTCCAATCTCCTGATTCTTCACTGTCTCTTGCCTCACAGCCCCCACTATCACATCCTTCCACTGCATAAGAGGTCCAGTTTGTATATCCTCACAAATAAACCTTTCTCCCACTTTCTCTGGATAGAGAATATTCAAAAATTCATAACTGGGCAGCCTTCTTAACAGCATTTCTTCCATTTCTATTAAACCCATTTTTCTTTATAAAAACATTATAAAGGGCCAAGTATTTATTTATTCAAGAAATCATATTTCCTTGCTTGTTACTTTTTCTAAAATTATCTATTTATAAACACATATACTACTATTAATAGTATTAAGTTTTGATCTGAAGTTAAATATAGTTAAATATAGTCTTGAATTACATAGTTTGGATACCATGGCATAAGACTTCGAAGAGATATGGATAGAAAAAAATGTTTATAAATGCTTTGAAATAAAGCCTGTGTTTTAGGTGAAAATTCAGTAAAGTTAATAACCAATATTCAGAAAATGTGTGTGTGTGTGTGTGTGTGTGTGTGTGAGAGAGAGAGAGAGAGAGAGAGAGAGAGAGGAGAGAGAGAGAGAGAGAGAAATCTCATAGCAATGCCTGTAGTGTTTGTAAAGAGGGAAAAGAAGATTCCCTTATGAGAAAGAAAACTTGGCAGTTGGGTGATGAAGCAGAATCTTGAGAAAATGAAGAGCTCAGTTCTTTGTCAATTCCCTCATCAGACCACACTGTCTGTCTAAAAGTTCTTTTGCCCCTGTAACTTCCCCAGGGCACTGGCTCTCAGACAAGGAATACTGTAAGTTGTGCAGAAGAGGACAGCTCTAAGACTTCCAAACCCCTTGTCCCCCTCTGTTCTGTCTGCCATAACAAAATGCCATAGACTGGGGGGCTTAAGCAACAAATGTTGATTTTCTCACAGTTCTATAGGCTGCAGGTCGAGATCAGGGCATCAGCATAGTCTCTTGGTGAAGGCCCTCTTCCTGGTCCTCCTGTATTCACCTTCTTCCTGCATCAACACATTCAATGAGAGAGGACACTCTTAGTGCCCCTTCCTCTTCTTAGAAGAGCCCTAGTCCATCATGGATCTCTACCCTGAGGACCTCATCTAAACCTAATCACCTCCCCAAATCCCCATCTCCTAATGCCTTTATATGGGAGGTTGAAGACTCAATATACTTATTTGGAGGAGTTAAAAACATTCACTCCCGAATACTCCCCAATCCCTTGAGAAACTTAGGAACAATTCATCAACAAGGTACAACTTTATTTGACACTGAATGGCTTATAAGTATTGTTATCATCAATGTTATGGTTTAGATATGAGGTGCCCCCAAAGCTCATGTGTGAGATAATGCAAGAAAGTTACAGAGGTGACCCAATCAGGTTTTGAGAGCCTTGACTTAATTAGTGCATTAATCCATTCAAATGGATTAATTGAAAAGGAGATATAAGTGAGTAGGGTGTGGCTGGAGAATGTGGGTCTCTGGGGTCATGCTTTCAGGGTATTTTTTTGTCCCTGATGAGTGAATGTTTCCTCTGCTTTCTGATTTTCTTGTCCTGAGCTGTTTTCCTCTGTCACACTCTTCTGCCTTGATGTTCTGATTCATCTGGGTCCCAGAACAATGGAGTCGGTCTGTGGACTGAAACCTCTGAAACTGTGAGTGCCAAATAAACTTTTCCTCCTCTAAAATTATTCTTGACAGGTCTTTTTGTGACAGTGTGGTGGGGCGGGGGGCGGGGGGTGGGAGGGCGGAGGGACCTGACCAAAACAGTTATCCTACTGAGCATTCTCTAGTTGTTTTTCAAATATATTCTGTATCTTTCCCCACCCTGTTCTTTGCCTCAGAGAGCTAGTCTTATACACTGCATCTAGGGTATCCCTGTCCTGCATCTTCTAGCTGGATTTGACCAGTTGGAGGCACCTGCAGAAGATCAGCCCAAGATCAAAACGAATCTTGGCTTTATTCTCCCAGGGCTCTACAGTAGCTGTACACAGTCATGTAGCCCCTGGGTTCTGTACACTAGCCCTTCCCTTGCATTTCAAGCCTGTGGATGGTGATGACCCCTCTATTGTTGGTGTTTCCCCTTACCCATCTCACACCCTGGAAAATAGTAACTTGGTATACTTTCCTTAAGACACCCCCAAGACCCTGGGAGCATACAGATTTCCTGTCTCCTTTCTCCATCTTACCAAAGATCCCTATCTATTAGCCTAATTTGTTATGAGCCTAGGTCCCAGAGAGAGAGAGGGACAAGTGCTGAACCCAAGAAAGGGTCAAGGGCAAGAAGATCCAACTCTGTTCCATGGTGGAGCAACTAATACAAGTGATAAATCCAAGTTACGCTATAAGTAGAAACCTATATATGGATGGATATTGTTAAGAGTTAAAAACTGACCATATTTGGCTTGAAAAGACGAAAATCTTACCCACAGTGTAAGCTTTGCTTCTCAGCTGCCAAAACAAACATTACAATATACTTACCGACTTGCAACACACACAAATATTTAAATGTCAGCCACATTTCTGAAATTTTACTTGCTCCAACTTAGACATAATTTTTTTTATTTTAACTTGAAAATAAGTTATTAAAATGTTTTTAATTTATTGACCAAAAACATTATTTAGAAATGAGGAAAATCATACTGGAAGAGATAAAGAGCTTTCAAAGAAGGTCCTGAAAAGCAGGCTTGGTTCATGTTTCACTGGAATCTTTAAGAAGCATCTCCCCAGATGACGTCCAAAAGATAATGTGCTCAGAGTCCAAGAGCAGCTGCAAGCTCTATCTGCTCCCTAATATTCCCCAGCAAGATTTTAATGTAAAATCAGATCCACATTTAATTTCATGGATAGCATAACAGAGGAAACCAAGTTTCAAAAGAAGAAGAGGACAGTGAAGCCTGAGGGACTAGAAAGAACCCTAGAGCAATCTTCTTCTACTCTTTCTCCCTCTCCTCCTCATTGTCTTCCTTCTCCTTTTTTTTTTCCTCAATGTATCTTGAAAGAATTCAGAAAAAAAAAATTGTGGTTTTGGTTGTTATTATTGTGGTTTCTTTTTCTTTCTTCCTTTCTTTCTTTTTTTCTTTTTGTGTATCAGGAGTTGAACCCAGGGCCACATCCACATCCCCAACCATTTTTTTATTTTAGAGGCAGGGTCTTGCTGAGTTGCTTAGGGCCTGACACTGGTTTTGAACTTGTGATCCTCCTGCTTCAGACTCCCGAGCTTCTGGGATGCCAGGTGTGCAACACAACACCTGCCTATAAAATAATTTTTATTGCCTGTGGTCTTAAACATCGAAGAATTATAGGTTTTCTTCTGAGGTGAGGTATTATTGCAATATTAGGAGTGTATAATGATAAATAATAGAGATTACTATTAAAAGCATTCATAGTACATTTTATTTGTCAATTAAAAAATAAATCTAAAAAATAATGGTATATAATTGATCAAGAAAAATATGAATATTTCACAAATTTTGGTGAATAATTAGTAAACATAAAAGAAAAGTGTATTGGACATGATCATCTTAAAGAGATGGAGAGGAACAGTCTTATGGTGCCTTGGCTGAAGAAAACTTGCTGCCTTCAGGATTTTGACTCTCCCTTTTTTTTTACTCCCTTCTAGGGAGGCTTTTTATAGCAAGAGTGGCAGGTCAGGATGAGTCTGCATTTCTTTGGCATAAATTGGGAAAGGTACAATTCTAAAAGGAAAGGTGGGAAAGGAAAATCACAGATCACAGGCAAGTTAATTTAAAGAGTACAAATGGGAGTGAAATAAATGAAAGCTGATTTCCTCAAAACTACTTTTTCTCACATAATCCTTAGAAAGCCTCCAAATGTCCCCAGCAGCATCTGTGGCTGTTAATCTATTTATTCATTTAAAGAGATGAGAAGAATTCTCCATGTAACTCCACAGTTCAGGGCCCTGTTCAACACCCCAACACCCTAAGGGATTGCCAACCTCTTGGTTTAGGGATGCTGTTTTACTTAGTCTGTTAACCTAGGAATCAAAATTAATTTGGTAAAATCCAGTTACTCATATATTTTAATTTTATTTTTTGTAGATATTTGTTCAGTTATCTTGTTTTTAATTCTGAATTTCAGTCAGACCAGTAAAAATCAGAAATTAACTGAACCAGTCAATAAACAAATTTTTATTGAGCCCAAATCACGTGATCCACTTTTATTTGATCTTGATAGTGTCTCAGAGTAAACAAGACACATAGATGTTATCCCTTATGAGTTACTGTCTTTGGGGAGAAAAATGATACATTGCTCATAAAAAAACTTATGACTACCAAGGCAATGTACTATAATTTAATTGCCATATGACAAATCCAGGGGAAAGACAACCATGAAATGTAAATTATTTGAAATGAACTAAGAATTTTCACAGTGGAGAAAACACTTTAGAAGAAAATTATTCAACTTTGAATTTGGAATTCCAAATGACACATATATGGGATAACATTGTGGACAAAATATGAAAACTGAAATTAACCATCAGGAAAATGTAAATTAGTGAAATATAATTTCATATGCACTAGAATAATTGTAGTCAAAAAGACAGGAATAAGACTTAATGAAGATGTGAAGAAACTGGAATCCTTATACACTGTTGGTGGCAATGTAAAAATGAAATAGTCACTTTGCAAAACAGTCTAGCAGCTCCTCAAAACATGAAACATAGTGCCATATGACCCAGCAATTCCACACCTACAGACATAGCCAAGAGAAATAAAACCATATGTCTACACACACACAAAAAAAAATTTGCACCAAACCATTCTGGAAAGCAGTATGGAGATTCCTCAAAAACTAGGAATGGAACCAACATTTGACCCAGTTATCCCACTCCTCAGTATCTATCTAAATGATTTAAAATATATATACTACAGTGTTGCAGCCACATCAATGTTTACAGCAGCACAATTCACAATAGCTAAACTATGGAACCAACCTAGGTGCCCTTCAACAGATGAATGGCTAAAGACACCAGAAACTAATGACCACACATTGTGTGAACTCATTTATATAAAGTGCCCAGAATAAGCAAATCTATGGAGACAGAGAGTAGCCCACTAGTTGCCTAGGCCAGGGGGAGCTGAGGAGTTGGAGGTGGATAGCTAATGGATCCAAGGTTTGAGGGTAATGAAAATATTGTAACATTAATTGTGGTAAAGATTGCACAACTCTGTTAATATGCTAAAAACTATTGAATCATATACTTCAGATTTGTAAATTGCATGGTATGTGAATTTTAGCACAATTAAGCTATTATTACAAAAAAGGGATGTGTTGAATATGTAGCTCAATGTTAGAGCAGTTGCTTACTATCCAACAGGCCCTGGTTTCCATCCTCAGCATCCTGAAGAAAGAAAATATAAAAAAAGAAACTTACAAATATGTCCAAAATTTTTCCACATGGAATGGATTCCAATTTTTGTTTAGCCCATGCTTCTAAATCATGCAAATTATATACATATTAGTTCACTCTTTCAGTTTGGTATTTTCTGAGGCATGTCAGCTATTTGGGTAGAACCTGCAGTAGCATGTGGGTAGCTTCCACATTCATAAGGGTAGTCAGTCCACTACCCTTAGAGAGCCATGTGCCACTCCTATTGACTTGAACATTGCCCACCATTTTCCCTCACTTCTTTTTGTTTGTTGAAGTAGCAAAATCCTGACTATTTAGAACATTAATTCTAGCGTTCTTGGGCTATCAACCAAAAAAGTAAAGAGTAATCCTAAGCAATAATTGGCCCATAATTTACTTTTTTATTTGCCTTTGAAATAACTTATGTGCTTTTAATCACAAATCGTAATTAGTTCCTTCTTGGATAGAATATCAGCACTCCCACAGCATAATATTCTCACTGAAGAGGACTGAAATAAAAATATCTGGGGTATTTCTAGTAGTCAGGAGAAAGCAACTACAGAAATGAACATTTGTGTGAGAATAGCCATAAAATATGAAATCCACATGCAGATAATGAAGTTAGTGATTTTATTCTTGAGCCGCTTCCAGAACTTTAATCAACACCTCACTTGAATCAAAAAATAAAGCTGAGCATATCATCAGGAAAACATACCTTGAATATTTTATTAAATGATTTCTAAATTTGTGAGCTATCTCACTGGCTGGTCCCCCACCAGTGTTAAGAGACTTGGGTTTACATCCTGGGATTTGCGTTCAACAACCATGCAAACTTTGTCACATCTATGAACTTCTCGGAGCCTCGGTTTTTTTGTTTGTTTGTTTCTGATATGGGAATAATAGCAATCACCTGACTCACAGGAGAATCCTTAGGAGCAAACGTTTATGCATTTGGAGGAAAACCTTAAAAATGTATGCAGTATTAAGAATTATGAGTTAGATGAGAGAACTGCACTGTATTTAGCATGAGGCTGCCAACTTTCCCTTTGGTTGCCTTTTTATCTGCAGGTATTGACCCTCTATGGAGACTAAAATGAATCTTTTCTGGAATCACAGTTAAGCGCATTCTAGAGCATTTTTGCTTCCTTCTTACATCATTGCCATTTTACAATGAAGAACCCTAGGATAAAAGAGATAGACTAACAAAATTATACAGCTACTGAGTTTTAGAACATAATTTAAAAGTTAACCACAAACTTGATTTTTTTTCCCTTTTTTCTTGCTACATCATACTTTGGCTGGAGTGGGAGGCAGATTTCTCCTTTTCTTGGTCTCCTGAACAACTTATATCCCTTTAAGACAGATGCGATGGTCTACCATCCCTAGCCCCTGGACAGGAAGGAGAATGGTCTGTATGTATCAAGCTAGGATGGCAAGGGGTCCAGCTTGCCCAGGACCATCCCTGCGTAGGCTGGCTTACCTGATGTAACCATTAACAGGGCCCCCTCCTTCACTTTCAAACATGTTTTACTTTGGACTTGAGATGCTAAAACTGGATTTACACCATGAAGGTTAATCAGAACCACTAAAGAATTAGATATATACTCCTCATCTGTCACCACTATACATCAAAATCATAGATTTGTAAACATGCTAAAGGTTTTTTTTTAATTGTATGTAGTTAACCTAAAAGGGAACATATATGTTTGGAGATGATCTAAGACAGGTGAGAAGTAAGATAAAAGAGACAGGAAAGACAAGAAAAATAGAATTGTAAATGAAGAATTGTGAGACAGGATGTGTTAACATACTCAAAAAATAATCTACTGATTCATGAGAAGGACGTTGTTTGAATACAAGAAATCCCCTGTAAGATTTGATATTGTCTCTTCCAAGAAGGCAGACAAGGAAAATGAGTAAAATACATTTTTCAGTCACCAATCATTTTAGCAAGATTGATGATTTTGACTCTATGTTTTCCTGAGTGTATGTTCCCCAGCAAGTAACCGAGTCGTTGGAAAGAATATCTGTCTCAAACAGTACCTAATTCTGCTTTTCACGTACCTTATGATTTTTAAATGACAGCCGATATGTGTATACTTTTACTTTGGATATTGACAACCTTAATATTTTCCTCTATTTGGTGAATTACTTAACCTTTTAAAATTGGTTGTGCTATTTGGAATCAAAGATATCTGCACAGAGTGAAGAGATGGAATGACTGGAACCCTCCTTCACTCCTACTGAAAGTGTTAATTGTATAATCACCATGTAAAACTGAAGGGATCTGCTATAATTGAAAACATAGCTACCCTTTAACGTAAAGAACCTTCTCTATTCTTTGTTAGAAACCCAAAAGAAATGGATATACATCTGCAGCAAAGGACATAGTCAGAAATATTTCTAGTATTGCTATAATTCATAGCAGCCTCAAACAGGAAGCAACCCATGTTCCCTCCACATTAGAATGGATAAATAAATTGTGGTTTGTTCATAAAATGAAACACCAAACAGTAATGAAATGAGATGAAATGAAAATGAAAGAACTACTCCAATATACAACCCAGATGAATTTCACAAACACGTTTACTACAATGAGCTAGACCCCATCTAGAGGAGTGCATGCAATCCCCCACAAGTTAAATTTAAAATACGCAAATTTAATGTATCATGTTAAATATTAGGATTGTAGTTAATTTTGAGGAGGAAGTTCTGGGTAGTTGAAGATGGGCATGAGACAGCCTTCTGAGGCCTGATCGTGTTCTGTTGCTTGATCTGAGTGGAAACTAGAGCATATACTTTCCTTGTGATGACTTTACTGGTCTCTTTTCTATGACTATATAGACTATACTTTAACAAAAATATTGATGAAATTTTGCATTCTTACAAGATCCTTCGGCTATTGGATGGAGAAAGCGATGTCTGGGAGCAGAGTGGAAGTGGAGTTAAACATGCAGTTTGTGGAATTGGTGCTAGTGAGAGCTGAACCTAGACCAGGAGGGGAAGAAAAAAAAAATGGAAGAAGGGAAAAGCATTGCTTAGAGATGTGGGACTAACAGACCTGAAAGGGAAGGAAGCAGTGAGAGGAATAGAAATTAGTTCTGACTTCTGAGTTCTGAGTTTGATCACCTATCTGATGAGAATGACAAGAGAATTTGATTTGGGGATAGAAGTCAAGAGCTGGGTTTGAACATATGAAATTTAAGATGTCAAAGTTGTCAGCAGGATAAATTTATTTGAAGTTTGGGGAAAGCACATATAGAAGCATAAATTTAGAAATCATGAGCATATACTTTGTATTTATAACCACTGAATCAAATGCTTTATAACTCTGTTCTCAACCTTACCTTTAGTCTACATTTGATCAATGACTATGGATAAATGTGTAAACAAACTCAAATTAACAGTAAAATTACAATGAAAATAGTGTCAAAAATAAGAAATTGAAGAATGATAAAATTTAATAGAAATAAGCAGTCAGTGTCCTAGGTTCATGTTATACTACGAGTGTGACCTAATTAAATTACAGAAGACTTAGAGATTTTAATTGAGGTCTTGGTGTTTAAAAACTACCTTTGGACCTGGAGGCAGTGACACTCACTTGGAATCACAGTGACTCAGGAGGCTGAGGCAGGAGGATCACAAGTTCAAAGCCAGCCTCAGCAATTTAGCAAAGCCCTAAGCAACTTAGCAAGACCCTTTTGCAAAATAAAAAAATAAAAATGTCTGGAGATATGGCTTAGTGGTTGAGTGCTGCTAGGTTCAATCCTTGGTACCAAAAAAAAAAAAAATTAAAAAATACTATCTTGAGACAACTCAAGAACCAAGCTTGAACACTTTTTTCTTTAAAAAACAAAGAGGCAGAATTAAGATAGATGGATAGATGATGAATGTATAACTAGATAGATAGATTGGAAGAATTTTAGAGAGATAGGTCCTGGTACAAAATAATGAAGAACATTCTTAAAAATGATACTTGGGTTGTTTATAAACCAATTTCTCATTGCTACAATGTTCTAGCAGAGCCTATAACAAAAATATTCATGGATGGGTGGATCATTGGTCTAGAAACTCCAAATTCTTTTCAGATCTCAGATACTATGAGTTAGCAAGACTGTGATGGGGACAAGTAATACTTTGGAAAAAGGAAAAAAAAAAAACAAGAAAGAGGAGGTCAGGGAGGAAAGAAGAAGAAAAATGAAACATTTCCATCATGCAAACTCTTTTCCTGGAAGGAACAAAAAAAACACTGAAAAAATACAGGGGAAAATAGATCCATGGCAGAAGTGTTGATTTCTAAAGCATGGGGGGGGGGTATTAATTTTTAAAATATATGATGGTGGAATGCATTACAATTCTTATTACACATAAAGAGCACAATTTTTCATATTTCTGGTTGTATACAAAGTATATTCACATCAATTCATGTCTTTATACCTGTACTTTGTCCATTACTTTCCACCATCATTTCTAACCCCATACCCTCTCCCTTTCCCTCCCACCCCTCTGTCCTATCTAGAGTTCCTCTATTCCTCCCATTCTCCCTCTTCCTACCCCACTATAAATCAGCCTCCTAATATCAGTAATACCTTAAATTATCACCCTGCACCTTATTGGAGCCTATTGGCCTTATTCTTCCAGCATTCTATAATTATAAATAATTAAAACCAATCAGTCTTTCTTTTGTCACCACTCATTTCGTCTATTATGCTATGTTTTTAATGAAAAAGACTTGCAATACGAAAACGGTGAGATTGGAAAGGCTTTTCAAACATGATAAAATAATAACTCTATTTTTTGTCCAAAACATTTAGCTATTTGTGCTCTACTCCTTCAGAAAATACTTTGCTTTCATAATAAAAGTCTTCAGAACTAAGTAATTTGAGCAGCCTGCCCTTTACAGCTACATTCTGCAAATTCTACTATTTCCAAATAAAGTAGTGTGCAGTTTTTCAGGACCACAGTGTTTTACTATCTTAAGTTTATTTCCAGCAACTTGTTTATCCAAGAGTTTCCAAGAACCACAATAATTTTATTAAGCAAAAAGACTTAATTTTTAGTTAAATGTGTAATTGTATGAATGAATATAGACTGATAATAAGCGGCAATTAGAATTTTATAGTCATTCACTATTATTAAGGGAGGGGGATGTCACTGTATTTGAAAAATAATTGTTATGACTTCCCAAAAGAAAGATAGCAACATAAATACAGATGTTGTAGAAAAACACTGGGTATTCTAATGAAAAGTTTGTGGTTTCTTTTGAGGCTATTTGTGTGATGAAAATGTTCTAAAGACATTGAAGAATTCACCTCCTTTTATATGAAAATGCAGATATCTACTAAAATTGCTTTTGAAATAAGATGTTTATCCATTCTCTAATTATATAACTGGAGAAGCATTGCCTCATTCAGACACTAAGGATGTCCATATGTTTAATTATAATGTATTTGATAGAGTAACTTCTTTATTATCTACCTCTAGTGCTAGCCCTCCAATTGTTCTAATCAAGAAATTAGGAATTTCATAAGCAGTTAGCAAATCGCAAGGCCATCACTGGGCTCTAGTGGCCCCCAAAGAATGAATACAGACACCTAAATTGCCTAATTTATTTTATGCCCTTATGTACTATAGAAATCTGCCTTACAGTTTTGTGTCACCATGGAACAGAAATAGAATTTTTTTTTTTTTTTTTTTTTTTTAGTAAACTCTCTGGAAACAAAATTCTTCCCAGATATTTATTGATAGAAAAATATAATCTAAAAATTCTTCTGCCCAACCCCTTGGCAGCTTTCCAGTCTTCCATCCGCTCTGTGAAGTTTCCTTTAGCTCTCCTCACAAATGATTCTCTCAAGTATTAAAGGTCAACTGATAGACACGATAGACACTAACACAAGTCATTCACTGACCCAGGTGGAAGGCATTCTATACTCTGCCCTTATTTTTCTACTAGAAATATGAAGGAGGCTAAAACTTGTTTTTAAAAGAAAATCTTCTCAGCCTTTTTCTTTCTTGGCTAATGTTGATCACTTATGTTATTTTTAGAAGTTGGCAATAACTTTAAATGAAAGTAGAATAACGTTTGCAAAAAGAAAAATTACTACAGAACACAACAGCTTCAAACTGAGCTAGAACAGTTTTTTGTCCAAAATGAAATCCCAAATCAAGAAGGCAACCACTAGATCAGTTGTTTTAGCAACGAGTAATCTTGTGCACATTTTAGTTGGTGTTTGAAAAGCATTTAACTCTGAAATTATGTTCCCATATGAACATAGAGGAAGTTGTAGTTATTAAAGAGTTGAACTTGAAAATTAGTGCTCACCAAAAGTTAATGAATGCCTATCTCATGTTCCAGGAAGATAAAATGTTAAGTCCTACAGATATGTCTGATTTATATATACAGTATTCCAGAAATGAATGGGATACTCAAAAGATTTAAACAGGAACATCCTTTACTTACGGAAAACAGGATAAAATAAATCTAAAATTAATTGTCATACAATGTTTTGAATGAGATTAGAATGACTATTCCATCAGCTTTAATCATGAACACAGACTTTTCAAGAGTATACCTTCTTCCCCTCTTGGCTATTTTTTAATTTTTTTTTCATTTATATTTTAGATACATGACAATAATGAATTCATTACACTCATTATTACCCATATACAGCACAATTTTTCTTAACACTGTATATAAAGTATGTTCACGCCAAATTATGCCATTATACATGCACTCTTTTTTTTGCATTAAAATTCTTAATACACATATATAGCCAAGCATTCCCAAACCCAGGTAATTCTGCAAATTCTTGTGTATGAAAACAGTTTTGGCCAGAGGAGGTGCTATTTGAAACAGCCAGAAAATTAAGCTGGCACCAATTACAAACAAGCTACTGTGTCTTAATATTAAACTAGAAATTCCTGGTTCACTGGTGCAAGGCTTACTTTACACAGAATGTGGATAAAAAGAAAAGAGGCATGCAGGAGAAAAAAATGAAGAAACTTTCATTAAATAACATATGACTACCTGGCACCACTTCACAAACTTGATTATTGAATAACTATTAATAGACATTTTTTATCTGTTCCTTTAAACTTTGGGGTAGGGCACAAAACTTGAGAAATTCAGAGACATCTGTTGTTTCATGTATGAGACACTCTGTGGCACAGTGAGATCTGCATATTCCTTGTATAATTCCCTGAGCCCTGCTTCTTCTTTATTATTGCATCTTTTCATCTCTTCCCTGCTTAACCCTCACCCTCCAACCATCCCCCATCCTCTGACAAGGTACATGGTTTTGTCCTTGCTGTCCATAGCAAGCCTGAGAGAGAAGCTTAAAGGACCTAGTAAGCACCTGTCTGGGTCTTCCTCTACTAAGTCTATGGATTTCTCCCTTATGGTCACCTATCAGGTTGGGAAAAGCTACTCAGTGCTGAGGTTTGTTGAAAAGCCTTGATTTTTATATATCCCTAAGATGGAATCTTGTGCATCAAGAAGTCCCAAATCCATGATTTTCCAGATAAAATCATTTAAACAGTCCTAGTAGACAGGGCTTGGCAAGTGCTTTTTTTTTTTTTCTCTCTCTCTCTCTCTCTTTTTATCTCTCTCTTGATGGAACATAAATAAATACCCCATAATTTATATCAGCATATTAAAATTTTACAGTTCATCAATGACAACTGGTTCTATTGAAAATTTTACAGCACAGATAAATATCCTTAAGCTAAACTTCAAAAAACCCTGGAATTTCCGATAAAATGGTATCACAGTTTTGAGCGTCATTTTAAGTGTGGGATTATAAATGTACAGCTAGATCTTAATTTTTTCCATTCGCATAACAGTGTTTCAGTGGTGCTGTTTCAGTTGTTCTCAGCCCAAAGAAGGAGGAGAAAGGTGATTTGGGGTCCCACGGGATGTTTGGCAATGTCTGGAAACATTTTTGGTTGTCGTGACTCGGGAGTATGCTTGTCATTTAGTGGATAAAAGCCAGGAATATTGCTAAATATTCTGCAGTGCAATGGACAACCGCTTACAACAAAGAATGATTTAGACCAAAATGTCAATGGAATCAAGGTTGAAAAACCCTGGTTTAACTTAAATACTTTAAATATTATTTAACTATATGGTAAGATCAAGAAGCTATTATTTCCATTAATAACCAATATGCCCAAAGGCAGCTTAAAAAACAAACCCTGACTAAAATTGAATATAAACTCTTCAGAGAACAAGATGTGTGATTTGAGAACAAACCAAAGGGGGAAATTAGGTGTTTTTACTCATAAGAAGATTCACACACAATTTTCAATGAGGCAGAAAAATGACTTGTCTTAAATAAGAAAATCAAGAAATGAAATGGTTATAATTTATTCTACTCACAAATATTAATTTATTATCAATTGCTATTCCTCAAACATATTAATACACCATCTAAAACTACACCATCTAAAAACCTCTTGTCAGAAACTAAGATATGTGATAATAGCCAGAAGATTAATATACCTGCATAAATTTATTATGAATTTTTTTGAGTTCTTTCTATTAGAGAGCAGTCTGGGAGATACTGGGTGTACTCAACTTCCTCTGTTTTTCCTTTAGAAAATCTCCCATCAAGCTAGTAGGGATGGAATGCCATTTGCTGACTACCAGGTTAGTAAGGTTGGTTATCATTTGGAAATCTCTCTGGTTTAAGCCCAGAACAGCAGCAGCTGCCATTATCTGAGCATTACTAATAGGAAAGGAAAATAAATTTTAAGGCTCCACTCAAAAAAAACTTATGTATTAGAGGAAATGGGAAAATACTCATCAAAATAAAAGACTTACATAGACCCCAGTCCATGGGAGAAGGAAGTGTTCATTAAGAAATGTGGGCTGGGAATGTGGCTCAAGTGGTAGCATGCTCACCTGGCATGCGTGGGGCGCTGGGTTCGATCCTCAGCACCACATAAACATAAAATAAAGATGCTGTGTCCACCAAAAAATAAATAAATATTAAAAAAAATTCTCTCAAAAAAAAAAGAATTTGTAATAAATTAAAGATGAATTCTCCTTTTAACTTCTATGCTATATACAACAAATCTAGATGGATTTCATATGGCTTATGTTTTAAAGATGCCTTTTCATGATATCTTTATCTTATAAATAAATTTAAACTGTCCTGTTAAGATCATGCTAATTTCACCTCCTCATTGGCCTCCTGGCTCCACTGCCTGAAAAATGAGTCAATTATTTGTGATAACTCTCCCAAACTTCCTAGTAACTGCACTAGAAATGCAAATGTGATCAGAAGACCAGGAATTACAAGGGAAGAAGCCCTGGTGCCAGCTTTCCAGCCACTGCTTAGGCCCACTCTAGCCTTGAAGGAGTGACTTTCTTCTTTGGTAAAATATTTCAAAATCTGGGATTATAGTTTTGAAGAAAACTGTTGTTTTTTTTTTGTTGTTGTTGTTTTGTTTTTTACAAAATATTATTTGGCTACAAACTCTCTCTTCTATTTCCTGGTAATCAACATTACAAACTCCCTCAAGGATTCCTGTCCTCTATTCACTTTGGGAAACAATTCTTGGGTAGCAATTCTAGAAAATATCTAAATCTCAGGTTGTCAATCAGCCTGGGTGAATGGAGGAGGTAAGTGAAGTACTGAAAAAAAAAAAAAAAAAAAAAAACAGTAAGTAGAATGTGTAAGTCATCACTTTAGTTCTAACCCAACACAAATAAAATCAGAAAAGTAAGAAGGAAGGGAATGGTAATGGGCAGACAGAGGAGGGGCACAGTGGCCCAGAATTCAACACTACTGCACTTAATACTCTTGCCCAGCTGCAACACTGCCATCCATACCTAACAGTGGTAGTGAGTAAACTTTTTATTTAATTATTAGTAATTCAGAATTTGGGCTCCAAGATATTTTTATCCACTCAGTTCCTTTTCTCTTTTGGTAATTTTTATTATTCCAAAAATAGTCTTTTCCTTTTAGAAGTAATTCATCAACTCCAGTTCCCTTAAGGGGTTTTGATATGTGCAGCAGGCTCCAAACACGCTGAAATGGCAACACTTAATGCTTGCCTACTATGTCTTGTGCTCTGGGCAAGCTGTAGGCAGCCCCATAAGTCTAGAGACATTATTTTGCTTTTGGCAAATGTTCACTGTCTTCTTCCTCCCCAAACACACTTTTAAGTTCACTAGATTATAAAGGCGCTGCCAAACCAACCAGATACTTATGGATGCTGATATACCCAGCAACTGGGGACTGCTGATGGGCATATTCTGTGCCAGTAACAATTTCACAGAGGGGAGCCCCAGTTCAGGTAGAATGTCACCTGGACAGCATGGAAGCTCCATGAGGAGAGCCCACCAGTGGCTTTCATGGTGGTACAGCCTCTGGGCCAGGAACCCCAGGTGATCACATGCAGAACACCTTTCCTCAGTCCAGCTACCAACTCCTTCCTTCTGAAAGCATTTGAATGGCCAGTAAGCCGGTTCATCTACAGCAATGTGATTTTATGCTTAGGGTTCTGTTTTTACGTGTTTTTGTGTTTTTTGTTTGTTTGTTTGTTTGTTTTGTTTTGTTTTTTTTTACAAGCAATTACAGATCTGTCTGAATCTTAAGGGTTCCCGAAATCTTCAGCAGCGTTTTCAAAGAAAAATTAAGAATTGTAGTTTGGGGGTGAGAACAGACCTCCCCTTGGTATATGAAGTTGCAAACTCCTGGAGTCTAGAAGTCTCAAGTAGGCAACACAACCACTCCCTGCCTCTCCAGCAGGCTCACACACTCTGTGGGCGCTGGGATGGCTGATGCACCTGTGGGGTCCTCTGGCAATCAGGTGGATTATGGATATTTACCGCTCAATACAGCGCAGCAACATTGATTGGAAGCATACTGTGAGATAGGGACCATATAAGAGTTTTGCATAAATTAACGTTTAATTTTCACACACCCAAACTCTGAAGCAGGTGACA
The DNA here is from genome assembly GCF_047511675.1 of Marmota flaviventris. Lineage (NCBI taxonomy): Eukaryota > Metazoa > Chordata > Mammalia > Rodentia > Sciuridae > Marmota > Marmota flaviventris. Next base: position 44,010,279 of record NC_092498.1, read on the forward strand.
CAACTGGGCCAAAACACACGGAGTAAAGACAGGTTAGGGTGAAGTTAGACCCTCTGATTCCACACCCGACTCTTCCCCACTGTTAACCTGGTCGCCGTCTACAATCAGTAAGTTCATAGTCCCTGAGACAACCTGCCAGCTTAAGCATCACAGTTTGGCCTCCAAAAACCTAGCCCAGGAGGCGCTCCTTGCCTCGCCCCGCTGACACACTTCGCCCCACTGGGCAGGACAGGACAGGAACACGACTTGCTGGGAGGATTCCCGGCGCTCAGGCCGGACCCAGCGGGAGCGGCCGATCCCCATCCCCCAAGCCGGGCAGCAGGGCGGGGCTCGGGTCTGCAGGAGCCGGGAGTGAGAACCCGCAGCGGGAAGCAGCCGCCGCCGGGGCCGCGCAGGGCCAGGCGAGCCGAGGCGGGGCGGGGCCGAGCGCGACGGAAAGGGGTGGCTGCGCGGCCCGGAGCTGCACCGAGCCAGCCCCGCCGCAGCCGCCGCGCACCGAGCCACAATGGGGCTGGAGACCGAGAAGGCGGACGTGCAGCTCTTCATGGACGACGACGCCTACAGCCACCACAGCAGCGTCGACTACGCAGACCCCGAGAAGTTCGTAGACTCGGGCCAGGACCGGGATCCCCACCGGCTTAATTCCCATCTCAAGGTGAAGCTCCGGGAGGGTCTTAACCTGGACGGGAGGCTTGTCCCCCTCCCCACCGCCACGAGTGCGGACGCCTCTGCCCCGCCCCGCCCCACCCAACCCTCGCCCGGGTCCACCACGCATAGTTCAGGACCGGTATCCTGGCCCTGCCCCTCCGCCACCCGGCTCCCTGCATAGCCAAGAATCCTCAGACAGATTCTTATGTGACCCTAAGAAAAGGTGGGTTGAGTCTAGTCCTTCTTGCCTCTCCCGCCCCTTAGCGCTTGCCGTTCCAGGGGCGACAGGTTGGGTGACATTTCGGGTCCCTACGTCTTGCCCCGCAGCTAGGCTTTGAGGATGTGATCGCAGAGCCTGTGACTACGCACTCCTTCGACAAGGTGTGGATCTGCAGCCATGCCCTCTTTGAAATCAGCAAATACGTGATCTACAAATTCCTGACCGTGTTCCTGGCCATCCCCTTGGCCTTTGCTGCGGGAATTCTCTTTGCCACACTCAGCTGTCTGCACATCTGGTGAGAAGGGGCACACTGGGTGGACCGGATTTCTGCAAAGTAGTGATGTTTTGTGCCACCTGACAGCCCTCCGCCCCGCGCCAAACCCCTTCCTTTCTCCCAGGCTGGTTTGTAGAGGAAAGAACAAGCATCTGTTTCCAAAGCAGTAGCAAAACTGAAAGGCCCTGAAAGGCAGCTTACTTGCTTTAGAATAACAGTTCAGACTGGTATTTTAATCAGAAGGAAGAATGAACCCCTTTCCCGGATGTGATTTTCCTTCACATATATGAATGAGGCTGAATTGAGTACCAGAGGTGGGGACCTGCAAGCATGCTTCCGGCCACAGGCTGCTCTGGGGTCCTGTTCTGACTTGTACCTGTGGTTCTGGGCAGGGCTCTTCTTTCTTTCCTTGCCTTTTATTCAGTCACCACCTGTTCTTGGGGTAAACAAAAGTGATCTCTGAGCAGAATGTCAGTGACAATATAATTGCCCAGGGAAATGAGGCCTAGTTAAACAGCTCTGGAAGAGCTGCTCCAATCGTACTTGACAAATGGCAAGAACAGGACCAGAAGAGAACTCAAGGTGCGAGATAATGAAATGAGAAAGCCATCAAATTACTTTTTCACTTGTGAGGAATAAACATAATCAACAGCAGATAGTTAGAAAGAAAAGAAATAGGGAAACACACTGGACATCCATAGGATGTTTTGAGTAACTTACACTCAAAATGCACAATAGAACTTTGGACTATTTTTAAAGGTTTAAAATTTTTAAAGGCATCATAGTTCACCAAGTTTTATTATTGAGTTAAAGGATATCCACTTTATTCTGAGAGGAAGATCATCCCCAACATCACAGCAGCAGTCAAACTGGTGCCTCAGGCAGTCCTAATGAAACACTTGCAACCCCAGAGGCCTTCATGGGGTTACCACTTACATGATGTTGCCACACTGTTCATTGCTAGAATTTACCAAATTATTTTTTCATACCTTCCTACCATCTCTATCTCAGTTTCTTTGCTCAGTTAGGTAATTGGTTTGTTCCACAGACTAAATTTATTGAGTGCTTAGTTTGTGCTGGACACTGATCATAGGATCTTCCTCCAGCCACCCACAGAGTATCAAGGCAGCTGGCTAGGTAAAGATGTGAATGCTGAGAGAATGTAGTTAACTCTAATGGGAAACAGGAGGAAACAGGAAAAGCTTTGTGAGGGAAAGAAGTCTAAGAAGGCCTTTAAAAGAAGTAAAAATTCACCAGATAAATAAAGAAAGTCCAGATTTAACCATGGAAGGTTGTAAGCCATTACTTGGAAAGTGTTGAAAGATTGACACAGAAATGAAGATCTTGGCCTTTATACATGTGCAGATCCACAAAGGCCAGATGTATAGTTATCTCGTATTTGATATTCACATACACATGGACTTTTTTTTTTGTAGGTGTCTAAATCAGCAAATAAAATTTGGGATTCTTAATTAACTAAAACTAGACATCTTAACTTCGATGTCAATTTTTCATTTCAAAAATATGGAAAACTGAGTGACACAGAGAATAGTGTGAAATGCACATTATGACGCTATTTGGAAATACGGAGTGCCATATTTATAGTTGGCAAAGCTAGGCTTTCCCAGAGCTTTTGTGGAAGAATTGGAAAAAAGGAAAGGTTTTCATTTACTAAATGGTGGAAAGATACAAGTAATACTATAATACTATATAATTAACTAAATGATGCCTCTCTCCACCTGGCTCTCCTAAGAATGGTAGGTGTTTTTTGTGTAGTGCTTCCATTGGTGAATCATCAACTCACATACATTTTAACCACACACACACACACACACACACAAAAAAAAAAACCCATATTATTTAACTTCACTTGTTTTTCAAATTACATTCATGTGGGATATTAATATTTAACTGTCATACATTTGTCATCAGGAAGCCATGATTGTAAGTAGAGGAGTAGTTTCAAGCAAAAATGCTTAATTGTTAGTTTATGCCTTGATCAAATAGATTTATCATTATTGGATTACATCCCCATGACACACAAGACCAGATAGATGAGAGGCTATATAGGAGAGCAAACCCATTTAGGTAAGCTTTCTTCTTCTCTTTCTCCATCTTTTAAAGCAAGGGATTGTACACAGTTTTACTAAGAGATTGATGGTGTCCAAAGCTAAGACAATATGCATTAGTGGCACTTTAAACCAAACCACAATGTCACCACACATGTAGATTTAGATTTTTTTTTTTCCTTTTTTGAGATGGAGTCTCACTATGTTGCCTAGGCTAGCCTTGAACCTCACGTCTCAAGTGATCCTCCTGCCTCAGCTTCCTGAGTAACTGGGACTGTAGGTGCATGCCACTGTGCACACTTTGATTTCAAATTTTGTAAACAAATAACAACAACAAAAATAAAGAACCAGAAGTCTAGTGATATAAGACCCTTTACCAGAAGTACAGATCATAAATGACCAGTGAATTGATTTGATTTGGTACCACGGTTGGACATATATAGCTATCATTTGGCAAATAAGGTCTTTGGACATAAGTGGATCATTAACAAAGAAATGTGATTGGAGCATCTATACTCTAATTTTTGCTGGGGTAAAATGCAAATGGATGTTTACTGACAAAAATGCAATGGTAGTGATCTCATTTCTAGGTGATATTTTAAATTACAGAAAATTTCTGTGACAGTACAGTCTGAATAACACTATAGTTAATAAAAGCTGAATAAAGATCCTGACTTAGGGCCAGATTATCCATTGGAAGAAAAAAATATTCTTATACATTGTAAATTTTTTATCAGAAAGGTCTGCTTGACTACACTGAGCCTCTACAAATTTGGGGTCATTACAAATTGTGTATAGTTTTAAAGAAAAACTATTTACAATATTGAAAACATAATTGAAGTTTCATATTCAAGGATTATTGGACTCTCTTATCCAAAAGGAAAGAATGATAATTTGAAGAAAATAAAGTTAAAATGAGTACATCACATCCTTAAACTGAAAAATCCATTGTTGTTAGTGCTTAATTCCTTTTGAGGACATGGAGCTCTAAAGAGTTATGGGAGGGGGGGGTGGGAATTTTTTTAGCCTGAGAAAAAGTGGAAAGTATATTTTATTTTAAATGAAATGGATTTGGTTAGGAAACTTTCTGATCTAAACTTCAGTCTTAGAATTTATCAATTCAAGATTATTTTATTCTAGTTGTTTTCCTTATATATTCTGTCTTCAAAACAGGCCTATTTATTATTCATTCTAGATCACATCATATGGACATCTCAAGGACACATTAAGAACCTACTATGATAACCAGTTCTGTAGGATTTCCTCTTCTCTCTTATTTGTGGCAGTGTGCCCAAGGCCCCACATATCAAGTGAGAAACAAAATGAGATAAAAGGTCAAAGTTTGTCATTATTCAAGTTTTTACTCAACTGATTAGCTTTGAAATAATTCATAAATAATTTTCTTATGAGATTGCTTCAAATATTTAGCACTTCCAATAAAACACAAGATAAATATAGTCCGTGTAGTTAGGCAATCTGAATAATTTAGTACTCTCAATATATACCAATCAGAAAATTGCTGATTGACTCTTCTGAACTAAGTGCAGCATACCTTTAAATCACATTTTAACAGCAAACCAAGAAAATCAACCTCACTTCTTTGTACCCACCCAGGTAAATAATAGAGTTTCCATTAAAGCTACCAACAATGCCTAAGAATTCACATACTTTTGTACTCAAAGAGCACTACAAAAAAAAAAAAATCATTCAAATATTACATAGAAAATTCACTATCCTGAGGAATTTAAGAATATTAAGCTATTTTTTTTTTTAAAGATGTGCAAAAGTAATTTGAGGAAAGGCTCATTTTTTTTCTTGTCTAAGATACTAATGTCAATTTCAGGGCTAATTTAACTATACCACACAGCCTTAATGTGTATAATTGCTATGAAAATTAATAATATGAAGCATAATTAACAATATGGAGCATAATAGAATGCAAAATTTTATTTCTGTTCAAATATTTATGAAAGGTCAAGTCACTTAAAGAACTTATATTCCAGAAGAAAAGCCAGAAATATAAGCATCTATTTATGATACCTTTTGATAAATATCAGGATTAGCAAGTGTGTTTCAGTACTATAGATGCACAGAGAGAGAGTATGCAACTTTACCTGGTCCAGGGGGAAGGGAAGGAGGATTAGGCACCAGGAGAGGCAGTCATTATGTAGAACCTCAGAGAAACAAGGCATGTTGGGCAGGTTAATGTTTAGGGGCAGAGATCAGAAAGATAAATAAACTATTTGTTTATTTGTGTTGCCCTGTTTTGGATAGCATTTAGCAAGAGTATGAGTAGCCTCTTTTATTTTTTAAGCCACTTATTTTTTGTGCTTCTCATCACTATGGTCATTGTCCATTTATTTTGAATTATTTGACAAATTTAAGTGAGTCTCATCTTTATTGTATCTTTTCACACATGTACGAGAGTCATTGGTCTTATTTGATAACACGAATAATCCTTACACATTCCTCTTCCTCCATTCCAGGATTATAATGCCTTTTGTAAAGACCTGCCTGATGGTTCTACCTTCAGTGCAGACAATATGGAAGAGTGTGACAGATGTTATCATTGCCCCATTGTATACAAGCATTGGACGCTGCTTCTCTTCTGTCAATTTGCAACTGAGCAAGGACTGAGCATTTAAACTGCTGTCTGGAGATTTGAATACTGTAATACTTCTTTGTCGTTGTAACATAAAAGCACTACTGTTCTCTTCGTTGCTCAACTGTTCTAATTAAGAAAACTATTAAGATGGGCACCCACATTTGGAAACAGCTATTGGCAAGTTATGCTTTTCTAATTAAGAGCCAAGAATTTCATGTCTAATTTTATAACCAGAATTATACACTAGGCTGACAACATTTAATTTTAAAGGGAGACAGTTTTTACTTTGTAAAAAGGTACACATTTTATACTGACTAACTTGTGATCAAGGAACACTTCTCTCAAAACACTACAATAGCTTTGTATACAACAGCTCGTAAAATGTGGGATTTCTTATACACATATGTTTTTTTTACTATGGGAGTAATACTTTTTCTATTACTTTTACAGATATAAGGATACCTAGAGATAACCTATAATAAGATCCTAGAAACTGAAATAGCAAAAGAATATAATGATGATAGTAATTATCAAATATAATAAATAAATGTGAAAATAGATTCATGAAAATGTGCTCCTTTCAGATATTGTTACATTATAGACCTATTTAACAAGATATTTCATTTTACTGTATATTTTGTACTTAATGTAAATGTTGCTCTAATCAAATTGCTTTAAAGCATTTTTATTATATTATCTTGTTGAACTAATATATAGAAAAAGTAAATGTATCTCCTACAAAGTAACTTCATTGGTAAGATTGCACTGTCTTGATTATGTAAGCATTTATATGTCTCTTTGGGAAGGAATTTAAGGTTTTCCTTTCTAACTTTTTCAAGCAAAATCCTGAAATGTTTTATGACTGATATTGATCTGGCTATGATTTTAAGATAATTCCTATCTAATTGCTATCTTATCTAGAAGATGCTTTCTCTTTTATAGTTGCAAATTTAATCTTATAATTGCAAATTTAATTCTGCTTTTCTATGAATGTTTCATTTTACTTTCAAATAATGTTGGTGCTATTTAGTAACATTTTATGATACAGGCTATTCTGATCCTACAATAAATTTCTACTAAATGATTCATATAGAAAGATTTATGGGAGAGTTGTTCAATTTGGGGGTCCTTGATACTAAGCTACATGAATTAGTTAAAAATTAACAGCTACAAACTTTTAAGATATTCTCTAATGTAGATTTTGTAATACCATATTCAATTATTGTTTTTGAGCCATAGAGTCCTATTTTAGTGTTATAAGTTACTGTTACTTTAAAAGTTTCATACTAAAATGATAAATGTACAAAAACTGTCTACAGGGTGAGTAGCTACTATAATTTACATATCTTAAAAGTGTGTAAATACTCAAATTTCAGAACCACCATCGAAATTAAAATAACATTCTTTTGAATATCCTTTTAAATGACAAATCTTTCCCATATTGCCAGTTCTGATAAATACAAAGGATGATTGAACTGGAATACTATTGGGAACCAAATCAAGAGAATGATTAAATTAGGACGTTCCTATCCTTTTGAAGGTAGTTATATAAAAGACATTTCAAAACCATGTGAGGACTTTGTAGCATCCTTAGAAAAATCTCATGATCATGACTTTAAAGCACTGTCACTCATTTGACTATAAAGATTTTACTGTGTTAGTTTAAAAGGTCAATCAGTCTCATGACTTTATATGCTTTGTATTTAAATTTTTTTAAACATTTAGATACTTTGATTGCTTCAAAATAATTGATTAATAAAATATCTATTTTAGTAAGTCACAAGCTTCAATCCTTTCAAATACTTATTGGCAAGTTTTAAAGCCAAAATATATAAAAATTATATAATTATAATAATGTATAAGTGATATGATTTCTTCATTTCTGAACAGTATTGCTTACTTTCAAAATGAATTTTTATTGAGAGTTTTCATGAAGTATTTCACTTCATGAAATTCAAAAATTCAAATTTTGGATAAAACTGGGCAAGATGGCACACACCTATAATCCCAGTGACTCAGGAGGCTAAGACAGGAGGATGGCAAGTTTGAGACCAGCCTCCAAACTTAGTGAGGCCCTAAGCAACTTAGCAAGGCCCTGTCTCAACATAAAAAATAAAAATGGCTGGAGATGTAGCTCAGTAGTAAAGCATCTCTGGGTTCAATCCCCAGTACCAAAAAAAACCAAAAAAACAAGTTTTGGATAAAGTGAATCAAAGTTTCAAATGCAAACATGTTGATTCTTTTATTTGGGGCAGGAAGAAGACGGGGAGACTTCCTCATTGTCCATAATAAACTTTCTAAAAACTCATAAATATGTGCATTGCTTTTATTGCATTTATTGCATTAAACATGGAATTGGTCAGTAAGAAACACATCAAGCTAATTTTAACTTATTAAAAACTCAAAATTAATAAATACATGAGTTATTGCTTATTCAGAAATATATTTTTAAAAATTACAAGATAGGAATTTATTCTTTGTTTTCCTAGCCCTTAAAGAGATTCCACATAAATTTTTCTAACACTTGATAAGTAATATGAAATCACTTACTCATAAACCCACCATCTTTCATCTTTATAAAGTCTCTTCTTGCTAATCCTAAATAAAATAATATTTCTGTTTCTAATTTTTTAAGTATGAAAGTAATAACAATATAAATCACATGGATTTACATACCTGTATCATGAAGCCAGACCAAAGTCCAAAATTATTTTTGGAAATCAAGTGTGTGACAAGTAGTTGCTGGTATTGGCATAGATTTTCTTGTGGTCAGTTAATCTGGGAAAATGACCAACCTTTAATAATAAAGCAGGTGTTTGGCTTCTTAACATGTTCTTTATAGCTTCAAAGAACTTTAAAACTTGCTCTTTTCAATGGTCATTTGCATCCCACTAACTTATTTCAATATCTTGGGAAATTTTTGTATTGTAATGAAGAACGCCAAGCACAAAGTCAGACCTCTGGATTCCAATCCAAGGTGTGTCACTCCTGAAAATGGTTTTAACCTTTGGGTCTCAGTTTTCTTATCTTTAGCAAAATGATATCTCAAGAACTTTCCATCTCATGGTTTTTCTATGACTTAAGTAGGGTACAGATTTTACCATGTCTTTTTTAACCAATCTAGCTGCTCAATTCAGGAACTTCAAAAAAAACAAAAAAACAAGGCAATGAATTTCCTGTCAATTAAGATGTTGGCATGTTATGAATTCATTAAATATAATACATTTATTTTTCTCTCTTCCAGCGATTGTTAGAGGGTATATAGGACTTTGACTCTTCGTGACAGTAATTCTTAGGTTTTTGTCAGTTCTATATTTTTTTTCCTAAAAATAACATACAAATCTATATTTTAAATTACTTTGGATAAATTCAAAGATTTTTCTACCAAACTTGTTGCTATAGCACTGTTTTGGTTTGAACCTTAAATGTCCCCTAATGACTCATATACTAAAGGCTTGGTTGCCAGTCTGGGGAACTTTGGGGAGGTGATGGAACTTTTCAGGAAGTAGGGCCTAGGGGAAGGAAATTGGGTCACTGGGGTATACCCTTGAAGGAGATATTGGGACCATGGCCCCTTTCTGTCTCTCTTTTTGTTTCTTTTTACTGTTGAGGGCCACAGCCAGTCGGGATGACGCATGGCATTTTGCCAGAAGGGAGTGGTTGAGAGGTGATGCCAGTGAGCCATTGAGATGATGATGGTTAAGTTAAGCTGTGTATTCAGTTGTATATAGACCTTTGCTGTTCGGCAATAGGGCGGCTCTTGCTGCCTCGGGTGCCTGCTACTTTGGAGTTCCCGGTTGAGTTCTCGTGGGGTTCCCAGAGGGTGCGCACAGAGCCCCATGGAGGGTGAGAGGGTTCCCGGGAAGTGTGCATGGAGTGCTGCAATAAAGTTTCCTGTTTGAACATGCAAGTGCTTTGTGGCGGCTCGGTTATTTGTGCCCAGCCAGACTGCGGCATTTGGTGGCCCATATGGGGAGATACGGAAGGTTGTATATGTCCCTCCGCTAATTGTTGTTTGACCAGGTCATGGGCTGCTTGTATCTTTTCTCTAGTCAGGAGCCACTGAGGAACCCATACTGGTCTTTCTGATTTCCAAGTAATTTTTATTGTCTCAGTGACCCCTCCTGAAAACCCAATCCATGTCTATCTATTTCTTGATCTATTTGTATTGGTGCCACTATACTTTGTCCTTTTTTTCCTAATCCTTTTCCTTTCCTAAAACCTTGTCTAGCCATAATAGTGGGCACATTTGAATTGATGTTATTTGTTAATGTCAAACCTAATTGATCTAGGACATCTCGTCCCCATAAATTTATAGGAAAATGATCCAATATAAGGCTGTATAGTTCCTTCACATCCTTCAGGATCCTTCCAATCTAATACCATTGCACTTCTATGAGGATTAGTCACCATTCCTAGGCCTCGAAGTGTTTGAGTGGCTTGTTGTAATGGCCAATGTTTTGGCCATTCTTGATGAGAGATGATGCTAAGATGGTGCTAACCTACCATTGTGAGGTGAGTAGTTTCCTCCACAACATGCTTCCACCATGATGTTCTGCCTTGACCCAGTCCCAAAGACAATAAGGCTAAGTGACCATGGACTTGAACCTCTAAAACTGTGAGCCAAAACAAATCTTTCCTTCTTTAAGCTGATTTATCTCAGGTATTTTGTTACAACAAAAGAAAGCTGACTAATGCAACTGCCATGCTCATCACAGTCTTTATCTTTGGCTTGTCTACTTGCCAGAGCCTCCTAACCAGCCACACTTGCTACCTTCAATATGATCTATAATCCCTCTTTCTCTTAAAAAAAATAAAGTGATTCTCTCAAAACTTCCATGTCATTTCCCTTAAAATGGTCATCCAAACTCTTGAGCAACATATACAAGGCCTTCACTATCAGTCTGCTGTCACTGTTAGTGATTCTTCTATAGCCTTTTTTGAAAACTTGTGCTTCTTTTATGTAATCCCACTCTCTCCTGCCACATGCCAGCAACTCTTCCCCAAGGCCTACCTAAATCCTGGCATGGTTCCAAAATTTCTCCACATTAAATACCTTTTCTGTGTCTTAATATATAAAATTGTATATGAAGACCACTCCTATAGATTATAGTCTTTGAAATCCAAAAATGACCTCATCTCCCCAGGTATATATTGGTACTCAGTACTTAATAAGTATAATTAATAATTTCTGAATGAACAATAAAATAAACAGCTGAAGAAAACTTGGAATGATTATAGAAGTACAGGTACAAATGACACTCAATTTTTTTTTTTTCATTTATAAAACGGGTCTGAAATATAGTGATTTGAATACGATTTTCCTTCTCACCATTTTCTGACTCATAAACCATGAAGGCAGGAAAATTGAAACTTATGTAAAGTATATAGGTGTATTTCATCCTCTGGATCAATGCCTGACTTTTGTTTCCAATCTCTTATCTGAAATTTATTTTCAGAGTTCCTGGGTTAGGAAATCCTAGCACTTAGAAAAATCATATGGTAACATAACTTGTATGCTTCTTAGAATGTTGCCATTTCTTTCACTAGCCTGTCTCTCACTTTGAAATGTATGCTATTGAAATGTTGTTTCTATAGAGTTTTACATTTCAGAAAACAAGGGCTCATGTTTGTCTCATTTGAATTCCAGGACAAATTAAATCTCGATGGAGGAAAAAAAATACAAATGATGGGTCACTTCTTTAGTTTACAACTTTATCATTGTAAAATGTTTAAGATAACAAGAGCTTACAGGATTTTTACAGGGTTACACACTGCCTTATAAAGCTAAGAAGGAAAAAAAAAGGGACCTAGAGCTTCATCACAGTCAGGATTCAATATATTCTTCCCCTTAAGGTGTGTGCATGTATGGAGGGCAGGCTGACAAAGGAGGAGGCAGAGGACATGGTCTACTAGATATTCAGATACACAGGTATAGTAGATATTCAGGCTATGTACTTTAGAAATAAAAATAATCTGCACTACTATAATCTAATTATCCCAATGTCTTCTCTCTCTTCACCCCCAAATACCAAAGTGAGAAAAATCTCCATCATATTTCAAATCATTTTTTTACTCACTTTTCAGCTTTTTTCTTTGGATTAATATCCAAAATGCTATCACAGAAACCTTATCCCTTAATGATTTTTAAGTGCAAAGTACCCTTGAGTGGGGTAACATTTCAATTGATCAGCAGTCATCTTTTACTTTAGTCTGAATGGATGGCCTGAAGGGGATATTGAACCTGTATGGGTACCTGTGTTTCGGGGCCCTGAGTGCAGTGTGAGGGCATCACACACAGATTAAAAGAGATGCTACCCAGGGGAAAGCTGGGACAGAGAATGGAAAACAGGAGGCTCCAATGACATGACCTTCACCTCTCACAGCTTTGCTTTTGGACCCCCCTGCCTCGAATCCCTAGAGCAGGGGTCAACACAAACTGAACAGGCATGGAGGGAGTTGAAGTCAGCAAAGACTTCTTTATCTCCACAGAGGAGAGTGGCTTTTGTCTTATTGAACGAAAAGGACCCCGGGAGGGGGGCATTGAGGGCTCTGCTGGAACCATGTACCCTAAAGACAGCTCAGAGAGCAAAACTGAAGCTGAAAACTGAACTATAACTGTGACCACCTGTGTCTCTTTCACCTTGCCCCTCTCTGCTATTGACTGCTGCTGTGTCCGTGCAAAGAAAGGACACCACAGAGCAGTCAGAAAAATCAGAGGACACCACTTCAACAATTATCCAAAAATAGGACAGGGACACCTATCTGCCTGCATTTGGACGTGTTAGGTCACTCAGCTTGGCTGCACGGCTGGAGAAGTCATTTTGCCATTATAGGAAAAGGTAGGGGTGGGGAATGATGAGAGAAAGGAAGAGACGTGACTCAGAGTGAGAAACAGCACGTAGCCAAGGGCAAATACTTCTCTCAGACATAAATGGATCAGGAAGAGAAGAGAGCAACAGGTCATCTTTGGAGCATTCTTTTCTTTGCCTGCCTCCCAGTCACTTGTCACTGAGCACCGACCAGTAACAAAAGGGGAGAGAAGGACAGAAAGCAGGTCCTGCTTCTCTGACTAAATGGAACATCAGTTCCAGCCAACTGCTGTCTCAGCTAACTGGGACAGTGAACAAGGAGTCAATTGGAAAGTTGAAGGGATGAGCATGCCATTTCTCAGGGAGGCAAATGGCAAAGATTAGCACACTTACACTACTGGGGAGGAAAGTGATTGATCCTGTGTGGATCATCTAACTGGGAAAATTCAGATCTCAGTACCAACAACAAAAAGAGCAGGTGCATTTGTGGAGCACTGATGACCTGCTGGACACTTATTTAATCTGCACGGCAACCCTATGACGGGGCTGGGGGGGTGGGGGGTGGTTTACATCCCCACATCTCAGATGATAAAACTGATGCTCTGAAGTGGAGGATGTTACCCAAGATCACACTAGGAGCTGGGATTTAAGCAAAGACAATCTGTCACCAGAGTCTACATGCTTAATCACTGTGGCGCTCATTTTCTAACTTTCCCTAGGATTTGTGCCCGAGACTTGTTCTCCCTTCCAGCCCAAATCTTTTTTGTAATCATTCAATCATACCTCCTTCCCTGTATCTGAAAAGTATCTTGTTTTTATTCTCCCATCAATGAGGCCAATTCCTTGACTCAGAAGTAAGACTTCTCCCATGCTGGCATCTGGGCTCCCTGACCCTCCTCACTCTGCATTTCTAGTCCCTGAGTCCCTCCCCTAAATTTCCGGGCACATCCTCTCTTTCTTTCCCTTTACCATCTCAGTTCTAGACCTTATATATTGCAGCTAATGTCAGAAAAGTATTTTACAAATGCTAATACTCCTATTTTTTAAATAAATTTCATAAAAATTTCACTACCATCACAGTCTTCTCTAATATGTATCACAAGGACAATAATATTTCTCCTCATGACTGACACTTTGGTGCAGAAAATATTAATAATTGTACTAATACTTTCTGTTTAGATTTAACATATCTCTTTCAAGATAGAATCTATATTTTATGCCTTTCTTCCTCTGGTTAGAAATGTATTTTCAGTCTATCTACCTTTTAATGTTTAATCCATTATTGTCAGTTATGTTATCTTGGAAATTCCAAGAAAATCCATTTATGAATTTTTTTTTCACTGTAGAATAATTCAATCATGATAAAACTTTAAAAACAGGGCTGGATTGCCATATACAATCATATTAATGGCTTAGTTGTGTATTACCACACTGCTTTTCCACAGGTGTGTATAATTTAGAATTGCAACAGCAGTGTGTGTGAGAGATAGTTTCGCTACATGAAATCAGTATTGCTATGTATATATCAGTAAGATTTAATATATATGTAATTTTACTAAGTTATTAGGTGGTATTATAGAACAATGCTATAGTATCCCATTTTACATATATAAAAGTTTAATGAGCATTTTTCTATAGTGATAATGAATACTGTGATTCCTATACTTATCTTTTACTCTAATTTTTCAATTACATGTAATACAGTAATGCTGTGCTTTGCAGTAGTGATTATGATGGACTCCTGTTGAAGAGTCAATAGTCAGCAATCAGAAGTGATGGGTCCCAACTGAAGGCTTGTTCAAATGCAGAAACAACACCAAGAGGCTAACCTGTAGAAATATTGATGGATACTATCAAGGCCTCTTTCAAATGCAAAAGACCATGAGGCTTGCCTGTGTGAACACTACAACGCCAGCTCCTTTGTCCCATAAGCAGGAAAACGGAAGGTGGGAGTGATCCCAGATGGATTTAGAGGAAGGATTAAAACTCAGACTAAAGAATATGGAGGAAGATACTTTTCCAATGCCTTTTTCAATTAACATAGATTTTGCTCCGTGATCTACCCCAAACCATATATAAGCTCCTAAGCTAACACACCAAAATGGGTTTTCCTACTATCTGACCCCCTTCTGCATGGCAGAAATTCTATCTCTTCTCACTTAAATAAATCCTACTCAGTTTGTTCTTCCCTTCTGTGATTGCCATGGATTTTATTTTTCAAATTTGTAAGACAAGAACCCAGAAGGAAATTGGCTGGGTTCCTGGGGTGTGCTGTGACATCAAGAACTGCAACACATTGATGATAGTAGCAAGAAAAGTCCAGTGTTATAGGCTGCGACACTTGAGGCTGATGTCCGTGGATATCGCCTGGTGTGTGTAGCTGTTAACACTAAAGCGGCTATTTCAGCTGCAAAAATCTGCAGCTAGCACAAACTCTAACCACCAATAGAAGCGGTGAATCCAACCTCATCTCAAAACTCCAGTTTCACTATCATCAGGCAAGATTATACTTTCCAACATTGTCAATGACTAGCCCAGATCCATGCACCCTTCTCTTTTTCTCTTTCTCCTCATCCCCATTCTCACCCATTCCTACAAATTTAATATGTTAGATGGCTTTGAAAGAGCTTTTACAATACTTTGCTATCAGATAAAGTAAACTAATTGAACCCCATAATGTGATTTCTTTAGAACTTTGTCTTAAAGTATCTAACAAAGGTTAATATTTTTTTTCTAATTCAAGTTTATAAGCTACCACATACAAAAATTTTTTAAAAATCACCAAATGAATATTTCTACAATAGTAAATAGGTTTTACACACATTCTCTCACAAAGTGATAGCTGTAAACCAACCAATATCAAAAAAGAGAAGAATATTTAACGTAGGAAATGACAACACTGAAATACATGAAAAGATGCATAAGATGCATCCAACCCTTTCTCTCCAGGTTGTTACCAGGTTTTTGAGGCGGCCTCAGGTATAGCACATATTAGAGTTAGATGTCACATGCTGCACATGCAGGGGTCCTACAGGAGAGAGAATGAGATGGGGTATTGAAAGAGGACAGAAGCAAAGCACTGAATATAAAACCAGAAAATTATGTTATCATCCAGAGAAACACATGAGCAATCAACTGAATCACTCATACACATTTTATTTAGACAAGAGAAAGATCCTATGATTACTAAATATTTGAAAATGAAACCCCTGAAAAAGCAACAGAGTTGTTGGCATTATTTGTTGCAGATGTTGCTGAAGGATAACATGAAACATGAAAAAGTGCAAAGAATGGACTTTTTTAGAGAGAGAGAGAGAGAGAGAGAGGGAAAAGAGAGAGAGAATTTTCTTTTAATATTTATTTTTTAGTTTTCGGCGGACACAACATCTTTGTTTGTATGTGGTGCTGAGGATCAAACCTGGGCCGCCCGCATGCCAGGCGAGCGCGCCACCACTTGAGCCACATCCCCAGCCCAAGAATGGATTTTATTAAAACTATTCTTTTCCTCCCTAAGGGGAGAGAAAGCCCATTAGTGTAGGCATACATGTGCATACACACACACACACACACACACACATACACACACACGCATGGCATGCACACACAAACATTGTAACAAAAGTATATTCAAATAAGAGGGAAAAGTAAAAAGAATACTGTGAAATAATTTTCCTGGAAGAACTTTGGCAATGGCCAGCAGTAATCTACCTGGGACAGATACAGTGCAGCCCATGCTCTATGCTACACAATGAACTAAGGATTGATTCAAAGATTTCCATGAAGAAAAGTTCAGAATTGAAAAGGAAAATCTCTCAGCCCTGAAGTTTGCAATGAAGTTCACAAAGCATGAGACTCTTCAAGGTGCAGGATGGGTTTGGGCTACTTTGAAGCAGTCTGCAAGAAATTACTTTGTGGTCTTAAAAAAATTAGTTGATGCTGCCTAAACTCTTTGGATGACAAATACTTTTTAAGTATGGCTAATGGGAATATTCAATATAGTTCAGGCCCTTTTGTATATTAAAAAAAAAAAAACAGCTTGGCTGCTGCCCAGTCTGTAATTCCTGATTTCACATTCCAAGAAGACTTCACTTTATAGAAATGGAAAGAACTTCCAGTTCCCTGCAAGCAACTTGGCCAACTTAACCTGTAGGGTTTCCCCCTGTAAATGATGCTTCCTTCAATTTGCTTACAAATACTTTAATGGTAGGTTATTTCCTGTTGTTGAGTGGAATTCCCTCTAAGTCATCCAGGCTGCAGTTATTTTTTGTCCATAATATGAAGACCCTTTTATGTGTGTTTTAGTGAGTTTTCTCCCCTTCATCCATGGTTCTTATGTAGAAGAGTGGCGTTTGCTGCCATAACTTCTGCCTTTTTAAACTCCTTTCAGTTTAAAGTTTTCAAGTTTCCTGTACATCACTGCTTCTCAACGATAACATGCATATGAATAACCCTGGGGATCTTGCTAAAAGATCAAGCTGAAATCAGTAAATCTGGGATTGTCCCTGAGAGTCTGTATTTCTAACAAGTTCTCAAGTGATGCCAAGGCTGCAAGTCCCTGAGCTGCCCTTTGAGGCTGTAACAGGGCCCTAGTAATTAGCTTGAGTCAGACATGGAAAGAGAGAAGATGAGAGAGAAGAGCAGATCCTGACAGTATTCATTTGTTTGGTTGGACTTATAAAAAGACTGAGCAGGCTGTTCAAAAACTCCAGTTCCTGGGAGTGGGGCTGGGGCTCATTTGTAAAGTACTTGCCTAGCCCACGTGAGGCGCTGGGTTCAATCCTCAGCATCACATAAATAAGTAAAATAAAGGAATTGTGTTCATCTACAACTAAAACTCTATATATTAAAAAAAAAAAAACCCTCCAGTTCCTTACACCTGCTTTAGAACACATTCACATTCCCTCTGAAGTAAGCAGAATCCATTGCAGGTAAAAACCAGTAGTGCAGAATTGCACCCTAGCCTCTAGGATGAACAAAAGCTGACCTTGCAAAGGCATATTTTCTCTGGAAATAGTGAAAAAATCCACTTCTATATACTTTTTAAAGAGTGAAATGCCTCATGATTAAGCATCATTGCTGAATAAAGTAGTATAGAGATAAATTTCCCTTAGGTCAGATCAACTCCTGGTAAATCGTTTATTTACTAGGGAAAGGACCAAAAGGAAAGAGAATTTCCTTTGTTAAATAATGGAGCTCTGACTTCAAGCCAGATGGGTTACAAAACAAAAGGCTTTTGTAGAGGACTCCTCCCAAATATTTACATTAGCTTAAGAACAATATAGAAGTATATGTAATATCTCCTTACAATTTTGTGGTAATATTCAGGAACTCATGTAGTTTTTATTCTTTATCATTTCATTATGGTCAAAGTGGAATTTTTAAATTGAATTATTTGTTTAAAAAGTGTTTTTTTTTTTTTAACATGCTATTAAAAGTTCTGCTAGTATACTATAAAATAGAGTATATCTCAGATACTAATTTAATTATACTGTATTATATTACAATACATTATATCATATATTACATTATGTTTTGTTCTCCTGTTAGATTTGAGAGTCATAGATTGGATAGCATTTATGGGGTATCCATATTTTTAAAGGGTATCACATATATTTTGCTGAAATAGGAATAAATGCAGTTGCTATTGCATATATAAATATTCTACATCTCTCAACCAGATGTAATATATTAATTTGCTACATCTCTTATTACCATTTTTTCTAAAAATTGCCATGCCCAAGGCTTACTTATAGTATCTTCAATCTTCTCTTGCATAAAACTATAATTTTTATTTTTATTATTGATATAAATCTACTCAGATGAAAGAATGAGTCAAATATTTATTTTTCTCTCCTTTCATGCTTTCTAAATACATTGCCCTTTGATGACATTAGTATTTGGCTTTAAGTTTGGTCTAAGACTTCCCATCTTAAAGAGTGGTAGAAATCTTTGGGAAGGGCTATTATACTCCAGTTATTAAAATAGATTAAGTAGAGAACCCAATCTCATGGCAGCTCGTTTGATTTATTTTATGTCATCAGGATGAGATCATGAATTGAATCTTGGATTTTGTATGGACTTCAAGCACAAATATAAGAACTCAATGAAATTTAGGTTGCCTTCCATTTAGCATTTTCCCTGTATTTGGATTTTCTTTTATGTTGATAAGTAAAATCGCTTCTACTATTTTATATTAAATGGAATTTGTGAAAGAAACCAGTTATCTCAAAGAATAAAAATTTGCAGACTAAAAAAGCGAGGCTGTAAATCTTGAGATCCTACTTTTAGAAAAACAAAATTTGCTAGATTTTCAAAGATAGTAATGAGTTTCATCAACCTTAGTTCTAAATCCAGAATGATTGCAGAACAATAGCTACGATGACACTTCATAGCACCTGTGCCAATACGAATGGTGCAGGAAGATTCTGCCACTGGGCATTTGTTTCTCAGTCCTGGTGTCAGTCAGTGTCCCTATCTCACAGCAGCTCGTTTGATTTCTTTTATGTCATTAGGATGAGATTTAATTTCAAACTGAAGAAGCCAGAGAAAGACTGCAGCACTTTCTGTGGCAGTATTCAATTTTGTCCTGGGACATTCACCTGTGCTCTGCCAATTCATCTTTAAAAGGCAGGGAGGGGAAATAATACATTTGAAACAATAATTTTAGTCAGAAAATACTGAACTACAGAAGTTAACACTCAAAAGTTTCGCTCTCAGCTAACCTGAACCAAACACTAGTTTAGGCTTCACCAAGCAAGACTTGTAAAGGAATGGCTAGTTTTTAAAATGTAGGATAAATTGTCACCTGTCTTGAAAAATCACCTTGCGCTTTAAGGCCAGACAATGGATGGGTGACCTTTATGAGCCCTCCTTGATGCCCTCTGTCAAGCATCATATTAGGGAATCTTCAAATACAAGTTTAAATTTTAGATCAGGATTATTTAGTTTAAAGGAAAGTATTTAAGGTATATCAAAAATTAGATTAAAATTGAAAATCAAAGCCAAAACCAATCTCTAATGATCACTCACCTTTGATATAGGTTTGAGCTCTTCACACTTTGCCTCATTCACACCCTTGCCATCTTTCAACACTGGTGGCAATTTTTTTCCCTACCCTTTGACTTAGGCTGGGCCACGTGGCTAGTGCTGGCCAAGGGAACATAGCAAAGTGACAGTGTAGCATTCCAATTCTAGGCTTTTAGACACCTTGAATATTTTTTCTTGTCCCTTGTGCCTTGGCTAGTCTTGGAGCATGAGCGGAACATTACCTATGCTTGCTTGGCCAAGAAGGATGAAGGACATAGAGAACAGTGAGCAGTGGAGCTCCTCCAGCCAAAGTCAGTCAAACTTCCATCCACTCAACCCATAGAGAAGAGAGAAGAAATGATGGTTGTTTAAAGCTACTGAGTTTGGTAGTCGTTTGTTTATTAAGTATTACTATAACAATAATTGATTGATGTAGCCTAAAATTTAGTTTTCTATATGCGATAAACATACAATGACAAAAAAACACATTGGTTCATTTCAACTTTCATTTTCAACTAGCTGTTGTGATATATCATGTAGGCAGGGCTATGAGGCCACATCTGGATTATTGGCCTCATGATCTTGTGACATACTCCACCAATTTTCATGAGGAGACTAAAAAGGATTTCACTTTCTACATAGGATTTGCTACTTGAAGTCTTCCAAAGAATTTATTTTATTACAAACACAAGAATTTCAACCAGTCAGATTGACTTGGAATTAAAAAACAAAAGATTTGATAAGAAAATTATAAACTAAGACAAGGAAAGCTAGAGGATGAACATCTTATTCCATTACCAGTATTTTGAGTTAATTGGAAGGATAAAAAGTCTTAATGCAATGCTATCAGTGAAGTAAATATTGACAAAAGTTCTAAAATTATATATTTGGAATTTGAGTTCAAGATTGACTATAATTCAGAAACACTACATAGATCCTAGAGATGTTACTGGCAGAATTTGGGCAGGATTTGGTTAGAAGGAAACTAAGGAAGGGTCCTACTTTTGAATAATTTACTGATGTCCTTTTCTGATTGTCCCTGGAGCTTTCCCCTTCCCCACCCACACTTGCACATGAGAGAAGAATTATTATAGCCGAAAAAGGCTCCTCTCCAATCCCAAAGTCTTGATCCTGGGGATTGATGGCACATATTGTTGGGAGATGGAAGAACAGGCTACCTACTAAAGGAAAATAAACATGGGAAGAAAGCAAAGCAATTTTAACAAGTGTGTGCCTGTAAGCAAGGTTCCAAATAATTTAGAAGGCTCAGAGAATGAAGATACTAATGACTCAGTTGTAGTCAGCTTTCGTGATGCGGTGACCAAAAGACCTGACAAGAACAATTAGAGAAGAAGTTTGGGGCTCACAGTTTCAGAGGTCTTAGTCCATAGACTGCCAAGCTCCATTCTTTGGGACAAGAGGAGAGGCAGAAATCATAGTGAAAAAGTCTGACGAAGGAAAGCGACTCAGGACATGGAGCCAGGAAGCAGAGGGAGAGACTCCCCTCACCAAGGACAAAATATATATCCGAAACGCACGCACCCAGTGATCCACCTCCTCCAGCCCCACCCTGCCTGCCTACAGTTAACCATCCAGTTAATCCCTATCAGTGGATTAATGCACTGATTAGGTTAAGAATCTCATAACCCAATCATTTCATCTCTAAGCTTTCTTGCATTGTCTCACACATAAGCTTTTGGGGGGATACCTCATATCTAATTTCTGGATAAGTTCCACTCAAGTAGCAACACTCTAAAGTTTCTCTGTACCACAGCAGTTCTTAGGGATTGGCTGCTCTCTGTAACACACTTGCCATGGGAGTCTCCATGATACTGCATCAGATCTGCCCACCCAGGTTCATCAGATTTCCACAGAGCCCCAAACAAGAGGCAGGGGGACCAAGAAAGCATCTCTGGTCCTGTGTTAGTCTGCGTTTCATCACTGTAACAAACACCTGGGATAATCAACCTATAAAGAGAAAAGGTTTAGTTTGGCTCACTAATTTGGAGATTTCCATCCCTGATTATTTGGCCCCATTGCTTTTGAGCCTGTGGCAAGCAGCACATCATGGTGAGAGACTTAGCAGAGCCAAACTAGTTAACTGATGACCAAGGGTGGGGGGAGAGAGAGAGAGAGAGAGAGAGAGAGAGAGAGAGAGAGAGACTGGGATAGCACGATTCTTTTCAAGGGCATACCCCAAAGACCTAAAGGCCTCCCACTAGTCCCCACCTCTTAAAGTTTCTACCACCTCCCAGGAGCACCACCCTGGGGACTATGCCTTTTTCACATGGGCCTTTGTAGGACACTAGTTCCAAACTATAGCAGAGTCCAAAGGACATATCAAAGAAGCATGAAGGACAATATTTTGGTCTCCAAATGAACTAATGTCTCAGAATAGACAAGTTGAAGTGCTTATTAGTAGATGCCAAGATGCAGAGTGAAATAGGAAACTCTCCTCCACAGACCCATCCTGAGATCCCTGGGCATTTCATAAGTCCCTGGAATTTAGATGTGATGCTGACAAAATGGAAGAAACTGGGAATTGACTGAGATGAAGATTCTGAAAGAATGAGGATATGGAAAAGAAAGCAGATTCTGTTATAGAAACAGAGAGTTGCAGTCATAAAGAACTTTTAGAACATCTATGATGTTTTCTATTAAGAAAACTCTAAAGCAAGTCAGCAATAAGGCAAGCCAAGCAAGGTGGCACACGCCTGTAATCCCAGCAGCTCAGGAAGCTGAAGCAGGAGGGTCACAAGTTCAAAGCCAGCCTCAGCAAAAGCGAGGCACTTAGCAACTCAGTGAGACCCTGTCTCTAAATAAAATACAAAATAGGGCTGGGTATGTGGCTCAGTGGTCGAGTGCCTCTGAGTTCAATCCCTGATACTCCCCTAAAGAAAAGAAAGAAGGCAAAATGATTGTGTCTGATCAGACTTAATGGTAGGTGTTCCTCCTACTATTTGCTATATTTTGGATGGTTAAACTATTTTATGATTTAAAATACTGTGAAATACATGTTTAGTCATGTCCTAAATTTGTGGACTTAAATGTGTTCCCTTATCCCTAGCATTTATCATAATTAGGGTAGTAATCTCAGTGCTTTA
The DNA here is from genome assembly GCF_047511675.1 of Marmota flaviventris. Taxonomy (NCBI): domain Eukaryota; kingdom Metazoa; phylum Chordata; class Mammalia; order Rodentia; family Sciuridae; genus Marmota; species Marmota flaviventris. The sequence goes on from NC_092498.1 coordinate 44,033,037, forward strand.
ACTGTATCATCTCATTAAAAAATGCTCATAGTGCCCCAATGAGTAGAAATCAATGACATTTTCCATTTTAAATAAGAAAAATTAAGCTAGCTTAAAGAAATTGTATGGAAATAGTATACTCTAGGCATCTTGATCAGAAGACTTTTAAAAAATATATAGTAATAGTTGTTTGCATGTTTTTTGAAGAAAATAAATTGAAAAATATTTAAAATACTCAAAATGGGAGGGCCCAACCAAAGGAAGAATTTATTTGTGCCTTCAAACCAGACAGGGGTAGGAAGAGCTCAGGTGATGTGGGAACTCTTCTGTGAGAAAGCCATTACTCTCCGTATATACAATGGTGAGATATGGGAAGAAGGCCTCTGTGGAATTGGTGGATGGGGGTAAAAGAGGAACAGCTGTATGAGGGGGTGATGGTGATAAATAGAATGAATATTCAGCTGAACACAGAAATTATAAAAATATCGACCCATTTATGCACTTGTGTGTAAACAGTCAATTTTCTGACATGTACTCCCTGCCCTTCTCCTGAGGGAGCCCAACTTCCTGATGATTCAGCAACTAACCAGAGTATTCTAAGGCAAGCCCCAGTGCTACCTTAGATTGGTGACCAGCTTTGCCATACTGGTTGTTAAAAAATAAGATTTACATCACACCTAGACATAACCTGTATTATAATCCACACTACAATCCCTTTCTGGCTGGACACAGTGGTGCACTCCTATAATCCCAGCAACTCGGAGGCTGAGGTAGGAGGCTCTCACTGACAAAGACATGTTTGGGGGTAAGGGGGGGTCACAGGATTCTGAGTGTTGGGAAGTGCTGAAAAGATGCCTGCTTCCTAAAACCATTGATAGCAGTGTAAGTGGTCAGAACTTAGGCTTCAATCCTAAAGTGAGAATGAGACGAAGCTAGCTGAGATATGAAAAGAACCATGATAGTAGGAATGGGAAGAGGAAACAAGGCCAATAGAAGGGAACAAGGAGCAGGAAACGAGAGGAAAAACAGAAGTAACTAAATTCACCATTTTGCCACAAGCCAGCTCTGACTAGCCTACTTAAAGAGTCCCGTGTCCCAGAAGTTAACAGGTTGTATCAGTTATTTATCCACTTCAAAATGTTCCATTATTCAACAAAACTTCTTAGGAACAAATACTTTCAGTTGTATGTAAACCTTAGCTTTTTCATCTCTCAGATGGTTGGCTTAGATAACTGGGTCCTATTTCTTTTTCTTTATTTCTAACCACATATAATCCGTGAGCTGACTTTTAATTCTGCTTCTGAAAAGAAAAAAGAAAAAAAAGGGGGAAAATGAGTTGCCATCTACCCATTTTAGTAAATGATTCGGAGAAAGTTATTGACTTGCCTCCAAGCCTAGTTGTCTGTGTGGGTATCAAAGAAAAAAATTGTTTACATCCTCTATTCATTTCAAATCTTGTACCTATGCTAACAAAGTTCTTCATCTTTATTTTTCATGAAGTTGGAACTCTCTCCAAGTCAGCTATTATATCCAGAACAGGATGTGTTTCTTTTGGGTGCCAGCTTCTTGTTGAGGCAGGTTACTTAAACAGTGTGTGATTTTTCCATTCATTAGGAATTCATTTTGGCATTGACAATGCTTCACTGATCCTTATGATTACATGTGCTGCTGTTGATTCTATTGACTTGGGCTTCCCTAGCAAAGCTGCTTTCCCTCTGCCCAGTACTGGTTAAGCATTCACTCAAGGGCCTCCCCAGAAAGTCCTTTCCTTGCTGGAATGCAGGACGAGCTCTCTCTGCATTCCTGTTGACTTTTTCATTTAAGATTACTCATCATAGCTGAAAACTGAATAACAATAGATGGGAAATGGTGTCCACATTTTTCCATAGAACAGAACCCAACTCTTTGCAGCACTCATTTATAAAAGAATATTTACACACAAACAGCAATCTTTGAACAATCTTCAGAGGTGAGCTAGGTACTTCGTAACACATTGAACTAGCTGCAATCCTTTGGGAACACACCATTCGTTCAAAGAATTAAGAAAGGCAATTTGGAAGAAATGTAACTAAGAAAACTCAATTTTTAGAACAGCTTTTGTCTTCTAAAAGTGGATAGCCGGCACAAAGTCTTCCAACGGTTGTGACATTGACATTTTCTTTGCCATTCCAAGTTAAAACTGATCCTTTTTTTTCTTTTTTAACAAAACTTAATGCTAATTACCCTGACTTGATCAGTGCATGGCGTATGTATGTGTTGAATTGTCACACTGTGCCCCATTAATGTGTATAATTGTTATATGTTTAACAAAATAATTAATTCAAAAAATGGATTGCCTTTTTGCTATCAACAATAGCCTGTCCTTTATAGTTCCCTCATCTTTATGTCTTCTTTCCAACTAGATAATTAATATTTTTAGTGTTCCATTTTCTATTCCTTCTTCTCATCTCCTCTTTCCAATTTCATATTCCCCTTTCTGGACAGCCAGTATTTTAAATTTAACCTGTGAGACTTCATGGGTACCTCAGTTTTTTATTTCAAGTTTTTGCATATGGATCCTTAGGTAAAACACCCTTTCCTTTGATTAGTGAATTTTCTGAATGCTTATAGTAAAAAAAGTAAAATCACTGATCACTATTTAATTTTTCTTGTGCTGCTTTTTAATAAAGTAAAAAAGAGGGATCCCAAATTCAAAAACCGACATTTTAATTGCTAATACTTAAAAAAAAAATCTAGTCACTTTGTAGAAAAATCAAATCTCTGCTTACATCCAAGCACATTTTTAAAAGTAAACCCTCCTTAGTATTAAACTTGAGGCTCTAATTAAATTTTTCTACAAATGTAACTATTCAATATGTTTAATAAATATGGCATAACCTGTTAGTATGAATATCTTTTGTTCCAGAAAAGATCAGTAATAAAATTATAGCAAAGTTAAACATTTCCACTATTTTCGAAGAGTTCGGAAGAAGCGAATGAGAAACGTTCAATTTTGCGTGCCTGCATCTGTCTCCAAGTTTCCATCCACACAGACTGGATGTCACCAAAAGCATACCTCACACAGGCACCCACACAGATTCCTTCCTCGTGTTTAGATGTGAAATGTACCTAAAGGCTCTGAGCCTTTTTTCATCTCTTCTTCTGTGAAAAAGGATAACAAAAGTGTCTTAGAAGGCAATGAAACATGGGTGAGGGGAAAAAATTTTAGCACAGGGCAAAACACAATCTGCCGCCCGGTTGCTCATACAGGGCATCTCTAGATTACTGGGCTCCTCCACCCCTGCTGAGATGATGCACGGCGAAAATATTCGCCCTCCCCAGGATGCCTCTCCGCGGTTCATAGCTGGGAAAATGTTGCCCCAGGTCTAAAATATCTGCCCAAACAGCCTGGCGCGGGTGAAAGGCTTTCTCACTTGCTCTGGGCTAGCTGTGGGCGCTCCCCGCCCTCTGCTGCCAGAACTTTGGGGATGTGCCTAGACCCAGCGCAGCGCACGTCCCGGCCAACTGCGAACAGAACAAACCCCTGGCGGGCAGCCAGGAGGCTCCCTCCCAGCCACCGCCCCCCGCCAGCGCCTTTTTCCCCCCCATACAATACAAGATCTTCCTTCCTTAGTTCCCTTAAATTACAGCCCAGGGAAACCTCCTCACAGCCTGCAATCCAGCCACGCGGCAGCATGTCGGGGGGCAAATACGTAGACTCCGAGGTAGGCTTGGGTGTGGGCGCGCCGGCCCTGGGTGCGCGTGGAGTGCCTGCTTCTACTATCTCCCACTCCAAATATTCCGGCTGCTTTTCTCGCCCTAGCCCTCTCCACTTCGGAGCACTCCTCTCTGGTTGGCACCGCCAAGGAATGGGCCTGGGCGGGGAGGTGAAAAGAAGCCAGGAATGTTTTATATTTTCCTATTGGGGAGGGCATCAAGGGAGCCCCTGAGTAAGGAGACCACGGAAAGGGGGGTCGAGGTCCTGAAGTTGGATCTGCCGGCCGAAGGCAGGTTCCCGGATGGGTCCAGGGTGCTCCCTTGACACGGGGCCCCAGAAATCTATCCGCTACGGTGTGGAAGGCGGGGAACTGGAGCGCAGGGTTGGGGGTCATTTACCCTTAGTTCTTAGGACAGTCCCTGCCAGGCGTCTGGACCGGCTGGCCGGGGAGGAGACGCGCGGGCGCACGAGTGTTTGCGATTTCCTAAGTTCTTGGGCCATCTCAAGAACTCTTTCCCTATCTCCAAGGCTGCAGAGGTGTGCAGAGGTGCACATTGCGGGTGGGAAGAATCTCCCTTCCCCCAGCTACCCCCACCCGCAGTCGTCTCTCCGCGCTCCGGCTCAGCCTGGGTGTGAAGACCACGTTTTCCCAAACGCAGCCTCTGTTCAGCTACCCACCGGCAGCCTGGAAGGGACCTGAGGGTGGGTCGGGTCAGTCGTGCAGGTGAGATAGAGTTGTAGGGAGTTTAGGGGGTTTGGCATATGGTTCTTCCCAGAGGTAGGTGTATGCGGGATTTTTACCATCGCGGAAGTGGGGTGGGGTAGCCATGGAGATACAAAGTAGAGAGAGGGGTGAGGAACGGCGGCAGGTGCGAGGGGGACGCAGCCAAGAAGCATCGAATGTGGGACACTTCAGGAGATTCAGTTGGATCTTAGGGATAAAGCTGGAAGGGGTTATGGGGGCAGGGGTAGTGGGCCCGGGACAGGAAAATGGAGCAGGTGAAGTACTAGGGGCGAGGGTGGAGTGGCTGAAAAAGGGTCAGAAGAAAAGGTAGACGTCCTCTCCGGTGGTCCCCACGGGTTCCGCAGGCAGGGCGGGCGCAGGCCGGGGCTCGCCCTGACCCCTGGTGGCGGGCGGGGGAGGCAGGCGCTCCCTGCCTGGTACCGAGGGGTGTGGTGTCCTCTCCTCGATCCTCTTAAAAAGCTTGCAGTGCGCAGGAGTTTTCTGTGAGCGAAGCAGTAGCTGTTCAAGCGGTTAGTTCGATTTTGAGCTCGAGTTTTGCTCCGCCGCCAGGCTGACTTCTGACGTTTGTTTTTCCTTTTGATTTTTTTTCTTCCAATCGCGGTTGCCACCCTCCCCCTTCTGGCCCTCCGCAGGGACATCTCTACACTGTTCCCATCCGGGAGCAGGGCAACATCTACAAGCCCAACAACAAGGCCATGGCAGACGAGATGAACGAGAAGCAAGTGTACGACGCGCACACCAAGGAGATCGACCTGGTCAACCGCGACCCCAAGCATCTCAACGACGACGTGGTCAAGGTAAGTCCAGTTGGCCAGAGACTATGCGATGTGCCCGCGGGAGGCCGCTGTCAAGGGCCCACTGCCCTTCTCTGGCAAGCAGCTGTGCATCCTTCTCTAACTTACACACACACACACACACACACACACACACACCGTTTTCTGGGCTTGGTTTGTGGGAACTCCTGTGGTCCTCAGAAATGTCACATCTCCCTCCTTCCTCCTGCTGGTTAGTTCAGTTGGAATTTAGCTAAAAGGAGTTTTGTAGGAGTTCGCGTAACTACACATTTCTCCTGACAAATAAACCTCCTGACCTCAATCACAGAGGGGCCCACACTTCTTGGTAGGGGAGGATGATTGGACTGCATTCTCAGGTTGAAATTCTAATGATGAGTCCCCTTTGCACATTGAATTAAAGCAATAAAATAATTGTGCCAAAGGCAAGAGTCAGAATGGGCATGTTCCTCCAGCTAAAATAACCTGAACTGATTCTCTTAAAAATAAAAATAAAAAATGATAGAAATGCTGAGGACTGACAAAAGTTATATATTTATAAATTTTATGTGATATTGTATGTACATATGAAAGATATGGTAACTAGGAATTTTAACTAGAAAGATATTCTAAATAGAAGAAAGTGGCACTTGTGCAGAAGTAATCCAGTTTATAAAACCAAAAATAATGCCCACCTCTTGATTTTGCCTCTGGATACTTCTAGTTAGGTGTGAAAAGTTGCCTCTTCAGTGATGACCTGGGTCAGCCTGCCCTGAGCTAGCAGGACGTTTGAATTATGGTTCCTTGTTATACTTTCAGGATGTGCTTGGTGGCATTGAAAATAGATTAATTGTCTGGATTATTGGCCAAACTTGAATCTGACACAGTGGTCAGTTTTTTATTATCATGATGTTATTCAACTTTGACCTTTTTAACAAATTCAGTGGGAGGAATTTATTGTCTGAACCCATTTGGATTGGGAAATCATGGATTTGAGCCATTCCTGGCAAAGGATTTCTTTGAGGGGCCAGGGAAGGCCAAGGAAAATCCTGGCCTCTAGGGAGAATATGAAGTTGAAGTTCTGAACAACCTCAGAGCAGCCAATGAGGTGGATGAGCAATTTCCACCCACCCACCTGCTTTCCATCTATGGATGGGAGGAGCCGCAGAGACTGTTCACAGTTATGAATAATGCATTTCAATAGGGGGAACAGTTTCATCTGTAACTGGAAGGAAAGTATAGCTGTCAGAATTGACTTGCTTGGCTTGCTGGTAGAGGAAAAAGGAAAATTGGAGCATTCACAGATTTTTCTATTAGCCAGATTATGGAGTTTTTGAGAGCCCCAGCAACAACAAAAGTACCTTATAAACTGGGAGTTAGAATTGCTAAAAACTTTTTGCTAATCACATTACCTTAAAGGGGAGAGGGCATTTTTCCTTTTTTTTTTTCCTTCTCCTGTAGCTTTGGACAAGAGGGAGAGTTGCCAGGAAAAGAGGCAGATTTGAGAAAGGGCTCTCTTCACTGGATCCTCCCTGTTGTTCCACTGCACTGTGAACGGGATTCCCTGGAGCAAACCAGCCTCGCGGGATGAGTCAGAGAGGCCAGCAGTGTGGATGTGGGTCTCCACACATAGCATGACTAAGTTGAGAAAGAAAGGCCCCACTGGGAAAAGAGGCTTCAACACAGATGGAAAAAAGGCATAACAGGCTTGGAGGAAATAGCGGTTTACAAAACAGCATTTCAAAAAGTAAGTGTGGAGATCCTCAAATTAAAGAAATTAAAAGAAGAGCTAAAGCAAGCTCCTGCTGGCCTAAAGAAACCAAACCCTGCCCACTTGCTCATAGAGCTAAGAGCAAAACAAGAAAGTCAGACAAGAAAAATCTACCTTGAGAAGAATTTGGCAGGATCACTAACTCAGATGCCCCACCTAGAAGGATTGACTTCAGAGAATGCCCTGCAGAGATACAGAGGCCACAGATGTAAACTAGGCCCAAACAGTGGGTGGTGGAAGGGGACCTACCTATACTTATGAAGACTTATGTTTTATAAAGTTTTATCTTTGAGTCCAAGCTCAAATGTAATGATAAAATAGGGAAGATCCTCTCCCTGTTACCATGATGGTAAATAATACATTTCCCTAAATTTTACTTTTGACATCAATTTCTTAAATAATAAATAATTATTCTTAATTATAAAGACATCTAAAACTTTACCATGAATAAATGGTAGTTCATAGCCTCACACAATGATAAAGAGACAGTATTGGTGGAATCTACTATTAAAAGTACCAACCAAGTAAGGAAAGTTCTGTTCTAGAAGCAAACAGCCTATAAAAACTGGTCTATCCAATAAGGTAGTTACCAGTCACTATGGCTATTTCAATTTGAATTTCACATATTAATATTAAGTGAAATGTAAAATTCAGTTCCTCAGTCATACTAGGTATATTTCAAGGGCTCAGTTTGTGAGTATAGAAGCATGGATGTATTACATTTCTCTATCAGTTGGTCACAAGATGTATAACATGTCATTCACCACAGAAAACTCTATTGGATAGTGTGTCCTACTAGAGTGTAACATACATTTTTAAAATGTCCCCATACTACGAAGTAACAACTCTAGATATAGAAGAAATGAAACCCGATATAAAATATAAAGAACAACATTGTGTTCTGTACATATTCGTTCAGTCCCGTAAAACAACTATTTAGGAAGGAAAAAAAAAACTTGTGAATGCTGTAAGTTTGTATTTCAAGAAGGTGCTAGAAATTAAATGAACAATTTATTTATTTATCTGCTAGAAATTAAAGAGTACAATTTATTTCCAATAAAATTATTTTATCTTCTAAGTTTGCTGCTCCACAGTATGATATACAAACATTTATCCAAAAATATTGTGATTGTGAATATTTTCTTAAATTTCCACTGATTGAAGTGGGAACAATCTCAGAGATTTCATTCTCTTCCTGAGATTTCTGGGTTTTGTTTTTGTTTTTGTTTTATGTTCACATTTTCTTTTCTGTATTCATTATGTACTTATTTGGAATTTCTTTTTTTTTTCTTTTTTTTTTAATTTTTTATTGTTGGCTGTTCAAAACATTACATAGTTCTTGATATATCATATTTCACAATTTGATTCAAGTGGGTTATGAGCTCCCATTTTTACCCCATATACAGATTGCAGAATCACATCAGTTAAGAAAATGGCTTCAAGTTGATGATTCTGATGTCACATTAATCATCAATAAATTTATTCATCAAACTGTTAGGCTATCTTATGGAATCTAGAGTATATGCTTTGCTACATGATTCCTAAAATAAAGCCCAACAATCGCAGTTATCACAGTTAGTGAAATGATACTCCCAATCACAATGATAAGTCTCTGCCAAATAACAATGGGTCCTTTAGTTTTGCCTTGACATAGCTAGATTTGAAATTTGATTAACCCAGGTTACCCTCTTCCACATTTTGTATTTTCACTTTCTTTTATAACTGGCATATTGTTTTATTAGATCTCGACACTAAACCTTCTCATTATCATTTTAGAAACAGACCAGAGACATACTACAATAAATCAAAAGTAAATAATACTGAATATTATGCAATATTCAGTATTGATATTCAGTGAATGGTATTGATAGTAAATGTTAGACCCTGCTGTGAACAGGGTAATGGGTGCAGAGAATGCACTGTAGATGGTTTAATGGAGGGGGCACAAAAGAGGTGCAATCTGAGTTGGGTTGTGGGGAATAGATGGAATGCAAATAGCTGAGCCAATCAGAAGACCCCATTCTAAGTGATCAAGGCATGGCGATAGGAATGTCACACACAGGGAAGTTTTGGTAACCCATTTTGATTGGAATTTGGGAATTTATGTGACAGAGGGGTAGGTGATAAAAATAAAAGGATTGATCCCGGACAAATGCCAGAGTACTGAAGCCAGTATTTATGGTGTTTGAACTTTCTCACATCAGATGTGAGAATCTCTAGAATACATTACGCCCAGGTTTGGCATGGTGAAGGTGGGCTTTTTGGAAGATGATGCTTATGAAGGCAAAGGATATGATGAAAGATAACCATTCTGGATAAGTAAAAGAGTCAAGATGTACAGATGGTCCCTGACTTACAATAATTCAACATGATTATTTGGCTTTCTAATGGTGTGAAAGCAACACACATTCAGTAGAAAGTGTACTTCGAATTTTGACCTTTTCCCAGGCTGGCAAAATGTAGTACAATGCTCTCTTGTGATATTGGGCGGTGGCAGTGAGCCACAGCTCCCAGTCAGCCATAAGACCACAAGGGGAAATGACAGATATTCTACAGTGTACTATGTGGCTTAAAAAAAAAAATGATACTTGGTAGGTTAGATGTGTTAAATGCATTTTAAACTTATGACACTTTGGACTTAAAATGGATTTATGGAACCCCATGGTAATTGGAGGACCATCTACAATTGTACCAGGGTCCAGATGTGAGATGAAAAGATTAGGGCATGCATTGAGGATTGAACCCTATAAGCATTTTAAGAATTTTAGGGAACATAGTGGTTATCAGTCTGGCCTCCAATTTCTCCTTTTTGACCTTAATAGAAGTTAAGAGCTAACGCAGCTTAAAATTTTAGCCATTTTTTTCAAATAGTTACTGCTCAAAACAGTTATTTCGAAGTATATCATGAAGGAAGAATAGACAAGACAATGTGATTGATTCATCATGGATTATTGTCATAGGGAGAAATTAGTTTTGATGAGTCTGAGATTAGCACTGAGACAAATCAGAACATCTGGGAGGAGGTCTTTGTTGAAAAATAAAAATATGTAACTTTATTTTATAAAGCTTGAATGTAATGATTCTTAAGTATACAGACAAAAAATATTCGTTTTTCTTTTTGTACGGGGGATTAAACCCAGAGATTCTTTACCACTTAGCTACATCTACAGTCCTTTTAGTTTCCTTTTTTGAGACAAGATCTCGCTAAATTACTTAGAGTTTCACTAAATTACTGAGGCTGACCTTGAACTTGTGATCCTCCTGTCTTAGCCTCCTGAGTTGCTGGGATTACAGGCATAAGGCACCATATCAGGTCCCCCAAAATATTCCTTAGCCATGGAGGAAGGGTGCATGCTATGCTACAAGGCAATCAGATCAGTTTTGGTTTTAACATAATAACCTAATGCCTCTATGTTTCCTTTCAACTGAAACATGTTCTACAGAATTTGGTGATTAATGTCAGCATTATCATCACTTATAAAATTATGTTTATCTTATATACTTATCCCCAAAGCATATGATTTAAAATATCAGATTGTATCAAAGTCCTTGGTACCATGTTAATATTCTCTTTTATTGGAATTGACATTGGTTTTGCTTGCTTGTTTGTTTGTTTAGGAGATAACTTCTCAAGATGGAAATTGATATTCTGTCACACAAGAAATCATGCATGGAATTCAGAATCCCTTGCCTATAAAATAGCATGGTCATCTTTGGTAGAAGATTGTTTTCACATTACTGAGCTAAGAATGACATTGCAATGGGGGACACATCATTCATTCTTAAGCATCAGACATGCTTTCAACTTTAATCAATAAGGACATGCATCCATGCTTATTAAAAGAAAAAAAAATTTCTCTATCTCTTAGCTCTGGAAAACAGTGAGGAACTAGCTCAATTTTGATTTTTAACTAAGTATAATTTCATACTATTTATTAGAATTTAAGACAAGGTACACCAAATGTCTTTCAATTATGAAAAGGTTCATGATGCAAGATATTCTTTCAGTTAACAGGCTGTTGGCTACATTTTAAGAGAGTTAAAATATGAACAGCTGCAATAGTGAGCAGCACCTGGAAAGTCCAGTAATTTCAAAAAGCCACCTGCTTATGCATCCTGCCCACTCAATTCCACAGAATAGCCAACACTTTCATACTCCAAATGAGACTGCTTTTTAGTTTGCCCTACTTTAAAAATAAGTTTTATATAATGAAATGCCAGAGACAGCTGGTCCCTGAGAGATGGGACTCCATGCACTGACCTGTGATCCTCTGGCCGGGGTTTGCAGTGGAGAAAGAGCAGAACTTAGAGGATGGTTTATGCCAGTAAACAAAGCAAAATAAGGAACCTCTATTATTTTAAACAATTTGCTCCTATTTTAGTTCTATAAAAATTGTAATTAAATTGTGGGAAACATTTCAGTTCCTTTAATATTTTCTCTTCCGTATTCAAATTTAGTCAATAATGACATGCATCCATGCTTATTAAAAGAAAAAAATACTTTTTCTTCTAATCAACCTTTTATCTTCCCGTTGACAATTTGAAATTTGCAGCCTTTTTAAACCCCATAACCTCTTTACAAACCCAAGAGGATTCTTAAATTTTTCTAGGAATCAGAATGGCCAAAGGAGTTTTAAAAAATATGGATTCAGGGGCCTACCCCAAATCTATTAGTTTGGAAGATCTAGAGTGGACTCTGATTATCTTTATTTTTCAGAGCTTCAAATGATCATTCATTAAATGATGACACTTAAGTGTAGTCATGTAGATTTAGAAATGATTGTACCAAGGTTGGTTTAAAGATACACACCCTGTGGATTCCACTCTAAGAGAACAGATGAGTCATATGGTAGAGATATAGCTGTATTCCCTGCCAGAACACGGTTTGAGGGTTGGACTATTTTAAATCCTCCAGAGAATTTTGAAACACCATGAAGGGTTCCCAAATCAATCTTGCTCAATGGTCCTCCATCTCTTAGGCCATTTGGGCTTAAAGCCAACTGCAGGCTTGAAGCCTCAGGGTGACTGAGGAGTAGGGTGGCCATATGTTCTAGGTTGTTCCATATAGGCACCAAGTAACTCCCATAGTGCCCCTTTCACATTCAGAAATGTCACAGTTTGGAAGAAAAAATAATGGTCACAAGTGGATTGGCAATGAATGACCTGTTACTGATTGTTGCACTTGGAGCACACCAGAAATCTCTACTCACACTCATTTTTAGAAAGAAGCTACAGAATTTCCATGTACCAGGCACCACATGCCTCTTTCTTCCCCACCTCATTCTCTAGTGCTACCCTCTCGGATGTTTCATCACAGCAATCAGGCTGTCTACTCTACCCTCCACCCTTAGTTTCTTTCCCTGAAACACAGGGTTAATAAGACTGACATCCTTCCATCTCATGTTTGTCAGCTACTCCATCAAAGATTAAAATGTTTAAAATAGTTTTAACTATTTTTTTTTCAGTGAGTCCAGGAAACATAAAATGGCATGCTTTCACATGAACCATTGTTCACGGTGGGGGAAGTGTTCTGTCTTAAAGGAAATCTGCATGATCCATGTACTATGCAACTACCAAGGGAATTAGTTGGTAGAACAGATTTACACCTGCACAGAATACATATTTCCTGCCTCTCACAGGAAACGTGTTGATGGTTCAGATATAAAATACATCTTGTTTTCTTTATTGAATCTTGAGATGTTGTCTCTTGTTTGGTCATTATTTCATGACAGGGAAGTAAATATTCCAAAATACACAACCAACCAAGTTTTCCCTTAACCATTGTTAGCTGTTTTGGCAATTAAGAGCCAGGCATTTTTAATTTTTGAGGTGGTTTAAGTGAATTTTGATGGCAACTAAATATGCTTAATATTCTATTTCATAGCAATTTAAAAGTTAAACTTTTAAAAGCTGAATTTCATTCAGTATATAAACCTTTTCTGATCCAAGTAAGGCCTTTGCAATACAGATGGACATTGATGGATTTTATGTAAAATGATAAATGGTGTCTAGAGATTGCACTGGGTCATATATGTCACAGCTATCAAACACAATCACATTTTCTCATTTACAATGAGTAATGAAAAGATTCTGAGCCCAAACAGTGAAAAAGTAGGAGATTGGGAAGCAAAGAAGCAAAGATGAAGAAAGTTTCATGAGGCCCTTGTCCCTGGCCTGCTATCTGCTTTGTGCTGTACTGGGCTACACACATCCCAACTCCAGGATTCAACCTCTTCCATTTCTTTGCACACTTCTGCCATGACCAAGGACCTGATCAGACTCAGGTATAGACTGAGTAGTTAAATTACAGCTCCTACTCCCCATAGGGTTTAGAATTTAGTGGGGAAACATACATGTAAATAAATCTGAATGAGATCGTGCAGCTAAAAGATGGGCCCCAATTGGGCACAAGGCAGAGAGTTTTCAGCTTCAAAGCCAAACATATATTCACAAAGAAAGTGATCCCAGTGGAAAGAGCAGCAGGAGCAACCAGAAAGATAAGGGAGCCTGGCACATGCTGAATATTAGCAGCAGGTCAGAGTGACTATGTCAGGGACACAAGTGGGAACCAGATCAGCAAAGACCTCCTTTGCCCAGCCAAGGCATTTGTCTCTTTGTAGGCAGCAGTGACCCCCTGAGGGGTTTCTGGGACAGGGAGTGTCCAGAAGGGATACAGCCTTTCAATGACCAGCTTCAGTGTATGATGTTAGAAGTGCAAGTGGAGTGAGACAGGACGTGGGATGCTTCCTGCAACACTTCCTACAGGCTGGGTTGGTAACACAGGTTGTTTAATGACTCCTTCAGTGGGCCCATGTGCTGGGTACTATTATTAGCATCACCATCCTATTCATTTTGCAGGTTTGGAAACTTAGGATTAGCCAGTTGCTCAATTACACAGGTAGAAAGTGGGGGAAGCAGGGTTTGAACTCAGACAGTGAAATTTGAAAGCCCGGCTTCTTGACCATAACTCCCTGTAATGAGGCACAGTCCAGATTGCTAAAAGATGTACCACTGCTCTCACATTCGTCAGACAGCAAATGGCAGCAGGGATTCCCGCCATGGTTTGTGTTGGGAGAAACAGGTTTGTGAGCCTAGAATCAGACTCCACATCCTAGCAGGTAGGTGGGGAAGGAGGAGAAAGACCAACGTAAAACCCCAGATGTCAAGGAAAATAGAGGCTGGGAAGATAAGTTCCACAGACCAGAATGGGGTGTGTCTCAGGGATGAGAAGAGGAACCAGATAAGTTACTAAGTGACACATGAATTACCTGACTCTTTAAAGGGCCCAGATCACCCTGCTTGGTCCGGGCATCTGGGGTGGGGCTGATCTTGCAGGGTTGCAGGGAGGGTAAGTGTGAGGGAACACAGCAGGTCCCAACAGGAACTAATCAGCTTCTTTGAATGTACTCAGTTTGTCAGTTCAGTTTCTACAGACATTCTTGCCACCAAACCTTCCATTGTAAAAACAGGAAGCAATTGGGGGAAACCTTAGTTTTCTGCTGGTGAGAGAAAGGCCTATTGAATCCCTCAAGCAGTTTCTCCAAGACTTCTTCCCTAGAAATTACATATTTGTTCTAAAAAACAAACACCAGAAGCAAAGACAGACTGAACAGTGCATTTCATAATGCATCATTAATCTCTCAGAAGAATACTTGAAAAGTTCCATCAATCATAACTTACTGCCTGCCTTTTCTACATTATTAGCAGTGATGCAGGGGTAGAAATGAGCCTACCAAAATATGTCAAGGAATGGGAATTGTATTCACCAGATTTCATCACTAACAATATTTGTTATCTCAACAACACTTTCTTCTTCACTTGATCCTGAGAATCAGGCTTTTAAATAGGAAGAGAAATTGTGATGTGCCGCTGATGCACCGAACCACTTTGGGTTCGCTTTTTTTTTTAAAATATGTTTTTTAGTTGTTGATGGACATTTACTTTATTCATTTATTTATAGGTGCTGAGAATTGAACCCAGTGTCTCACACATATGAGGCAAGTGCTCTACCACTGAGCCACAACCCCATCCCTGGATTAGCTTTTATTCGTCTAGTTAAGAAGGTCTGAGAATGTGGGTCATTCCCATGCACTGTTCAGAGAATACACTTGACCAGTATTTAGATGAGATTGGGGGCATTCAGGTTGGTAGGGCCATGGACTCAACCGGTATTTAGGAAACATGGATTCCTTATTAGTCACAGAGCAGGTCATGAGTCCTACCTTCGAAGCCACAGCCATCTGCCAGGCTGGTCTCTGCTATCTGGGCCTCCTCAGAATCAGCCATCTCTTCTATTTTTTTCCCACTACATTTGGATTTTATCTTGGCTGTAGCATTTATCCAGCTATTCTGCTTTATTGTCCTTCATTATCCACTTTCCTCTTTCCCCCTTCCCTCCCTACTTCTGTACATGTCCTTCCTAGTGGGACAATTTTTCTTTACTCTGTAGCTGCCCAGTGCCCACAGGAGAACCCAGGATCCCATGGAGGTAGCCATCAGAAAATGGAGTCTGAATTGAATCAACATTCTGAAATTGCTTTGTAAGTGAACAAAAGGGCTCAATAGACTACATTATTGAATCATTTCCTTTGCTTTTTTTCTCTCTATTGGCCATATTTAAAGACTTTTTAAAAATCCAAAACATAAATAAAAATATAAAGAATATTCACTCTACATACATAAGGGAAAAAGCATGTTCGTGTGTGTTATATATTTAGAATATTCATTTTTTAAATTGTTTTTAAATCCCCAGTCTTAAGAAGACCCAAGTACATCTCTTTTCAGCCTTCTGGTAATAAGCTCCTGGGGCCCTGGAAGATAAAGCTAATCTCTTGAGTATTGTGGTAAATTCCCAGGATGCCATCCACTCTGGCTTAGCATTGTCCATCTAATGAGACTAGAATGAGATGTGTGCAGGCTGGGGTTGGATCTCAGGCCACCTGAGAACTCACTTGTCATAAAGGGATGGAAGGACTCCCTGATGGAATACACTATCTGTCCCTCCAAAATGGCAAGATTCAGAGAAATGACTAGATTAGGCGACAGCCCTAAAGAAAATTCCAAACTCTTCCATACCTAGGGGAGAAAACTGTTTTGGAAAATGCAAGCTTCTTCTTTCTCTTTGGCTTTACTACTTCTAAATGTTAAGTACACAGACATCTGAGATTTTACTTGCTGGGAGGCTTCTTTCCACCTCCAAGGTGGTCTCTTACAGATCTCAGATCTCTTTTTAGGGAAAAAAGACAAGAAAAACAAGGCAGGCAAAACATTTAAGTGTCTCTAGAAGGGATCAGATAACTTTCATTTATTACTGATGTCTGTGCCAACTGAAATGAATGTTAGCTCTTTTTCCAGAAGGCTTCCTTCTCTATTCTCCTATGATAGGAATGGATTCACTATAATGTGTATACAAGTAAGACTCAAAGATTTGACCTCAAATAGTTTCCCTATCAACAGGCTAAGTATAAATATCTGGGTTGTTATTCAGTCAAGAATAGGTAGGACTAGGAAGCCGTCATCAGAAAAGAGTGACGATGTGTAATGTCAGTTTTAGGTGTGACTTGGTTTTTAACATACAGCCAGGACCACAGTCCTAGCACATTTACTATTTTATCAGAGACCAGAGTGAACAAGTTAAGAGGACTCTCAACTTACAAATGACACCAATTAACATGACCTTGTTAACATCTACGATAAAAATAATATCAAAGTGACTTATGAATTATAAATAGCCCATTAAAAATAAGATAAAGACCCATACAAATTGCAGTAATATTAAAGAATTAGAAATAAAATATATAGATGCTAAGTAGGAAATAAATAGGTAAACATAAAAAATAAGAAAATATCAAGAGATGAATGTCATTTTGGAGAAAGCCTATAATGTGGAAAACCAAGATACCTGATGAACATAATAGAAAAGGAAACTCTTTATAATAATTCCAAACAACCAAGATCTCTGGGTTGAAAAGCACTATTGTAAATAAATCCTTAGATGAATCCCCACCGCACAACCCTTAGACAATGGGAAACCCAAACTAAGTTTGTCATTGTTCTTAAACATTAATCTCTATAATAGAATGATACTTTATTTATTTAATTAATTCATTCATTTATTTTTACAATACTGGGGATTGAATCCAGAGGTGCTCTACCACTGAGATACACCCTCATCCTTTTTTAGATTTTATTTTGAGATAGTATCTCACTAAGTTGCTGGCCTCAAATTTGTGATCCTCAGCCTTCTGTTTAGCTGAGACTACAAGCATATACTCCAGAGCCTGGCTACTGATATTTTAAAGAAAACAATGAAGAATCTAAAAAATAATGTAACACACAAGGTTCTCCAACTTGCTATCTTCAGACTCATTATAAATGGGCTTCTGTTTTGATCTTATGAGAAGGCAGAGATTCTGGAGAAGCCCTGGGGAGAACAAAGTGCAGGTGATAGAGAAATCCCCACGTGGCGCTGGGGTAACACTGCTTGTCTAGATGACTTGTTGCAAGGGTTGCAAAGGAATGTGGACCAGACCAACAACTGCCTTTGGTTATTGCCAGGTTATCACAAGATTTACAAGAAAACATTGCTCTGACACAGTCACCATTCAGGATAAGAACTAAGGGGAGGGCTAATGTACTCAACTTAAAAAAAAAAAAAAAAAAAGTACTGTTATGTGGGGAAAATTCTTTCAAGTAACAAGAGTAGTTAATCCAGAAAAAGTCAAAAGAGGTTGTTTGGTAATTGTTGAGTGTTAACTTCCTTACATGTACAACTCCCCAACACTTCTACCAGTTATTATTCAGTCTATAGCAACCCTTACACACACCCTCATGAAACACAGACATGCATATGAACACTTTTCTCTAATCCAGCAGGATATCTGGTTTGTAGGGGGCAAAGGAGAGTTGATGTAGCACTGTTTTAATCAGCAGTTCAGAATGCTAGTGGTAAACATTGGAAACAAAAATGCTGAAAAATACATGCATTGTATGTACTGAAAGGTCAGCATGAAACGTTATCTTTATGGCAAGCCTGCCCATCCACTCCTCCTACACACTACATATTCACAGGACTCTGCAGCTTGTATAAACCCCATTGTGATATAAACCCGTGAGAGATTGTAGTTTCTGCAAAGGGTGGCCATTCTGCAAATTTAGACTAGTGGCTCCTCATCCTGCCTGCACATCATCTGGGGAACATTTTCAAATACTGCTATGCATACTTATCCCTAGAAGCTCTGATGTAATTGTCTATGGTGGGACCCAGATTCACTTATTTTAATTTTTTTAGCTCCCAGGTACTGCAAATATAAAGCCAGAATTCAATTTGGTGTAGACTCTCAGTCAGAATTTCTTAATAGTAAATTAATAATAAAATAAATAATAATAATAATTTGATAAAATAATAATAATTTAATGATAAATAAATAATAAAACTGTATCATGATAAGACCTTCAGGACCATAAGAATCACAGTGGGGTGTAATTATTACTTTATTAGGTCCTCACGGGGCAGGGGGTGGTCTTAGCATTTTCATTGGAATTTGATATTTGTCACACAGATTCCTATTGAAAAATAATTTCTGGAACTCTCCTGTAGCAACTGCATGAAAGATACTTTGTATATAGAATAAAGCTCATATTACCTTTGTGATCCAGCTCTGTTGTTTCTCCCTTATCTTTCCCTGTTCTTTTTATTCTCCATAAGAAAAAGTTCTGCTGGTTCAACCCACCCACTTGGCATATCTGTGTTCGTGCATCAGGGATACTGGAAATGAAGCTGGCAATAGGCACTGGTTTTTCTCCTAAAGGTGCTGCAAAATCCCTGCAGTGCCAGCAGTTCTGGGGAACTCAGGAACAGGAAGGTTGTCACTCATCTGTCTAGTACCTGGCAGAGAAGCGACACCATGTCATTGGGAAGTACTTTACTGATGTGGATCACTCCTCAGAACAGATAGGGAAACCGAGCCTCAGAGTAAATCTGAATTTTAGTCCCCTCTTGGGCCAGATCTCCAGGATTACCTTGGACCTTGAAAAGTCATGTGTACTCCCTAGACAGCAGTGTCTTCACTCACAACAATCAAAATGCAGAGGTATACAATCTCCAAGTTGCTTTCATTTCTAAAATGGATTCCACTGGACCAGTGTTCATAAAAGATGGAAGCATAAAAGTGCATTGGACCCACACAGGGAGAATGACAGGACTTCTCCTCAATGGCATTTTTTATTACTCTTTTCCTACATTTTACTGGCTGGCATTCCTCACTTTTAATATTCAGACTGTGGGATTTAATTAAGTCATCTTTGAAATACTGAGCTTACAGATGGACCTCTGTATGCAAATGTACCACAAGTGAGCATTTGACACTAAAGAGGATCAAGCACTGGAGTCCATTTCCTCCTCTGATCTGAGGTCAGTACTGTGTAGTCTTTCCTTTTATTGTCCTTGCCTTCAAATTGAAGGTTTAAGTTCCAAGAGGACCAGAAAGTCAGTTCCAAAGCTGGCTACAAACTTACAGTATTTTTATTGTTTTTGCAACCTGCCAATTCACCTTAATTCACATAACAGAGAAATGTGTAATTACTTGCAACTTCAATTAGAGCAATAGTTTGAAAAAAGCCTAACTAATAGAAAATGCTCAGATGACGACAGTTGTCAAATTCACCTAGATCATGTGGCCATGTTCACGAAGTTCTTTTAACAGCCCATCTGTGAGCAATAGGATCAGATGACTAAGAGCGACCAGGCAGAAGCACTATTACTTTGAGTCACATTTTCCCATTGCCCAGCTGTAAAATTTGTTTCTCTCTGACCCATATAAAGTTTGGCCTTTAGGGCTCTGTATGATTTTAATCACATCACTTAGCATCCCAGCTGTATGATTCTGAAGGTAAACATGATGTCTGAATTCCAGGCCTCCTGCACACTCTTTGGAACCTATCATCTCTTCGAGCAAAGCTGTGTCAAAAATCTGTAGGTTTGAATACAAATTTTATGATAAGCAAAAACTGTAGACTATCTTCCTTGTGATTAGTCACCCTTTATTCGTTCTTTTATGAAAATCATGCCTGGGTTAGACAAAATAGATACAATCAAGGAATGAATTATTAATCCTTGAGCCAGAGAAGAACACATTCAGAGCTCTCTTCCCTAAAGGAGATATTATCGGGATGGTGCTCTTGTAAATAGAAGAAAGAGGTAGAGATAACTTAACAAATGGCTGCATTCACTAAGCCATTCATGTATTCAGCAATATTCACTTAGTACTACTACATTTCAGAAGTGTATTTGTTAACAGAAATAATAACCACACACAATCAAAAATATATCACATATGTGATAGGCTGGACAAAGGAAAGGTCCAGGTGAGAAAAGAGGGTGGGAGTTAGAAAAAAGATTGTGAAGAAAGAACATTTAGGTTAAGACATTACAAATAACTCAGAGTTAGCCAGGTGAGGAGAAATGGCTTGAAACATTGCAGGAGTGTTCCAAGCCAAACCTAGAACAAGTGGGTAACTCTGAGGCAGGAAAGGGCTTGCGGCATTGTCCTGAGAGAATATTCAAGATTCCAGTCAGAATTCTAGAAGGCAGTGATTTGTGAAGCCAGGCATGTATAACTAATTAAAAAGGAAATGACTCCATCTCTTACATTAAAAATAAGGGAATGTTGCTGAGGTTGTGGCTTAGTGGTAGAGCACTAGCCTAGCACATGTGAGGCCCTGGGTTCCATCCTTAGCACCACATAAAAATAAATGAATAAAATAAAGGCATTGTGACTGCCCACAACTAAAAATATTTTTTAAAAAATAAGGGAATGCATCCCAGACCGAGGACCCTGCCCTCCATGGTAATGATTCCTGGGTGAGTTTGAAAAGCCAAAAGCCATCTTTGTTTTATTTGCACTGCCTTGTGAAAACATAGCCATAGCCAGCCCTTCAACCCTGAGCTGGTCCTGCCTTCTTATCTAACTTATTACATCCCCAAAGAGTAGGTACATTCCAAATATTGAATGAATGAATGAATAGGGTCACTATAGTGTAAACCCAAAGTCCCTGTGAAACATAAGCAATCATTCTAGGATCTAGATATTTTTAAACATAGGGTCCTGTCTCATTACATCATATTATGATTTTCTAGAGCAGGGTTCTCAGCCAGGTGCAATTTTGCCTCCCCTCCAAGAGGACATGTGACAGTGCTGAGACATTTTTAGTGTCATAATTTGGAAGATGCGACTGACATCCAGTGAGTAGAGGCCAGAGAGGCTGATAATCATTGTAGAATCCACACAGCACAGTGACCCTTTGCTCATTCTCCAACAAAAGGATTGTCTGGCCCCAAATGCCAGTAGTGCCCAGGTTAAGAAACTGTACTGTAGAAGTTGTGGACTGTGTCCTAATAGTCACCTTACATGGAGTATCAGATAGTCTTGTACAATGGGCCAAGCTTATCCTTGCTTAGACATGGCAAGAGCCCTGGTGTATATCTTATCCCCTCTTTCCAAGCAGTGTTCAGAGATTTATTTTATTTATTTTCTATTTGTTTAATAAACAGACTCGAAGCACTGCAGGGAAAAATATCCCAGCAATGAGGTAAGACGAATGCTGTTAACAACCCTAGTTTCACTTAACTGAATGGTAGGAAGCAACCTCTGCCACCAGGAAGTGTAATGTAGAAACCGAAAGATGTTAATGGTGTTTAAAAAGCTCTGGTTCAAAGAAACGTGATTGCAGACCAATGTGTAGCTTGAAAATAGTGAAGATATTTTCTTGTGTTTCTGATAAAATACAGCTTATATTTTCTTCAGTGTGGTAATCATTCATATCTGTCCATGACATGCCCAGAGGGTTAAAGAATAACAAACTCCTAAGTGTAAACACAGAATTCAGTGAGCAAACCAGACTTCTGGATGAATCCCTTAATTGCATATTTAGAAAACAAAACAAAAAAAAGATTTCCATGCATTACATGAGGCAGTATTTTCTCCCTGGGACAGAACCTTCAATACTCTGAAGGGCCATAGTTATTCCTCTTCAAGGATGGCAAAGACAAGTGCCACCAAGGTATCACTTCTCTCTCTCCAAGTTCACTGACTCATCACCGAAACTCCATGTTCCTATCGCTGGCCCTCGCTCAGCCTATTTTTACACTGTTCTGTTCTATGTCACTTGTTTGGTGACACTCAACATCAACAAGTGCCACCAAATAGATACCAGAAGGCTGTGGAGGAAAAAAAAAAGAAAGAAAGAAAAGAAGAAGGAATCCAGAGATGTGCAGCCTGCTTCATACAGATTCATCTACAATGGGACATTTTTCGTGATAATGAAAACCGAAGTTGTGTGGACAAGAGGGACCAAGTTCCCAAAGAAGGCTCCTGCTCAGCTGGTATACAGTACACCAAGTATAGCTTTAGGTTCCCACCCAGGATTGTCCTAAGAAAGGGTGGGCAGCCTGCAGGAAGAGGCATAAAAATACTCTGGAACCCCAAAACTCTTTCAATGAAGATAGGTTCAAGCAACTTCAAAGGGGATCTGTATATATCACCTGGGGCTTCCCTCCAAAATGTCACACACTGGGTATCTAAGAGCCACAGAAACTTTTGGTATCATCATTTGGATGCCCAGAACTCCAGAATCTTGAGGTCATAAGGGCCACACTCCCTCTGAAACTTATGGAGGACTCTTCCTCGTCTCTTAGCTTCTGGTGTTTGCTAGGGACCTTTGGCATGCCTGGGATCACTACTCCAGTCTCTGCCTCAGTTGTCACATGGTCTTCTCCTCTGTGTTTTCATATGGCCATCTTCTCATAAGAATTCCAGTCATAGTAAGTGAAGGCCCACCTTACTCAGTATAATGTCATCTTAACAAATGACATCCATAATGACCCTGTGAACAAATAAAGTCACATGATCAGTGGGGATTAGGACTTCAATAGAGCTGTGGCAGCAACACAATTCAATGCAAAATAGGATATAAAACTAGGAAGGTGTATCCATGTTATCAGAACAGAGAGATTCAGCTTCAATTTTCAAAGTGTGTTCTGAACCCTCTTCAATTTTCAAAGTGTGTTCTGAACCCCAGAATAATTCATACTCCCTCCTAAGAAAAGAAAAAGATGGAGAAATCTGATGTCTGCCTGCAGAGGAAAAAAGAAAAAAGAAGTAAGATAAAAAGAAAAGAGAGAGAGAGAGAGAGAAAGAGAAATAATCCAAAACAAAGAGAGCCCATGTATTTGGTATTGCCATCAGTTTCTCTGACACATCTGTGCAATCATTCGCCAGAGCATCTTCTGCCTTGAGGCATACTTGGCTACTGTGTACTTCATGGTATCAAACTCTAGAGGGGTAATTGACTTGCTGGTGGTAAACTAATTCTTCTTGCTCATTTAAAAGCAGAACACAAAATAAGAAGCCACCTATGTGGAAGAATTTTAAGAATGCCAAAAGGTTCTTTTTCCACAATATCTTCTCCATTTTCCCAGTACTGTTACTGAAGTGCCTGACATTTCCCTACTACTCCTGGCCAGGGCTCTTGGGTCAGAACTCCTGGTGTCACAGACATTGTTCTAAACAGTTTACATAAGCTAACACATATAAAATTCAGTCCAGCCCTAGGAGGCTGGTACCATTTTATTCACATTTTTACAAATAAGAAACCAAGGCACAAAATTGGTTAGTCATTTATCTGAGAGAGCACTGCAGAGCAGGAATTCAAACTCAGCTCTACGCTGTTAACCAAGAGCTCACATGGCATTTCTAAGTCCTTTCTAAAGCAAGACAGTCACATATCATACTCACTCAGATCTGGGAGTCAGGTTTTGTAGATGCTTTTGCCTAGCAGAGAATGAAGCCTAAGCTAAACTTCATTTCTCAAAGTGTCCTTATGGGGAAATGTGTTAGTTAGCTTTCCATCACTGTGACAAAATAACTGGAATAAATAACTTAAAGGTGAAAAGGTTTATTTGGGGCTCAGATTTCAGTGATTTTACTCCATGGTCGCTTGGACTTGTGGCTTGGGGGCTGTGGCAGCACAGTATATCATGGTGGGAAGCATGTGGTAGAGGAGGTTGTTCACCTCATGGTGGCCAGGAGGCAAAGAAAAGAGGAAAGGAGTGGGATTTCCCACTCTTCAAGGGCCTAACTTCCTCACAGTAGCCTCTAGCTCCTAAAGGTTTCACCACTCCAAATAGCACTTCAAGTTGGCCCCCAAGCCTTTAGCCTGTGAGCCTTTGGGATCATTTAAGATCCAGATCATAGAGGGAAGGAGGGACAGCTACTTGGATCCTGTCCGCAGACAACTGATTCAAACTCAAGGTCCAGGAATCTGTATTTTAACAGGTATCTTCAGAAAATTCTTCAATATGCTAATAATATTTGAGAACCATTGTCCTAAGAATAAGGTCAAAGTCAAATGATCCAACAGTCCTGGCCAGAGAAGAGTGAGGTCATAGGGAAGTAAAGCTAAAAGTGGAGGGTTGAGAGCAGCCCCTTCCTCCTTCCTCCTGCATGATCACACGCCCTTTCCTGTGGAAATAGTCAACTGATAATTCAGCAGATGCATTTTCTGTTAGTTTGGTTGGGAAGTCTAGGTGCAAGTAATAGAACAACATTTGGGGGGTTTTGTCCATTTTGTAAAATGGACAAAATAGGACCTATCTTCTAGGTATTCACATCTTAGAGACATATAGTACTTAATAATGTAAATTATTGCAATTCCAAGACCTCTGAAAAATTCTCTTGCCCCAGAGTATATACACCACACTGTTGCTTGCAGCCCATTAATGACACAAAAAGATAACTAGAGAGGATCCTCTGCTTTCCCTGCACAAGACTGAAGAGAGGCACCTAAATTCATTCTAAAGTACAAATTTCCTATGGACCTTTTTGCCCACAGTAGGTCACATGCATGCATACAGACATGCCTTTGTGTGCATGCGCGCGCACACAGACACACACACACATACACACACAGAAGATGTGAAGAAAAGTGGAGGCTAAAGGCACCAAAGGACAAGTTCACTGTCTTTCCTTAGCCCTTCCCCAACAGGACTGGGCCTGGCTGCTTCTTCTACCTCCTCCCTGGGGCTCCATCCTTCTCACAATCCAGTGCTTTCAGGCCAGGGCTACACAATCATAATTATTCAGATCACTGGGACAAAACCTAATCAAGTTAAAAACATACTTTAATCTGTATTTTCAAAATCATTTTTCCTTAAAGGTGACACTTGGAGCTTAAATCACGTGCTTCTCTGTGTGTGGGCTTCCCAGGCTGACCAAGTCTCCAACCTCTATTTCCTGTTGAGAATGGTGATGGTATAAAACTATGGTGAACAAGAAAGTCATTTGGAATAAAAAAGGATCCAAAAAATAAAAAGATAAATAAAATTACATTTGTGATACCTGGCAAAGAATTCTTAAGGGATAATATGACTAGTGAAATGCCATGTATCCCTTCATCTTTTCAAAAAAAAATATGATGCAACCAAGAAATGTTTATTTGCTAATTCCCATGTACGTGGCACTGCTAAGCATTATGGAAGACAGCAGATGGTTTCAATAGACACAGGCTCTGCTCTAAGTCCTGGTCTTGGTCTAGTCACTTATTACTTCTGACCTTTCCATAGTCTTAATGGGAAATAAGATGCTGTACACCATTCGGATTGTGAAGATAACCTAGAACTTATTAAGTTTGTAAAGAGAAGCAGACAAGGGAAATTGGGCATTATAAATGTAAAATATTATTCCAAGCCTCCATGATGACTGAGAAGCAACAAGAAACAACTCAGTCCAAAGGGAGACATACTGGGCCCAAGTGGGAGGCCCAGGCCTGAGACTGCAGCTTCCTCCACATCCTACATCTCCCACCCCAAAACTTTTCACTCGCTTACAGAGGTAGATAAATACCCACCTTTCTGCCCTCTTCTATTTGAAGCCCTAGTTAGCAAAGGATCCTTCTCACTTCCTCCCTAAGAAGCAATCTTCTGTAGGATGAAGTGGCCTAGTATCTACCACTTCAAGGTAGCCAGCCTTCAAGTCCAAGAACACATATCAATGTGAACAGACTCAGACTTCTATCCTTCCTAAAACTTCGGGTGGATCACACTGAGATCTCTGTACTCACAGGGACAAACAATTCATTCCAGGCCTCCTGCTTTCAGTACAAGCTGTAAGAACACAGCAGCCTCTCCCCAACAGTGCCAGTTTGGCCCAGTAAAGTTCATCCCTGAGAACACATGGGTTTTAGAGCCAAGTTCTTGTGTTCTGGTAACATTTAATTGTGCTGTTTCTCAACGCTCCCTGCACCCACACACTCCTGCACAACATTTATTCCATCAGCTTCAAAGGCAGCTCAACATGTTGGAAATATGTGTGGGAACAGAGAAAGGAATTGGAAATTGATTTAGACCCTCTCTCCATTTGACTGGGTTTAGTACATACATTAGGATTTTAGAAATACATATTTGATTTTTAAAAACATGCATTTGTTTATACTGAGTGTAGAATAATGAAAATAAATCATTATTTATTTTAGGAATTCTATTGTCTGAGTGTTTTTCATAATAAATAATGGTCGTTTATCCTTGTCCAAAAACAAACATTTGTAGGTTGAAATGAGGAAAAGCTTTTCCAAGAGCATTTCCATTCCTTTATCCATTAGAATCCAGATGCCATCCAGCACACAATGATGTCCTAGGAAGAAGCAGGATGAAACCCAGGGCTGTGAGGCATGGAGTAGAGAGAGTGGCATAGACAAAAAGGAACTGTCATTAAATCTGAAAAGCCATGGCATACACTAGCATAGTCTACTGCATGAGAAAGGAGAGAAATCTTGTTAAAAATACAGATCCGCAGGCCCCACCACAGAGAGTCTGAGTTGAGTCTCAAGTGAAGCCTGAGAATCTGCATTTTTAACGTACATCCTTCCTTGTCTGGTTCTTTTGTCACACAATTCTCTTGTCAAGAATTCCTGAGAAGTAAGAACCTTATATTATGCCTTCAGGAGCAATATATTTAAGAGCCTAAATTTGGTGATAGATTTTCTAGATGGAGGTGGCTCTTAATTTTTGCAGCATATCTGGTTATAAAACCAAGTTATTTGAGGTATATGGGTGAACAGTGCTACACAAACACTAGAAAATAGCCTAAATTTTTTCTAATATTATGTTTGGTGTGAATTATAGAAAGTTGAAAATGCTATGTGTCCTTTTATTTCCGGACTTTGCCTCAGATCTTTTCTGTAAGCACATAAAATAGAAAATAAGAAATGATAATCAAAGTGATTTGTTTTGTAATTCTATTCTTTGTCTCTAGCTGCATAACAAATTTATCCCCAAAATTTTGTGACATAGAATGACAAGCATTCATCATCTTATATATTCTTTGTATCAGGAATCAGCATGACTTGGCTGAGTAGTTGCTCAGTGTCTCTCATAGGGCTACAATCCAAGTGTCAAGGCTGGGGTCCTCTCAAAGGAGAGTTGAGAGAGGATTTACTATGCCAGGGCTCCCTCACATAGTGGATTCAGTTCCTGTTAGGCAGTAGCACTGAGGGCCTTGGTGACTCCATGGCTGTTGGCTTCCTTTACTTCCTCTCCACATGGACCTCTCCACAGGGCATCATCATGGCAGCTGGCTTCCAGCAGAATAAACTGGACAGCAAGATAGGCAAGCAAGACAGATACCCAGACATTTGTAATGTCATCTTGGAGGTGACACCCCATTGCAATTGCCATGTTTTATTATTGATAAGTAAATCACTAATTCTAGCCCACACTCAAGGGGAGGGCTTTACACAGGGCATGAATTCCAGGAAAGGGAATCATTGAGACACTCCTTAGTTGCTGCCTAACACATCTAAATGTACTTTTCTAGATGAAAAAAATATATATATTAAACAGTTTCACACATAGTTTGTTAGCCTACTCATGCTTTCCTAAAACTATGTAAAGCAAACATGTCCTGATACAGATTAGGCAGCTTATTGTGAGGAAAGAGTCTAGTAGTGTTGGAAGGAAATGATGAGGTCAGAAATGGGACCCATATTTCTAAACAAGGAGAGGTGTACACTATGTTAACCAACTGGAAAGGGTGTTCTAGGAATAGTTCCAGCCACAGGTAACTAAAAATAAGTGTGTATGTGTCACTTAAGAAGTCAGGGGACCCACATTGCTGCATTATTTTGGTATCTTGATAATCACAAAAGCTGCAATTCTTCTAATCTCTTATCCTTTTAATCATACAAAAAAGTCACCCCATGGTCACAAGATGACTTTCTTCACCCAGGCAGCACACCCAATTCTAAGCAAAAAGAAAGGGGCAAAAAGCCTCTTTTCATAAGGAAGCAAGTCCCACCCACCAGTCTTACTCTGAAATATCATCGGTCAAAATAAAGTCACATGTCTACACTGAACCAATGATTCACCAAAAGGACTAAGTGACAATGTTAAGTATAAATCAGCCATGATTTCCTATGAGATCAAAGGATTATTCCAATTACCTGAGTCAATTAGGAATCTGTAGCACAGAAATGGGAATGTGAATGCTGGCAGATAGTCTTCAATAAATATCTTCAGTATTTTAAAAATATGTTCTATATATTCAGTGCAGCCCAAAAGTGTTTAATTATGATCTAATATAATACATTTCATATGTTCCAACACAATCACAGTTTCCACTGAGACTGAAAAGATATTTACCTATAGAAACAGAATGTGTAAGCATCACTGTGTCTGAAATCTTAGATTTATTTAAAGTTTCCTTCTTGAAAATTCCTTATTCAGAAATAAAATGTCCATATTTTGAGATAAAAAATGACTGTGCTTCTTTTAATCCTGTGTACATATAAACTGTTTTAAAATATTGCCTTCAGATAACATTTAACAGGATGAAATCTTCTGAGATTTACTGCACAAGCCAAGTATTATCAAAACACAACAAGACAGATTGCTTTTCTTGACATCTGCTGCTAGATTTTTTTTGTTAACTTATGTTTCTGAAATTGAAGCATCATAAGCCAGTGCTGTACAAAGGTATTTGACATCATTTATAAAAATCTAGTAATATAAACTGTTGCCTCCTTATAAAGCATCTATTGAGACAAAAATATCACTGAAGCACGTTCATGCTTTTGGTCTTTAGGTCTGCATAATGATTCTTGCCAGAAGAGCACTTGTTCCATAGACTGTGGAACAGAAAATCAGTTCTTGGGAAGAGCAGCTCAGCTTCATTGGAGGCATCCCATTCCCATTCTGAGAAATTACAGGAATCTACACCTATTGGGCTTTGGTTTTGTTTTGTTTTTAAGCACATTTCTAATTCTTATTGTACTCCAGATCTCAGTAAACAGAAAGTACTTCTTCAGGGGGCAACTTGTAGGCAACTGGAATGAGTCCCCTAGGAAACAGAACTTATCATGATTGTTTTGATGAGAGATTAATCAAGCTGATGCTGCACGTAAGGCAATGAACACACTGGGGACTGGCAAAAAGAGGCACTATCAATCACTCAACAGATAGACCTGTGGGGTCTCTTGAGAGCAAGATGATGTTGAAGTTCAGATGCAAACCTAGTTTCCTTTCACGTGGTCCACAGAACATAGCAGCAAGACTGTTGGGGCATATGTGGGACAGCAGCAGTAATAGGAAAGCACAGGAGAGTTCCTGAGCCTCAGTTCCAATCTTGGGTCTGCCTTTAAATGGGAAGGTATCCTTAACTCAGGCAAGTGACAGCTGTGGTCAACAGTTTCTCTATCTCAAACAGGACTCCACTTCTTTAAGGATCCTTTTAGCTTTAAATATCTATGAACCTACTGAAATAACTGTGCTTTGATTGAGGTGGGATTTGGAACTGCCTTTGATGACATAAGTGTTCAGTTAGCAGAACTTTATTGGGTTCAGTGCATTTTGAATGCAAATCAAAATGTACAATGAAAATATTTCTAAAAATATTCTTCCCAGTTTTCTTCATTCTAGGTGATGTACAAATATGCCTGTGTTTACATTGTGAAAAGAATAGTACTCCTAAGCTTGTGCAGAGATAACTTTCAAGTCCATGCCTTAAAGACAATACATGTATGAGAAAGTAGAGAAATGAATGGGATAGGCAGAGAAGGTACAGGGAGGGGGTGGAATGAGTTCCTAAGGAAACAATGTGGTGCAGAAGGCTGGACGTGGTCCTGGGAATTGTGAGTTCTAATTTCAGCTTTTCCACTGACTCACTTGGGACCTTGAGAATGTCTGGTGCATTTTAATCATCCTGTGCCTCAGTTTCCATATCTGCCAATTAGAGTGAGAGTCCCTGGCTCAGTGCCCAGGATTGTGAGAATATACTGTGCAGAGCCATAGAAATAGGATCAGCACCACAACTGCAAAACATCCTAGTTACTAGGTGTCCTGACTTAAAGTGGAAATATTAGCAAGAGTCATTCTTTTAATAATCAAAAATGTGATGTTTTAGGAAACCCATCTAGCTGGGTGAAATTTAAACCATGAGTATCATTGTAAGGGCCCTAGGGATACAGAAGCAAAAGGTGGAGACTTGAAATATGCCAAGGCTAAGCTTTGCTGCCTAGCATCTGGGTGATATTGAGCAATTTCTTAACCTCCATCAGTACCTTCATCTGTAAAAAGGGGAATAATGACAGGTGTCTCAGAGGACTGAGATGAAGATGATTGCAGATGCAAGTTAGTGGTCTTGAGTCAGTTATGGGGTTGAATTCTAAGCCACTGTGTGCTTTGCAACTGAGAATCTCTGAAAATACAGTCCATTAAAAAACCTAGGCATCCAGGGCAAGTAATTGTTAACATTGCTACTTACTGGGCATTTTGTATACTGCAATGCACTGTGCCCATATTGAGTAGTTCATGTGCATTCCCTCCTGCACTCTTCACAGAAACCTTTTGGTGTGGAAAAGGAGGTAGAGTGAAACCAAGTTTTCCCTCTATCTTCATTGTGTCTCTTCAAGCTGCTTTGCTTTATTTTTCCAGCTGTACTTTTAATATTGTTTTAAACTACCTCAAATTTTCAAGGCAAAAGCAGCAACTAACTGAATATATTTATATAACATGTTATTTTGGTCTTATTGCTGTCTAGCCCTGGAGACCTGCTCTAAATTCACTTGGATTTTTGAGACAAATGATGCTCACTAACTCTTTCTGGAAAGTACTGAAAATACAGACACCCCAAAGTTTACTAAGTAACTTAAAAGAAAGCATTTGAATTTCCAATATGATCATTGAAAGAAGTATTTATATTTATGTTTGGAAAAATTATTGTCAAGAAATACTTTGTATCCTCATATGTTCATAGATGTCTTCAAAAACTGAATATGTTTATATGACATGGATTATTTGTGTACAAGGTGTAATACTGTCCTCACAGGTCATGCTAGAAGGATTATTAGTTCCCAAAGGGTTAAATCCAGCAAAGTCTTTTTTTAAAAATCTGTGTGCCTTTTAATTACTATGAAATACCATGCTCACCTTAGAGAAAACATGAAAAAATGTTTTTGTAAAGTGTGGTATTAACCAAAGCAGTGGTTTATTTTAGACCAGATTTAAGCTTCTTATTTGCCTGTGAAATTCATTAACATTTGAAACCTCACATTTTTTATGAAATGGAAATAATTTATTGTAGACTTTCTATGAGTTATATCAAGAACAGTTGATTCTAATAACCTGTCAGCAAATGTTAGGAATGATTCCTTTCCTTGCAAGAGACTCTCAATGCAGACCTGCTGAGAGTCTGCTTTGTAGAAGCAAGGAATTGCCTCTCTCCAGTAAACCACTTCTTAGCTTTCTTTGGTAGTTTGCTTTATTCTGTAATAAAAGTAATGCTCCTTTTCACTTTGTACACTCAAAATTTCTATACCCATCTCAGGGTATTTGTGATTAACCATTGCTCATCCTGTGACCCCATGTCAAGAAAGATCTTCTAATACATTAATTTTGACTTCATTAAATTCTCTTACAAAATAATTTCATAAAAAATGAAAATGTGAGGGTTTAAAGGAAAATCACAAGTTTATTGTTTAAAACTTTGGGAAGAATGCAGTGTCAGAACAAAACCTCATTACAGACAATTATCAAAGTCACATAGAAATATCATTAAAATGTTGATCCAATTTGCCACGTTTCCTACAACCTTTTAAAAAACACAAGTAAAAAAAAGTAAAAATAAATAAAAAATCTGATCAAAATGGACAAAGAAATATTAGAATGATAATAAATCTATTTAACTTCATGTACAGAATTATAACCATACCATTTTTGCATATTACACTATTAGGAAATTGGGCAATAGATCAAGAAACAGAATGTTCTAGAAAATAAAGCTTCAAAATTGGTAAGCATCATGTACTTTTTCCAAAAGACATTTTATTGTGTTGAATCAAAGGTGACTCTTTGGCACTGAGCAGCTCCTTAGAGTCATCCAAGTCCTCATTCCCTAATCCTGAGCTTGACTGGATCTCATTGACTTGTTTGGATTCCAGATTACATTAGATCCCTTCAGATAGCTGCCACCCACAAGTACCTGAGCTGGTGCTGCCCTACATTTCTGTTGATAATTTTGTGTTTAATTCTGCATTAGTTAATTCTAGTTTGGTTAATACAAATTCTAAAAACTAATTGCATAGGTGATTAGGTACCCACAAGAGGATACTATTGAGAAAGTTTTTATTCTGAGTTCCTCCTTTGCTGTGTGCTTAAGTGGCCTTTGCCCTTCTTCTTTTACAAAATTCCAATAAGCTACCATCTCTGATGGGTTTGAAACCCCAGAAGACATACATGCAGATGATGCATTAGAGAAGAATTTACTGGCTCTAAGTTTCCTGCAACTGCAAACTCATTTCCTTACTTCCTAAAGCCCACCCGAAAGGACATCTATAGGATTCATTAGGGGTGGATCACTGATAATCATATCTTTCATTATCCAAAACTTCACTCTTAATTTATTTAATTCAAAAGTTAACCTCTGGTTATATTTTTCCCTCCCCCCCCCCCTTTTTTTGACTACCTTCTTTTTCTAATGTACTACTTAACGTCGCCTCTGTCCTCAGATCAGAAGCTCAAAGCTCATGTGAGTCCCACCCACCTCTTTGAAGTAACTAAGACGTATGAATTCTTCCCTCAATATCCCTGGAATCCCTTCTTTTCTTTCCTTTGTTTATTTGTTTGTTTTTATGGCCATTTTCCAGCTCGACCCTACTGTCCCCAACTTTGGCTGTTGCTTCAGTCTCTCTGCCTTGCACTGACTGAGGCTGTGCTTCCCTGCTCCGTCCGACATCCCCAGTAGACCTCACAGTATGAAGTCCTGCCTCAACCTGTCTTTCCATGCTTGATCACACCATTCTACTCTGACTGTGGTGCTCACTGTCCTCACCCTAGCTATTTCCTGGGATCTCGCTCACAACATTTCCAAGGCCCTTCTTCCTTCCTCTCCAAATCATACCCCACTTCCCAAGCCCTGTTCAAGTCTCACCATCCCATGAGGACTTTTCTGTGCCTCGAAGCTCACAATGATCTCATTTCCTGAAGGAACTCTGCTAATGGTGTTTGAAGAGTCATAAATTAATTCCAAACTAATTAATCATGTTCTTTGTATTTTACTGAGTTCCCAGTGACCTTATCCATGTCACTGGGTTTGAATTTTAAGCAAGATATTTAATCGCATCCACTTGGTTGTTCCGAGAGCAGTAGTAGTTTTCAACCTTTGGTATGGTAAAATAATACCTGGGGAACATGTTAAAATGCTATTAAGCTCCACTATAGCTACAATAAGGTCAAAGTAGACCCCAAATATGTTTTCCCTATGAGTTCTAAGTGATGCTGTTGCTGCTGCTTGCTTTCAAGCGTCTCACAAAGGACTAGAACAGAACTAATAAATGTGTATAAATTCTGAGTAGTGTTTTCTTCTGTCGCATGCTCATATTCTTTAACGTCTTTCTTTTAGATCGACTTTGAAGATGTGATTGCAGAACCAGAAGGGACACACAGTTTCGATGGCATCTGGAAAGCCAGCTTCACTACCTTCACTGTGACAAAATACTGGTTTTACCGCTTACTGTCCACCATTTTTGGCATCCCGATGGCACTCATCTGGGGCATTTACTTTGCCATTCTCTCTTTCCTGCACATCTGGGCAGTTGTACCGTGCATTAAGAGTTTCCTGATTGAGATTCAGTGCATCAGCCGTGTTTATTCCATCTACATCCACACCTTCTGTGATCCACTCTTTGAAGCCATTGGCAAAATATTCAGCAATATCCGCATCAACACGCAGAAAGAAATATAAATGACATTTCAAGGATAAAAGTATTCATTATTCCTTTTTTTTTCCTTGTGATTTTCCTGGTGCCAATCCCAAGTTTCAAGTTGCTAGTGCAACAATTTATGAATGATTTATCATGGTTCAGAACAAAGAAATCACTTTCTCAGTTTTCATAACTGTTATTTGTCTCTTCTGAGCTATTTCATCTATTTTTGGTGATCTGAATTTTTTTTAAAACCATTCCAGTTTTTTTCTGACCTTTTGATTTGCAAGTGGATCATTGGTTTATTGGCTAACATATGAACATATTGTTGAAAGATAATTTGACAGAAATATGAAGAACTCAGGAGGGGATAAAAGAGAACCAATAACCTCAAGTGCCTATTCTTAAAATATTGATCATTTTATAAGGAGGAAAGAATTCCAGGCTGTGGCCATGAGTGTACAAGTATGTGGGCTGATTTTAAGCACACTTTCTCCCCATCATGAGGAGTTAATGAATTGCTGCCATTCATCTTAGTAATCCGATTGGATCTAGTGATCCCTATCAAGTTAGAAAGCATAATCTTCTGCATTGACATGACCCCACTCATTCCTTCTTCTTGAAATTTTCTGTGCCTCAGTATTTGTTGTAGAGATAACAAAACCTAAGTGCCTTCCTGTTTGTCACACGGTCCTTTTCAAGTAGGATCTAACTCATCAACTGTCATTAGATCAGCAGCCTCCCTGAAGACCAAAATTAGAAAGAAAACCCATTGCCTAGC
This sequence comes from Marmota flaviventris, assembly GCF_047511675.1. Classification (NCBI taxonomy): domain Eukaryota; kingdom Metazoa; phylum Chordata; class Mammalia; order Rodentia; family Sciuridae; genus Marmota; species Marmota flaviventris. The sequence continues at coordinate 44,068,026 of NC_092498.1, forward strand.
TCCCTATACTTGTTTCTGACTCTGAGATGCAGAACCTGGGGAAGCTCCTGTCTGCACTCGATCATGTAGCATCTTTATCCATGTCAAGTATGGTCAACATTAGCCCGATAAAATGAATGAAAGTGGACGAATGGGGCTGAGCCCTCTCTGGGCTGGCAGGAGTAGACGCCAGCTTTCCCTGCCTCTCATCAGCTGAATGAGGTCAGCATGTCTATTCAGCTTCATTTATTTTCAAGAATAATCACGCTTTCCTGAATCCAAACTAATCCATCACTAGGGTGGTTTAGTGGCTCAACATTGTGTTCCCTTTTCAGCTGATCAGTGGGCCTCTGGGGAAGGGCTGTCAAAATGGAGGCCATTGTGTGAGACTGTCAGTGCGGCTGCAAACATGACCCCTTCTGAGTAAAGCCTTGCAACCATCTGCTACGCTGTGACACTCGGCCCCTCCCCCTGCCAGGAGCCTTGGACCTAATCCAAGCATCATTTTGCTCAGAGAGAAGATGGGGGAGGAGGCAGTAATAAAAGATTGAGGTAATTTTGCTGGAATAAGTTCAAGTTCTTCTGAACTCAAACTGAGGAATTTCACCTGTAAACCTGACTCATACAGAAAGCTGCCTGGTACCTCCAAAAGCTTTTTATTCCTCCTGCTCATATTGCATTTCTGCTGCTGGAAAATTTTTTTTTTAACCTCCAGTTACGCTTTTATTTTTTATTTTCATACACTTATTGGAACTCTGCTTGATTTTTTTTTTTTTTGCCTCTTCCAATTTTCTTGACAGTTTTATTACCAATCTGTTACCTACTATGATCGTTTGCATTTAAAACAGACACTGGCGTGGACATAGTTTTTTTTTTTCTTTTAAGCAGTGTACATAACTGAAAAAATATACTATACTGCATACTTTTTAAGTGTAAAGATATTTTTATCTTTATTTGAGGAAAATCATTTGGGAAACGGCTTTATGATTCAGTTTGTATACTGTATATCCCAAGACATGTCTGTTCTGTATAGAGGCTTAGTCCCTCATGCAAATTAATTGCTGGTCTGAAAAATTGCTGAAATTTTATATGCTTACTGATATATTTTACACTTTTTTATCCTGCATGTCCTATAAAAGTTACAAATCTGCACAAATAAAAACATTTAACAGTTAAACCATCAACTTTATTTTTTCCTCAAAACAGGGTTTTGTGTGTCAGTGTGTTTGTGTCTGTGTGTTTGTATGTAGTGAGCATGTGTGTTGTGCATGTGCACATGCTAGTACTGTATTGGAGGGGGGCAAGTAATGGTCTTCTACTTTTCAATTATTACCAATCATTTAGTTGGGATCTTTTTGCTAAGGTCATTGCCATTCATGAGTTACTTCAGATAAAATTGTAATTAATAACAAAGACTTTTTTAGCAGTTGGCTTAATGTTTTATTATCTATTATCTAATATGAGCCCTCAACAACCTTGTGTGTTGGATATTAACACAGTCATTTGGTTAAGGACACAATTTGCATTTAGGAGGCAATGCCTTGAATTTTGCCAGGGCTTAACTGGGATTTATCAAAAGGTAATCATTTATTTTGATCCTTGGCTAAGTTTATATTCAGGACTTCTGTTATTAGTCAAAGTTCTCCAGAAAAACAAAACCCATAGAACTTAGAAACAACCGAGATAAAAATAGGGAGCAAGAGATTTAGTATTAAGTCTAGGCTCTAGGATTATGGAAGCCAACAAACTGTAAAATCTACAGTGTAAGCCAGCAAGCTGAAGATTCAGGACAGCTGACACTGAAGGTCCAGGTCAAAGTCTGGCAGGCTCAAGACCCAGGAAAACCCTATTTTTCACTTGAATCTAATGGCAGGAAAAAACTGATGTCCCAGTTTGAGGGCAATGAAGCATAAGTTCTGACGTGGGAGAGGGCTGGTCTTTGTTCTTCTCTGACCTTCAACTTGGGTGAAGTGTGCTCACATTAGGCAGGGCATTTGCTTTACTCAGTCTATCAATTTAAATGTAATTTTCACTCAAAAACACACTCAAGAAATATCCAGAATAATGTTTTCCAAACCAAATTTTGCAAAGGAGATCTTCTAATTTCTCTCACTCTGAAATTTATTTCACACAATTTACAGAGTTCATCCTTTCTCTGGACTACCAAGGAAATACTGAGACTTCTGTGTTGGTAACTCACTCTGGGATTTGTTTTTACCCAACAATTCCTTTTCCAGATGCACATGAAGACATGCCTCTGAGTCTCTGCTCATGGCAGCATTTGAGATCCAGGCTGAAGTTACATCTCTAGTTCAAGCAGAATAAGTGAAGTGAATATAAACAAGGATTCTCTTTTGGTTTTATTACTTGAGTCTCTAAATGAATATATATTAACAAAATTAGGACTTATTTATATTGTGATTCAGCCATACACAGGAAACAGTTCCAACTCTGGATGCACAAAAAAATAATTAGGTGATTTTGGAGGACTTATCTCTGTATTGGTGATCACAGCTGCATTCGTCACACATTTAATAAATGTCAGTTAACATAATAATACACATCAGTTCAGCAGAATGGGGCTATATTTGAATAGCTGATTTTCACTTGCCTGCATATGAGTGCTGATATTCAAATGTTCTGGTTTTTAAGTTATCCACATGCTAAAATTAGAGAAGGGAGAGTAAAGAAAGACACTCTTAACATAATACAAAATGTTAAGCCATAAAAAATTCATTTTATGAATACATAAAAATGTTGTACTGCTATACCAAAAACTGTAGAAACAAATACAAAAGAAATGATAGAACGTGGTAAAAGAAAGCATTTGAGAAACTTATATCATGCAACGCATTATAATATACTTAAAATATAGTTTTCATAAATTAAGAAAAAGATGTTGTCAATAGAAAAAAATAGGCAAAGATATAAAAAGATAATCTACAAAAGGACATGCATGACAATCACATGAAAACCTTATTAGGAGGTAATAACATCAGAGCAATGGGATACTATTCTCACCTACGTATGCAGTGATTGAAATAAAGGTAATGTTCATACTGGTGAGGATGAGAAAGGCAATGCCTTCATCCATGACTTTTTTGAAGGTCACTGGTGGACAGTTAAGTTCTATAAAATTTATAAAATTAAATTTTTATAAAATTACAATTTTATTTACTAAATAAAAGTAACAAAGGCATACCAAGATTCATCATTATAGATGTTTGTTATTTGGTTGTCAATAGTATAATAAGTTGGAAACAACATAAATATACAAACACAGGGAGTCAGTTAAATAAATTTTGGTGTATGAACTTAACAGACTACTTTTAGCTTTTTGGTATCTTATGTAATAGAATAACCACATGAAAATATAGTCTTGATAATCTTAACCAAAAAAGGAAAGATAAAAATTATATGTGAAATATGCTACTAATTTGTTGTTGTTGTTTCTTAAAAATGGGGATGGGGTAGGGCTTTAAATTGTTGAATTATTTCTAAGTTTCTGTCTACTTTATAGGCATTATTGTATGTGTGTAAGATTTCAAAATAGGTATTGATATTCTCACTTTACAAATAAGATTTAGAGTGTTGTATTGTGTCACCAGCTCTCATAAATAAGTGGTCTTGGACTTGTGTGTTCAGTATCAATGCTCTGCTCCTCCCACTCCTCCACCTAACTTTATGTGGCTTCTGAGCTCTCAGCCTTCTTCCTCTTCATGAAGATTCCTGTTCCCACAAACTTGTAGAATCATTTCATCCACTTTGAATGTATAATAAGCAAGTAGTGTGAGCAAAGTTGGAGTAAACTTTCTCAACAGTGAAGTAATAGCAACTAAAACTTGTAATATTTTCTAAGTGCCAAGTTTATGCATTTTAAATGTATTAATTCACATAATCCTCCCAATAACCTCAAATGATATGTATTATCATTATCATTCCAACTTTACATATTAGGAAACTGAGGCTCAGAGGAATCAAGTACTTTGCCCAAAGTCACACAGCCAGTAAAGTCTGGGTTTTGAATCCATGGAGTCTAAGTCCAGGGTCTGGGAGCTGAACCAGGATACCAAACCATACAGTTAGCGGTAATGCCAAAAAGCAGAGAGCAAGGAGTATCTCTACTGAGAATAAGTAATAGTTAAAAACATAGGTGGTAATTAAAATGCAAATCAAAACATTTTACATTTAGAATATAAAACTAAAACTGCTCACAAACTTATCAAAATCATTGATTTATAGATTTAAATAAAAGATTTTACAACACAAAAATGTTTCATAAGAGTGTATATTTTGTCACATAGCTTAATGACTTCTAAGAATATAAAATGATTAACATTAGTTGATGTACAAACTCCAGGGCAGATATTTCACTGATAGAAGAAACACCCATTTTGAACTGAACCATAATGTTTATATTTATTTAGACCAAAAAAAAAAAAAAACAGATAACTGATAGAACCATTTTACCATTAACACTCAGAACTGCTATTTTTTTTCTCTAGAAATCTCCGTTCTTTACTTGACTTTCATACCTTAAATTTGCCAATTCCTTGAATGATAATGAATTTCTGTAGGTGTTATTTTTTACCCAACTTGCTTGAGTCCATAATACAAACATCAGTGCAAACTCTCTCCTCCCAGAATGCACAACAATCTACTTAGATTTGCTCCCATCGTCTATTTCCCTTCTGCTAAAATGGATGATTCCCTCTCATACCAAAAGCCAATTCTTTCATAGGTACCCAAGTCCTATTCTTCATTTCCCCAAGATCTTTGCTCCCTTGGTTATCTCCTTTAACTTCTTTACAACCAACCCCTCCCTGTGTTCTGGATTGTTTGATTTTGCCTACAAACATCATGTGTCTATATTTCTCTTTTAAAAAAAATACTTTTCTTGTCCTCAGACCCTTCTCTGATCATCAACTATTTTCTTTATGTTCTTTTACAGGCAAACTTCTTAGAAAAATTATCTGTAGACATTATCTAGACATTATTAAATTACCCTAGCTAGCATCATATTTTTAAGCCACCTAGGTTTTTAAAATAACATTTTACTCCAGGTTCCTAGACATAATGTATATCAGAAATCAATACCATTATTGTTCCTCAGGAGGCTATATTTGATTTGATTTCTTTATTTTGTTATTTAATTATCATTATCATTAACACCTAAGAATTCATCCCCAAATCAAATAACTACAATGGTGACATACACACATATATGCACACATGAACATGTGTGTGTATATCTATGTATACAGAGAATATATAAACTACTTCACTTGGTACCTCCTCAGAAATATTGTATCTTACTTATGAATTGATTAGTGAGTCTTTCTATCTTTAATTAATTGCTTTTTCCTAAATTTATTTCCCTAGATATTTATGTGACTATATCAGCTTACTTCTAGTTACATCAGCACTGTTCTAATATGTTTTTCTCAGTATTTTATCCCTAAGGCTGTCATCCACAGCAGTACTGACAGTGTACTCTACCACTACACACCGAATCACTCAGCATGCCAATCAGAGACACTGCTGGGTGAATGGCATCTGGGTCCTGCACAACCTTCCCTACTTCCTTATGCTTTATGGGTTTTTTATAAACAGTACAAAGTTAGAGTGTGTATTTTATCCTGATAGTCTGTTCTTTAAGTAGTAAATTCAGTCTATTATAAATAAATTTAAGATTATTGATATTTTTTTCTATTTTCTTATTTTTATTGCCAGTGTTCTAGTTTTTTTTTTCTTTTTGATACTTTCTGATTATATATATTACTCTAATTATATGAGAATTTTAGCACACATTTATGACATTGGCCTTCCTACACTAGCAATGCCAATCATGCTGACACTATCCAGAAGCTTAATTGAGAGATATTTTGAATATACCAAATGGGGAAGTGATATGCTTTCTTCATTTTCTTAATATTAGCTTTTTTTTCCTTCAGAAAATGGCAAGTCTACCAAGGTTTCCTGAGTTAATTGATGTATTTTCTTTTTCTTCCCTTCCTTCCTCTCTCTCTCTCTCTCTCTCTCTCTCTCTCTCTCTCTCTCTCTCTCTCTCTGTTTGTTCTTTTTTGCCACTTACTCTAAAGGTATTTTCAGTGGGAGTCTCTTGATTGGAAAGCTTTGTATGTCTCAGAATATTTTATTGTGGTCACACATTGAATGACAAATTAGTTACTTGTAAAACTCTATCTTCAAATTCTTTCAGTATTTTAAAAAGATTATTGCACTGCATCTGGCATTTGGCATCACTATTTAAAAGACTTAGGTCATTTGTGTCATTTATCATTTTCTCCTTGTCTATGATATTTTTATATCTTAGTGTATGATTTAAAAAGTGTATCTATGTGTGATTTTTTAAAAAAAAGAGATCTGTATTTCCCATTTAGTCCTCTGTAGACTATTTCAGTCTATAGTTGTTCTTTTAGAAATATTTCTCCATATTTCTTCTTCAAATGTTTTCTTCTCTCCATTTTTATATTTTCTCCTTCAGTGGTTCCCAAAGTATCTGGTACTTCTTGGGAGGCTGAGGCAGGAAGATCAGAAGTTCAAAGCCAGCCTCAGAAACTTAATGAGGCTCTAAGCAACTTGGTGAGACCCTATTTCAAAATTAAAAATAAAAAGGTCTGGGAATGTGGATGTGGCTCAATGGCTAAGTGCCCTGGGGTCAATTCCTGGGACCAAAAAATGAAATAAAGAAAAGAAAAACGCAAATCAAAAACAAACAAGTTAGTACTTATATTATCTCTGCCTCTGAACATTCACATTTCCTAGGACTCTCAATCTGGTCTTACAGTGAACTAATTCATTCTTAACCTGATTTTATGTCACTTTTATCCGATCTATTAGGTTTCTTCAACTCTTATATTTTTTATTCTAATGTTATACATAATTATTTTGTGATTTCTTTTATTATTTCATACTGTTACTCTATTATATTTCCTTTTCTCAAAGTGTTCATTTTAGACAATACAAATTTTTGGTCCTTCTGTTCTAAATATGTCTGCTTCTGATGGTATTTGTAATCCAGTTTGTTGTTCTCTTTCTGAGATAATTTGTTCCTCAAAGGTCCTCTACATTACCATATATGTTGAAAATTCCCCAGGCTTCATCCTAAACCTTTTCCTGTCCCTTTATCCATGTGACCTCTGGACTCTCTCTCTCCTTGGATGTTTCACAGATATTTCTCCTATATCCTATTCAAAACTATTTTGTTGATGCTTCCTCCATCCTGCAAAATATTCTACATAATTTTAAATTGTTTGGTAATCTAGGCAGTTACTCAAGCCCCAAATCTAGGAGTTTCCCTGAAATATTCTTGCCATGATCCCTATTGCCAATCCAGCAAATTCCATTAGTTCCATCTCCATGACACATCTTGCTTTGGCATTCTTGCCTCATTTCTACAGCTACTACCTCAGTGTGAACATTTGTCATTCAAATCCTGGTCTGTCCTAGCTAGTCTATTTCCACTTTTGCTCTGTACCCAACTCATTTAGTCATTTATTACACAGAAACATAAATTGCCCCATGCATGTACACACACACACACACACACACACACACACACACACACAGACATATACTATAGCAGAAAATCCTCTGATGACATATTATTGCACTCAGTATAAAATTGAATACCTGTACCAAGACCTATAAAGTCTTATGTGGTCCAGTCTCTGCCCTTCGCTCTCTCTTGCACATCCTCACCATCTGTACACCAGACCCACTGATCCTTTTTCAGTCCCAAGAGCATGCTACGCCTTTTCTGGTCACAGAACTTTGCACAGCTGCTCCCTGTGACTGAGAAGCTCCTTCACCTTTCTCTCTTTCTTAGCTCCCTCTCATCCTTTAGGCCCAACCTCAATGTCACCTCTCAGAGCTCTTTCAGGTCTTCCTTACCTGAAGCAAGTCATTCTTTCTTAATCTGTATCTTAGCCTCTTTTTTTTTCCATCACAGAATATATCAATTATTTTACTTGACTGTTTGTATTCTTTTAGTCTATTCCCCCTTTAGGATTTAAGCTCCATGAGGCAGAGATTTTACCATAACAAAAAACTAATGTTTGTTGAACAGAAGTATGGATGGATAGTCAGACCACCCAGGGTCTATGCAGGCACAAACTGTCGAATTTTTGCTTTAACCTCTAATAATGTCATGAAGAAAGTCATCTAACCAGTTCTGAAATAAGCTGCAGTATTGTCAGCAACACATCTATCACTTGTTTTTCTTCTTCTACATCACAATATTTCTCCATAATTTTGTTATCCAACAGAGTGTCTCAATTGTACCCATCTGAATATTTCGTTATAATCAAAACATAAGTTTCCCTAACAAAGATTCTAGCAAGAACTAACATGGATGTTTGATATACGTACTTTTCTTACTTGAATAATAGCAAACACATGTTGATACAGCTATTAGGGAAAAAGATGTTTTTCCAGCAGCTGTTGACTTCATCAATTCCACTATGCAATGAGTCACTCTGACTTCCACAGAGCTACAAAGTTACAACTAAGGAAGTAGGAATTTTTTTTATTGTGATGAGAGAGGAATGAGAACAGTTAGACATGGAGTAAGTTGAAAATTAAATCTACTCAGAGAAGAGATTTGATTCTATAGAAAGTTGAATAATATATATGCCAAAGGGGAAAAAATGGACACCTACCTAGAATTTCAGTGAAACAAGTGAAAATTGGCAATAAGGGGAAGGTATTTGCAACAGGAAGAAGGCAGTTATTAAGAAAAAAAAAAAGAAAGCAACAGCTGGCAGTGTGAGCTGCTCTCTGAATGGCCAACAAAGAAGCCTACTTCTTCCTGCAGTTATTATGTGATGCCAACTATTAATGAGATAATAACTATCCCAGGCATCAACCAACATTCTTTCTAGAGGAAATTTCTTAAATTCCCTATCACATTGCACAACCTCTTGGAAAAGGTAAGATTTTAATTACCTGAAAACTCTAAAACAGAAAGCTGTGTTGACTGTATAGCACAACCAAGCACTCTGACTACATAATACAGTATGTATATTGATGGATATAATTTGGCTTGACACAGACTTAGCATTTTCACAGTGATTTTTTTCTTCATTGCCTTTCATATTGCTCTAAAAATATATATTAAAAAACCTTTCATTTATTGAACTCAGACCATATACCAGGCAGTGTGTTAAACAGTTGACAAATATTACTACCAACAACCCTATGTCCTATATATTATTTTCTAGATCAAGTGGATACTATTGCTCTGTTCTAGAGATTAGGAAACAAAAGTTCAGAGAGGTTAAATAACATACTCTTGATTACCTAATGCACTTAACACTCAAAGTTCCTCTTTGGGGCTGGGGCTGGGGCTCAGCGGTAGCTCATTTGCCTGGCATGAGTGAGGCACTAGGTTGGATTCTCAACACCACATGTAAATAAATAAAATAAAGGTCTATCTACAACTAAAAAAACATGGGAAAAAAAGAGCTCCTCTCTATAGGGATACTCACTAAGTGCTCAGGACTGCACCATTTTACAGTCATCATTGTATGTCATCAGTGGGGGAAAAAAGAGGAGTAAGTGGTTAAAAGCCAAGTAAATAATGTATTCTCCAGTGTATGGTGCTGTTAACAAAGTTGTTCATGCTATTCCTCCAACAGGAACTTATATGGAGCAATTACTATAGGGAATAGAAAAATAAGATAAAGATGAACAATACAAAGGCCTCTGCCTTGGTGGAGTTCAGTGAAGCACTATGAATATGCTTCAGGATGGACTTCATATTCTGCTATTTTTGACAGTAAATTTTATAGTTTAAGATAGTAACTTTAAAATCCCCTGAGAAGGCAGAAGTGATGAGGGGTAAAGATCAAAGAAATGGTGTCTACTATTTTCCCTTAAGTAGACAAGTTCTTGTTTAAATTATTTTCTTATTAATTTTCAGCACTGCATTTTATTTGACTAAATAGTTCCATTGCCAAACAAATTTGAAAACCACTGATTGACCCAGGGAAATAAAAAAATGCATATTTTATACCACCTTAGATCTTAAACAAAACATTGCTGCTTGCTTTCATCATTAGCACTCAAATACACTTTAATATTTTTTGAAGATACAGGCTTAACAGAGTAGATGACCAAACACAAAAAATATCTATTAAAACCATGAGTAAATACCAATTAAAATACAGGATAGTCTTGCAAATTCTCACACTCTTGTTCTAACAGAAATGAGTAATGACTTGAGTGGGATGAGTAGGGAAAACGTGGTAGTGTCATTTACATTCCTGAGGAGAAAATAAATTTAACAGCAAGCCCTTTGGCATTCAGACAGATATCTGGGATGCTGTTAAATATTGCTCAGGCAAATTACAAATAAAGTATCGGCCTTCCATCTTTACATTGGACTAGAACATTTTCTTCAGATCTTATTTCATTTTCAAACTTTAACCTTAAACAATAATAAAAAGCAAACAATCAGCCATTGTGTAGCAGAAAAGACTTTGAACTTATAAGCAGGAACCTATCATCAAATGCCCAACCAACTTAAGAACCAGCTGTGTGCTCCTACGTAAGACCTAGAACTGACTATGTGCTCCAACTCAGTGGCCATAATGCTTCCACCTCATTAGACGGGTGCCAATGAAAATGTCTAAAATAAATATGGATATATTATGTCACAGGGAAACTCTTAGACAATATAAAGGAGTAGAGATAATACCATGCATCCTATCTGATCATAATGGAATGGAACTGAAAATCAACGATAAAAGAAGGAAGGAAAAAGAATACATCACTTGGAGAATGAACAATAGGTTACTGAATGATCAATGGGTTATAGAAGACATCAAGGAGGAAATTAAAAAATTCTTAGAGATTAATGAAAACACAGACACAACATATCGGAATCTATGGGACACATTGAAAGCAGTTCTAAGAGGAAAATTCATTGCTTGGAGTTCATTCCTTAAAAAAAGAAAAAACCAACAAATAAATGATCTCATACTTCATCTCAAAATCCTAGAAAAAGAAGAGCAAAACAACAGCAAAAGAAGTAGAAGGCAAGAAATAATTAAAATCAGAGCTGAAATTAATGAAATCGAAACAAAAGAAACAATTGAAAAAATTGACAAAACTAAAAGTTGGTTCTTTGAAAAAATAAACAAAATCGACAGACCCTTAGCCATGCTAGCGAAGAGAAGAAGAGAGAGAACTCAAATTACTAACATACGGGATGAAAGAGGCAATATCACAACAGACACTTCAGAAATACAGAAGATAATCAAAAATTATTTTGAATCCTTATACTCCAATAAATTAGAAGATAGTGAAGGCATAGATAAATTTCTTAAGTCATATGATCTGCCCAGATTGAGTCAGGAGGATATAGACAACCTAAACAGACCAATATCAATTGAGGAAATAGAAGAAACCATCAAAAGACTACCAACTAAGAAAAGCCCAGGACCGGATGGGTATACAGCAGAGTTTTACAAAACCTTTAAAGAGGAACTAATACCAATACTTTTCAAGCTACTTCGGGAAATAGAAAAAGAGGGAGAACTTCCAAATTCATTTTACGAGGCCAACATCACCCTGATACCTAAACCAGACAAAGACACTTCAAAGAAAGAAAACTACAGACCAATATCTCTAATGAACCTAGATGCAAAAATCCTCAATAAAATTCTGGCGACTCGGATACAAAAACATATCAAAAAAATTGTGCACCATGATCAAGTAGGATTCATCCCTGGGATGCAAGGCTGGTTCAATATACGGAAATCAATAAATGTTATTCACCACATCAATAGACTTAAAAATAAGAACCATATGATCATCTCGATAGATGCGGAAAAAGAATTCGACAAAGTACAGCATCCCTTTATGTTCAAAACTCTAGAAAAACTAGGGATAACAGGAACATACCTCAATATTGTAAAAGCAATCTATGCTAAGCCTCAGGCTAGTATCATTCTGAATGGAGAAAAATTGAAGGCATTCCCTCTAAGATCTGGAACAAGCCAGGGATGCCCCCTCTCACCACTTCTGTTCAACATAGTTCTCGAAACACTGGCCAGAGCAATTAGACAGACCAAAGAAATTAAAGGCATCAAAATAGGAAAAGAAGAACTTAAATTATCACTATTTGCAGATGACATGATTCTATACCTAGCAGACCCAAAAGGGTCTACAAAGAAACTATTAGAGCTAATAAATGAATTCAGCAAAGTGGCAGGATATAAAATCAACACGCATAAATCAAAGGCATTCCTGTATATCAGCGACAAATCCTCTGAAATGGAAATGAGGACAACCACTCCATTCACAATATCTTCAAAAAAATAAAATATTTGGGAATCAACCTAACAAAAGAGGTGAAAGACTTATACAATGAAAACTACAGAACCCTAAAGAGAGAAATAGAAGAAGATCTTAGAAGATGGAAAAATATACCCTGTTCATGGATAGGCAGAACTAACATCATCAAAATGGCAATATTACCAAAAGTTCTCTATAGGTTTAATGCAATGCCAATCAAAATCCCAACGGCATTTCTTGTAGAAATAGAGAAAGCAATCATGAAATTCATATGGAAAAATAAAAGACCCAGAATAGCAAAAACAATGCTAAGCAGGAAGTGTGAATCAGGCGGTATAGCGATACCAGACTTCAAACTATACTACAGAGCAATAGTAACAAAAACAGCATGGTACTGGTACCAAAACAGGCGGGTGGACCAATGGTACAGAATAGAGGACACAGAAACCAATCCACAAAACTTCAACTACCTTATATTTGATAAAGGGGCTAAAAGCATGCAATGGAGGAAGGATAGCATCTTCAACAAATGGTGCTGGGAAAACTGGAAATCCATATGCAACAAAATGAAACTGAATCCCTTTCTCTCGCCATGCACAAAAGTGAATTCAAAATGGATCAAGGAGCTTGATATCAAATCAGAGACACGCCGTCTGATAGAAGAAAAAGTTGGCTACGATCTACATACTGTGGGGTCGGGCTCCAAATTCCTCAATAGGACACCCATAGCACAAAAGTTAATAACTAGAATCAACAAATGGGACTTACTCAAACTAAAAAGTTTTTTCTCAGCAAAAGATACAATAAGAGAGGTAAATAGAGAGCCTACATCCTGGGAACAAATCTTTACTCCTCACACTTCAGATAGAGCCCTAATATCCAGAGTATACAAAGAACTCAAAAAATTAGACAATAAGAGAACAAACAACCCAATCAACAAATGGGCCAAGGACCTGAACAGACACTTCTCAGAGGAGGACATACAATCAATCAACAAGTACATGAAAAAATGCTCACCATCTCTAGCAGTCAGAGAAATGCAAATCAAAACCACCCAAAGATACCATCTCACTCCAGTTAGATTGGCAGCCATTATGAAGTCAAACAACAACAAGTGCTGGCGAGGATGTGGGGAAAAGGGTACACTTGTACATTGCTGGTGGGACTGCAAATTGGTGCAGCCAATTTGGAAAGCAGTATGGAGATTTCTTGGAAAGCTGGGAATGGAGCCACCATTTGACCCAGCTATTCCCCTTCTCGGTCTATTCCCTAAAGACCTAAAAAGAGCATGCTACAGGGACACTGCTACATTGATGTTCATAGCAGCACAATTCACAATAGCTAGACTGTGGAACCAACCTAGATGCCCTTCAATGGATGAATGGATAAAAAAAATGTGGCATTTATACACAATGGAGTATTACTCTGCATTAAAAAATGACAAAATCATAGAATTTACAGGGAAATGGATGGCATTAGAGCAGATTATCCTAAGTGAAGCTAGCCAATCCCTAAAAAACAAATGCCAAATGTCTTCTTTGATATAAGGAGAGTAACTAAGAACAGAGTAGGGTCGAAGAGCATGAGAAGAAGATTAACATTAAACAGGGATGAGAGGTGGGAGGGAAAGGGAGAGAGAAGGGAAAATGCATGGAAATGGAAGGAGACCCTCAGAGTTATACAAAAGTACATACAAGAGGAAGTGAGGGGAAGGGGAAAAATAATACAAGGGGGACAAACGAATGTCAGTAGAGGGGGCAGAGAGAGAAGAGGGGAGGGGAGGGGAGGGGAGGGGGGATAGTAGAGGATAGGAAAGGCAGCAGAACACAACAGACACTACTATGGCAATATGTAAATCAATGGATGTGTAACTGATGTGATTCTGCAATCTGTATATGGGGTAAAAATGGGAGCTCATAACCCACTTGAATCAAAGTGTGAAATATGATATATCAAGAACTATGTAATGTTTTGAACAGCCAACAATAAAAAATTAAAAATAAAAAAAAATTAAAAAAAAATAAAATAAAATAAATATGGGACTTAGAACATTGCAGGCAAAGAAACAATCAGTGAAGTGAATGAGAGCCTACAAAATGGCTCTCTATTTTACCACACACACATTAGAGAGAGCACTAATCTCTAGAATACATAAAGAACTCAAAAATCTTAACACCAAAAAACAAATAACCCAATCAATAAATGGGCCAAAGAACTGAACTTTTCAGAAGGTGATATACAATCAATCAACAAATATATGAAAAAATGTTCAACATCTCTAGCAATTAGAGAATGCAAATTATAACTACTCTAAGATTTCATCTCATGCCAGTCAGAATGGCAGTTATCAAGAATACAAACAACAATAAATGTTGGTGAGGATGTGGGGAGAAAGGCACACACATACATTGCAGGCGGGACTACAAACTGGTGCAGCCAATATGGAAAGCAGTATGAAGATTCTTCTAAAAAATGAGAATAGAACTACCATTTGACCCAGCTATTCCACTCCTCAGTCTATACCCAAAGGACTTAAAAACAGCATACTAAAGTGATGCAGCCACATCAATGTTTATAGCCACAATTCACAATAGCTAAATTGTGGAACCAACCTAGTTGCCCTGCAGTAGATGAATGGATAAAGAAAACGTGGTATATATATACACAATGAAATATTATTCAGCATTAAAAGAGAATAAAATCATGGCATCTGCAGGTAAATGGATGTACTTGGAGAATGTAATGCTAAATCCCAAAAAACAAATGCCAAATGTTTTCTCTGATATAAGGATGCTGATTCATAATGGGGATGGGGGTGGAGCATGGGAGAAATGGAGAAACTCTAGATAGGGCAAAGGGGAGAGGGAGAAGAAGGGGGGCACGGGGGTAAAAAGATGGTGGAATGAGAAGGACATCATTATCCTAAATACATGTATGAAAACACAAATGGTGTGACTCTATTTTGTGTACAACCAGAGACATGAAAAATTGTGCTCTATTTGTGTAATATGAATTAAATTTACATTCTGATATCATATATAACAGATTAGAATAAATAAATTTTTAAAATAAATAAAAAAGAACATTGTAGGCAGCCCTTCACTCCTTGACCCTATCTCACTGGCTAAAGTAACAGGGTCACTTTTCTATTTTTCGTAACATGTCCAATCCTTTCTCATGCTTCTCTTTGCAGACTAGACTTTTTTTTGTTTGCTCATTAGAATAATAAACATGGTTTATTCTGAGGCAATAATAACCCCTAGCCAACCCTGAGCTCTAGCTTCAGCCCTCAGTTATATATATATATATATATATATATATATATATATATATATATATATATATATTGTAGTTGGACACAATACCTTTATTTTATTTACTTCTGTGTAGTGCTAAGGATCGAACCCAGGGCCTCGCATGTGCTAGGTGAGTGCTCTATCACTGAGTCACAAATCCAGCCCCACTTGAGCCATTTCTATAGGCCTCTTTGATATACACTCCAGACAAAGGAGGAACACTGCCAACAGCTTACATCTGTGTGTACATGCTCACGAGCAAATGATTATGACGTTGACTGCATATGCTGAATCAGAGTGTTTATGACCTTGACTACCCACTAAAAACAGCCTGCTGGAAGCCTTAGTGAAGGAGCATAACTATGACCATTTGGGGCCTGCCCTACAAATTACTACCCAGATAATCATTATCAGAGGATCAATGCACTGATTAGGTTAAGGCTTTCCTAACACAATCATTTCACCTCTGAACTTTCTTGCATAGTCTCACACGTGAGATTTTGGGGGACTCTCATAGCTAAATCATAACAGGGACAACTCCTAACCCCCTTTACAGATGGGAAGAGTAAGTCAACAAGGATAAATGACCTACCCAGGGTAATTCATTGAGACGGTAGTGGAACAGGCAATAACTTCAAGTTGAGGGATTAAGCTGTCTTGTCTCTCTGTAACAACCAAGATTGCAAAAACTTTAAGTTATATAGCAAGTAGCATAAATGCTGCATCTGTATCCATTGCGAAGGCAAAGGCACAAACATGAAGAAAAGAAGGAACTATCCAAGATCACTACAGTGAGGAAAGAAACCAGCTTAAAATAGCCTTCTGTCTCCACAGAGTTTTGCTTTCACTCCTGAGCAACCTCCACCCAGTAGAGGAACATTAATGTCATTGAGGAAGGAACCTGAGGGTTAAATCCTTGGCCCCAGCCCCCGTGGCAATGGGGAGCTCCCCCTTGGCCCCATAATTCAGTCAATAAATAGATGTCTCTATCATACAAGAAAACACAGCCAATAGTCACTACTCAGAAAAAAAAAATGAGATATCCTACTGTAAATGACATAACTATTTCATTATCTGTGCAATTCAAATGAAACATGCTAAAGGAAGAAGAGACAGAAAATAGCTGCTACCAGAGTTTCAATAAAAGATTGCTGTTGGGCACCCTGAGAACTGTGGGACCATTATGAGGCATAAATGTTTCCTCCACCTGACCTGTGGTGAGGGCAGGGGCCGGAAGGGAGGTTCTCTCAGCTTTAAGCAACAGAGTGCAGTGAGAAACATCATTGGCATGAGGTCTAATTGCCTGCCCTATGATTAATGTTGCTAAGCAAATTTGGGAGTTGTCACGGTTCCCACCCTGTGGTCCACGCTCATTTAGAAAATAGAGCAAATGGAGCCCAGTGCTTTGAGAATGTCCATGTAAAATTATAATAATTGCTTATTACATAATACAGTTATTAAAGTATTTTCTGTGTTGTTCAAGAAACAAGGCATGTATGTTGATGACAGAGAAGAAGGAAGAAATGGGCATAATTGTGTTTGCCTCTTGTAACTTTCCCAGGCAAAGAAAGTTGCTTTGGTCCCCCAGGCCTTGAGACATTCTATTCTTATCTCTATTGAACTATAAACTCCCAGGGGGTAGAGGCCGGAATTTGGGCATAATTATATTCATAGAACTTAGTATAATGACTGGCAGAAGAAATATTTGCTAAATTAAACTGATACCCTATTGTAGAGTTTACCACTATATAGAAGGCACCCTATTATAACACTAAGTTCTGTCATAGGCACACAATAATTACAAGTTTTTCAAATGGAAGGACCAAGCCTGGTTCTTTGATATCATTTTAACTCTGGAGTAGTGGTGTCCAGTAAAACTTTTTATGATAATGGAGATACTCTATTGCTATTATAAGAAACAGAAAGTTTTTTGAAACTTTTTTTTCTTTAGATTATAAATACACATTTCAATAACAACCACCAGTTACATGTGGTTGCTAAGCATTTAAAATGTGGCTGTGACTGAGAAACAAATTTTGTTTCAATTAATTTAAATTTAAGTCACTCCTTGTGTCTCATGGCTACTATGTTGGACACAGAGCAATAGAGTCTAAAATGATGCTCAACATATTATAGTTTGAATTGAATGGTTACAAATGCCCAATCCCTCCATAAACCTGCATCCTGCCAAATAGCTCTCAGCTACAAAGCACTGGGCACTCAATTATGTGGTTCTGTCAGCACAAGTGAATTACACCATAGAGACCCTTTTCGTAGCTAGTGTTGACCTAGTGTTTTTCCCAGTCACCCTTCTGAGAGGAACAGTTCCCATTGTGTTTCTAAAGACCTCTCAAATAAATGGAAGAAATGGAAAAGCAAGACCAAAGAGCAATCTGGGTAGCATCCTTCAAAACTGGGAAGACAACAAAGCCACCTGAACTCCATAAGCACTAGCAGCCTGTGCCCTGATCCCTTTTAGTAACCCAAGAAACAAGGAGACCCCAGTAGGAAACAGCCACCTAGAGTTCCCATGGAGCCTTGGCAATAACCTCAGTGTTCCAGGATGGAAGCCCCAACTGAGCCTCCATCTTTAAAGAAGAGTTCAGCTTTGAAGTCTGAGCACTTCAACAGTGGTCTTTGGGGATCAGATATTGGCATCCTCATGGCACCATGAAAGACAGCACCATGATAAATCTTGACCTTTCCACTAGTCAGGCCAAATGAAGGCTTGCAGCATATTCATTTTATTTAGAGAAAGGAAAGAAATGTAATATTACTCATATCCTGTGTTTTAAAAGAAAAATCATATTGCCTGCCTCTTGATGACTGTGATTCAAAGCAGGCTGCCTTCCACTCTACATTTTTTTACAGGAACTATCATGAGGTGGACTTTTGACTCACCCTTTGTCACAACCCCCAACCCTGTAGAACTGGGAGGACTAAGTCTGGTTACACTCGCTAGGTTGTGTTCAAAAGACCAGCGTTTCTCTCTAACTCACAAGCAATTTTTCTTAGATCAAGGGAGTGTACCTAGGGAACCAACTAAAGCAAATTTTTCTGTTCATGAATTTTAGGTTCCTCTGGCAAATGTTGATCATCTCTAGCAGCTAGGAACAGATGAGAATTAGAATTCTTCTCCTCCACAATCTCATTACTGGTTGACATACTATCCAGAAGGCATATTTGAGACCAAGGATGTCATGTGTTCAAATATTCAAAGTAGGCTCCAAAACAGTAAGCACAATGGAGTCCCAGGCAATATCATGCACGAAAAGGTTCCTCAAGGCAGTGCATAAATATCCTGATGAATTCTGATCAGAAGTCAAATCATAGGCTCCCCTGTTGCACTTTTGAATGAAGCCAAGGTCCAAAAATATCCAAGTGAAGGGAGGAGTCGGGGAAGCTCTCCCTAGATTCATACTCCCTGTGTTTATACAAGGGCAGAAGTGCCTACATAATATTTCCTGCTAATCTACATATGTTTATCACTACTCATTTCACCAATGAATATTTACTTCTAGAATCTGTGGTTGTTACCCAGCAAACTTTCTGTGTCCATCGAAAATGGGTTATAATCAGAAGCCTGGTTAAGTTCCTGCAGACACTGGCTGAGGATCCCTGGAGCTTGAACTTCTTCGCCAGCCATTATGAAAGGGGTATGCTCTAAAATACACACACAAAGCTTTCTGTTAGTGTGAAAGGATCATAAAATAGTTCACAGAGAATATAATAGGGCTGCTTTCCCTTCAGAAGAGTTCTTCCTGTGAACGGCTGAAAGGTTTGAACTCTTGCTTCTTACAGGATACAGAGGTTGACCTTGGAGTTCAGTGTTTCCCGTCATTGTCTTTCCTCTAGGTCTCCCAAACAAACAAGCCATCAAGCCGACTTTAGATACCACACGTGCAAAATCATTGTGGGTACACAGCTTACACACACCCAGCTCCTGGTTTTTCCAGACAGCCAGAACACACATGCGCCAACCTTAAGAACAACTATAGACCCAGGAGTGCTGTTCCAAACATTCAGGGTCCTCCAATCTGCCAGTTTCTTTTCCCCAGAATGGGGACAGTTGGAAAAATACCCAGATGGGAGCTGAACATCCTGGTACTTCAATGTATTGACTTTTTTTTTTCTTCTAGAAGCAGAGAATAGTAATAAATATCACAGCATAGCTCTCAGTGCTATGCAGTAATATCTACGACCAAAAACAAAAAATACTTTACAACTCCCTTTTTGAAAATGTTCTTTCTTTGAGAATCCAGTTTGGCTGCCCTGTTTTTTGTCTTCTTTATCTAATGTTGATCAAATTCTGAGTGTTGACTTTTTATTTAGTCTATTCAGGTGCTATAACAAAAATATCATAAATTGAGTGTCTTATAAATAACAAAAATTTGTAAGAAGCTGAGAAGTCCAAGATTAAGGTACCAGGAGTTTTTCTGGCGATGTCACTGTGAGGACACTGTGTCCTCACATGGCAGAGGAGGTTGCAAGGGAGCTAGTTTTTTTTTTTTTTTTCAGGACATTTTTATAAGGGCACCAATCCATTTTGAGGGTTCTTATGACCTAATCACCTCCATAAGTCTCTGCTTCCTAATATCATTGTCTTGAGGGTTGAAATTTTAACATACAAATTTGGAGGGGACACATTTAGATCACAGCACCTGTTATAGAATTGTGAAATTGATTTACTGGGTAATGACTACCTGAAAATGAGGAGAAAAGATTTAAAAAGAAAGGGGAGAAGGGGAGGGAAGAAGAAAGAAGAGAGAAATATCTGAGTAGATCCCAGATTGCAAGGGTAATAGGATGAGTTTAATAAGACTAACAAGTCACAATGTGTGTAATATTGCAACATAAAGCATATTTAGTACGAAAGACAATATCAAAAAAATTTAGACTACTGCCATAATTTATTTGAAAATAAATTTTCTTTGGATCCCAAGTAAAGTGTAATAAAATTCTAATGGAAAATCCTACATACCTATCAAGATTTAACTAGGGAGAAATGTTTGGAGTAAATTTTATCAGGATCCCAAAACATCTGCCTGTGGAAATATTAAAGTGTAAGAATAATCCCCTCATGCAGCCCAGGACATTTTCTGGAAAAGTGTAGTCTTAGTTTGTATCCTTCCAGAAACCGACCCTGAAGCAAAGATCCACAGGCAAGTGGTCCATTTGAGAAGAGAAGGGAATATTAGGTGGGAACTAGGAAAGTGATACATGAAGGGGAGCAGCTAGCTCATATACATGGGAAAACTGAGGGGAAGACCACATGTGGCAGAATTATCCCACCCAAGGGACAGAGAACAAGTATACATAGCCAGCTCTCAAGTTGGTGGAAGGGTGCTTCTGGGGCCGGGAGTGGGGAGTGGCAGGTGTTAATACTTTGACACTTCTGGCCTTCCTGCTCTTAGGCAGAGTAAGGCAGAGAAGTTTCCACTGGTGGGGGTGGGGAGGCCTTGGGCCCTGAGATGCAGACACTGAAAGATCCAGGAGTTATGCACAGAGTACTCACAGCATCTGCTCAGGTGACCAGATCTTACAGAGACACATCTGAAAGGTCAGGCCTTCTCTGCATGCTTGTTTCCACACACTTACCTTGGAGTCAATTCTTTCCTTGGTTGAGGACCCACATAACACTGAGGACAGAAAGCAACATGAGTAATGTCAAGCATTTTTTGGGGGCTAGTGTTTGTAGAAAATGAAGAGTGGGAACCTTTTTTGGTTGTTCTAAAATTTCCATGTTTTGTGATGGGAACAGTCTGCATAGATCTAAGAGGAAACCCCTAATTTTGGCAGATGTTAAGCCATTCATTCTAGTTTCTCCGATCCTGAATCATCAACCACATACTCTCACTGTGCTGGCCTCTGGTCCATTCTAGATTTAGCAGTGAGCTTGAAATTCAGGGCTATGAGCTCCTGCATAGTTTCTGAATTTGCCCATTCTTCTGGCCATGGCTTCCGCTGCCTACTAGAAGGAAGGGGACAGCCAACTATCTGAGACCCCATCATCACCTCCTACTTTCACCACCTCCCTCTCATTGTGACTAAACTGAGATGGTCCAATCAAATGCATCTCTACATCCTTTGCTGGAAAATGCTCACCTTCGGGAGACATTACTTATAATTGTGGAGTACACTTTCTCATTAATCATACAATTGCAGATTCACATGGGGGATTTGGCTTACAGGTTGCCAAGTTGACTGGCCAAGAAAATGGTATAGAGTTACCAAGACAGTTTGGGATGTGTAGTGGAATAGAATTAAGGAGTCTACCACTCTGCCTAACAGATTCAAGGAAAGGGGAAAATGGTATATATAATTGCTTTCTCCTACTCCAGTTGGAGATTCTGGGGTCCTTTAACTTACTTAGCTTCAGGGTTAATTTTACCAAGTCTGATAGAGCAGAGATCCTTCTCTATCAGGAGGTACTGTTCAGATTTCACTTAATATATCATATACAAAACATTTGTCCCAATTCCTGAGCACCCAGGCTACAGCTTCTCCTAACTGATTGAATTGGTCAAGAGATATAATTTCAACTGTGTTTCCACCTTGGATCCTGAGATCACTCTTCCTTATCCCATGACTGGAACTTGTTTGGGCCCAGATAACTTGACCATGATCTTCCTTCCTTACAATCCTACCTGGTTCTTCCTAGTGATTTCCAGGGCACTGAACCCTATTCTCCATCCTTCTGTCACTGACCTCTTCAAACTAAACAGACTCTTCAGAAGCAGGTATACAATCACGATCTTCAAGACTCCAAGGCTCTCCATTGCTTGAAGACCAGAACCTGTGATGGACCAACCATTAATAGTAGCTAATCTGGGAAGTGGGCCTTGGCCACTGAAACAGAAAGTGGCAAGTTGTATATGCAAGTTTTTAAAAATTTTTCTTTCCAGAACACACTAGAATACCTGTTCCATCCTTTACTGAACTGGTCATGTGCTGCAAGATCTGGTATTGGAATTTGAAAAGAGATCATAAGTTCTATTTCCAGATCTGAATCATAAAAACTTCATATGTGATCTTTTACCCTTCCTCTAACTGTTGGCTTCATATCTAGATCAAGGACATCTACAAAAGTCATATGTTGAGACGGGAAATCTTCTTACTTTAGGTGTTCAAAAGACTGCATAGAGGACAGCACCATCCCCTACCTTACCTGACTCTCCAGCACTAATGACTTTTATCTGAGTAAGAAACTGCCACTGAGCTGAGCTATGAAGATTTCAGGGTTTATCTGTTACAGCAGCTGGACTTACTTTATGGAACACAGTCATCCATGCCAAAAGCAAGGCTCCCAGCCAAGTGAGTTATCCCAGCTGTCTGGAGCTTGCCCCCTCTCATAGTTGTGGAGGTCCCAGCCTTCCTTACTGCCTACAGAGGCAGTTTCAGAAATATAGGGTGAGTGGGTGGGAGGCACTGTCAGAGATGTTTCTCTAGGGAAAAGCATTGACTTTTCCATTTGGTCTGTAATCAGAATTTCTCATGGTCACACAGTGAGTCAGAGCAAAGCCAACATTTTTTGTCCTCCCTCTACTGGGGCATCTCTCCTCTTGCAGGATGTGGTCCAAGTACTATTCCTAAGGTTATGGGGGGTTGGTCGATAACAAGAAGAGTCATGAGCTCAGGATCCTACCTTCTGAAGAGAATGTTGAGAAGACAAGCATGCCAGCTTCAGACAAGCAAGGAAACTTAAAATCAGCTGGACTTAAATATAATACAGTCTCCCTCCCTTTGGATTTAAATATTATACGGTCTCCCTTCCTCTTCCCAGTGATGTTATTGCATCAGTTTCTTTGTATCATTAGAAATGCACCTTCTCATTACTGAATCCATAGAATGCATTGCCCGACTCATTTCTACAAAGGAGCAAATTGAAAAGTTCCACCCTTTGTGTCCTCATCACACTTCGCAGCTAAGTGCTATCACCCAAATGCAGAGCAAATAGCTGAAGACCTGAGAACGAAAACAAGTTCTAGCAAGGTGTCTTAGGGTTCCTAACTCTGCACTTGGTCCAAGAGCAGTTTGTCTCCTCCATAGAAGGCTCAGCTCTCCTCCTGTGCCCTGGGGAATTAGGGACACCTCATCAGCCCTACCCTAAGGAGAAAGATTCCTCAGAGTAGTGTAAAAAAGCTCAGGGTAGAGAAAAAGGAGGAGGCTCCTGAGGAATGCCAAGGCTGTCTGCAGAGACATAGCTGGGCCTGGGAGCGAGTGCACTGCTGGGCCTATATTTAGTTCTGCAGTGACATTTTTGTGCAGCAGCACCATCTCTCACGATAGCAAGGGCCTGTGAGACCGAACGTTTTTCTCATTGTAGCAAGACTCTGACTCACTAGTTTAAAAAAAAAAAAAAGAGAGAACAATAAGACCCAAGGGGACAAGAGTGAAAAAAAAAAGAAAAAGAAAAAGAAAAAAAAAGCTAGTCATTCATTCCTGTAGGCTGAATATAAAGAACTGTCCTGGAAAAGTTTTCCAAGAGGCCTCCAATACAATTTTTTTTTCTTTTGACTAGAGCACTAACCCAAATTATACCCAAAACTAGTTTGTGACTTCCACTGGAGTTTTAAAAAAAATAAACCTATTTTCATAATGAGTATTGAAAAATAAAAACTTCTTAAGTGCCAACAGGACACCAGCATTGTCTCACTGCTGATAGCCTTTGAGAAACCAAACTTAAATTGCCCAAGTACCTCATTCAAGTCAAGTGGTGGCCTATTTGAGTAAAAAAGATTAGACACTATTGAATATCTTTAACCAACTCTGCTAATTCTGTAAATAATCCACTACAACTTATTCAGAGCCAGATAGCAAATATTTCAGAGCTTTACAGAACAGAATTTTTGTCACTACTAGTAAACTTTGCCATGTTCCCAATAAAGCAACCAGAGACAATAGGTAAATGAATGTGCATAGCTATCATGCAATAAAATTATAGTTTACTAGGATAAAAAAAATAGGTGATGCAGTAGTCCAAATTTACCTTGTGCCCATAATTTGCTGATCCTTGATTTAGTGATCAGAGCCAATGTCGGTCAGTGACACCTGGCTTACACATACCATCCTGGGTTTCACCCCACAGGCTATCTTAAAACCCTCTCCTGGCCAATGAAGACTGAGCAAGAGAAAGTGAACCTATCTCAGTATTTCTATCAGCACCACAGGATTATTAACTCAAGCTCCAAGTTTGAAGGAAACAGAAGGTTACTGGAAATGTGGAAATGATTACAGGATCTTTTAAGTTTGAGTATGAAGGAAAATGAAATTTCTTGAAACTCCTGCATCCACTGACAGGAATTGGAATCTTAGTCAACTTACCTAAAGTGTGCCCTTCGTTAAGACCTGGTTTTCTTGAATATACTTAGGTCCATTATACAGGATTTGGCCTTCAGGAAGTATTCAAACTAAGAGCTCTGTAGGCAGTGTTCCTGGGATGAGGTCCTGGTAGTCAACTGGTTCTTGCCTGAGTGCCAAAGTTAAGGGTTGATTGAGTGGTCCCCCCAGAGTATGGATGTCTCTACTTTCTACCTGGTTGAGTTTCTTCAGGAAAATAACAAAAGGAATACACCCCAAGGAGATGGTAACTCTTACCATCCCAAGTAAAATCTCAAAATCTAAGTCCTCATTCTGCCTCTTTTCACAGGACAAAAAGCATGGAGTTGGATAGCAGGAAGTTCTTTTTTTTTTTTTTTTTTTAGGATAATTTAAAAGACAGGAATTCTAGAAGGAGCTAAGGCTTGATTTTGATTTATCCCAGTGGCTAAAAGCAGGTATGGAGGTGGGTACACCCAGCCTCTTGTGCACATAGAACATGACATCTGGGTAAGATGTCAAGAAGGAATAGGCAGATCAAAGGCACCGGTCCTCACTGTGCACATCTAAAGCAGTTTGATTCATCTATGGTGAGAAGCTAATGAAAGGAAGTAGCTCATGTGACTAGGGATGCACTGATGCCATCACCCTAGAACCTATTCTCATTATTTCCATCTTTGTTTTTAGGGCTTGACTTCCCCAGCCATGCCTGTATTCTGAACCTTTGCCTTCATGGAAGATAAAATTAGATAACTATAGAAAGTCAAGCTTGAGCACAGTGGTTTAAACCCTAAGTGTACATTAAAATCACCTGGGGAGTATGTGGAACTCCTAAAGCCCAGGCCATGCCCGAAACAGTTAAATCAGGCTTATCAGGAATGTTTTGAAAGCTCCCAGGGCCACTGAGATACTATACAAAGACCTGAGTTCAAAGTCTAATTCAACCAATTACTGTTCTAAGTCTCAGTTTCCTCATCTATAAAATGATGATAATCATGTCTAATTTATAAGATTATAAGGATTAAAGGAACTTGTTCTTTTACAAATCTCAGTATAGTTCCTAATGTTATCTCATAGCACCACATTGCCTTTCTTTGTGCCTTCCTATCTTTGAACTTCAGTGCCTTCCAAATACTTATTTTTCTTCATCCTCTGTGCCCTGTATTGCTTGGCTCTAGCTACTGCCTCATACTCCAGGTTGTAGGTTTGGCACTCTGTCTAGGCTTAACCCCTGCTTCCACTAAGGGTCAGGGAATAAGTGTTAGAGCATGGGACACAAGGAACATGCTGAAGGAAGGCAGGAACAGATAGGGTGACCAACTGTCCCAGGTTGCCCTGAGACATGCTGAGGCATTTCTCAGGATGTAGGACTTGGCATGCTAAAACTGGGACTGTCCTGGGGAATCTAGATATTACATCACCCTAATTGGAGCAGAGAGTCCAAGCAGGCAATGCAGGCAGGAGGTATCTGCAGGGATGTCAATTAGTAAGAAGATAAGGCCTCAAGTTTAGGTCCCACTCAGATGGGACCTAAAGAATGAGGTGCAAAAGAAGGGTCTGTGCAGGTTAGGCAGGACCCCAGCCCTAGAGGCATCTGTCCAGAGCCTCTTCAAAGATGAGAGAGCCCCGTTTAACAAAGCTGGAATGCAAGATGACAACAATGTAAGGTCAAGGCCCAACTAGTCTAGGTAGCATGAGGTTCAAACTAAAAATGCTTAATGCCTAAGACTTAAACAAAGCTGAACCACAGGTGGAGCTCTTCACTCCAAAGCAAAGAATGATGCAGATGTCCACCAAAGCACTCTGTCCTGCCTTATCTCCTCTTGAGCTCTTTCTTTCTCCTTTTTAAGTATTTCTTCTAATTGTGGCACAATATATATAACCTGAAATTTACCTTCTTAATAATTTTAAGAAATATATTTTAAGTGTACATTTAGTAGTGTTGTGTATATTCCTATTGTTAAACAACCAATCTCCAGAACCTTCTTTACCTTGCAAAACTGAAACTCTATACCCATTAAAGAACTGTGTATTTCTCCCTCCCCCAGCCACGAACAACCACTATTCTACTTTCTGCTTCTATAGGTGTGTTTGTCCCAGGTTCCTCCATATAAGTGGAACCATTCAATATTTGTCTTTTTGTCAGTGGCTTATTTCACTTGACACAGTGTCCTCAAGTTTCTTCCACATTGTAGCATGTGTCAGAATGCCCTTCCTTTTTAAGGCTGAACAGCATTTGGTTGTTTGTGTAAACTGCATGTTGTTTAGCCACCATCTGTCTATCAATCTATACATCTCCATGGACATTTGTGTTGCCGTGGCCATTGTGAATAATGCTGCTTTGAACATGAAAGAACCAATATCTTCTCTTGGAGACTCTGATTCAATTCTTTTCTGTGTACACCCAGAAGTAAGATTGTCTTGACCTCTCCTTAGGTTCTCATCCTGACTTACATGCCTCTTTGGAGTAGGCCACAGAGACTATTTGGGATTTCTGTGGCAAGAGTTTGCTAACTTTCCCAGGGAAGAGTTCTCCCTCTTCTGCTCCTATTGTGACTGTAGTTGCTGCCTCTTTTGTATCATCAAATCATTGGGTTTGGAATATTAATTTTCTCGGCATGGTAAGCTCTTCATCATTTATTGAAAAAAAAAACACTTATTATGAGTCTGAGACCTGAAGACTAAAAAGATGATGACCTGGTGAATAGCAGAGGGGAGAAGAGCATCTCGAGCTGAGCAAAAGCCATGTGTGAAGATATGCTTAGTTAATCTCCTCTCGCCTTCCTTGTTCAGTATGACCTGTTTTTCTTCATTATGCCAAATCTATCTTAGCTTTAAATAGGCACTGACATCCCCTGGTACCTTCCTAGTCTTCCGATCAGGAAAGGTCTCTCCTTGAGCTTTCACTAACGTATTAGCCTCTCCACTTCTGACACCCTCACAGAATTATTTATTTATGGTCTGATTAACTCCTCCCTGGATGCTCTGAATGCATTGACTCTTAGAAACAATGATTCTTCCTCTATCTGTTCTCCAGTGGGGTGGGAAAGGTACTTTACTTGTTCCAAATTTTTTGAGGTATACAAGAACAACCCTAAAGGCAAAAGTCCCCTTGGGACATCTCTCTCTCTCTCTCTCTCTCCTTCTCTTTCTCACCCTTCTCTTCTCTCTCTTCTCTTCCAAAATTTTCTCTTTGACAAACCATACTGGAAGACTGTACATGAGCCACTTGTTAGTATTTAATGATAATAACTATCTTGGCCCACAGTCTTGAAGGTTTCATTCCATGATTGATTGGTCCTGTTGCCTTGGGCCTGAGCACAACACAAAGGAAGCACACAGTGGAGAAAATCCACTTGTCTCATGGACAGAAAGAGGAAGAGGAGAGATTGGGGTCCCAACTATCCTTCAGGAACATGCCCCAGTGACTTGAAGCTTCCCACTAGGCCCCACTTCTTAAATATCCCACACCCCTCACTAGTGCAAAGGTGGGGCCCAAGCCTTTAACATGTGAGATTTTGGGGACATTTTAGATCCAAACTATAGCAAATAACTTTTCCCATATCACATGTACTTAAATGACACAGCATACTCTACTATGTCGCTGATCACATTTACAGGACAGCATCTTGGCTGTGAATCACACCTTCCAGTTAGTTTCTCTGATAAATCAAGAAAACTTAAAGAAACGTGAGTTATTGCCTTTATTATTCCAATTTTTATGGATGTTTTAAATAAATGATCTACTCTTACTGTGCCAAAATCTCTGTCAAAAGCAATGAGACAAAAAAAAAGCAAATGTAAGTTTCATTTATGTCTGAAGATTGAAGGTGAAGCAGTAGCTCAAATTTGACTCTCAACCTCAGGCAAATGCAATTAGCGGGTAAGAGGATGTTCTGTGAATTCTAGTGCATAGACTGCCATCTACTGGACATTTACAATATTTCAGTAACCTTCTCTAGGACCAAGCGCATTGAGTGACTGAAGCAGAACCTGTAGAAGAAAAGCTAATTACAAATGACACTAATTTTTATAAGAAAGATAACTATTAGGATAGCTAAATGGGATAAATAGGCAAAACAATGTTCTAGACTGGAAACTCATTTTTTTTGGTACCTGCAAATTCTTTTTTTTGGTACCAGGAATTGAACTCAGGGGCACTTAACCACGGAATGATATCCCCAGCCCTTTTTAGAATTTTATTTAGAGACAGAGTCTCACTGAGTTGCTTAGGGCATCACTAAATTTCTGAGGCTGACTTTGAACTCATGATCCTCCTGTCTCAATCTCCTAAGCTGCTGGGATTACAGATGTGAGCCACCACACCCAACTAGTCTACAAATTCTTGTTCGTAAGGAGTTTGTATTTCCACAGACACCACAATATTGGTCACTATGGTGAATGCAGTATCACTCCATTAATGCTAATAAAATGATTTTCCAATTGTGGTTTCTTGATTAGGCAGCAAAACAGATAATTCAGAACTTCATGGGATGGGATAAAAGTTGGTATGTGGAACTTCACTTTTCCCCAAAACAATAGCAGAATAGGACGTTTGGTCTAATCACATTCTCTGGACATATGTTATAAGTTTTTGTACAATTACAGTACGAGAAATTAACCAATTTTTAAAGAAATTGAACTCAATAACACTCACAATACTGAAATTCTCATAAAAATCTCAATCTTGGTTTCAGAAGTCAGGGTTTTATAGTACCAAGTGTCATTATTAAAAATACTTTTGTATAAAATTTTAAAAATATAGTTAGTTAAGCTCTCCCTAATGTTCCTGTAGGTATATAAGCATTATCCTTTGAATTGCAAAAAGTCATATGGATTTTGCATGAACACATACAAAGTAACTAGTTAGTAAAATTAACATACAAATTTGGAAGTGACATTATTTTGAAGGCTACACACTAGTTTTATAATAAGAAGTTTGGGGGAGAGTGGGCTTAGTTATAGCCCATCACCTTAACTCTTAGAGGGGTGAATATTTGTGTGCAAGAATGTGTGTGTATGTGCGGTACATGTATGTTTGTCTATGTGTGTGCATGTGTTAGAAGATGTGTTAGTTGTTCATCTGGTAGTAAAGTCTCTTGGATGAAGCCAGTAGAAGAAACCACAACAGTTTATGTGCCAATACAAGAGTTAAATGGGTGATTTAATTTCAATTTCAAGAGCAGCAAATAAAGTACACTAGTGACAAACAATTTTGAATGAATAAAATAGGATGAGGCTTCTATTCAAAGTTACTGGGTATTTTCTAGACAGATTTTAAGAAAGCTAAATTTTAAATTAAATTTAACAAAATCATCTGAAAATTTTATTTTTACAGACACCATAATAAATAGAAGATGATATATTTCTATATCTCAAGAGAAACCTGTTTCTTTTAGAACAAGACTTCTCAAATTCACAGTATTAGCTTAGAAAAATAGCTGTAGCAGTTAATCTTTGAAATGTACCCTTAGTATGCAAGATGTGTTCTTCATTTTTTTCATGTTTTAATCCTTATTTGTGAAACAGAAGGAAAAAAACATATTTACCAAAAACCAAATAAATCAGACCTATATAGCTGAATCCATGAGAAAGAACACAATTATAGAATAAATGCTAAAGCATTTATATCATAAATTCAGGCAAAAATGGAAATAGTGAACATGAAATAACATGATTAATACAAAGACAATCAGTATGGAAGGTAAATTAAGTATAATACATCCCCAAATTCATCAAGAAACCCCCATGTCTCCATACTCTATGAGTCCATATGGTCCAAGATTGAAGCCAGTTGCCACATGTGGCTACTTAAATTTAAATTAATCTTACGTTAAATAAAATTGAATTTTAATTCTCACTATCACTTGCCATATTTCAAGAACTTGGCAGCCACATGTGACTGGGGCCTCAGTGCTAGACAGCACAGTTCTGAAATATTTTCATATTAACAGAAGCTCTATTTGATATTGTTACTATAACTCATCAAAATCCTATTTCGGGCTCTTCATTAAAACTTTTAACATGAGTTTTTCTTCATGAAACAATAACCATATGCCCCCAATTAACAACTGTTTTATTTTCTGGTTTATTGGGTGGAACATATCCCAAGCTTTAAAATGGAATTGGCATACACAGATATTTCTTTAAAAAGATAATATGTTGGGTGTCAGAGTTGAAAAGTTCTAGAGAGAGACCCTATGCTCCATATTGTCCATCACTCCCCTTTTACCAGTGAGAGTGATCAGACTCAAAGAGGAAAAAATCTGCATAAGGTCACAGGAGCTAGTTGGATGACGAGTAGAACCTCGAATCCAGACTTCAAGTCCAATTGTGCATTTTGAACACCAGTAGGTACGCTAAATCTGTCCTAAGACCATATTGTAGCCTGAATAAATCTCACAAGTTATATAAAGAAACTCAATTTTTAAAAGAATGGATACTCTCAATATATATGCTTCATATGTAAACTATTTAGCAGTACTCAAAATTAACACTAGGTGTCAGATCATCAGATTGGAAAAGTTAAACCTGGTGAACTCAAGAGTTTCCACATGTGCATTTGATCTCTCTTCCCCAAATACATTGCAAAATGACCTGACATGGTGGTTGTGCTTGACTTGGCTGTCCCTGTGGATTGGAGCAATACTATCAGTCAGGTCCCTAGTTCTGATTGCTTCTGATTCTCTTCTAAGAAAGGCTATTTGCTTTTCATAAAACTTAATTGATTTTTTGGTAATCATTTGGGGACATTTTTAATTGTTCTTCATTACATTTGAAAAGAAGACAAATATTCATTGCTTCTCAACTATAAAGAGATTGAGAGTGGCACTACATTTCATCTCGTGAAGTGTGCTTAATATCTGTAAGGTGTCATAGCTCCCGTGTGAATACAAAAAGTCTTTGCTTTCGATAATTTAGATAATTTGCTTTAGAAAATACACAAATGTAAGTAAGGCAAGAAATGGAGATTTAAGACCGTGTAGCAGGTTGAAGTCTGGGGAGGTAAGGGAGAGGATTTAGTAGAGGAAAGAGGGCATTCCTGGCAGTAATGATTAGGAGAGGGGCTCCGACCCGGGCTGTGTAGGGCAGAGAAGCCTGGGTCCACAGCCAGCTCGGGGGCTGAAGGGCAGAGTGAAGAGGGAAGCTTGGCAAGAGAAGAGAACAGGAAAGCGTGTGGGTAGAGATAAGGGCAGCAAGCTGGCCAGCCTCAATGCTGCTCCTCCCTTGAAGATGAGAACTTTACAGAAGGGAAATCAGGGGACAAAGTCCAGAAAAGAAGTGATAGCAGATAGGAGACTTTGAAAGTAAAAAAGAACCCGGTGTAATTCTGGGTAAAATGGGAAAGGTGCAATTAAAAAAAAAAAAAAAAGTTCAGCACACAAGAAAAATCATGATGAAAATAGTCAAAAACTAAAGGAAGTGCACGCGAAATCACTTCGGTTTTGGAGAAGAAATTCCACAATGACAAACCTCAATTGGACTCAGTTTACAGCGATCATGTTATTCGTGCTCCTTGTTCTCCCACTCACAGACACCTGCACACCCTGGAAACATCAGGGGCCACCAAGCATTTCATGGATGGTGCCTGGGCTTCTCTTCTAGCCTATCTACAGGATCCTCATGGAGACATTTCAGGAACTTCTGCAGACAGACTATGCAGCAAAAAAAAAAAAAAAAAAAAAAAAAAAAAGCCAGTTGACAAAGTGTCCCACTGGGGAGAATTTTGCTGCCCCTCGCAGTTTTCAAAAAACCTAGCCAAAGATCTGTTGGTAATTTAAAGCTTCCATCCATAGCTCCTCCCCTTCACATATTGCAACATTTCACTAC
Organism: Marmota flaviventris; assembly: GCF_047511675.1. NCBI lineage: Eukaryota > Metazoa > Chordata > Mammalia > Rodentia > Sciuridae > Marmota > Marmota flaviventris. The sequence goes on from NC_092498.1 coordinate 44,100,770, forward strand.
ATCTTAATCTCTCAGGGCATCAGATTTTCAGTGTGATGAAGAAAAAGGAGTAATACTTTGTATGCAAAGGTTTGAGGAGGCCTTACAACTCACAATTACACGTTGAACTGGCCCTGTGTCTGGACCAGAGAAACCCCACAATTCCATTTAGAACATTTACAAAGTGAGGATACTCACTGTTTTAACATACATTTCTTCTTGTATTTATAGGAATCAGATTTCCAGTGTTCTCAGAGTGATCCCTCCGGCATTCCATTTGAAAACAATCTCATAAAACCGAGGGAAACCCTGCTGTTTTACGTCTGTATTCCTAGATCTGGGAAAAAGGAAATTATAGTTAAAAGTTAAAAGAATACAGTCAGACTGTGAGCCAAAAGGATTATTTTTTTCCAGAGGTTTTTAAATCCCATGACATTGGAGGGTGCCACAGAGCCTTTTATGAGGGAAGGTCATGTGGTAGCAAGGACAGGGATCTAAATGTGTCTTGTGTAGGTCCATCTTTCTCTAGCTTTATTCTTCTTTTATCTATTTTTATACTGGAGTTTCTACATAAGCATATATTTTTAAAAACTAGTTCTGCTGGTAAATGTTTAACAACCAGCTCTCCAGCTCTCTACATGTATTTGCCATTTTGTAGTGGTTGCCACTTCCCATGGTGCAAATACTCCCACTATGGCCCATTTCAAGCTGCCAGAACAAAGTCTTTGAATGCAAAGTTGGGGACAGAGGCTCACAGTCAACTCCCACCAGATGCTGTGAGCCAGTTCCAGCACACTACTGACAGCTCATAGCAGTGGGATGAAAGTAGAACTCAGAACAAACACAGTAAAATACAATTCCCCTTACACATTCCAAACTACCAACACACTTTGACTAAATTATCCGAACTTTTGTTTGCAAAAAACTGGGGTTTGGGATTCCTCATTATGATTCAAAGTTTTCACAGCTAACAAACAAATGTTCAGTCAGATGTGTGAATAATACATTCAGGATTTCCAGCTTCAATGGATCATAAAAATTATTAGTCCAACCATATTTCCTATGCTTTAATCCCTCTCTAATTGGTCTTTCAGCTTGTGAGCAAAAACTCCCAGTCACAGAAAATTTACTGCCTTTTAAACTATCCATTATGTCTTTATTAGACCTTTTTTTAAAAAAACAAACAAAAAAAAGTAAACCCAATATCTGAAAACTCTATCTATTGTTTGTCATCACCCCATGGAGCGAAGAAGAACAAGTCCAATTTAACTTCCATGTTAACTGGGACCCTAATGTGCTCATGAGTCTTCTCTTTCCCACCCAAGCAACCTTGATTCTCACTGTTTTGGTGACATGATATCAAGTACTGCCACCATCGTAGTCACCCTGTTCTGCACAAGCTTCACCATGCTGGTCATTTGCTTCCCCAGGTTTGTGATGAGTAGTGGATCACAGGTTATCATGTGACCAATTCAGAGTAGACTGGAACCCACTCTTCTCTTTATTACTTTCTGTGTGACTGCCACGTGGTCATCTCTTGACACAAAAGACATTTTCACCCACACCACTGCTAAGGCATGTCTACTCCATCCAATCCCTCTATATTGGGTTCTGGAGCCCAAGTACAAACATTTACATTTATTGTCATCTCTTTTATCTGGTGAAAGTTAGCTCATTCCTCCTGCCTATCTGGTTCTTGGTTCTCTCATCCAATGATCCCTATCCTGAGATCCAGGCAAAGAACCAAATCTCCTAGGACAACCGGAAACTTTTCTTTCCAGGGGAAGTAATCTATTAATCAATAGCACTTGGGTCTCATTGCCCCAATTCCCCTTTGAAGAGTGAAAAATTAAAGATCTATTTAGTCCTTTCTGTTGGTCATTTCCTAAGTAACCTTCATCAGATTATTATTACTAACACAAGAGAGTTCCAGACCAACCTATACAGGGAATTGCCCTTAAAGCATATGCCCTTGTATCAACAGAATCCCCTTCTTTAATGTCAGAATAAGATAAGATTGAGAGTCAGGCATCATGGTGCACATCTGTTAAATATTACATATGCCTACGAAGGTAGGCAGGAGGCTGAGGCAGTAGGATTGTCAAGTTTCAAACCAGCTGGAGCAACTTAGTGAGGCCCTGTCTCAAAATAAAAGAGCAAAGTTGATAGGTTTCCTCTTGCCTGGTCTCCAATTAATGGTCTTTGTCTGAGCCCTTGAGCTGAATTACTTTGATAATAAGGAGCCATTTGGCTTCTGGTCACCCAGTTAATACTAACTGTGGCATATGAGAACTTGCATGTGCATGTGTATGTGCATAAGTTGGTCCTTCTAATATTTGAGCTCTCTAGTTATAACAGGAATCTAGATAATAGTCCCAAATAATGAAATTTTCTATTCACAATGCAGGGAAGTACCTGTCACACCAGTGTCCCTCTTACACCTTGCAAGCACAACTTTTCATTTAAACACTTAGAAAATTCTTCAAATCTATCCCCCCTTCAAACAAATAATTAAATAAATTAAATAAAAAGACAGTGACTGCTTGCAAAAGTAGGGGGAGTTGCACTTGGACAGGAGCTAGAACAAAGAAGGGAGGTTGACTTCCCATCAATCAGTATCAACTGATGTTAGACAATGAATCTGGTCCAATGGCAGGTAGTATGAAAAACCCCAAAACTACCAAGGGTTTCAGATCAAGAATTCAACACTTGGAGTGTTGAATAATTCTTGGTATTATGGGACACTGATTCTTAAGTGAAATCACTCTCAGTTAGGAAAATGCTTTGAGTGTAGGGATTGGGGTAAGGGAAACTCTGAGACTAGTCTGAGCCCTTGAGCTTAATTACTTTGATAATAAGGAGCCCTTCGGCTTCTGGTCACCTAGTTAATACTGACTGTGAAAAATGATGAGCACTTGGGTGCCCCTTGTGGGCACTAATTGTTTTAGTGCCCTGGAAGACAATGCATTTGCCATCAAGATGGAAAAACATAAGCTTAACATTTCCTATAGCCTTAGGTAAAAGTTGAACGATGAAAGATGTGGAATGGGCCTCAAATGGACACATTCCAAAATTGACAGGAGATCATCTTGTCCCTGGATGAAGGAAAGAAGTGATTTTGACCATTTGGATGTTTAGTCAAGGAGATTTGGGGGATTTCGGTCTAGGAAATATGGATAGTCCCAAAGAAGTACTTGTTAAATCCCAGAGCCAATCAGGAAAGATCAAGGGGAATAATTCGAAATTTCCCTAGAAGTTGAAACTATAAAGTGGACATGAATTTCTTTTGAGTAGCAAAGGGAAGATAAGGAAAAGATTCAGAAAAGAGATGGAGATGCCATTTTATTCAATTTTCTTGATTTTCTTTTAATTTTCTAAAGTAGTGAAATGATTTTTTAAAAACAATTTCACTAATGAAAATACTAAGTCTCAGAAAGGCTAGGAGACTAAATCAGGGTCACAGCAGGTAAAGGTGCAAGAGTTTAAACATCAAGTGTATTTGACCCCCAAATCTATGCTTTTCCCTGTAAGGAAGAAAAGAGAGGAGAGAAATAGAGAAGAGCAGGAAGGAAACTCAATTGTTAACCTAGTTCCTAATAAAGGCCAAGTTCTAGGCTAGGCACTTATTATATGTTTTTTTTTTTCATTCTTTTATATATTCAATATATTCATATATTCAATATGTCTTATTTCTTTTGAACATGAGATGGTTTTCCAATTATTTAGATTTTTTTTCAGGATCTCCCCAATAAAATGAGAGTCTCACTAAGTTGCCCAGACTGGCCTTGAACTTGTGATCTTCCTGCCTCTGGTGCCTGCGCCACTGGGATTACACTTGTATGCCATTATTTAGTTCTTTCAACAACAGATAAAGTTGGCATATTTGTTCAGCTTTATATCTATAACAACAGTTTCTTGTGGAAATCTAAGGGCTCTAGAGCATATGACTCTAATCTCCATCTGTCACCTACACCTCCTCCACCCTTCCTTTGATATGCTCAAGGTTTTCTGCTGGTATATAAAATGTGTAGAGGTCCAGACCTATTGATTTCTCTGGAGTTACAACTCAGAAGTGCCTTCTTAATCCTGAGTAATCTCATAACTGACACACAAAGTATACACCCAGAGGTTACCAGTGTTCCCGGTGCTGCCTCAAAAATGAAGGCCACTTCTCAACCAGAGTGGACAGCTGGAAGAGCTTCTCCTCCACAGATAGAAAACACGGACCCTGTTTAACCCATGCCTGTATTTCTGCCATCAGAAACTGCCCCTTCATCCCCAAGTTCTGTCAAAAGCAGAAGGTGCCTACCCTCCCAGGCTTACCTTGCGGCCTCTTCAAGTGACTCACACAAACATTCCTTCAAGACAAAAACATGTCCCCTTCACTTCCCCCATCCAGTGGTTGCAACCAACCGCCTGGTCCCCTCTCTGTACATACTCCATTATTTTATTTTAGGAATCATAGACCTATGCCAGTCTCTGGCCCTGCCCAAGCTTTACTTTGATAAGTTTGCTTAAAGAACCACAGGAAGATTAGAATTGCAAGGGTCCCCCTGTTGGGGGTTGCTATGAAGGGGCTGAGCAAGTAGAAGCTGAGCACATACCCTTAGCCTTGAGCGATGGAGGTGTGGAACTGGCTTCCACAGGCAGTCAGCGCGAAAGCAAGTAGACCTCACCTTCACTTGGCAAGGAATTACAGCTCTGGGAGTGGGTGTCAGTCAATGGAACTGGGCTTCACTCCCCTGAAACCCAATCCCTTGCCTCATTTGTGTGCAACCTTCTCTAGTGTCTTCCCCCCATAAATAGGTTTTCAGGAGTGCTCTCTCTCTCTCTTTTGCCTGTCTCTCTTGCCTCCCTTGTGGGAGCTGGAGCACAGGAGCCATCATCGAACCCCAAGAAAAAGGTACTTTCTGTGTCTGTGTGATTTGTTTGTGCCAGCCCAATTCACCTGGACTGATCCTGACTGATTTAGTCATGTGTTCCAGCATTCCCCATAAACTCCCATGTTAATGCAAGAATGCTCAGATGAAATTATTAGATTAAGAAAGTTGTAACTTCATGAGTAGATTAATCTATTTTTTTATTTGATGAATTAATAATTTGAATGGACTAACTGGGTGGTAACTATAGGCAAGTGGAGCATGGATGGAGAAAGTAGGTCTCTGGGGGTGTGCCCTTGGGGACTATAGCTTGATGCCCTGGATCTTCCTTCTCTCTCTCTACTTCCTGACTACCATGTTATGAGCTGCTTTCCTCTGCCACATCTTTTCACCATAGTGCTCTGATTCATCTTGGGCCCAGAGGCACGGATTTGGCTAACCATGGACTGAAACCTCTGAAACCATAAGCCCCCCCAAAACTTTTCTACTTCTGAGTTGTTCTTGTGAGGTGTTTTGGTCACGGTGACTAAAATCTCACTAACACATCTACCTCATTCCCCAATAGTTAATACACTATTTGGGACACACAGCCACTGGTTCAATCACAAATGGAAAATATTCAACAAAAGCAAAAATGATCTGTACTTAATATATATAGACTTTTGTTTTTCTTGTCATTATTCCCTAAATAACACAATATGACAATTATTAGCACAGTATTTATAGTACATATGGTATTATAAGTAAGGATGTACACAGTATACAGAAGGATGGGCATAAATTATATGCAAATACTATACCATTTTAAATAAGGAACTTGAGCATCCACAGATTTTAGTATCCTTGGAAGTCTGGAAACAACTCCTTGCCCAGAACTAAACATGATTGTAGATCATCTTATAGTAAGAAATAAAAGCATAACTTCTCTTTTGCCAGAATCTTCCTAAACAGATTAAAAAAAAAAAAAACCTGAAGTTCAGAGAAGTTATTAACAAAGAAGGCAGAAGAAGAGAGGAAAGAAAGGAAAACACTATCTCAGCTCTTTAAGATAGCTAGCAGGACAACAGAAACCCAAACCCATGTCTGATTCCACTATGCCAAGTACCTCAAAAAAATGATTCTTCTCAGGGTCCTCCCCCTGGGAACCCAGCTGTGCTGTGCAAGCCCAAACCATGGAGAGGCCCTGTCTATAAGCTCACTTAAACCCATCCTCTCAATCATCCTCTCAGCTAAGCCCAGGTACGAAACATAAACCCTCCAGATAATTCCAGCCCACAGACAAGGACCCTGTCGGTGATCCCAGCCCTGAGCCATTCCAGCCACCCTCAGCTGGTTGTCTTCCCAGGTGAGGTCCCAGGTAACAAATGGCAGAGGAGCCATCCTTAATCATGCCCTATCTGAATTCCTACCTCAAAGAATCAGTGCACACAATAAGATCGCCACTGTCCCACCCCCAGTAAGTCTGGTGTGACTTGTAATGCAGTACCAGATATCCTGAGGCAGTTCATCAGGAATTCCAGGAGATTAAAGACTCCAAAATCAAGGGTTTTGGTTATCCCAAACAAACAGCATTGCAATGCTGGAAAGTACATTCTGTCACATAAGTCATCCATGTGCAAGTGTCTCTCATAATTTTCAGCTTAGAGAACTCAACATATATTACAAGGTTATTGTTAGCTGAGTATTTTTTATGCTGGGACTGGGAAATTCTTTTACTGGCAACAGTGGAAAATTTAGATATGGAATTCTCTGCCATGGAAAATAGTTTTTAAATTCTTTAGTGAAAAACACTGATCATCTGGAAAAAGCTTTATCAGTACCTTACTGTTTTTTTTTATTTTCTTGTGAGACAAAAACAATTTCTCCCAGGTCTGGATTACACTCAGAACACTTAATAAGTAGTCCCCATTGCACAGATAATAGTGCACAAGAAATGAGATACTGTCTGAATAGAGGAAAAGAATTAAGAAAGTCTATAAAGTGTAAGACAAAGGCCCATAAATATGGGATCAATTTTCATTCTGTATAGACATGTTTTAAAAACAAAACCAGAATTTTTTTTATCTGTTTAGCATCTATGTCTACATGTCATGTATCATAGGTATGGAGAGAGAGAGAGAGAGAGTTTATAGACGAACTCTGTTAAATCTCTTAGTTTTAAGGGACTAAAATATAAGAATGAAATTTCTGATAGCTTTATTTTTATTATTTTTTCTATCATAGAAGCAAACAGTTAAAATTAGGCAGAACATATAACGTACATATTTAGTCACCGACTGTACTGCCACAGTCAAAACATTTATGTGTACTTATTTGCTAAATAAATACATGTTGAATACCTACTATGTATTAGGCTTGATTACGGAAGAAAACAGTGATGGACAAAAGAAACAAGTCCCTGTCTTCATTAAGCTTACATTGTAGTGGAGATAATGAAATGCTAAACAAGTAAATAACAAAATCTATGGCCTCTGAGGATTCAGTGAAGAAATAGTTTAGACACAAGCAACTTCTGAAACATGAGGTCACATAGAAAGTAGAGAAGATATTTGTACTTTTTTTTTTCTCCCCTATCTTCACTCTGCTGTAGAGGAAAACTGGACATAATGACTAAGATGCAGCGAATCAGGACTTTGATTCTTTCTTGGGGGGGAGCAGGGGCGTACTGGGGAATGAAGTTGGGGGCATTCAACCACTGAACCAATCCCTACCCCTATTTTGTATTTTTTTTTAATTTAAAGACAGGATCTTTAAGTTGCTTAGCACTTTGCTTTTGCTGAGGCTGGCTTTGAACTTGTGATCCTCCTGCCTCAGCCTCCCAAGCTGTGAGGATTACAGGTGTGCCCTACCGGGCCCTGTCTAGGACTTTGATTAATCAGACAGATTACTCACATGGTCTGGTGGGTAATCCAGACCATGCCTGAAAATATCATGCTGTAGGTGATGATTAATTCTGTGTGTTAATTGGGCTAGGTCAGAGCAAACATTATTCTACATGTTTCTGTGAAGGTATCTCTCTCTCTCTCTCTCTCTCTCTCTCTCTCTCTCTCTAGATGAGCTTAACATTTAAGCTATAGACTTTGGATAATGCTAATCCCCCCCCCCCCATAATGTGGATGGGCTTCATCCAATTAGTTGAAGGCCTTAGAAAAGATTGACCTTCCCAAGAAAGAGGGATTCTCCCAGCAGGCAGCCTTCAGACTCAAGTTGCAACTTTGACTCTCTCTCAGTTTCCTGCCTTTCAGCCTACCTACTCTGCAGAATTGCCAACCTCCATAATCATATAATAATTTCTTAAGATAGAAGATAGGTAGGCAGACAGACAGACAGACGAATTATGGATAGGTAGATATCATATTGGTTCTAGTTCTCTGGTGAACCCAAATAAACCATGTTTTTTTTTCAATCTGGAACTCCAAATTCCCATGTTTCTTCTTCTAAGCCTGCTCTATTAGTCCTGTGTTATTATACATCCCCACCCCTTAAATATTGACAAAATGATAGCCCTAAAGATAAAAAGCTATAGACCAACCACACAGACTAGCACCATAAAAACACAATCATATTTCACAACATCCACCTCTTTCTACTGAAACATCAGGTCAGTGAACTTGTTTCTGTTCATGTGAACAGAGGTGCTTGCCACCATGTACCTTGGCTAATAGAGGAAAATTGTAATTTTTGAAACCGGTGTTCCATCTAATGTCTTTTGCTTAAGCTAGTTTCCAGTCTCTGCCTGCCTCTGGTAAATCATGTACCTTCTCAAAACATATTTTGCATTCTCATGTTATTTCCTGTTTGATTTATGTGTTATGATCGAAGCTTGCCTATGTCTCTCCAGCAAGGTCCCACAGAGTTGAGATTATATTTTACACTCCCTTATGCCACCCATGACAACCCTTCCAGGTCCCTGCAGATGATGACTGTTCACTAACAGTCTCTTGAGGTAGTGGAGGTTTGGTGTCACCTCCAGTGGTTGAACTAACTTTCAGACTGGGAATTATGTTACCTGAAGTAGTAGTGACTAGCTTGGTTTATGGAAGCATCCTTCTTGCAATGAACTCTAAATATTTTAAACATTTTTTTTCTGGCATGAAAGCTAATTTTTTGGCTATTATTTGCAAATAGAAGTCTAGTAAAGATAAGAAATTGTAGCAATCGATTTTTTTTTTCACAGAGTCAGTTGGAAGTAAATTAGGTAATGCTTTTTGAATGAAGACTATCATTTTGTTCATATTTGAGTTGAGGAAAGTGGAAGGGGCATGTGAAGCCTTTATATCTCTTAGAAGGTCAAGGGCCACAGGATAAAAGCAATCTGAAGGAGATGTGTGCATCTTCCTTTTCTTTCCTGTTTCATTTATTGCTGTACATGAAAGAAATCAGGCAAAGAACTGACAAGAGTGTTAAAAGCTTACAGGCTGAACACAGCTATGATGTGATATTTAGCACATTACTACTGAAGACCTTTTCCTCAATTCCTCTGGAGCAGACTGGTAGTTTTAAAGCAATCCTAATTAAGCAAAATAGTCTTCAAGGCAGCTCCCATTTTCAATACTTGACATAAACTTGAAGTTAGGTTTAATAATAACAAAATAAGAAGTCGCAGATATGAGTCTCTCACTTTCTTGAATTTGTGTTTTTCAAAGTCTTACAAGGTTGTAAGATGTATCAACACACCCGGAAACCTGAGCTGAGGAATTCAAGTTCTTCGGTATAAATTGCTATCTGCTATTACACCAATCCAAATTTCAATTAATAAATTAGTATTTATACAAACAGAAAGGTAGAAGGGTCCACTGGTGAACATTAGGGCAGGATCCAAGTAATGATGGTATGATGGTCTCAGGTAGACACAAAAGAGGAAAATTCAGCCCCTACTGTTTTCAATTCTGCTTTGAATTTATTACAGAGACCATTAACTGCTAAGCTCAGATGCAAAAAGCAATGAGACAATAAAGGTAAAATTTAAGGCAGCTTAAAGGCAACTTGGCTTCCAGCGTAACTTTCTCATTAAATTACTATCATCACAGACTCATTTTCATCACAGTCCAAGTTACTGGCTGTTTCTGTGAGACTCTAAGAGGCAATGCAGGAAAATTCTTGTTCCGTTACAAAGCTCCAAACAGGGTGATTATGCTACTTCAATGCATTGTACAGGCTGAGAGTAGCCATAAAACTCAATCATGATCATCATCAAGAGGTATTTATTAAATAGTTCTCTGCATGTGGTACCTAAAAAGCACTGTGCAATGTGGGTTTCTGTGGATGCTTAAAACATGACCAAATTGAGGCCCCGACATCAATTCAGCCCTTCAAAGTGCCATATCCAACTCCAAACTGGAAAGTAGAATTTAGACCCTCGTTTTAAGTACATAAGGGCCAATGAGGCCTCACATTAGTCACTTCAGGTCTCTGAGCTTCATTCTTGGGCAAAATGAAGATAATGGTGGTGATGATAATAGCAACAAAAATAATAATAGTCACTCTCTACTAGACTCAGTTCTGAGCAATTCACATGTATCACTCTTAATATGCAGTATGACCCAGTAAGGTTACACTGGGCTGATTCTCATCCACCCAGGGACCTCAGGTGTGCACAAAGAAATATCTTAACCTCACCTCATGTAAATAAATTAGTTTGATTTCCAATGGTGCCAGCTAAGGCTTTAGAGTCTAGGATAGACAAAGACAGGAGAACTCTACAATCACGGCATATGCTTGCAATATAATGAATAAATACATGTGTGTGTGTGTGTGTGTGTGTGTGTGTGTGTGTGGCGGCGGCGGGGGGGGGGGGGGGGGGCTTTGGAATTTCCTAAGTTATAGGAATGTCTTTTGTTACTTATAACAAGTCACTTTCTACCCTGCCTGAGTTTATGTTAATGAGGTGACTCAGAACAGGGTCCCTAGACAGCTTTAGGAGAGAGGATAGTTACCAGAAATACCAAGCATGTGATTAGAGGTTGGAACTTTTAGCACCATCCTTGACCTTAGAGTGGCGGAGTTGGAGACTGAGTTCAATCACCAATGGCCAATAATTTAACAACTACACCTGTACAATAAAACTCTAACAGACTCAGAGGCCTCACATTAGTCACTTCAGCTCTCTGAGCTTCCATCTTGGGCAAAATGAAGATAATGGTGGTGATGATAATAGCAACAACACTCTCTACTAGACTCAGTTCCCGGTTGGTGAACATACCAATATGGTAGGTGGGGAGTGCAGCTGAAACAGGAGTGGAAGTCTCTACCACCAGCAGCACCATCACCACTTATGTGTGCATCTCTTCCACTTGGTTGTTCCTGAGTTGTATTCTTTACAATCAAACTGTCATCATGAGTACCATCACTTCCTGACTTCTGTGAATCATTCTAGTGAATTATTGAAATTGGGTGTTGGAGGTCATGGGAATGCTCAAATTTGTAATTGGCTGGGCAGAAGTGTGGGTAGCCACTTACTGCCACTATCAGGAGCGAGGGCTATCTTTTGGGGTTGATAACGTCTGGTTATAGGTGATGAGTCCTGCTTCCTCACATGTTGAGGTATAACATTAGAGAAGTATGCGGAGGCAAGCATATAAAGCAGGGTTTACTTAAAAAGGGGTAACAGACTTCTCCCAGGAGGGAGAGGGAACCATAGCTGGTATCCTGGTATCCCAGGAAGTGAAGGTGTTCTGCCTTCTTTTTGCCCTAGACTTCCTTTGTTCTCCTGCTCTCTTCTCCCTTATCTCTCTCCTTCCTGCATGTGTGAGTAGGCCTAGGAGATGCCCAGTGGATGGCCCAAAGGTGAGAAGCAGAAGGGCTAGAGGGGCCAAGGTGGAAGGAACCAGGCAGGAAGAAGGCCCAAGGTCCATTAATTAACAACTTTTACAACTCCCTGTGGGGAGGAACAATTCCTGGGACTGGTTACCTTAGCAACAGGTTGGAGCAGGGACAGGTTATCTTGATAAGGGTGGAGGAAGGGCTCTTCAGGAATTAACATTTCAATATCGGGATCTGCCTGTCTAGTTCTGGCTTCAGAGTCTGTGGTGACCCCCACATAGGGTCAGAATTGAAAGGAATTGTAGAGCACCCATTGGTGTCAGAGAATTGGAGAATTGATTGTTGAGGAAAAAATGAAACACGTTCCCAATGACTAATTAATTGACTAAATCAAGTTCAGAAGCAAGATGGATAATTTTAGATAGGAATGGCATAATGTTCCCTGCCACTTGTGAGGTAACCTGCTTCTTATCATTAGAAAAAAGAAAAAAATTTCTTACTTAAAATGTAGTATAGGGCCAGGTGCAGTGGTGCATGCCTGTAATACTAGCAGCTCCCAAGGCTGAGGCAGGAAGATCTCAAGTTCAAAGCCAGCCTCAGCAACTTAGTGAGAACCTAAGCAACTCAGTGAGACCCTATCTCTAAATAAAATACTTTTAATAAAGGGCTGGGGATGTGGCTCAGTTGTTGAGTGCCTCTGGCTTCAATACCCTGTGCCAAAAAAAAAAAAAAAAAGAGAGAGAGAGAGAGAGAGCCTTTCCTTGAGAGAAAATATTTATATATTTGTTGGGAGCTTATAAAGATTTTACATAAAAATAAAAATCACAATATTTCTTTTTAAACATTATTTATCATTGTCTTATAACCCCTTGCACTAATTAGCTTATAAAGTTTTGTAGTAAAATAAAAATCATAATGTTTCCTTTTAAATATTCTTTATCATTATCTTATAACCCCTTACAATAGTTAACACTATGAACCCCTAATGAGAGATAAAGAATATTAGGCTTTAAAACATGATTTCTATAATGTAAATGCTTTTGTAAAATGGGAGAATGAGATGAGAAAAGAAGAATGGAACAGAGGAATGGGGTGGGGAGGAGAAAGACTGCCTTCCCATTGTGCTGACCCACAAGGTAACAGCACGTCCTCATTGATTTGTAGCCATTCTTTTGTCAGGTATTAATGTGATCTAATGAAACATCAACTTCTGTTTTGATCTGTTGCTGCTGCGGTAGCCTCAATTTATTAGGTACTTGCTTGCATTTCAAAACACAACAATGCTTTGAAGGATGATGGGCCTCCCCTGATCAAAGCAAATTTCATTAGCTAAAATAGTTTGACTTATAGCTGGCCTATAAAATAGAACTAGAAAAGAAAATTTAATGTCTGTATAAAATACCTGCCAATGGATTCAATAATGCTTATTCTTCTTCAAAAGACACAGTGAAAACTAGGTGGCCAAATAATCTTAAAATGGAAAATTATAGCTATTTTCTTACTCAGTCAAAATGAAGGAAGATGATTTTCAAATATCTTCATCAGATTGTCAATCAGGATAAGTTTAAAAGAATCAAATTCATTGATAAAAATGATATTTGTCTTAGTTCTATATTTTACCTATGTTAATAAAACCTTTATTGTAAAAATGTTTACAATATTTTTTCTCATTTTTAAGAACTTCTGCAATATGTACTATAAATTATCAATAAATAAGAAATGTAGATGACATTTGCATTCAAAACACCTAATATAATTGTGTAAAGATCAAATTTCAGAATTCATAACTGGCTAAATTCATCTGAAGGCCTGCCACAGCTCCCTATAATTAAATAACTCCAATTTGGATCATTAAGAATTCTGAGTCTGAAGGAGAAAAATCCACTGGTGGATTGTACTATCAGCTCCTGCATGAGAATTTTCCTGCCTTTTTCATAAGACTTGCTGCCTTAGTCCATTTTCTATTGCTATAACCAAATACCTGAGACCCAGGTGATTTGTAAAGAATAGAGTTTTACTTCATTTATGCTTTGGGAGGCTGGAAAGCCCTAACACATGGAGCTGGCACCTGCTCAGCATCTGCGAAGGTCTTCTTGCTGCATCCTAATGTGACAAGAGCAACACATGTTGAAAGCAAGCAGGCATGCTTGTTTGGGGTCTTATAAAACCAGCACTGCTGTCATGGGGGTCCCTTCTCAGCACCTTACTATCTGATGTCCAGCCTTCTCCCCACCCCATTGTTTTTTGTTTAGACATTTACTTCTTTCTTCCTGGAAGGACTTTCCTTCCCTCCCATCCTCCAGTATTCTCTAGAACAGACAGAGCATAAAGAGGAAAATCAATCACTAATAAAAACCTCAAAACTAGAGGCTTTTTAAAATGGTCCTGTCTTCTTTCCACCCAACATATCATTATAAAAATTTTCTAAATTTAAAAGTAACATAGTAAACACATATTCAACTTAGATTCTACTGGTAACATGTTATTATTTCATCTGTCATCTAGCAACCCATGTATCTCTCTACTCATTCATTAGTCCATCTTTTTTATTAATTTCAATATAAGGGCTGGGGCTGGGGCTCAGCTACCGCTGAGGACTCACCCAGCATGCACAAGGCCGTGGTTCGATCTTCAGCACTGCATAAAAATAAATAAATAAATAAATAAATAAACAAATAAAATAAAGATATTAAAGAAAAAAAAACAAAATAAATCACAGACATTATACCTAAGTGTGTATACAGAATGTATACTAATTAATTAAAAATTTGTATTTGTTTCTTACACTTTGGGGGAAAATTTTCATACAATTTAATATGCAAATATTAAGTATAACATTCAGTGAATTGATAGATGCATCCACCTCTCTGTGAAGTCTATCAATAGGATGTGACATTACCCTTAGGCCTCTGTGTCCCTTCCCAGGCAATCCTGGTCTCACTCCACTGATATTATTTATTTTTCTCTATAGATTGGTTTATTAATTCAAGAAATTCATAAACATGGAATCATAGATCATATACTCTTTAATATCTTTCCACCTAATGATTCATTCACATCATCAGATGTATCTATCATTCTGTTTGCTGTTGAGAAGTATTCCATTGTATGAATTTACCACGGGATGTTTATACATTCTTCTATTGGTGGATATCTGGGTTTTGGGGGATCTAAACAAAACTTCTGTAATGTGTCCCTATTTTAGAAAAATAAATTTCTCAACGTTCCATTCTTCACGTGAATAAATATTTGTTGGATAGCTACTATATGCAAAGCATTGTTCTAGGCACTCATGTCAAGGAACTTGAATTCAAATAGTAGAACAAGATGTGTGCAAATTACTATTGTAAAAAGTAGAAACGCTACAAGAATGGTGTGCAACTGAGTGTATCTGGAAAGGCTTCAGAAAGAGTCAGTAGACAAACCTATAAAAATGAGTTTGGACTATAAATTGCAGATTTTTAACAGGAGGGCTATGGTGATTCTCTCTTGACTTCAACAAATAACAAAAGGCAAATCAATTGTCAGATTTTGAGCAGGGAAAGGACAATCAGAACAGTGTTTCAGCTAGATTGTTCTAGAGGTTGTGGCAGATTGAGCAGAGGACAACCTGGAATTGAGATGCCAGTCAGGAGGTCATTATGCCTAAGGGTAGAGTAATGAGCACCTGCTCACAGGTGGAACACTGAGACTGAGAGGAGGGAATAGATTCATTACAAACAAACCTACTGAACTTGGCTACCAACTACTTTTTAAAACAATATAACCTCCTCTTACCTTATAATTCTCATATTCACATATGCAAAAATGACTGCAACAAAAGTTTCAGAAAACGCTTTTCTTACTGATGCACCCCCAGTAACCTACTTCCTACAAATACACTAGTATTTTCTATTTTTTATTTCTTTTTGCTTTAAGTAAAAACTGAGGCTAAACCACTAAATTGATTTCATAATCTATTGGGTCATGACCTGTGGTTTAAAAACACTGAACTGAATAGTGGTAATAAATAAGATTCCAAAGCTCCGCAATTGGAAGAATGGTAGTTTTGTGCATTTGAAAACATTTCATTAATATTTCATAATATTGTTGAGGAATAAACACATAAAGACTTATTTTTTCCTACTAACTGCCTTCAGCTACGTTCCATCTGTCACCTCATCCCCACCCAGCTACATAACTTATTTTTATTTATTTTTAATTGACTTTAAGAGAACAACATAGAACAAAGCATTAATGTTTATTTATTATATACTGCCATCATTCACGGCTCTCTTTCTACCTATTAACAATATAATCAACTCATAAATTAACAACCCGCTCAAATAATTAGAATGGTGGCCAAAATCACATCTATTTATGTTCCCCTCTCCATTCTATCTCTTTCATCTCTTACCTGACTTGATAATTTTCCAAATTATGTGTCTCATCCTCTTATTTTTTTAAAAAATAATTTATTACAAATGTTAATTTAAAACAGTGATAAATTTATTTATAAGCTACTAGGACTGGCTTTCCCCCCCCCTCAACATTATTGTGTTAATCAGCTTTTCACCACTATGACAAATACCTGAGAAGAATATCTTAAAGGAGGAAAGATTTATTTGGGCTCAGAGTTCCATTGCTCTGGGCCTGAGGTGAGGCAGAACATCATGGGGGTAGTGTGTGGTTCAGGAAATCTGCTCAGCTTATGACAGTCAGGTAACAGAGAGGGAGAGAGAAAAGTGGGCTAGAGACAAGAAATACCCTTCCAGGGTACACCCCCAGTTACCTACTTCCTACAATGAGGCTCTGCTACCTGTAGTTTTTATACCTCCCTATAATGTCATCAGCTATGAACTTATTGCATTTATGATGTCATGCCTTCATGGTCCAATCACTTTTCCAAAGGCCCTATTTCTGGAAACTGCTATTTTGGGGACGAAACCTTCAATACATGAGCCTTTGGGGAACATTCCAGATCGAAGCCATAACAATTATATCATTACTATCATCCCAGTCTTTGA
The DNA here is from genome assembly GCF_047511675.1 of Marmota flaviventris. Taxonomy (NCBI): domain Eukaryota; kingdom Metazoa; phylum Chordata; class Mammalia; order Rodentia; family Sciuridae; genus Marmota; species Marmota flaviventris. The sequence continues at coordinate 44,117,397 of NC_092498.1, forward strand.
ATATAGTTCATTCATTTTCCTCTGTTGCATAACACCACAGTGTGCCATTTATTTACTTCTTTTTTTTTTGCCATGAACATTTTGCTTATTTCCAGGTTTTTGTTTGGTTTAAGTACTACAAATAGAACTGTTACAAGTGCTTTTGTCCCTGTGCCCTAATATACATATTCACCAATTTATTCTGAATATATACCTGGGAATAGAATTGCTGGGTCATAGGGTCTGAATATCTTCAACATTGCAAGATAATTCCAAAGTGGTATTGATTTTTTTTCTAATGCTTTTTTTTTTTTACTATCAGAACAGTCCAATTCTGTTTGTTGTTGTTGTTGTTGTTTTTAAATTCAGTCCTGGTGTTTGGAGATCTCAATATTGTGGATTTAGAGGTCTCTTGTGAACACCACTTTTCCACCATCCCACTTGAGACCTACAGGTCTAGCAGCTTGGCATGGAAGATGGAGGCCAAGTCCCCCACCTTCACTGAGCATGCTTTCCTTCTGGTCTTAGGTGGGCAGGAAGGAGAGAGGAGGCAAAAGTATCCTTACAAAATGGCTCCAAACCGAAGCTATGATTTCCTATTGTATACTGTTAGGAAAAAGAGGATAGGGAGTGTTGTGATTTGGAGGTGGTTTGTCTGGCAAGTGTTCCTGTGTTGGAAGCTTGGTCCTTAGTGTGGTAATGATAAGAGGTGGTAGGGCCTTAAAGAGGTTGAACTTAGTGGGAGGTCCTTAGATCATCAGGGTGCTGCCCTCAGAAGGGATTACTAGAGTTCTCATGGGAACTCAGTTGCTCTCTGGCTTCCTGTCTGGCCATGTGTTGTGTCTCTCTCTCCTGCATGCATTCCTGTTTTTGTGATGACATCTGCCATGAGGTCCTCATCAGAGCTGACTCAATGTCAGCACCATGCCCTTTAATGTTCAGAATGGTGAGCTAAACAAATCTATGTTGTAGTTACCAAGCCTGGGGTATTTTGTAGTAACAGATAAAGGACTAATACAGAGAGAGATGAAGGCAGGTGAAAAATTGGGGATGTGGAATATGCTTTGCAAGAGAGCAGATGCAGCTGAAAGTCTTCATTAAGTCCCAAGGGAAAGTGTCCCACTCCAAGAAGTGTCTGCTCTTAGAATGTGGATTAATTACCATCTCTTGTTTATAGCTTCACATCTTTATCGAAATTTTGAAATAATCCCACACAATACCTAGTATCATCCCATTATAGAGAAGAAGCATCCAGCTAAAGAAAGAAAAGATTTACTTTCAGAACATTTTGAATTTAAATTTCTAGTGAGACATCAGGTGTGGTTTCTGAGTAAGCAATTGTTAACAGAGTTTGGGACCTCAAGAGAATACTGGGACTGCAAACAAGACCTTAGAAATTAGCAACATTGTCAAAGTCATTTAAAGATGAATATTCACCCAAAATTTCATAGCAAGCCAGAGGCAGAAAAAATATTTGCTTCTGAAACTTTGTGACTGCAACCTCTTGTGACTATATGAGAGCATCATATGAAGGAAGGGTATCACAAAGAAAGAAGAGAAGGGAGTACCTACAGCAAGCATAATTTCTTTTGGAAATTATGGATTTAGGATTGCAAATGAGAGTTACATAATGGAATTAATTATCCTTTATACAATCTGCTTCTCAAAATTCAGAGGATAGAAGCATTCTCATATCTATTATAACACCATTCATAAGAATCATTGAGGATAAGAGGATATGAGCAAGGTGGGGGGCACATAAAGTAGGACATGGTATGATGGAAACCAGCTAATGGAGCAGAGATGAAAGAGATTCAAAGAAGCAACTAGTAGCTCCAAGTGCTTCCCCAGAGGAGAAGGAACCTTGGCCTAAGAACTCACCCTTTCCAAATCCATATCAAGAACATGCATTCTTATTGTGCAGATAATTTGCAAAACCAGTTTCTTGTTTTCCTGCCCTGTGCTCACTGTGCAACCTGCTGATGGTAACTTGGCTTCCCCACCTGCCTCAAAGAGAGAAGGCATTTCCCAGAAGATGGAAATATCCAGTCCCTTTAGTTTCTCCCTGTCTCACAGCAATTTAAACTTAATGCAGTTTGTTATCACCAGCTTCTGGTGCAATTTTCCATGAGGCTCCACATCAGTTTTAGAAGATGAATACTATCAGATATCTAATTCTACAAGACTCTGGGCAATGGTCACTCCAGCATGATAAGGACCTTAGTAAGGCTCTCTGGCAACTTTGTGCCTTTGACTCTACTACCCACCTGTGCTCTGTATTTCTGTATTAAGTAAGGAAGCATAGAGATGGGCAAAATAATTTTACAAAGGAAGAAAAGAGCCAAAAATATACATGACCAATGCAGAGAGAATATGAATGTTAAATGGCAGAGGATGCTATCCTTCTGTGTCAAATGCTATCGAGATGGTAGCACTAAGCAAGGAGAAGACTATTTCCTATTTTCTCTATATAAGTACATCACGATGACCAAAAGATATATTATGTATAAAAAGCTAATGGGTAGCAATGAAAGAACTGCTTGCAAATGAGGATGTTAAATGTGGATTATTTAAACTAGTAGGTAATTAAAATATTATTTATAATCTTTGAAAGAAAGAGTAAAAAGTTGTAAAAATTAAGTGCTTTTAGTTTTTATAAAGTATGGTTTATTAATTAATTCAATCATTCACAGTCTGAGTTTGCACATTTAAAATCATCAATGTGAAACCACCTATACAAAATTAAGGGGTACCAAGACACTTTCCTGAATATATCTTTTGACATGCATGCCCTTCGTTTTAAGACTTCATACTCCTGATGAAATTATACACATTGATCACAGATGTGAATTGCTAGGGGACAATATTTTTTTATTTTCAAATTAACTTCTAATTTCAGAGTCATAAAGCATAGTGTACCCCTACATATCTGTTCTTTTAAATGTCTTTCTCCTTTGCAGTCTCAGTGTTTTTGAATGCTGAGATATATAGTGCAACTAAAAACATGAGCCAGAAGATCATTAGCAATTGGTGGTTTGTCCATTGGGACGGATGCAGTACATCTCTTCCATGTCCAATGACTGAGGTCATACCCAAATTATATATAAACTTTGGATGAGTTAAATCTTCAGCCTTAATTTCCTTTCCCACTGTACTTAATTTTCTCAGATAATCTCTACTTATAGAGTGGAGACAGGAACATGAAAAAGGATTACCTAGAAAAGTCCCAATTAAACGAGAAAAGGCCATATTGCATTTGCCTAAATATGTGGCTCAGAAGATCACTTTGCTTAGGCTTTGATGGCCAAGAAGTGTTAGCAGATCCTTTATGGGAAAGACTAATGGGAAAGGCTATGCTTCTTATTCTACATCTAGAGATTCCAGGTGCTTGGGATGCTCACTAACAGCAACCAGAGAATAGAGTAGCAAGACAGCATCTTTTTCATTTGTGCCCACACAGGATTCATCTGTTAGAAGTCTCCTCTATAATCCTAGATTTGATTAAGAATAATGAAGGTACTGTCAAAGATTTGAGCTTATTGACAACTCAGAGAGAGTTTAATTCTGAGCCCAGTTCATTTAAAGGGGACACGTGTGTGAGTGAATGTGTGTGTGTGTGTGTGTGTGTGTGTGTGTGTGCGTGTGCGCACGAGGAAAATCTCAGTGATGTCATGTTCCTTGGTATCTGAAAACTACACAACAGACAAGCCAAACAGTTGGTCATCTTGGAGGCATTACTTTGAGTTGAATGCTCTCAATCTTGACTTCTGAGCCTTATCTTGACTTTCTTTAATTGCACAGCCTTTCCAAGGTGTGGGTTGTCTGGGTGATTAATGCTGTATATCATAATAAAATAAAGTACTTTTGAAATAAACAGTAATTAATGCACCAGCTTTGTAGGTTTAACCTTTCCCTTGATGGAGGAACATGGACAGGGGTGCCTTCCCTGCCATTATGGAAACAAGGTTTGCTGTTAATTCATTCATGAACTTGCTCATCCTTTTTAGACTACAATTATTTCACATTATAAAGATACTGTCAGTAAGCTGGATGTAAAGACAAAAGAAGAAAAAAGTGCCACTCCACCCTTGCCAATTGATACGTGGTGTGTTTCGACCATTTCTTTACAATTCTTTCCTCAATTTACCAAATCACATTCCAAGAATTTCCTAGATGTATGGATACAGTTAGAGGGAGGGGATCATACCCTTTTCAGTTGCAGCACAGCTTTCAGGCTTGTCCCAACCTGAGACCTGACATTCCAGCTCCTATTATCAGCAATTCCATCAAGTGGACAAAAAGGGTTCTCTTAGTATATAGCTCAGTGATTCAGTGACAAGCAGCAGCTTGAGACAGAACACAGAGCAGTGCAATGGCTAATCGGTTATACTTTTTATTGGTAACCAAACTGCAGAGAAACAAAGGGTTTCTGCGAAAGAATAAAAATGGTAAACGGATATAGGTGGCCGATGAGGCAAGCCCAGTAGGCTTCCCCATCTAGGGAAATGGATTTAAGCTGCAGGAGCAAATGAAAAGGCTCATGTTATTATTCATTAATAAGAATCTACACCCACAAACCACACAGGAATGCACAGACGCGCGCACACGCATCCATACCTACAATCACACCAAGAGCTTAGTAAATGGGTGTGCTGTGTCCAAGAAAGGAAAGGGTAGGAACAGCAGGAACAGGTTGGTTGGCAGAGCTGTGCAGTGAAAGACAAATATACACGGCATGCAGTATGTGTGCTTGGCTCAAGTCTGTGCAATTAGTACTTCTATTTACAGCAAACTCCTTGTACCAGCAATTTAAAAGTAAATGACAACTAGTTTGAAAATGTTGGGTCAGAAAGCAAAATTGAACCAAGGTAGGTTCTAAAGCTGATTAACTAGCTCACTTTTTATTTTTTCCTTCCTGCTAATTGCTAAGTACATTTTCTGGTTCCTGGCATTGATTTGCTGGCTTCTAATTCAGGGTATGAGTTTAAAATATTAATCCACAAACTTTTCATTTTCTTTATTGGTCAATACAACTCATGACAAATTGTGCCACATAAATTCTTCATCTTAATGCTTCCCCTTTGATTTTTTTTCTGATTCTTTCATCTATTTTATACATGTGTCCCCATCCCTCCCCCAACAGACTGCATTTTTATTCTTTCTTCTGCTAAATGTTCTTAGACAGAGCAGCATCAGTCATAAAAATGAGAATATGAGTAACAGAGATTAATAGATACCACTTAGAGCCTCAGAGCTCAGTACATGTGTGTTCTGTGAAGAATCAAAGCATATTGAACATGCTGAGAACTGGGCACCCAAAGGTTAAATGTGGCAGATCCCTTCTTTTCTATGGAATATCCAAATACTTTATTTAGCAAGCTCCGTGTCTTACATTAGTCAATATGTTTCTCTTTGGAGTTTGTGACCAATCTAATATTTTAAAGACACCAATTTGCCTGTTGTTTGAAGAGAATGATATTGTTTCTCTAAGAGAGTGGTTGATCCCAGCAGACACAAATGCTGGATCCTGATGTCTATTCTTTATAAACATGGAACAAACTAAACCCTTCACTGTAGGATGCTTCAAAAGATGATTCTTCTCATGGCTAGTGCCATGAAACCTTTGAATTTTGAGAAAGAGCTGTTCTTTCTAAAAGGGTCTCTCATCCGAATTATAATTTACATTACATCAGAAAAAAAAAAAAAAAAAAGGAAATTCACCTTTGCCAAAAGGAAGGGTGAAAATCAATACAGGAAATTGTACTTCCTTATTTCTTCAAAGATATATTTGGTGCTAATATAAAAACACAGTTTGTTTTTCAAGGCTACTATTTGTTTCACAACAATTTATCTAATTATTTATACCACTTATAATTCAAAGGAAAAACTTATAGGTGCTTTGAGAAATATAGAGGGAACAAGTTTTTTAAATGACTACCTGGATGTGAGATGCTTCACATATATCCTCAATAGGTCTATAGTATTATCTAACAGGTAAAAAAAAATTGTCCCATTTCATAGAAAGTAAAGTATACATTCAGCTATACATTCAGGATTCAAAGCTAGGAATGTCTTCCTGAAAAGCCATTGTCACTTTTCCACCACCATACCTGGTACTCTGAGTTTCTATTTCTTCCTTTTTTCTTTTTTTCCCAAAAAACAAATTTCTTATATTATAATGTCTGAGGAAATAGTTTGGAGTATATCACTTAGTTTAGGAAAAGTGTTCTAATGCATAAATTGAATTAATTTTTAAATGAATTGTTTTCCTTTAAACTCTGTAAATTCTTAGGCAAATTATTTTAATGTTTAGGCAAATAATGTCAAGATTTTCCTTTAAATCCTCTTTTACTTAAGGTACATATCTGAATTTGAACTTCAGTCCAACAAATTCAAGCAGGATACACTACAACTATGGGCAATTCTTCACCCCCCCCCCCAAAAAAAAAAAGTGGATGACATCTACCCTATATTACTCAAGGTTATTTTCTAACAGTGGTGATGGATTTGCAGTGAATTTTTCCTCTCCTTTCTTTGGTTCTCTGGAGACCAAGTATATATATTTGCATTTGCCAGAAAGTCTGTTTAAGATTGAGAACATGAAAATAGTGCAAAGTGAACTGACCCACAAGGGAGTTACACCTATGACCTTGACCTCATTAGTATCATGCTCAAATCAACCGAGTCAACCAGCTGTATTTTCTTAAGTATGAACACATATTTATTTGGTAAATATAGGAGTTTCAACTTCCTTAAGCCCCTTAGGGACCATTAAGTAGACCTCAGCATCAATTCATTCAACAAATTCTAACTGAATACTCAAATTGAGCAAGTCTTGTCCCTTAGTGTCTGAGAGCTATGGAGCAGTGCGAGATGCCATGATTGGTCACCAGAAATTACAAGACATTCAATTAAGATGAGATAACACATACACATGGATAGTCTTATTTAATAGTCTTATTTAAGAGCCTGGGCCTGGAGTTAGGGAAACCTGGCCTTGCAGCCTGGCTCTGCTACTTAACTGGCCGTAGGACATCTGCCATACCACAGCTTCTCTGAACCTCTATTTCCCTATAAGTAGAACAGAAAGACTGGTTACAGAGGTGGTCCTGAATCTAGATGAGAGCCCATTTTAAAGCCTGCCACAAAATGGTTTGCATATATTAAGTACCCAGGACTTGTAGTTACTATATTAGAAACTCAATATTTGCCAGTAGACATTTCACACAGAGGTCTGACCTTATAGTCTTCCCACCTGCCTGTGCCTGTCTTCACATGTTCCACTCTCCACCTCCTGAGACTCTGCCCTCCATACCAAACCCACATCAAGTCTCCCAGAATACTCTTATCCTGAGACAGGCTCGCCCTCCTTTGTTTTCCAATAACACTTCCTTCATAAGTTCATGAAACATTCACTGCAGCAAGTAAACTCTAGTGAGTTTATTCAGAATGCCTTGCCCCCAGTTTCAAAGTAGAACATGAGCTTTTTATAAATCTCTTCATCTTTCAAAACTCCAAGTCAATAATGTGCTTATCCCATATGGTCCAATCCCCTTGGCCCTTTATCCATTTTAACACTCACACGGTGTGTGACAAGATTCTACAGGAGATCTCCCAGCTCCTGAATCCTACTGACACATCTCAGCTCTTATTTCTGCTTGACCTCTCTGCCCCATCAGGCACTACTCACCACTGTTTTCTTTCCCTAATTCTCTCTTCTGTTGGCATCTACAACACTTCTAATTTTACCTCCTATAACCTTCTCCTCTCAGTTACGTTCTCAGGTGTCTCTTACCTACCCTAAAATGTCAGTATTCTCATGTTTCAATTTAGGCAGGTCCCTTTTTCATTCCACATGCAAGCTTATTGAGTCCCAAGATTTGAGACAAATTCATCAAATTCTTCCCCCAATCTGATACTTCCTTTTTGTTGAAAGGCATCCACATAAACCCAGTCACTCAAGCAAAAAAACCTGTAAGAAGTTTTCTTAGTCAGCTTCTTACCACAAAATATCATAAAATAAGTAGCTTATAAAAAACAGAAATCTATTTTTTCACAGTTTTAGAGATTGGAAAATCCACAGTCAAGGCACTGGCAGATTCAGGGTCTGGCAAGGGCCCGTTACCTGGGGCACAGACTTAGCCTTCTTGCTGTGTCTTCACATGGTGGAAAGGGGTAACAAGGTTCTCTGGGATCTGTCTTATAAGCCAGTAATCCCACTAATGAGAGCTCATCCTCATGACTTAGTCACCTAATTACCCAGTGGCTATGGAGCTCTGAATCCCAGGCTTGGACACTGAGGACTTTCCCAAATTTGTTCCTTCCTTGGGTGCTCTGCCTCATCCTCAGGGACAGTGGCTGCTTCTTTTGTCTTCCATTCCCATATTCTTTAGAGTTCTCTTTACCCCTTAGTAGCAATCCTCTATTACTAGCTAATAATGCTTTATATTACATTTCCCTCTTCAAGTCATGGTATGATTCTTATCTCCTGACTAGACCCTGAGTGATATTTCTCCCCATTTCTGCTCCATCTCCTGAGCTTCTCATAGATTCCCTAACTTCCCTGCAATCCCAGAGTCCCTGCCTGAGTTTTGAAAATTGTCATTCTTCATTGGTTTTTGTTATCCTTACCAATTGCCTACTTCTAGTTTAGATGTTTTCTAGTAGTTCTTCCTTGACATGCCAGCAAAATCATACCATAATGTACAGTGGGTGTGAATTTGGATCCACCAACTTGAGTGTGGAGGAAATGTCAAATTATTTTTTTCTGAAACCTAATTAAATATAACTCTGAGCAGAAAATTTTATTCTCAGTAGCAACTTGATTGACTTTCCTCTAATCTCCCCAACTCTCTGCTTCCAGGATTCTGAGTGTCTCAAAAGTCTTATGATGATTATAATATGATCCTTTGGGAACAGGTGGCACAGCTGGTTCTCCCTAAGCATAGGAATTTTTGCAGAGTTGGTAGACCCAGAAACATGAGTTTAGCCTCTTCAACCATGCCAGCTTCCTGGTACACCATAAGGGAATGGGGCACATGTCTGAACTCCACCTAAAGACCCCCTCTCTCTTCTCAGGTTGGAGGATCCCTAGCCTACCCCCCTTTCTCCTTCTCCTTAACAAAGTGATTTACCCTTGGAGTAAGTTTTGTTACTTTTGGCAAGAGTGCTTTAGCCACTAAATCCCCAAACACTCTCAGGCAAAGAAATGCAAAATCCTGTCCACCTTCTAGAAATCAGAAAACAGAAAAGTACATGGAAAACAAAGTCAACTTGGCTATCTCACACAGGATCAGAATATTTTCAGTCTAGAAAACACATTCAACCCTTTACTCTTCTGGCCACAGCATTTTGTTGTATCTTCTTACACTCCTTTTATTATTATTTTTATTTTCCATCAGTCTTCTAGAACTCTCAATCATGTGTTTAGGCTTCAGAGGCACAATTTCTCTTTGGGTACTTTATAAAACTTTCCTACCACTCCAAGGTGACAGGCACAGGTCTGGCAGTCTGTGTTCAGCAGGTTCAGGCAGGCAGGCAGCTGAGAAAGAGGAAATGCAGGGAGAAAATAATACACTGACTTCCCCCCGCCCCAGGTGCTGGGGATTAAACCCAGGACCTGGAGCTTGTGAGGCAAGCACTCCACCAACTGAGCTATATCCCCAGCCCAACATGCTGACTTTGCTCCAGGCAAACCTAGGTCCTCACCATACCTGTAACTTTCCTCTCTATAACCCTGTGTTTTTAACTCGGTGTTCCATCTTGGAAACACCTAGACTTGCATTCAAAGCTTCATTCAAGTGACAACTCAACCAAAAAACCCTTGGGCACACGTGGCTCTAAGCCAGGCTCTCTGCTGTGCTGCAACCCTTGGATGCATATCTCAGCCATAGCACCTGCACTACCTTTCAATGTGATTTGGATTTTACATTTCTTTTCACTTTTCTGTTTCCTCCTCTAGATTACAAATTACTTTAGGATATAGAGACACTACCTCTCTTCTCTATGTCTCAAATATTCACAGATTGTTCTTGAATGTTTCCATGGTTGTCCAAAGTATTTTACCAATTCCTTTAAGTTGCTACAAATAAAGATGTCCTGTTGCCTCAGATGCCAAAACTGAGTTGTCAGGTATCTTTCATCTTTTAAAAACATGCTAAACTCATCTTTAATTTCAGCACTGAAGAAGGGCCATTTAATCACTTCATCATGTAAATGCTACTTAACACCTGCTGTGATGTAGTCTAAAACTTCTAAATATAGAAAAGCATGGAACTTCTGGAATGTTCTGCCCATTTTTGGAAATCAGGTGCATGTTTTGGATTGTAATACTCTAAAAGGGGCGTGTCTATCTAATGACCAATAGTCAACGTTGCCGATGACTTATATTTTTAGGTTTCCAAAATTTGAGTTATTGAGTTTTCAAGAGAGAGAGATATCTTTCCCTTTAAAATGAGATGTTAATATTATTATGTTTTTTGTGTATTTTGGCAGTCTCAAGAAACGCCATCTGGATTAACAAAATGAGGAGTACTCTTAAGGGCCAAAAAATAGCTCACAATTCATAAAATGTTAGTGTGGAAAATGTAAGTTACTTGAAAGGAAGAAAAAAAAGCGAGGCTATAAATCAGCTTTGCATGTGGCAAGAACACAGTAAAGGACCCAGTGCTTGAGTCTCCAAAAGTGAGGTTATCCAAGTACACTCTATTTTGCATATAGTTGGGTTTTCTGTTGTTACTATTATGTAAACTACTTTCACATTTTTGCAAAGGAACAGTCCTGCCAGGTTCAAAACTTGGCTCTGCCACTTTTGAGCTGCACAATCTTAGTAAATTACTTAACCACTCTGTGCCTCAGTTTTCTTATCTATAAAATGAAGGCAAATCAGAATGGGATGTTGATATTTTAATAACCAATTTAACTTTTAAAATACTTACTGATTGCCTTCTATGTGCCAGGTACTTGGGGTACAGCGGTGAATAAAATAGACAGAAAGCTCTGTCCTCACAGGGCTTAGATTGTTGCTAAAATGCTTATAATAGTGTCTTGTGCATGAAGCATGCAGTGAGTTATTATCATTGTTATTATTACCATTGTTAATACTAGGATAGAAATTACTGGTAAGTACACACAGTCCTTAAGCAATTGTCCAGAAATTCAAGTCACTTTCCCATAGCCTGCCAACTAAGGCTCCTGGACGTAAGGTCTGCAGACCATTGGAAGGCCACGCCAAGTCCTGGGTTGGAGAGAGGCGAGGAGAAGGGGAGGTTTTCTGTGCCTCAGAATGCTTAGAATTCACACTAGCAGTTGAGTATCATGGGATGTCCTTTCCCACTTCCCAAAACCCTAAGGAAGAAAGGATGGAAACAAAAACCTCAGCCCAGAGTACAGAAACAGAACCAATCCTGAGAGATGCTACTTCTGCCATTAGCACCTGCAGGGATGATCTTAAGAGGGGGCAACACATGGTACATGAACCTAAAAGGTGGTGTTGGAAGGGGTGGAGGTCTTGGAACTCCAAGATCTGGACACAGATTTGTTCAGATTCTACATTTCCTCCCGGGGCTGGTAGCCATTAGAGCATCACAGGAAGTTGTTGTTCACAGAACATGACTGTCGCCAGCAGTCTGCAGTTTGCATGCTGTTCTCTTTGCTTTGTGCTGCTTCTGCCAACATCTTGTCTTTCCTTCACAGTTTTCAAGTCTCTGCCTCTTCCCAATGCTGTGCTTCCGACTTACACTGAGAAGGCCTTAATTGCTCTCCCCACCCCCCCACTAGTATTAGGGGCTCAACCTAAGGGCCCTTTATAATTGAGCTACATCCAAAGCCCTAAGGCTGGTCTCTAAATTGCTGAGGCTGGCCTAGAACTTGCAATCCTGGAACTTGCCTCAGCCTCTTGAGTTGCTGGGATTAGAGGTGTGCACCCCATACCCAGATCCTTAACTGTTTCTTAATAAATCATAATTTCAGAGAATCTTATTAAAATGATATCATAAGATAATTCAAAATCCTTTAGAGGAAAGGCACAGATAAGCAAAGCATTAAGCCGCATGGTCTTTTCAGGTTGGATTTTACTGTATCAGCAAGACTAAAACATTTACGGTGAGCTTTTATTCCCACCATGTACCCTAGCATGAAGGAGTCTCACTGCCTCTAAGCCCCTTGGTACACAAAGCCAGATGGATGAGGTCACTGTGCCAATTCAATTCACCCAGACTTTGACCCACCCTTTAAGTATATGGGAGTCTCCCAAATGAGGCTCAGTATCCCTCAAAATTGCAATTCAATTGAATTCCCAGGGAATTCAAAGGAGTCTGAGTGTCCCTCTGCCTCACAATCCTGCAAACCTTAGTTGTACTACAAGATATTAGCCCCTAACCTCATCTGTCCCCCAGAAAGACTCTTATCCTTCAAATACTCACCTCCCTCTCCACAGGCCCAAATTTCCACTCTTCTTCTCAACCTCCTGTGGATGCTCCCTGAAACTTCTTTCCAGGGTTAGCAAACTTCATTTGCCTCCTCACTAGATGTTCCTTCCACCTCTTGGCCACACCCTCCCAAGCTGAGTTGTGAGGTGCAGTCAATGCCCTTGGGAACTCCCCTGCTCCCCATGAAGCTGGAAGCCCATAGCTCTCTCCTTGCTTTTACCAATGACTCTTCCTTTTCACCAAAGCCACTGGCCCACTATCTTCATCCCATGGTTAGAATTATAACCCTATAAACTTCAATGCCCATAAGAGGAGCTGGCCAGATCTCCAACCACCCAATACTTGGATCCAGTCATCAATTAGAGAAGAGCAGTTTTTAAAAATTACAAATGTGGTCATGAGATGACCTTATCACATGGTTGGCCCTCTACCATGAGTCTGTAAGCTCCAAGAGTGCACGGAGTTCTGAGCTCCTTTTCTGACTGCTATATTCCTAACCTCATCACAGGGCCTGACACAGAATGAAAACTTAAATAGATATTTGTTAAATGAATAAACAATGTTCAATATTAGCTTCAAGGAACAAAATGGCAACAAAAAAAATGAGAAATTCATTAAATCTACAGGTCTTGAGCAAATCTGTGTTCCAGAATGTAGTAGAGGTGGGTGCTGCACCACCTTCATATTAGCTGTCATTGCGACAGCTAACTAGTGGCCAAAAGGGGCCCAAGGACCACTTGCTGGCTGAACAGGATCACTGCTGGACTAAGGAAAGGAATTTCCAGTGAAGCTATCCTGATGGTGTTTATAGTCATTTGTTCCTTTGTATCTATATGTCAGTTGTCCTGGTTTGTAAAGAAATTGCTTTCTTGAGCACTTAGACAAAATTGATCCTACTAAGTGTCCCTGCTGAAGTCTTCCCTATTACATGCCAGATATTCCCTGGGCACAACATCAGCCTCATTATCTATAAGAAAAGTAGGAGAGGTAATTATTCATCAAGAAAGATTAATTCAAAAAATACTCTTTGAGTTTCTTCTGCTGAGGAATTTTGATACCATAAAGATAATAATGAGATCACCAAACTCATTATAATAATTATAATCCTTGGATGTAAGTTATTATTCACACTTGTAGTTCATTAGTGCAGTACTTTTATTAATTAAGATGTACTTTTTAAAATTATGATTTAATTTGATCATTTTTAAAAAATTGTGAGTATAGTATAAGGCACTGATAAAAGATAATGTGAATCATGTTCATAGAAGCAAACAGAGGTTCCCAAGATTCCAAGCCTGATTTCACAACAGTTAGCAAATATTGGGGAATATTTCTATCATTTAGAAATGCATGAGCTGACTGCTAAAGCTTTCTATGTAACCTTCAGGAATGCCACAGAGATCTCCTAGAATTGGTATTTATTCACTAAAATAAATACACAATAACACTTTAGCTAACAACTGGGACCAACAAATAGGTATTCTAATCAAGTAGCCTTCAGGAAACAACCTATTCTTATTATAGAACAGGTGCAGGCAAGAATAGCTCCACAAAGGACCTATAATAAAATTACTAGAACAATCTCTCTCATGCTCAGAGTGATATTAATGGATTCCCCAGTTAAGTGTTTTGTACAATACAGCATTTTACCAACCATAGACCTTCAGCCTTATAACCAGACGTCTAAATTTTGTTGTAAAAATAGCCCCAATGAATATCTCTGAAAGTACAAAGGGATTTAAAGCAAAATAAAGTAAAGTAATAATAACAGCTACCATTTATTGAGTACTTATTATGTGTCAGGCTCCATGCTCAGCTCTTCACATGCATAATCTTTCCCGAATATAGAACATTTCAAAAGTCCATGAAAAATGACAGGCATCTAAGAGAGAAAATTTGATTACAAGATACAGACATTGCACTGGCTCTGAAAAACAGTGGGAATAAGGGAGATAGTATTGGGGTAATAAGTTTTAAGGACACAATCATAAAAATGTAAATGAAGGATTTAAATTAATTTCTCCCCTTGGATCAAAACTGCAGTCTCTGTAGGTTGAGAGCACAGAACCTTTAAGGAGCTCTTGGGAAATATCAGGCCAACTTAACAATTTTATCCACTGACTCTCCTGTAACAGATTGCTATGTCATTGGTGGTGTCCCCAACCTGGTTTAGAGGTCTTGGGAAACCTAGGGAGGTGATTGAAATGTTATTATAGCAATAATGATTAATATTAACAAAGAGATGTTCAGAAAGTTAAAACAATGAAAAACCAAAAATAAAATAGAAATCACTAGAGATTTTTAAAGATCCTAGCAGACAAAAATAAATACAAATTTTAAAAATATTTATGAAGCAAAAAATCTTAAAATCTTGAACACAAAGTAATCCCATGGTTATTCATGCACTAAATGCATACAATCCACTCATACAATATTAACCGTGAAATAATCATAATGATATTTAAAAGAAAATAGCAAAAAGAAATTATTTTCATCCCAATAAAAACCAATTATTGTCACAATTAAAGACTAATGAGACATTAAATAAATTGATAAAAGATATGAAAAGTAGAAACAAAACACATTTCACTGTTTGAAGTACTAAAAGGAAATATGAGTCATGAAGAAAAATTAAAATAAGCACATCTATTAATTATCATTGCTAACTGAAATGAAAAAAATATTAATAATGATTAGAAAAAATATCACAGCCATGAAAGATGTTGCCTAGGGTTATGTATTACGATGATGAGAAATAGAAGTACAAGAGTTTGATTAATGCAGGATAGTTTGTTTAAACTATTTGTACGTCAGGGGTATGATGGACGTGGCTGTCTGCATTTGTTTCCACCACTCTGAACCAGAGCACCCGTTAATTTGCTCTGAACAATAATGTGAGCACCAGCCCTGTGAATGTCTATTCAGTCCTGTTTGGGTTAAGTTAGAAAAAACCCTGCTGCAAAAATAGTTAAAAGCTCACAAAGAGTTAGGAAAACTGATTGAAAAGATTGGCATTGGTGTTTCTCTACAATTGCTCTAGGAACAAAGACTGTCCCCTGTCAATGACAGAAAGAGGCAGCGAGTATCATCTGCTCACCTTATAGTTCACCTCTTCAGGGCACACAGCACAGAGATATCTGTTAGTTTATTAATCAACACTTAGTAAGGTAAGGGCCAGGCTTTTTTCTTTAAAAGGCCACATAGTATTTTAGGTTTTATGGGCCAAAAAGCAAAATAAGAATAATACATAG
This sequence comes from Marmota flaviventris, assembly GCF_047511675.1. NCBI lineage: Eukaryota > Metazoa > Chordata > Mammalia > Rodentia > Sciuridae > Marmota > Marmota flaviventris. The sequence goes on from NC_092498.1 coordinate 44,133,055, forward strand.
ATACAAAAATAATACAAAATCAAGGATAATACAAGAGAGAAAACATAATCCTGCAAAAAAAATATATTGGCAGAATTCAAAATATAGTGACAATAATAATGGAGTATAATTTTCAAAATACAGATATAGTAATGAGAAGAATGGAATTCTTTTTCAGGAGGGTAACAATTCATTTAACTGGGAGTTCAAAATTAGGGTTTCCTATCTTCAAATTAATTACAGATTAATTTATCTGCAAAAACAATTCTTAGCTATGAGGCCAGATTTGGCCTGCAGACCATAGTTGGAGAGACTTTATTGGTGCCAAGGAAGAATTAAAAAGCAGAAGAAACAAAGTCTAGCAACAAGAGATGTTGTAATTTACTTTTTCTTCTCAAATACATTTTTGTGCTTCTTTATTTCACGTGTTGTTTTACTTGAGCTTCTCCTTGATTGGCCAAAAGCATCCATTTGCCTGGAAGATGGATTAGAGTTATTTAATTTTAATTTATGAGGAGAGGAAAAAAGAATCTATATTTAATTATTCACTTCCAAAACACATTTTTTAGCTGTGAGTAAGACCAAAATATCGAAATTAAGCATAACTAAGAAAGTTAAAATTTTAAATTTTTGAAATTCCTATTTACATATCCAGAGCCAGGTTTGACTTACGTGTATCTTTGGTTTCACTAAGCCAAAGGAAAAGAGTTCAAGATATGTCTTTGTTGTTATTGTTGCTGGTGCCGCTGCTTTGAAATACTATACTTTGCTTATTTTTTTTAACTGATACACTAAAACATAAGAGTTGTAGTGTAAATAGAATGCCATGTAATGTTCAAGATGTATATGCATTTCACAATATTTAAGTTAGTCTAAACATAGTTATCTCCGCAAACATTTTTTATTTCTTGGTAGTGAAATTTTTCAAAATTTTTTCTTTTATGTTTCTGAACTCTACAGTACACAATTGTTATCCATTTTCTCCATACTGTGCAATTGAACCGTAGAGCTCTCAGTTCCTATATGCCTGTAACTTAGCACCCATTGATCAACCTTTCTGCACTCCTCCCCAACCTCTACTGTCTCCAGCCTCTGGTACCCACCATTCCATTCTCAGTTTCTGTGAGATCAACTGTTAGATTCCACCTTTGAGTGAGATCATGTGGTACTTGTCTATCTGTGCCTGACATTTTACTTAACATAATGATCCCCAGTTACATCCATGTTGTCAAAAATGGCAGGATTATATTATTTTAATGGCTGAATATTATTCCACAGTGTATATGTCATCAGGTGATGGACACTCAGGTTGCTTTCATTTTTTGGCTACTGTGAATTAATGCTGCAATGAACATAAGAGTGTACATGTCCCTTCATCACACTGATTTCATTTCCTTTGGATAAATACCCAAAAATGGGACCTCTGGGTCACATGGTAGTTCTATTTTTAATTTTTTGAGGATCCTCCATACCATTTTCCATAATGATTATACCAATTTACATTCCCACCAACAATGTGTAAGTATTCCCTTTTCTACACATCTTCACTGGCATTTGTTATTTTAGATTCTGTTCATATGTATGTATGTATGTATGTGTATATATATATATATATATATATATATATACACACATACATACATATATATATATATATATATATATATATATATATATATATAAATAAAGTATTCTTACTAGGGTGAGGTGACAGACATCACATTGTGGTTTTGATTTGCATTTCCCTGGTGACTCATGATGTTGAGCATTTTTTCTTGTGCCAACTAGCTATTCGTATGACTTCTTTTGAGAAATGTCTATTTAAATCTATTGCCCATGTTTAATTTTTTTCTATTGAGGTTTTGAGTTTTTTATATATTCTAGAGATATCAGACACATGCATTGTCAATATTTTCTCCCTTTTTGTAGATTGTCCTGCACTCTGTTGAGTATTTCCTTTGCTGTGCAGAAGTTTTTTAGCTTTATGTAGTCCCATTTGTCTATCTTTGCTTTCATTTCTGTGCTTTGGGGTTTTATCCAAAAAATAAAAATTAAAATAAAAAATTAAATTAAAAAAGCCCTTGCCTAGTCTAATATCTTGAAGCCTCTCTCTTCTGTTTTCTTCTAGTGATTTTTATAATTTGGGGTATTAAATTTACATCTTTAATCCATTTTGAACTGATCTTTGTGAGTGGTGAGAGATAAAGATCCAGTTTCATTCTTCTGCATGTGGACGTCCAATTTTCTCAATGCTGCTTACTGAAAAGAGTGTCCTGATAGGGATAGCATTGAATCTAGAAGTCCCTTTGGGTAGCATGGACATTTTAACAATGTTGAGTCTTCCAATCTATGAACATATGATGTCCTTCCCAATACCTTTCACTCATGTTTTATAATTTTATTGTAGAGATCTTTAAATTTATTACTGTTAAATTTATTACAGTTTTTTTTGTATATGTGTGTGTGTGTGTGTGTGAGAGAGAGAGAGAGAGAGAGAGACTATTGTAAATGGAATTGGCCTCTTGATTTCTAGTTCCGTAACTCACTATTACCATATAGCAATGTTACTGATTTTTGTTATGTCGATTTTGTATCCTGCAACTCTGTTGAATTCATTTACCAATTCTAACAGTACTTTTGGTAGAACTTTTGGATTTTTTTTTTTTATATTTAAGATCATGTCTTCTACAAACAAGAACAATTTGACTTCTTTTTTAATGTACATTTACTTTATTTCTTTCTCTTGCCTGATTGCTCTGGCTAGGACTTCCAGCACTATGTTGGATAAAAATAGTGAAAGTGGGCATCCTTGTCTTGTGCCAGATCTTAGACAGCGTTCAGTTTTCCCCCATTCAATATATTAGCAGTTGCTTATTATAAATGGTCTTTATTATGTTGAAATACAATCCATGTATGCCTAATTTTTACCATGAAGGGATGTTGAATTTTATCAAATGCCTTTTCTTTTCTGGATCAACTGAGCTAACCATATGGTTTTTGTCCTTCATTCTGTTGATATGGTTTATTGTGTTTATTGATTTGCATTGGTTGAACCATCCTTGCATCCCTGGGATGAATCCCACTTGGTTCTGGCAGATAATTATTTTAATGTGCTGCTGAATTTGGTTTGCTCATGGCAAGGACTTTGCAACCATGTTCATCCAAGATATTGGCCTGTAGTTTTGTGTTTTATTGTTGTTGTATCTTTATCTGGCTTTTGGTATTGGACTCATATTGCTGACCTCATAGAAAGGGTTTGAAAGAATTCCTTCCTCTTCTACTATTTGGAGTAACTTAAGGAGAATTGGTATTAATTCTTGAAATGTTTGGTAGAATTCAGCACTGAAGCCATCTGATTCTGGGCTTTCCTTTGATGGGAAGTTTTTATTACTAATTCAGTCCTTTTATTTAGTCTGTTCATGTTTTCTATTTCTTATGATTCAGTCTTGGAAAGGTACATGTGTCTAGGGATTTGTCTGTTTCTTCTAGATCATCTCATTTGTTGGCATATAGTTCTTCATAATAATCTCTAATGAGCTTTTGTATTTCTGTGGTGTCGATTGTAATATTTCCTTTTGTGTATGTGATTGTATTTATTTGAGTCTTCTCTGTCCTTTTTTTTCATCTATCTAAGAGTTTTTCTATTTTTAATTTTTTACAATATAGCTCTTTATCTCCTTGATCTCTTGTATGTTTTTTTAGTCTCCATTTTATATATTTCTTCTCAGATCTTTATTATTTTTCTCCTTCTACTAGTTTTGACTTCAACTTGTTTCTAGCTCATGGAGATAGAGTGATAGGTTGTTTATCTGAGATCTTTCTACTTTTTTGATATGGGCATTAATTACTGTATCCTTCCCTCTTAGTACTGCTTTGCTATATTCCATAGATTTTGGTATATTGTATCTCCATTTTCATTTGTTTCAAGAAACTTCCATCTTGATTTCTCCTTGATTCTTTGGTTGTTTAATTTCCATATATTTTTAGAGTTCTTAACGTCTTTCTTGGTATTGATTCCTAGCTTTATTGTATTATCGACAAAAAAGATACTCAATATGATTTCAATTTTTTGAAATTTGTTGAGACTTATTTTGATCCACCCTGAAAAATGTTCCAAGTGCTGATGAGAAAAATGTGTTTTCAGCAGCCATTGGATAAGATGTTCTGTTAGGTCCATTTGGTTTAGGGTGCAATTTTTCTCTGCAGTTTCTTTGCTGATTTTTCAATCTGGATGATTTCAAAGTGAAGTGTTAAAAATCCACAACTATGAAGTCTGTCTTTTCCTTTTTGATTTATTAATACTTTCTTTGTATGTTTGCTTGGAGTGCCTATATTATTCTGACCTTCTTATTGTGACATGTTCCTGTGCCTGTTGTTTCAGAAATTCTAAGCAGACTGTTTATTTCCTTCCAGTATTTTACTTAGTTGTTTTGATTGTTTCAACATTAGATAGCACCCAGATCCAGATTTGTCAGGAGTCTGATGGTGGTATGTTGTCTCTGTTTTGGTAATAGAGGGCCATCCAAGCCCAGATTGGTCCTGAATACCCTGTTAGTGTATTATTCAGAGAGAAAAGCAGAGTTCCTAGAAAGAGTAGTCTGTCCTCACAAACCCCACCATAGGACTATGTAAGTCCAGGTGCCTCATCAAGTCCCTGGCCTCTAGTCAGACACTACAGAATTCCATCTGGCTCTGGGCAGAGTCATGATAGATGGACCAGCCCCCAAGCTCCTATGTCACATCTGTGGCCACCAAAGCCATCAAGGTGTGTCATACCCTGAGCCCACAGCCCATCAAGACTAGCAAAACACCAGGTTAGGACCAAGACCCATACTTCTAAGGCTGCCTATTAATGAGATGGACTTATTATCCAAGCCCACTGCAACCAACCACAGGTGAGGCTAGCTGGAATATGGGTCTGCTAGCCTGGGGTTGTGTCCCTTGCCCTGACACTGGAGCTATTCCAGAGGCTACCTCAATAGGCAGGTGTGGGAGTGGGGACTATTAAGATCTACCCAGTGCTAGGTTTCACCAGTCTAGCATTAAGTTCCAGGAAAAAGTCTCAGGCTTACTACCTTGTCCTCCACCACTGAAAAGGGTCTTGCCCCCTGTTATGCTGCCTAAAGTTGGGGTGGTGTTGGCAAAGGCAGACTGTTGACCACTTAAGCTAAGGCTAAGCTATGTTGTGCCATAGTCGCACAACCACAAGGACTTGCTCAAGCTCAGGGATGCACCAAGACCCATGCTACAGCAGGCCACTAAGTAAGCCAAAGTATGTGTTTGTCTCACTGGAAGGCAGGTATGGGCCCAGTGCCAGGTCTGTCCTAGAGCCCCATCTGTGAGCACTCGTCTGATGATAGTTGTGCTGCTCATTTGGAAGATGGGTGGTAGAAACAGTTCCTTGACTACCAACGTTGGTGCTAAGCTGGGCCACATAGCCTCAGAGGCCTGCACAGTCTTAGGAGATGGGTAGGTAATCCCTAGGTCTACTGCAAGGCTGCAGTTGAAATGGCTGAAACTCAGGTCTGTCCCACAGGTACACAAGTCCCACCTGATGTCAAAGCTGGTCTAAAGCTCTGTCTGTGAATTCTCACCTGTGTACAGGCCTTACATTTCTGTTGGGTGCTTGGTCTCACTGCAGTAGGCCGGGCATTAGACTCAGAGACAAAGCTCTTTGCTAGCTTTAAAGCACTGTTCCCCAGTGGGTAGAGTCCTGCTGTACCACCCCAGGTTGGGTAAAGGCTGGTAGAAGCAGTCCTTTTGTTGCTTGGCGAAAGACCTTTCCAGCAGTTCAGTCCACAGGTATTGTCCTGGCAGTAGGGATCATGAGTCTTTGCCCAGCACTGGGTTTCACCATGGAAGGTCTGGTACGATTTCAAGTCTAAGACTTAATTTTGGACTTAATTCTCTCTCCTTTCCTCCATCAGGGACCACCTCTCTCCACACTGGACTGCTTGGATCCAGTTAGGAAAAGGGTGAGTTTCTTTCCTGCCTTCTTCAATGTTATTCTAAAGTTTGCCAATATGGTCTCTCATCTGATTTACTTGGCTCTTGTACTGGTAATTGGTGCATGAATCGCTGTTTAACTTGGTGTGTCTGCAGGGAGAGGACTGCCAGAGGAGATTACTCTGCCACCATTTTGCTCCGCCCCTGAGGATACCTCTCTCTTAAGGAAAATCCCTTCTGCATGAGTTATGTGTTGTGTTAGTCATCTATTGCCACATTAAGGCTGAAGAGCAGATCATCCTAAATCTCAGCCTATAGCAAAGAGAACTTCCTCTTATCTTCTCAGAGTTTATAACTTGACTGTGTTTTGGTTTATTTATCCTATCCTAGCTGGGTATCTCTGCTTCAGAATGAGGTTCAGTTGGCCTGGGCTCCAGGTTGCAAATTCATTCAAGTTAGCTCATGTCTGCTTATTCTGGGGCCCAGGCTAATGGGGCAGCAGATAGCCATGCAATGTTCTTCTCATGGTGGATCACCAGAACACAAGAGGCTAGTCACATTACTTGAGCATATTTAAGATGTCTGTCCATGTCACATTTAATCATATTCCATGGCCAAATCAAGTCACAGGGAAATGCACTCTGCCTCCAAAATGGTAGGAGAAGTGAAATTTGTTGCATAATAATTTAAAACATCCCCACAGGAGAAAAAAAAAAAAAACTCTCGAGAGCCCCTATGATCTACAGAAAGGGAAGTGGAAGAGAAAAGTGGAAATTATCAAGCAGACACTTGTATCTTGACCTTCCCATTGTATCAGTTAGAAATGCAATTGGCTGCATGTAATAGAAAATTCTATTACAGTGGTTTAAAGAGTTTGTTTTTTCTCACACAATATAGCAAGTCTTGAAATAGGAAGTTGAAGGCTGATGTTCCTGACTATATCAATGATTCAGAATCCTCTTATCCTTTTATTTTCTGCTTGTCCTTTTTTTTCTTTCTGCCTTTCTTCCTTCTTCCCTTCATTCTTTTCTTCTTTCTTTCCTTCTTTGCTTCCTCTCTTTCTTTCTTTCTTTCATTCTCTCATGGTACTAGGGATTAAACCCAGGAGCACTCTACCACTGAGCCACATCCACAGCCCTTTTTATTTTTTAATTTGAAACAAGGGTATTCTTAAGTTGCAGAGGCTGTCCTCAAATTTATGATCCTCCTGCCTCAGCCTCCTGAGTTTCGGGGATTACAGGTAAGTTCTACCATGCCCAGATGGCTCTCCCATTTTTAGCTTGTATATTTTTTAAATTAATTAATTAATTTACAAAATAATTTTAAAAACTCCAATACATCTATATTCCAGACAAGATTAAAGAAAAAAATCAAAATTCTTGTATTCTTGTGTCCTTAATTTTTGTTGTTTTGGTTTGTTTCAAGAAAGGCAATTCTTTCTCGTTTCTGCTACATCTTTTTTGGCCAGAACAGAGTCCCACAGCCACCCTAGCCAAATGACCAGGAAGGTTTAGGATTTGGTTTTCCATTGTTCATAGCACAGGGCAGAAGGCAAGACAGGAGAAGGTTGAGATTGGGATGGGAAACTGAGTGAGCCAACCCATAATGTATGCCTTGACTTCTCTATCTTAAAATCTTGGTAAGAAGGAGTTTGCTGTAAAAATTCCCAGATAGGAGTGGAAAGATATGAGAACAGTGCAGTAATTGGGCATTTACCTCAGAGCAGCCTGGGGAGGTTACAGGCCAAGAGAAGAGGCTCCACTCTGACCCAGAGCCTCATCCAACCTGGACTAGAAATATTGGAGAAGGAATGTGCACAGAGACATTTGCATGAGATGTGGGTCCTGTTTCTGCTTGCATGTGCTCTGGGACCCAGAAGCGTCTTCCATCCTTGTGAAAGAAGTTTGGGTACTGAGAAAACGACTAAAGATAGAAAAAGTTGAGAGCACAACACCTGGAATGAAACATTCAATGTTCAATTCCATTTTCTGAGACTCTAAATTATTGAAATAGGCCATGAACAACAATGTGGCTTTCACCTGGTCTCAGAGATCTCTGAAATAAAGTTACTTTAGAGATACGGGGAAAGCCCAGGCTCACTGAGATGTCCTGGTGCTGAGTCCAAGGGTCGAAGGAGAATGATGGTTCTGGATTTTTTATGGGACTAAAGGTGGACTGCCCAGTCTTGCCCTCTTGGGTTCAAACTTGTGCTCCAAGGCAAAAGCCCTGTAAAGAATTCCAAGGGGCTAGGAATGTGGAGCAAAGGGAGCAGGGATGGGGGAGATTTTCCCTCAGGATACTGAAGCACCATAGCATCATATAGCCATGGCAATGAGGCAATAATGGCATAATTTGGCCTGAACATACTTTATATACAGTTACAAAAAATTGTGCTGTAAATAGGTAATAATGAGTGTAATACATTCCACTATTCTCATGTATGTAAAAAACAAACAAACAAACAAAAACGGTGGAGCTGTAGTACAGCATCCTTCATCATTAGTGAAAATGACGAGAATTCACCCCGACACAATTGCAAAGCCAGGGAGCTTCCAAGGATCATCTCTGGGGATCTTTTCCCTCTACGCAAGATAGGAACTCAAGGTAGAACTACTTTAACTGAAAATCATCAAGGAGTTTAGGGCCTCTGCAATAAGAGAAAGCCCTTAGGGTTTTGTTGTTTTTGTTCTTTGAAGAAGAGAATAAAATAATTCATTGTACTTTCTTACTTATTTACATGATAGCAAAAATCTCAATTTTGTTTCTGAAGAGCATGAGTTAACAAAATTGTGATTATTGTGATTATAGTCAACTTTGGTCTGTAGTTCTTACATCTTTTGAATAATAATAATGAAGAGTGTCTTTAATAGTGTGTAGTGGATGATACTTTATAGAGGATAAACTTTCTATTAATTGACTTCAGCAATCTTTTTACCTCTCAATTTTACATTGTCCAGAAGAATACCCAGAAATGTACATTAAGAATGTCCAGGAAAGAGACTCCCTATGATTATCTTCTCCAATTAATGTGAGAATTTGCTACTCTGCAAAACAATCAAATCCTCTCTATGTTGTGCTATTAAAGATCAGGAGAAAGAGACAGGGGTGGGGAATAACATAGAAAGAGAGGAGAGGAGAGGAGATGGGAAGGGAAGAAAGAAGAGGGACGGAGAGAAAGAGAATTGAGACAGGAGTAGGAAGAGGAAGAAAGGGAGGACATAACTGGGGAAGGAACAGAAGTAGACTTCACAGCCTGAATCAAATGCTCTCAAGACAAGAGACAGAAATACCCCAGAAGCCTACTGTCTAGGTTCAAGCCTCAGATCCTCTCATTTATTAGTATGTGATATTGGCCATTATTTGAGTCCCCTACACCTTGGTCTCTTTATCTATAAAATGGGAATAATGGTTCCTACTTCTTATAATGATGATTTAAAAACCTAGTAAATATAAAGCGCTTTTCAGACTACATGGCAATACAGATTGAGTATCCATTATCTGAAATGCTTAGAACCAGAAGTATGTGGGAATACTCGCATATACATAATGAGATATCTGGGGATGAAACCCAAGTCCAAACACAAACTTCATTTATATTTCATAAACACCTTATATGCATAGCTTAATTTCATACAACTTTTCAATATTTTGTACATGAAACAATGTTTCGTGGTGTGGAATTTTCCATTTGTGGCAATTTTCCATTGGTTGGTGCTCAGAAAGTTTTAGATTTTGGAGCAATTTGAATTTGGGGTTACAGATGCTCAACCTGTAGTACTCAGTAAACTTTAAATAGTAATATTATGGTAAATAAATACATCAAGCTATTCATCTCTACTTACTAACTGAAGAATATCCATTATAGCTGATGTAATCTATAAAATGGATTTTTTTCCTGAAAGAAATATACTCTCTTTTATAATTCTTTGGATTTCATTATTCCACCCGTCACTTAGGAAAAGCTGACAGTCCTCTTCCTTCATGAGGTTCTCTTTCACCTGGTTCCTTCTGGCTCCCCATCCCCACCTCTCCCAGGCCTGAGCTTGCTCTGCCCTAAAGGAGGTGGAGCCCACTCCTCTGCACCCTCCTTTGTGTGTTGCTGCTTTTACTGGTTCTTCCAAGGTTCAGATTCCAAAGCATCCAGCAAATCAGTTGGCCAAGCCAGAGTCCAGGCACAGCTGTCATGTGGCCCTTTCCCCTGGGCCATTTAGCAGTCACAAGACTACAATATGTGCAGTTAGGAAAAAGACAGGCTGTATTGAACAGGGTTTATCAACAAACCTCTTCTGACTTGCCAGCCATTTCAATCTTGTGCCTAAAAATTTCTCCCCAGGCAAAGAAAAGCTCCCATAATTATTAGAAATTTGCAACATTTGAAATATCGTCCTAGTGAAGATCCAAAACAGACTATGAAATTTCAATGGTCACCTCTTAGAATCATAACATTTTTTAACTGTGAAAGTTTAGAAGTGGTCCAGTACAGTCCCTTCATTTCATAGAAGAGGAAACTGGGGTCCAGAGAGATTGGTCATTTGTCTGAGGTCACACTCCAGGGCTTTTGCAGCTGGGACCTGATTCCTGGACCTGAAACTTTCCATTGGATCCCACTCTCTTTCTTCTTTGTTTGATTCAGGGATGAAGAGAGTATTGGGTTCTGTCATGCTTGTCCCTTTATATAATACAGTTCAAACAAATGTCATATTATAGGGACTGTTGACAAAAGGAGGAAACACCTCCTCATTGAGAACTGCACATATTGCAATAGGCAAATGTCTTCTATTTAAATTGGTTGTGTACAAATTGAATTTACATAATTAGGAACACAATTAAAACTAGGATGGGAATTAATATATACCCAAAACGATTACTCTTTATCTATAAAATTTACTTCTAAGATTTCAAATAAGGACAAGGTAAACCTCAAGATGTTCAGTTCTCGCCCATCCAGGGTGTGTGTGTGTGTGTGTATGTGTGTGTGTGTACACACACATGTGCATATGTGTCTGTGTTTATCTTGTCAGTATATGACAGATCACAATTTTCAGTTGGTGAAGTTTCCTGCAAATAAGGAAAGGGCTGGTCCTGTTCAGAGATTGCCTTAATGACTGCCCCTTCCTCTCCATCTGCCATTGGTCAAGCTGGAAATCCACCTGGGATACAGCCCAGTCCTGGGGCTTTGCAGTCCATGTTGTTAAATCTGAGCACAGATTAATGATAGAGCATTTTTCTTATTTATTTGGCTAAATATGAGGGTTATAATGAAAAGGAAGAATGTCAAGTCTATGCACCCTCTATGCTCCTCAGTATACTTATTCTAAGCTGCAAACTATGAACCTTAGTTGACTGATTAGTCCTCAATCCAACTACTGAAAGTGTTACTGTGAGAGTTGGGGTGGACAAACTTAATTCATTTCCCACATATACACTAACATTTGATCCATCTTGGAATAAACATAAAAAAGAAGGCTATAAAGTAAAAGTTACAAAAAAAGGAGAGAAAGAAGAAAAGGAGTCAGATGATTCTATCCAAAACTCGCAATTGAGGTAATTACCACCACTGAACACTGAATGTACCCTGGACTTGCTGACTTCAGATGATGCAAAGGAAACTCAGCTCCTTGTTTTATGTATTTGCTACTGCATAAATAGTACTTTGCTTATCTCATTTAATTCCCTTTGGTCCATATATTTTGAACCAAAGAAAATTGCGTATGTAAAGGGTTTCCTGAGCTGCATGGTTGTAAGCCAGAACTGTCGAAACCAATGTAATGAAATTACATTATGCATAAATTAAAGACCTACATTCACTTATCCAAAACCACTAGGAAAAGAATTGAGAATTACTCAGGGTTTAAAAATGTAATCAATTATATAGAACCTATGTTATGCATCATCTGTGTAAGGGCGGAATGGGGGTGCCCCTTTCTCTACAACATACAGGATCATTACTGACACCCATATAGCAAACGACAGGTGAACAAAAGGAAAGCATTACAAGTGTATTTGATCATGAATTACATGGCATGAGAGCCTACAGATATAAAACCCAAAGATTCAGAGTGAACTATTTTTTTTCATGCTTCAGTTCAATGAAGCATGGACAGCTGTATAAAATTATGATTGGATACAAAGGATATGAGATAATGGAAATGAAACAAGACAAGGCTTTTTTGTCTGTGTTTTGGCTTTGTTTTTGCAGTGCTGGGGATGGAACCCAGTGCCTCTCTCACACTGGATGTAACACTCTACTGATAAGCTACACCCCAGCTCTGGTTGAGTTGGGGGGATCCAGCCTGTCTATTCAGATTCTTCTGGGCCTCTCAGTTGTACCTTTTCTTTTTTTTTTCCTAGAGTGGGGGTTTTCTGACTTACAATCAAATAGGTCAGATAATTTTTTAATGGCTAGTTTTTATACAGAAAGATGGGGAACGTCAAAGTAATGTTTTTAGTATTTATGGCTGGCCTTGGAGGAAATGTGTTCTGGTTTCTGTGGCCTGTTTGGGGGAAGTGGAATGCTGATTTCTATGGCTTGTCTCAAGGGAGGATCTGGAGTGAGACCCAAGAGCTGGAGAAAGTCAGAGAAACTTGGCTTCTGAGGCTGCTTCTTAGGGCTTCCCTTTGGGGTATCATTGTCTGAGCCCCAACATCTGTTATATATCATCTCCACAGAGTTTGGGGCAGCATCTTCTAATCGAACATATTACTATTTCTGAAATAAAATGCATGAAGGGGTCACATTCCCTGGAATATATGAAGTCTCTAAATATCCCCACATTAGATCATACAAAATTTTACACCAACGGAGTTTGTCAAAAATTTATAGAAAAAAACAAAAGCTTTCAGAGCTTTTCACATTTGAGAAAATAAAGGGACAAAGGGATTGTGTACATGTATATACACACAACAACAACAAATACACATAAGTGTGAAGTAGGAGAAATAAAACTTTGCCACTTAATATCTGTTTGATCTGGAACAAATCATATCAATTGGAGCTATATTGTTGAACCCACAAAAATTGGAGTAAATGTGGAATTAACCAAAAGCTAAACTGTGACTAAGTGTTGCGAATACTCTTTGTTGCACCCCTGGCAAATGAGCATGGCCAGGAGGTTAGGACCTGAGCACCCTCACAGCTCAGCTGGTGACTTTCCATGTGACCCCAGGAAAGTCACTTTGTTTCCCTGGTCCTCAAATTTCCCTTTTGTCAAGTGAGGTGATTGGAATTACAATCTCTAAGGACCTTCAGTTTCAGAATCTCTGCCTTGAAAGTTTTTTGGTTTTGTTCATGTTTATAGTTGAATTTTTAAAATTAATACCCAGTAATAACAATGTGTTATAAATCATAATCTTGGCCAATGTCTCTATTTTTACACAATTGTATATGATACTTGGGCTTCAGTGTTGAATTACAAGAGTTGGGGGCAATTGTTTCCCTTCTCATTTCCAAATACATTTTTTTACGTATAAGCAGTATGAACAAATAAGCATGAGAATAAAAACAGAACGTTCCAACTCCCTTCAGCTGGAATTTGAAGAACTCTCTATCTTCCTTTATGGGGCCTGGTGGCCTTAAAATAAGAGCAGAAAGTGCCACAAGATTATTTCTCAATTCTGGAAATATTTGCAAGTGATCTTGCCAAAGTATTAGTCAGATATGCTAACTGAAAACTCCAGATGGCAGCATCGGTTACCTTGCTTTGCTCGTGTTCCTCTTTGAAATCTTGCCCTCCTAAGAAAACACATTGAAAAGAAATCTCTTTGAAACATTATCTTGGGCATGGAAATTAGCTTCTCATGGTTTTAGACAGCAAATTTGTACACGTGGCCTCTTTGTACCATGACTTTTTTGATAGTTTCAAATTATAAAGAGTGAATTTTGGAGTAGCCCAATGGTCAGATGTAGTAAGTTGAGTTTCTATAAGAAAAAAAAAATACCAGATTTGAATTTTACTAAACTTCTGGAACTCAAAGGGACAGTTACTGGATTTTCTAAAATCCTCTTGAAGCTGATCCAAGTTCAAAGTTTCCAATGACCTTGAATGGGACTTTGTGATCTTGTCAGTTGTTTGGTTAGAAGAAATAAAATAAGAATTTAGGTAAACATCTGTTTGTGTGGACAACACAAGCTCTGGTTGTCATTGCATGACATAAAGTTGTCATTTGTAATTCTCCATGATTGATATTTTTGCTGGTGTGTACTTTACCTTTATATGAAAAGTATGTCCCTAATATTGTGTACACACACACACACACACACACACACACACTCACACACACACATATACATATTCAATAACTTCCCCATCCTCTGTCCTCCAAACTGGCAACATATATTACTTTAATCACTTAATTGCTTCAAATGCTAAAGAACTTTACTATTTTAATATATTTTATCTAACAACAGTTTGAGACCAAGTTCTCCAAATCCAGCTTGATTTTGTACCTTCTAATATGTTTACAGTTGACCCTACACATCCATAGGATCCACATTGAATCAACCACAGATTAAAAACATTCAAAAAATAGTTTTGTCTTTACTATACATATACAAACTTTTTCTTATTATTTCATAAATAATACAAATTAACAACCATTTATATAGTGTTTATATTGTATTAGATATAACAATAATCTAGAAATAATCATCAGTATATGTACATAGGTTATACGCAAATACTATGCTATTTTATATAAGAGTTTGAGCATACATGGATTGGTATCCTCAGGAGTTCTGGAACCAGTCTTCCTTGGAAACAGAGAGATGATTCTGTTTCCCTCTGTATGTTCTAATTAAATGGAAGTTGGAAAGAAATACAAGAATTAAGCAGTTCATCTTTTCACCCTTTTCAACTTTTATCCCAAGTTCTTTCCTATATTCCTGAACAGTGGCCTAAATCTAACATACCAGTCGTCTGTGTATGTTTGTGTGTGTGTGTGTTCAATTATAAAAACACAATTTGATGTACAGTATATCCAACTACATATTATTGTCATAATCTACTTGCAGTTTATCTTATCTTTCCTAACTTAAAGAACATGTGTTTTAATATATATAAAATTTGGGTTTTTTAATTCTTTTCATATTTTTATGTATTGCAACTCATTTCCTAATCCAGGAAGTTTTTTAAACTTTTTAAAAAATATACATTACTGTTTCTACTCATTTCTCTACCTTTTTAAATAACAGTCCCCTTGATTAATTTCTTTTAAAATCTAGCAAGCCAAGTTCTTTTGTGTAACATCTCCATCTATTTTTCCTAAGAATAGTGTCTTAAAAATACTAAAAGAATTATATACAATTAAAATATGAACATTTTGGTAAGTTCAGAGACTTAAATGTAAAGGTAGAAAGCAGGAAATCTCATTTCTACCAGCCACACTCCCAGTCTAACATACCACTCATAAGTCCTTGTCTATATCACCACCCTCATTTACTTGCCAAAGTTTATTTATTCTGCCTACTGGTCTACCTGCTAGTAGAGCATAAAGGAGAATCAGGGAACAGTTGTTAGAACAGATGAAGATAGGGCTAGGGCATAAAGGAAGAAAAGTGAGGGAAATTTAAGCAAATGGGATTTTGTGCTCTAAATACTAATTGAAAAGTAACATGTAAACTTTAAAGCAGAACAAAGAATAGGATCATTTTTCACCACCTGTATTTTCTATACAAAAATAGCTTCTCCTATTCCTCCAAACTTAAACACTTATATAATTTCTTCTATACTAATTTTCCCATAAAAAGAAGCAAATCATCAAATATTAATAAGATCTAATTTGGACTATTTGTTTTATGTTAGACTAGTAGACCTGGTCGTTCTTGAGTGTGATTATAGATATTAATGGAAGAAATTGTGTATTGCTTATAATTATGTCTTTTCAGTGAATAATAATAGGTAACACTACAGTATACTTCTATGTGCGATGCACTTTCATACATTCTGAACATTTCAAATATATTACATTAATAGCCATAGAGCAGTATTAACATCTCTGTAAACAGAAATACTAAAAGGTTAAATAATTGATACAAGGTTACCCAGGCCATAAATGGCAGACCCATGGTCACATACATCTAAGAGAAAATTTCACTATCTCGAAGGACCTCTGAAAATAGATAATTGTGCAACCAAAAAATAAGTAATAACAAATTTCACTAAATGTAAATTGGTTTGGTATTTAATCAATCATCCCATATTCATTAATTCCTTCAGAATTTGTAAGAGGAGAGAGTTGGCATAACTAAAAAAGAGTAACTTCAGCCACATAGTCAATATGCAATTATGGAGTAACCATTTTGTGTCAAGAATTATCCAACAAAGTAAAATATCGAATATTCCAGTGTTCCAGGAAAAGATGCAAAAATAGAAGTGCTAGAGTGAGTTTTGTATATAAAACTGAAGCTATGTTATATTCTTTAATACTGAAAGCATTTAATGGGAATGCATATTAATGTTCACATGCCCCTTGGCAGCAGTATATTAAAATTACAGCCCTTAGAGTTTTTACATTGAGAGTTTAAACTACATGTGTTATTTAGCTCTAATCTTACCACCACCTCAGATGTTATGTTTGTAAACTTATACCTCCTGGTTCATTTTATAGGATGCAATTAAATGGATAGCTGCAAACGGTTGTCACACAGTAATATATTTTAGCATGGTAGTTTGATTTAAAGCCATTGACATGTTTGTTCAAAAGCCTGAAGACTTAGCATTATGCTAGACATTAAAAATGTGGGGGGTGCCATAAAATTGGATCTCAAAAAGTACAATGGTCTATATGCCCATCACGAATATTCAGCCTCGCTTTTATTTTGAAGAGCTAAAGAAACTTGCATAAAAACTAGTATTAATTCTCCCTAAGAAGCCAAATAATATAAGTTTACTAAATCTCTGATCAACATTTTAAACACAATATTGGAACAGAAACACTAGGATGAAGATTTAATTAAAAGAGTACATTTAGAAATAGAGTATTTCAAATGAGTTAGGAAAATAATAGTGTAAATGCAATACAAAGGAATAATAGAATGAATTCCACAAAACATTTCAAATCAGTTTATAGGCATTACTCCTCCTGTCTCAACATTTTCTTTTTGGTATCAAATAATTGGGGGAGATACAAAGTTTTCATATAGCTTTCTTTTCCATAAATCATCTTGGTAATCTTCATATGTTAATTGTCTATGAATCTCCAAAAATGGAATATGACATAAGCGTTTCCTAACACATTTAACTATAAACCCTTCGTTCACAGAACATCTTGGAAGACTTGAATTCCACAGAAATCATTTGGGGATTTTTGAATCAGAAACAAAAGAGTCTTGCTACAAATATATTTATTGGAATTTATACAAATATGCTTCCAAGTTCTCAAGGCTCTCCTCTCCCATAGATTTCCACACGATGCTCAGCTCCTTAAAGATGGGAACAGCATCATTCTTGTTTGACTCCCCAGCCTAGCATATTGCTTAATACATATGAAGGACTCAAGAAATATTTGCAAAACTTCTCTACTTGAAACTTTGCTATTAAGTGCCTGTCTCATTTTACCTTTCCCTTTTTCTTCCTGTTCCGCTCCCTGAAGCTAGATTCACTGATTGACGATTTAAGAACTATCTAGTTTCTGGTTCAATGTTCTCAGAACCAAATGATGATTGAAGACCCAAAAATGACTACTGATACTCACAAAGTTCTTGACAGACAACCAGACCTGAATGCCAAGAGCCAGAATTAGGTAGGTATCTATGAGGACTTCAGTTATACCCACTCAGTACTCTTCTGGATTGGCACAGCCTAGAGATCTGCTCTTCTTCCTTGAATTTTTATTCTTTATTTGACATAAAGTATTAAAAATATTTTAGAAATCTAACAGGATGATTTTTAATGTTATCAATTCATGATAACATTGTGTCATACTGAACAAAACATTATACCTGAAGCCCTATTTATATCCCCCCAATTCCACTCCTATTCCTGTTCTAAACAAGTAACTGTTATCCCAATGAAGTCAGTGAATCCACATTATATTTAGTGTGCATTATGCATAGTATGCAATTATACACAGCATATGAATATTCTCTTGTTATTTATTAATATGCCTAAATTATAGCACCTATTCATGCCTTTCTTCAACTTACTTTTTTCATTCAACATTGTTTTCAAGATTTTCCCATGTATTACATGTAGATCTAGTTCATTAACATTAATGTTTGTATAGAATTTCATTGTATGAATATGTTTCCATTTTTAACCCAGTCACCTATTGATGTTTTGCCGTGTTGTATTTTTAGTGGAATTGGAGTGCCCCACTGAGATCTCTTGAACCCAAGTAGCATATCCACTAGGAATCATGTTGAATTTGGCTTCTTGCATCTCACAGCTACCCTTTTATCCCTACATCCTGCTGAGCTGACAGAAACTGCCTTATGGACACCTCCTCATGCCAACACAACCCTGGCCACTTGTGACTGGCAGTGAACAACTGACTGGTATGAGATACAAAAAAAAAAAAAAAAAAAAAAAACCCTCTTCCCCTTCCCTATGTGATTTATATCCCAAAGGCCCTCATGGATCTGTCCAATACTAGACTTCTCTACTTGGGACCACATCCTCTCTTGACATTTCTCCATCTTAATCCACTTTCCCCAGCATGATCCTTACAGGTTTATCCAAAGTGCCTTTAAATAATGGCATACACCATAATCACTTTCTTAGGCTCTGAATCTCACGCCAAATATTGACCTGAAAGAGGGTCATTATGATAAGCAGTTTTATAATATGCTGATTTACCAAGAGTTTCTTGAGTATATGTCAAAATTTCTACCTGGTAGAACAAGATTATCGTCAACCCAGTTTGATTATCTTCAACCATGTTGCCAAACTGCTTTAAAAAGTTGTATCAACTTGCACAACTATCTCCCAATAATATCTCTAGTACTTGTCAGGCATTTTAAATTTTGCTGAAAAATTGAAAGCAAAATGATTTATCCTTTTTTTTTCATTTTCTGATTTAAAATAACAAAGCATATTAAAATAAAAATAAAGTATAAAAATAAATTGACTAAAATATGGAAATTAAATATTTAAGTAAATATAAAATATATTTTGTTATTTGTAACATAGCACTTAATTAGTGCCTTGTAAAGGCTGTAAGCACTTTTCTTTTTTTAATATTTATTTTTAATTGTACACAATACCTTTATTTTGTTTATTTATTTTTATATGGTGCTGAGGATCGAACCCAGGGCCTCATACATACTAGGCAAGCGCTCTACTTCGGAGCCATTACCCAAGCCCCCTGTAAGCACTTTTCTAACAGTACTTTGTTTAATTCTCATAAGAAGCAGACCAGGTGGTGCTATTTATGATTATACTTATTATATAGGTAAGAAAGTTGGGTCACACAGAGGTAAGCAATTTCAAAAGGTGATGTGCACAGAACAGAGCTTGGGTTTGAGGATGTGGCTCACTGTCAGAGTGGCTGCCTAACATGCATAAGGCCATGGATTCCATCCCCAGTAGAAAAAGAAAGTCCATCTTTTGGTAGCTTTTTCAGTATTGATCTGTACCTAGTATCTCTTAGACCAAGATTCTCATAAAACAACAATTTTTATTAAATAACCGTACATAACAATTGTGGTCAGCTGAATAATGCTCCCTTCCCAAGGTGTGCATATCCCAATCCCCAGAACCTTGAATATTTAATTTATATGGCAAAAGGAACTATGTAATTACGATAAGGGTGGGAAGATTATCCTGGATTGTGCATGTGGGTCCCAAATGTAATCACAATTGTCCTTCTAAGGGGAAGGTAGAGATCTGACTACAGAAGTATGAGTGGTAACAATGGAAGCAAAAAAACAGAGGGATAATAGGAAAGATCCATTTGTGGAGGAGTGGAAGCAATCCCCAACTAGAAAGATCAAGGGAACAAGTTCTCTACCAGAGTCTCTAGAAATAAAAAATAATAAGAATGATCAAAAACATCCCTGCCAATAGCCTTCTTTAGCCCTGTATAACTGATTTCTGACCTCTGATATCCAGAAATTAAGAGAATAAGTTTGTGTTGTTTAGCCTACTAAATTTATGAAAATTTATTACACTAGCAATCAGAAACTAATGCGATAATGTGCTCAAGACTCAGGGATTTGAAAAACAGTGACTTAGTGTCATGGATTGGGAGGTCAGCTGATCTCCTCCATGTTCAGTGTGGAGTGGCCTGCCCTTCACGTCCCTCACAAACCTACTGGGACCAGGGAATGCCCAGGCATGTTCTTCCCTTGTCAATGGCATCTACACAGAGAAACCCACAATGGAGGCCTAGGTTTGGAACCAGCACATTATCATTTCTACTTCCTTCTTGGTTACAGAAAGGCATATAGCTGAATTGAGAATAATGAGGTGGAGAAATACACTCTGCCTCTTTAGTAGGAGCTAAGTTCTCCCTCAAAAGCGGTAGAGAATTTGGGGTTAATAATGCAACTTCTTTCTTTCTTTTTTTTTAACTATCTGTTTTTTTAAATTTTTAAACTTCATTTTTAATTGATAATTACTAATTGTATATATTTGTGGGGTACAATGTGATGCTTCAATATATATTTATAATGTGGAATGATTAAATCAGGCTGATTAATAAACCCACTCCCTCAAATACCTACGATTCATTTTTCATGAAAACATTAAAAATCTACTTTCTCAGCAACTTGTATGGACTGAATGATACTTTAACCTGTTATAGAAATCTAAACTGATGGTTACTTAACTTTAGCATTTAAAGATGCATGCCAGTGTTTCCTGATACCTAGTTTTTCTGTGAGAAAATTGCTCTCAATCTAATAGTTACTTCGTTTTGATTATCTTCCATTTCTCTCTGATAGCTTAAGATTTTCTATTTGTTTTTGAAGAACTTAGATTTGGATTTGTTTTCATTTATCTCACTCAGACCTCAACATATCCTGTCAAACTAAGGATGCATTGCTTCAGGTTGAAAGTCTGTAACCACACAATCCCTTTCTTGCTATCTCAACTTTAGACTCTGGAACTCACTGCTGTGCTTTACCTTCTTGTTCTCGCTTTCATCCACCTTCATCATGTTTTTACATCTCTTTTTTTATTATGTTTTAGTTATAGGTGGACACAATACCTTTATTTTATTTTTTTAATGTGGTGCTGATGATCGAACCCAGTGCCTCACGCATGCTAGGCGAGCACTCTACCTCTGAGCCACAACCCTGGCCCCTACATCTCTTTATCTGTATTTTGATATTTTTCAGAACAGTTCCCACTTCACTTCTCTTCTTTTGGATTGGGCCTATCTATTATTTAACATGTTTGTTGAGTTTTCATTTTACTTATTATATGTGTTTTATAAGTATGCTTTTCTTCTTTCCATACTACTATTTATTTTTTATTTTTATCTCCCTAAGCTTTTTAATGTGCCTATTACTTTTCAGATTGTTCTATAATCTCCAGGTTTTAAGGTATAAGTTCCTGCAGCTGCTCTCTCTTCCTCACAGAGTTTTGTTTTCTAATTAAAAAAAAAAAAAATTCCATTGTGCTCTGTGTTGTAGAACAACCCTTTCAGAGCTGTTCCACTCTTATTTCTTCTAGAAGCCGGGGAGGTTCATGAGTTCCAGTGTGGTATCGGTGTTAATTTCTCAATGTGAGATTCCTGCACCCCAGGAGAGGTGTTAATGTAGGACTCACATCTGCTCTATGCCAACTTAAGTTTCCAGTTCCCTGCAGATTTCTTTATCCAACTACCCCAGGGCCTGCCTCAGAGGGTAGAGTTTCTGTTGCCCCATTTCATAGGAGACCCTGTTTTATGTGGCAGACTCTGTCCCAGGGTCTGCTTCACAAAGGACTGGAGCTTCTTCCCCTTCTTCTGATCTGGGCTCTAATCCTGACCCTCAAGCCTCCATCTGGTTGGGAAACCCCAGTGAACCCCTATGGCTTCACTTTCTACTTGTAGATCTAGTTTCATGTACCCCTTTCATTTTTGGTACCACATAGTTTAGCTACCTGCTTTTAAAAATCGACACATATTATGTCTCTGCCTTGACTTCTACTGTATAGTTTATATCTTGTTCGGGGTCCCATTTAATTTGCCTATGCATCCTTAGGACTGGGACCCTACTGTAAATCCAATGAACCCCAATTTTTCTCTCTAACTTTCCTTCCCCTGGTTGAATCTTTCAGTCACAATCATAACTATGAAAAAGTTTTCCAAAATCGATCAACCACTGCCTCCCTGGCTAATTCCTTGGTTCTAGCAACCCCACTATATTTGAATTCCTACTTCTGAAATCAAGCCAGACCATGACATTGTTGGGATGCTGAGCATACTCGCCTCGTTCAAGTCCATTTCTTTATGCAGAATACTTCCTCCTATCCATTCCCCAATGTGAGTTATGCTGTATGGAGTGAATCTCTGCTGGCAGATGGACCAGGCTCAGTAGTCCCCCCTCTCCCCCACCGCCCCCGCCCCACACTCATTAAAATCCCACCAAGAACACAGAACAATTTTTTTTTAACAAACCTAACAAACAAGAGCCCCTGAATAAACATTTCTGAACCCACTTGCTACAACTCTATTTTGAGGGCAAGGACAAAAGAAGCACATCTTGAGAAAGGAAGTTTATATCAAGGATTTATTCAAATAATCAATTCCCTAGTTATGTGCTGAAGACATACACATTCATCCCAATCTCAGGCTGTACAATGATTATTGACATTCAGAAAGATCCATCTCTCAGACTCTAGAAATTTTCATTGGTCAAAGAAAGATTAATTTACTTTTTTATTCATTGTGACAGTAAAGACTCTGAATACATTTTAAAAGATTTTTCAATAAGAATTGAAAATGAAACATTTAATCTTAAGTTAAAAAGAAAACAGCAATTAAGCAAAACAGCATATTAACCAAGTTTTCTATCAAAAAGTATTTCTATATAATATATTTACTAAAGTATAGTATCATTTAAAGAAATTTTTCAATTTCCTGAAATTTTTTCCCATAGGTGTTTTAAAACTAGATTATAAATTTAACTCATCTTGTGAAAATTCGCAGTAAATATGGTCAAAAAAAAATCAATGATGAAATTTGAGTTTTTAAAACTATTGTGACCTACATTAGGATCAATACTACTGAAAAATAAAGGTTTTATTTTGAGTTATAAAAAAGAAAGAATAGAAGTAAATCTTAATATTCTTAGATATTATCATTTTTGAAAAAGAAAATTCATACACATAGTTAACAAACATGAATAACCTACTCCCTCCCCCCTCAACTTTTTTTCCTAGAATTTCTTACCTTATATTTACGTATGTGTTCTGCTAGACATTTCAGCTGTCTCCCTTCTGGAAATATTTTTTAAGAAATCTTCCTAAATAACTTCCTAATAAAGAAGCCTTTTGTATATGCTATACCATGTTTTCTACTTGATAATTTTATAGGTTATTCCACAAAAATTTTCGTAGAATTTTCTAGGAAGAAATTCCACAATTAGAACTAAAATATTTCCAGTATCAAATACAAAGTCCTGTATATTTCTTATAGTAATGTTAATATTCCTATATGCAATTATAGTAATATTTCTATATGTAATTATAGTCATATCAATTTAACAATATATTAATATATTAATTAATATATTAATATTTCTATATGCAATTATAGTAATATTAATATTTCTATATACAATTATAGCTCAATTGGTAGAGTGCTTTCCTGGCAGGCAGAAGGCCCTGGGTTCAATTCCTAGCACCACACACAAAAAATAGGGGTTTATATTTGTTCTTAAAACATAGAAATTAGAATATTCTCTTAATATAGTTAATCAATAAAGTATCTGCAAATAATATGCCTAACTTTATTAAAATTCAGCTACTGATGGGTGTGATGGCACAAACCTATAATCCCAGCAGCTCGGAAGGCAGAGGCAGGAGGATCACTCGTTTGAAGCCACCCTCAGCAATTTACGAGGCTCTAAGCAACTTAGTGAGATCTTGTCTCAAAATAAAATCTGAAAAGGGCTGGGGCCAGGCTCGGTTGCATATACCTATAATCCCAGTGGCTCAGAAGGCTGAGGCAGGAGGATCTCAGATTCAATCCCAGCCTCAGCAATTTAGCGAGGCTGTAAGCAACTTAATCAGACCCTGTCTCAAAATAAAACAAAGAGAATAGAAGATATAGCTCAGTGGTTGAGTGCCCCTGAGTTCAATCCCTAATACCACCCTAAAAAGGGGGTTGGGTGGGGATTTGGCTCAGTCATTGAGACCCTTGAGTTCCGTCCCTGGTATGAAAAAATAAATTAATTAACTAATTAAATTAATTAATTCAGTTACCTATTTTAATTCCAAATATTCCTGGAATGGAAAGCATTAATGTAATTTGTTCTTATGATATAATCAATTAACTATATTAGTAGACTATTGACATTAAAGAACAAGGAAGAATAATGCAAAAAGCATCTAGATAGGCTTTACTTTTAACTAGGACATTTCTAATCCTCAAATAGGATCATATTTGCTTAGGAAGCCAGAGAGGTTGATTTGGTCTTCTCTTTGAAGACAGTTTATTATGGTAGCTCCTATTAATTATAGTGCCTGTGTATGATTACATTTCCAAGAGTGTGAGTTGCCTGCAGCAATGGTAGAGTCTCTCAGACTCTTCAGGCTGTATTTTTTCAGGACTTCATGATTTCTCCCTTAAATTGGACATTTATCTCCCTCATTCTTTTTCCTATTTTAATCAATGTTCCCACTCATAAAAAAAGATATTTCTTTAGCTATACTTTGTATTTTATAATGTGACTTTCTATTAAAACCCAATTCTTTTTAAGAGACTTTGTCTTTTGTTTTTCCTCTGAATGCATTCAATATTTGAATAGATGTTACTAGATTATTTTTTAAAATTTCACTGATATTGTCAATTTAATTTTTTAGTTTTTTCTGAATCTCCAAATCAAGTGTACATTAGTTTGAGAGTGCTAAGTTTCTCAAAAAGGAAATTCCATGAAATTCTTTTGTCACTTGTGAATGGACAGCCTGTAAAATAGCCAGAGCATTTGATAAAGTGACAGGGTTCAGGCTTTGGAGACAGATAGGCCTGGACTCAATTCCATACTTATAGATGTTGAGGTGCTTACCTCTCTGAGACTCATTTTTCTTATCTATCAAATGGGGACAATAATTGAGCTCTTACAATTAAAGAAAACAAGGTAAATTTGGGACTGACCTTAGTCCTTTTCTCTATTAAAATAAGAATATGTTCATAATTTGAGGTTTTGACAAGAAATAAAAATTAACCCCCTATATATGACCAGTCTATTGTCTAAAATAGTAGCTTGCTTGCCGTTTATTCATTCGAGTTACTCCCTAGCAACAGGAGTTGTCAGGAACAGATGGAGACAGTTTGCAATATGAACCAAGAAAAAAAGCAGATCTTCATCAGTCTTACCTTAAATTAGTTCATGCCAGTTAACAAAGCAATAAGTAATTGCTCAGATTCATGTGGTGTCCCCAAAGAGATATCTGTACCTCAAAAACAAAAAAAAAAAAAAAAAAAAAACCTAAAGGTTCCAAAAAAAGGAAGGTTCAGAAGAATCCTGATCTGCATTGACTACATTTTTATCTCTTTGGCAATAATCTACTCTAAGTCACTGAGATTTCTCCAGAAGATAAGGAAGTTCTTTTTCCTTAACATTTTCAGTCTTACTAGTATAAGGAACTGCAGCCATTTTTCAGTATTTAAGCCTTGGACCCTGGGCCACTAGTTCCCTGGAAGTCTAGGGAGTCCCAGAAAGCACATTTAAGGGATTGACCTTCCTTATGTGACTGTTTTAGTCAGCTTTTTTTCATGGGTGGGACTAAAAGACGTGACAAGAACAATATTAGGAGAAAAGTTTATTTGGGGGCTCACAGTTTCAGAGGTCTCAGTCCGTAGAAGGTTGGCTCCATTCTTCTGGGCCTAAAGTGAGGCCAAACATGCAGGAAGAATGTGGCAGAGGGAAGCAGCTCAAGACATCACACCAGGAAGGAGAAAAAGAGAAAGAGCTCTGCTCAACAAAGACAAATATATACCTGAAAGGCACGCTCCCAGAAACCCAATTCCTCCAGCCACACACCCCACACACCCTACCTGCCTACAGTTACCATCTAGTTAATCCCTATCAGGGAATTAATTCACTGATTGGGTTAAGGCTTTCATAACCAAATCATTTTACCTCTAAACCTTCTTGCATTGTCTCACATGTGAGTTTTGAGGGGACACCCAATATCCAAATCATAGTAGTGACCTTCCTCCAGTTTCCAAGTATCCCAGCCTATACCTTTACTTATACCCTGATTTTGACCACATACTGTAGCTAAACTAGTGCCTTGCTCCCGACGTGCAATCCCTGCCAGCCTTCTACAACCTTTCTGGCCCATGACTGCTGGTCTTGCTTCAGAGCTACTGCTATGTTCTCACCCCAATTTCTGTGATTTCTTTATTCTGATAGTTCTTTTAAACTTCATTCTTAGCTTTACCTCAACTAACCTAATTCTAGCTTTTCATCCCTGCTCTTCCAACCTACTGTCATTCCCAGCTGCAAAGTGATAACTTGCCCCTACTGTCAACAGTAATAAAAATGCTACCCTGAAGCTGCCTGCCTTCACAAGATTCCTGAGAATTTTAGGTATTTCAGCAGTACACTTCTTAAACACCCATCATCAACTAATGTTGTTAGAGTAAGTTATGAGCTAAGAATGTATGTAGCTCACTGTTGAAGCATTTGCCTGGCATGTGTACAGCTCTGGGTTTGATCCCAGCACTGGGTGGAGGGGAATAAATTACATAAATTATCCAAATAACTCCAGTTGTAGAGCCTTCCAAGTTCTATAAGACAGAGAAAGATGTTTGGTTGGGTAATGATGGATCAAGAAAGAAAAAAAATCCTCCCTTACAAATAAAAATCCACAGATTGATAACTAAAGGCCAATTTCTAAATCCCATTACCTTAGCCAAATTCTTTAGAAAGCAGAGACAGAAACAAAAAAAAAATTGTAATTTATTATTTTATTGCAGAATTACAGAGTAATATCCCACAAAGCAACACACTGACAGCTAAAATATTGTTGAAAATAATCAAGACCATACTAGATAGTCATCATCTCATCTCCCTCCACCATCCATTCTAGATCCTTCATGCTTGGATACCACATGGATCTGGTTTTCTCCCCTGGTGGATGACTCAGAACTTTCTCTCTGTGGGTTCTAAACTCTTACATTGTTTGCTCCTGGTGATACCATAATGGCCCATTCACCACTTTTACTGGTTAAAAGCGTTCAAGAAATGTCCTAGCAAATCCATTGTTTCCAGACATATTCCTCTCTGCTCCTGTTGAGGGGCAGCACTCTGAGAACCTCACAGTAATCAAGGATGACTACTTACTCAATACAATATATTCATTCCTCCTGCTCAAAGTAAACAGGTGATAGTTTCAGCTTCAAGTTCATCTAAACCTTTACTGTATTGTCTGATGGCAAGAATTTCACCTGGGAACCTAGACTTCTAACATGGCAGAACCTAAATTTTGTGTTCAAGAAGCATAAATTGATAGTTGGAATTGATAGTTAAAAGGGTAAAACTCTACTTCTGCTCCTGATACCCTGATTCTGTGTGCTCTATCTTTTGAGGACATGCATGAGATATCAACTATTGGTTTTACACATGCACATAGTTTGAAGGACAGTGCTGTAACCCACAGGATGCTGTCCCCTTAGCTGAGCTTCTAATAGGTTAATCTGCTATTCTATAGGCCTGTTGTTTCTAGGTGGTGGGGAATGTGTAAGACTGGTGGATCCCATTGTCATGTGGCCATTATTGCAACTCTTTTGCCATAAAGTGTAAACATTTGTGTGGGTAATGAAATGAGATTCTGTGTGAGTTGTCTATGGTGGCCCTGAAAAAATATCATAAACCAGGTGGCTTAAAACAATAGTAATATATAGTCTCAAAGTTGAGAAGACCAGAAGTCTGAACTCTAGATTCTGGTAGAGCCATGACTCCTCAAAATCCCATAAGAGAATCCTTCCTTGCCCCTGCCTAGTTGCTGGTGTTTCCCAGCAATCCTTGGCATTCTTGCTTGCAGCTCCATCACTATAATCTCTGCCTTTGTCATTACATGGCACTCTCCCTCTGAGTGTCTTTCTGTCTCATTTCCCTTTCTGTAAGGACACCTGTCATATTGGATTAGGGGCCAGCCTATTCTTATATGACGTGTCTGAACTAATTACATCTTCAATGAAATTCTTTCCAAATAAGGTAAAATATAAAGTGCCAGGAACTAAGAATTGAACTAATTTTTAGAGAGACACAATTCAACCTATAACAATACCCATGTTAAGAGATCTGGTACTCCATATCAGATCACGGCCTTCCAGAATTTTTAATACTATCTGTATTGTAATTAGAAATAGTGACAATACTTAAAAGCTACAGAGAAGACTTTTACCAAGGTTGGCTATGCTGAGGCTATACATAATTTGATAAGCTCCAATGCTCTTACAAAAGCTAAAAATGCTTATCATTGTCATTGCTCCTACACTGGTCAAACCACAGACTTCTCATATCCCAAATACCTCACCTTCAACCTGTAACATATCCCAATTAACTATAAGTGGCTATCATAGTAGTTGTGATGCCTTACATACTAAATAAATCACAATCCCACTCAATTTCAGAAGTGTGTCTGTATTGCTTTTGGACAGAAATTATCCAGTTCCAAATCCTATTCTGAAGTTCTATCTTCTAGGCCACTCAAGTCACCAATCATGTCATCAGTCTGGGTTGTCAAGTAGAACCTGAACAGAATAAATCACAGGTAAATGAGAATGAAGATGGATAAAAGAGGCAGGAGAGGTGGGAAAAGAAATATGAAGGCATCTTATTGAGCTGGCCATCACTTGGCAACAGGTGCAACTGATTTACTTCTTAGTGTAAATACGTCTTCCAAGAATCTACATAAGTGATTGTATCTCAGAAGAGTAACTAAGACCATCAGGGTTCGGTGGGATGCTGCTTTCCCTCTCCCATTGGTCAAAGGTTTACTCACAGGTTGCTAGCTCCTCCTTAGTGCTAGGTTGCAAATTAGGTGCCAAGCAGGTCCTTACCATCAGCAAGTTCTAGTGTAGAAAATGAGTAGTGAGTAGTGCAGAACAAGGAAGGGTGCTGTCAAATTGTGCTCTCTTGAAATCAGTTGAAGCCCTCAGCAGTTTGGTCACTATAGTGATGGCTGGAGTGATGTAAGTGACCAAAGACTCTTGGAGACAAGTGCAAAAAAATCCAAATTGGTACAAAATTGTACTCCCAGAAAGGGAGTTGGTCAGAGTTAATTTTTTTAAATTTTTCATTCATAACCTGAAAGTACCATGTTCACTGAGTAATTTTTCCCTTGAAAAGTAGGAATGGCTAGAGTAGATGGTCCACTTGGTCTTTTGCTTTATCTAGGCAGCTGGGGGACAGTGTAACAACCACTGCATAGTATTGCCTTAGATAATCTCTAACTTGCTTATTTACTTAGTATTACTTTTACTTTTAATATTTTTAAAATTTTTATTATTTATGTATTTATTTGTTTGTTTGTTTATTGAAACAGGGTCTCACTGTGTTGCTCGGGTCCTACCTCAGATTCCTGAGCAGCTGGAACTACAGGCATCCACCAGTACACCCTGATACCTGAACTCTTTTCAAAAAGGATTTAAAATGGCTTATAACAAAATGCAGAGCAATATGATAGACATATAAAATGGCTCAAGCAAATGGGGGGAAATACTAATATGCTAATGGTGTATTTAACATAATTGCAATGATAGAACTGCAAATTTGGCTCTGAGCCATATGGTTCAGAAAGCATGATAAGTTATATAGCTCTCATTATCAGAAGGGAGGAAGCATGCTTTCGGAGAAGGAAAGTTTTTTCTGGCACTGAAATCTAAAAGAACTTTCTGATGGGGAGCTTTATGGAAAGGAAATGGAGTGATGTAATGGGCAACGTCCTCAACAACATTTTTACAACAAATGCAGGAGTTGACTTCATTTTATAATGAGAGGGAGGGACGTTTATTATTTCAATAGCTGGCACTGGAACTCCTTTTGGGAGCAAACAACTTTTGCTGGGAATAACACTTGGGGTAGAAGCAGAACCAATGAAGGAGTTATTTATGTGGGGCTATCAAGGCTTGAGAGAAAGAGGAAGACTCATCTGAATAGTGAAAGAAAAGGAATCTGGAAGCACATAGGGCAATTTGGATATGAGTGAGTTTTTTTAAGAGTTGAAATAGAGAGGGAGATGAAGGAGAGTATAAGCCACAGAAAAAGCAAAAGGCTCTTGTAGTGATCCCTCTTCACCTACCCTACCTTAGTTTTCCTCCAAGTTTGCTCTGGGCATTCCAATATGTATATGGAACCCAAGAACTTATATCCCAGAGGTTCTAACCTTTTTGGGTTCATGATATTAGCCCCAAGATGGCAGTGAGGCAAGATGATGGCAGAACATGAGGACCCATTGAGGGCAGGTCTAACAAATGTTCACACCTATAAAAACCAAGAAGCCCATTGTCTAGCGTGAGAGACGATTCTTCTGAAGGTAGATGGGATACTCTATGAAAGAGGCAGCCAATTTTCATCTACAATCTATTCCTCTCTTCTTTCCAGTAGTATAACCTCCCTATCTTCAGCTGGGCACATGAGGTTCCAATTAGAGCCATCTCCTAACAAATCATTCATCTGTTTGCGGCTTCTCAACACACATCCGAGGAGATGGAGGAGGAAAAGGTGTAGATAATTTCTGGGTCACATTCTTATAGGAGCCTATGTTGCCTTTTGATTATTTCCTCAAGTCTAGAAGGGAGAGCTGGAGGTAGTGAGCCAGCCATGTGAATGAGGACAACATTCTAATCCAGGCAAAAGCCTAGTAATGATATGTAAAGAAATTGGTTTTCCTAGTGAACTGCCTATCCATTCACCCACCCCACTTCATCCCAAGACCAAATACTTCCAATTCAGACGTTTACCTGAGAGAAAAATAAATTCTATCATGTTTAAGCCTCTTTTATGTAATTTCTATTAAAGGGGACAGATCCATACCCTTTATGTAGAATATAAACCCATCTATCGAGGAAGTTCAAGTAGGATTTTGGCGAAGTCAAATCTACTCTTTGGGTATAGTCCTTAAAATTATGTAGTACAAAATGTCTTTCAAACTTAGCAAAAATTATACTTTATGGATAACAGCAATGGTCCTATCACAGATTTACTACAAGCACTTTATTGGTAAACTGACCCATTTTATTTGTTTTTCCTACAACCTAGTATAGTATTGTTTATTAGATGAAATGTTAAGCTGAATGAACCATGTCATCCATTTTATAGCAGAGTTCAACATGCCACAAATAAGAGGAAAGGAGTATGTTATAATGTAAGGAGCCCATGCTTATTGAACATGCCAAAACTTTGCCCCGTGAATATAGGAAAGAGGGTAGTCAGAGCAATACCAGCTTCATTATTTATTTATTTTTTGGGGGGGGGGGGGCGTGGCAGTGCTGGATGTTGAACCCAGGGCTTGGTGTATGTAAAGTAAGGACTCTGAGCTATATCCCCAGCCCCTCCGGCTTCATTCTAAGAAACACAGTGAACAGAGATGAAGCTGCTCATGTTTTTATAGTTGCTAGGATACATCGTGAATCTCTTCTAATGACGGTGTTATGACTACTGTTGTCTTTCTTAGTCACTAATTCAATTAGGAACTGGAAAAGACTTTATGTGATAGATACCCAATTGGTATGGTTTAAACATATGTAGGATTATTTCTATCACTTTTCAATAAATCCAGAGTGGATGGTATATAAGACTGCTATGGTGATTCAACAAGGAGTAGCCTTCCACTTTTCTTCTTATTGATCCTTGAAATGCTGTCTTCCTCCTTGTGTTCAGCTATTAACCATAAGGCTGTTAGACTATAGATACCATATTTATAACCCATGTAGGAAGATGAGAGAAGAATGGGAAATAAAATAAAAAGTTGCTTGTTGTCTTAAAGCATTTTCCTAGAATTAGAAACCTAATGACTTCTGTTTACATTGAATTGGCTAGAACAGTTCCATGGCAATCCTTATATGCAAAGAAGTCAAAGGACATGAGAATTTTTACCTGGTCACACGGTTGACATAAATAAATTCAAAGATCTCTTAATAAGGAAGGAGGAGAGAATAGAGTGAATACTGGGTAGACAACATAAGTGTCAGCCATATAGTATCAAAAAAGTTTCTGGTACTGAACTAATATCTGGAACATAAGATTCCAAACATTTCTAAAGCACTCAACCAATTATATTACTTCTTTTGAGGGTGTTCTATCACTTTTTCATAGGTAAAGTGACTGCTGCTACTCATTTTCTTAACCACTGTTCCTTCCATTATTGTGTGTTCAATATTAGTTGGAAAGTGTTTAATATTGAAGTAGATTAAAGATGGCCACAATTTTTTTGACATTGTTCCAACCAAGAGATGAATTTTATGTTGTCCTTTCTTGTATCTTGATGGGCTCTGTGACTGCTTGGTCAATAGAATGTTCCAGTTTTCAGACTCAGGCCTTAAAAGACAGGCAATTCTCCTTCTGTCTTTTCAAATATATACTCTTAGAAACTAGCCACCATGTTGGTAGGAAGTTCAAGTAGCATTTTGGAAAAGACAAAAAGAAATGAACCAAAGCCCCTAGATTATAGCCCTGGCTATAATCTATCACCAAATGGCCACCCACTGTAGTGAGCCATTTTAAAAGCTGATCGTCCAGCCTAGGTTGAGCTATCCTAGCTGATGCCTTACAGAGCAGAAATTAACTGCCTCCTCTAAATACTGACCAATTTCAGCTCTGCGAACAAAATAAATAATTATTATGGTTTTAAGCTATTAAGTTTTGAGGTAGTTCATTTCACAGCAATAGATAACTAAAACAATTACTTTCAGTGGAAGAAATTAATAATGCCTTAATGAAATATAAATCTTAATTAATTAAATATAATTTCTACTGGTCAAAAATTGTGAAGAATGTAAATGTTATGAATATACCAATTATTCTCATTTAGTGCAATAATTCAGATATATATTTATTGCACAGACTGGAATTTTTATGTTTTCTAACTCTATGTATACAGTCTTTGACTCAAATATCTGACCAGAGATATTACAGAGAGCACATTCCCAATTTACATGAAGGCAAAGAATATTTAGAGGCAAATAAAGACATACCTGAAAAACATCTAATACAGTAGCATCATTTTTCTGAGCTCTCAATAAATTATGAATGTTTAAGGAATTTAGAATAGAAATAATTTACAAAAACAAAGCCAAAATTGTACAGTTATCTTCATTGGGTTTTGCCATTTAGAGAAATCCATGACTGCCACCAAGCCACTCAGCTGACTAGTATAAAAATGAGTTAGGCTAGGCAGAAAACAAATGGCCAGTCAGAATGCACGATCTATCTAAAGAACTGGAATTTCATAATTTTAGTTAAAATATTTTCTTTCTTTTTCATACCCAAACTAGAACATTTTAATACACCCAGCACATAAGACTTACAGTCAATTGTCAATGAGACCTGATTCATAAGTGCACAATTTGGTTTAAGATCTAAAAATTGGATCCCTTTGTCCCCCTTGCTTTCTGTAGAGACAGGCATAGTTACAATGTAGTTAATTGTATATAACAAAGTCTGAGTAGTATCCTAAGCACATTCATAGGGAAGCAGTATAAGGTTGGTGAGGTAGTTCTATTCTGTGAGTTGCTTAGGCACCTAGGATCTTTTTGTCTTGTTCCTCCATCTTTAGATTTCCTTTACTCAGGTATCCAGCATGGCTTATCACCACAACTACCTTACAAGCAGTAGGATGAAAAAAATGACACTCTCTCCCATAAAGGATGTAACTAGAAGTTTCACAAATTAGTTCTGCTCTCTTGCCCTTGGTCAGGATTTATTTGCCACAGGCCATACCCATCTTTAAGAAAAGTGGACAATGTAGACCTTATTCATGTTCCTGGCCACCATAAAAAAATAGTTTTAAAAGGCATTCTATTATTATAAGAAAGAAATGGAGATTTGATATAGGGGAATCAGGTAACTAGAGTACCTGCCACAAGGTATACTTACTTGGGGGCAAGAATTAATCTTCCAACTAATATTTTATTTTTTTTATGAGATCCTTGGTTTGAATGCTCTGCCTGAATGAGCACCAGATAAATGCTTTCCATAAACCTCTCTGAACACAATTTCATAAAGACTTGTGCATTATGAAAAGAGATGATGCACCTTTAAGTCATCTTTATGCGCTGGTCATAAAATATCATGATAAATTAAAGGAACCAGAAATCATTGATTCAGACGTGGCTAATAAATACAGGATATTTTTATCTTTTCCAAGCAACAATTTCTAGAGTACTCTACATGTTTGCTTTTTTTTTTTTATAATTTTAACTCATGCAATATCTTTCAGGATGCCATCTCAAAAAGCTTTTATAAACATTAATTAACTAAACTTCACAACACTCTCCAGAAGTGTGTATTAATACATCCATTTACATGGCAGAAAGCCAGATGAATATTACAATCAAACAATATGGCGCTTACTTGATTTTAAATATGTAAGGACATCAAACAGGCAGTGTTGGGAATTTAATGTTAATCTAAAAATTGGTTATTTAGCTATTCCTGGGCTGCTAGATGATTATTACACTATGTTCAATATAAATATAATAGTGTTACTAAAGCAAAAAGAAAAGGAAAGGCTTTATTTTGAAATGTACTTCAACTTTAAAGTAACTGATATGTAATCTATCTGCAAATATAAAGATAATAATAAAATTGGAAAGATTTTCATCAGATAGACTTTGAGCACCAAGCTTGATTCATTTTGTTTCTAGATTAAATTTGAAAAAGCAGCTTCTAAATAAGACTTATTCAATCCACGTGTCAGAAAAGAATAGCACATATCAGATTTCTTTGAATGAAATAATAAATCATATGTGAATGTATATTATATGTATTTTCCAAACCAAATAGAGTTTTGTGATGAATAAATAATAAAAAATGATGGTACAATGCATGATTATTTGTGACTGGGCTATCTAAAGAGATAACTTCTTTGGTATGGCCTGAAACACATCTTTTTTTTTTAACCTTTATTTCATTTATTAATTTTTATGTGGTGCTAAGGATCGAACCCAGGGCCTTGCACATGCTAGGCGAGCACTCTACGGCTGAGCCACAACCCCAGCCCCCTGAAACACATATTAACAATGTGTAAAATTCCAAGGCTTTTGTATTACTGTTATTCATTGGAGAAATTCGTGAATAACTGGAAAATTTGGAACTTTCCAAATCCACAAGAGATATAACTACGGCACCTTATAGAGGCAGATAAACTTATTTCAGTTGCTAAGTGAGAGTATTAACACTGTATTTATTTCTGGTAATCTGATCTATGTCTGAAAAAGACGAAGGTCTAAGCCTCAGTTTAATGGAAGCTAAAAAAAAATAGAAATAAGGTCAAGAAAGTTATTTTCATAGGAATGGACAACTGTTCAAAGTAAGATTTACTGGTGAAAACCAACATGAGGACTAATAAAATATAAACCAATGACTTTTAGCTCAGATTTTCATCAGAAATCTTTCTCAAAGCTACTTACATAGACTTTTTAAAACCCCCCTCAAATAAGGGTATTATAGATGTAGGGCAATATCTTAAAAGCTCTTTTTGAAGCTGATGTTTTTCAAATCACAAGAAACTTAATAAATTAAGTTTTGGAAAATTTCTCCTAAGACAGTTATACTGGCTGGGCTAACAAGGGGAAAACTGCACATCCATTCTACCCGACCCACCTTTTCTTGTGGATTGACACATTCTAAATGTCAGTGTTTTAAGCCAGCTAACTTTTCAAGGGCATTTCAAAGCTAACAGTCTAAACTTCAGGGTTGTTTTGTTTGGTTGTTGGAGATGTGGAGGGTACTATTCTAAAGAATATCAATTTTAACTTTCACTACTTGATAACATATCCTCCCAAAATTCCTTTCACCAAAACCTAATAAACATGGAAAGTCTGCTTAGTTAATTATAACGTTAGAATAGGAAAAAAAAAATGATAGTCATTTATGATGCCATATGAAATAGCTTTACCCAGGGAGGTAATCCTTTTTAAGAAGGACTCACATATATGCTTTCATAGGTACATTAAACAGGTTTTGTTTTTTAATAAGACTGTGGATTTTTGCCTATACATACATTATTTAAAATTCATTTTAACAATAGTTATTGAGAGTTACCTACTGAGTATAGTAGGAAGTATGCAGATGAGCAAGGCAGAGTTCCTGCCTTCAGAAAGCTTACAAAGTCAAAGAAATATAGAAGAAAATATTTCCAAAGAGAATAAGATAGTTACAGTTAGAAAGGTTCAAATAATGTTTTATGAGTTTTAAAGAAGAAAAAGAGTTTCTTGTGAAGATCAGCAAAGTCTTCTTTGAGCAAGGAAATACTTGATATGGGATTTGATAGATGGGTGGGATTTGGGTTATTGGTGTTCAGTGGCATGGAAGGGAGTGGGCAGTAGTAGTGGAAGATCTCCAGGAATTAGCACCAAAAGAGAGTATAGTTTAAGTAGAGGGTGCCATGTAACAGAAGATTAGATTGGGAAGAGTGGTCAGAATAAATACTATTCTTTGTTTCAGATTGTAATATGTGTTAGTCAGCCTTTCCACTGCTGTGACTAAAAGGACGCAACCAGAACAACTGTAGAAAAGGAAAAGTTTGTTTTCAGGCTCATGATTTCAGAGGTCTCAATCCATAGACAGCTGGCTCTATTCCTCTGGTCTCCAGGATAGGCAGAACAACATGGTGGAAGAATGTTGCAAAGGGAAGCAGCTCACATGATATAAGGAAGCAGAGAAAGAGATTCCACTCATGAGATACAAAATATATACCCCAAAGCCACGCCCCCAATGGCCCACCTCCTCCAGCCACACCCCACCTGCCTTCAGTTACCACTCAATTAATCCAGTCAGGTGACTAATTCACTGATTAGTTTAAGGCTCTTATAACCCAATCATTTCCCCTCTAACCCTCTCTCATTGTCTCACATGTGAGCTTTGGGGGGACAACTCACAACTTGCTCATCTGTATACTTCCTACTATACTCAGTAGATAACTATCAATAAATATTATTAAAATGAATTTTACATAATGTATGTTTAAGCAAAAATCCATAGTCCTATTAAAAAATAAGACCTGTCTAATGTACCTATGAAAGCATATATGTGTGTCCTTCTTAAAAAGGGTTATCTCCCTAGGTAAAGCTATTTCATGACAAACCATAACATAATATAAGCATTAAAAGTGTCAGGCATATATTTACTTATCTGTTTGTTTATATACTATCTTCTTCAAGTAGATTGTAGATTGTAAATTTCATGAAGACAGATTTGTGTTCATTGCAATGTCCCTAAAACCTAGAAATGTTAAATGAATGAATGATATAAAAGACTTGGAAGATTCAAAGGGGTTCATAAAATGAAAAAACATGTTCCTTGGTTTCATGAAAAACCAAGGAATAACCTCTTATTTAGGCAAGAGAACATGAAACACAAGAGTAAAGAGAATAGTATTTCTGAAGTTGTTTCATTAGTCAGTGAACTGGTATGAAACAAATAGTATACTTGAAGGAAAATTCAATGAAGGGACAGACTGTTATTAACTAATTGCTATAAAACAGATTATAGCCAACTTGGTGTTTTAAAGCAACACTCATTTGTTAGTTTACAGTTCTATAGGGTAGAAGCATGGCATGGTGGGACCAGGTTCTCTGTTCAGGGCATCACAGGCTGAAATCAAGGTATTTGCCACACTAAGTTCTCATCTGATGTTCACTCAAGTTGTGGCAGAATTCAATTTGGCTGGTTGTAAGACTGAAG
This sequence comes from Marmota flaviventris, assembly GCF_047511675.1. NCBI lineage: Eukaryota > Metazoa > Chordata > Mammalia > Rodentia > Sciuridae > Marmota > Marmota flaviventris. The sequence goes on from NC_092498.1 coordinate 44,170,985, forward strand.
TCCCTGGAGTCTTTCTCAGTTCCCAGAGACCACCCACATTCCTTTCCACATGGACCCTTCTATCTTTAAGCCATCAATAATCTGTAAAATATTTCTCCTGCTTCTCAACTTTGACTTACTCTATCTGTGGCCTATAGACCTAGATTAAAAGGACTCATGTGATTAGGCAGAGCCAAACAAAATGATCTCCCTATCATAAAATTAACTGGCTGGGGAACTTGATTGCATCTGCAAAATCCCTTCACAGCAGCACCTACATTAGTGTTTGATTGAGGTACTGGGAAAATATTTACACAATATCAGAAGTCACAAATCCTGGGGGATCATCTGAAAATTCTGCCTACTATATAGAATATTTACTAAGGCATGGTAAGATTAAGGTATCAATAAGGAATGGCAAATCCTCCCTGACGTAACAACAACTGGATGTTCCTATCAACAGGCCTGAAAAGACAAGGAGAAGGATCAATGACCAGGACATGGAGAGCTGTAATTGTGGCTGCAGGTGAAAGAGAGGATGACCTGACAGGAGCTTTATCTTCTATGGAGTACCAGAGTCATTGATAGCAATGGCTTGAAGCAAGAACCTTATTTGGATATCTCAGATCTTCCAATTTCCTGTTGGTACCTCCATTGGCTGAACTCAACCAGAAGCCAGAGGGCAAGGAAACATGTACATGTCATCCATAAAGGTCAGCTCCCCCAGACACAGACCCAGGTGGAAGTCAGGGGAGAACACACTGAGGAACAAATGAAAACTCTCTGGCACAACTACTGTCTACCACAGATTTGGGTATATTCTCTAATAGCATGTGTTCATATGTCATCATGTCTCAGTGATCAAAATGTCTGAATTGGCTTTAGAACAAGAAGCTCTCAGATCCATAATTAATACCCTGACTCATTTGTTTCACTCTTTTCCATACCATTTTGTGAATGGATAGCCAATGCCCAGCAGATATTTGAGGGAATTTTCTTACCTGAAAGATAGAAACCAAGAAAAAGAAGAAAGGAAGAAAATGAGGGAGGAAGGGAGAATATTTGTATTTATATATACATATGAAAAAATAGAAGATGATTTCTGCAAGTTTAACAATCCCATTCTAGAGTTTAAGGAAAGAGAACACAAGAGAAGTAAACAAACAAACAAAAATCAGGTTTTCAAATAGTATCACGCTTTTCAAGAACAAGAATGAGGCTGGAAGATAATTGACCTTAGTTTTTCAACCTAGAATGTGAAATCACTCAAACTCTGAATCAAAAAATAAGGGCCTTTTAAACTTATAAGGTCTCAAAAACTTCCCAGCCCATGTACTCTGAAAAGAGGGGGGGGAAAAAGGCTACAGGAAATGTCTCATCAAAAATAAAGGAGTAGACCAAGAAAGACGCTCAAGGACTTGAGAACATGAAAATGCCAATCATTCCAGTTCTGACCTCTTGGTTTAGGCCATGAAGGAAGCCTTGCCTTATCCTCCATTTCTGACACAGAGTTCTACTTCTTTTTTTTTATTATATTTATTTTTTAGTTGTAGTTGGACACAATACTTTTATTTTATTTATTTATTTTTATGTGGTGCTGAGGATCAAACCCAGGGCCTCGCATGTGCCAGGCAAGCGCTCTACCGCTGAGCCACAACCCCAGCCCCCAGCGTTCTACTTCCTAATCGTGATTTTTTTTTTTTTTTTTAACCAGACTCAGGTTCAGAAACTTATCCCATAACAGAGCCAATTTCCAAGAGATGAGCGGTAAGGAGAAGCAATGTTTTATTCCGTGGCCTAAGAACAGAGAAGTGGGAACCCTGCTCGCAAATCAACTTCTCAACCCCAGGAAGATAAGGAGTCATGGTTTGGTGAGAAATAAAAAAGGATGAAAAATAGGCAATGAAGGAGAGGGGTTCTCATGTCTTTTCTGGGAATAGGCAAAGATCTTCCACAAATTTAGGTGCCACCTGTTTTCATTGCTTTCATAGTGTAGTGTCTCCCATCATGGTACCTGATGGGTGTGTCATTAGCTCTGAATGGGGAGGAAAAAAGCTTGGCAAGTCCAGGTCATGTTAACCCTGTATGACAGTTTTGATCAACATGTCTACATGCAGAGCTGAGCCAAATTTAAGGCAGCAAAGGAGACACACCACATGCATAAAGGCCAAGCCTATTCCTCCATTCCAGCCCATGGGACAGCTGCTGGCCCAAATGCAGAGTCTGTTCTCAGCAAAAGTGGCCTTCAAGTCCCTGAAAAGTAACCTAGGCAACCGTTATCATCTTAACCCACATGTCAGTGGTGTTATCTACAGCAAAGCTAGCAAGAGACTAATAGCACGTTGCCCAGCTGTGTGACCTCCAAAATCACTGATTTTTAAGTAAACTAAGAGCAAGTAAAGCTACAGAGTTTATTTAGGGCTTTCCTTGGTAATACTTTGTTATCCTTCCTCAGGAATCTTTAATTCAAATACTCTATGTAGCTGTGGCCGTTATGGCTAAATAGTGAATTTTCCATTTAAGCTGCCTTCACATTTACTGCCTTAGGAAATCCACAATTAGTACCCAAGCCCTAGGGTGGGCCTCTGTAAGGTATACTTGGGCTTAACCAGGCCCATGGGATTTGACTCCTCTGACTTTGTACAATTATGTCTGAGTATCCTTCTACAAGGGCTAAGATTTCCTTCAATAATCAATCATTGTTTTAGAATATTGGCAAAATTAGGCATCCTTTCTAGGTCAGGTTTTATTTCATTTTTTTTATTATAATGGGAAAATAATCACAAAACCCTAAGAGACAAACAGGTTTATGTGAAGTTGTCTGCCTGAGCAATCCAAGAGCACTAACCAGTGAGACCAACTTGATCTTGGGGTGGCAAGAGGGATTCTTCTCACCTTATGGCTAAGGGCCATGGGTATAATCAGCAAGAACTTCCAGGGGGAGAGGTCTTAGGTGAGTCCTGGGTGGCATCATGTGCAACTCTCCTCCCTTGGACCTGTAGATAGTTTCCTGGGATTCTCCAGTCACATACTTTACCTCATTTGTGACAGATTTAACAGACACATCCAATCCCAACTTTCTTGTGTCATTTGAGACAGTAAGTGTGGCTTCTTTGCAATTATTTAATAGAAAATAGTAAGTAATCATGTTATCTGAACAAAGAAATTTTTCACAAGAATTTTGCACACATTGCATGACCTTCCTTTGTATAATATGTATAATATATCCTTTGGAAAAGAGTCACTAATTTCAATGTGACTTCCTTAAGAATAATAGACATTGTCAGTTTGTTGGTCTCATTTGTCTCCCAGGAGAAAGGGAAGATTATTAATTACCCAGTGCAGGTCAAGGGGTTATCAGCCTGTAAAAGGGATTTACCCAAGGCTGCCTTATGACACAAACCAGTTGGAAGTTGGGCGGACTATGGACCCTGCACATGAAGGTTCTGTTCCCAGGGTATAATCTCTAACTCCTAATATGCCTTCAATGCATCTGTAGAGGACACAGCCCAATTTCTAGACTTGCTAAATGAATTTTTTAAACTTTATATATGCATAGATATAAAGGTTTTTAGGAAAACTGATTGAAAGGATGTTATTTCTGGTGACTTGCTAACCAAGCCAATATAAACACGGGTCAGCTGGTATTTGCAGGGAGGCAGCTCCTCTGAATTATACAGCTTTCTAGAAGAAATGTGGACCTTCTACTTCCCCTTGCCCCCTGGTGACAGCTTTGCTCATTTTCTTTGCCTGACACTTTCTGAACCACATAGCAGAAATCATAGAATATCACACACATTAATATATCATTGTTATGCTTTCACAAAAATGGCTTATTGTAATACAGTGTGAGATATGCTAAATTAAGAGTATGAAGTGTCACTGGAAAAGAGATGAAGTGAAGCCACCTGTCAGCCCGCCCAGGGAGAGGACCAGTCATGGAAGCCTTCCAACACTAGGTTTGGACCTCTAAGGGTGAGTCAGAGATTGCCAGGCAAATACAAGGAAGGTCATTGTCATGTAAGGGAATAAACAAATCCAATGCCTCTATAGAGAATCTGCTCCACTGCTTCTCTTCTTGGGTCAGGAGACACCTATGCTTTCCTTTGCTGGCTGTGGAAGAATGACAAAAAAGTAAAAACAAAGAAAACAGCAGAACATTCTAGGTCAAATCTTACTTTCCAACACTGACAAGGAGGTTGATACCTTTGCTGTTATTCACCTTGGACTTAAACTGTATCTTCTCTCTGGGTAGGAGAGCAGACCAAGGTGAGTGTGTTAGTCAGCTTTCCATCACTGAAGCAAATACATGATAAAAATCAACTTATGAAGATAACAGGTTATTCTGGCTCATAGTTTCAGAAATTTAGGTCCAGAATCAGTTGGCCCCACTGTTTTTGAGTCTTTCACAAAGCAGAACCACATGGTAGGGAGCAGATAGAAGAGCACAGCTGCTTATCTTGTGACTGAGAGGCAAAAGAGAGAGAAGAGGAAGATATTGAGACCTCACTATTATTTTCAAGGAACAGCCAATGGCCTAAGTCTTCCCACAAGGCCACATCTCTTTAAAAGTGTCCATCGCCTCCTGACAGTACAAGAGGCTGGGGAATAGGTCTTTACCACACAGGCCTTTGGGGGATGCTTATCTGAATCATAGCAGTGATCAACCCATTTGCTGATTCTAGAATCTGGACAGGACCTCCTACTCACTTCTGTTTGGCTTGTTCACGAGGGATCCTTGTTAAGCCAATAACATTAGGACCTCTGTTCTATAGTTGCTCTCTCAATAAAAGCCTGCATCCCACGCTCTCCTCCCCAAGAATGGCTTCATCTTCCCACAGGAGGAAAATCTTTTTTGCTCCAAATGTGCCTGGTCCTCCCTCCACCCCACGCAACCCTGTCTATCAGAAAGTCAGGGGGCAAAACAATCTCTCAAAATTCAAATAATTTCAAGTGATACATGTTGTGATATAAAATGTAATTAAAGGGCTGGGATTGTGGCTCAGCAGTAGAGCACTTGCCCAGCATATGCAAGGCATTGGGTTTGATCCTCAGCACCACAAAAAAGTAAATAAATAAAATAAAAGTATTGTGTCCAACTACCAGCTAAAAATTGTTTTTAGAAAAATGTAATTAAAGCGTTCTGTTGGAAAAGACACTTCAGTTGTGGCTTTTAAAAGAATCATGGAAGCAAAACCACCATGAGCAGTATGAAAGAAGGAATTTGTTATAGGAGTTGGAACAGTTGTGGGAAGAGCTGAGAAGGTAAGTGTCTAAAAAATGAAATTGAGAGAACAAAGAAAAGTCATAAAATATTCAGAACTTGCTGCCACCCTGCTGCTGTGTGGGACCTCAAAGCCTATGGAGGGTTGTTGGTCCTTAACATCCACCACCTCTGGAAGTTCTCAGCCATGCACAGGGGCACTTTTGATGGGCAAGGCCAGCATCAGGAAGAAGGGAAGAGCAAGAATGAACTGGAGACTGCCAACATCTTTGCACATATCTCTTACCAGCGACATGTGATGATAACCTTCAGAACATATGATGGCTGCTTCTCTCCTGCTTCTGAGAACTCACTCTGCTTCCCATTTGGCCAACTCCAATCTGGAGATACTGAAAACCTAGTTCTGAAAATAACCAAGTGGACAATAGAACAATTTGGTACATTTGTATTTTGACTAAACTCCCAGACCCTTCAGCGATTCATTGTACAGCTACTCGTACATACTCCACCTCGAATGAATGCACCATTGTGTGCCAGACTCCATTTAACAACAAAAATTAAAGCAATAAACAATCTTTTAAACCCCCTCCCCAGTTTTATTAAGATTTCATTGACACAAAAAAAATTGTATCTACTTATGGTAAACAACATGCTGTTTGGATATATGTAAGAAAAGTCGACCTTAATAAGTCTTGCTCAGTTTCTGTCACCTCTAAGTGGTCCTTTGTATTATACACCCTAATATCTATGCAACATTCCTCCCAGTGCTGTATCCCAGCAGTCACCACCTTAAAGCACACTTTCATCTTTGTTCCCCAGGATTAAAAAGTTCCTTCTCTCTTGCCACCTGCCTCAATCTCACCCTGCTCCAAACCTTCCTAGAGAAGGTTTCACTAAAATATAAAATTCTAATTACCATTGTCCTTTGGTATCCATGGGGGATTGGTTCCAGAACCTGCTCCCCTATTCCAAGATCTACAAATGCTTAAGTCCCATATATAAGGTGAAATAATATTTGCAGATAATATAACCACATTCTCCTGTACATCATCTCTAGTCTACCTATAATACTCAATACAATATAAAAACTATGTCAATAGTTGTTAGGCTTTATTATTTTGAGAATAATGACACGAAAAACAAAGTCTATACATACATAGTACAAATGCAATTTTTAAAACTTTTTTCAACCTGTGGTTGGTTGAATCTGAGGATGCAGAACCATAAGTACCAAGGGCTGACTGTGTTTTACTTATTTTAATGACTTCTTATTACCTACCCTACAGATCTTCTTTATCGATCTGTGTAGCACACAATAATCCTCATACATATTCTGACCCTCACCTAAATTTTTTAGCCTCCTTTTCTGCCATAACCCCAAACACACTATATCCCTATCATTCTAAATTCCTTGCACAGCATTAGGTATAACATTATTTCAGACCTGTGCACGGGCTCCCTCTTCTAAGATTTCATTTGATCATCTCCATCTGCTTGCAAATATGATCACCTGGCAAACTCCTGCTCACAAGAAGATGAAGTTCTTATGTGGTCTTCCTTGCAGGGCCTTCCACATCCCCTCGATTCCTCCCAATTAACCAAATTAGTCCATACATTCTCTGCACAGTGGCGAACTCTTGTCATGTTATTGCAGGTGTGCTGATTTTATGCTGGTCTTCAGAGCTGGACTGAGACCTTGATGCTAAGGATTACACTCATTCATTTTGGTATCCCCAGGCTCTAACACTGCCCTGGCACACTGGAAGGGCCCCATAAGCAATTGTTTTAAAAAATTGATGGATAATAAGATCTGACATATTTAAAAATTTTACTCCATATTTATAGCTACTTCCATAAAAATTATGATTCCCATAAAATATAGGCTAATTTGTTTACAAAAAGTAAAGGTAATCCAGTATGTGTAGATGGCCAAATAATGAAATTTAGTCTGAATCTTGAAATGGTCTCCAATCATATAATCTCATTGACAGATTAATAAGATTATTTCAACAACTCAATTTCAGGCTGGATGCATTGGTGCACACCTGTAATACCAGTGATTTGAGAGGCTGAGGCAGGAGGATTGCAAGTTCAAGGTCATCCTCAGCAACTTAGCAAGGTCCTATCTCGAAATAAAAAGTATAAAAAGGCCAGGAGATGTAGCTTAGTGGGAAAGCACCGCTGGGATCCATCCTCTGTACCAATAATAATAATCATCCTCATCTCAATTTCACTGGTACTGTTTAAACATCCTTTTGATCTGTCATTGGAATGTGGAACAACAAAGGAAATGTGGTTCTTCTTAACTTTGTGGTGGCAAATCCATTTTGTTAACAGTAGCACTGGGAGAGCCAATGGTCCTCGATATCAGCTCTAGCATGAGGAGCTCAGACCAAAGCAGATGGATCAGACACTTCATGGAAAGTTTTAAAAAGATATCTTTTCTAATTCAGGTTATAAACTACTTGAAAGTTCCTTCAACATAAGCATGAAAGTTTGCAGATGATTTTATTGGATCTGACAGTTTTGTCTAGAGGTTAGTTTACAATTGCCTCTTGGGAGCAGTTTGGTTGGATTTCGTTGGATTTTGTAAGTAAAGGAAGGAATGTTTATAATGGGCCAATGAACGGGAAACCCTAAGCAGTTTGCATCACTGCCAGCTTTCTGAGCATGACCTTTGACTAGTCACAATTTGTCTGTGCTTTTATTTTTTTACTTCATCATTGGCAAGTCAAGCTTAGGCCAGAGTTACTGCCATTTCTCCGATGTGTCTGAACATATATTAATAGTAATTGTGTTTAGACTCTAAGGTTGTTAAACAAAAGGCCAAACTCTAGCCAATGCAAAAGTGTTGGAAAGAATTTTGCTGCAACCATCTTCATTATATTTCAAAATATATTAGTCATGTGTAATAGTTACAATGACCCTAATCAAACCCTTCAAACATTTTACCATTACTGTTAAATTTTGTATCCATTTTAAATCACTTAATTTACTTTTGGACTCACCAAATATACCATTCTTAAGTTGATTATTAAATTATTTGATTTGGAATAGAAAAAAGAATTTTATCATGTTTGGACAAGGCGGTAGTTAATAAGAACCACACGCTGAAGTATTTTCTTTCTAATATAATGTCCCCCTTCATACAATACAATTAGTGAATTGTTTGGTATATTTCTCTAAGTGAACTGGTTCCTTTAAAACTTTGGTTGATACTTAATATTTTAAAAACTATTTTCATCAGACTTTAGGACTGTTTTTATAGCTGAAGAAACTGATCCTGGAAAGTACTCATCAAGTTAGCAGTAAAGTCTAGAACTGCAGTAATTATACAAACTCATAGACACATTTTGAGAAACTATCCATAAAGAAATGCTGATCAACAAAGGAAACACATTTATTTTTGTTGGGGCATTATTTCCCAAGATTGGCTAAATCCATTTGTAATAGTGCCAAGATTTAAATTAACTGATAGAATGAATAAGCTAATTGGGAGACAATGGTCTATAATGCTATGCTGTATAAAAATGGAAATTTTCTTTCACCAAATGCTCTCACCAATTTACAAGGTAAAAGACAGAAAAAAGTAAAAGAAAGAAAAATAAGGAATATAACCTTAGGGAAGGAGGTAATGAAAGGAGAAAGAATTATGAGAGCAGCCTTCCAGGGACTTTTGGAAGACTTGACCTTTGTTCCTCATCTTCTAAGAGGACAGAAACTCTCCAAAAGATCCTCTTTTCAGACTCCAGACTCTCTGTCATCCAGGGCTTCCTTTTCTCTCTCACATTCCCTAGGTTCCTGCTATGGTTTAGATGTAGTTTATCCCCCAAAGATAGAGACTTGGTCCTCAGTGTGTTGGTCTTGAACTGGTGGAACCTTTAAGAAGTAGGTTAGTGTGAGGTAGGTAAGTAGGTCATTGATGGCACTACCTTCACAGGGGTGTAATGCAGATCTCACGGAATGAGTTAGTTCTTGCTACAGTAGATCATTATAAAGCAAGGCAGCCCCATGCTCCTGGCCCCTTCTGCATGAGTTCTGTACCTTTCCATTTCTCTGCCATGTTGTGATGAGCCAAGAGGCCCCTTGCCAAAGGCTGAACAGATGAAGCCTCCCAATCTTGAAATTTCAGTCCCCTAAACTATGATTCAAATAAAGCTTTCATCTTCATAAAGTCTTTAGCCTTTGGAGTTTTGGTATAACAACAGAAAAAAGACCAACACAGTTCCCAAAGGAGAAATTAGGGGTTATAAAACAGGCATAGAAGAAAGAGCATCCTTTTTTGTATACCAGGGGTCTCAGTCCTATGCATCCCCAACTCCCTAGTCTACCGAAGACACTTTTTTCAACCTGCACAGTGTTTTACACATGGGAAATATAGGAGATAACAATACCTTTATTCTTCACTTCAATATTGGTCCCCAGGCATCAGGCAAGCAGAGGAGTGGCCATGTCTTAAGTTATGGCTGACTTTGTTGACAGAGTAAAACGGGGGGTGGGGTGGGGGGGTGGGAAGGCAGCCTAAATTCAGCTGCTCCTAGTCAAATGACTTCATCACTCACCACAGGGTCACAGATAGTTTATAATCATTGCAAAGGGAAGTGCAGTTGTTCTAGAAAGAGACAGACTCAGGCCAGTTGTGTAACCTTGAGTAAGTTACATGATCTCTCTGAGCTTCCTTTCCCTCACGTAAACCAAGAAGGACGCTACCTAGTATGGAGTTTTGTTATGAGGACATGCGAACTCTAAACACATGACAGATACACCACAGACATTTCATAAGTGAGAGCTAAACACATTATATCTTTGCCTGATTTTAGAACAGAGACAATAAACTAAATACAAAAAATGAGCGAATCAAATCACTAACAAAAGGGCAGCATCCTATTGGAAGAGTAATTTATTCTTAGTTTTTCTACCTAGAGTTTGCTAAGTCTTCTGATAAAAACTGTGATACTTGCAGCTTGTAGCCAAGCAGTTTTGTACTTATCCTCAGTATTGAATATGCTGAATCATATTTTTAGATAATTTAACATTATGTATTTATTTTTAGAGCCTAGCCACAAGTACCTGACCCATACAAATCAACATAAAAGCAGTTCATATTGAAAGAGCCCATTTCTAACTCTCTGTAGCTGGCACTGCCATTCTTTAAAGTGAGATTTCCTAAAATGTGTTATCTATAAAACTAGTTTCAAATAAAATTGGCACCCAAGATGTTAAGGGGGGGTGGTGAGCACTCCATGGTCAATTAAGTTTGGGAAATGATTGGGTGAGTGAGGTTAAGAAGGGTGTTGTTTTGGCTTTGCTTTATTCTACTCTGATTTTCCACATGAATTTTCAAAACCTTCAATATTCTAATTTGTATGATGAATGTCTAAAAAATTTACAGGAGTACTATATTTCCAAATTTTGTTTGCACATAGAAGCAATATGAATTGCATTTTGACAATAGAAAATTGACATTGTCTTAGGCACAGTAACATGGATAACAGGGCAGGGAACACAGCAGAGAGAAGGAAAGAATCCAAAAATGAATACTCTAAGGCAGGAGTCACAATCCTAATGCCTATAGGAGAGAGCAGAGGGAGAAGGATACAATACAAGAGAAGATGACAGGTCAACGGCAAACTGAAGAACACGTGTTCTGTCTACATGATTCAGACTTGTTAAAAATATTCAGTATTTTTAACAATATGGCCTATGACTGTCTGCAGGCCATATTCACCACAGGTTGCAAACATGAAACCCCTATTCTAAGGAGGTTGCTTTTGTTTTTATTTCAACAAAAGCACTAAGTAAAGGAATTTAAAGGGTATCTTTGAAGATACAAATTTAATGTTTGAAGCAAGAGTGAAAAGGATGTGGCATATTTCGAGCAGGAGATACCTTTATCTTTTTCTCGATCAGAGCTACCATTGGCCCCATCTCAAGGTCGGGAGATGAGTTCTCAATAATTTAGTATTATGTGTTATCCACAAACATGTGGATGTGGACAGCTCATGATTTCTAACCACTTATATTTTGCCAGATGCTATCCCATGTGATTTACTTGTTGCTCCTCATTTAATCTTCATTTTGACCCTATTATTATCACCATTTTGCAGCCACAGTACAGGGAGCTTACTGGCTCATAGCAAGAAGCACAGAAGGAATTGAAATGCAAGTTGTCTGGTTTTTAAACCCAGACTCTTAACTACTATGTGAACTCACTCTTGCAGATGTCTTGCTCCTCATTCAAGGGGTATATCCATCTTTAATGCTTTTTCTTCAGATGTCAGAAACCCTGGCTAACAGTATCTGGAACAAGTATTTTTCCACCAAAGAATCTGGAAGCAAGCACTCACTGGCATCGGTGTTATTGCTCAGCAATATTGGTGCCACTATTTTCTTTCGTGGTGGCAAAATGGCTAGTTTCCTATTGGGCATCATATATGAAATCAAGAAAATAAGGAAGCCAGGTGCAGTGGTGCACCCCTGGCTTCCTTATTGAAATTTGTCAGCTCAGGAAGTTGAGGCAAGGATCAAGAGTTCAAAGCAAGCCTCAGCGATTTATCAAGATGCTAAGCAACTCAGTGAGACCCTGTATCTAATAAAATACAAAATAGAGCTAGGGATATGGCTCACTGGTTGAGTGACCCTGAGTTCAATCCCTGGTACCCCCCTCCAAAAAAAAAAAGAAGGAGAAAGGTTAGCATCAACTTCTCAGGTCCCTATAGTCATGAAATTAAACCCTTTCTAAAAGGCCTCATAAGCTTTCACTCTGTACTTCATTGCCAGTATGACATCACATGGCCATGTTCAGCTGCAAAGGAGTCTGGGAAAACAAATATTTATCTTTCCCAACATGAAGAGTGGAGGGAGAGAAGGGAAAACCTAGTTGGGAACAGGTGCTGGGTTAGCCAGCCAAGAGTGCCAGCCACAAGTGATTTGGATTGGTTAGGAAAATACCAATAGAATTTCATCATACAGTGTATCACCCATGCTGTGGACCCCAAGAGAGTGAAAGAGCAACAATTAAAGTTTGCTGCAAAACCAGAACTAAGTTTTAGAACTCCTATTATGTTTTAGAATGTCTGCATTGCCTAAAATGTGAAATTATTTCCAACACTTTCCCCCATTAAATCTATCTAGATAATGTGTAAAGATTATTTGACTTTCACACAGATTCTTTTTGTTATGATAATCTTGGTTATTTTTATAAACTGTTACCTTCTTGTGGTTAATCAAAATGATTTTCAATCCCATTTCAGAACAGGATTGAAATTTGTCAGTAACTAGAAACTAGGAAACTTCAGTGTAACAAATACGAACTACATTGTTTGAATTTATAATCTATTTTCTAGTTTTCACTGGCTTTTCTGAGTCTTTCTACAACTTTAATTGTACTTTTTTCTTTTATATTTTTGTCATGGCACTCAAACTCAAAAACCTGTTAAGGCGACTACATAATGCAATGTAAAAATCCAGTTAACATATTGCTATGGAAACCAGGAAATAGAAACAGCACTCTAATCATTCATTTGGATTACTGTGGCTAAGTGTGTGTGTAAATTCATTTATTCACCTTTTATTAAAAGCTATTATTGAAATCAAAATTAACTGATCTGTCCAAAAGCAGGCCCAGTGTCCTATATCCAGTAAATCAGCATTTTAGTGTAAACTATAATTGTTTTAAGTTATGCCATGCAGTATTACAAAATCTTTTTTTTTTACTTTTTAAAAAAGTTGTTAGTAGGCCTTTATTTCATTTATTTACTTATATGTGGTACTGAGAATCAAACTCAGTGCCTCACACATTCTAGGCAAATGCTCTACCACTGAGTCACAACCCCAACCCCACAAAATCTTCAGTAGGGGTATGTTGTTTATCTAGTCTTGCCCAACTGAGGCCTTTGGCATGGTGTGAGGATACCTGCATTGGTATTTGAGAGCTGCGGGCTAACCTTACCTTTCTTACCTCCAGCTGTGTTACCCTCCTAGGAATTTTAGAAACTATTTCTTCATCTATAAATGATTCTATGAGGACTCCATTAATGTAATGGGGACTTTCCTTTTCTACAGAATTGGAATAATAAGATAATCACTTTTGTGTATTCAAATCATTCTGTAGTCTCTGGTAATGTACCTGGCACACACTAAGTTCTTGGAAAATGATAACTAGTCTTACTGTATTTTCCTATTCTCCATTCTATAGAAAATAATACCTGAACCTGCATAGTAACTGTTATTTTGTCCCATAACTGCCAATGAAAAACAGATCCACCTCTCATACCCTGCCATTACTGAAAAAGCCCTTATGGAACTTGGAAAGAACTTTTAAGTTCTAACAGGTAATGGAGTTCCTTAGATCCTACTACCTTTAAGTGTTTGTTTATTCTTGTAGATCAATGCCAATTTTTACATGTAAAATACAAAAATGTATCTTAACAAACGAATCCTAATTCAATTCACTAAGATTCCAAAACCCTTTAAAAAGAGAAAGCTGTACCAAGAAGTGAGAAGTGGGGAGGGAGGGGGAAAGTGCTGGGGAGTGATATTGGCCAAATTATATTACTATATTGTGTGCACCTACGAATATGGAACGACAGATCCCATCAATATGTACAATTATAGTGCACCATTTTTTTTAAAGGTGGAAAAAAAAAAAAAAAAACATGCAGACTGCCAAAAACTGAGAGAGAAAGAGAGAAAGAAAGACCTGAGACTTCAACGTTTAAGAATTAAACTTTTGTTCGGTTTTGTTTGCTTACTGCTATTTCCTTAGTTATTCAATCAGCCTGTTTTTGGCTACAGGGGGCAAAAAGTTAAACTGAACCCTTTCGGAGGTTAAACTCCTCTGTTGTTCTTCCTTCCAGAAATCCGAGTTATTCTATTAGGGGATAACGGTTGCATAACGCAATCTTTGGGACAATCGTCCATCCACTCCTACCACTGTCTCCAACAAAGAATTCCTTGTTTCCGTGGTGCCCAAACCTGTCTGCATACAGGCGTGCGCCCGGCGGCTAGTGGAGGAGTGGGAGAAGCCGAGGTCAGCGCCTAGGGATCTTACCACTGGCAACGCGCTGGGGTGCGCGGAAGGTGCGGGCCGTGCGCTCTGCGCTCCGCGCGCTGACACCGGGCACCCGAGCACCAGGAGGGGGAGACTTGGTCCCGCTTATCCCCCGCTGTGCTAACTTCAGACTGCCTTAGCTGAGGGCGGAGAGAGCGCACAGCCAGGGCAAGAAAACTTCTCCACCTACAAAGTTTCACCTTGCCGTGGGCGGGGGAGGGGCGGGAGGAAACGCGACCCCCGCGGGGCCAGGCGCGGCGAGCGGGCGGCAGGAAGGGCGGGGGCCGGTTTCCCCCTCTGGGTGGTGCCAGTCCCCACCTCGGCGGTCCTCCGACCCGCCGACGAGGCGGACGAATTGCAAGCGAGACAAACAGACAGACACGTGCTGGGTCGCACGCGCGGGCGGGCGGACGGGAGAGCTCCTGGGTCCCGTCACCTCGCGGTGCCTCCCGCCTGGACGCGCCCGGGCCGCTGCGGGCCGCGCGCGCCGATGCCCGGCTGAGTCACCGCCGGGCAGCGCGCGGCTGCCTAGGGGCGGAGGCAGCGCGGCCGACGGGCGGGCGGGGCGCTAGGGCTCGGCCCGGCCGCAGGTGACCCAGAGGCCCTCGCCGCCCGCAACGCTCCGAGAGCTTTGTGACCAGATGCGGAGCCGGGCGAAGGGCGCGAGCCAGATGCGGGGCGACAGCTGACCCGCTGCGAGGAGGCGGGGAGGCGCGGAGCGCGCGGGTGGTCCCTACGCCGCTGACTTCTCCTCTGCCGGTTCCTGGGCACTTCAAGGTAAAAAACTACAGCCCCCCTCAGATCCCGCACCCCACCTCTCTTCTGCTTTCTTTTGTTCCCCTAAGAGACCTGACTGCTGTTCCAGAGGATGTAGGAGAGACTTTAGGGGCTTCGGAAACAGAAGGGATGTAGACACAGGGAGGTGGGAACTAGAATTGGACTTGTCGCTTTCAGGGGTTGTTTCTGGTCACCTGTGTGACTTGGACGGGAGAGGGGCCGCTGGGGCTGTAGGCGCTGAATGACTGTTATGGCCCAGCAAGTTTCAAGGCTGTGATCTGACTCAGCCCTCACAGAAGGGATCCGGTCACCCTGTCCAGGGTGATGCAGCTGGCAAGGTTTGAGCCAAGCCATTTCCTTGTTCCCAGCTCTGATTTATCTGTATTATGTGAGGGTCTTTCCAAGGGGCAGGTGTTTCGGGGACGGTGAGAATTCTTCATTTCTGGCAAACACACAGGGCTTGTGATCCATCGTTTTCAATCATACCTTACCTCTTAAGTGAAATAGATTAGAACCAGAGATCCCTGTTTCGACTGGTGCTGGTGTTGACCCAATACAGAAAGCACCCATAAAAAGTACAATGCAGAATTTACTCCAAAGTATGGTGGTTTCCCGTTTCATATCTCTTATGTTTTAAAAAGAGCCATTTGCTATTTGGCAGTTGGAAAGGGTTCCTGGGGCTCACGCATGAATAGTTGCCTAGTGGATTTTCCCTTATCACAGTTTTATGTTCAAAGGAGCTCTTGAGCAGAATGAAATATTGTCAACTCTCTTAGGCAAAATAATCAGGATACTTTAATTGCCAAGTTAAGATGGCCCGTGAATATGAGAGGATTGGAAAAGCCGATGCAGGAGGGAATATAGACTGAATTTTAAGAAGACTGTTCACATTTTGTAGCATTGGGTGGAGATTTATTCTGTGGTTTCCATCAGCCAGACACATGCACATTGCCATGCAAATGAATTCAGAAAAACATTATTTTCCTTTACAGCTAAACTATTATAGCTGACTAATGAATTTTTGCTGCATGAAGATGATCTGAAAATGATGTACATCATGATTCTCTTTGCTACTGGGACATAAATTGTGCTTTTATGTGAACAGTGTAAGTGATGCTGGGATTATTTGCAGGTATATAGCTTTCCTTTCCAGCTAGAAGCTTCTTGGGCTTTGTTTGCAACCCGTCAAAATCCATAAAGGAAAAATGATGAGGTGCTTTAGTCTCTTGTGGCAAGTCTTTTACTTTTTGAACTGATGAATGACACAAGTAATATTTACATCACTTGTAAGAAATTTTTGTAGTACTAAAAAACGTGTCTGATTGCCTATAAAATATACTGGTAGTTTAAAATTTGTGTTCAGTTTTCAAACTTAACAGAGCATAAGCCAATAGCTATTAACTTAAACATATCTTGTTTTGAGTAAGATGGGATTTATGACAGATAGAAGACCGTCTGTTGCCTACTCCTTTTTCAAAGATGCTTTGTTCTTGATCATTTGCAATACGGATTTATATTTGATGCTTTCAGAATTAGAGGATGAGGTTTATCTGAATGATAAAAATGTACCAGATGAACCATGGCCAATCACTGTGAAAGCTCAAAACTAATATTTTCACTACTTTTAAACCTACAATCAGAGAAAAATAACATTTTTCTAAGTAGAGGAAATTCCTATAATTTATTAATTCATTTTAAGACCTTATAAGCATATACCCTACAGTAATCTTGAATTTTCTTCTTAATGAGGGCTTGATTTCTTGATACATTTTAAGAATCAACTGTTGTAGCTGTTGTCAGAAACAAATAGTTCAAAATAGAATTGGTCTAGTTTTTCTTTTGCCAATCTGTATAATAGCCCCAAGTGAACTTTTCTTCTCAAATATGGTTATTTTAAAGTGAATAACTCTGAAGGACACTTTCCTCTCAGGACACCCACTTTGTCTAGTGGCTACATCAAAGCAATTTTAAGGTAGCACACACATTCAGATCGCCTCCCATCTCGCTGCTCCTTCCTTCTCGTCCTCTTCTCTTTTCTTGGTCACAACCCTTTCCAAACCCTCTGTGTCCACATTTCTCCATTCCAGTTTCCTGGTTTCTTCTTTACTGTCATTACATTTAGTGATTCTCATCAGAGCCATCTATGCTTTCTTTTCCCCGTCCCTGAGATTTCCCTTGGTTTACTATGTTTGTTCATGGGACGCCTAGTTTTCTTATTGTGCTCGCTTAGGGGGAGAAAATACATGCAGAAACTTAAATGCCAGGGAATTTGTTTCTTTTTCTTGGCTGATGTATGTTGGAACTCATGTATTTGACACCAAGCCCTCAGGGCAGAGTTTTCTGCATAGGCTTTTCTCAGTGCAAAATAAATAGTCAGCTCTTAGTAATAAATGATAGGTACGCTGACTAATGTCAATTCAGGATTACTTTGATTCTCTGTTCTTAACAGACACCGAGTTGCTGCCAGGCCCACATTTGCCTCACCAAAAATAACTGAACTTTACTTTGAGTATCATATGTGCTGGGTACTAGGAGTATTTTTTCTTTAAAGGAAATAATGAATGATCTGCCCATCTGCCCCTGAAGGGTTTACAATCTAGTTATGCAGACAGGCATCACATACATAAAATGGAGTGCAAATCCATATAATCTTTAAGGGGACATTATATGAGAAAGACAGTAAAAATATTCCCATTTGCTACTAAGTAACAGAATTTTTTAAAAATCAAAAGATTTGAGTCTAGGCTTGGGATTGTGGCTCAGCAGTAGAATGCTTGCCTAGCGTGTGTGAGGCCTTGGGTTCAATCCTCAGCATCACATAAAAATAAATAAATAAAACAAGGATGTTGTGTCCAACTACAACTAAAAAATAAATATATTTTTTAAAAAGATTCGAGTTTAAAGACTTTAAATTTTTCAAGCAGCTTCTTCATGTATCATCTTTCTGATACTGGGAGCTGGGTATGACTGATATTAATAGCTTAATAGTCCCATATAATAGTCAAGGAAACTGAACTTGAGCCCAACCCCATCCTCTCAATAGCACCACATACCCAAGTCATCAAGCCAGGCTCACTCTTGGAGAAATTTTTCCAATGAGCTTATCGGATGGAATCTGTAAGTTAGTGATAGATGATGAATCTAACATTTCCTGAAGTTTTTCTCATCTCCTCCCTCTCTATCTCTATTTCTCCTTTTCTCTTTTTGTAGTAGGACATACCAAGTAAAGGCCTCATTCATATGTGTGGGGTGTTCTCCTGTTATCAGATTAAAAGCTGTGAGTAATTTTGTAATCTGCACTTTCATCAGAGAGCTCATTCTCAGATATCTCTTCAGCTGTGTTAAACAGTTTAAAATATTCCCCTTGGGTTTTGTTTCAATAAAAACATCCAGTAAAATCTGACTACTTTTGCTTTTCAAGGGAAAAAATGAAGAAAGTGTTTTTATAAGCTGTAAAATATAATTGAGAGAAAAATCACACATGTGGCATTATAGCAGGAGGTGTGAGCACTGTGAAATGGGGAATAGTTAACTTTGCAATCACACACAAAGGCATATGCATTTCTTCCTGTGATTGTGTAAGCATGTGCAAGTGTGTTTATGCAGGTTACTCTTGTTGATTTTTAAATCTGTGATAAATTATGTAGCTATAGGCCTCCCAGAAATCAGCTAAAGACTCTGGGACATATACATTATATAATGGGTGATAGAACTTTAAAATGTTTCTTGTAATATAATGAAGGAAATGTGGTTAGAGAATTACCAGTTCTAATGAGAGTCAGGTTCTTATACTCTGAAAATGTGATTGAGGATTTAAGTCATTCATGCAGAATGATTTGTTGAGCACCTACTAGGCTTAGTTCTAGATATCGGTGTTTTAGTAGAGAATAAAGCAGAAAAACAACTTCTGACCTCATGATGCTCTCTTCTGTTGAGGCAAGTGAGCAATAAACATGCAAGTCAAATGTGTTACATGTTAGGTAGTGATAAGAGCTGCATGGCAGAATAAAGTGGTGAAGGAGAATAGACACCATCAAAGCTTAAGAGGGGGTAGGGTGGTGATAGAAAAATTCAGTAGCGAGGTCAGGGAAGGCCTCACATCAAAGGTTTGAGCTAGAACCTATGGAGATGGGGGTGAGTCATGTAAATATTGGGAGCACTCCTCAAGAGTTCCCTTCTCATCTTGGTTTTTTTTTTTTTTTTTTTTTCCTGGAATCATGCAGTGAACAGCTTGCACAGCTGTTCACAGAGTCTCTGGTTTTAGGGGCTGGGGAATCTGGACAATGTCCACCACAGTTACAGTTTCAAAGATGAAAATAGAGGGGCGACCCATACCTCTTGGTTTATGAGGTATGGAAAGAAATGTACAGCATTTCTCTACATTCCCCTGAGCCATGTTCCATCAGAGATATTGGTCCATTTGGACCTCCTTATTTTCTATACTGTGAGCCTAGTCCACGGCCTTTGTTGCCGATCCTTTCCAAAGTATGAACCTAGAGACAGGAAAGGAGGCAATTGCTGATGTTGTGCAGCCTCTGTGCTGTGCGCTTCTCTTTTCCTTCTCTTCTCTTGCCTTTCCAGTGTTAAGGAACCACGTTTGATTTTCTTCCTCCTTTCCTCCTCCCTCTGTTATGACCTATGTCCTGAATGAAGATTTGGAAATAGGTAACTTAAACGAGCAAAACTAACCGTTTCACTAGGAGCTAGTTATTGCTTGGAAAACGCCTTACCTGAGGGGACAGTCACCATTTGGCATCATGAGAGTCACCTTAAGGCTCAGGATGAGAGGCCCAGGCCCAAGCGGTACTTGGCATCTTTCAAATTTTCAAAAGAAGCTAAACATCTCCCAGTTTTAAAATGTTGATTCAGTGTCTTTAAAACACTCTAAGGCCTAAAGAGACAGAAAGTCTGCAGGCCATATTTGGCCCCTGGGGGTTCCAGGTACACACTCTGGTTCCTCACTATGTCTGCCAAGTTGTCCCCTGTGGAACCTTTGGGTCCTGTAGGATTCCGCATCGGGCACAGCCAGAGCCCCATAACCACTTCTGAAAAATATTTTATTTTTTATAATTCTCAAAATTTTCCCTTGTAAATCAAGCAATTCAAAAAAGAAAAAAAATATTTTATAATTGATCACCTATTGTTACATACTTATTTTCTCAACTTATCAACCCACATATTGTGCATCAAGTAGGTGTATTTCTAAAGTAAAGAATAGTCTAGTTGTTTTATTCTTAAACTGAAATAGTCATTCTCTGAAATCTGAATCCATCCTAACTTTATATATGAACTTAATTCCCAAGTTCTCTCATTCAGGATAAAACCTCACATTGGAATATTGGCTTTTTTTTTTTTTTTTTTTTAATCTGACAGAACTTTGCCTGTTGTTATTCCTCTGCCATTGAAATTCAAAACTTGCACCGCCTTGCTGGTTTTGTGTGCCCTTTAAAAGCAATCAGATCAGTGTTGCAATCTATTTTTTCCAAAGGAATAAAAGCTCACAGGTTATGCACTAACTTGTTTCTTTAGTCCTAAAAAACTCGGTGAAATGCCTGGGCTAGCTGCCTTTGGAAGGCCATTGTGTTAGAAAGGAAGATTATGTACCGTATTTCTTCCTACTATTTTAAATGCAAATATAATAATGTCATGAAATGGTGCACAAACTAAGATCAGTGCCCTTTTCCTGTTTTGAAATGATCTTATGTTCCCCAGTAGTTGGAAATCTGAGACGGTACCTAGAATCTCAGGTCCAATTTTGAAGTTGAATGTAAAAGAAAGAAAGAAAAGAAACATTGGTATTGAGATCTTTCTTGCTCATCACATATCCTCAGAAAACCTCTCCTGATCAAAAGTGTGTTGTTTTCATGTGACATGTGAGTTGACAGAATTTGGCAATTTCTTATGGCTTATCGGAGGTGGGGGGAAGGGATTATCCAAATTGTTGGATAAGACCAAGGACGATTTTTAATTTTTAATATCTTATTGAAAATATCCAGAAGAACATTTAAAGCTGGAATATTTTAACATATGATAGTAGTCTTTACAAATCTGAGAGAGAGGTGGAGTAAATTTGTTTAACAGAGGTAGGTCAAGTCCTTTGGGGCCAATTCATGTGGGAGAGAAAAAGTCAACCAAGTTTTGGGTCCAAAAGCAACTCAAACTCACTTTAAAAATTAGAAACAAAAAAATGAGTGTTGGCTTTGCTTGGGACCAGTGCATTTTCCTTCTTGAAGTTTTAAACCTAGGGGTCTTTTAAGGGAAATTTAATCCATGTGTTTTTGATTCACTAAATCTTAAGCCATTATCCATAAACTGTGTGTCCCTCTGAGCTCTTTGATGTCTCAGAAATCTTTGAAACCATGTAAGGCCCCTTTTTTTTTGTTCCAGAAAAAAAAAAAAAAAAAAAATAGGAAGTTGGTTTTGCTAAGGGTCAGTAAACAGCATCTTTAAAAATCCATGTTAGGTATAAAATCCTGCAACCATGACAGCATGGATGTTTGAATGAATACTAATGCATTTTTGATGTGATGTGAAAAAATATAAGTACCCTTAAAGACTGTGTACTCTGGTATTCAGTCAGAATCCTTACTAATACCAAGGAAATGATTTGGACACACCTCCTCTTTCTATTGCAATATAAAGCCCAAATATTTATAATTTTTTTTTCTTGGCACGTAGTAGGTACGCAGTAAATATTTTGTTGGGTGTTAAATGAATGACTTTTTCTTCTGCCTAGAACCTTCCGGCTAATGTCAATCTCTCTATTCAATATCAATACCCATCTGTCATGTCTTGGAACGAGACATTGTGAGTCGGTGACCTGTTTCAACAAATTTTAAAAATAAGCCATCTAACTAAATATATGACATTTATTGAAATTCATTTTGTACCATGAAGCAACTGCCTTGCAAAGAGTGCTGAAAATAGGAAGGAATTTCTAGGCTAATTTGATTAAATATTCAGTTGTTACCATATGCTTTCTGAAAATTGATTTTTCCTCTTTTGCTATTCCTGTCATCCTTCCTCCCACCTTGACATGCTTACTGATTGAAAGCTATGCACAGAAAAGGGAAGGTCACTTGCATGCATGTTCAAGCAGGCTCAGAAAATGTAATGCTGTAATCATAAGTTGCCATAATACAGCAGGGAGGAGAGAGGGGTATTCAACCATAATAAAGGTGTTGCGTTTTGCTCCAAATTGCATGGATGACACATCTTTGAACTCTATTGTACAGAGGAAAACACCTTCTTACGGTTGTCAGATTTCCTGTTAGTAAGTGTGTATTTTCTGGTAACTGGACTTCCCTGGTGGACTGAGCAAAAACAGGTAGCTTTGAGAGCAGTTGAAATGCAGGTGATCAGAGTGCAGGGCTGCTTGGGACTGAAACATGGGTATTGAGATCTTTCTTGCTCATCACATATCTTCAGAAAACCTTTCCTGATCAAAAGTGTGTTGTTTTTGTGTGACATGTGAGTTGACAGAATTTGGCAATTTCTTATGGTTTGTATGAGGTGGGGGGAAGGGTAGATTACATCGTTATGGTCTTTAAGCAGACTTCCTTCGTTGACCCTGAAGGTTTATGCAATACATACATCATCATTAAAGCTTGTTCTGACATTTAATTACACATGGAACTATATAAGGGAGTAACTTATTTGTACAGTGTAGACATCTTAATTTTTATTTCTATGGTTGGCTGAAACTACCAGTAATAATCATGTATCAATGTGTACACTTTCACATTTAGAAGATTTTTTAAAATCCAATTAAAAGATCTCATGCCTCAATAAATGAACAAATACCTCTTTATTTGTACATTTGGGAAGAGGTATTTCAATTTTAAGAACATTTTTCATAATTACTCTCATACCACAGATATTAAAAATAGATGATAAAGGAGAGGACCTGGAGGTTTTGATGAGGTATTGGGTTGATGACATAAAGGGTTAATAGTGGGTGAAGACATGAAGGGTCAAGGGCATGGGTACATTCTAAGTCATGAGTAGTGTTGCAAGTGAACCAGACGGCCTGTCTTCTAAATGGGAAAGAGACAGGTTAAAATGGGAAATAAGGAGAAACTCACAGAAAAATGATAGGGCACATGGTAAGCAAAGTTTAAGCTTGCCCTCTACTTCTGTCTTATGTGGCTGGATTCTGGGAGAAGATACACTGTCATCTATTCTGTGGTTTGTTTTCCCCCAAATTCATGAGTAGTGTACTTGGTCCCAGGGTGGTGGTATTGGGAAACAGTGGTGCACCATTAAGAGGTGGGTTGTAGTAGGAGGTCCATATGATGCGGAATCATGCCCTCAGAAGGGATTGTGGGACTCCAGGGTCTCAGGCTCCTGGCTTCTTGTGTGAGCACTTACTGTGACACTATTCACCATGAGGTCTTGCCAGAAGTGAGACAGTGCAGGCACCCTGCCCTTGAACCCAAAACTGTGAGCTAAGTCAACCTTTCTCTATGAAGTTAGCCGCTTCTGGTATTTCATTGTAGTAGCACAAAGTTGATTAATTTGGTCTTTTCAGTCCTAAATCAGACCTTGTAGTGTGTCCTACCCCTTAGCTACTAGTAAGAATAGCATGAGTACAAACAGAAGCATAAACAGCTGACTGTCTGTGGCGTATCCCAAGTACTCTATTATCTACTTTCACAGACTCCATATAAAATTACATCTTTAATATAAGGAAGTCATAATATTAAAAGAAAAATCAACAAGTTTATAAATGTTTTACGTCATTTTCATGACTGAAATCTTTTTGGTATATTTCCTCATTATGATGTATTAATTACTGCAGGGATCAAAACTTATGACCCATAAACATCATATTTATAATCAGTTTCCATTGTAATATCACCTGCTGGGGATGTGAACTAACATTCCTTGAAGATATTATCTTGAAGCCATTTCTTTGGGCTTTGACTATACAAAGTTCAAGCCAAAGCGTATATGGGAATTACATATTCTAAACACAGATGCAGATGGTTATCTAAAGTCTGAAGGAAAGCTCATATCAGGGTCTGCCTTCTCTCACTGACTTTTTAAAGCCCCCTTAGGTGAGCAGCTGTCAGCTAACTGTGGCTTCACATTCAGGAAGAATTGCTCCCATTGCAGCCAGAGACTACTGTCCAGAGAGAGCCCACGGGCTAACCACTATCTAGTTAGGACCACAAACAAATAAAATCCATTTTGGACCTGGGTGAACCTTTGAGCTTAAAATATTACCTGAGCTATTATTGTTGTCTTTAAATGAGCATCAAATAGTACAATTTTAAAGTTTTCTTGAATGACATAAAGAAGCAGCCAAAGCAGAGATTGTTGACAGAAAAAAAAAAAAAGTTTCCTTCTAACAGAAATGAATATGCATTTTGGACTTTTCAAAAATTCTCTTTCCATCTTGTCAAAATTAAGAGACTTCTAAATTTTATTTTAGTCTCATTAACACATTACTTGGATTGTTCATTGAAATCTGTACATCAAGGCCCAATGATTTTAGATTTTCTTCTGGTCTTCAAAGAGCTTACAAAAAAAAAAAAGTTCTTTAAATCACCAGAAAAGTGCAGATAAAACTCCAGACAGTTTCATTAATGACAATGAAAGGTGACAGCCCTTGAATCTATGTCATAAGTTGATTAATTACTTTCCAAATGTTATTAAAGATTCTAAATGAATAACTAGACTGGTATTCAGGACAAAGGCTCTCCCACAATTCCTAAATGGGGTTTTAATTTTCAGAGATAAATGATCATTATATCTAATTAATTTCTTAAACATCTTTAGACTGTTGGCATTATTGAGAGAAGAGTATCTGTTTCAGTATATTTTCTTTTCCTTGAAGTTGCTCCTTTCAGATTTCAATAAAGCTGGTTTTGAAATAAAAATAATCAAATGCTGGCATTTCCTGTTAATAAAGGTCCATAGATCTGATGAATTATGTAAACATTACAAGGAATTTACTACCTAGATCATAACCGTATAACCATTTAGTACCTAAGACTTAGCTGACTGTGTACACACATAATGGGAATGGCACTGTGCATTCAGATAAGGATTGTTTAAGTCAATTTTTGTTCCTGTTTTAGTTACTTGAACCAATCCACTGCATTCACTTCTCTTACTAGCTGCCGCAGTCTGGCTGGGCACAAATGCCGCAGTCTGGCTGGGCACACAATCACGAGCCACCACACAGCTTGTAGATTCAAACAGCAACTCTTTATTCCCGAACTCACACCAGCCGTCTACAATCACGTTCTGGGGAAATCCACGTTCTCTGCCCAAATCCACATCCACTGGGCTTCTATCTCCAAAATATACTGTCTGAATCCCGTGAGAACTCAAGGGGAACTCAGGCAGCAGGATACGCCCTATTCCCAGCAGGAATAATCTTAAACCTTAAACCTGGAACCTAAACTGGGAACGCCCTAATCTGCCTTGGTCCTTGAGCAAGGTCACCTACATTCAATGTCAGCAACATGGGGTACGCTGGCAAGGAAATTGTCATACCTACTTGGCTAATGGCTCCCAGCATCTCCCCCCTTCTGATTAATTAAACAACAAGCAATGTGGCTTAAGGACCGTGCCTGGTAGGTTGTCCAATTCAACATATGGTTCTTACCCGTCATCGGAAAACTGACCTTTAGGCGTCAGCCTCCTGTCTTAGGTTGATACCACTGCAATTGAATCATACCCGTCACTGACTACCGGTCCAGCATACAGCCATACTTGTGGATAGGTCTATGCACCAGTGGGGGGGTGAGGTTCTTTGCCTCACCTCTGTTGGCCCCCAAATTTGGCCTTGGTGCCAGTGGGGGAGTGAGGTTAATGTGGCTTATGGACCGTGCCTGGTAGGTTGTCCAATTCAACATATGGTTCTTACCCGTCATCGGAAAACTGACCTTTAGGCGTCAGCCTCCTGTCTTAGGTTGATACCACTGCAATTGGATCATACCCGTCACTGACTACCGGTCCAGCATAAGCCATTGGCCCCCAAATTTTAGACCATCACTAGCAGAAGGGAGGAGGATACAGAAATGCCACGACACCAAGCCAATTGACGGCTCCTTGGGAAAAAATTGCATCACTGGTGACACCATCAGCAAAGATATGTCAGCACTACCACAATTAACATGGGGTGCGCTGGCAAGGAAATAAAAATTGCATCACTAGTGACACCATCAGCAAAGATATGCCAGCATTACCACAATTCGCTGCACCAAACGATAGTTACATAGTCCAGGCAAGTTCTGCAAGCAGTTCAAAGCAGAGGAATCTATCAGTATGTCCATTTCCTCCCCAAATCCGTTTCCTCCCAAAGTAAGTTGACTCTTTGATTGAGCATTACTTGTTGAGTTCTTCACCGGCACTGGGATGGAGATAGGAATTCTGGCAACGATGCTAAAGAGACATTATCCTGAAAAGAATTATTAAATATAATGAAAAGGAAAGGTGAAAGTAAACAAACAGATCTGTTAACCTACTTTAAAAACAATCCTTAACAGCTGTTTACCTAATTTAAATTAGTAAACAAACAGATCTGTTAACCACCTTTAAAAACAATCTTTAACAGCTGTTTACCTAATTTAAATTAAACCATTTAAATCTCGTGAATAAAAATAATAATAATAATTCGGATCCATTTTTTCATGAGCGCTCCTCATATAAGAAATATGGACATACGCACATACAGACATACAACACAAAACACAAGAGTGTACACAAACGTACAACACATAAGAAAATAGTAAAGGCCTTGTAGCTTTACCTAGGTGAAATCTCCATTGCAATGTTTAAAAACTCCACCGTCAAAAAATAAAACTGATCAGAAAAACATTAACCTAGGTTTGTATGAGCTCAAAAAATAAAAATAGAACCTTATGATGTGGAAAAATGCAATAATAAAATAGCTATTGAAAAAAGCATCCTGGTTAATCACTGTCGCAGATGTAAGAATGGCCAAGCTGGAGTTCTGGATATCAGCTGTTATGGATTTGAGTCAAATCATCTTCTTTTCGATCTGTAGAGACTGTTTTAGTTAATCTCTCTGGAATCCAAATGGGCTGCTGTTCTCCCTGTGGAAAAACACAAACAGACCCCCGACTCCAGACAATCACTGGGTCAGGACCTTTCCATTGTCCTGTTAGAATATCTTTCCAAAGTACTTTAGGCTTATGTACATTTTTTGGATACATATGCCTTTCCGCAGCACTAAGTCCTGATGAATCCAAATTTAAAAAGTTTAGAGTAAAAAGCGTTATTTTAAGTTTATCTTTGGGGGATATATACCCCTTTCCAATTCCCTCTTTTTGCTTTAATAAGTATGTTTTAATAGTTTGATGAGCTCTTTCAACTATGCCTTGTCCCTGTGGATTGTATGGGATTCCTGTTATATGAGTAATACCAAATGATGAGCAAAATTGTTTAAAAGAGGTAGAGGTATAGCCAGGACCATTATCGGTTTTTAACTGTTTAGGAACGCCCACAGTGGCAAAATTTTGTAAGCAATGAGCTATAACATCTTTAGTTTTTTCTCTGGCATGAAGGGAGCCCATCAAAAATCCAGAAGAAGTATCAACTGTAACGTGTAAATATTTTAATTTTCCAAATTCTGGCAAGTGTGTGACGTCCATCTGCCAAATATGGTTAGGTATCAGTCCTCTAGGATTGACTCCAAGATTAACTTGTGGTAAAAATGTCACACAATTTTGACATTGTTTTATTATATGTCTGGCTTGTTCCTTAGTTATTTTAAAACGCTTTTGTAAAGTATTAGCATTAACATGAAACCTTTTATGAAAATTTGTAGTTTCTTCAAATGTAGAGAAAATATGTATGTCATGTGTAGTTTTATCTGCTAAATCATTGCCTAAACTAAGGGCTCCAGGCAATCCTGTATGTGCCCTAATATGTCCTATGAAGAATGGATCTTTTCTGTCCCAGATTAGACTTTGTATAGTGGAAAACAAAGAGAAAACAGTAGAAGAAGGGGAAATCCTACCAGCATCTTCAAGAGATACTATAGCATTAACTACATACTGACTATCAGAAAATAAATTAAATACAGAATCTTTAAACATCACAAAAGCTTGTAAAACTGCATTAAGCTCTACCTTTTGAGCTGATTGTTTGGGTACTAAAAATGTAAAAGTTTGATCAGGGGTAACTACTGCTGCTGTACCATTATTTGACCCATCAGTGAATATATTTGGAGCATTCATGATAGGTGTTTTTCTTGTCATTTTAGGAAAAACTACAGGATGCTTAGACCAAAAAGACAACAAAGGATTAGATGGTAAATGATTATCAAATGAAACATTAGATTTACACATGATTATTGCCCAAGTATTTAACTCATTAGCTAACTCATCAATTTGATCCATAGTATATGGAGTAATAATTTTATTGGGAGAAATTCCAAACACTCCCTTCGCTGCTTTTATTCCTTTGAATATTAATTGTCCTACAGCCTCAGGATACCTAGTAAGAATAGTGTTAGGAGAATAAGATAAATGTATCCATAATAATGGACCTTCTTGCCAAAATACTCCTGTAGGGATATTTTTTGTTGGTAGTACAATAAATAATAAAGGCAAACTTATATCAATTCTATCCAAATGTATGTTTTCCATATATGTTTCAATAATTTTTAATGCCTTTCTTGCTTTAGGAGTTAACATGCGGGGTGAATTTGGATCTGATGGACCTTTTAGAATATCAAATAAAGGTCCCAACTCTCCTGTTGGTATACCTAGATAAGGCCTTATCCAATTTATGTCTCCCAATAACTTTTGAAAGTCGTTAAGTGATTTGAGTTGATCTACTCGTATTTGAATTTTTGGTGGACGGACCATGGTTGAGGATAATAGAACTCCTAAATAATTAATTGGAAAATTTAATTGTACTTTATCTATTGCTATCTCTAGATTATAATTTTTTAATAAGTTTGTAAGTGTGGCATAACATTCCAGCAATATGTTTTTATCTTTATGTGCCAATAATACATCATCCATATAGTGAAATATTTGTAGTTCAGGATTTTGATTTCTAAGTGGCTGGATTGCTTTGTTAACATATATTTGACACATAGTTGGACTGTTAGCCATCCCTTGAGGGAGTACTTTCCATTCATATCTCTGATCAGGACCTTCATGATTTAATGCAGGGATAGTAAATGCAAAACGTGGACTATCCTTGGGATGAATTGGAATTGAAAAAAAACAATCTTTAATATCTATAGCTAAAACATGCCAAGTTTTTGGCAAAGCAGACAATTGAGGAATCCCTGATTGAGCAGGTCCCATAATAACCATCTCATTATTAATGGCTCTTAAATCTTGCAATAATCTCCATTTACCAGACTTCTTTTTGATGACAAAAATGGGAGTATTATGGGGAGATATGGAAGGTTGTATATGTCCTTCCGCTAATTGTTGTTTGACCAGATCATGGGCTACTTGTGTCTTTTCTTTAGTCAGGGGCCACTGAGGAACCCACACTGGTCTTTCTGATTTCCAAGTAATTTTGATTGTCTCAGTGGCCCTTTCTGAAAATCCAACCCATGTCTGTCTGTTCCTTGATCTATTTGTACTGGTGCTGCTATACCTTGCCCTTGTTTTCCTAATCTTTTTTCTTTCCTAAAGCCTTGTCTAGCCCTAGTAGTGGGCGCATTAGGATTGATGTTATTTGTTAACGTCAAACCTAATTGATCTAGGACATCTCGTCCCCATAAATTTATAGGAAGATGATCCAATACATATGGCTGTATAGTTCCTTCACATCCTTCAGGATCCTTCCAATCTAATATCATAGAACTTCTATGGGGATTAGTCGCCACTCCTAGGCCTCGAAGCGTTTGAGTGGCTTGTTGTAATGGCCAATGTTTTGGCCATTCTTGACGAGATATGATGCTAAGGTCAGCTCCTGTGTCCAGTAGCCCATTAAACTCATGACCTTGAATATTTAGTTTTAGCATTGGGCGAGAATCTAAATTTAAAGACAACATAGCCCAATCTACACCTGTGGAGCCTAATCCCCTGGAACCTCTTTCTACACTATGACTAGGAAATTTATTATGTAGGCTGGGTATTATTAACAACTGTGCTATTCTATCTCCAGGTGAAATTACTGATATACCTCTTGGAGAACTAGCTATAATTTTTATTTCACCTACATAATCGGGATCAATTACCCCAGGACTTATCATAAGTCCTTTTAATGTAGATGAACTACGTCCCAATAATAAGCCTACTGTTCCTTGGGGAAGAGGTCCTTTTACTCCTGTGGGAATGATTTGAACTCCCATCTCTGGAGTTAATACTGCTCTGTCAGAGGCGCAGATGTCCAACCCTGCGCTCCCTCGGGTTTGTCTGATGAGGGATTTAATGGACAATGTGTCCTGGGCACTACCCTGATGGTGCTGCTGGGATCCTCCACTGCCCCGTATATTTGTGGTTGTGGGCCCCGGAGCATTGGGCCCCCCTGTCCGTTTTTTGGCAATGGAGCCTGATGCCTTTCTCCACGATATCTTGGATAAATACCTGGTCTTTGTCTGTTTTTTGATAAGGGAGTACCTTCTATGGTGGTTTGAGAACGGCATTCATTAGCCCAATGTCTCCCTCTACGGCATCGTGGGCAAATACCCGGTATTCTATTCCTTTGATACCTACTTTTGTTAAACCCTCCTCCTATGGGGCAATTCCTTTTAAAATGTCCTGTTTGTTCACAATCATAGCATGTTTTTGGCCTGGCATCTAAAGCCTGTTGTACTGCAGCTGCCAAGACTTGCCCTTGTTCATTAATATCTCTACATAATTTAATATATGTGTTTAAATCTTCATGTCTCCATGGTCTAATAACCTCTCTGCAGCAACGATTTGCTTGGTCATAAGCCAGTTGTTTTATTAATGGCATTGCTTGTTCTGTATCCCCAAAAATTTTGGCAGCCGTTTGAATTAGCCTATCTACAAAGTCAGCGTAAGGTTCATTAGCTCTCTGTATTACCTTAGATAGCTGACCGTGTAAATCTCCATGTCCTTGTAAAGTCTTCCATGCCCTAACTGCGTCTGCAGCAATTTGTGCATATATAGCAGGATCATATTCAATTTGTTGCCATTGACCCTCATAAGGTCCTTTTCCTAACAACATATCTAGATTTCTTTGAGGGTAACCGGCTGCTGCATTTCGCCTAGCTGTCTCCGTGCAAAATTCCTCATTGGCAACCTTCCATAACAAATATTGTCCTCCATTTAGTACAGATTTACACATGCTAGCCCAATCTGCTGGCGTCATGTCCAAGTTAGTAATGGACTCAACCATGCTTACCGTGAAGGGAGCTTGGGGACCATAGGTTGTTACAGCCTCCTTTAACTGCTTCACTGTTTTAAAATCTAATGCACGGTGAATTCGCTGCCCTCCTGCCTGTTCAAGTACAGGGCATGCTAATCTTTGAGGTCCTGTCTCAGGATCCCA
This sequence comes from Marmota flaviventris, assembly GCF_047511675.1. Lineage (NCBI taxonomy): Eukaryota > Metazoa > Chordata > Mammalia > Rodentia > Sciuridae > Marmota > Marmota flaviventris. The sequence continues at coordinate 44,202,484 of NC_092498.1, forward strand.
TTTATCAACTACGGGGTTTGAGGGCCACTCAGCTGTCTCCATCGGTGGGGCTGTTGGTTGAATTACGCCCTCTTGTGATAAAACGGAGTTAGTAACAGCCTCCTGTTGTGGCCTTTTTCCTAACAACCCCTTTTCCTTTAAATTTTCTTCCTCTGTCTGACTAGCTCGAGAGACCTTCTCTTTTGTTTGATCTAAAATGTCTTTCTCCATGGTCTGAACCTCTAACAATTTACTTAACATCTTTTCGGTTTGTTTTTTACTTATTTCTAATCTACTATAAAGATAACGCAACCCAATAAGATAGCACAAAACAAAGCCGAAATTGAATGAAACAAAAACGGAATAAAAAATCATTGTATCAATTTTCTCTTCCTCAGGGCCGACAAACTTCAAACCTTTAGTCAACCATTTTTTCCAGTTTGCCTGAGAAATTTCTAGGGACAGGCAACTTGAAATAAAAACAAAATAAATCAAAACAATAACACATTGTTTTTTGAAATGGTCACCCATTCTTTCGCTCTTCCTCAGGGACGAGCAATTTCACTTACCTCCAAGCTTCAGAAGTTCCCCGTACGAGCCGCCAAATGCCACTGTCTGGCTGGGCACAAATGCCGCAGTCTGGCTGGGCACACAATCACGAGCCACCACACAGCTTGTAGATTCAAACAGCAACTCTTTATTCCCGAACTCACACCAGCCGTCTACAATCACGTTCTGGGGAAATCCACGTTCTCTGCCCAAATCCACGTTCTCTCCCAAATCCACATCCACTGGGCTTCTATCTCCAAAATATACTGTCTGAATCCCGTGAGAACTCAAGGGGAACTCAGGCAGCAGGATACGCCCTATTCCCAGCAGGAATAATCTTAAACCTTAAACCTGGAACCTAAACTGGGAACGCCCTAATCTGCCTTGGTCCTTGAGCAAGGTCACCTACATTCAATGTCAGCAACATGGGGTACGCTGGCAAGGAAATTGTCATACCTACTTGGCTAATGGCTCCCAGCAACTAGCAAATCGGGTTTCTTGTGTCTAGTCCCATTTTCCCCCAGACTCACTGTAGTGATGGCAGACACTCACCATTTTCCAAAGCTCATGGATGTCTTTAGCTCCCTTTATTTGCAGTGTAAGATCTCCTCTCGTATTTAGAGAGTAACAGAAGCTCACATGGTTTCCGTGTCACCCATTATTACCTCCTTGCTTCCATCTTAAACATTGAAATGGGCTTTTCAACCTGTTGCCCTGGTTCCGTTTTCCCCCACATCTTTGGTCACTTTGCTCCATCTATCCAGCCCTCTCTGTGTACCCTTTCCAGCTTTCAAGATTCCTTCACCTTTCATTACTCATTAGCTCTTTTACTCAATTTGCTGCTGCTTCAAGAAATAAATAAAACACAAATGTAAGGCAAGTAGTCACTCGTATTTCTCTTTATCCTTTTAAAAAACAATCTTGAAAATAAATTTCTAACCTATTTTCTCTACTTTCATTATTCCCATTCATTCCTTAACTCGTTTAACTCAAGTAGACTCTTTCATGCATCCAAGAAAGCCTCCTCACTAATCCCCAGTATCCTCCACATTGCTAAATCTAATGGACATTGGTTTTTGTCTCACTTGACTCTTCTGTGGAATACACTGTATTTACACACTGTATATCTTAGTCCTCCCTTCCTTAAAGTTCTTTAGTTTTGGGGGAAAAAAATTCAAACTTTTCCTCTTACTGCTCTATATTTAAATGTTTATTTCTGTCTTTTAGAATAAAGTTTGACTCTCCCTTATCTGAAATACTTGGGACCAGAAATGTTTCATATTTCTGGATTTTTTCCAGATTTTTGAAATATTTGCGTAGACTTTACCGATTGAACATTCCCAATCCCCAAATCCAAAATGCTCTGAAATTCAGAACTTTTGAGCATTTCAGCATTCAAAAGATTTCAAATTTTGGAGGATTTTGGATTTTGGATTCTCATTTGAGGGATGCTCAACTTGTATTAATTCAGATTCTAATCTCCTTGAGATTCCATCTGAATTCTTCCTTTCCACTCATTGAACATACCCTGGTTTGTCTCTCTTACTTCAATGACTTCAAATAAACTAATGGACCTGTGGATCCCACATTGCTGTTTTTGCTTCCTCTTTTTCATAGACCACCATCGATAGGTTGTTATTTATTTTATAGACACTGCTACTTAAATAACTAAAACAGATACCTCAGAGTTATTAACTAAACTAATTACTTTTTGTCTCCAAGCTCTCCACTTCCTATTTTCCTTACCTTTGTTTACGATACCCTATACAGACATTTTTGAGCCTTCCTCAACATCTCAGTCTCTCCTATGGTCCAAATCCATGTTGAATCATTGACACATACATTTTTTTTCTTCTCTAATGTCTTTCTAATCTAGTCTTCTTTTTCAATTTATATTGCCAAAATTTTTGTTCAAGATCATTCTTTCACATGTGAATTCATTCTGTTACCTCTTCATTTGACAAATGCTTACCAAGTGCCATGTAATGGCAGTAACATGGGGGCTAAAACTGGAGCTCATGGTCTAGTAGGAGACAGATAAATAAATTACAGCAAGACAGGCTAGATCAGGGGAAGGCAGATGTGATATATAAGCACATGAGAGTGTTCTCATTCCCATACTAGAAGATGAGAATAGATCAGAGAAGCCTTCCGAGAAGAAGTGCTACCTAAGGTGAAACTTGAAAGAGACGGAGGGTTATCCAGGTAAAATTGAAGACAAAAGTGTTCCATAACAATTGATCCCCATGTGTTGACATCTAGAGTATGAGAGCATGTGTCTTTCTTCAAGAACTGGAAGAGGGCAGGGTGACTAGTAGGGCAATGGTAAGAGGTAAGATTGGAGAGTCAGACAGAAGCTGAGTCATGCGTGACTTTTCAGCTCTGCTCAGGAATTGACCTTTTGTTTTGTAGAAAAAGACATATATTGTCAATTTAGAAAAATATCTCTTGTACATTGGGGAACAGATTATCAAGGCAAGAGTAGAGAAGGAAGACCAGTTAAGTTGTTGACCGAAGTGACACTGCCTTGAATGCTGAAAAGGGAAGAAAATGGACAGATCTCAAACACCTGGAATGGGAGTCATGGAAGATATCCTGGGAATTTGAGAAACGTTAAGCATTGCAGGAGTTGGCTTTTTGTCACTGTAGCCAAAATACCTAACATGAAGAACTAAAAGGAAAAGATTTACTTTGGCTTATGGTTGTCGAAGATTCGGTCCATGGTTGATTATCACCATTACTCTGGGACTGAGGTGAGGCAGAACATCATGGCAGAAGGAGGTGGCAGAGGAAAGCTGATTAGTTCATAACAGCCACTGGTAAGCAGAGAGAAAGAGAGAGAGAAAGGGCCTGGAGAGAAGATAAACCCTTTTTAGGCGTGACCCCAGTGGCTTTCCTCCAACTAGTTCTGCCTTCCAGTAGTTCATTCAGCCATCAGTGGATGAATCTACCTGGGAGGTCAGAGTTCTCATGATGCAATCACTTCGCCAAAATCCCAGCTCTGAACACATGAAACTTTGGAGGACATTCCAGATTCAAACCACAACAGGCACTGAGGTAGGATACGAGTAGAAGAGCAGGTTTCGCAATTGTAGACAGAGCTGTCACAAGGATATCCAGTGGCTCCTTCTTTGTCTCATCCTCTTCTTCTCAGTCTGATAGCTTTGGTGGCCCCAGAACTGAGTTCTCATCTTTCATTCTCCACACTCTTTTCTCTGGTGGCCTCATCCAGTCACAGGACTTTTCATCATCTATATGTTGACAGTTTTTTTAATTTAAATCACTAGACCAGGTATTCTTCAAGACACAGAACCAGAAAGGTTCCCACTCCCTGCCAGCATCTCCACCTGGCTACTAAAACAGCATCTCAACAGTAAAGAAAATCAAACTGGTCTCAGCCCATCATACCCTTGGTTTTCTCAATACCTACTCATTGCTTCATCCACCAGCTTCTCCATGCCAATAACTGGCAAAGTCATTCTTCCTGTTATGAAATCCAAAATCTTTGGAGTATTCTTGTTTCCTTCCCACTCCCCCGCCGCCACTCCTTGTATCCAAGTCATCAGAAAATCCTATTAGCTCTGTCTTCAAAATATAATCAGAAGTCAGCCAGTACTCATCAATCACCGCTCCCTTGTCTCAGGCCATGACCACTGCTCACCTGGGCTGCCTTAGAAGTCTGCCAGCTGGCCTCATTATTTCTACACTGCCACCAGCAGTCTATCATCTCACACATGGCCAAGGTGATTCCATTCAAATAGTCTTTTCCTTCCTTAGTGCTCTGCATGGACTCCCCATTTTCTACAGTAAAAGCCTGAATCTCATAGTGGCTTATAGGGCCCTATACCCTGTGATTCTTTGTCCTCTCTGATGTCACCTGTCAGTCACTATTAGGGTTTAGATATTAGGTGTCCCCCAAAAGCTCATGTGTGAGACAATGCAAGAAAGTTTAGAGGCGAACTGATTGGGTTATGAGAGCCTTAACCTAATCAGTTCATTAATCCCCTGGTAGTGATTAACTGGGTGGTAACTGTAGGCAGGTAGGGTGTGGCTGGAGGAGGTGGATCAATAGGGGCGCACCCTTTGGGTTTATATTTTGTCTGTGGTCAAGGGAGCTATTTCTCTCTCCCTCTCTCTTCCTCTCTCCCTCCCATCTCCCTCCCACACTCCTCGATCTCCTTTCTGGTTCCATGTCCTGAGTTGCTTTCCTTTGCCACACTCTCCTGCCATGATGTTCTGCTATACCGTGGGCCCAGAGTAATGGAGTCAGTCATCTGTGGACTGAGGCCTCTGAAACTGTGAGCCCAAAGTAAACTTTTCATCCTCTAATTATTTTTGTCAGGTGTTTTGGTCACAGCAGTTAAAAAGCTGACTCAAACAGTCACCAAGTTCCAGGTTGACTGTTCTCCAAGCCTCAGACAAACCAGGCTTGCTCCCATTTTCTTGCCTCTTCCCAGAAATATCTTCTCATATCTCCGATGGCTGAATCCTTCCCTCCCACAACACTTTTCTCAGAAGCCACCTTCCCAGTTTTAAACATTATAGACTGCTTCCCCTCTCCCTTCAGGCACTCCTGATTTCCCCAACTCTACTTTCGTTCCCCCATAAAGCTTATCAACTTCTAATCCACTACTATGCAATTGACTTATTTTTAATTACTTGTTGTCTGGATCCCCCTGTTAGCAAGTATGTTCCACAAGGAACAGATGTGTTCGTTTTGTTTAGTGATGTTTCCCAAACACCTGGCACATAGTAAGGCCTCAATAAATACTTACTGAATGTAATCTTAAGTAGCTTTTAGAGAGGGGATCAAAAATGGCAGATTAGAGGAAGGATGCACTTTCCGGGTGCTCTGTAGCTCATGAGTCAGGCTGCTAGTATACTGCTTCTCAGTCAGGTTGGCGACAAGGAATTCACTACTGGACAGTCAGGGAATTATAGAGACACAGAAATTTGTGTGCTTTGAACAAGGGACAAGAAAGAATATATTGGAAACTAGACTGGTGATAGAAGTGCTGCTGAAGAGATCTGTTTTACTCAGGCTTTTTTTGCTGCTGTGACTAAAAGACCTGAAAGAACAATTTTAGAGGAGAAAAAGTTTATTTGGGGCTTACTGTTTCAGAGGTCTCAGTCCATAGACAGCTGGCTCCATCCCTCAGGGCTTGAGGTGAGGCAGAAAATCATGGAGGAAGAGTATGACAGAGGAAAGCAGCTCACAAAAGAGAAATTCCACTCACCAGATACAAAATATATGTCCCAAGGACATACCCCTGGTGCCCACCTCCTCCAGCCACACCCTACCTGCCTTCAGTTAACACTCAGTTAATCCCCATCAGGGGATTGTTGCATTGTCTCATATATGAGCTTTTGGGGAACACCTAATATCTAAACCATAACAAGATGGATTTCTGGATGCAGATGTAATATGAACACACAGATCCAGACATATTCATTTTGCTCTCTGTCTCCATCCTCATGCCTGGACAGATGCAATGATCTCTGGAGTGTCTTCTGGCCTGTAGTTCCTTCCCACCTCAATCCATGTAGATTGTTACCCAAAGGGATATATATGCTGATTTCTGTCTCCTGCTTAATACCTTCCAGTAACTCCCTCCATAGATAAAATACAGAGAGACCCCCACCCCCCGCCGCAAACAGGATACATCTTTGATGTGGCCCCAGGCTAACCTTCCATTCCAGCTTCATCCACTGCCAACCCATCTCACACAGCCTCTATGTGAGTTTTAGCTCATAGACACCCTTGCACATTGCGCCCCCTCCTCCATGTGCCTGTGTAAAGTTCTGCTCTGCCCAAAGGACCCATGCTGAGCCACTCCAATGCCCCTGCAGGGCTGAGCTCAAGCCATATCTCCTTTCTGAAATTCTCCTCCTACCCCTTCTCTATCTGCACACTTAGCTCTTCTTCCCTGTGTGCTCCTACAGTGACATCCTCAGGACACCCTGGGAGGGTGGTGAGCCGGAGGTAGAGATTCACAGTCAATACCTAGATTCGTTGGAAAAGTTATTTTTTTCTTTTTTTAATGACTTGCCCTTTCTTTGCCCTTCCTGTTTCTCTTTGAACCTCTGTTCCCAAGCACACATACACACAAACTGTCCTGTCCTGATTAATTTTTCCTTAAATTCATCAGTTGTGCCGGTCACAGTGGCATACAAATATAATATCAGTGGCTTGGCAGACTGAGACAGAAGGATTACAAATTCAAAGCCAACCTCAGCAACTTAACAAAAACCCTAAGCAATTTAATGGAATCCTGTCTCAAAAGGGGGCAGAGGAGTGGGGCAGCTGGGGATATGGTTCAGTGGTTAAGTGCCCCTGGGTTCAATCCCTGGTACCAAATTAAAAAAAAAAAAATGATCAGTTATTCCAAATAAAAAATTGATCAGTTATTATAAATGCAGTGCTGAGCACAGTTGTTTTTAAGTTGTGCTAACCTTTTAGTTTATTGATTTTTTTTTTAAGAATCCAGAGTGTTCACTGAGTTTTAGAAATTGGATTCTGTACTTATTTTTCTGTACTGTCATATTTTCATGAGAATCGGTTTTCTTGGCATTCTCTGTTTATTTAAAAGTATTTAAAATTTTGTAGAAAATTTTTTCCCAACAATCTAGGTATTGACTGCTTCTTATTTTCTGATGACACATTGATCTCAACACAATGCTGTTGATATGCTTTTAAATTTTCTTCCAACATAATTGCATTATGTTCATCCAAGAAGTCCTCGCCTCAACAAACATGGCCAGATTTGTGAGTTCCTTCCATTCATATTTTTCTGACCTCTTAACAGTTCTCTTCTACTTTGCTTGAAAATGAAAATGTCTTGTTGACAAAATTTGCCTTCAAAAAGAGAGCCTAGTTCATTCCACTTTGACTTGATAGCATTGACTTTCAAAAAAAAAAAAAATGTCCTTAGGTCCTTAGGCGTGAGCAAAATAAAAATCAGAATTAAGCAAAAATGCTGGTGCAAGGAGACACCCCGCCCACCCATTGGACCACTCCACGTTTCAAGGCCTCTGGAGTCTGGCCTCTGGCCACCCTTATGCCTCTCCCCTTACTCTCTTCCCCAGAGGTTGGTTTCACTTTCTTTATATGACTGCCACCCTAAGAATGGGACCCACTCACTGCTGGCATTCCCCCATGGCCATTTGATTTCTGCTTTTGGTAAAGCCAGAGAAATTGGTCAACCCCTTACTGAGCACACCTCTCCCATTTGGAATTGTAGCTTGCCTTCTGCGGAGCACAATGCAGCCCCTGAGCAGGGAATGTCTGATTCATTAGTGAGTAATGTGCCAGTTTCCTCCCCAACTTGTCTCCTTTAGCATTTCACATTCTGACTATTCAGTCAGGTTTATCTTCTTAAAGCCCTGCATTTGAATGCCATGAGAAAAGGTTACACGATTATTTTAACTGGCATATATAGATGCATCTCAAGTGAGATTTGTGGGTTTACACTATTTGTTGCTCCTGTAGTAATTGAACACTCTGGTAGCATTTCTACTCAGTCCAAATTATAAAATTACATTCATCCATTAGACTGAAAAACATGAAATAATACTTTCAATTACAAGCATTTTAGCACTTCCTTAAGAGTGGGGAGGTTCAACCTTCACATTTACAAGGGCAACAAAACATTCATTTCTGACCTACAATTTATTAATGGGACAAATGCTTGTCCTGTCAATCAAGGCTCTGACAGTTCAATGAATTTTCTGAACAGTATTTTTTATAATATGCACAATGGTAAAACAAATGTGCATTTATTCTTCTTTCCCAGAGTTGGGTACTTTCCACCATTCTTGAAAGGACAAAGATGTTTGTTAATAGATTATGAATTTATGAGTGATGATCTTGAGAACATAATGGCATCCTGTTCTTTTTATCTTGACTCTTGTATCAGGGTTGAACAATGATCTCAATCATGTATCATAACTGGAAAATGCACAACTGGCATTTTCTTATGTGAAGATTCAGTCGTTTTCAACTTTTAAAATGATTATTAGAAAAAAGAATGCAATACTGGATAAGAATCTGAATAAAAGTACTCTCTCTCTTCCAAAGACGCATTTGTATAATAATCAAGAAATAGTGTTTTAGGCAGATTCTAGAAAATCTTAATCTTAACACATGGAAATTATTCTAATGCCACACTTAACTTGTTTTCTTCTGTAGCTGTTTATATTTGAATCTTATAATAAATAAAATGTCCAAATCTAGGAGCACTTTTTATGTTTCAGAAATTTCATGCCATGTATAGGCTGGTTTCTACAGTAGAACTTTTGAGTTAAAGACTTTGCTAGACCTTTACATGATATTTGAAACCACCTGTCAGGAACAGATTACCCTGGTAATCACTTTTATAACAGCGTGTTTTAGATATATAGCAGCAAAAAAAAAATATATATATATGTTGTTTGCAATATATATGTGCTACAGAAATCTTAAAAATCTGTTCTACCTCAAAGATAACTAAGTTTCATTGGAATCTTTTTAATCTGAGTACTGTTGGGAAAAAAATGATTATGCCCTTATTATTCTCTGATTGTGTACAAATAGAACTATCCTGTAAAATACCTTTAGGGTACTTACTTAAACTAAAAAATATATATATTCAGTGTTTCTCTGAAATTCAGATTTCAGATTTCCCTGGGCTTCTTGCATCTTTACTTCCTGAATCTCAGTGGAGATAAGGGCTTACTCATTTAAAGAGGTAAAGTAATGGTTCCTATTTGCTTTCCTTCCTCAATATGGGAGGCCCTTGCCATGGCCTGTCTCATCTTGAAGGACAACTTAAGGATTTCAAGAGCTTGAAACAGGAAAACCACAAGATGGCCAAAGGGTGGGAAATACGGAGTGACTCTATTTCAACTGTCTATAGGAACAGGAAGGTGAAGAAGCAGTCAACAGGTGTATGGAGTGGTCTCACCCTGGGCACTGGTCCACTTCCTCATTTTTGTTGAGGGCAGGTAAAAACTGGCTAAAACACAACTCAGGATACATAGAAGCTGTGTTTATCAACGCCAGGATGTGCTGCAGAAACGAAATGCCAGCATCTCTCAAAATCTATCTCTAACCTCTTGGCCAGCCCACAAAGTGTGGAAGAAAAAGCTGACTCTCAGACTCAGAGGGTATGAAAATGGCAAGGCCCAGACACATCTCACCCTGAAGCCCCACTATCTCGTGAGCTCTTGGGAAGAATGTTATAAAAACATGTTATTAAGCTCAAATAAGCATCATATATTTTTAAAAAATATATGGATCATTTAAATGTGGACATGTCAAAAGTCCTGAAGATTCCTTTGTGCCCTTGACTCACTGTTAAAAATCATTGCCAAAATACTATCTGGTTGCATTAGAAAGAAATTTTGAAACAGTGTATTTGAAACAGTGTATTGTTCTATCTTTCTAAAGTCAACTTAGGCTAACAGTGTTAAATCTTTAGGTGAAAGAATCAAACATTGAGCAAAACACATTTTAAGATTTGCTTTCTGAGCAACCCTGTTGTTACATTCACTTTTCTATTTAGGTTACAGATTTAGATTATAGAGTTTATCCTACTGTCTCTAAATCAATGGACTATGCACCCTTTGTAGGCAGAAATTCTCAGTATAAACTAGTGCATGGCATGTAATGGGTGCTTACAAATATCTGATTAATATTGGGTGATATAATGTAATATGACTTCAGAAGTAATGAGTGTTTATAAATACAGTACTTTAAATGTCATCAGAAATCTCCTATTGGAATCTTTTTTTCTATAACTTTGTTTTTATGGTCCCACTTTTAAAGCTAATGGAAATAATATAAATGTAGAGAGAGAGCTAGAAATTTTCCTTAGAATTTCACTCTGGCAAATCTTCCTGGAGATTTAACCATGACTGTTTTTATGGCTGCAATTTCCTTATTATGGAGCCTCAGCCATTTTTCTTTTCCATCATCATAAATCTGTTTTATACACTTAAAAGCAGTATTGAAATATTTTCTTCTTTTTATATCTCGACTCTTCGCTTAGATACATTATTTTCATCTTGAGATTATGGTATATAAATATTGTAGAAGACTTTGAAATTATATAGTAGGAAAAGATCAGTATACCCCCTCAGAGATTTTAGCTGATAGATTCCCAAGAGCAAAGTGAAATATTTAATTATTCAAGTAAGTAAAGAAACCACCTTTGTCCCAGTTACTTGAATATTTTACATTAAATTGCTTTTACATACTCAACCTTGTGTTTAAACTCTCAAGCTTGTGGTATTTTCTCCTAATATTGTTTGCTCAGAACTTTTTCAGAGGCAAGGAATAAAAGAATCATTGTGAAACTGTTGATAAAAAAAAAAAAGAAAGAAGAAGAAATTTTACTGGCTGCCATTAGCTTGAGACATGGTTGGATATAGATGCTCAAACAATAGCATCAGGAGCCTGTCTCTCTACATGTCTGGCCCTCCTGCTGCTTGCATCAGTTTCACGCTCAGGCAGACTTTCCCCTGAGTGGCAAAGACTTTCCAGACTCTCCAAGGTCACATCATCTTTTCTGTTTGTGATCTCTGATGGAGAGAGATCCTTTCCCAGCATCCATACTAAATCCCTAAAATTAAAACGATTGGCCTTGTTTTGGTCATGTGTTCACCCCTCTAAGAAGCATCAAGAGAATACAGCTCATTGAAAGGCAAGCCTTGTTTACAGGCTTACCCTGTGGTTGGAAGTAGGCCATGTGATTGATTGACAGTACCATAGACAGGGAATGGAGGGTTTTCAAAAGAGATAGTGCTGGGCAGGTAAGAATAGATACTCACAAAAATATTGTGCCTTTTGAATAAAACTTTCCAGGAAATGTAAATAATTAAAATAGTTTGAATAAACATCACATATTTTTTAAAAATTAGAAATACTGAGAAGACCTGGATTGCATGTTTAGTACATTTTAGCTAATATTTTATCCTCTTTCAACCTCAGTTTTGTCATCTGAAAACATAGGACTAATGCTCACGTTAAAATGATTAGAAGAGATTATGGAACTGATAGTGTCTTGTAAACTATAAAGTGCTTTCCATATAGTTTTATGTTTTCTAAAAAAAAAAAAATCAATTTCTAAAGAAAGTAGACTTACTTACATGAAAATTTAGAAAGTCTCCCTCTTAAAAAATTTATTTTATCATGCTGTGTTTTCTCCTGAGGTATCAGTATGAAAATATGACATCTATTTTACACATGTTTTCATGGATGGTGAACATGATGATGAAAGTATCGATAGGCACAAGTAGCTCTCAGTAAAGTACTTAGTGTCTTAAATGCAGTTCAAGATTTCTGGAGAATGAACAGACCAACGTAAGCTAGTTTAATGAGAAAACTGCAAGTAGACAGATGGCAGATGGTTGAATGGCTGGTTTGAAGGTTAGGCTATGCTGAAATTCATAGCTTAAGGAACAGTCTTTGTAGAAGGAAATACTCCTAAATGCCAAAAGTTTAATGGCCAGGGTGCCATGGAGATGATCACTCCCAGGAAATGTTTTGTCAGTGAGATTATTTTAACTATCAACTGAAAAGAAATAAAGGAATGTTTTATGAGTGATTCAGTTTCACCTGATATGTGCACAACATTTTAAGAGAATGAATTAGTCAGTCTGTTTGAATCATCTTTACATGTTCCGTTTAGTAAAGAATTCAAAGTTGCTTAAATGGCTAGTACTATTTCAGAAGGAAAAAAAAGACAGACAGAAGCAGCAAAAAGACATTCTATATTGAAAGCCTGGTTCAGGCACATCACAGAAATAAGTGCATCAAGACAAAAATATATGAAGTGAATGTATTTCTGGAGTCATTGCCAATATAAATATTAAAATTGCTTGCACAGCCAGATCTGGCACATAAATGGGGAAGAGAAGGTGATATATGCCAAGCGGATGGCACTGGAATAACATGTAATTGTAGAAAAACAATCTCAAAGATGAAAATTATTAGAGTTGGGAGATACTTTGGAGTTCATTAGTTGAATGCAGGAATGCTAATACATATTTCAAACTCATCCTTTGAGGGGAGGAAAAGAGCCCTGATTTGTGGTGTTTGTCAATTTCCATGGTGTAGATGTTCCCACCATGGCTGATTTCAAGCTACCAAGATGATGTCACTAAAATATGATGGGTTACTCAGGCTTTCCTTGCTGTGACAAATACCTGAGAAAATCAACTTAAAGGAGAAAAGATTTATTTTGGCTCATGAGGTCTGTGGTTTCAGAGGTTTCAGTCCATAGTCAGCCAGTTCCATTACTTTGGGCAGAACATAATGGTAGAAGGTCATGGCAGAGGCAACTGTTCAGCTCAAGACAAACAGGAAGCAGAAAGAAAGAGAGAGGAAGGAATCTAGTACAAGAAATACCCTTCCAGGGAGTGCCCCAGTGACCTCCATCCTCCATCTGTGTCCCACCACCTATAGTTCCCACCACCTCTCAGTAGTCCATTCAGCTATCAATGGATTAATCCACTGCTGAGTTCAGAGCCCTTATGGTCTAATCACTTCCCAAAAGCCCCACATCAGAACCTTGCTGCAATGGGGACTAAGCCTTCAATACATGAGACTTTGTGGGGCAGTCCAGATCCAAACCATAACATGTGAATTGGAAAGCGATGCACAAAATAGTTGTTACGATCCACTTCAAGAGGCTTAAGCAGATGACTAGTTCAGCGCCATAATTCTGAAAATCAGGTGATGCCAGAGAAATTGTGCTTTGGGTCATACAACTAATTAGCTTCACTGCCATACATATGTGTTCTCCAGTGCTCACCTCAAGGTTGTGAATTCATTATGAGGAAAGGACTGTGATTGATTAATTGGAAAACCCATCTAACTCCTCTAGCTTGGTTAAGTTTCCTGCAGAGGCCTTCCCACACAGAATTTAAACTGTGGTGTGTTTGTCTGAGGCCTCACTGACAACTGGAAAGGAATTTATTCGTCTTTGTTTCTTCAGCATTCTGCCTAGTGTTGGGCATATTATAGATGCTCAGCAGTGTTTATTGGGGGAATGAACAAACAGTAATACTTAGAGAACATTTGTTGGCCTACTGTGTGTTGGGCATTATTCTTCGTGGTTTCCATGTATGAACTCATTGAATCCACAGAATAACCCTTGCAACAGGGGAGGAAGATACCATAAGTCACACCCGTACCTCAGAAGAGAAAATAGAGGCTCAGAGTTACTTACCCAAGGCCATACAATGAGTGGATGGATTCAAACCCTGCATCCTGGCTCTAGAGTCTGCACTTCATCCCTCAGCTATCACTCAGTGAACTGTCAGAATCATCAGAGTATCCAGCTCAACAACAGATAAAGTTTCCCTCCATCCCTTAGGAAGGACACATACATTTCCTAGAGATCCGGTCTGAGCAACACATACTTTTGTTAATAAGAATTGGCCTTAATTAACAGGATGGTTAAAAGAAACAGAGCATTTTAGGTGCCTAAGTTTTCTCGTATCTGAAGTTTAAACAGAAACCCATATTTTAAATAAAAGTCCTGTTGTTGATGATGGGCCCTAGTCCTACTTTTTTTCTTTAACTAAGATAAGTAATTTTAACCTTTCTTTCCTTTCTCAGTATGAAAAATGGCATCACTATTTGTTATGAGAGAACAGAAAGAAGGTGTAGGAGAACAGGGCAGTAACTCCAGTGTGTTTTCTGAAAGGTTTTTTCCTCAAAGGAATCCTTTCCTACTGGTTTTCTATGGCTTTGTCTTTTCACCAAGTGAGATAACAAAAACCCACTAGTACTTTCACCTGCATTCTAGCTAGTTGAGGTTTAGAGCAGAGAATGACTTACGTACCGAACTTAAGCTATGAATCTTATTTTTAAAACATAATTTAACATAATACCTTAGATTTTTTTAAAGTTAATTTTGAAATCCTTCAAAAAGCCTAGAGGAGAAAGAAAAAAAGTCGTTCACATTCTGTACTGTGTTAATGGCCAACAACTAACACGCAAATTGGTCATAATGTTGTTTTTCTTCCTTTTGGCCGTAATGGTTCATTTGTTTTCTTTTATTAGTATTTTCTAGAGAAAATATAGTAAGAAATTATTTATTAGGTTAATGTTCCCAATTTTGAGAGATATACTGATATATACCATATTGAGAAGAACCTTTCATTTTTCACATAATATACACTAGACACTTGACTAAGAGAACAACTTGTTCCTAATCCTTCTTTTCTTTTCTTCTTTATGATGTTCCTCATTAGCACCAAAAATTTTCTAGTACCTTTCAAAACAATTATATATAAAAAATAGCATGTACAACTCCCTACATTTTTAAATGTTTTATAATGGTCTAAGTACTTTCAGAGATGAAATTCCCCCCCCCCTTTTTTTTTTAGTTGTAGATGGACACATACCTTTATTTTTTATGTGGTGCTAAGGATGGAACCCAGTGCTTCCCACATGCTAGGCAAGTGCTCCTCCATGAGCTACTACAGAAGTCCTGAAATCCCTTTTTGATATTTAAAAGCAATCTTATGAGAATATTGGACCCTGAGGCTAGGTGAGGGTGAATGGCCTGAAGCCATAGAGCTGGAGGGAGAAGGGCCAAATCAGAGGCCAAGGACTTCTGACTTCTGCTCCAGTGTGCTTCCCTGAAAGCTAAGGAAGCTGCTTCAGTATTGAAGTATTTAAGAGGGTGGATGGATTCCTGTCTGTTAGATGGAATCCAATCCTGGATCTAATTGACTTCTGACAAGTGTGCTCACTCAGAAGAGGAGGATGAGAATACTTCTTTCTTCCCCGGGTTTTTTGAAGAGTAAATCAGAGAGTTTAGCAGAATGCCTGGCACGTGATAAGCGCTCTGTGCATGTTATTGTTATTTTTTATTACATTCAAGTTCTTTACCTTACTGAAATTTCGCCTTACTCTCTGGTCCAACTGCAGTTTTCTAGCTTTGCTTGTTCTTCAGAACCTATATCCTCAATAGGAATCCTTTGCTTGGAAGCTGAAGGACATTGTATCCTTGATTGTGCATCTTTCATGAATGTGAAGAGGAAGTCACAACGCATCATGTCTTATCTTAAAGAAGCCCATAGAACTAGTCTTTTATTTATTTTTTACTGACCACAGTTTGCATACCCTGCTATAGTTACCCTAAACCTCTTCCTGAACCCCAAAGTCACTAGTTCCTCCTTTGTGTTCATTGCTTTCAGGAAATGATCATGCACTGATTTATTTTTTCAATATTGAGGTCATAACTCTTGTCCCTCAATGTCTCTGTATTTACACCTGACTACTCATCTTCTCCTTCTGTCTCAGAAACAGTAACCTCTTTTATGTTCTAGTGACCTTGGGAGGGCCCTCCTTTTCTCCTTTAGAATATTACTCCAACAATTTTCTCTCTCGTTTGTCTGGGGTCCCAAGTTCTCCAGGCTCAACTACCTGCCACTTTCCTGCCCATGCCATATGCTCTCCACTGCCTCCGTGTCTTTGCACAAACTGCTGTGCCAACTAGAAATTTTCTCTGTGAAAATTTCCTCCTTGAACACTAGTATCATCTCCTATCTGGATTGTCACTCTTCCTTTGCATTCCCATAACTGTTAAGCCATTGCTCCACCAAGTGACTGTGAGCTTCATGGGGAAGGGCACCATGTCTTCACAGACACCAAAACAACATTAGTAGAAGAAAGGGAAGTCCTACAAATAAGCATATGTCTTTCCTACAATTTAAGAATAAACTCCGCTTGACCCTGTTAATGGTTTCTGCTTGTTCTTCCTTTGATAAACATTCTACTTCCTCATCACACATTCCCTTGCACACCACTATTAAATCCATTAAAAATACTCTTTTAAAATCAACAAAGAGCTTCCACGTGGACCACATTCTCCTTCCTGAGACCTTCACACAGCTTCTGCGACAGTGTACAATTTCGGCCTTCCATGTCTCCAAGACCTTAACCTTTCTTGATTTAATGACTCTTCTTTCACCTAGTTCCTCCATGAATATACCCACTCTTGGTTTTAACCATCACCTGTATGCAGACACGTGCAAAGTTTCTTTCTATTCCAATGAGAGTCCCAATTAGTCCACCAAGATTGATTTAGGATTGTTCGTTCCTTATGGTGCAGCAGAGGTAAATACCTGGCTTTCATGCCCACTTGCCACCGTCTCACCCAGAACAGATATTGTCCCCCCAGTCATGCCCCTTTTCCCAGTAAGGACAGAATCCTTTTCATTTCCCACCTCTGGTCCTTGGCACACGTGCTCTGTCTGGTTAAATTTTTTACTATTTATTTATTCCAAGCAGCTGCCTCTTGATGAATAATATAAAACGTACTAGTCATTCCTGTAGTAGAACATTGACTCATTTCCCACTAGCATATCAAATTCAATGTGTTTAAAATCCATATCTTAACCTAACATCCTATTTATGACTACCCTAGTTCTGTAACTTGTTTCACTTTTTCCCAGATGACTGTCAATCATCTTTGCCTTTTCTTTTGTACTCTACCCAGTTAGGTGTCCAGTCTTTATTTATTCAGATATGTCTCTCATTCATCTCTTCTTTCTATTCTTTGGGCCACCATCTTGGTCCAACCCTTAATATTTTATTATGCCTAATAATTGCCAGTCAACTGGTCTTCTCATTGCAAATTTTCCCCTACTCTAAACCCTTTGCCTCCAGATAAATCTTCCTAGAGTCAAACCTTGTTAGGACTCCCCAACTCAGATCCCTTTGGTAGCTTTTCATTACCTTTTAATGATAGCCGCTGATTCTTAGAAATTTAGTAGAATAAAAGTAACTTTAATTTTGGAGTCAAAAAGATGTGAATTCAGGTTCTGGCTACTACCCTTACCTGTTATATGACTTTGAACATATTGCTTAATTTTTGTTTGCTCACTTATTCAACATATATTTAACATCAGTAGTGTCCAAGACTCTGTACCAGGTATTAGGGATATAGTAATAAGCCAAGTAGACGTTATCTTTGCTCTGCTGGACCTCATGACATAATGAACTTGTCCTTATTTCTCATAATCCTAATCCTATGTGCTTGTAGCTTTTTGTTTGTGCTATGTGGGGTATTATAATACCATGTAGTATAGTTATCAGCATGTGTATGTTACTGCTTAACTAATTTTTTAGGTTTACTAAAGGTCAGGGACCATGGTCCATTTCCTATAGTACAAGCACAGAGCTACACACATACTGTTGTGCTTTTATTGACCCAAGATTAGTCTTTGACATGGATATAGTGCCTGGTACTTATTTAGAGGTTCCTTTTGTCCTGTCAGAATGATGTTTTTAAAGAAAAGTAACAGCTATTTAGTTTCTTCTGTTCTAAGAGCTCTCCTTTCCAATGTACTGCCCTGTTTATAGCTATTACAAGTAGAACTCACATGCCTAGAACTTGTGCACCTAAGTCTTTAAAAACTGAGAAACTAATCCATTCATGCTTCCTGATAGAAATATTGTCCGTGTGCATACAATGGAATGTTAAAATAATGTTCTTTTTACTAAATAGCTTTCTGACTTGGTAATGAACAATGTGCTGTTTTTCTCTGAGTAATAATTCTAAGACTTTAGTTCTGAAGATTATATTTTATTTTATACAATTTCATCCCGCTGCTTTTATGTTCCCAGTAATCGTACGTTAAGCATTTGTCCGTCTGAAACAATAGGTTAACTATAGCCAAATTTTAACCATACCTTTCCTCTGCACACAAAATCCTATAAACAGCATGTGATCATATTGCTTCTAGAATTTATGATTGTTTTCTTCCAAAAGGAAGCTAAATTTAGCCTAGTAATTCTACATGCTCCCAAGGAAACAATGCCTGCTGTGATTTCTAGAATAAATGAATCTGAACCACAGTTCCTTTACTTGACTACACAAGAAAGTTTAAATATCAACCTAGTCATTAGCCACAGATAGGAAACCACATTAAACAACCAGCAAGGGGTTAAGAAAGAAATATGCTGTGTTTCTTATTTCACTGCTGAATGAGTCTCACTTAGCCGCCGTGTGGACTTTAATACAGAACATTGTTTGCATCTCATAATGGCTCTCTAAAATTACTCGTTCATGGCTTGACTTCCAAAATTAAACTGTGTGGAGTCATGTCCAACCACACAATGCATCTTTATGTGCAACCAGCTCGAGTTTTGTTTTCATTCTATGTACGATCTCCAGTTAGGAAGTGTTATTTCAGAGAGTTTAACTGGGATAGTTCTCTTTTTCAGTTTTCTCTTCTCTGTTCCTAATGACAACTAAACCCCTTCTCTCCTTGAACGTGTTTTGGCAGATCAGCTTCACACAATGAAGGTCCCTGCTGTGCTTGCACCTGGCATCCTTGTGCTGCTGTTTACCTGGGTGCTGAGGAGCGATGGGGAATGTAAAGAGGCACTAGCGAAGTCCGAGATGAATGTGAACATGAACTATCAGCTTCCCAACTTCACCGCAGAAACGCCCATCCAGAATGTCGTTCTACATGAGCATCATATTTACCTCGGTGCCACTAACTACATCTATGTCTTAAATGACAAGGACCTTCAGAAGGTGGCGGAGTACAAGACTGGGCCCGTGCTGGAACACCCGGATTGTCTTCCATGCCAGGACTGCAGCAGCAAAGTGAATGTGTCAGGGGGCGTTTGGAAAGATAACGTCAACATGGCCTTGCTTGTGGACACATACTATGATGACCAGCTCATTAGCTGCGGCAGTGTCAGCAGAGGGACCTGCCAGCGACATGTCCTTCCACGCAATAATACTGCTGACATACAGCGAGAAGTCCACTGCATGTTCTCCTCACAGGCAGACAAAGAGCCAGGACAGTGTCCCGACTGTGTGGTGAGCCCCCTGGGAGCCAAAGTTCTCCTCTCTGTAAAGAACAGGTTCATCAACTTCTTCGTGGGCAATACCATCAATTCTTCTTACCTTCCAGATCATTCATTGCATTCAATATCGGTGAGACGGCTGAAGGAGACTCAAGATGGCTTTAAGTTCTTAACAGACCAGTCCTATATAGATGTTTTACCTGAGTTCCGAGATTCTTACCCCATTAAGTATGTCCATGCCTTCGAAAGTAACCATTTTATTTACTTTCTGACAGTCCAAAGGGAAACTCTGAATGCCCAGACTTTTCACACCAGAATAATCAGGTTCTGTTCCGTGGACTCTGGATTGCATTCCTACATGGAAATGCCTCTGGAGTGTATTCTCACAGAAAAGAGAAGGAAGAGATCCACAAGGGAAGAGGTATTTAATATCCTTCAAGCTGCATATGTCAGTAAGCCCGGGGCCCATCTTGCCAAGCAAATAGGAGCCAACCTAAATGACGACATTCTCTATGGGGTGTTCGCACAGAGCAAGCCAGATTCTGCTGAACCAATGAATCGATCAGCTGTCTGCGCATTCCCTATCAAATATGTCAATGAATTCTTCAACAAGATCGTCAACAAAAACAATGTGAGATGCCTCCAGCATTTTTATGGACCCAATCATGAGCACTGTTTTAATAGGGTAAGTCACACAGATTCCTCATTTACAAATCCTGACATATAAAGCAGAATAAGCATCATTCTAGGAAAGGTTCTCAAGGGCTTTTCTGTGCTTGGTAAATGGCCAAAATATTTTTTTTCCAAGAAAATCAGGAAGTTAAATCTTGATTTACAGTTAAAATCATATCTTAAGAAATTAGTGTGATGATGAAAAGAAAATATTTTTTAAACTTGGAATTTGCATGTCTGCAACACATTCTTTTACACTGATGATCATTTGTATTAAGATGAAATGGTATTTTCACATGAAGTGTTAGGGAAAGTCTTGGTGCTTTGATTTACATACAGTAAAACCTAACATCTATACCTCAGGATTTTTCTTGCTAGTCATTTTATCACTTGGTGCTGGAGGAAGAACATCAACTTGGAAGTCCTTTGTGGCCTTGGACATTCCTTGTACTGAACCCAGATTTGCTTATATGGGCCTGGCTGTGCCTTTGAGCAAAATGACCACTATGATCATAATTGAACAAATAATATAGCTTATCCAAAGTTTGACTTTGAAAATATGTGTCTCACTTATCATGAGACATAAAGGTTATAATTGTTATCAGGAAGAACAATAACTATGTCCTTGATAAGAGACAGTACATAATTTTGCTGAGGCATATCAAGAGCATATGAATTCAGAAACATTTATTGACTTTTGCTGAAATGTCTGGGATACTTCCCTAGATGAAAACTCTAGATGGCTTTTTATGAAGCTTAGGGAAATACTTCTGAGATAGTCAATTTATCTTTTGATGAAGTAAAGACAAAATTCCCTCCTCTCCCTTCCAAAGTTGACCAATATTCATAGTATACACATATATCCCAATTAAAACTTTTTTCCCCTGCACCTGTTTAATATATTTTGCAAACTTTAAGAAGCAATGGGATTCCTCAGAAGCTGCCCCTTTTCTTCACTAGAAAATACAGAAAAGGAAGCAAAAGGACTATTGGAAACATGGGATTAGGAAAAAGAAGTGTAAAATTAAAAGCAATGCTGAGAAAACACATCCAATAAGCTACTTCACAAACACAAGTTTAAAAAGTTCTTATAAGGCTTCTACAGCACATGATGTTGCTATTTAAACATTAATCTGTTAAAAATTAAAAAGGGACTTGACTTTACAAGGGTATAGTGATATGTTATCATATTGTTTTATTTTGTACATTTCAGTCTCCAGATGTGAAAGTACCTATTAATTCTAAAAATTCTTAAAACTCATTTGAACTTTATTCTACCCCTTTGACATTTTTTCGTGTCCCAACAGGAACAACAAGGTGGGATTATCTATTATCTAAATTCAGGTCAGTTTTGTTGCCCAGGAAAAATGCCCAAGATGCACTAGCCACACCTGAAACCATTATCACTCCCATCACAAAAATTCTTGTGGCAAACAAGGTGGAATGTTCCAACATAGTCTTCTTACAAGGGAAGCCAACTTTTGCACTGGCCCAATTCCATAAAGAAAAATATTTCAAACCTTCTCTATTTTATTTGCCTGTTTACCTTCTCTGATTACTAAAGATCAAAATTCTTTTGAGACTGAGACTATGCATCCCTTGTTTTCATATAACTGGTTCACAGAAACACCTCAGAGTGTTGCAATAATCAGCATATAATCAGTTCCCAGCTTTATCTCATAATGAAAGCAAGAAGAACCATGCATCACCCAAAAACAAAATGATTTACAAGATCGAACCTGTTTAGAGAGTGTCTAAGAATTAAGATCACTCTATTCAGTCTTGGCATATTAACTTGATTAGGTATCAGGTAACCCTTCTAGTAATTTCTTGGAATGGATTATTATTTTGGTATGAAGTTTGGTGGATAAACAACTGTATTGTAGTTTGTTATTAACACACCTACATGAAGATACATACATGTATCTCTATTATAACTATGTGTGGGTTCTGTGGACCACCTTAAGGAAACTGTGTCTCTGATGAAAGCACAGTCTTAAAGGGCTTTTCTGGCCCTTCTTGAGCCTCCTGCCATGTGCAAAATGTGTTTCTATCCCAGGATCATAGAAGACTGCCACAGCAGAGCCTTCTTTTTTCATGAATGTGTCTATGCAAACTTTTTACATATATCTTATATCTATGACAGAAGCCCTCTTTTGAGTTATCTTATAATTCCCAGAGCACATCATTTCACCTATAAATTATTTGGACTTCAAAACTCTTTGTCTTCAAACATGATGCTGTCCCTGGGGAGTTATCTCAAGCTGCAGGTGACCATTGATGGAATACCAGTCCTGTCAATTATGCCAGTTGTTTTCTAAGAGTATATTTTTAATTCCCACAATGTAAACATTTTCTATGTTGCTTTTGAAAGTGATTCTTAAAGGGTTTGTTTACAGTGTTTCCCAAACCGAGAAGTATAAGATTACATACCACAAAAACTACTAAATCAGCACTAAATATCTATACTGCCTTTTTTTATTCATCCATCGGTGAATCTCTATAAATGTCCTAGTTTAGCATTTATTGAAGTCGCATAGTTACTAAACAGCACATTATTATTCAAAATATGATTAAGAAAATGCCCTCATAATATGAAGACTTTGTAAAGACACAAATTTGGAGAGTAAAAACCCCATATCTTCTGTTTGGGGATCAACAGTATTAAAAATTCACTTAAGAGCTGGAGGTGTAGTTCAGTGGTCGACCACTTGCCCTAAATGTGTAAACCCCTGGGTTTGGTCCCCACCACCAGCTAGGAAAACACAACAAAACAAAACAAACTCTGTTACTTTGCTTAATATTAACTATAATCTCCAACAGCCACATATAAGGGATTTATTTACATGATAAGCCCAGAAAATAAAATAGAATCGGTGCACAACGGCTCATCTCCTGCAAATGAGAATCAATATTGAATAGAATTTGTTTTAAATCCCCAAATCAGTAATGATTCACTTCTGTAAGTTATAGTATATAACTTACTGTGATAGTATATAACTAGTATATAACTTACTAAGTATATAGTATATAACTTATATATACTAAGAGAGGTGGAATGATACATTTTGAAAATATTTTTAATCAAACTTAAAGTAAGAAGGGGTTCTTGAAATAAAATAGTTAACACATTACACTGTTTTTCTTGCAATCCCATTATCAAAGTTTTGCTCTATGTGTAAGCATTTGAAAGAACTAAAGTAAACATGTAACAACATTTAGGGCACCAACATCTAGGTCATCTTAATGACCAAATGATGGAGCAACTGAAAAGGGAAAATGTAACATCTGGTGCCACACACACCTGGTGTAAGTCCTGACTTATCGCATACCCACTCTGTGACTATTGCCACATTACTTAATTTTTAGAGCCCAGCTATGATTTGTAATGTGCAGATAATAATACCTGCTTCACAGAGTCTTAAGCAAATTTGGGATACTGCATATTAAGTACCTGGCACAATAAAATGACCATAAATTTAGGCCTTTGGGAGTCAGCATGACCTAATGGCAGGCAACTAATATCAGAGGTATGGGTTCAAGTCTATACTCCATCATTTTCTACCTGGATGGCCATGGGAGCATTATTTTCATTCTCAGAACCCATGTTCCTTTGTGTGGGACTTCCTTTGTGTGGACAAGTGCCCAATGTCTGTAAAAAGTCCTTAGTCCTTGACACATAATAAAATAGCAGCTATCTTTGTAAGGAATACTTGTGTAAAGTAAAGCAAATTCAAATGCTTGTACTGTTTTCTGGAAGCTTCACCTTCTGTTTCCATTGTTCCTGAGCGTCATTGAGTGACCCACCTCCATAATGCTTAATTTGTTAATGCCTCTTAAGATTAAATATTTTAAGACAAAACAAAAGGATGGGGTGAGGGTTAGTGGTGGTTTAAGGTCAACAGAGGGTAGAGAGAAAGACAGTTGAATCAAAATGATACTGTAGTCAGGATAAAGGCGTAAATTCTGCTTCTTAACCTGACTTAAAATTCCAACTACTATATTATGCTACATACTATAAGTTATACTGTGCATGACTAAAATCATATTTTGCATAATAATATTTTGCAGCTTTAGAAAAAAAATCAGCCTCATAGGTTGTTTGTGTTAAGCTTCCTTGTTTTTAAATATCATTTATACTCAAATCCAAAGACTAGCCAACTGCTTCCCAAAATAGAGGAAACTTAAGGTAGTAATTTTCCATCTCCGTTTGAGTGCCAGAGTTAAAGGGTCACTGCTCAGAGCCATCAAAGGAAGAAAGCAGAATGATTAGGACAATTTCGAATGAGAACAAAAATCAAAACAAGATGCAAACAAGGAATATTAGGAATAGGCAGAAAGCTAAACATACAGTTATGTTTCTTTATTACTATTATAAAGATGATAGATGAGTTAAATTGAGTTACATTTAAGTTGTAATGGAAGAAAATAATTGCAGCCTTCCATCAGGAAACCACAAGGACCATTATTGATCTGTCATCCTCAGGGCATGCCTCGTAATATTTAATAAAATAAACAAAGATTTATAACTCTTTATAGGCCATATATCTATAATCTCTCACACCATTTGAACTGGGAGTGTGGAAGTCAATGTTACAAATAATGTCCAGGTAATTATACTGGGTTGGCATGCCTTATTTAAACAAGCTAGAACTCTCAAGAGAAAAAAATTTTGTATTAGGAATGAAAAATGTGAAGTCAAATTACAAAGTTGTTTTTTTTTAACTTCCTGTGCTCTGAAATAAAAGTGATCCTATATGAAAAAAAACTATTATTGAGGATTCTTCATTCTTGATATTAGATAGTCCTCCAAACCTAAATATTAAATATCTTGGCTATATGCCAAATATAATTGCTGCCAAAGCAAAATTTGCAAGAAAGAACACCCTCACAGTATAAGGATTTTATATGTTTTTTAAAAACTCAGTAGAAATTTATCAGTTTTTTCACTTGATTTTGTCCTCTAGACTCTATTCTCCACCAGTATGAGGGAGTTGCTGCTTCCTAATTTATTTGAATTCTCTGTGTTAAAAGTAACACATTTATTATTTTATTAAAAGACATTTAAAATTAGTTTCTTTCCAGAATTGTGTTAACACCAGGAACATCCTGGGAGTGTTAGAAAACAGTTACAGAATGAGCTGTTAGCCTTTTCCTTTCCTCCTGGTAACCCCCTCTTTAAACCATTTCACAGGTCTCCCCCAGAAGGCAGAAATTTCATCTTTCGATGAAAAGACAAAGCCATGATATTTTTATAAATAAAAGCAACAGGACAGTTAAAGCTGAAATTCTCACCAAAAAAAAAAAAAATGTAGGTGAGGTTTACCTGTGGATTATGTTGATTCATAATGTGATTCATAGTTTCTCTCTTTGGTGTGGGTGATTAAGATTTAACTATGCCACTTGGATTTTAAATTGTCTTCATTCTCTTAATGTTTTTTAAAGCAAGTGGAATGCCCTGTGTTTGATTTAAACCTTGATTTCTACATGGAGATTCATGTGGTAAAACTGATGCAGCAAACAATTAGGAGTTCATGCAAGAAGAAGGAATCCTGACTTTTGAAAAGCCCAAATGTTGATAAAACTTTGAAGCCGTAACACTGATACATGATATTTTCATTGCTGTACTCCATGATTAGAGATTTCTGGACATGCATTTTGATAAGGATATTAACCTGCTTGAGTAATAGTGGATTTTTTACTCAGCATAATATTTCAAATTTTGGGTGTCACACCCTTAACTGGAGACTTCTATCTTATCAGTGTCCATTCCACCCCGTATTCTTATCTCCTCACTCTAATAAGAAAAATGAGTATCTGTCAGAATTTGGATAGAAGACCCAACCAGGAATTTCTGCCATTGCTTATTCACGGATTGACACAGATACTGATTCCATGGCTTGCAGAGTCCAGAATGACTAAGTGCCCAGAAATGTGCAGTAAGTCACATCTCCAGGGTCCAGGAAGGGCTGTAAAGTGCTCATTTATCAGGGAGATGAAACCAAAAGCTCAGCTACTCTTGAAGTCATTAAAACTCCCTTGATTTTTTTTTTTTTTTTTTAAATAGTGAATGTGATAAGTGATTCTAGGATCCTGGATACATTCCAGTCTGCTAATTATATATTTTTCTAACTAAAATGTTCTAGGCAGGTTCATTTGCATATGAATTACTGGCTGAGAAATGTTGACTTCCTATTCTAAAAACCAGTTCTGCCTTGGGGAATGCTTCACCCTAGACCTAGGCTAACATTGGAGCGCATCAAGTGTGTAGATCCACAGACAATCCAAAAATATTCTCCATTCCTTCAGTGAGAGGAAAGAAAAATGTCCAAAAGTGTGTGCTAATCTAGGATAAAAGTTGCTTTAACTGTTCTTAATGTTCACATATGGGGGAAATGGTTTTTTAATATTATAACTATAAAACAAAAGGATGGGTTGCAAATTCAGACTAACATTTGACTTTAGTTGTCTTATTTAGGTAAATCACCAAAAAATGTTTTTCAATTAGAGAACACTAAAATGGTAGATGATACTTCACATTGTGCCGTAGGTAAATGGGGTGAATTAAGGTCAGTTTTAAAGTGTAAAGCTTTCTTTTCTAGAGCTGATTTTATAAAAATTAAGTTTGCCAAGTTGTCATCTGAGAATATATAGATTAGTCATGATTAGCTAGAATTTGTGTCATGGGTACCAGAAAAGTGTAAATCTGTATATTAAATTTTCTAATGGCATTTTAAATTTAAAATATCTGATTAACACTTGGCATCTAGCAACCAACCTACTAACCAAACTATAGGTAAAATGATGTTCAGGAAACAAGGAAAATGCAAAGATGAAATTGGTCTGTTAGCTCCAAGTGAATCAATAGTATTTAATGCTAATGCACTAAGCAGATTACAAGCACTAATGCAGTGGCAGTCAATAGCAAAAATGAATATCTCTAAAAATGATCTTGACAATAAAATGTGCAGTATTTTCCATTTATTTTAAGCTAATTGCATTATGTCCTTGTTCTTTCATCTTATTAGTTTAAGCTAAGTGCTAGAAGCCTAACCATGTTATTTAGTGCATAAAATGACCAAATACTGCGATCATCGTTTTCAGCAAGAGACAGAAGGAAGGATTTATTCACAAAACCAAGATTCAACAAGAAGTCAGCTGTTTGTTGGGTACCTAACCCTGCTGGCGTTAGCAGTGATGAGCCAGCTGGATGTGGTGCTTGTGTGTGTGAAGGAGGTAGACCATAGGAAAGGTCAGGTAAACCATCAGTAACACCAATAAACAAATACATCATGGTAATTCGTGAAATGTATTGTGAGGGAAAGAAACATCCGTGAGTACACATGAGAAGGATATCTGAATTTGGTAGTTCAGGCACAAGACACTGCTCTGAGAAAGTGAAAGTTAACTTTTAGATGAAGCTTAAAATCTTAAGAAAAAGCAGTATGTCTTTAGTATATGAGCAAATAGATAGCAGGTATTTAATATGCTAACAGTCATTTCCTATCTATCTCATGAGCTTTCCACCTTAAGTAAAAGCATTTACCTTTAGCTTTTTCAAGTGGGAATGGACAGTAGAGCTAAACATTTTGTGTTCACAAAAATCTCACAAGAAGTAGTAGTATGCTGGAGAACATAACTGTTTTAACATTTTCTGTTTTTTTAAAAAAATTGTTGATGTGTTTAAACATTGCTTATCATTGATTTCTAAGTGAATTGTTACTTTTTTGTGAAGTGAAGGATGACAAATTGTAGGTTTCTAGAAGCTAAGGACATAATTTAAACCATGCTCACTCACACTTGCTGGCAGCCCATCACCTTACCAGCTGCTTTGAAAAGAGTTATTTCTACTGTTGGGACAAGTTCTTTCTTCCTCTTCTCCTTTTCCTTTCTTCTGTGCCAACTCTCAGGACCCTATTTGTCAGAGGAACATGATTGTCTTGGATGTGGAAGGGATTGTCCCATTGCCAGTTGCCAGTAGGTCCTGTGACGAAGATCAGGAAGTCAAGAACATGCAGAATAAGCCCTTTCAAATCTATCAAAATTATAAACGTTAGTAGAAAACAAGGGATGTGATGCTGAGGTGGCCCCAAGTCACATCTTTCTGCATCTGCATAGTATGCTCTGCACAATCGCATCCATTTTTAGTCCATTCCCTTCTCATGAGAATCATGTGGCTTAGAGGCCAAAGGAGAGTCGGCAGCTCCCAGGACTCACGAGGATCTCATGAGCACCTACTGAATGAACACATGTGCTCCCCAGCTGTACCATCTTGTGTCATTGTGATTCATAGGCAAGTTCCTTCATCCTCAGCTGCATACACACGTTGCCCTCTCTTTCATGTCAATTTGTATATATTTAGTCATGTAGGTATCTAAGTAAGTTTGAGGTCTCAGGGGACAGGCATTTTGTCAGCCTCTTTGTCCCTCTTTATATGCTTTGCAGATCGTAGACAACAAATTGTGTTGATAAAGAAATCTCTGTATTTACACAGTAAACAGAGACCATCTCAGTGGCTAAAAGGTTTAGATAAAAGTTCTTCTTGATAACATTTGAGAATATATTTTTAGGAATGGATTATTAATGGCCATGTTTTTGTCATCTCTACAAACTATGAGGATGTGAAATGTGGGCATAAAATATATACGAGGAATGAAAAGCAATGTTCACCTTTTTCTGGGTTCATTTCGTTCACTTGTTTGGCCCAAGAAAAGTCGTGTTTGCCAAGGGAATGGGAGACACTCAATCTTCAGGACTTATTCCTGTACCTACAAGTCAAGGAGGTCACTGGCTGGCCCCTTCCTGAAAGCTATAATTACAGGGAGAAGACTATTTATTTTCCAGTAGAGTGACCAGAATCTTGGGCATAGCTGATTGTTTATGAGAGTAGCGTGTGTGTAGGAAGTATACAAAACCTCGGGAATGGTAATAGGAAAGTGAGACACTTTTTCTTTATATTTTCAATACCATGAGCAGCTATAAGACTCTAGAAATGCTCTAAAGTGCAATAATAGAGGTGAATATGGGGTCAAATTAGGTGATCCTAGGACTTAAGCAACAGAATTAAATAAAGAGGAATTTATAATAGGATATAAGATATCTGATGATCCATTAAATATAAACTTATTTGTGGCTCCAACATCATGGTAATCAAGAATCAGTAAGTGTATTAGTGAGAGTAATTGAGAGTTATTTCTAGTTAAAAAAAAATCACATTGAGTTTATCTAAAGCCAATGTGCAAAAAGAAATTGAGCAATGTTTCCTATTTTTAACTAAACTCACTCTTATTTTCACAATAGTAATTAGAAAAGTACTGATTCCAAGTAGAGTTGGGCATATAGCATGCAAGACCAATTCTGGCACTGTCCCAATATTAAAAGGATTTTAGTCAGTGTTTGTAAAATGATGAACAATATGTAAGTGGTAGTCTAAAATAGTTGGTAGACTTGTAATTAATGTTGAAGGTCAAAGTACAGGTTTTTGACTTGCACAAAGGGCACTAAAATACATACCTGCTTTAAAAATGATACCATGTTTGGTAAACTGCAACCAGTGATTTTTATATTTTTTGTCATACCTTTTAGAATCAAGTGCTTTTTGAAAGCATGAACATCAATTATGTATTTTTAGGTGGACATGTGACATGGTGGTGCAATAATAGCCTTCTTGTTTCCTCTCCTAACTCCACTTATTTTTTTTGTAGATGCTATACCTTGGTACTGAAAATGTAAAGTTCAACCTTGGATGTATAGTTGCAGATCACACACGCATACAAATGTACACCAGGAATTCTTCACTATATCTAATAAAACAAAATTCCTTGTTTAAAAAAAAAAAAAAAACTTCAGTTGTCATGGGACCTAGGGTAACCATGGTGTAAACCACATTCAGTTGGATATCCTATGACCCTAATGATAAGATAACAATCCAGCTGAACGCAGATGAAATCATGAAAAGAGAAAGATTATGAACTGTTTGGAAACCAAATACCTATCTTTTCATAAATAAATATGAATTTTGCATTACAGCCCTCCTTTGTTCTCATGGTCTTTTGTACCAGCTGTTATAACTCCCAGAGCCTTATCCAAGGCCCTGTATGCTGGGATTTCAAGAACTAAGAAACAGTAACATTTTTTATTTTCTCTGCCTATTCATAATGAAATCCCTGCTCTAGTGAGTAGGTAGACAATTGCTTTAATAATGGTGACAGCACAGCTTCATTTACCTTTCCTGCCATTAGCAAGGCTTTCATTTTACCCCCTGAATGGCGGGTAAATCCCAAATGGAACTATTGTTTGCTTAATGCTCTGTTTTCTTCTAACCCTGTTCTTGTCTATCAGCCTCAACCCAGTTCCCCAGTGGCTCGGCAACCCTCAGCGGGGATTAAGTAATAGTTTACACAGTGTCTCTCATTCATTAACCCGTGTTGACATTCTCATTCTGTGCCCCAGCCTTATTTAAGACTTTCCTAAGCACCGTATCTAGCTGCTGGTGTAGGTGCCACCAACACCATCTATTTAATCAAGAAAGTTAATATTTCCAAAGAATCATTTGGCCTCTCTTAGCCTTCTTCACTAGCCCAATCTCATTCCGTCTCCTTCTTTTCCTTCTTCTAAACAAAACCTGGTTTCTTTCCTAGTAAATACAAACTTTAAAAAGCTTCACGTCTTCTCTCCTTTTACATGTAAACAAAGCAGAAACAGAAAATTTTATATTATTCCAGATTTTTATTTTTATTTTTGGTGTATTTTAAAATGATGCCAATAAGATGAAACTAGATCTATCTATCTGGCTCCATTCTCATCCCCACCCAATCTACTTGTCTCCACGTAGACTGAGTAATCTTTCTCGAAAGCAAATCCGTTTGGACAAGTGCATTCCTTGAAATATTGTGAGGACTCCCCAGTGGTTTCAGAGTAAAATCCACGTATCACAACTGAGGAATTTCTTACGTTGGTGCTGGCTGTTTCCTGGACCAGGGGTATGTTGACAGGTGTTGAACTCTGGGGAGAGAGCCCCTAATTTGTAGTATTTGCCAGTTTCTGGAGTATAAATACCCACACCAAACCAAAATGTCAACTTATCACTGAAACAGGTGTTGTCACTGAACAAGAACTAGGAAGAGCTATGCACAAACAGTGTTGGGAGGTAGCTTAAGCACACCACTGCCACCCTGCCATACCCTCCTCGTATCACTTTGTAGTTCCAGAGTCCATCAGTCTATCTCTCAGCCCTTCCTTCTAACACCTACTGATTTACCTTGGCTTCCTCATTTTGTCTAGTTCACACCTTCTCCCTATTCTTTAAGAGTCTACTTATACATTTCCTTGCCCAGGAAACATCCTCTGGCTCATCCCCTACCATGCCCCCCAGTTCTGTGGATGTTGTTCAGTCCTCCAGTGTATTCTTTACTCATCCCCATACCTCCTGCACACTCAGTGGCATATATTCACCACTTCCACTGTTAGCCCCTGCAGATGTGGGCTATGGATTTTAGCTTCATATCTTTGCTACCTAACATAATGGCTTGAACAAAATATATATTTATTAAATGAGGAAATAATTATGACAAAGCCCGTGTTCCAAATAATATAATAAAATGTTGATTAGTAAAAGTAATATTTCAGGTAAAACAAATTTTCATTCTTTTCCCCAAAACTTCTAAAAAACTAATGTACAGAATTGGGGAATTCCAAGATCTGAATCACACTAAGGAACACCTGGAAAGTTCTAGTCACTGTGATCTGTGTCCCTTCCTTACACACACACACACACACACACACACACACACACACACACCATCCACCAGTTTGGAACACAGATGGATCAAAGAACAAAGAAGGAAAAAAAAAAAAAGAATAGATAAGGATAAGGAAGGTGAACAGATAAGAATTCCAGAACTCTGTACTTTGCGGAAATTAGGAAAACTGAATTAAAGCCATTAAAATATTTTAGAGGGAATTTCTTCTCTGCTCTTTAATGCTTTCTTGAGCTTTTTCACACACACAGAACTCAACTTTGGGTAATACTGCCTGAAAGAGGAACTTTAGGCAACACCTTCTGATGGATGTTGCTCAAGCGGTGCTACCAATCAAGGTGACCTACCTTGAGGTTTGCATTTGGAATCTACAGATTTTTACCACTGGCTGCAAATCTGTCGTCTCAGGTTGAAAATAATACACAGGTTAAGGAAAAGAAGTTAAGAGCAAATGTCTTTATCCATACCACCATTCCCATGGCCACTGGATTTTCGCCCGCAGTGGCACAAGTTCATAGGCACCAAGCACATGCTTTGTACAGAGAAAATTTCCCGAGCTTGCCCTGATGCCGTGAGATGAAAAGAGAACCGGGTCGAGATCTCAGAGACCTTGACCACCCTGCCCACAGAAGGAGGTTTCCAATAAACAGTTCTGGTTAGAAACAAGGGAAGAAGATAAGAATCTCACTCTACAATGTAAGATGGAAAGGAGGGATAAGAACTAATGACAGATGGATTAATGGCAGGCTAGAATATAGCCATGGCCTTAAACAATATACTGGGACACGATTGAAGGACTCTGGTTTCATCCATCTTTCACCTGTCCTGGGCCTCCACTAGGCATTTATCAGCCCGTTCCTATTGAGCACAACACCATTAGGCACATAAACAGATCATGGCTCTTAAACCTTCAGCAAGAACTGCTTCCCTTTGGTTAGTACAGGGTCACTGGTGTTGTGTCTTCTGAATAGCTCTTATACTTCAATGAGTAAGTGCATTAAAATTTGATTTCCGTTAACTAAATAGAGAAAAGCAGAAAACCTCTTTGAGCTCAGCATTAAAAATCTGCCTCACTTGAACAACTTTTTGTGAATCACTGTCACTCTGGGCTATGATGGAAGGGCAAAATGAAGACTGCTAACCAAAACCACATGGGTTCGGTCTGTTTTGCATCTGATTCACCTTAGGAGATGATGATAAAGAAGAAAAAATTTTAACACTTCAAATTCCAAAGCCCATGTCATTGTAGAATTCTGAGTCTTTGGATCCTAGTGATACCTTAAAAAGAGAGAATATACATTTATCTACATACGCATACATTTGTACACATGCATATATGTATGCATACGCATGTGTACATAAAATATATTCTGCTCTAAGATTATTTTCACTTCTCTCCTTGTTAATACAACTCTGTTAAGACGTGGCTCAACTTCCACCTCCACCATGAGCTGCTGGAGCCTCATGATTTTACTCTTCCTCATCTATAGCACTTAACTTCCTGTATGGGGTTTTCAGAACTTACTCATCAACTGGGTAGTTTGTACTTCATGTTATTTGCTGTTTTCTGTGTTGTTCTCATGCTTCCTATGTGCATAGTACCTTTAGGCTGAAGCATAATACAAGTATTTGCTCGGACTGGCAAACTGTGCCATTTTTTGTATATTCAGCAAGTTAAGAATGATTTTTACCCTTTGAAAGGGTTAAACATACACAGACAAACTAAAATATGTCATAGCCCCTCAAAGACTAACATATTTGTGGTCTTTTTTAAAAGTGTGCTTTAGATAATGAAAAACTGGGCTGAGGGTGTAACTCAGTGGTAAAGCATATGCTTAGCATGTACAAGACCCTAAGTTCAATCCCCACCACTGTAAAAATATTTTAAAAAGAGGAAGAAATTAAAAACAAGAAATTAGTAGACAGATAACAGGGCCACAAGTTTTGAAGAACTATGGATGACCTATTTACAAACCATAATTCTGTATGATAGGTATGAGTGTTTCTTCCAGATAAAGAAACTAAGGCCTGTTGACCTACATAATTAGAATTTTGAACTTTGTCCTTAATAAGCATTATGAAGAGTCACTAGACCAAGAACAGTAATATTAGCAACGATAATAACAACTGTTTAAGTTGCATAAGTTTAGAAACTTAGTCTTTTTTATTCTTTAAAGCCATAGCACCTAGAATAGTGTCTGATGATTCTGTGTTGGTTTCCTAGAGCTGCCATAACAAATTACCACAAACTTAGTGACTTAAAAAAGAATTTAAAAACCAGAAATTTATTCTCACAGTTCTGGAGGTTAGAAGTCAAACTCAAAGTGAGGCTCGAGGGAGGCATCTTTCCTTGGTTGTTGCAGTTGAGATGCGCCAGGGTTGTTCAGGCACAGCAGCCTCATTCCCTTCTCTATCCTCATATGACCATCTCCTGTGCGTTTTTCTGTGTGTCCTCTCTTCTTTGTATGAGGACAACAGTTATTTGGCTCAGGACCCACATAATATCCAGGATGATTTCATTTTAAGATCCACAACTAATTATATATCAAAGAAAGCACATTTCCAAATAAGGTTACATTCTGAAGTTCCAGGAGACGTGAATTTTGAGGGAATACTATTCAACATACTATGGGTCTCTATAAACATTTCTGAATGACTAAATGAAAGCAGTAACTATTTAACATGTTCCCGGTATTGGATATATTTAATTTAAAATTCAAAGCAATTCTGTTAAAAAGGTACATAGGTATGTGTTTTCCCCTTCACAAGTGAAGAACTGTGGCTTAGAGAACTGAGTATTCCTGTGTGCACAGCTAATAATGGCACAGCCACTCCTGAATCCTGGCACTTCTCCACTAGACTTCTGATTGCTATGGGATGTGCTGAGGTGTTTAGAGAGCATTACACTAAAAAGTTATAATGGTGAACTTGTGGAAGAAGATTCTAGAGTCAAGTAAATCAGATTGTAGGAGACCAAGAAAGAGACTTCTTTTCAGTCAATAGAAAAATATATAAGCATCAATGCACAGAGAGGAACAACAAAGAGAAAGGAAGAATCGAAGATGGCTGAGACCTCAAACCTAGAGGTGCCATGTAAAAATGGGAGTTCTGAAAGAAATAGGATGGCTTTAATGTCAGCAGTGACATATTCAAAGATGCCTGCAGGCAGTTTTGGAGACAGGGTTGGTCCTCAGGAAAGAGAATGCCAGTGAGTGTGTGGTTAGGTCATCACCAGGAGACTGAGAGGGCAGAGTGTCTGTGGCACTCATCACCTCGTGAATCACCAGTGTTGAGCAGCAGCTGCCTGGCCGGGAGCCTGGCTATATTTGTGGCCGTCTGAGGCTCTACATACAAAAGAGGATGTCCTTTCTTCCTGCCAAGACACAACCAACCTTCCCTTTAACTCTGCTCCCCAGCTTTGCTCTCTTGCTGGAATTCTAATGGAGGTCTCAGGTAGGCATGTACCAGGGCTCTGTTGAAGTCACAAGGAAGGATAACTTCACCCAGGCAAGTCCATGGTCCAATTCTTTGGGTTGGACCATAACATCCTTTAATAGGCCAACCTTGCATTAATGACCGAAAGAGCCTTGCATTAATGACCCTTTCTTCTTGAAAGGTGACTCTTTTACATTGACCAGAGAATATGGGCTTCAATGTCAACAGCTTAGACATTCAAGTAGATGACAGGAGTTAAAATATGTCTATACCTAATATAAGCAGTCAGTGAAGTTCAAACCTCTATGCCCTGCTTATAGTCAGCTCCACACTGACCCCCTCCCAGTCCTATTGTTTAAGTCAGCTTTTTTGCTGCTATGACCAAAAGACCTGACAAGAACAATTTCAGAGGAGGAAAAGTTTATTTTGGGACTCACAGTTTCAGAAGTCTTGGCCCATAGATGGCTGACTCTGTTGCTCTGAGCCTGAGGTGAGGGAGAACATCATGGTAAAAAGGTGTGAGAAAAGCAGCTCAGGACATGGCACCAGAAGGCAGAGAGAGACAAAGAGAGCTCCACTCTTCAGGAACAAACCATATACCCCAAAGGTACAACCCCAGGGATCCACCTCCTCCAGCCACAATTTATCTGCCTGCAGCTGCCACCCAGTTAACCCCTATCAGTGGATTAATGCACTGAATAGGTTAAAGCTTTCATAACCCAATCATTTCACCTCTAAGCTGTCTAGCATTGTTTCACGCATGAGCTTTGGGGGGATACCTCATATCTAAACCATAACACCTGCTTAATAAACAGAAGAGATCAGGCTCATTCAGGGTGATACAGCTGTAGACT
This sequence comes from Marmota flaviventris, assembly GCF_047511675.1. Lineage (NCBI taxonomy): Eukaryota > Metazoa > Chordata > Mammalia > Rodentia > Sciuridae > Marmota > Marmota flaviventris. Next base: position 44,238,552 of record NC_092498.1, read on the forward strand.
CCTACTTATAAACAGTAGAGAACATGTGAATGACATCTAGGGAAATAAACTAAGTGAAATTCCTGAAATAAAAGCAGTTCAGATTTTAGCTAACTATATGAAAAGCTCTAAGGAAAAGGGGACTTTCTATTCTGAAATGTGCTTCTCCCAAAAAATCATTACACTGTGTATCTGGAATTTGTACAAAGTTGGATTATGGATAAGGTTTATATTACAGTACTTATTTTAATTTAGTCATGGTCAAGAGGGAAAAGAGCTGCTGTGAGTGAACTGGCAATGATTTTACAAGGTAGTACATTTTTAAAAATTTATCTGCAAGGCTGATTTAAATTATCTATAGATGAGCTAAATCTGTCCTATAGATCAATTACAAGAATCACTATTTTAAATATATCACATCCTTAATTATACTGAATTAAATGTAATTACATATTCACTGCATACATCATAGTGTTAATTAGGGGAAACATTTTGAATCAAATATACTGAGGTATATAGTACTTCAATTTCTTTTTATAATAAAAAAGCTGTATGGGCTGAGTCAGGTAAAAAATATATGGCAACTACTCATGAAATGGTAGAGAAAGACTGTAAAGACTAAATTAATTAATGTATCGAGGCTTACAAATTATAGAGTAATTCCTATAATTATGACATTATGTAAGGCTTTGGGAAAGGAAGCAAGACTGTAATAAATTTTTTAAAAAGTAAAACCATGTTTACCCTTGGCTCTCAGAGTCATGTAATTATTTTAGAAGAGGCTAGGCTTTGAAGAATTTAATTCTTTTTAAAGATCTTCTTATAGAATCCAGAATGTACTTGGATTTGGGGGCAGCCCAAGTTGGTGAGAGGACAGTGATTGTCAGATTTAGTCTGACAGCTGGCTGATGGCAGTTTGGTAACTCTGAAGGGGAAGCTTTGGGAAGCCATCCGTAGAAATTTGAAATCAATTGGCTCAGCCTCTCCCTTTGTGGATAAAAAACATTCAGCTAGGCTGCTGGAGATGTCTGCAGGCCATGTGAACAACTCAATGCCTTGGTTCCCCACTAAGTGTGTTATTATGAGACTGGGTGATTAATATTTGTAAAGTGCTTCGAACAGTGTCTGCCTGTAAATACTAGAAATGAATGTTTATTAAAATCAGTAAAATAAAACCAAGGTGCTGTGGTTTGCCGAAGGCCATGCAGCTCAGCAAAGTATTGCTGGGATAGCTCCAGTCCTATCCATAGAAGTGACCATTCTTCTTTTTTATCAGATCCTTAAGCCATCTGTAGAATGTGATTTTGCCTCAGATATCCTGTAGGAGCTTGTGAATAATAAGTATGACTCAGTGAAAGGAATATAGGACTTGAAATCAACAACTAGAATTCAAGCTCTAATATATACTGGTTCAACGCTCCGAATCTCAGTTTCTTTATCTGTAGAATTATGATGATCCTAACAAACCCAAATCATACATGTGCTGACAGGATCAAATGAGATCAGGTACTTTGAAAACCATAATCCAGTGTACTAATGTTATTTAATATTATTATTGGGAGCTTAGCCAGGACAATGTTTCAAAACTGCTTAGGACATCAAGAAGTTGGGAAGGAGAAAGTTCTTGGTAGGCTTGCTCCACTTCCTCATTTCCTATTCATTGTTTTCTTTTAAATTTTATCTTATTATTACATGCTTTATATATATAAAAGAATTATGGACTATATTTGCATACATATATGTATGTGTGTGTTGTGTGAAAAATAAAACCAGTACTCATGTATTTACCACCAGACTTAAGAAAGAAAACATTACCAATGCCTTTGAAGCTCCCTCTGTGTCCCAGTAATATCCCTCTCCCTCCCAGAAGAGTGGGTAAATGATTGTGAATTGTGTGTTCATCTTTCCTTGCCTGTTGTTACATTACACATGTATGTGTGTGCCTAAAAATCGTATTGATTTAATGTAGGTTTTTCCGTATATTTTTTTCCCCTCTTGACTTAAGTAGTACTTAGTATCTTCCTGTACTCTTACATAATTACTCTTAGTATCTTCCTGTACTCTTACATAATTACACCTTATTCTTTGTTACTATATCCTTTCCCTGTGCAATAAAATACATCACCTCTGTCATTCAAAAGACTCCATCAAGAGAGATTTTAGGAGAGCACAGACTTCATTTTTACAAGAGTAAGGAATGGGTGCCAGTGCTAGTGGAAAGTATGCAGGAATCCAGGACTCTGAGGTTCTTGGTCAGGATAACCACTCTGAGATTCATCTGGGTCCCAGGTGGCACCTTGACCTTGAGCCTCAAAATAACAAAAGGAGATAAGTTGAATGCTATTCTAAGAAGTTTGGATTTCTCTACAGGCCTCTGGGAAGCAATTAAGATTTTGAAAAAGGGAGTGATAGTTCAGGACAGCTGCAAGGCAGAAAAGATAAGAGACAAAAGGGCCAGTGAGGAAACACCTATTCTGGGCAGGGGCATTGGCATGGCTAGGACCTGCCCAGGAGCAACACTGGACAGAGTTCAGCAGGACTTCACAAGTGGTTGGAGTAGGAAATACTAGAGGAAAAAAAAAAAGGTGTTGAATGAAATTCCAAAGTTATCTGAATGCACACATGGTCATGTTCATTAATCAGAATAAATAACAAAGAGAGCTAGAATTGAAAGCCACAGTGATTGATACATCCCAAAAGGTAAGTGATTGTCTCTCTGATATTATACAGAAAATAATGATTAATTTCATTCTTAAGTTAAAGGACTGCTATAAAATGATATTTTCATGTTTTGGAGGGGATTTTTATTTTATTATCCAGGTCCTCGCACATGCTAGGCCAGCCACTCTAGTACTGAGCTATAGCCCAAGTATAAGATGATCTTGAGGGTCTTTTCCATTTTCAAGTTATGTAAATCTCAGAACATTGCCCAGAAAACAATAATAACAAAAGAAGTTCATGAACTTGAGAATCAGAGAGAACTGTATTCAGGCACCTGTTCCAATGTGAACTGTGCATTGTGGCAGAACCCTCAGCTACCCTGAGTGTGTAAAACCTCACAGGGCTGCTGTGAGGTATGAAAATGCCCAGTTCAGTGCCTGGCACATTGTGTGTGCAAGGTAAAGACTGATTTTCTCCCTCCCTTCCTTTCTTCCTTCCTTCCTTCAGTCTTCCTCCCTTTGTTAGTATGGGGAGAGTCATTCTGGCTCCCTCCTGCAGCTGGTGTGAAACCTTCTCTGTAGACTGCTGCAGTTCCCAAAGTAGCTACTATCTCAGAGAGCTGCTTCCTGCCAGCTATGCTCACTCATATCCCAAAGTACAACACAAACTGGCTTTCAAGAAAGTACACATAGGTAGGAGATCCCTGACAGCAGGTGAGTAGTTCCTCTTTCAACTGGGCCCCAGGAACTGTGTTTAAAGTGCTGACATTAAACAATTGCATCCTCCTTGCACAAGTAAGCAGCCATCGCATCTTCTTGTTGTCTTTAAGGGACAGTGAGTGAGGTTGAGAATCACAATTGCACACTGCTATATGTTTACAATGTGAGAACTTCAACCAAGGCTCCCTGTTAAAGTGCAAGGACAGCATGCAACTCTCTAAGTCAGTTCCTGCCACCATGACCCCAGTCATTGAGTTGATTGGGATTCTCAGCAGGAAGAGACAAGGACAGCCCCCTCTTCTATAGCTAATGCTAGAATGTTACTTTTTTCCTAGATACCAGTGTTCCCACAGGTCCCCTGTAGATCTCTGTTATGAGGAAATGAAAAAGAAAAAGGTCAGGATCCTCTGGCTTATGAAATTTGAATGCCATTTGTACTTGACATCATGTTTGTTTTTTAGCTTCAGTTGCACAATTTTTCAAGATTAATAAGTTCTGTAGATGCTATTCCAACATTGTGCAATGTCTCCATACTAAGGAATTTTGTTAGTGGGCAATAGAGCACAACTCAATTCTATCAGTTCTTGAAGTGGTACTATTTAGGGACCTCTCTATTTCCTGAAGGAAAACCTTGAAGTGCGCAATATAAATATTGCATTAACTCTAATGCAGAGTTCTACATTTATGCCTTTCATGTGTGGAAACAGGTGTGTAGAGGCCAAAGCCCTGGTTATATTGCTCTCTCTTCATCTAAAAATGGTCAGCAAGTTCCTGCGGGTTTGCAGACACTGAGGGGTTCTTAGAGGTCTTCTCACCTCCATTCCCCTGCTACCCATCAGCAAGGCAACTGCAAAGTAAACTGGGTAGGAGGAGGATCTCTGCTGGCTTTGTAGATGCATTTATTTCTTAGCAAGTGTCATTGAAAACTTACTTATATTAGGCATGGTACAGGGTACAGGGATACAGAGGATAAGACAGTTCCTGTCCTCCCATTGATAGAAAGGAGGACAGGAATCATTTATGATCAAAGAAGAGTCCATCCACAGCAAATTGTTTTTATATCCCAGTGAATTCAACAGCTCAAATAGCACCTTACCTCCGGTCAAGTTTGAGACTTTAAAGTTCCCAGGATGCCACATAAGAATAAAGAAAGACAATGATCATTAACAAAAGAAGGAACGAAAGAGCCACAGAAGCTGACTGTGAAGAGCAGTGGCCTCTGCAGTGGAGCACTTCCAATGACCTTATCTTTGAAATTGGTCTCTGTTTCTTTAAGCATCTTCCCTTGGCTCTTTCAACATGGACAATTGGTCACCAATAGAAACTTAATTATCAATTAATCGATTGCTATTGAGTTGCCAGGATTTCATCCCAGTTATCTGCTACTCCTCAGAGTAATCTATAGTATTCTAGTGAAGAAAAGCTTCTAATTAAATAGTGAAATAGCACTCATTAATAGAGCAAAATAAATATCTAAAACTAAAACATTGTACTATTTCCGAGAGACAGTAGGTTTAACATCTCTAAGACTCTATTTGATAATTTATTACCATTTAAAATGAAGAAATAATTGTTGGTACATGAAATAGAGCTTTTTAGGTAGCTTTTAACCATAAAAATCAATAGATGTAGGAACTTTCCATTTCATGTGACAGATGGTTGACCTTAAGGAGTAAGGTCATCATATAGAAGAATAAATTTTTTTTTGTTCTTAAACTCTTTGATTGAAATATGCTATGATATTTTCTGGTTGTTATCAAACAACATTCATTTTCCTGGATTGGTAGCTACATACAGTGATGTGTAAAAATGGACTTTCTATTTGTTCTAAGGTCCTCCTTTTCCTTAATACATATTCCTCTCATCATCATCTGCCCCAGGTTTACTAATTCCTAGCCATCTCATCAAGATAGTCAGGAGCCTTGTACTCTTTATTTGTCCTTCATAAACTTTTAACTACCCCTATCCCAGAAAAAAAAATGACTTAAATAATACTGGTTCATGTCTTCACACCCATCCCTGTCTACCTATAATTGATTCACTTATTTGTTGATTCATTCAATTGATATTTACTAGCTGCCTATTATATGTGGTGTTTAGTTACTGCCAACAGTACAGTGGTGAAAATACAGTCTCTAACTGCAGAGAACTATCACAGGAGAAGGCTCACATTATCTTACAATTGCATAAGCAAATTGAAATTGCAGCTATAGCTATCTTACAGCTATGCTGTGCTGTCTATGATGCTTAGGCAAAAGGTATTGTGAAAGTCTAATAATAGGAACATTGGACCTTGATATTGGCATCAGGGCAGGCATCCTGAGGGAATGGTGATAAGCTAAGGTCTGAAGGAGGTATAGGAGTTCACAAGGTGAATGGAGGTGGAGGCAGAAATCCAGGCAGAGGAAACAGCCTAAGCGTTTAATGGGAGGACACCTGGAGAAAGGAAGGAAGGACCCCTCCCTGGTGCACAGAGAACACAGACCTAGAGAAGCTGGGTAGTGGCCAGATGATGACACCCACATCCAACATGTCAAAAATGTTTTCTTCTATTCTAAAAGCAATGGGTAAGCATTAAGTGTTTTAGATAAAGAGGCACATGGTTAGATTCACATTCTTATAAGAGTCCTGTTAGAGTGTTGAAAAGAGATCACCTGATGAGAGTGATGGTGGATTTGGTGGGTCTAGTTAGCAACCCACTAGTTGTGGTCCCAGAAAAGGGTGAGTGACCAGGATGAAGATGGTGGTTATGGAGAGAGAAAAACCCAGGGAGGTCCAGGAGATATTTAGAAGTGATGGAAATTGAAGATGGAATGTATATGGGGGGCTAAAAAAAAAAAAAAAAAGCAGTAGGAATCAGGGATGGCACTTGGGTTTCCAACTTGTGTGCCTTGAAGGATATATGTAATATATCACTGGGGTGTGTAATATATAATCAGGAGTGGAGTATTAGTTATTTTGAGACTGAAATCTCTTGAGACTTGAGAGTGGAGACACAAAAGCATGTGTCCATGAATAATAGACATGTGTCTGCATAATAGATATCACAGAAATTGCCAGGACTTACTATGAAAAGTGGAGAAATAGCCCTTTGGAGCCTTGAGAAACGCTGACATTGATAGCCAGGTGCAGATGGTCCAACAAAGGAGAATTACTACAATCTGAGTGCCTGGGGCTGGGACTTGGTGGTGATTCAGTGGTAACTCACGTGCTTAGTATGCACAAGGCCCTGGGTTCAATCTCCAGCACCATTAAATTAAAAAAAAAAAAAAACAGACTGAAGCAGAAGGAAGGATCTTCTCAGTATATAATTGTCACATACTACTAAACAACATTTTTAAAAAATCCTTCCCCTTGAGGTTGAACCTAAAAGATAGTTACCAGACCGTAGTTTTCTTGGTAAGCTAGTTACTGATACATTTAATGCACAGCTCTTTTGTTTTTTCAACTTTTGCCCAGTGATGACTCACCCAAGATCCTATATGCTGAGTTCTGTTGTAAGAGATTTATATAAATTAGTTCACTTAGTCTTTGCAACAGTTCTGTAAGCTAGGTACTATTTCTGTAATACTGTATGTTTTACACGTGGGGAAAGAAACAGATGATGTGAATTTCTGAACACAGAGAGATTGTAGGTATTACATAAAGCATATAAGCATTTGAGATCAGAATTTGTTGCAAGCACTTGGGTCTGTGTACTGCTACCTACCCATGAATTATCTACTAACCGCCACTGCCCACCACCTCTGCACAAAATGCATAGAGGCACACATTTTAAAATGTAATATCACAGTATGATTCTACGATCAATTGTTATTCCATTTGCAGTTCATCTCATAGGACTTGCCTGCTAGAAGCATTACCTTTATGGCAAGGGCTGAGACATTTAAAGTTTTGTTTTTCTTTTAATAGCGTCTGCTAAGTTCCTTCTTTACATATGCACATATCCAACCACTGTGCAAACTGTGAAGGTAAGGTTTGCCTCCAGTTTTCAAGTCTGTATATACACAAACCAAGCCTAGTAAAATTGGAGCTATATTGGTCAGTAGAAATATTTATGCCAGTGTGGGGCCATTTTTCTACTTGAACTGTTATCTTTGCCATTCCGTTCCAAGCTATGAAAAGACACACAGAAGTTTCTTACCAGCTTGTTCTCATCTGCACTGTCATTAATTCAATAACCATATTTTATTCCAGATGCTTCTGAGAAATTCATCGGGCTGTGAAGTGCGCAGTGATGAATATCGAACTGAGTTTACCACACCTTTGCCGCGCATTGACTTATTCATGGGCCAATTCAACCAAGTGCTCTTAACATCTATATCTACCTTCATTAAAGGAAACCTCACCATTGCTAATCTTGGGACGTCAGAGGGTCGCTTCATGCAGGTAAGGGCTTTCAGAGGGTCTCTTTTATTTGATACTATGCAATTAGTTTGTTTTGGTTTTTTCAGTAAGGTATTTGCAAATACTGTGAAATGCAATTCACAGCAGAAGCTCAGGACACAGGCTAAAAGCCAAACAAAGAAGTCTGGTCCACTTTTTATGAAGTGTATGGCCTAGTTTTGTTAAGTTTTTGAAGCTTTCACTTTGAACGTGGTTGCTTTAATTTTCATGTCTGGAATGGTTTGGTGGGTTTTTTTTTTCCATTCATAACTTCTATCACATGATTGGAAAGTAAAAATGAAACAATTAAAGCACTTCCAGGAGATGTTTTCCTATTCCAAGGGAAGCAGCGGATCAAAGGAGAGCTATTGTGTGAACCGTGTGTCTCCATGAGAAGAAACATTCACATCATTGAGAAGTGTTGGCAGGAGTTGGGAAGACACACTATCATCAAAATCCCATTGTAATTGAGGCTCTCCTGATTCTGAAAAATGATGGGATCAGACACAAAGAAGTTAAAATACTTTTTTTAAAAAATGCATTTTATTAAATGCTTTTAATGATGAGCAACAGTATTTCCATACAATAAAAGTCTACATTTCAGGCTTGATTGAAGTCACTGTGTTTCCTAGCTACAAGAATCACAGCACTCTCCAGACATTAAAATGCTCTAGTGTTGGATTTATTTTACCACTTTAATAATTATGGCACTTTCAATATGAATTCATGAATGCAGAATGACAATGACATCTATGGAAATGTTGAAGCTCTACAAACACTACAAATTTCTTGTGACGGAAGATGCTCACTTCACAATTGTCTGATATAGTTAACATTCAGATCAACCAAATGACTTCTAGTAAGTCAATTGAGGACAATGAGTTCTTCCTAAGACTTGATTATCTGTACATCCAGTGTCTGTGCTCCTTTGTAAAATTTACTTTTAAAAATTACTACAGTCTTTATAACAATCTAGATATTGGTCATTGCCACATTTTAAGGACTATAAATCATGTTTTTCTAGTACTAATGGCATAATGGAATGTTTTCAAAGTCATACAGCATGTAAATAAAACTTTCCTAGCTCAAAACTAACTATATAGAACCTGTGCTCTAAATGTTTCCACACCATCTCCCCTCCTGAGCTTCACATTCCTCCCTCTCCTCCCTCTATCCCATTCCATTGTGTTTATTTAACCACCTCACCCATCTTGGCCATTTAATTCTATCCTTAACTTCTCAAAATCTGAAGGAGGGAAGCCCAGGCCTTCCACATGGACAGACATGGCCTCTAACACATTTAAATATGGTTGTATCTATTATCCTTGTAACATGGGTATTATTATTTTGTATTTATATGTGTTTTTAGTTTATATTGATGGTAGTTTTAAAAATTCCAAAGAATTTGAAGATGCAGGATAAAACCTAGCATCTGTTGAATTCCTTATGTGTTCATAATTTTCCTTTGTCTCCCTTTATCTTAATTTCTGTTTTTCTTTTCTTTTTTCTAAATTGTTCATTATCTCACCAATCCAGGTTCATATTAATAAGTTTTCTGTAACCATTTTAGGTCTTTTTTTAACATCAAAAGCATCATGATCTGTTTCCAGATGCTAAACTTCTAATAAAATCCCATTTTAAATAGGTTGCTTTAATGACAGGGTCCACACAATCCAAGGAATGTGTCTTGTGTCCATCTCATTATAACAGAAATGCTATGACAAATGATTTCTTCTTATATAAAAGAAACTTCTTATGCCATTAACTGCATCCCATACAGAAGGTGGAAATAATAGATTTTTATTTTATGAAAAGTACTGAAGTCACTGATTTTTTTGTAAACAGGTGACTTTTAATCATCAACTGTGTGTGGAGACCTCACCTACTTTTCTTTACTAGGCAAATGAGGGATGAAAAGGAAACAGTGACACAGAACCTGCCCTTAAAAAACTCAAGTTTTAGTAAAAGAGATAAAAACATTTTCTGGTAACAATAGTATTCACAGACAAAGGGCTGTTGGTACCCACAGAAGATTTATTTTTCTGACACTTGAAATTTTATATAAATAAACTGAAAGCACTTGAATAATCATTCAACATTACTGAAATGCAGTTTGTTTACAGCAAATAATAGTGGGGGGATGGGTTAAGGGTGGGAGTTGGGTTAAGGAGGAAGATCAGTGACCTTCCTTCCAGCCTGATCTTTCAGAGCAGTGACTGCCCACCAAGTTCTGTAAATGTTTTGACTGGGCTAAGGGCTAAACCTGTGGCCCGCCTAAGTTCTACAAGTCAACTTTTAATAAATACTATGGAGTTTCTGTTACAAAATAGAATGAACATTTTCTCTCCCTCTCTGAAGACAGCTGCCACACATGAAAAGGAACAGAAAAATGATTTTACTTCCTTCCTACCCTGAAACCTAATGGCAAAGTTGCTTTGCAATTTTTTTTTTCTCCCAAGAGTTTGCAGCTGTTTCTGCCCTTCCTATTGTGCTTGTGTTCAGCTCAGGCTGGGAACACAAGCTACAGCCCCAGCTGTTGGGTGCAAAGTGAATCAGGTATTTCACAGTGGTTATTTGATTAGAAAGAATTATATTGTTTAGCTAACAATAGTATATGCATGGCAGAGAAGATGTTTCTGACATGTTCCTGACATTTCATCATGTGTAACTTAAATAGGTACAGTTACGTCTAAATATACTGTTGTCTACATGTGGAGTCTCTATATCTGTTGAGCCATGTCAGTATAAATTTCAAAAACAGTTTTTATTTATATGATCACTCTCTTGGGATGCCTTGACGTAAAATAATATGATAAGCAATGTTTGATATGGTCTAAGTAAACAGTGAGAATAGGCCTTACAAATTGGGAGGAGGGAGTACAGAAAAGAATAAGACTGAGCAACCTTACCAAATATACATGGCTACGTGGGAGAGGGAAGCAGGATTCTCATGAAGATCACAGGACTAATCATAGGGATTGCCCACGTCTCCCCTTCTGAGCTCCTCGTCTAATCTACATCCAAAACAATGCTTGCTTGATTTTTTTTTTAACAGCACTTGTATAAGGCCTTTAATCTCTAAATGCAAAGCATTGCTATTAAAATATTTGTGTGTGACTGTCAGACCAGGGAGAGTGAGTGGATCAGAGGGAATGGGAGTAGAAAGGCCCTTCCAAGGCTTGTTTCAAATTCAGCTCTACAAACATTCATGGGGCACTGCAGGCTGCTAACTGTGCCCGCTGCCTGGCACCGTTACGTCTGCCATTAGGCTCTTTGGTACCATCCTCCTTTTCCCCTCTCCCGAATTCTGTTACTGTTATTGCTGTTACTACTCATCATCCTCTTTTTCTTCTGCTCTTAACTGGGCTAGTTGGGTTTCAAGCAAGAAACTTCAAGAGGTAAGGATGGCTCAAAAAGACACCCTTTGGTCCTGATCATCTATTATTCCATTACTTAAATAATTATGCTAGTAATCAGTGAACTTGCAAATAATTACTCACTTCCAGGAAGCAGAATCAATTAATCTATTGGCCTCTTTACATTCCTTTAGTTTCTGGGCCACCATCATACTGTTTCAGTTCTTTGCATTGGAAGCCTGTGCCAGTTATTACATTTGAAATGACTGCTATTTCAGAATTTGTAGACACAGATCATCAATTCAGCAATGTTATGAACATCAGGCAGAGACACAGCTGAATGAAGCTTACACTCAAACACCATTTCTCTATAAGGATTGTTAATTTACCCATCTCTTTTACAAAATGCTCAGATAAAAATATCATCTGCCTTTTTTTAAATTTGTACATCATTGACTTAATTATATCCCTAAGGAACATTATTAGTATTGGGCTATTTCTCATTATGCTCATGAATTCTAAAATTTCTTTTGTGCAAAAAAAGAGCTCATACATAATAATTTCAGGATTATGTCCATAAATAAAAATTAAGTCCAGTTCATGTATAGTCTCCTCAAATGAATTAATGTATGCTCTTGAAGGACATGTATGTTATACTCTATCACACACATAGAAGTTTAAAACATCACAAATATTTGCAACCTTAGTAAAATGCAAGGCTTTTGTTTGTTTTGGTTTGAGGTGGCAAGGAGTAACTGGAATTTCTTGCATAGTTACCTTTCAGATAGAACAGAGACATTGTAAGACATGAAATATGTTTATCAGTTGTTTTTGAACTTTAGTCAGTTCAAAATTCAGAGGTAGATATACTCTGGATAATAGCTAATCCTACAATCAACACATATGGGAGGTTGACTTGAAATTATTCATTATTTTTGAATTTTTACAAACTCCCTAACTTATTTGGTTTTTTAACAAAGTCAATCCAATACTGACTTTGAGTCAATCATTTTGACTCATTTCAAAAAATTGAAGCAGATACACATCAGTATTGTAATAGTGAGGAAAATTGCTTTGCCCATTGGATATGCTAGTCTATTTACCAAAAGGAGCAAAGAATGGGGTAAAAGTTCATTTAATTCAATTTTTACCACCTGGTGGTACTTTCTCTTACCATTTTTAGTTCTCTATTTTCAATACCAGTTTGCAATTTCTACTTCTTATTTTTCATTATTTTTCCTGTTTCACAAAACTAGATACGAGCCTTGATTGAAACAAATTGCTCTAAGCCTCATGTTCTGATTTCTTTCTAAATAAAAACCAATCCTTATCATATACCAAAGAAAATAGTAAACTTTAAACAGACAAGAAGCATGAGGCATTGCAAGCCATACCTAGAAAAAAACCTTCAACTCCTGAAGGTTTTCTAAACTCTGAAACATTTCTAAACCCATGCCTTCATTAAGGCCTCTATGGGCTTCTGATTTCAATCTGTTGTGTCTGAAGGCAATAGATACACCTTAAGGACCTACTCTGTGCCAGACGCTTGTCTATACTGGCAGCTAGAGGGAAGCAGACACTTCCTGAATCTACTGGGTCATGTGACCCCATGGTGTCTGCATCTTCACTCACATTTTATTCTCTTTGAAACTCAAATTCTGATCATTTGCATCACCTTTCATGAAGAATGAAGTTTTGCTTATTCCTTAACACATATCCTCTCTTCTTTTTAACTTTTCATTCAGAAATCAATCTAGATGGTATAAAAGCTCCTTTTCAGTTTTATTTACCTTGAAATGGAACTGTCTGTTTTTATTTCTTATATAAGAAAGATTTACTTAATTCATCAGAAGATTTCTTGAAGTTTCTTGGTCACATTTTAAATCTACATTTCCATATGACTGAACCACGTACCATGAGGTCTACCATGTTTTCTTGATCCCACGATGACTATGTGAAGAAGAACTGCATTATGTTTTTTCTAAAAGTCTGCCATCCAGTTCAGATGTATCAAGGACCACTGAGTATGTCAGACCAACATAACTATAAAGTTATAACATAACTATAAAGTTAAAACATAACTATAAAGTTATATTATCCCAGACCCGTGTCTCCTTCAAGAAGTATGATGCAGATGAAAATTCCAATAGTTACTTAAGTCTCTCCAAGAATACTAAAAGATACAAAACATGCTTAGTCCACAGCAACTCTATAAACCCTCTGTCTGATTGTTCTCTGAAAGTTTTCAGGGGCTCCTCCCTCTCCTTCAGGAGGTCCACCCTCATCCACTCTGTCCCATCCCATCTACCTTGCCACCTGTCCTCCCTCTGCTCTCCATAACAGGGAAAGCCAAAGTACTCGTTCTAGAAAGGAGATTGTGAACCTCCAGAGGTAAACCTTTCTCTTGCTTAACTTAAGGAAACACTTGGCAGAGGTACACAAACCAAAACCACAATAAAGTACCACTTCACACTCTCTAGGACAGCTCTAATCAAGAAAATGGAAAATAACAAGTGTTGTTGAGGGTGTGAAGAAATGAGAAATTGCTTGTGGGGATGTAGTCGGTGCAGCCACTATGGGAAATAGTTTGCAGTACCTTAAAGGGTCAAGCAAAGCCTTTACCTTAAGGCTCAATAACTCTACTCCTAGATGCATATACCCAAGAGAGATGAAAATACATGTTCACACAAAAAGTTATACATGAATGTTCATAGCAGCACTAGTCACAACAGCCAGAAAGTGGAAACAACCCAAATGTCTATTACATAATGAATAAATTAATATAATGTGGTCCATCCATAGGATGAAATGTTATTTGACAATAAAAAGCAGAATGAATGAACCTTGAAAACATTATTCTAAGTGGAAGATAACAAACAAAAAGGACCACATATTGTAGGATTTCACTTATGTGAAATATCTAGAATAAAAAAATTACATATGATAATAGAAAGTAGATAAGTGATGTCAGGGTCCAGAGGGTCTGGGGATTGGGAAATGATAGCTAAGGGGTCTAGGATTTCTTTTGGGGGTACTAAAAGTGATCTAGAGTTGGTTGAAGTGATGTTTTGAACAAATCTGTGAATACACTAAAAACCATTGAACTGTCTAAAAGAAAGAAAGACAGACTTTTGAGGGAGTAGACAACCACATACAAATATGGTAAATTGTGTTCTTCATTCTTAAAGAAAATTAAACAGAATTTAAGCTGTTTAATTAAAAATAGAACTCTCTGTATATGGTAAGAAGATCTGTCTGGACTTCATGTATTTGTAGAATATCACACAAAATCATTTGGTACAGGTTTACAAAGGTGGAGGCCTAGGCCCAGCAGTTTCATTTATCTGTATTTTTATTTCTTCCCCATATCCTCTCACAAATAACTTATTGGGAGAGGTTATGTGGGATCAAAACCACAACAATGGAGTAAATTCAGATTCTTTCCTCGCCCTGCCCTCCCCCCAAATATATTAGTCCTGTATGTTCAAGAACATTAAGGAAAAAGGTTTTGTTATCTAAATACTAAAGATTAGTCATGGACACAGTAGAATAATTGCCAGTCTTCTATTTCATAGTAATTGTTCTGAGATTGCCAAGTGATTTATCATAAGAATTAAATTGATATGCCAAATTCTGTTCTGTCCCTAGAAATATCTCCATGACAACAAAAAGTAACTCCTGAATCTTGCAAGCATTGCTTCAGGGATCTTTTGAGAGTTGAAGTGGTTACTCAATTATTTAGAATTCTGGCAATAACAGAAAGTGGGGAATTAATGATAGAAAAAGCATTCTTGGCATATCATGGCAGTAGATGTGCCCATGGAGAGAGAGCTAATGATCAACTAGAAGCTATTCGCATATGTGGAACTACCTCTGTGCTACATTCCAGAGGGTCATCCCACTTTTCCACGTGACTTCCTGCCTTCTCTTGTTTGTCCCATTTGTCTATACCAAGTCATGATTAAAAGCAGAGCTTTGATAGCTGAGCTAGTAATATTTCCTCTGTACTATCAAAAACTATGCAGATGCAGAGGCTTTATCTTTCAGCGCATGAAACTTCTGCAGCCTAGATTACTAAAACAAGGAATAACTGGCAAGGCAAATATATTGTGAAAGCTGTTTTAGTGCTTCAACTCACCAGGGCTCTTGGGAGCTCAGAGTTGAAGCTTTTTATTGGTATTTACTCTGGTGCGCCAAGAGCCTCGCAGTTTAGTTAAGAACAGGTCAAGCACACAGATTCAGGCATTAGATAAAGCTCCTTGGAAATTTGATTCTTGTCCTTTCTAGCTGAAATTCTTTTGTATTTTCCATAAGGCAAATAATAATACCTACTTTGCAGAATAATTGTGAGGAGCCACTGAGATCTCTATTTAAAGCACTTAGCATAGGGCCTGGCTGGATTACCTGTTATGACAGTGACATATATATGGTGCTCTCCAGACAAAAATTCTTGACAGGAGGAAAACAAATCAATCAAAGTCCAGAGGTGCAAAGAGCTTTTTTATGAACAGAAAGAGAGAAGGTTAATTCTTTCTGGGAAATGAATATATGGATGGCCTTCAGATTTGATAAAATCAAAGATGATGACCTAGTCATTAAGAAGGGATTTCTTAATATAGATACAGAAAATGATTTTAAAGAGAATAAGAAGGTTAAATATGGAGTTAACACAAGGCCTTACAATCCCACTCCTAACACATCATGGGACTGTGACAACACATCATTTCCAAGGGCTCTGGTAGGGGATGGGTATGTAGCAGGTCTGAATAGCATGGAAGGAACCAGGAGCAGACACAGAATGCAGATCTCCATGGTAAGTTTTCGGCTTATGAACACTCTTTAGTGTAGTGGAAAGCACGGAATAACAATGGGGAATAGAGTCTGAGAATTAAGACAGATTGATGTTTTGTGTTGCTTTTCTCTTATGCATGAGAAAGGAGATATTTTTCCCCCTTTATGGTTTGAAGTGATTGGCAACAACCAAGGAAATATGGGGCAGGAGATGAAAGAGAGTAGGAAAAAAAAAATGAGAAATGGTGAGCACCAAAAGGGAGTTGAGATTGCAAAATGGATAACTGAAATCTAGATAGTTGAGGATAGAGGCCTGGGGAGTCTGCTTGTAGCCATCCCTGGAGGGAGGGAAAACTGGTAATTGAACTTTGTTTCACTCTGCCTGAAAAGGTCACAAATACCTATTGGGCCCTAACAGTAGGAAATAACAGTAGTTTCCATCCTTTTCCAACCTGACCAAGTGACCTTTGAGCCATCATTTAACTTCTGTGCAAACATAGCCACCCTGCTTTAATGGAGATGTTTTGAAAGTGTTGAGTGTTTGAGGTAAAACAATGTTAGAGCAAAAATGTCACGTTCAACTCTGGAGCTCTGTGTGAGCTTGGGGAGTTTCTCTCAACAGTCCACTCTGTGGGAACAAAATTAGGTACTTAGTAAATCTTCCTAATTGTTTCAGGCTACTTGGCTCCTTTATTGTGCTAAATTAAAAAAAAAAAAAATTTACTACTGTTCCCCAGAACATTTATGTGTCGCACGTGTTTGTTAGAATACAAAACAATTAATTACTCCTCTAATTTTCATTCCTATTTTCTGAATGAGAAAGCTGTGGTAGAAAGAGAGTTTCTTTAATCTAATCTCACAGATGCCCATGTTTGTCCTATGATTTCATACACATGGCAAGCAAATGCACTTTTGATGCAATGTAAAAGATTATTAGAGATGTCAGGCAATTTCACAGAGCAGATTTTAAGCCCAAAGCTGTGCTCGGCCTCCTACACTCTCATGTATATGCAAACGGATGGCCTACTTAAGAGTGACGGTCTCTCTCAGAACTCCTAAGCCCTCCTAAAAATCTCTGTTCATTCAAGATGATCATTCTGATGTTATTGTAGTTGTTGATCACAGTCTGGACTTCATTATTGCTGGGTCTTAGCTTCAGAGCAGGTGGAAATTATGTAGCTGAAAGACATGAATACCTGAAAGCAAGAATGACACCAATCAACAAACCTCATCTCCCAGGCATTGTTAAAGCAATCAGGCCTTATTATAAAGCTGGGACAAGAAGTAAGAACTTTATTTATAATGCACGTAATAACATATCGGGACTATGGTATATAAAAAATACATTCAAAGTAGCATGGGGACCTATTTTAACCTCAAAAGATCTATAAATATGACTTAAAAGTAGCAAAGCTGGAACTAGCTCCAGGTTTCCAGACTCCTGTCCACTACTCTTACCATTACGTCAAGGGAAACTGCCCCATGGGAAGGATCAAGAGTATAGATTAAAAAATATCCAGGATCCTTATAGTATGTGTGGTGTCTTCTTTCTGGGAAGAGTTTTGGCTTCTCCAGTTCCCAGTACAATTGTAAGGACTTGCCTGCAGGTGCTGGCTGATTGATTGGAAGATCTTCTTCCCTGGAAACCATTAAAAGATCATAGGCAGACGTCTGTCCTGGGGGTTCAGATAAATTGGCATCAAGGCAGGAGATTAGAACATGTCATATTGATTTACAGCAAGATGAACTGTTGGGTCTTTAGTTCAGATACCCTTGTGCTCTCCTAATCTGTTATTACAATCATCATCTACGTTTTCCACTTACATTTTAAATAGCTTGCTGGAATAGGGTGTTTCCTTTTTCATTCCTCAGGTTGTTGTTTCTCGAACAGTATCATCCACCCCTCATGTGAATTTTCGCCTGGATTCCCACCCTGTGTCCCCAGAAGTGATTGTGGAGCACCCATTAAACCAAAATGGCTACACCCTGGTTATCACTGGGAAAAAGGTAAGCCCTATTCCCACGGGGAGTTTCCATGGATATGGTTCTTCCTGAATGGATACTTCTAGCCAACAGCATTCAATTTTTATAATATCTCTCTTCATCTCAGATTCTTATCTCCTCCATTAAGTTATATTTTTGGGGGTATTCCAGAGAACTTCTGAAATAAAGTTAATTTCTTATCCAAAGAAGATTAGGCCTAAGGGAGGTCTTCTTCATAATAAGTACTTCTCCTTTAGTTTCTCAATGAGAAAAATGAATACAGAATAAGAAATACAGTCCTAAAGGTAGAGCTCCAGTGCAGGCAGATAAATCCTGGAAATGTACATTGGAATCTGACTCCAGCCAGTAATCTCTGTTCTCTGAGAGAAGGATGTGCATCCTGATACCAGAATGATATGTAACCTTACTTAGAAGTTCCAAGGGTTCAAGTGTGTCTTCCTGAAGCTTAAATTATAATACTCCCTTGTATATTTTAAAATCATCTCAGACAGGGCCAAATGTCCTTACTATATCAAACCTCTAACATTGCGTCACAATGCTTGTGTTCCTCAATATTACATTTTATTACAGAGATGCCAACAGTAGAGGGAAGGAATTTGATTTTTAAAAAATTCTAATCACTTAACCATTATTAGTTGATTTGCACATCAGTGCTTGCTTATTCTAGCAGACTCCATAAAATAATGTTCATATGTAGCTTCTGTGTATTCTAATTGTTCTTAAACAACAAAAACACCTCTGGAAGCCCTTTTTATTTCTTTTCTTTACAGATCACCAAGATCCCGTTGAATGGCTTGGGCTGTGGACACTTCCAGTCCTGCAGTCAGTGTCTCTCTGCCCCTCCTTTTGTGCAGTGTGGTTGGTGCCATGATCAATGTGTGCGATCAGACGAATGTCCCAGTGGGACTCAGGAGATCTGTCTGCCTACAGTCTATAAGGTAGGAATATCTATCAGCTGTCATGCAGGGGTTTTTTTGTTTGTTTGTTTTTGTTTTTTGTTTTGGTAATTCCAAATCCCACTAATGAAAAAAATTCCAAAACTTAATTTCCTAATTTAGCTGTGACACATCAGCCAAAGCACCATCTCCCTCCTGGCTTTGTCCCCATAGGCAGCATTGGAGCACCCCCTGTGTCCTGCAGTTGAAGTGCTTGCTTGCCATGCACTAGGTTTTCTCTTTGGACAGCTGCTGTCCCTTATGCTATGTGCACAGCAGAGCAGTGGCTAATGAGCAACGTTGTTCCCCATTTCTTCATGCTGGGACCTGTTTCCTCCTGAGTGGCCCATTCTGATTCCTCATTACCTACTTTATGCCAGGTGCCCAGACATGACCCTCCACCAAAAAGACAGATCTGTTCATACCCCAGAACTCCAAGCTGAAGGAACCATACAACCTGACAATCCCAGACATATTGGGGCAGACAGAACACACTTCTTCCTGTCCGAGGCATAAATGATAGAGGGTGGCCTTGTGTCAATCACAGATGAGGCTAGAGGTGGTTTCTTACGTTGATATGGGAAGAAAGGAGGGGGTCAACACTCATGGTGACTGGGTGTCTTGTCTCAATATGCCTGAATGAGAAGTAAAGTTTCCACTGATGACTATATTGTTATCTATACTTCTATAAGCCACTTCATCTTTAATCACTCCAGAAACTTGTACTGAATACACACTACATGGACAGCTCTCTTCTAGACTCTGGGGACATACAGTCCAAAATAAATACAAAGGATACTCCTGCTGCTAGAGAACTTAGCTTCTGGAAGTGGACGTCAGTCATGACATGGCAGACACACTCTCTGGTTACCTTATTTGCTTAAGCATATATTTGGCACTATGAAAATTTCTAAAAGTTTCTTCGTCCAAATACATTTTGCTTGGAAATACTTAACCAGTGAGGACTCAGTATGTGTTTTCTCTGCCTGCATGTTGAACAGTTGGACTTTAGTAAATGGTTCTTGTGAAATATTCAAGTTAAAGGTCTCCGGTCACCTGGTTCAGGCTCAAGTAAACAAAGTGTGCGAGTCAGAACAAGAATGGCCCCCAAGCACATGGCTGTTTTCATTTAGTTACGGTTTGGGGCAAGATTTGCAGTGGTGACTGGGTTTTAAACCAAATCATTTTCTGTTAGATGTGACACAACTATCAGGCCTTAGCTTGATCATCTGGAGAATAAACTAAAAGAGAATAAGAAAAGAATTTTAGTCTATAGTATTTATGTACATTTTTGTTGTTGTTGTCCAGTATACTTATAAAACCCACATGCAATTTTATACTTTTATAAACACACAGCCTTGGCAATTTGAGACACTAGAAATTTGAGCTCTTCTTATTCCATGAAAAAGATATAGTGTATGTGTTTGTGCATGTTTGTGTGTTGTGCGTGCACACACACTCATATGCACAATTAAATTGCAACAATTTCATTTCAAAAATAGCCAAGTTGGGGTTTTAAGTAAAGAAATCAAGTTGATAACTAGCCCAAATAAAACATTTAATTTTGACCACCTTTTACTAATCATGAAAGCCATAGGAAATGGTTGAAAACAAAGTAAACATTTTTTTTAGAATTTTCTGGAAACAGAGATTGTCTCAAATGTTAGAATCTCCCTCCTCTCTTACCTTCCCTCACTGCAGCACTCAGCAGTTGTTGATTTTGAAAGGTTGCATTGTATCATGCAAAAGTCGATGAGGCGTGGGCTGTGCAGTTAGAAGCAAAGCTGTGCAGCTGAGTCCATAAATCCCTTTCAGTTCATAGTTGTTAGGAAGATTTCATGCTGTGCTAGACCGTGACATTTAGCATTCTCACTGCAAAAAAATAAGACAGATTATTCGTCTTTTTCTTATCTGTCTTAAACTCTACCCGCTCAAGATCCAGATACTGTATAGAGTTTCACTTTCCAATACATGAATGTTAACCTGTTTTTCAAGGTACATGATGTTCAATGGCTGAAAATCTTTGCAGTTCCAGATATGAGAGGTTTCAGGATTGTAAGCCCTTTATTTGTTTCAAACATGTCATCTGACCTGTACTTAAAGAGCAATGAGAAATGCTTCAGAAAAGGAAGAGCACTTTCCCAGTGTTTTCTGAATTTGTCAGTATAAAACTGTCACATCTTATAGAACTGAAGTCAATCCCAGTGAGGCAATAAAACTGTTTATTAATTGATCAGAAGATTCAGATAAGAAGCAACAGCAATATCTTCTGGGGGTAGAGGATGTGCAGGCACTAAACTGCTACCATCATATTTGTGACTATTTTTCTGCTAAAGCAGAAAGGAGGTTTCCTTTGTGAATTTTAATATTCAAGGCTTTTATAAGCTTTCTTAGATTTTATCTTAATGCATTTAAAAAGCATGATCATTTAAAATACTTTTGGAATGGATCCGCCAGTGGCACAGTCTCTCACCTATAAGAGGAAGAGAGCTACTTTTGTGGCTCCGTCTCCCTTGTTCAGACAGATAGGCCACCCAGCCTCTGCGGCTTTATGCCGGACACTCATTTCCTGCACAGGGAGTTTCTCTGCACTTCAGGATAGCTGAGTTTGCCAGCCCATTGTTGGGTCTATCCAAGGGTGTGTGGTCCACGGCTGCTTCCTTCCTCTTCTTCTGGAAGAATGAAGGTTACCCCCAAAAGCTAAGGGAAAAATGCTCAGCCCAGAATAAAGACAAACCTAGCTGGCTTTTCAAATTCTGAGGATCTAGGAGCGGGTTGATAATATCCATTTCTACTGCCAGGACACCAAACCAGTGTCTTCTCAAATCATCACCCAGTGCCTTTACCTTTCATACAAGAGATGATGTGTAGCATATGCCTGTAATCCCAGCAACTTTGGAGGCTGAGACTGCAGGAGTACAAGCTCAAGTTCATTTGCCAGCCTTGGCAACTTAGAAGACCCTTTTTCAAAATCATATATAAAAAGGTCTGGGGATATAAGATGCATCTCAGTGGTAGAATGCCCCTGTACAAAAGAGAGGAGGCAAGGGGCGGAGAGAGTGTGTGTATTAAGTGACAGTCTTCAGTTTTTACTTAGAGATGGGGAGTGTAGGCAGTGGGATGGGGCCGACATCAGCCTTGGGCAGCTGCTTTGGATGGGGAAGTCTCCTCCTCAGAAATGGGAATAGCAGCTGTGTGATGGCTGTAGGCTGAAGAGAGTCCTGGGAGGTTTGGATGTCCTATTCTCTCCTACTGGATTTCTAACATAATAATAAACAGATTTTTTTTCCTAACAATGCTGATTTGCTGGACGTGGATGAGGTAAATTTTTATGAAAGGAACAACTGTGTAATGGATTTGTATGGGTAGAATGGTCATCATAAAAGCATTAAGCTGAGACTTTAAAAGGGTTTGGTAACAAGGGTTAAGTTAAGACTTTGGCTTGCAATTATTTACTTAGGAAGGATGGGAATGTTTGCAAATTTGAATTTTGCTAAAAAGTCCTCTCAGTTGTCAGACTTACACAAAGTGGGCTTTAGCAAACACCTTTGCTGGGTTTTGAGTTGCCTCTATCTTGGTGCTACGGTTTCCCACCATTGTACTTCACAGCACAATTTACAATATGTCCCCCCAAAAGAGCATTTCCTTTCTCAATTGTCACAAAGCTGCCCAAGAAAAGCTTATTTTTAACTTGCAAATGTGTTTTGTTTAACTAGTTTTAACCTAAGAACAGTTGTCTTACAAACTTCAAAAGCACTGAATGCTGTCTTATATCATAGTTGCCAACATTTTAGTTACAAATTAAAATTTCACTTTTAACATACCAAAAATGAGCCTGTATTGATACAGTGAGCCTGTTATTTACTGACCATTGAACATGTCATGAGGCAAAAAAAAAAAAATCTTCAAAATAAGATGTAAAATAATATCAATGGAGAGAATTAGAAAAAATTTTACCATGTGGATTTGAGGTGCTCTCCAGTTCTGAGCATTTTTTTCTACTTCCAATAGAAATAATATATTGTATGTACTGAATATCACATAATTTTTGATAGTACATTATGTATTTGCTGTACATCAAATAGTGACCATCTTTGGAAAATAATGAAAAATCTTGAGTCTATGATATAAAGTGTGAATTATTAGGCTTTAAGAAGTAGATTCACTTATTTATTTGTTGGTGCCTGGAACATAGGAGAAATAATGAATGAATGGGTGGCAGATATGAATACCATCAATATGTTGGATATTAGGGTAACTGCCTATTTATCAGCACTATTTTGGGGGTGTGTCTCATTGAGCCATCCCCAAAGTCCTCCCTAGCCAAGGAGAAATTCATACTGTAAAAAAATGCTGGGTACCAAGAGAAGTGTTTTTACAGTATGAATTTCTCCTTGTCTGGGGAGCCTCATGGTACACAGAGAAAGGCATACATTGGATCTTGGCTTACAGGGCCTGTCAAAGAGGTTGGATCATTTTGATCTGGAGACCATGAAGAAATTATAATCAGTTACAAGCAGTGACTACTGCTACCCAAAAAAGCCCAAGAAATTAATTAATTTCAGAGTGGCCCAAAAGACCTCCCCATTCCCACCCGGACTCTCTGCTCTTTGTCCCATTTCTGATTCTCCTGAAAATAGCTTATTTCATAGCATGATCAGGTAGTTTTAATGTTTGTTCCAGATGCTCTGGAATTTGAAACCCTTTCCTTCAGTAAAAAATTCAACCTTTACTGAATTGTGGGAGAATGGAAAAATTTCATGCTCTTAAAGGATACATTGTTTTCCACACATGAAAAATAATAATACATTGGATTTTTTTTTCTAAAGTTCTACATTGTCCTTATAGGTTTTTCCAACTAGTGCACCCCTTGAAGGAGGGACAATGCTGACCATATGTGGCTGGGACTTTGGATTCAAGAAGAACAATAAATTTGATTTAAAAAAAACCAAAGTTCTCCTTGGAAATGAGAGCTGCACCTTGACCTTAAGTGAGAGCACAAAAAATACGTAAGGATCTTAAAATGTTTTGCTGGGTTGGGTTTTGTTTTTGAAAGTGTTTGTAAAAAGAAAAAAAAAAATTGTACAGAAAGCTCATTTCTTAAATTAATGAGGGCCTTGGTTGCACGTCCTTTGTAGGTTTGTTTTGTTCTTTCCCTATTTACTTATGGGGATTAGGGAAAGACAAAATGATATGGTCTACATGAAGTTTTTCAACCATTTATGTAACACCTCTTCAGAAATTGTCTGGGTAGATTTGAAAGCATGACACTCCATCCTTAGAGTCTTCAGATACAGTCTCCAAGACATTTTTTTATTTAAAAAAAAAAAGGTAAAGTGCTCAAAGTATATATCCTATCTTTTTAATTCATCTGCTAAACCTTGGTAGTGTATTAAAGTCACTCAATCACATATTTAAGTCTCTTTTTGGATGAACTAAAATTTATTAAGCCACTATTTATCAGCACCATTTTTGGGGTGTGTCTCATTGAGCCATCCCCAAAGTCCTGGGAATGGTGACTTATTTTACAAAAGAAGTCCTCAGAATTCAGAGAGGTAGAGTGAAACTTAGCAGAGATATTCCAGAGAGTCAGAAATGGGCTTTCAAACACAGCTGTTCAGATCCAAGATCTGTGCTTATTCTACTAAATGCTACATGTACTTTTGTTTAAAAGATTTTTTTATTGGTGCATTATAATTATACATAATAATGGGCCTTGTTGTTATATATTCACACATGCACATAACGTAATTTCATCAGTTTCATTCTATAAATGCTGCATTCCATAATGAACAGACAATCTGGAAATTATCAGTTATGTAGCAACAACAACCAAAGTTTTATTTGTTGAATCTTTATGTCCGAACCTATTCTATCAAGTGATTATTTTGTCTAAAAACAGAATTTACTCCAAGGTTATAAAAGATCTAAACTCCTTCATTTTATTGAAACTGAAACATCAGTTAATGTCATATGTGCTAGCTCAATGACAAAACAAATTTATTCTAGAAAGTTTTCCAAAACTCTTTTAATTACTGCATCATAAATTAGGATTTGTAAAACTGAAACATAATCATTATCTTCTTTTATAGTTACTTAAGAAAACAAATAATATACAAATTTTTTTCAGAACTATAAGATTATTTATTCAGAAATAATTTTATGGAAAGCTATCACAATTTCACTATTCTTTAAGTAATTTAAATAAACATGTCACAAGTATAGTTACAGAAATGTACCTGATGAAAAACTTTGATGGAGGATTTGGCTTATTTGTAGCTTGCACATTGTTTCATATGATACTGAATACCATTGCTTTATCCTAAGTGTGTCAGACATTATCCCTACAATTTTATAGGTTTAGATTATGATTTACTTTTAAGTTGGGGAGGTCTGCATTGATCAGGTCTAACATTTCCTGTTTTAAATGTGTAAATACTATACTATAGTCAATATAAAGTTTAGCATAATAGTACAGAAATCAGATTATACAGTTTTCAGTCCTAATGCTTAATGAAACTGCTTGCTATGCAGAGTGAGTTAGCTCATTATGGAGTTCATGTCCCATCATAAAAGACAACCTAACCAGAAAATGTCTGTGGATTTCTAACATATTAAACTTTGCTTTTTTTCAGGCTAAAATGCACAGTTGGTCCTGCTATGAATGAAAATTTCAATCTGTCCATAACTATTTCAAACAGTCGGGGCACAGCACAATATAGTACATTTTCTTATGTAGTAAGTCTAAGCATTCTTTTCTCATGAACTAGGGATGAATGATTTTTACTTAGTTTATTTATAATTATAAAACTAAAAAGTTACTTTGTTTTGTTTTTGTCTTCTATTCAGGATCCTATAATAACCAGTATTTCTCCAAGCTATGGTCCCAAGGCTGGAGGCACTTTACTTACTTTAACTGGAAAGTATCTAAACAGTGGGAATTCTAGACACATTTCAATTGGTGGAAAAACATGTACTTTAAAAAGGTGTTGTGAATTTCTTTTTTTGTTGCGTCTGCCAAGTTAGATTACTATCTTAACAAATCAAGCCAAGTTTGTGCCTTTTTGTGTGGAGAAAAATCAAGATGTTTATTATTTACTCTCTTGATAACAAGACTCTCTCCTTCCCAAATCCATCTACTCTTTTGCTGAATTTTCTACCTTTCCCTTTTTATTTATTAATCCCACTTTTGAATTTTGTCTTCCCATTCATCCTCTTTTTTGTTGTATCTCAATATTGAAGCTTTATTATGAGCTTGAGGTTCTGGTAATTGACAACAGATTAAACTGTTCAAGTGAGATTTAAAATTAGAATAAGTCAGTTTGGAGAGAAATGGGGGAAATTGGATTTGGAAGGAGGTTACATTTCTGCTTTTTGTAGCTGAAAGAGATGAGTTCCTTCAAGTGACGAAAATACTTTAAAGGTTGCTGAAAATGCCAAATGTTTTGAAGTCAAGGATGGCCTTTCAACAACAAGGTTAAGTTTGGGCTCTAGTCAAATGTAAACAGCCTACACTAGAAAAGGCTTTTTTCTAGATCACTGCAGGAAATTCCCATTTAGGAGCCATTGAGTTATACCCTTTGATTTATGGATCCTTTATAATTCTAAATTATGTGTATCTCTAATAGCTAAGGTTCATTGTCTTATTTTATTTTATTATTTTTTGTTGTCATTCAGTGTGTCAAATAGTATTCTCGAATGTTATACCCCAGCCCAAACCATTTCAGCTGAGTTTCCTGTGAAATTGAAAATTGACTTAGCCAACCGAGAGACCAGCAGCTTCAGTTACCGGGAAGACCCCGTTGTCTCTGAAATTCAACCAACCAAATCCTTTATTAGGTAAGTAAAAACTTCTGACAGTGTAAGAAACTAATGAACATAGGGATTATTTGGCTGTATAGAAGAGTCAAGAAAAGTTGCAGTTTTATCGCTGGCATTTTTCTTTCAAGGCTGACTTTCCGATTCGGTAGAAAAAAACTACATTTAAGTTTTGAGTATTTTTGACTATATCAATGCTAGTTTATGCCTGGAAGATTTCATCCTATTTTATTACATTTTAAACAAATTACCATAAAATAGTTTAATGTGACATCATAGTATGTAAGCACATATATTACACATGCATCAATTCTATACTAATCACAGTGCAAGAAAAAAATCCTTTTTTCCACTCTTCATTGTATTTTTTGTCAGTCCTGCTTTGCACAGCTTTTCCCCATACCAGGCTCCCTTTGAATCAGTATCTCGTTGGACTCTGTTCAATTTGCCCTATTTCCGCTATTTCTATCAGTCTAGCAATGATAGTTACATATGTTTTTCTTTGTATTTTTTCAAAGAAAAAAATTTCTATTGTGTATTTTGTAAATAAAAATCCAATTTTCAGCATTTTTTGGCTTATGAAATATGAACTTGAACTCATATTTTCAAGTTAAATAAGTTATTTCCAAAAAAGAGTTACAACCCCCCAAACTTCCATTTGATTTTGGCGGTTCCTCTGACATGTAATCACAGCGTTTGATAAAAATTGAACCTCTCTCTTAAAATGCTTGGTGGAAAGAACCTCTCAATATTACAATTTTTCTATTTTATTTTGCCAGTGGTGGGAGCACAATAATAGGAGTTGGAAAAAATCTGAATTCAGTTAGCGTCCCAAGACTGGTAATAAATGTGCATGAAGCAGGAAGGAACTATACAGTGGTAAGTCCTTGGAATGATGGTTCCACTCAGAATTCTGCATCTCGACTCTACCACCTGGCTTTCAGGACAGGTGGGACGTTTCAGTTTTGCCTTTAGTGTTTGCTAGTTACCTTCTTACAGCATAGATGAAATTGTATTTTTTTATTCAACAACTAAAATTATTTGGTTAATAAAATATTGTTATCTTAGTCGTAGAGAACTGATGTCTTCTAAATTAATTGGGCTGACATTGTAAACATGTGTACACACACACACACTGTTTAGAAGCAAATGAAGATTACCAACTGGAGACAGTGTTGCAGTGTTTTTAAAGACAGTGAATATAGAAATCTCAGCATTCCTCCAGCCCCCTAGGGCATCATAGACTATTGACCCTTTTGTCCTGATAAAACCCTTGGATAAAGCCTTTGACCTTGCTACAGCATCTTTGTGAAGCAGCAGACTACAATATTTTCTTAACCTTCCATTCTTCTTATCATTCTTCCTGCCCCTTTGTTAATACATTATCAAGTAATGAGAGAGCATTAAACTAGTTATCTCCTAGAGTGTGGATATTATTTATCTTTTTTCCATCTTTTCTTATTTATTTGCAAGATCAATCAGAATTTAACTGAATACCTCCTTAAAAGTGACTGGCCCATTAATTTCAGTGGGTCACCTTAAAATGGTCATTTTTATTTAGAATTTAGGAAGGTTGGAGTTATTTCCAGTGGCCCCATACTTTGTGTTGATGTGTTTTTCTAATCTAGTTGGACTTGTGCACTCAACTTAGAATGAAAGTTCTAAGTGCTCCCGTTCAACAGGGTCTGGACAGGGCAAGTGATAGATTGAATTACAGCACTTTCTTTGAGATTTCTCATCCAATATTTCTTGAAGCCTAAACCCACCATGTTCTTTAATTACAAAAACCAATTTGGGGCTAAAAATGTCAAGCTAAATCACCAAACAATAGGGTCATCTCAAATGAGATTTTTCTTGACCTTCTCAATCAGCCACATTGCATCACCTCTAAAGGGTATTATTAGATTTTTATCATATTCCTGAGAGATTGTACTCCAGAGAGTCATCGCATGAAGTAAAAGGCTTTGAAGACAATCCCCACACATGGCCACAAACAATGTTAGAATACCACTGCTATTAATTTGGAAGGCATCAGTTCTCCACGACTAAGATAACAATATTTCATTAACCAAATAAGAACAGCAGTAACACTCTTTGGTATTGGCATGTGACTTTTTAAAGTAGAAATCCAAGAAATTATTAATTTATCTAATTGATAACAAACCTACATTATTAAAATAATAACTAAATTAGCTTTGATTTTCCTCACTAGCATTAAAATGACAGATAGAACAGCTTTTAGCTTCATTCATTTATATGTAATCAAATAATTACTGAAAACTTTCTAGGTATCAGAGATACATATCCCAGGGAAGAGCTAGGCAATGATAGAAGATAAAAATCTTATCTGTTAACATGTCTGGAAATGTAAACTTTCATTGCTTAAGCCACAAACAGGTTGTTACAATAGAACATTTATTATTTAACAAATAAAAACTCATGGTCAAGTCTGATTTATATATATCTCCAGCTACAATAACTTTAATCCAATAAACTCAAATCTTTTAAAATGAAAATAATTGCCTTCTCAAAGCTAGGGGTGTAACTTAGTGGTAGAGCACTTGTCTAGCATGCAGGTGGCTTGGATTCAATCTCCAGCACCACACACAAATCATTATAATAATAATGATCTTCTTAACAAAAGATATATTAATTTGTTAATGCACATTATATCCCAGAAGCCTGCTGGTTATTGTGTAGCTCCGAATTATTGTTGTTATATGGAAAATCATTGTGATGACAATAAAATTGTTCATTTTCACTTTTCAAGATGGTAGGAATATTTTTTAGCATTACAGCATTAATTTGAGATAAAACTAAATTATATCGGTTTTAGTTCATATCATATCACTGTTTTATCTGCTTACAACACATATTTTTAAATGTAGACTAAATGTTTAAATTATTTTTAAAACAACATATCAAGCACCAAATTCTGTTTGTGCTTTTTATGAATATCCTGAGGCCTTTTTCTATTGTGGCATAAGTAATTGTTTTATCTCCAACTATACTTGTCAAAGAAAAGGAAATCTAAGGGATGTTGTTGCTTGTTTGTCCTTTCCTTGGGGGGAAAAAAAACCACAACTGTTTAACCTTAAATGTACCACTTTGTATTGCTGGCTTCAGTCTAAGTACAATCAAGAGGAAACTACATTTTCCAAAATTCCATAAATCAAAATTTCAAAGGGGAAGATTTGAAATGAGAGATGAAAGCCCATGAAATAATAATAGCTGAGCCTTTTTAAAATAGAGAGCATAGGAAGAGATGTACCAATGTAGAATATATAATAAACACAAAGCAAAACATGGGCGCTACAACAGTGAGTGTCATCTGTAATGGCCTGAGATATATGCACTCCACTCTGTCTCTTAGAGCTGTGACCTGATCTAATGAACTCTGCCAAGCTCAGTTTCTTCCTCTGTAAACTGGATGCTCATAGCACGTATCTTCAGGATTATCAGAGAATTAAATGAGATCAACCTTATAAAACATTCTACACAGAACCTAGAACTCAATGGTTAATAGCTTAAAACACTATCAACATTATCTAACTACATATTTACTCACATCTTAACCATACGATACTTGGTAATTTGTGAAGCACTTTGCCATACAATGTCCTGCATTGTGAATCACTTTTCAATCTTAATTCCTAAATAAGGAAACTGAGTTTCTAAGGAAGGGCTTTACCTCTGTTCTCACAGCTTGAGTTAAAGCTAGGATCTAGACCAAGGACTTCTAACCCCAAAGTCCAGCTTCCACTCATCCATAGCTGCTTCACAAGACCAGAAGGCAGTCTATCCAGGTCACTGTCCTGTCTTAAGGAAAATAAAATGATGGAGTGAGGGCTAGTTGCAGATAGATCAACATAGCTTTTTCTCGGCCAGTGCAGCTGTGTTCCTCCGAAGACTGGATTGTTTGGAAAATTTTGCATCTTCCAAGTTTCTAGAATTGTGTTCTTGAACATTAGGAAATTAAATGCAGATTTTTTTGACAATTGTGTATTTTCATTTGAAGTTGTGAAATGTGAAAGTTACTATGGATTTTGTCATACTCTGTCCTGTTGACAGTGGGTATTTTGTCTTCCTATAGGCATGTCAGCATCGCTCAAATTCAGAGATAATTTGCTGCACAACTCCCTCACTGCAACAGCTGAATCTGCAACTCCCACTGAAGACCAAAGCCTTGTTCGTGTTAGACGGGATCCTTTCCAAATACTTTGATCTCACTTATGTACATAATCCTGTGTTTAAGCCTTTTGAAAAGCCAGTGGTGATCTCAATGGGTAATGAAAATGTACTAGAAATTAAGGTAAGAATTGCTTTAAATGCTCTCTGAAGTCATCAACTTGAACTTTATTGACTTTATATCTATGTGAATAGAATAATTATACTTGGTCATTGTATATTATGATACATCAGCAAATGCCTAAGCTCTGAATAACCAATTTTTTGACATAAGACTAAAAGATAAGTTTAATTGTGGATAGCTTTTTAATGAAGTATTTTAAAACCCTTCCTTGGTGTATGTTTAAAAGTAGCAAATGCAGAACGCAAATCTATTTAAATAGGCTTCCTGTAATTCATTGTCCTGATGGTGCTATGCTTTTCTTATTTCAACTGAATGTGCTCATTGTAAGATACAAAGTAAGGACCATGAAAGTAAGTGCAAAATTGCAATTCTGTATTTTCTTATAATACGTGGAACTTTCTATCTGGGCGTTGTCACCTCTAAGCTGATTTATAAATGGAACTGGATTTCTCCCATCTTAGGAATATGTTAGCTTCTAAATATAATTTAATAGAGATAAATAACAGATCATCTTTCTAAGCCAGGCTGTTGCAAATAAAGAACACTGAAGTCCAGAGGGGTTAAGTGGTTTGACAAGTGATGAAATAGTAGAACAAAGACTAGAATATAACTCTGTCAGGTCACTTCAGTCATTTTTACTTCAAATAATAATGAAATAGACAAAATGATTAGGACTTTAATTATCCATAGCCCTAGTCATTAAAAACAGCAATATGTTCATCCTGCAATGTATTGTTGTACACATTCAGAAAATTTTTGTGAAAGATTATCTGCATGCAAATATGAATGAACACAGAGCAACAGGAGCATCCTTATTTAACAATAAAATAGCTTGTCATAGGTCATCTCCATCTAACCAGTGTCTCTACTGAAATTTTCCTGATTTTTCCACCAGATTTTTCTATCAGAGTTATCTGTCGACTAACTCGTGCACACACTACACTCATACAAGTTTACTAACCCCACAATTGTGTTTTGCACAATAATTAAGCAGTCCCAGCATGAAATTAAATGGAAGCCTGCTTCAATGAACAGCACGTTTACCACAGCAGAGTTCTTTCATCTGCTTCTTTAATTAGTTTTAGAAAAGAAGAAAGAGCTTTTATCACTTTTTTTTTCAATAAAACTAATCTAGTGTGACCTTTTGCTTTCAACAATTACTGTGTTTGCTGTTTGAAAGATTCCATTTGGTTTTCTTGATGAAAACAAAGGTTTATGTG
The DNA here is from genome assembly GCF_047511675.1 of Marmota flaviventris. NCBI lineage: Eukaryota > Metazoa > Chordata > Mammalia > Rodentia > Sciuridae > Marmota > Marmota flaviventris. The sequence continues at coordinate 44,270,733 of NC_092498.1, forward strand.
CAAAGAGTTTTACGCCCAAAGAAACTCTATTTTCTGTTTCTGTATCTATGATGGACAGATGAGAGATAAATCATTCTTTATCTACACTTCCAAGCACAGTGTTGTGCAGAAGAGAAAACTTCTTTTTCGATAAAGTAAATACCCATTATTCAACATCCTTCAAAATTGTTGGACCAAGAAAAACGTGATTTGACATCATCCTCATCCTATTAGTGGTATTTCTAACATAGCCCAAGGGGTTTCTGGAGACAAGCACAAAGCACTTCCTTTTCTTGGCTATATAAAGATTTACTCTTTTTCTCTAACAAGTGTATAGCCCCCTGCCATGTCACAGAGCAGTAAACAGTGGGGCCAGTAGCAATGGTTTTGGTATCATGATTCAATTCCTTATTCCATTTTCCTTAAGTATAAGAAGGAATGTAAGGTGTACAGGAATGTTTATGCATTTATTATGACAGTGATTTAACCCTTTCTTGAGGCAGAAACAAAAGGAAATGAAGCATAAAAAGAGAAGGCTTTTTCTGGAAAAGCAACAGTGTGTTTTTATCAAAAGAAAGGCAACCTTGGGCTGGGGTTGTGGCTCAGCCGTAGAGCGTTCACCTAGCACATGTAAGGCCCTGGGTTCAATCCTCAGCACCACATAAAAATAAATAAAGTAAAAGTATTGTGTCCATCTACAACTAAAATAAATAAATAAATATTTTTTAAGAAACAAAGGTGACCATTTTATTTCATATTGGGCTTGTTCAATTACCATTCAAACCATGAGTGAAAAGTGTGTTTGTCTTTCACCAGTGAAAGTGCTGTGGAGACAACAATGTATTTGAAGTGAGATTTATTCTTTACTTCCAGGTAGAGCTCATGGTCCTTAACCAAACATTCCTGAAGGAATCCCTTGGCTAAAGAAGGGATTATGGAAGTTTCCAGTCCTAGTTTTAAGAGTTGCCTCAGTGAACAGTTAACCCAGTGACAAAACAGTGTGCTAAAGGGCAGCCAAGTTTGAAGCAAGAGAACACAATAGGTGCCAAAGATCAGTCACTGCTCAGAATGAATTAGAAGCCCCACTTGAATCAAAGTGTGAAATATGATATGTCAAGAAATATGTAATGTTTTGAACAACCAACAATAAAAAATTAAAAAAAAAAAAAGAGAAGCCCCATGGATGTAGGAGGGAGTTCATGAACAAGTCTTCAATTCCTTGAAGCCAGTTGTGGACCGAACACATGGTAGAACACAGTGCCCCTATCAACAGCAGCTCACACTTAGGAGGAAATTTACAGTGAATCCAGTACTTTGACATATATTATTTCATTTGAACTTTACATGGACCTATGAGGTTTGGAGGTCAGTAATGGTTATCCCCATTTTTAGTTAGAAAAACAGGTTTAGAGAGATTAGTTTACTTGTCTTAGGGTCACCCAGGGAGAAAATAACAGCACTAGGGCTCACATTCCAGATTCTTGAATCCAAATTCCAGCAAATTAACTAAATTGCAAAGCTTCTCATATTAATCTTCATTAAATGTATGCCAAAATAAATAAAATACCCTTCATAAAAGAAAAATGTTTCTATCATATGCTATGTAGATATCTCTACAGTTCTTTAAGTGAAATAGCTCTAAACTTTTTACAAACATCTAAATATGATTATGTTTAAAGAAACCTTATATTTTCCCTATTTGTCTTATTATGTGACTTTTTGTGCATGGACATATTTCCTGGAAAGTAGTCACTAGAGAAGTACATGGAATGAGGATGGCCTGACACTGCCCAGGAGTTTTATCCTATTCTAGTGCATATAGAGATATATGGTAATAAACATGCTTCAAAAGACCAATCTGGAAAACTCAGCTCAAACAGAAAAGGGGGGCAGGAAGATGAGCAGAGGCAGGGAATAGGGACTCAATTATGACACAGTGAACACAAGGACAAATGTTGAGAGCTCAGGTGGAGGCCAGTCATCAATTACTAAGCATGAAAAAGGCCTAGATGAGACCATCATTCTGAATCAGCCCACTCCAACCAGAGGTTGTATTCTTCCTTCCACCACTAATTTACCTACAACTGTAGGCCAACCCCACTCACAACTACCCTGAGGCCAGTTCTCACTCCAGACTAGGTGGAAGGGAATGGTTTTCTTTCTCAGGCCATTGGATTCAGCATCAACATTTATTTGATGGCACTGATATCTTACTCTCCAATAGTGTTCTCCTGGGCTGCATACAGTAGGTATTCTGTGAAAACATGTATCCAAGTACACACAGACAAGCACCTGTGGTTCCGTAGTGGTTCCCCAAGTACAGAAGTAGTAAAGATCCCCAGTAACCAGTGAAGAAACCAGCTTAGTTTTGGTTAGTCTCAAAGCTACAGGAAACTTTTTCCTTCAGTTACCTGTTGAAATCTTGCTGAACTCAGTTTGAAAACTTTCTGTGAAGGTTCTGTGCCTGGATTCTAAGCGAGGTACTTACACCCCCAAGTAAAGTGTTTATCTCATTCACCCCACCACCCAGTCACTGATTTCCAGCTGACGACCTCCCTGAACTGAACTGTTCCTGTCTGCGTGCTGCTACCAACGTGCACCTTACTGCTTTCACTGACTCAAACTCATCACTACCACCTGGATGTGAAAACATGCAGGATCCCTTCTATTATATTGCAATTTTTCAACTCTTACTCATTTCCACTCATATTTGCTGCCATCTCAGACATGTAGCATCCCCAGGCCTGAATAGAGTAGAAACATTGTGTCTCGGCCAGGTGGGGTGATGCACACCTGTAATCTCAGCACTCTGGAGGCTGAGGCAGGAAGATGGCAAGTTCAAGATCAGATTCAGCAATTTAGCAAGGCCCTGAGCAACTTAGGAAGACCATGTCTCAAAATTAAAAAAAAAAAAAATAGCAAGGGCTGGTCATTAGCTCAGTGGCAAAGTACCCCTAAGTTCAATCCCCAGTACCAAAAAGAAAAAGAATCTCACCTGGCCAGAGTAGGAGAGGGAAAAGGCAAAGTGTATCCTAATGTGACACATTGGGAACCATTGGTATTCGTTTTAGAAATGCACCCACTTACCATTACAATGAAACTCTATTCATCTTTATATTCTCAGTGGGGAGACCTGGGTCTAACACATGGTAGATTGTAAGCAGATTTTGTATCCAATAGAATTTGATGTCCTTTGTGACCTAGTCCTTTCTTGAAACTCAGTTGTCTGTATGTAATGCAAGAATTACAATAATACCTAGATGGGGATGTCTTTGCAGGATAGAATGAGATAATTATAACTCTTCATTGTTCTATATGCATACGGGATTAAAGATCAGAAATTTCCTCTTCTGTTGCTTTATTTAAAAGCCCATATTTTATCATTTCAGTGACTAAAGAACTGAGCTGATTTTGTAAATGTGTTGTCTTTTTAATAATAGTTGATAGTCAATGATAAATAGTAAAAAGCAAATAATAAGAGTCCTAAACATACACATTTTTTAATAGCTCAATAATGCTATGTTTACTTTAATTGACAAAAAGTAGCCTGTACCTATTTTTTTTTTTAACTTTTCCTGGTTGGAAATCAGCTCCTCCCTTATAGGCATGGAGTGTCAGTATCACTGCTGTGATATCTGGACTTTTCAGCTTTTATGACAATCACATACTCAAAGCTGATGGTAATTTTTCATGTAACTCATTGCTCATCATTTATTCCTTGGTGTGTGAAAAGGGATTCATTGTTCAGCTGTATGTTCTGCTCTCATTTTGCCTTTAACATCCAAGGAGCTCCTAGCCTAAAAGAATGAGCCTTGGAAATGGAAGTGCAGTGAGTTCATCCCTTCCCCCAACCTTACTTATTATCTAACCAAGCATTTTAGTCCTTCTCTCATAAATCAAGCCTTCCAGCTCTTTAATCTTTTTCTCTGTCATTCTCTGAATTCTCTCCAATATGTGAGTAAGGGCCTTGGCCCTCCTCAGACCTAACCAACAAGTTGTCATTTGAAGCCCCAAAGTGACCTATTAGATTTATGTGTTTCTATGTTGAATTGCCCTGTGTGGCTGACCTGGATCAATGGATTGCTCATACTGCCTCTAGGAATATCATAAGGATAGTGTTTGTCTATGTTCATTTTTTTATCCTATTTCAGCTTCATATTATAAGGAAATACCTTCCAGATCCTTTTCCTAGAATAATATCTGACTTATTAATCTGTTGAGATCTAGTGAGACATTGTATGTAAAAGCAGTTCACCAACTATTATAGACTATATAAACAAAGTAGCAGAGCTATAGTTACTACTTGCTGGTTTTTGTCTATGAGAAAAATTATAATAGGTTTTGATACATCTCTCCTTAAAGTAATGACTTGTTTAATAAATAACTGTACTCATTAAGTCTTGATATGAGAAATCGTATTCATGTTTACATTTCTTTCCCAATGATTGATGTCTTCAACAAAATGTTGATGCTGTAAAAATTCCTGATGGTAACTTTAGTAAACTAAATATGTCAAATTGAGTAATTTTGAAAAATCCTCATGTAACAATATAATTGTTCAAACTAATGTAATTGTGCTCTCAAATCATAATTAAGGTCATGTGGCATCTTAGAGAAATTTCTTTGAAAATGAATTCATTTATGCATTGGATTCAAGTGTGTAAGAAAAATAAGAAACTGCCCAACTCAGAAAAGGAATTTTTGGGGCAGGGCAATTACATCAGTTCTCTGGAGATGGGACCTGGGTATCAATATTTTTTCAAGCTCTAAATGTCCTTCTAAAAGTGAAGCCAAGGTTGAGAATCATTGCATTAAGTAGTGTGAGGCAGAGCAGCAACTGAATCTCTATGTGGCTTCTTTTTTGTCAAATATTGATACCCCCTGACAATAATAATAAGATTATTGTGAATAAGATGCCATTCAACATAAGAACGTAAAATAAGGTTCTCCCTTTTCTCTAAAATCTGATTTGTTGGAAAAGCTGTGTCCTGTAATTCCTAATTAGTGCCTTGAAATGGTTACACTCCCCTTCTCCATCCCAATTCTCACAAAAATGAACATCATAAAATCACCTGCCTTTGCAAACAAATTAGCCTGCATTTGCAATACATCTATATTTCTCTATAATTGTCAGCATTCCTGCAAACCTGTAAATGGTTAACATCCTCTTTTCTTTCTTTCTTTTTTTTTCTTCCAGGGAAATGATATTGACCCTGAAGCAGTTAAAGGTGAAGTGTTAAAAGTTGGAAATAAGAGCTGTGAGAATATACGCTCACGTTCTGAAGCCATTTTATGTACAGTCCCCAATGACCTGCTGAAATTGAACAGCGAGCTAAATATAGAGGTGGGGTTCCTGCATTCGTCTCATGATGTAAATAAGGATGCCAGTGTAATTATGTCACTCCGAGGCTTAAAATAAATCATTAAAGCTCATTTGTGTGTTGGCTTTGGCTCATCAACTCAGCCTCAATTCCTAGTTGTTATTTTAGAAATAGTGGGGTTTTTTGTCACAGTGTCTCCTTCCCCAGGCTTATGAGGCTGGATATCAAAAGTTCTTTCTATCCACAATGCCTCTCCTTTAAAACATACTGAAATTCTCAGTGGGGATAAGGGCACACCTAAATGTCCTTCCCCCAATCTCTCACCACCCCAGGAGGCCAGAGCCAATGTATCACTGCCCACCATAGTGATCACAAATATATGGACCCCCATAAATATAAGAAGTCATATGCACTGGACCAAAGATAAACTATTTTATGTAACTTCTGTCATGCAGATAGCTAAATCAGATAACTTAGAACCCAAATAATTCTTTCATTATTTTTAACAGCTTTATTGTAATATAGCTCACATACTATACAATTCATTCATTAAAAGTGTACAGGTCACTTTTTTGTTATATTTGTTATATTACATCATTAATTTCTTTAAATTGTGGTAAAACATATATAATATAAAATTTGCCATTTTAATCATTTTAAATATGAAATTCAGTGGCATAAATTGCACCCATAATGTGTAACCATTACCATTGTCTAATTTCAAAACTTTTTCATCACCCCAAACAGAAGCTATGAAACCATTAAACACTAACTCCAAATTCCCTTCTCTCCCTGATCCCCTGGTAACCTCAAATCTACTGCCTCTATGAATTTGCCTATTCTAGATGTTTCATGTAAGTGGAATTATACAATATTTGTCCATTTGTATCTAGCTTTCACTTTCCTTAGCATGTTTTCAAGTTTCAATACATAAACATGTATCAATACTTTATTACTTGTTATGACTGAATAATATTTGATTGTATATATATCACATTTTGTTTATACAAGAATAAGTGGTTTTTAAAGGATTCCTGGAGTCTTCTGTAAAGTTATGAAGTAAAGACTTACAAAAGAATTAGAAAATCGAATACTGAATCATGAGATCAGAGTTGGAATTTCAAAATAACCATAAATCAAAAATCATACAATGTTAGAACTGGAAGGGAACTCAAAGTTTCTTCCCTGTATCAAAACTGATATAAAAACCAGGTGTAATGCCCATGCCCATAATCCCAGTGATTCCAGAGGCTGAGGCAGGAGGATCACAACAAGTTTGAGACTAGCCTCAGCAACTTAGCAAGACTTTGTCTCCGAGTTAAAAAAAAAAAAAAAAATTGAAAAGGTAAAGCTCAGTGGTAAAGTGCTCCTAAATTCAATCCCCAGTACTAAAATTTTTAAAAACTGATATAAAAATATTCTGAGGGGGCTGGGGTTGTAGCTCAGTGTAGAGTGCTTGCCTAGCACCAGTAAGGTACTACATTCGATCCTCAGCACCACATTAAAAGGCAAACAAAAAAATAAAGGTTAGTTCTTTAAAAAAAAAAAATTCTAAGATTTTATTGTCCTATAAAAATTGATTATTTGCCTCTTTTGGATGTTCTTTCTGCCATCCACCCCACTCTCCCTAGTAAGGAAAAATTAATTTCTTACTTTTTCTTCTTACTCCCATGATATAGTTCACATTATAGTCTAATAATTTATTTGTGTGCTGTCTCCTCTAATATTTTTCATTCCACAAGATGAAAAACTGTTTTATCTTTTTATTCCTATTACCCAGTTATAACTACAGACAGCTACATGCATTATATGAGTACTTTGAGGATCAGTATTCCTAATTCTTCAAACACTGAGACAGAATTTAGGAATCTCATTACTCCGAGGGCAATTATGCCACTTCTAGAATGGTAGTAACCAGATGGTATTTGGGGCCCAGAAAAATCACAACCCTTCCTGGATGGTATATTTTATATCTGTCATGACCAAATTCTGACTTTTTTTCTTTGTCATTTTTAGTGGAAGCAAGCAGTCACTTCAACTGTCCTTGGGAAAGTAATAGTTCAACCAGATCAGAATTTCACAGGATTGATTTTTGGTGTTGTCTCCATATCAGCAATACTCTTATTATTAATCGGGCTTTTCCTGTGGCTGAAAAAGAGAAAGCAAACAAAAGGTGCATTTTTTTGTTGTTGTTATTGTTTGTTTTAAGAAATTCTCTTAGAAATACAGTTATTCCAGTTTAACCTTGTCACAGATCTACGTGTGCTGTCACATGCAGTCCATGACACCTGTGAGCACTGGGCATTGGGTCAAGTGTTCAAAACCAGTGACAGCAAAGTCTAACAAGCCCTGTCTCTCTCTGTTTTAAGATCTCAACAGTGATTTAGTTCGCTATGATGCAAGAGTCCACACTCCCCATTTGGATAGGCTTGTAAGTGCCAGGAGTGTGAGCCCAACTGCAGAAATGGTTTCAAATGAATCCGTTGACTATCGAGCTACTTTTCCAGAAGGTATGTTTCAGTTTATTGTCCTGAGAGGTACCTAAATATATATACTTCTGTGGATTGTGGCATTGTTGTTTCTTTTTGCTTTGGCCTTTATAGTTTTAATAAGCCTGAGAAAGAAGCATTTCCCTCTGCCAAAGAATAATTTGATGCAGAAAGAATCACATGGCTCTTCCTTTAAGATTAACTCATGCATATATTATATTAATTTCAGTGTCTGTGAACTCTAGTCTCCCAAAAAAGGTGAATTTTAAAATCATTTGAGCAGTGCTGGGGATGTAGTTCCATGGCGAGCACTTGCCTAGCATGTTTGAGGCCCTGAGTTCAATCCCCAGCAGTGTAAATAAATAAATAAATAGAATCATTCAAGCAAAGGTAACTTATTGGCTGAGTACAAAGCTAAGAAATTGTGACACTCTCTTTAACAACTCTGGAAGAGCTAAGTTACAAAACATATTTTTATTTAAATAAAAGTCAGAGCCGCTACATTTTTACCTTGTTGATCCCCACATTTTTGAATTATACCATTAGAGATCTTTTGAAGCATTCTCAAGGAACACAGCCCTTTACCTACAACATTCCAGGACTTAAATATATTTTGAGTCTTATCCAAGAAAAACCTTCATTTATGCTCTTAAGCAAGGAGAGACCAACATCATCTGCTTTGCAAAACATTAGGCCTAATAATGTCAGAGTTAACCAGAGCTTTTCACATTGTTTTATTTAAAAATCTCCTGCTCAAAGCAAAATGTCTGTATTGTATCAGCTCCATTATCTTTAGAAGTTACAGGACATGAGTCAAGCACAAGCATTTCCCTGGTTGAATATTTACCATTGGACAAATAAAATGAGTCACGGGCAGTTTTGGATCCTGGAAAGTTAGAAGTTGCTCATCCAATGAGCACAAGACCAATGAAGCATTCAACTTTTTCAGCACTTGCTGCCTCTTATTTTTTGAAGCTCACTTGTTATTTCTGTAAACATTGTTTTTGCCTACCTGACTCCTTTCACCTTTAGAAATCAATTTCTTTAACAATATGGACAAAACAAACCTAATTTGTGGATTTGAAATTTAGATCTAGTTAGGATTTCATATTCATATTTAGTAACTCTAACCTGGGATAAAATTCAAAAGTTATCTTTTTAAAAAGGCTTTCCTAATCTTTCCAATGCCTTACTCACCAAACCTCTATCATCATTGCTAAGAACAATGAGCTGCTTCCTCCTGTCTACTTTCAGCCTGCACCTTGGAGACATGGGTAGGTAACACAGGCAGAAGAGGGCCACCTGCAGAGAACAGGAAGGGAGGGAATGCACATCAAAACAAGACAAAGAGGCAACCACAGACCTTCTCTCTGTTACTGCTGGTCTAGCCTGACAGTCTTCTTTCAGAGAGACCCAGAATTCTCTGTGGTGTTACACCAGTGTCACATATTGGTGGTCTAAATTTGTTTTTGTACATATCTGAATTCAGCTAAAGGTTCAGTAGAACTTCCCTGCCAAAGGACCTTTGTCTTGTGTCCACTATAGAGTTCCCTCAATCTCTGCACCTCTGAGAATTTATAGCTCTGATCTCTAGGTACAAAGGTTTGGGAGTGAAGATGAAAGGACTGAGTTTAGAGAGGCTCAGTTGCACTTCTAGCCCCTTGAGGAAGGTTTGGAGAACCTGACCTTGGGATTAAAGGAGCAGGCATTGAACTAGACTTTCTCCTTCCTTCATTCATCAACATTTCAGGTACTTCTTATTCATTCCACATCCACATTTGAAGGTCACAACTGTCATATTTCCAGCTAGTGATTACCATGACTGTAAGCAGCACCCAAAACTTTTCTAGAACTACTTTTCAGATTTACTGTTCGGGCCAATTTTTATTATTAACCAGCTATATCCACTGTGGAAAATACTAAAAATGCTGAAGTGGGATTAGAAATATCAGGGTACCATCAACCTTTTTCGCTCAAATTCTGATTCTCTTGTTGATTCGCAAACAAACAATATTATCAGTTGGTGCCCAAACTGACCTCCCCCAACACACATGAATGACTGTCTCCTCCAATGATTGCCTCCGTACCCACCTAGGGTATCTTCAAATCAGTTGCTGTGGTTTTGATGCCCCCTCTTTGATATATACAGATTCCAGCATCAAGAGCAGAGCAATTGGTGCTTCTCTGCCCTGTTTGGCAGTGAGAAATATACATGCAACACAACAATTTCTTCACCCCTAAATGAAAATCAAAACCAAAACTTCTTGCAAAAGGAAACCTTGTCTGAAGCTCTTATAAAGCTTTGGTTGTAAACAAAGACTTATAAGGAATGCAGACTCCTGTCCAAGTCCCCTCCCCTAAGCAGTGGGGATGGCACACTAACCAGGGTCCAAGCTGCCTCTAAATAGCAATTACACTAAATCTATTGCTATCACCACAAAGTGGAGAATGTACCACTACTGTGAAAAGCTTTTTTTTTTTTTTTTTAGCTTTGAAACTGTGGCCATTATATATGTAATTATATGTGTATATGGGTTGAGCATCCCTAACTGCCCCCAATCTGAAATTCAACATGTTCCAAAATCTAAAATATTTTGAGCATCATATCAGCACTTAAAATATTTTGGATTTTGGAGCATTTCAGATAGATTTTCAAATCAGGTCTGCTCAGTGAGTAAAGTCTATGAAGATTTTCCAAAATCTGAGAGAAGCTAACATATGAAGCACTTCTGTCCCAGGCATTTTAAGAAAGCCATACTCAGTCTATATGTAATTATGTATATTTTATTCTGCACATTTTTCCTTGGCTAGGAATTTGCACAATATTAATTATTTCCATTCATAAACACCAGACTCTCAAAAGACATTATTTTCATTTTCTTACATGTAAGCTGGATTTTTATGAGATTAAGCAATTGTTTTTAACTGTCTTTTCTGCTTCCCATTTTTAAGGAAATATTCAAAAATAAATTTCAAACCTGGCTTTTTGCTATTAATAAAAAGAGAAACATCTAAGCAAATGAGGAGTCTAAAAAAACTAATGTATTGTCTACTTAAAAGAAAATTTGCAAGTGTTTTATATGTATAAGCCAATATCTTTCCCCAATTTATTACTATTTTTATCAACCAATTCCTTTGTAAAGGCTATTCCCAGCCTCATTTGATTCTATAACCACCATTTCTTTAATCTTAAAATTCAGGCTTCACTATCAATTTAAATTAATTTACTACCACTGTTGCAGCCTCCCTAAGTGAGGTTTTACACCTGTTTTCTAGTCATTTTGTTTTATCTTGCAGACCAGTTTCCTAACTCATCTCAGAATGGATCATGCAGACAAGGGCAGTATCCTCTGACAGACCTGTCCCCCATCCTAACCAGTGGAGACTCTGATATATCCAGTCCATTACTGCAAAATAATGTCCACATTGACCTCAGTGCTCTAAATCCAGAGCTGGTCCAGGCAGTCCAGCACGTAGTGATTGGGCCCAGTAGCCTGATTGTGCATTTCAATGAAGTCATAGGAAGAGGTAAGTATTTCCACTCAGCTTTTCGTTAAATACGATTTTCCAGTAAGCATTTTATCTTCTGCCTTTGCAGATTAGGAACTTAGACAATGGCGAAAGCAACTGACAGAGCACTGATAATGAGTGTGTTTGATTTCTGTTCTGTAGAAATGCAGCCTTGCAAATCATATCCAGGGGGACTTGTCCCTGTGTATCCAGGCAATTGGATAACTTCCCAAACATGTTAGAAATAAATTGCATTCCTTCCTCATCTTCCTTACACTGGCAACTGTAGTTTCTTGAATAGTGCCATACACTTATTTTTTAAAGATTATTCTTGTAAATTCTGTTATTTTCACTCATATCTCCTTCCAGTCTTTCTTTGCCGTGAGAACAGTGACAAACTCTAAAGTCCTGGTTTATAGCAGTTTGTATACTGCTGGACAGCATCAGAAGACAGGGAATTTATAGCATTCCCCTGATCTGAAGCAACATATATCATCTCCACAATGCACTCCAATTTCTTTATACAAAGAAGAATGAATATTTGTAATAAGCTAGCCAGAGCAGCAATAACAGCTAGCATAAACAGTATTTGAGGAAATATTTAGCAGGAAAAAAAAGCAACCAGAAGCCAAGAAATGAACTCCACTCTTTTTTTTTTTTTTTCCTAAAATACTTTTATCCTAATACTGAATGGCCTCTGATCCCTTTGATTCTGTATGTGCTGCATGAAGTAGCACAGGCATCTGCCAGTGTGATGCAGGAGAACTGATAGGATCCATTGCCTTCTATGAACATGAGACCTTCTCACTCTCATATGGTGGCATCCAGATATTCCTCTGTCACACACTCCAGAACTTAATTCTGAGCACACTGCTCTTTCCCTAAAAGGGCCTTCACTATTCACAAGTATGTTTCCATGTCTCACATCAGAGTATTGTATATCTCTGTTATCAGCCTGTAAATACCAGTGATTTCACTGGTTTTGGAGTGTGGAGCCTCACTAGTTACGTTCCAATTCTACCCACTGTAAAATTATCATGAAAAGTGCTAAAGTGGCAATTATTGCTCTTTTGAAATCATAGTAATTAACAATCTATAAGTGTTAACTACTATTTGTTTATATGTTTTTCTCCAGGAGAATGTAAGCACTCACTCATGAGTGTAGGCTTATTTTCTTCAACTTTGTGTTACCTAATGCCTGACATTCCCATACTAGGCACTCAGGGCATCTTGGCTGGCTGGATGAATTAATTGATGAGTGACTTACACAGCTATCAGATATTTGGCACCTCTGGGAAAAATCATTGCCACTGAATGAAAGGCTACCACTGGGAAAATGATGTGGTTAAAGCTAAAGGGAAGTGCATGAAATGAGTCAGAGTGAATTTGCTTCATTTGGGCAACTGCCTTTCAATTTCTGCCAACCTGGCTTACATATTAACCGGTGACTAATGGGGGAAATCCTTCTTCTATAATACTAATCTTATTTCTAATGGCAGCATTATTATTTTATTTTGTTTTACTGGAATACAGGGAGCTTATTTTGTTATATTTCTTCATGCAAGTAAAACTTTATTTTCATATTAACATTCATTTCACCTACAGTTTTTACATATACTAATAATCATATGGCTAATATCCTGGAGAAAAAAGTACTTCATCTACATATGTACACAAACACACACACACACACACACACACACGCGCATGTATAATGGTATTGTTAATGAAAGTATCAAAAGCAATGTACTTTTTTGCCATATAGAAAAAAGGAAGAGATGATGGCCATGGAAGGCTTAGTAAATAATTATTGCATAATTAAACATTATGCAACTCTAACCAAGTCCCTTCTTTCACACAGGGCATTTTGGCTGTGTGTATCATGGAACTTTGTTGGACACGGATGGCAAGAAAATTCACTGTGCTGTGAAATCCTTGAATAGTAAGTTACATTTTACTTAACAGTAGAGGATACTTTCATGGCTTACAAACTAAAAAATAGATCAACTAATAAAATGCTGATTTACACTTTTTCTGGAAAAAAAATTATGGGTCTAATTCTGAAAATGTGTTTAGTCTAAACTCAGTGAAGCATTTCCTCTGAAGTTATCCTTCAGAGCCTTCATAAGAAAGGGTATAGGAAAAATGAGATTCGTAGATGAGCTGAGTATCATTTAACTGTGTTGGCCATATAATATTTGTTTTGCAAATGACATTTGTGGAAACTACTGAAAGCAGGTTGGCACATACAGTAGTAATGACTCATTTTACCCAAAGGCATTACTGTAATTATTTTTACCCACAACTTCCAATTGAAAAGATTTTTTAAAAAAAGAAAGAGAGAAATATGCTGGCAGAAAATTAGAACTGTGGTGATACTTCATCTCTCTGCCTGTTTGGGGATTGAGTTGTTCTATATAAATGAACTTCCTAAAGAAGTGAAACCTACCCCCTTTTACTGCTAGAACATTTATTAAAAATTTAGCTGTTATTGAGAAAGTCTTCTTAAGATGAAATATATACCTGTTTAAGAAACAAGGAATGTTTCCAAACATAAACTAAGTCTTTACTGATGACTGAGAGACGTAATTATGGCCATAAATTACCATTTGGTACAAGCTCGTGCATGCCACATACTAGAGTGTTCCTGACTCCACCTTTGTTGAAACCCCTCTCATACTTGCATTTTCTACTCCCGTTTCTAATGTTCTGCCTATAACTTGAAGGAGCCTGAAAAAAATGTTAGCCATCTCTATTACAGAGTTATATTAGCATTAATAAGTTTTAAATGTACAAATAGAAGGTTTGCCTGCAAGATACACCATTGCTACAACTCTTTCAGCCTTTTTTAAATATCAGTCTCCATGCTGAGCACCCTTGTGTGGTTAATTTTGTTGGAAGTCTGACCACAAAGTAATTAAAGAAATCTAATAGTAAATTGTGATGGATTAAGTACAGTTGTTAATAAATTCATCTCTCTAGAGAGCAGTACTGCCAACTATATTCAGCAATCCTAACATCAAGACATCTTTCCTTGTCATTGGTACATGTCGATCCCTATTCAGACCATCCCGATTTCCAGTGTCTTTTCCAGGTCTCAGAATGCACTTCATTTGTAAGAAAATGACAACATGCCACGAACACCAAAAAGATACATATCAAATTAATATATTAATGTTGTTGACTTCCTTAATGAGAACGTGTATCAATCCCTCAGTATCTCTCTCTCTGGAAATGCGTAGAAACTACTAGACTCAAAGGGACCTATGTAGATACCATATGGTCATTGGACTTCAGACTCTCTTAGTCCACAAATGAGTAAACAATGGCCCACCCCCTAATAGAGTCTATTGATGCACAGAGAGTTATTGTCTGTGGTGTCTTTCATGATGATCAATAGCAGATCTGAGCAACAGCGACCATCTGGCCCACTGTGTGTGTGTGTGTGTGTGTGTGTGTATTTTTTTAAACTATCTGATCTATTATAGAAATTTGCCAGCCTGTGCCCTGTAGATAATCACTATAGAAATGAACTGGTCTGATCTCCCTGATCCCCTATCCTTTTTCTGTAAGAGACAATCTATGGTTCTGTATGAGACAAACTGATTGCTGAACTTGATTTTACAAAAGTGGGTTTTCCGTGGTAACTTGAAGTCACAGTGTAAAGAGTCATTGTGGGGCTCAGATAACAATGCTCCAAAGTATGGATGTTGAGTATGTTGAACTGAAGGACATTGGAGGACACTGGAGGGGCTTCAGAAATGAAGTTTCTTCCTGACCTTCTCCTGCCTTTCTTTCTCCTGCTCTCCTCTTCACACCCCCAATCCCCGTCCCCACCAAGTCAGGTCATAGAACCTAGAACATTTCCCCCCCGCCCCCCGTCCCCCACCAAAAGCCATTGATAACACAGAAAGATTACTCTAACCTTCTTCTGCCATTCTGTCTTGGAGTTAACCATAAAGAAATTCTCTAGCCTGCCCTGTCGGCAAATAGTTCATAAGGCCCTCATTCTAGAAGGGATACCCCAGAAAGAGGCCACAAAGAATCCCAGAAGACAAGCCTTGCTTGGTTTCCCTCTCAGCCTGTTACCATTAGGTCATACACTTTTTGTCCAGTCACATTTCCACCCATCCGTCCACTCTTCATCAGTCCAAGCATTAAAATAAAATTTAAAAAAATTAAGAAGGACAGCTTTCCCTGGGTACTTAGGGCTTGGTTTTTTAAAGGTTCCCATGCCTTACAAAACTTCGATTAAATAAATCTGTTTTGCTTTGCTGTTGTAATCTGTCTTTATTTATAGGAGTCTCAGCTGTGACCCTTATGATGAGTGAGGAAAACAATCACAGCTCTCCACCACTGTGACACCATTCACTCAGATATATTGTACAAAAACAGTGGGGTTAGGCCTCAGGACAAGGCATCACCTTGGGGTTTTACATCTCCTTGCTCTTCCTATCTAACTTGACAAAGTATGCATTGTTCCAAAATGAAGTCAAGTCTCCATCTCTGGATTTCTCAGGAATCACTGACATAGAAGAAGTTTCCCAGTTTCTGACTGAGGGAATCATCATGAAAGACTTTAGTCATCCCAATGTTCTCTCACTCTTGGGAATCTGCCTTCGGAGTGAAGGGTCTCCCCTGGTGGTCCTACCATACATGAAGCATGGAGATCTGCGAAATTTCATTCGAAATGAGACTCATGTGAGTATATTACCAAGTTTGCTAACTGTTGAACTACCTGGAAATCAGTCATCCCTTTATACATGGCTGCTTTCACTCTTAAAAAGCTATCAGCCAAAGAGGCACATATAAAATGTTGGGAACATTCAAACGTACCTCAGAATTCTGGCCTGGTGGGAAGACGGTGCGACTTGGAATGGTATCCTTGGACAATCATTCTTACTTGCCCCGCAAGCAATCTTGCTGTACCATTCCCTGATGATACATTGAAGTCATCTTTGAATGCCTACTCTTTGCCAGAGCATAGCACAGGAGAAGAGGCAAAAGAAGCCACAGCCCATGTGGCATTTTAACTCTGGGAGACAATGAAGAATTAATAACCAATGAGTCTTCCCTGTTCCTCAGTCTTGCCACCCTTTCTGCCACCTCAGGGCCTTTGTACTCACTGATCCCTCTGCCTAGAACACTCTTCCCCCAGATATCCATGCATTTCACTCCCTAATCTCCTTCAGCTCTTTGCCCCAATGTCATCTTCAAAATGAGGCTTCCCTGACCTGTTTTAAATGGCAGCTGCCTGCCCCATCCTCATGCCCTCCGTCATTCCCCTTTCCTGGTTTTATTCTCCATAACACTTAGCTGATAACTATGAGCTCAGGCTGTCCAGTACTGTGGTCACAACCACATGTGTGAATGTGGCCAGTTCAAATCAAAAGGTACAGTAAGCATAGAGTACACCCCAGAGTCTGAATAGTTAACATAATCTATAGATTGCATGTTGAAATAATATTTTTGATATGTTGGGTTGACAGATATATTCTAAAAATTAACTTCACCTGTTTTCTTTTACTTTTTGAATTGTGTATGTGGCTTATGTTGCATTTTTTGTTGAATTATGCTGTACTGGACAATAAACAATAGCTCTGGTGTATATGTATATACACCACATACACACACACACACACACACACACACACACACAGGCTGTTAGATGCAAGCTCAGGAGGGTAGGTATTTTTATGTATTTTGGTTACTCCTAAGGCTTCAGTGATTAAAATTAGCATTCAACTCATAGGCTATCAGTAAATATTGTGAATAAGTGTTCTTACAGTTAACAAGAGGATTATAGGCTCTTGCAAGTGGGAGTTTTCTTAATGAAATTTATGCCAGGGGGTGAGCAAGCATTGACCAGGCCAGTCAGTGCCAGGGAGGGCTAGTGAGGAGTCTCCAGAATTGAATTCACCTATGGCCTCAGCTCCTCTTTGGCTCCTGTAGCCCAGGTCTTGTGGGACTCAACAGAGTAGCTTTACTCTCACTCAAAAACAACTTTATAAACACAGGGTCAAGTTCTCAGAGAAAATAAGCTCTAGGACAGTTAAGAAATATTTTGTGTTCAGCCAAAAGACTAAAACAACTCCCTGGCAGGGAATTTTTACAGATAAAAAGAATTTACTTTGAAAAGTGCAAAGCTACCCTGACAGATCCCACTTTAACTCTTGTCTTTACCCAGATGAGTCAATCTTCTTGGATGTGCTACCTTCTCTGGAGTGTTGTTCCCCCAGGGTTAAAGTATGACAGACATGTCTTATTATCCAGTACAGAATAGTACCCATCCAGACTTTTATACCCCAAGGAGTTGATTGACACTGATGATGGCCCCTAACACGATGTGTCTTCTAAAGAGAAGCCTGAAACACAAGTCACTGGCCTCTTCACAGTCTCTGTACATCAGAGGAGGCAGCAGCCCATCTTACTAGGTCCCCACTGAGTGCCTTTTATGCTTACAAACTCCACAGAGGCTACTGAAAAAGAAGCCCTCTTCCTGAAGCCCAGTCCCTCGCAAGGGCTGTCAGTCACAATGACATCTGTGTGATTTCAGATTCAATTCTTCCTATTAATAAGGCATTGCTCTGTCCATCTAATGTTGTGGATGGAGTTTGTGGAGAATGGGATATCCTATTCTCTGAGCTGGTCCAGAAGCCTAAGAGTTGTGTGTTAATGATACATCAGTCCCAGTAGGAGGGCTTATGATTGGAGCCAAAGAGACTTAGGTTAGATCCTAACTCCACCAATTACTCTCCCAAGTACTTCAGGTTGATCTGTTTCTCTTTGAGCCTCCTGAATTTACTATGTATTTCTGGTGCTTTGAATTTGAGCCTTGCTAACACTGAGGCTATCCCTCCCAGAGTTAGAATTCCTGGAAATAAAAACAACTTGTCTTCAGAAAGCACCTTTCATATGCAGACCAACCAATCCATAGACCACACCCCAGCCATCTTCTTCAAAGTAGCCAATCTGAAATCTGGTAGCTTGCCTCACCTTTCCTCCCCAAGGAAATTACAATAAAGGCTCTTGCCCCTCACTCCCTCTGCCTCCTGACTGTCCCCAGTGCTTCCCTGGTAGCCCTGCATGGCATCAGATGCTCCCTTCTCTTGGGAACTGTAAGTAACAAACCATCTTTTCAATGAAAATTGCCTTCAGAGCTGTTGGCCTCATCATAACTGAAGATTTTAAAACCTGCATTTCAAAACATCACCATTTCCCCATCTGGAAAACACCTGCCTTCAGAAGAGTATGAGAATTAGCCATAATTCATAAAAACATCTAGCTTGATGCTTTACATACTATAGGTCCTTAAGAAATAGTTGTTGCTGTCAACAGGGAATAAGTTATTATTTGAGACAAGATAATTCTTATAAACATGTTAGGATTTGGAGATCAGAGGTAGAACAGTGGGTGTTTAGTTTATGCTTTTCCAACTCTCTTTGATTGCAGAACCCAACTGTAAAAGATCTTATAGGCTTTGGTCTTCAAGTAGCCAAAGGCATGAAATATCTTGCAAGCAAAAAGTTTGTCCACAGAGACTTGGCTGCAAGAAACTGTATGTAAGTATGAGAATCTCTGTACCCACAGTCCAAATTAAGTGATGAGAGTTTGTTTCCCACTGTTCAAAGCTAATGAAGATGTTTTTCTCTTCTTATGCAAAAAAATCCTTTATTTCCTTGGCTGTTTTAAATGGATGTGTAAGCCTTTGGGAGGTGGGGGTGGGGGCTTTCAGGCTTTATCAAGCAGAGGATTTAAAAGGTTGCCCCACAGGGGGTCTCCAGCAGCTGTTGTGTACTTTCACTTTTCTGGGTCCTTCCCACAAGCAGCCCCCAGTGTTGTGGTTTCACACTGAATTAGTCCTTAGGAGGGAGAATTTGATCTTCAGCATCTTACAGTGGAAAGGAGAGGGCTGGTAACACAAATACCAATACAGTGTAACTTCCCAAGTGTAGATCTGAAGTCAGCCTGCAGACGCCCTACCAAAAATGGTATTTGGGAATGAATATACAAAGAACTTTTATTTGTGTCTGGCTGCCTGGCTGTATAACACAACAGTCAACAGTTTGCAATTGATT
This sequence comes from Marmota flaviventris, assembly GCF_047511675.1. Classification (NCBI taxonomy): domain Eukaryota; kingdom Metazoa; phylum Chordata; class Mammalia; order Rodentia; family Sciuridae; genus Marmota; species Marmota flaviventris. The sequence goes on from NC_092498.1 coordinate 44,290,110, forward strand.
CTGTGCCTTCCCCTTGCCGAGCACTGATTCAGGACCTATGGTATGTGTGAATGAAGGAGCTGTGCTATTAATTTTCTACCTTGGTTTTGGTCAACGTAACATCATAAAATCCAACTTAAACCAGTTAGCATAATGTGTGTGTGTGTGTGTGTGTGTGTGTGTGCGCGCGCTTTAATTTTAGTATGTTAGATGCTTTATTTGGATCTAACATTCTAAGATTGATGCTTTATTTGGATCTAACATACATTCTCTATTATCTCAGTGGTGAAATATTTGAGTTTTATATACTGACCTGACACATGTGAGAATGAAGAAGTAAAATAACAATCCTATGTCATGTCTCTCACATGGAACTGAGTATTTCTGATAAACTGACAAGCGAAGATGGGGAATTGTGTTGGGTAGTTGACGTATTCTATTTATCAGCTAAGGAGAGCTGGGAGGGAGACAGCTTTACTTTTTCTCCAGATCTCCATTAAAGCAAAAAGGAATTTCCAATGCTGTATCATTCATGATCCCTCTCCTCAGCCTGCTGAATTTGTCACATAAATGTCAAACATTTTTATTCAAGAATTCCACTGTAATTTAGTGTTTGTCAATAGGCCAAAAGGAAGCCCTGCTTTGTAAATTATGGATTTCAAATACTGAAGCCACTTGTTCTGATCTATAGATATTTGACATCTTTGTCAATTATTTTATTTCAGCTACCAGTAGTTTTTTGGTTTTTTTTTTTTTTTTCTTTCTGTAGGCTGGATGAAAAATTCACTGTCAAGGTTGCTGATTTCGGTCTTGCCAGGGATATGTATGACAAAGAATACTACAGCGTACACAACAAAACAGGTGCAAAACTGCCAGTGAAGTGGATGGCTTTAGAAAGTCTACAAACTCAGAAGTTCACCACCAAATCAGATGTGGTAATGTACTGATCATCCCTGACTTTTTTTCCTCTTTTACTTTCATACCCCACTTCTTTGTAGTTTTATGGCAATTTTTAAATTTTTTTTTAAAAACATAATTTTTATTAATTGTTTTACATATAAAGATAAATGAATTAATAAAAATTAATTAAAAAATTAAAGTTAACACCCATAGTATATTTTCATAAATTCACTTGCTTATCCAACATTTGTTGAATGGAGTATCAAGCTGGCTCCTTGGGAAGTGCCAAGTTGAATTAGGCATAAGCTTTGTCCTGCAGGAGCTTTGATCGACAGGGAAGAAAAGACATGGCCATCAATGACTGTAGCACAAAGTGGTCTGGGATTGCACTACCTTTCATAGTCCAAGGGCAGCAAGAATTCCACTTGGAGATATCTGGAAGCTGTAACTGAGGCAGATCCAGCAGGGAGGGCATGATCCTCATGCCTGATTAGAAAAGAGTCCTCCTTTATCGGTAAAAGCCATGATCCTCTCAGACAACACACTTCAAAAGGCATGCAGCTGAGCAGCTGAGGATGGGCAAGATGCTCACCTGGGGGACCAGCTCTCCTACATTCTTCGTATACCCCTGTGGAGGAGGCAGCACCTGAAATGGGCCCTGAGGGATAGCAGGCTTGGAACTGGACAGCTGGGTGAATGGAAATATCAATCCAGGTAAAGCAAAGGGGCAGGAAAGTATAAGAATGTTTAAGTTCTGAGAACAGAGGATTTAGTGGGTGATTTGGCAAGAATGGAAGGCGTAGAGGGAAGCTACAGTTTTAAAAAAATAGATTCATGATAGATCATAAAGGTCTTTACCAAACTGGAGTCTGAAATTTATTTTCTGGTCACATGGAAACAAACAAAAGTGATCAGGTTAGATTACAAAATCCATCTTCATTCTGTAAAATGACTAGAGAGGGATGGGGGCAGGACGATCAAGTGAGATGTAGATCTTGGAATAATAGAGAAACTGTGAGAACGGAAGGGAAGACGTGGAAGGAAAAAGATCTCTGAGGTAGAATTAACAGTATTTAGTAAGAACTGATAAAATTCAAAGATGAGCAAAGCTATAGGCTGGTGTATTAAGAAATATAAAGCACAAGAGCAAAAGCTAGATTTGGAGAAAAAAATAACAAGTTGAGCCTTGACCACATTCAGTTTGACTTGGGATTACTCCACCTAGGCAGACACATCCATTAGGCACTTGGAAACAAGGATCTGAGGCTTATAAAAAAGATTATATTATATTAATCAGCTCTCAGGCTGGCATAATTTTAAAAAAATAGATTGACTGACTTCAACAGTAGAAATTTATTTCTAACAATTCTGGAGGCCAGGAGTCCAAGACCAGGTTGTCCTCTTCCTGCTTTATAGATGACCACATTTTCACTATGTCCTCACATGGTTGAAAGAGAATGAGGGCAAACCCTCCAGTGTTTATTCTAATAAGGGCACTTATCCTACCATAAGGACCCCATCCTTATGACCTTATCTAAACCTAATTACTTTCAAACATCATCACATGCCAGAGGTCAAGCCTAGGAACATGCTCTTGAGAGTCCCAAAGTAATTATTCAAAGAACCTACATGTATGAAGTGAGGAAGAAAATAGAAAGGCGGAAGACCCTGGAGAAGAGACTACCATGAAAGTCAGAGAAAGAAAAAGTTCCAAGAAGAATCTGGGATGGTTAGTACATCCATTGCAGCTTACTGTGCCAGATGGGTCTTGGAAACTGAGCCACTTGAGTACTTAGAAGGTCCAGAATTTGCTGAGGAGCCTGGGAGTTGAAAGGAATGGAGAGTGTATACTTACTCTGTTGCACGTAACAGGTCAAGATAATTGTGATATCTGGAGGGAGAGAAAAATTTAACATTTCTGCCTGTAAGGGTAACAACTGAGAGAGAGAAAAAAGTGCAAACTCAGGATATCTGCTGACAACTTGGGCTGAAAATAATGTTCATTGAGGCTATGTACAAACAAGAAAGAGTTAGCAGCTATTGAGAGATGACGGGGGACAGGGATCGGAATGTAATATTGGGAATCCAGTCATTTTACTCTCATCCCTGAGTCAGCAAGAGGGAGAGGTGTGGCCTCTGTTGGTAGGTCAAAAAAACTGTGTTATCAAGTGAATACCAAGTTTCAGTTCCTGTAAAGAGGTGGAGGAAATACCAGAAAGAAAACTGAGGTGACTGGCTTTCTTTTTTCTCGAATAAATAAATGTGTCATTGGTCATGGTGGAAAAAATGGGACTGCTGGATGTGTAAGATTGAGAAAAGAAATGATAAACCATGTTGGAGCTTAATGCCTGGGGTTTTGACCCTGAAAGATTCTGAAAGAGATGATAGAAATGAGTCCTAGAGAGGGTGGCTGGGGACTTGTAATGGTAGCAAGTGAAGGCATAAGGTAGAAAGAAGTAATCCATCCTCAAAGAACAGACTGTTCATTCAGACTTGACTCCCAGTCTACCATTAAGAACTGAAGCCAACTCTTAAAACTCAATAAGAGATAAAATCCAGTTTTTTTAAAATAGGCACCAGATTTGAATAGACATTTTGTCAAAAGTTGTATAAATAGCTAGCTAACCCACATGAAAATGTATGCCATATGAAGACTTTTTTTTAGGCAAATGATCACAGTAGTTGTATTCATAAAAGTCAAAAAACAAGGGCAATCTTGAAGTTTATCATCTGGTGAATGGACAAACAAAAGGTAGTATGTCCATAGAATGGAGTGATGCCATTGAGCAATGTAACAGAACTGCTGATACATGCTATAACATGGATGAGGTAAACCTCACAAACATCATGTTAAGTAAAAGAAGGTAGACTCAAAAGATTAGATTTTGAATGACCCCATTTATACACAATTTCTGGAAAGAGGCAAAACTATAGAGAAAGAAAACAGATCAGTGTTTGCCTGGGCTAGGTATGGGCATGAGGATTGCCTACAAATGGACATGAATGAGGGAACTTTCTGGAATGTTGAAAATGATCTAAAACTAGATTACAATGATAGGTATAAACTATGTAAATTTAGTGGTCATCATTGACTATATACTTATAATTTGTATATCTTACAACCTATAAATCATACATCAGCAAAGCTGATTAAAAAGAGAGAGTCTAATTAAATTTTGCACGTTCAAGGCAGAAGTTAGAATTCTAAGCTTTTTTTTTTTTTTTTAAAGAGAGAGAGAGAAAGAATCTTTTTTTTTTTTTTCTTTCATATGGTGCTGAGAATCAAACCCGGGTCCCACCCATGCTAGGGGAGCGCTCTACCACTGAGCCACAATCCCATCCCCTGAGCTTTTTGACAACAACACACAAACACCACTACCACTGCCTCCTCAACAAACACACAGCATGGAGACCAATGCTCCTCACATAGCAAGAGGCAATTTTTTTAAATTGCCTTATTTTTAAAAATTGGGCTATTTTGTCTTTTTATTAAGTTGTAAGAGTTGGCTCCAGTTTGTAAGAGCAGACAGGGAGTCAAGCCTGAGGTGCTTGACTGGAAATTTCTCTTCTGTAGATAAGACAGTGTTCTCTCCCTCTCCTTGAAAGACACGATACTGTATGACATAAAGGTGAAACCTGAGTAATCCACACACATTGCTGCTTTGGCAAGTGGTTACTGATTGCCTGGATAAATTTGCACAAAGACAGCACAGTCTTTTGAACCAACATTCATGGAACATTTCCAAAAGCATGTGTGCATGTTGAGACCTACAAGCAAAAACTTGCCTGCTTGTAGACAGATTCTCTTTCTAGCAAATGCCCAGATGGAGTTTGGCTAACTCAATAGTCTTGAGTCCATCCAAACAAATTCGTGTGTTACTACTCTTGAAATTACTCACACCCAGCATTGTGCAATGTTTCACACTCAGCAGAAGTTCTTTCATTAAAGTCTGTATTGACTTCTCCTTTTGTTCAGTCCAGCTGCTTCTTCTGAGCTCTCATCTTGACTCATCTTTCTGAAGCATTTAATGTTGTTGACCATCCCTTCCTTCTTGAAATTATCCTTTTCTTTGGTTTCTGGATACTGCACCATCTGGTTTTCCTCCTGCTACTTGGTTATGTTTTTTTCTTTAGCATTGACTGCTTCTTTTCTTTCTCTTATGCACTAGATGTAGCTAACCCCCAAGATTTTTGTCTTCAGGGATGGAACTCCCTCAACAATTGCCACCATTTCCATCAACAATCTCCTTTGACCCTCTCCATCTGGAGGCTCTTATCAGCTGGTATCATTTGATCACAAATTTGTCTTGTTCAAAATCAAATGCTTTCCCACCAAACTGGCAACTCCTCCCTTCCTGTCTTCTGTCCGTGTCAGTCCTCATTGTGCAACCTATCTATTGCTCACCATTTGTAGTGTAGAGTTCATCAAGTTTGGGCCAGTGCATCACCATCAGGATGTAGAGTTTCCATCATCCGAAAAATTTCCTTGTGCCCTTTTGTAGTCAACCTCTACCTTATCCCAAGGACCTGAAAATCATTGATTTATTTTCTATATCTATAGTTGGTATTTTTCTCTCTAGAATGTTATATAACTGAAATCATACCATCAGTAGTCTTGTGAGTCTGTTGCCTTTCATTTTATATAATGCATTTGAGAGAGATCCATGTTGCTAAATCAGTAGTATCAATATATCAAGTTCAACCTTCTTATTGAGATAAAAATGCATAAAATTTACCATCTGAATCCACTTGTAAGTGTATAGTGCAGTAATACTAATTATACTCACCTTGTCACGCAAAAGATCTATAGAACTTATTCTTCTCACAAAACTGAAACCCAGGATCTATTGAACAAAGACTCTCCTTTCTCCATTTCCCTTCAGTCTCTGACAATTACCATTCTATAATTTCTGTCTCTACAAGTTCAACTACCTTAGATATGTCATAAAAATGGAATTATTCAGTGTTTGTCTTTTTGTGACTGTCTTGTTTCCCTTAGCATAATGTACTCAAAACTTCTCCATACTATAGCATATAATTAGATCTCCTTTTTTATAAGGCTGAATAATATTCCATTGTATAGATAAACAACATTTTCTTTTTTTTTTTCAATTTTTTATTGTTGGCTGTTCAAAACATTACATAGTTCTTGATATATCATATTTCACACTTTGATTCAAGTGGGTTATGAGCTCCCATTTTTACCCCATATACAGATTGCAGAATCACATCAGTTACACATCCATTGATTTACATATTGCCATACTAGTGTCTGTTGTGTTCTGCTGCCTTTCCTATCCTCTACTATCCCCCCTCCCCTCCCCTCCCCTCCCCTCTTCTCTCTCTGCCCCCTCTACTGACATTCATTTGTCCCCCTTGTATTATTTTTCCCTTTCCCCTCACTTCCTCTTGTATGTACTTTTGTATAACTCTGAGGGTCTCCTTCCATTTCCATGCAATTTCCCTTCTCTCTCCCTTTCCCTCCCACCTCTCATCCCTGTTTAATGTTAATCTTCTTCTCATGCTCTTCGACCCTACTCTGTTCTTAGTTACTCTCCTTATATCAAAGAAGACATTTGGCATTTGTTTTTTAGGGATTGGCTAGCTTCACTTAGCATAATCTGCTCTAATGCCATCCATTTCCCTGTAAATTCTATGATTTTGTCATTTTTTAATGCAGAGTAATACTCCATTGTGTATAAATGCCACATTTTTTTTTATCCATTCATCTATTGAAGGGCATCTAGGTTGGTTCCACAGTCTTGCTATTGTGAATTGTGCTCCTATGAACATCGATGTAGCAGTGTCCCTGTAGCATGCTTTTTTTAGGTCTTTAGGGAATAGACCGAGAAGGGGAATAGCTGGGTCAAATGGTGGCTCCATTCCCAGCTTTCCAAGAAATCTCCATACGCTTTCCAAATTGGCTGCACCAATTTGCAGTCCCACCAGCAATGTTCAAGTGTACCCTTTTCCCCACATCCTCGCCAGCACTTGTTGTTGTTTGACTTCATAATGGCTGCCAATCTAACTGGAGTGAGATGGTATCTTAGGGTGGTTTTGATTTGCATTTCTCTGACTGCTAGAGATGGTGAGCATTTTTTCATGTACTTGTTGATTGATTGTATGTCCTCCTCTGAGAAGTGTCTGTTCAGGTCCTTGGCCCATTTGTTGATTGGGTTGTTTGTTCTCTTATTGTCTAATTTTTTGAGTTCTTTGTATACTCTGGATATTAGGGCTCTATCTGAAGTGTGAGGAGTAAAGATTTGTTCCCAGGATGTAGGCTCTCTATTTACCTCTCTTATTGTTTCTTTTGCTGAGAAAAAACTTTTTAGTTTGAGTAAGTCCCATTTGTTGATTCTAGTTATTAACTTTTGTGCTATGGGTGTCCTATTGAGGAATTTGGAGCCCGACCCCACAGTATGTAGATCGTAGCCAACTTTTTCTTCTATCAGACGGCGTGTCTCTGATTTGATATCAAGCTCCTTGATCCATTTTGAATTAACTTTTGTGCATGGCGAGAGAAAGGGATTCAGTTCATTTTGTTGCATATGGATTTCCAGTTTTCCCAGCACCATTTGTTGAAGATGCTATCCTTCCTCCATTGCATGCTTTTAGCCCCTTTATCAAATATAAGGTAGTAAACAACATTTTCTTTATCATTCATCTGTTGGTGGACCTTTAGGTCTCTTCCACTCCTTGGTTAATGTGAATAGTGCTGTAGTGACCATGGTTGTGCAAATTTCCCTTTGAGAGCCTGTTTTCAGTTGTTTTGGATATATACCCTGAAGTGGGATTTCGGGTCATATAGTGGCTCTATGTTCAATTGAATTACTTTGGTACTGTTTCTATAAGGGAGTAGTTCATTTCTTTTTTATTTTTAAGTAGAATTCCATTGTCCAGATGCACCATATTTAGATTTATCCATTTGCTAGTTGAAGGACATTTGAGTTCTATTTTTAGGCAATTACTTCTATGTAATTATAATTGTTGAGACATTTGCTTAAAAGTTTTTGTGTGGACGGGTTTTTTTTTTTTTTTTTTATAAGAAATAAAAAATAAATCCTTAAGAGTAAGACCACTGGGTTGGAAGGTAAATTTATGCCCCATGTTATGAGAAACTCCTCAATGTGGTCCTGTCCTCCAGTCGTTCATCATTCTTGCCAGCACTTCACATTGCCAGTTTTTTTTTTTTTTTTTTTTTTTTTTTTTTTTTGGATTTTAACCATTCTAATAGGTTGTGGTGATGCCTCATTTTCTTTTTAATCTGTATTTTCCTGATACTAATGACACTGAACATCTTTTTATGTTCTTACTTGACATACTTATAGCATCTTTGTAAAGTGTCTACTCCAATCTTTTGTCTTTTTTTAAGTTTTAGAATTTAATTTCATTTTTTTCTTACATTAATTGAGTTAAGGGCCTTTTATATATTCTGAATGCAGTTTTATGTTATCCCACGTATGTTTTTGCAAATATATTTTTCTAGTTCAGTACAGTACTTCTCCTGGAAGCTGCCTCTCTCTAACTTCTCCTCTCCCATGAGTCCTCCAACTCCCCTTTGGTACCCAGTTATTACCCAAGTCCTATAGTTCCTCAGGATTTTATCCAACTCTGCTCCCTTTCTAAATTAATTTGTCCCAGACAAACCTGCAGGTAGCCTAGGCTCTCCAGTGAGAAGCCCAGATCACAAAACTGGACAGCTTCTCAGTGGATGGAAACTTTGGTTTCCTCATCCTTAAAACATCCACAAGATCAGTTACATTACAGAACTATAACCAATTACAACCCATTATGAGGATTAAATAAAATAATGTTTTGTAAAGGGCATGATGCATGCCTCACCATATGATGGATACCCTCTTCACCACCCTAATTTGGAAGTAAAGCCCCTCTGGCTTTCTGTGTCAGCATATTGTGCATTCTCACCTGTTCTTCTTCAGAAGCCTCCTAAATGGTCTCTGTGTTGTGGACCGATTTCTCCTGTTTGTCTTAAACTTGGTATTTACAGAGGTCTCCAGGAACACAACTAGCTACATCCCACCAATTTCAGTGTAGCCCACTTTCAACATTTAAAAACCTCCACTACACAGTACCATTTCAACCTCATCTATCCCGAGTCCCCTCATCTACTCCACACATCTAGCAGGGTGAGCGCTGGTATTTGGGGTTCAATAAGAACACATGTATTCTTGCCTCTGGGCCCACCCCTTCCACCTGGACACTTTCTGCCCTCATGTTACACAAACCTATGAAACAAATTCTCCCTGTTTCTAGGACCCACTTTCCTGTCACTCTTTCTGAAGGCTTTCTCAGTACCCACTATTATCTCTTTGGCTTCTCACAGTGCTTTAACCTGTTTTATATTATTGCTGTATGTTACAAGCATTATCTTATTGTTCTGTGAACAGATATCTGCACAGTGCTCAACCCTTTTAATCAGCCCTGGGACTTACCCCATAACTTGGACGATAACCTACTGGTACATGATCAAAGGTCAATAGATACTTGTTCAATTGATTCAAATTTTAATACAAATTCTGGGACTTGAAGGTTAACACAATAAAATTCTCAGAATGACTCATAAGGATTTTCAGGCTAAGAAAATTTCAATTTTGAAAGGCTAAGTTAGCAGAGTTACCTGGCTCCCACCTCAGCAGGGGTTTAAGATCTCTATGTGGATCAAGGCATTCATTACCTTAAAAGGTTCTTACACCTGGGCAAAGGGAAAGCTATTCATGGAGATTTGTATCAGCAAGTACAATATCTACCTCATTTCTTTCAGTCATAGAATTCAAAAACATGCATTATTCTTTTTCTTGCCGAGAACTGTAAGCTCTATTCGCTTCTCGGTTTTACATTTTCCTACTCCCCCTGTCTTTTACCTCCAAGTGTCTTTTAACCAGGGCCTTCTGTCCTCCCCCATATGAGTCTTGATCTGGAAGCGTTGCCTAGTGAGAGCTGACATCCTGGATCTTCTGCACAGGGTGACCTGCACTTGCTGACTTACTCTTATGTCATGCTCACCTTGGCACATGTCCAGGGAGAGATAATGTGCATGACCTGGTCTGTTCCGACTAGAGTGCTTTAAATCAAGAAACTGCATATTTAGTGAAGTTCAGGAGACCCAGCAAGACCCAAAGGTCAAGAATTCTCAAATGTTTATCCCAGTGTAAATTCAGATATATTGGGGGATTTGAGCAAATCATTTAACCTCTCCGTGTCTGTGATCTTCCTATGAAGTACTGATACAGCTCTTTTATAGTCATCTAGTACTTTAACATTTTGAAATTACATTTTTTGAAATTAGTTTTCAACAGTTGCCCAATGGTTTTATTATGTATGATTCTTAATGTTGACTTTTACTAATACTGATTTAGATCTTTTCTTTTAACATTAACCTTTAAATATTTTTACTTTTCTTAAGACTATGGACATTCATTTTTAAATCCTACAAATTTAACTTTTCCAAGGCTTCCTTTATCTTCCTTTTTATGAATAATCTGAAATTGTAGCAAAGTTATTGAAAGAGAGAAGGATAGAAATGTGCTGGTGCTTTGACTCCACAACAGAGAACTTGAAAATGTACTCTGCCAACTACAGATGAAATCTTCATTGTCATGTGGACATTTTGGGTTTTGTTTGGTTGGTTTTTATTATCATTATTTTTGTTTGATTTTGTTGTTGTTGTTATTTTTGTTTTTGATTTAAATTTTGAGACAGGGTCTCTCTAAGTTACTTAGGGCCTTGCCAAGTTGCTGAGGCTGGCCTTCAATTTGCAATCCTCCCACCTCTGCCTGCTGAAATTACAGGCATGCACCACCACACCCAGCTCAGATGTCCTTTTAAAAACTACATTTACTTGTAACTAAACCTTATCATTTAAACATATCATGAAATGTACAGCTTAATAATTGCCTTTAAAGGAAACCGTTGTTCCACCGTAGCCATGGTATTGACAATGTTAAGCCAAGCTTAGTTACCAAGACCTACTGATTCCCCTTCCTGTATGTGTTGTCACACTCTCTGACCTGAATTCTCCTTTTTCTTGTTTTACTAGTGGTCCTTTGGTGTGCTCCTCTGGGAGCTGATGACAAGGGGAGCCCCACCTTATCCTGATGTGAACACTTTTGATATCACGGTTTACCTGTTGCAAGGTAGAAGGCTCTTACAACCTGAGTACTGCCCAGATCCCTTGTAAGTAGGAATCCCAACAGGATCTTCTGTGGCTAGCTCTTATATGCATTACTTTTGCAGAACTACTTGACTTCAAGGGGTCTCTCAACAGTATTTCTTTCTGAAACAGGTATGAAGTGATGCTTAAATGTTGGCACCCCAAAGCGGAAATGCGCCCATCCTTCTCTGAGCTGGTCTCCAGGATATCTGCCATCTTCTCCACTTTCATTGGAGAGCACTATGTCCATGTGAACGCTACTTATGTGAATGTGAAGTGTGTCGCCCCGTATCCTTCTCTGTTGTCGTCACAAGATAACGCTGATGGCGTGGTGGACACGTGAAGGATGGGAACACCACACCCACTTCTGAGCGACATCATCGTACTTGCCCTAACAGCAGTCCACACTTTCTCCAACAGTTTTCACTGCCTGGCCTCAGAAAGGCAATTTGGTATTTTTTACTTTTTGCCAAAATTGCACCAGTATAAGACTTTGTTTTGTTATTGAAACTGCTGGATTCTAAGGAATTTCTTATCTGACAAAGTATCAAAAAGAGAAGCTTGGTCTCACAGGCCAGTGACCAATGGCCACCCTGCCACTATGACAACACTCCTATTGCATTGTAGTCCAAAACCTGAATTCTGGGTTGAAATTTCTAAAAACTCAGAATCCCACTTGATTTCATATGAGAAACTGATGTAACAAATTTTGAAGGCTGCTTAATCACAGAAAAGAAAAGATAATATTGTCTGCGACAGATATGGCAGGACCAGGCCACACATTTAGAATTCTAGTGTTTAAAAGAAATATTGTGTGTTGTTGGTCATGAACACTTTTTATTACTGATGTTGTCAGTCACCAGTTAGGTAGACATTCCCTTTCAAATTTTTTGTATGCATATTCCTTTGGTTGGAGGAATGTCCATAGACAATGCAAAGTTTCAAAGTAGCATGACACAGGTATGTTTGTAAATTAACAGGGGTATTTACATGTTGTACATAGACAACATTAGGGAGGTTTTAATAAAATAGCTTAATCACAATGAAATATTTAGTTGTCATTGAAAAATCAACTGAGGGGCTAGGGTTGTGGCTCAGTGGTAGAGCACTTGCCTAGTACATATGAGACCTTGGGTCCGATTCTCAGCACCGCATATAAATAACTAAAATAAAAGTCTATTGACAACTAAAAAAATATATTAAAAGAAAAAAAATTTTAAATAAACTGAGAATGATACTGTTCTGATCAAATGAATGTGGACATTTGGACATTTTGTCTTATTTTTTTAATGCCAACTTGGAAAATAAACAAGTAATTTGTGATGGTAAATATTTTTAAAGGTAACCTAGCATGTTTTTAAAGTAGAATACGACTGACTGAAAGGTTCATTGGTTTCAACCACTGCTCCTGTGTAGAAAAGAAAATCCTGGCTGTTTCGCCTGGATGAATTCTGGTCAGGAATTTTGCGATGTTTCATTCAGTTGAATTTTGTGCTTACTACTGTATAGTGCATGTGCCGTAGATTACTCTAACTGGTTTTGTTGATGTAAACACTGAAAGTATTATATTTTTATAGAAATGTTTATTTTTAATGATATAAGAAAAAAATTGTCAGGCCACAAAAATAGTGCACTGTGAACATTTCAGAAAAGGTATGTCAGACTTGGATTAATAACAGCATGATTTTAAATGGCTGTAAATAGTGATAAGGAAATGTACCAATTGCCAATACACCCCACCATCATTATATCACCAGAACTCAAAGCCATGGGTTAACAGAGCAAACTGCAACAAGGGTGTGTTATGCTGAAACCCAGTAATTGAGTTCGGCTGTCCTTGCGGAGAAATGATTGCAACCAAATGATCTTCGACACAAGGAACTGTGCTGCAGAGATATATCAGTTCTACTACTTCCTATATGTGAAGAGTAATATTAATTCACAGAGTACTGTAAATGGTGAATGACAGAAAAAAAAAAATCTGCTCTGCAGAAAGAAAGAGCTGTCTCTACAAGGTTAAGAGAATAAGCGCATCGAGAACAGAGAACTTGTGAAAACCACCCATCAACAGGAATGCACACCTGTACATACATGCTTGAGAAAGCTGCAATGTGAAAATCGTTATTTTCTATTTATGAACTTGTCCTTAGGTTAATGTGTCTGGACAGATTGTGGGAGTAAGTGACTGCTAAGAATTAGATACTTGTCCCTGCCTATAGCTGCAGTTGAACTGAATGGTACTTTGTATGTTAATAGTTGTTGTTCTGATCAATTATACAGTTAAAAATAAAGTGATGTAACATCTTGTTACTGAGAGTTTGTTATTGCTAGTCATGTTTGATTACCTACTCCATTTACATAATGACATAGGAAGCCTAAGATTGATTTCACTTGGCTATGTAGAGTCACGTTAATGCATGGGCAGTAGCTAAAAAATTTACATACCTGAATCTCTGGAAATCTCTGTTTTTCCAAGGGTGGTTTGCCTTGAGTTGCTAAAGTAGCTTCATATGTTTTAACAATCTTTCATCTACTAGAGCAACTGATTTCTATTTTAGCTAGGTATTCTTTTCCAGCAAGATGTATTCCTTGGACCAAAAGATGTGACAATGGAGTTGTAACCCTATGGTTGGCACAGAGGTAGATACCCAGGTAGGGACTGAAGAAAGATGTCTTCTTGCCCACTTGAAACTATTTTTATCATCTGCATGGGTGCTCACTCTTCTGAGCCTTCAATTACCAGAGAAACTATCTTCAAGTTTTCTCCACAAATATTTTTGAATGGTAAAGGAACTCAAAAGCAATGTCTATGTTATCTAAGAATTATGTAACACTTCTGGTAAATTGAATTTTTTAAAGACCCCTCATGGTTTGGATGTGAGGTGTCCCCCAAAAGCTCATATGTGAGACAAAACAAGAAGGTTCAGAGGATAAATGATTGGTTTGTGAGAGTCTTAACTCAATCAGTGATTAATCCACTGGTAGGGATTAATTGAGTGGCAACTGAGTGGTGGAGTGTGACTGGGGGGAAGTGGGAAGTGGGGGTGTGGCTTTGGATATATATTTTGTATCTGGAGAGTGGAGTTTACCTCTCTTCTCTCTGCTTCCTGATCATCATGTGAGCCCCTTCCCTCCACCATACGCTTACACCATGATGTTCAGCCTTACCTTGAGCCCTGAGGAATGGACCTGGCTCTCTATGGACTGAGACCTCTGAAACTGTAAGCCTCCAAATAAACTTTTCTTCCCTAAAATTGTTCTGGTTAGATCCTTTAGTCACAGTAATGAAAAAGCTGACTAGAACAGACGCAAGTTTAGACTGAGTGCTACAAAATACAGAAAGGGGCTGATCTTTTACTAGAAGCAAATCCAGTCCCAATACACAGCCACACTCCTTCTCAGTCAAGAGATTAATTTCCTTAGAAACCTCAATCACTTCTCTATACCCCATAAAGACAAGAGCCTGTTGTCTTTATATCCCTAGTATCCGGCATGTAGTAAATTCTCAAATAATTGCTGAACTGAAACGGTAGTTTTATATCCTCAGTCTTAAACCACAATGGGGAAAGTTATTGTTTATGTAGCTCCCATGATATTTAGCAAACAGTGACATGAGGAAAAGGGGGGAAAGGGACCTTCTGGGGAAGGAGGGTTAAAAAGATATCCTTTTGCAAAGTTTTGCTTGGTTCTCTGAACTTTTAATTACCTTGTAATTAATTTTTCATTTCATGATATAGTCATCAATTATATATTTACTCTCTATAGGGGAGATCCCATCCTTAAAGGAATAAAGGAAAGATATATTAAACCTGTAAAAATACATCAAATGTTTGAATGCTGACATCTCACATTGTTAATCTACCCAACTTCATTCAGGAAATAAGAGCATTATATCAAAGAAGTTGATATTTTATTTAATTAAATATTTATCAAGCACCTCTGTATAACAGACACTGTGAGGTAATAGGAATATAAAATTGTCTTTCTCACTCCAAGGAATTTAACAGAAGAAAGAGACAAAATTATGTAATTAGTGAATATTAGAAGCTTGCATATCTCAGATCTGTAAAATGTGTATAAGAAACATAATATTTTAAAGATACAAAAAGTACAAGCCCTTGGGCAAATTGAACAAGCCCTGACTCATCTTGAGCAACATTTTGAACCTCTCTAAACCTGTTTCTCATCAGTCAGAGAGGTTAATCCTGTTCGTTTTACGAAATGTTTAAGAACTGAGTGTGTGTAAAGGTACCTGGTATACCATAGTTGCTCAGTACTTGCCATACTATTATTATCTTTAGTCTAAGATAATAAAAACCTAAGTAAATGGAGACCGTGATTGGTCCGAAAGCACCCTTATAAAGGTTTAAGTCTCCACCTCAAGCTTGCTTTAGACAGTAGGGAGCTGTGATTCTACCTCATCCTCCAACACTGATTCATGAGACAGAGAGTGGCAGATTGGAAGAGTGACAAGACATTGGCACCCTTCCCCTGTGTGCAGGACACCTGCAGGATATCTCCATCTCTTCTTGCTCTGGGCTTCTCAGTGTTCCTTTAATCAGTTTTCCATTGATGGATGTCTTTCCCCGCCCCTCTTTAGCCTTCAGACCTAGAATACACAATAGACAGAGAAAAGAGCAATTCACCTAAATTATATGAATGTTGTGAGAAGGTGCAATGATAGGAGGCACAGGCCGCAGTATTGGTGTCCAGAGATAATTTCTATTCCTTATTTTGCTCAAATAGGTAGCTAGTGATTACTAAGGTTCCAGTAGAGATAGACTAAGCACCAAGCACCATTATTTCTTTAGTTACGTGCTGTGTGTTTGGAAGATAAGGAATACTTTGTGCATATTCTTGTCCATCTAGACAGCTGGACACATACAGATGTAGTCACAGACACAATTCACTCTTGTGGCACTTCAGCCAATTGCAGGACATAGAAGAGATGCAAGCAGCATGCCCCAAAGGAGGAGACACTTGTGCTGTTTCTCCTTTTCGAACTTGACCTTTTTCTTCGGGACTATTTCAATTCCCTATCTATCAAAAAACTACAAAGAACTTCAGTCATAAACCAGTGAAATATTTCAGTTAGTGAATTGAAGGTAATAAAACAGAGACTTGCCCAAACTGTCCTTTATTGTAAATTACTCTAACAGTCTAGATTACGTCAGCCAAAGGTATTGATCACAACCCTGAGAGGTTTATAACTACTATTGACTTACAATGTGACCCTGGAGTAGAAATCTAGGAAAATTGCAAAAGCATAACTATGGTAATGAAAAGTCCATCAGTAATGGGACTCACCGTCCTGTCATCCAGCTAGCACTGCATTGGCTTACAAGCAAAAACTGAATAAATCCTGGAATCCGTAGGAACTTCTGTTTTCTCTCTGTTCTCCATAGGATGTTTCTGAGCTATTCTGATGAATGTGTTTCCCTTCTTATCAATAAAAAGTGTAGGTTTTAAAAAATTTGATATGAATTATTAATATAGGTAATAATGTGCAAAGATTCAAATAGTTACTAATCTATTATTATTACTATTATTATTATTATTGTTATTATTATTAGAAGCTAGAGTTCCCCATATGGATCAGTTTAGAATAGGCTTCAAATACCATTCTTCTGGACAGTTAAACCCTCAAGCACTCTGAAAATCAGGTAGCCTTACAGAAGTACAGCTGAGCTTACCGAGTTTGGATACATAAACAGAAATTTCTCATTTAGATGAACTTCTAATTCAACACTATTTTGTAGCACTGGACCCAGATTGCAATGATAATTAATTTTTATCCCTTTCTTGAAAAGAAGCCCTTTGTCTTTATTGATGTGCCTTTCCACTGTCACGAGTCCATTCCTTTCACCATACGAGTTTCAGGCTGGCAGAAAACAGCCACTAATCCTTAGACCTCTCAGCTGGAACGACAAAAATGCATAAAATCTTACTAGGCCAAAAGAGATCAACTTTAAAAATCTTTGGCATCCAAACATGTCAGTACTGTTTTTCTCCCCAAACCATTTGTGTTCCTCATTTATGGCCCATGGCATCTGTAATACCAGTTCCCTTTTTTATTGAACAGCCTGGAATTTTTAAGCACCCGATTTCATCTACCTTCCCTGGTTGGTCATAATTTTCACAGTGTTTTCGTGAGTCTTCTTCTCTCTGTCTCTAATTCTAAGAGTGTTGGAAAGTGGTCCTGGGCTTTGCCAGCGAAGCCCTCACTTTGACGTTTGCCACTTTGTTCCTGTGACATCTGCTCTTTCCATTATTGTCGAGCAGGGGCTTTCCTTTTGCAGAACTGTGACTAAACAACCACCGTATTCATCAGTGGCAACAATTCCTGTAAACAAGAAATGCCAAATTCAGACCCTTTGTGAAATCCTGCCCCGAGAGGCCACACTTCAGTCACGTGATCCTCAGAGACAATTTCAGAAGCCTCGATAAAGAGAAACCCACATATCCTATTGTGCTACTGCTACACAGTGATTTCTAAAGTGTTGTTGAACTGTGAGAATTAAACAGAGAATTTTTTTTAACCTTTATTTGATTTATTTATTTTTGTATGGTGCTGAGGTTCAAACCCAGTGCCTGACATGTGCTAGGCAAGCGCTATACCACTGAGCCACAACTCCAGCCCCTTAAACAGAGAATTTGAGCTTCAGTGGTAGCCACAGGGTCTATGGAAACACCTGAGTCCAGGAGCAGCAAATCACTATCATAAAGATTTTTTTAAAATTTTGTTTTCAGGAAAAAAAAAATAGAAAATACCCAGTTTAAAATGGCACATTTTTTTTAAATGAACTTAATTGATAAAAATGATAATAATAATAATGACCTCATTCCAGGGCATGTCACAGGAATTAATGACTGTCTAGAAGCTAATGGGCTAAGGTAATGCTCTCAGGGATTAGTCTTGCTTCATGAAATGCTGTTAGTTTAGTAAACGAACGCTTAAAATGACAGAAAGTACAAAATCAGGACTGGTTGACTCACAGGGGAAAAAAAAAGCTAATGTGAAAATGTGTCATGTGCTGCTCTTACTCAATTTTTTACTTATTAGTGATTCAGAAAATATGTATCTTTTATGGTTTTTTGGCTTTCATACATCTGTCTCATAATTTTACTCTGAAAATGTGTTTATTTATGAATTAGTTTAATTGACAGAGAATTAACCTGTTAATAAAAATACAACTCCCTCTAGTGTAAACATATTGAATTTCCTAAAATTATGTTTGACTGGAAGCATTCTACCCTAAATCGCTGATCTGAAGAAGATGTGGATCTTCCATGTTGCCTTTAAAGTATTGTCTCCAAATTATACTTGGCTTAGAAGTCATTATTCAACATCTTTTTCCAAGATTATTCTAACAGCTGACCTCTTGGTTCTGCCCTTTCCGTATTGCCTTTGCTTCATAACTTAAAGACAGCTGCCAAAATTATCTGTCTGGTCATGTCACTTACCTGCTCACACATCTATGCTCACTTCTAGACCAATCCTTTATGTTGTTTCACTTTATTTGTTTTCACTATAAAACATATTCTCATGGAAATTTTTTTAAACTGGTCGAAAAGCTATAAAGTAGATGGAAAATATCCTCTAGCCACTTTCTCTTTCCCTCCATCCTCACTCCCTGTGGGTAAACGATGTTAACACTCTCTTATATATTACTCCAGAAAAGTTCCACCCCACAACAGGTCTAAACTAAGCCAGACACATAGGTGCAGCCTTCATTAGCCTCCCTCTTATCAATTAAACTCTATTACTCAGCCTGAGCTGTCCAGAAGAAGGGATTGTCTCTCCACCTCTGTGACTTTGAACTCCCACCAAAATACCCTCCTTTGGGCTATGAGCTGTATAAACAGGGCTGGACTAAGCTATTTGAACCAACCCTATGCCCTCAGTGGATTATAATTTGATGTCCCTTCAAACCAATGTTTTAAAAATTACTTTCTCAAAAATAAATAAATGAATAGATAGAATTGTTTTTCAGTAAATAAATAAATAGATATGTAAAAATTATTTTCTCGACTTCTATTTAAATGGAGAGGAGACTGAAATGATTTTCACTCTGAAAATTAAAGAAACAGATTTACTTATTTCTGTTTGCCAAAGCAAAATAAACATAGTTTTAAAATTAGCAAAGTAGTACACTTTTTAAAAATTTGCCTCCTCTTTTCCAATGGAAGTCTCCAGACTGCTTGAATGTTATAAAGGGTTTTCAACTTAGTAAGTATAAATCACCCAATCCTTATAAACAGCATTCTGTGGGGGATTATTTTAGAATTTCAGTTGACGGATGACTTTTCACTGACTGGAATTATACTTTCTTATGTGTGGCAAACGTACACCACAGACATGGGTTATTTACTGTTGCGAGTTACTTTCCTTCACCCCAACTGTCCTTTTGGCAGAGCACACCTAACCTAATTTTGTCCATTACATAAGGAGCCACATGTGGAAACCTGAATCGTCTGACACATATTACTGACTTAATCCTGTCACAAGTCAGCACCCAGTAGCCTGCCTCAGAGGGCCACCCCTTACTCTCATTCTGAATAAGTGCTGGAACACAGGGTTTAGATGGACACATTTTAGAATTAGACACGGTAGGTTTGAATCAGTTCCACCAGGCAAGAGCAAAGTGATTGGGGAGACAATTGTTTAATCCTCCTGAGCCTTAATTTCCACATCTGTAAAATGGAAATACTAACCATGGCTTCCTCACAAGACTGTGCAAAGATTGAATGAATGCATGCAGGCAAAGCACTCAGCAAGCAGCAGTCATTATTTCTCAAGACCTTGATTTTCTCTTTTGTCTTTTTAGTTTTTATAGACTGCCTTTCTCCACAGAAAGATTCAGTGTGGAAGATCCAGGCATAAAAGTGCTTACAAACACATCCATATTTTGGCATCATCCAGAAAAGTCCCTAGTCCATCCTGACTTTTCCTACCTGTGTGACCTTCTGTGTCACTTCATCTTTTAAGTTGTACTTTCCTTAAAACTAAAGCTAAGTGCTGAAGTATATTATATATTTTGATAAGGTGCTTTTTAAAAAAAATCTAATTAATTAATTAGTTAATTAATTAATTTTTTTGGAAATAGGATCTCAGTCTATTGCCCAGGCTGGCCTCACAACAATCCTGAGCTCAAACAATCCTGCCTCAGCCTCCCAAGTGGCTGACTACAGGCCCACTCCACCTTTCCCAGCTATAACAATTCTTAGAATCATCAAAATAATTTTTTCACTTTGAAAATCTCCTTATAATTCATCTGACTCATAAAATTCCCTCTAATCAACCCAACACTTCCTTTGCTCCGACATAACTGCTGGAATTATTTACACAAATATGTGCTGAGAATCAAAGAGCTCAGAGCTGGAGAAAGCCTCCAACAGACCATGAGCCCCTCACCCAGGGGTTCTGACACTCAGTGCTAACTGACCCTTAAACATCTCTGTGTCTTCTACAGAGTTCAAAGTCTGGGAGTGAAATCACTGCCCTTTCTCAAAGATAAACACAAATGGAGATCTGAGCTGGTGTCCTGTACTAACAGGAGGCATATTGAATTTGAATCTCATCAGGGGGGTGTTTTTCCAACATAATAAATTACTCTTTGTTCAAATCAGAAAATGAATTCACTTCATTTTCCAAAATCAGTCCTGCCAGGTTTCCTTGATTTAATTGTATCTTTTTTGTCCACTGACAATGGAAAGCAGAAGAAAATATTCTTGCTAAGGAAATGAAATATTACCAAGAAAAACAGTATACATACTGTATGAGGAAGGTTTTTTTTTTCTCTCTCTCTCTCTCACACACACACACACATTCAATTTTTTATAAGAAAAAAGGTCTTTACCCTTTGAAACAACAGTATTATTGTGGTGACTATTAGGTCATATCTATGCTGCCCAAAAGAAAATGTCGGAAAGAAAATTAACTAGTTCATAAGGGTATGAACAATATTATTTTCAAAAGGAAATGGTTCTTCATACATATAAAGAATAATAAATGACAGCAAAGAAAACCAAGAGTCAAGGCAATTATTTAAATAATTCAAGTAAAAAAATGAGTTTTTATGAATTGTATAGTTAGCATATAGTACTTAAAGCATTTGTGGAGTTCAGATAAAATCATCTTCAGAGAATACTATTGACCAAATCATTTCTGAATTTCTTCACTTTAACTAGTATTATCCTTGCTTTAATGTCAGAGAACTCTAAGTCTTAGCTGATTGGTAGCAAAGACTTATAACGAAAGAACAGGGTTTGAAGCAAGATTGGGCCAGGTTCCCATTCTAAATTTGCCACCTACTTACCATTTGCCTATGGACAAATTTGGTTTTTCATTTATTTAATTTAAAAATATCATTGAGAGCCTTCTACATGATAGGCATTGTTCTAAAGAAGGAAAATATAGCAGGGAATATAGTAACCAAGTCTGTTAGCCCCAGGAGTAATTCTTCCTAACCAAAGGAGCACTTATTTCAATCCATCATTAGGTAGGTAGGTAGGTAGATAGATAGATACATAGATACATAGTAGATAATGGACATTTCTATGACATGGCCATGGAACCAGAATCAGATCAGCTAAAGGATAGAAGCGCAGGGAAGCCAAGACACAATTTCAGGAAACCATCTGGAAGTCAGAAAAGTGAGTTAGAGAAAGAGTTACTTTTTCATAAAATCCAACATTTTGTTTTTGTTTTTGTTTCGTTTTGTTTAAATAATTCAAGTATCAGAATATCAGATTGAACCCAGGGTTGCTTAATCACTGAGCCACATCCCCAGTTCTTTTTTTCTTTTTCTTTCTTTCTTTTTTTTTTTTTTTTTTTTTAGAGACATGATCTCACTGAGTTGCTTAGGACCTTGTTAAATTGCTGAGGCTGGTTTTGAACTCTCTATCCTCCTACCTCAGCCTCCCAGGCCACTGGGATTATAGGAGTGTGCCACCAGGCCAGCTAAATGCAAGGTTATTTTCTGAAAAGATTATATAAAATTGTGCAAGTTTTTCACTAACCTGTTAAAGATACTTAACAAATATTAATTTCCTCCCTTTTTATAGTCATTTCTCTTCTCACCCACTCCTGCTGTACAATCAATCTCTACTCTAACTGAGCCTCTACTTACCCTATGGAATAAAAAAATTATGTTTCTTTTAGCTCAATTCATCTAGGTCCCAAATGAATGTAATGGATGAGTGAAGACCATACACTAGCAAGTCACTACGCATCACAACAGAAACCGCAAATGACAGGTCTCCTCTGTTCTGAAAAATTTTATTTCATTCAAATTATTCTGGTTTACCTCACTACATTAACACAAATTATATCTCCAATTATATTCTATTTTAAAATGGAAAATTACGCATCCTACCTTTATCTGTTCCCTTTAAACACATTCACTCCTGCCTACACTTAGATGAAAGCTTATATAATCATTATCATAATTAGAGAAAATCCCTAAGAAAAAAAAAGTAATGATCCCA
Source organism: Marmota flaviventris (assembly GCF_047511675.1). NCBI lineage: Eukaryota > Metazoa > Chordata > Mammalia > Rodentia > Sciuridae > Marmota > Marmota flaviventris. The sequence continues at coordinate 44,312,650 of NC_092498.1, forward strand.
AGTTAACCTAGAGTGTGAGTGTCAACACTGGGTTCAGAAAACCCATGAACAAGTGTGGTTTGCATAGACCTAGTTAGGGGGTTAGGGAATGAGTAGCTGGGGATTGGTACCAAGGTCACAAGTTATTGCTAACACCTGGGCTCCCATCTTTCTGCCCCAGCATCCCAATGCATGGTATCAGTCCCTTTCATTCTCCTATGACAGAAGAGCAGACACTGGGTAATTTATAATAAACAGACATTTACTAGCTCATGTTTCTGGAGAAGTCTGAGATCTAGGGACCAGCAATGTGGCAAAGGGAGTGCTTTTTGCTGTACCATCCAATGGGGGCAGGGCAGAGAGGAAAAAAGAGAGAATAGGGCCAAACTCATCATTTATCAGGAACCCATTTCAGTGGTAATGAGCCTACTCGCTTCACAACAGCATTAATCCATTCATGAGGGCAGAGTCCCCTTTGACTGATCACCTCCCATTTGTCCCCACCTCCCAACACTGTTGCATTCAGGATGAAGTTTCCAACACATGCTTTCTGGGGAACACATTCAAACCACACGCATGGCTTCTAATCTCGAGGTCCCCTTGTACTCCAGACAGTCCCTGAGTTTCAGGAAAAAGAAGAGGCTGGGTTAGCATATTATAAGAATCTTCCTAAAGAACCTCAAAACTGGGAAATGTAGCCCTTTCCTCTTGGCCCCAATTTGCCCAGCTGAAAACCAGGATTATAAAGGAAGGAGAATATTGATATGCAACTGCTAGTCTTTCACAGCGAGTGTGCCAGACTAATATCAACCAGTATTTTCTAAGGAATAAATCATTTAGGAATCTTCCATTTTTAATGATTAGTCAAAAAAAAAAAGAAAATGATCTTCCTCAATACAATTACACAAGCATCCATCCTGGGTCTTTTATTTGTTTGTTTGTTTGTTTTTCCTTGCTGTCTCTGGAAACTGATGGAGCCCAGGGCCTTGAGTATGTTAGGCAAGTATGCTACCTCTGAGCCAAATCCTTAGTCTCATCAAGTTTCATCCTATCCAATCTCAGAAAATTCAGCATTTATAGACTCATCTATGTTGCATGAGGTATTGCAAGTCCTCACATTTTTACACTTTCATTAAAAAGAAAAATAAGGACAGAAGTCCTGACTATAACATGTTATTATAATATGCATGTAACTTAAGAAACTTGGGAGTGTAACATATAAAGAGATTCATTATAATAGAAGGAGTTGAAAAGCATTTTGTAAAAAAGAAGATACATGCAAGTCAGGTCCAGTGGATAGGCAGGAAAAGAACCTTCCCCAGTAGGAAATTGTGCCTGCAAAGAAGTCAGAAAAGTACAAGATTGATTAAGAGATTAATTTAAATATGACAATACTTAGAAAAGTAATAGCAATGTATCTGTTAATAACAAGCCTTGGCATCACTTCACTGTGAGCCTTCTCTGCCTATAATTATCTTTCATATAAACTCATGATCTGGGGATGTGGGTTTAGAAATTCAAGGGGTGAAGTTGGGTGATGAGTAAGTGTAATCAGAATAAAAGAGATTGAGTCCTTTGTCCTTTTTCTGAAATTTCTTTTATGTTTTACAAAATAGTGTGATTCATTTAGACGTAAATGCATATAACACGCTTTTCTTCATTTAACTACATATTACTTCCTCTTTCCCTTCCCTCCTCCCTACTTCCATCCCCGTCCTCTACTTTTATTGATTTCCCTTCTACTTTTTTTAAATTGTTGCATTATAGTTATATAAAGTCCTTTGTTCTTTTGGCTTCCATCCCCTCAGCTCTAATGATGCCAGCACACTCTGTGACAGGAATAAGCCCATCCTGAACCTTCTCTGCTGATAGATATGATGAAATCAATGCTAAAGCTACTTCTGGGCTGGTACCTCTCTCCGAAGGACTTGGCACACAGTCTGGAACACAGTAAACACTACAAGGAGGTTGCAGATGAGGAATCAGCTTCGCTCTTAGAGTGTATTATAAAAGGCTTTGATATCACCCTAAGGTGGCCAGAGATGGAGAATAATGAAAGGTTTTCAAACAGAGTGGCAATGAAACCAGAGCTATTATTTGGAATAATAATCCCAATAGCATTGATTCAAAGAGGAAATATTTTAAAACATTAGAAGACTATTCGCTCAAGTCCAGTTGACTAAAACTGCAGCTGTACGGAGGGAGACCAGAGGTCAGCATCGCATGATCACGTTGCACAGTTGCTTTATGGTTGTGTTTGATGGCACAATTGTTTACAACCCTAGACTTTCTTCCCTGCTTTATCATTAGTGTTACTTTAGAATAATGAAGCCTGTTCCATCCATTAACTCCACTAACATTTGATCTCCCCATGGATTGAGGTTAAAAATTAATTACTCTTCCAACATATTGATTACATGACTATAAATATAAAAACAGAACTACAGAGCAACTACAGGGACCCTTTGTTTAAATAGCATGTTTGCTCTTTTTAAAGAAGGTAATTGATGTTGAAGGAACTTGGAACAAGGGGAACACACTGGAAAAGCAACCCTAGAGTGCCATCTAGTGTTGACTAGACGTAGCCCATCAAAGAAGGGTTTAATTTCACATACTCCATGTGACTGTTCTTGTTAAACCAGATTCTAAAACAGCCTTTATTGCTTACCACCCAAATTTATATATGAGTTTCAAAGAATCAAAATATTTCCTTTTGAACTGCAGTAGGAAGAAAGCTTCTGTTCCACTCCCAGGTAGTGGTGAATTAACGGAGTTAGAGGCTATTATTTGCAGTTTTGCTTCATTCCCAATACAGCAACTTTATCATGATAGGAAAAGATTAGCCTTAAAGAACTAACATGTAACTCCTTCTTTTCATCTCTTTAAGCATGTAGTTTCTTGAGGTTTTTTCACCAATTAAATGTGAATTCATAATAATTCATGAATTAAAGGATGGCTAGGATGGAACTGGTGTTGAAATCTCTTGCCATGGAGATTTGCTGTTTCTGGGGTGGCTCGTATATCACAGTACTGCCTTCTGTAGACATTAAAATTCACTTTGTTTTGTGTCCCTAATACTGTCCAGCCCTTGGGAAGCACGAATCTGACATTATATTAGGCAATTCATACTGACCTAGTAACTCAAAGCAATCATCACTGGTAACTTCAAGTGACTACACTCCAGAAGAAATAGAGCCGAAGGTCACAGTTGTAAATCTCACACAGGAAGGCCAACAATTATAATCTTTATTCCAAGTGACTTGGATTCCTTTCTGTGAGGAGAGTCATATTTCAAAGGCTTTACTTATCTGAAACCTAGAGGTAGTTGCCACATTTTAAAGAACATCACGTAAGTCAGTGGAAAGGGGGGCAATTGTATGTACATATCTAAAGCTCAGACATTATAGTTTTAGTTTTGCACTATAATGAAATCCACGTATCATAATTTTTATAAATTAAAAGACAAACATAATATTAAATCATAGTTATTTAAGAAAGTGTGTGTGATCCTGTGCATATTTTCATAATTTGCAGGCAGTCCCTGTGTTGGCTATGATGATGTGTCAACAAGGGTATTTGTTCTGCTGAAATTCTGTGCTGTTGAAATCAAGTTCCAAGGTTTGATTTCTAACAGGACAGAGAGCTGTTGGATACTTCAAGGCATCTTATCAGTACAATTCCTCAAGATCAAGGGGCCTTAGGAGAGTAAACGTGTAAATTGGCCACTACAAAAGAAAAACATTTTAAATATCTTCTTAGTTCATGTTTTATTACATAATTAACACATAATTTCTATATGTAAAATAATGTCAAGATACAGTATTTTTAAATTAAATGAATAGTATTTATTTTCTTAAAAAATAGATCAAAACAGAGGCAAAGTAAATTATCTTTAAAGCTAAGGAAGATACAATATTTTTAAAGCTAGAATTCTTGAAGATTCTAACAGTATTCTCCAGTACCACCTATATTTCAATAGATTCTATCCTCTCCATTTTTATATCCCTCTTACACTTACGAAAAAACATATACATATGTGGATTTTTCAGTTTTTGAATATAAATAAGATCGCTCTATACACATAATCTACGAGCTTATTTTCACTTTAGCATATCATAGGCATTCTTCGAGTTTATAATTCGTCTTTTCCATTGCTGCCTAGCAATCTGTAAAATAGATAATTCAAAATTTATTTAATCAATCCCCTCTTCATGAGCCTTCAAGTTGTTTCCACTTTTTATTTTGTCATGTTTATCATGACAAACAATGCTGCAAAAATGATCTTTTACATATAATCTAATATGCTGGCCTTTTGTTCATGTTTACAGTCCCCAAAGTATGATTGCAAAATCTATCAGTGTGTATTTTACTAGATATAGGCAAATTACTTTCCCCAGAGAGTATAGCTGTTCATACTCCCAACAATACATGAGACTATCTATTTATTTATTCCCCACCAGGTCAGGATATTTTCACTCTTTTCAAATTATTGTCACAAAGTAAAAATGATTCTCACTGTTGTAATAATTTGCTTTGCCATAATTAATGGGGCAGTTGACTGTGTGTTTATTAGCCATCTGCATTTCTTCTTTAAATTTTCTTTTTCATAGTCTTTGCTCCCTCATATTCTGGCTTCAGTTGTCTTTTTTTTTTTTTTTTCTTGGTTTGTTTATCATTTTCTTAGCTATCAGTAAAACTGTCTTGTTCACTAAAGATATTAACTCTTTTTTTTAAAGCATTCTGTAAGTCTTTTTTTAATACCTTAATTTTATTTATTTATTTTTATGTGGTACTGAGGATCGAACCCAGGGCCTCTACCAATGAGCCATAACCCCAGCCCCATTAACTCTTAAATTTTATTGAAAAATAAATCAATCATTTGCTTTTGACTTAATATCTTTTGCTTCTGTCTTTTGCCATTTATTTTTTTTTTTAATTTCTATGTAGTCTAATACATCTGCCTTTTCTGACATTATGATTTTTTTTGTCTCCTCTACCCTTAAAAGGTCTTGGAGAGTCTCCTCTACCCCAATATTATAGAACAACAATTTCAAGAGCATGCCCTAATAATGGCAGGTTCTAACTCCAAAGTGATGGTGCCAACCAATAAGATAAATAGGACCTGTGAGGGCCGGATGAAAAGGTGTGTGGACGCTACATCTAGAGGAGGCAGGTACATTCAACTCTGGTCAAGACTGGCTTGGTAAGGCAGACCCAGTACTGCCATATCTTCTATTGTTTTCCCTCCAAGAAAAGCCAACCAAATAGATTTTTATGCAAAAATCTCCCAATTTCATATATGCTAACCTCTTTTAAAAAAAAATTCTTAGGCCAGACTAGATGCATCTGTCAGCCTCTGATACAAAACTTAGTTCCTTCACAACACTTTCACTATGAGGACCAAGGAGTTACTGAGCATTCTCTGTGCATGAAGTTCCTGACCTTATATACATCATTTTCTTTAATCCTTGAAATAGCTTACCCTATAGGGATTAGCATTCCCATTTCACAAATGAGAAAACTAATACTAGGATGTATTAAAAATTCACACATATGACTATTATAGATTGGGAGAAGAGTCTAGGGGAGGGAGGGTATGGCAGGAGGTAGAAGAAAGGAGGGTGAATGTGATCAAGTTCTATATATGCATATATGGAAACACCACAATGAAATCCACTAATTCATCCAATAAGTATGTGTCGAAATTATAAGAATTTAAAAATTTAAAAAATTTGCCCACCTGAATCAGCCAGTAACAAAATCAAGATCTGAATTCATTTTATCTGGCTCCAAAGAATAGCTCTTTCAACCTCATCATGCTGCAGCTTTAACCAAACTTGGAAGAAGAAGGTGATCTTTGTTTTCTGGTCTTTTAGAAAGTGGATCATGAAGCTCTTAGGGGACATTTCTAGATTTGTTTGAAATCTAGAACAATGGCCAACTAGATCAGATTTTCCTACATGTCGAAGATGAAGACTGCTACTCAATCCAGTATTAACTTTAGAAAAAACAGTTGTCTCTGAACATCTGAAAAGACTTTCCCAGTGTGGGGGAGCATGAGAATAGCAAAACTGTCTCTAATTTTGCCCCTCATTCTTTGATTGCTTGGCCTATCTGGGCAAAGAGGTAGCCATAACTGAAAAGTCAAATTTTAACCAGTTCCAACCTCACGTCCTATCCTTGAAACTGAGGCTTAGCCACTTCACCATCCACCAAGAGATCAGCTGAAAAATGTGTGGACAGATAAGCTATAGAGATGGCAAACAAACAAACAAACAAAAATGAGACTAAAGTAGTGATCAAAGAAGTCCTTTTGAAAAAAAGAATCTCACTTCTCATCTTCCAAAGAAACTGAAAAATAATGACTAAGATCAGAATTTTGCCATACATGGGCACTGCTCAATTAAAGCTTTTTATTCGAATGAAGCAGACTGTTAATAAGGACAAATAACACTGGTCTGTGGCATCTGTGTATGCCTGTAACCACATCCAGGATCATTTGTAATTTCCTGGGCTTCAGAACAGTGGCTTTGGGTCGTGGTATCACTCCCATTGTTTTGTTTTGTTTTATTTTTAACATATATTGATTAAATTAATCCAGCCTTTGGAACAACGCATTCTGTGCAGAAATCAAAAGAGACAGAAAAAGTAATAATAAATAATTGCTGCAGCCTCGACATCATATTAAAAACTTTCATCTCTTGACACACAGTATGTCTGAGCATGTGTCATAACAAACAGACTTGGCCACATTTGCTTAAGTTCTGCAATTCTGGAGGAAAAAATAAACTGAAAAAAAAAACAATTCTGTATGTTGATATTATAATTTTCAGCAAACTCTGCCAAAATTACATTCTGTGCATGCTATTACTACCTTATTTTGTAGATGAGGAAATGGGCAGAGGGTCATGAAACTTGCTCAAGATTATGTAACTAATAAACAGTCTAATTAGGAATCAAATACAAATAGTGTTCTTCCAAGAACCCATGCTTTTAATCAATGTTCCACAAGTGGGTGACCTTGAACCCTTTCCTTCCTACAACTCAGATAACTTATCTTGAACACAAGGATAATAAAACTTACTCCACCTATTTCCCTAAGTCCTATTGAGGTCTAAGTGAGATCATTATATGTAAAAGTCTCAGTAAATTAAAAATCATCTTGGTCTTCATTTTCTTTCCTGGCTTTCAAAAATGAGCAAAAACAATGTACTGTAGGTAAAATTCTGAAATAGACATTCTTGCTCATCAGAAAGGTTTAAACTTGCGCAAATAGCATGGCATGGACCTTATAGCACTACTATGCTTTGAAACTGGTTATGATAGCCTTTTGGTAGAAAATATAACTATCCCAGTGGAAAGCAAAGTAGACCAGGAGTTGGACATGAAGGCCCAGTACTGATTTCATCCCTGAATAGTCTCTGAAATAATCCCTTGCTCTTCATACTTCCTATCTCTAAAATTCAATTCACCATCTCACCGGTTATTAAGGTAAAATATCTGCATTTTCTTGGTAAACCACCAAAAATACTAAGTTGTTATTGTTTCACTGTCAAGTCATAGAAGACATACATGCACTTTACGCCAGAAGAGGGGAAGGAAGGGGTGCTAATGGCAGGCAGCCCCACTGACCCTGGAGCCTCAGGGACTAGAGAGGTTGACCTTGTTGATCATAGGTGTTAGTGCTTTCCGTTGGTTTTTTAATCTTGTTTTGTTTTTCAGTCACAGTTGGAGCAACCTCTTTGACATCAGACCCCACCTTTCACATGGAAATTATTTATTCATTATTCCTTTTTACAGGTATCAAAATATTTATTGAGCATCTGCTATGTGCCTGGAATTGTGTTATTATATGCCAGGGATACAATAGTATTCAAAACAGAGTCCCTGCCCTTATGGAACATGTGTTCTAGAGGGGATATCTTACAACAAATGAAGAAATAAACCAAATTATACTTGCATGGAATAAATGCTAGAAGAACTTAACAATAATAGGTGAGGTGATGGAGTGAGAGACCCACGTTGGGTGGAGGAATAGTAAGAGTGGGATACTGAAGACCAGAGAAGGGCAGACAGACTTAGGATCTCTTTAAAGAAAGAGCTGATATGACTTCTTTGTGGATCTGACATGAAGGATAAGGAAAAATTAGAAGATGACTACTAGTTTTCTGCAAATAGCAACTAAAAGAACTATGTCAGCTGGGGTTGTGGCTCAGTGGTAGAGTGCTTGCCTAGCATATCTGAGGCACTGGGTTCGATTCTCAGCACCACATACAAATAAATAAATAAAATAAAAAATCTCATCAACAACTAAAAGAACTATGTCACCATTTACTCATATGGAAGAGGGATAGTGAAAGCCAAGAGTACAATTTTGGATATGTTACTTTTGAAATATCTGCAATACATTCAAATATCAAGTTTATTGATGAGCCCAGAACCCAAAGAAAAGTTCAGAATTAAAGAGAAAAAAAAAGGTGGGGGGATGTCATGAGTTTATACATACTACTTAAAACCATGAAAATCTGTATTGAACTGTTGGTTGCTACTTCTCCCTTGGTCATTGACCTTTTAATTAGAAGTCTGAAAAACTTTTAAAAACTGATATTTTTTAAAATCCCTGTTAGCAATTTCAAGAATATTATACATTTCAAGAAAAATATTTCTGGCCAGAAATTATAAGGGAATTCGTAAGTCCCTGCAGATCATGTCAATGGAGTAATTTGCCTTTCTGGTGGGAATATAGTATGATGGAATGAGATAGGACTTGGACCAAGTCGAATTTGGGCCTGAATTCCAGTTCTGTCATTTCTAATTATATGGCCTTTAAATTTTTTCTTACCCCATTGATCTTCTGTTTAATTATTTATACAGTAGGAATATTAAAAACTACCTTGAGAGTTGTAAGGATTGTAAATAATATTTGCAAAAAAATCCTAGCACAAAATAGTGCTCAGTAAATAGTAGCAATATTAAATTTCTCTTCTTCCTTGCTCAGTAAAATGTCTTCCCCCACCCCCCTGTTGAAGAGCTGGGTTTAAAGGAGCTGGCTGCAGTAATAACTAAGAAAACGGCAAAGAAACCATGCAACCCACGGCAGTGAGTTTCGAGGGTGAGACTGCTCTAAGACATGAAGGGTCAGCTCCATGCTGCACAGTGCTGGAAAAAGCAAGAGAGAGAGCACACCCCAAACCCCTTAATTTATTGGGGAAAAGATATTCGATAGAATACTCCACCCAAATAAGGCAAGGGGTAGGGTTTCAAAAGATGGAGTCTTGCCTGGTGATGTCTTGTGGTCAGCAGATTGATTGGCATCTTGGCAAGTCACACCCATCTCGGGGGCTGTGTGTGATCACAGGCAGAGGAAAGGCACGCTTGTTTTACACAGCCCAATCAGCATGCAACACCAGGCCAGTCCTCTTTTATGACTCAAATGCACACAGCTCACACACACAGCTCATGGATGGGTCGTGACACCCTTGGTACTAAGGATTGAACCCAGGGGCACTTAATCACTGAGCTGCATCCCCAGTCCTTTTTTGTATTTTATTTAGACAAGACAGGGTCTTGTCAAGTTCCTTGGCTTCACTAGGTGTCTGAGGCTGGCTTTGAACTTGGAATCCTCCTGCCTTGGCCTCCTGCACCACTGGGATTAGACATGTGCCATTGCACCTGACAGTAAAATGTCTTGAAAGACAGTCTCTACTTCAACATCTCACTACTCTGTTCTCTCTATTCAAGTTTCCTGTTGTTCTGTTTCTCATCAACTGGATCTGTTCTCATCAAACTCACCACTGATACTAAATCTATCCTCAATTTTACACAGCTTCTCACCAGCATTTGATCCAATTGACCACTCACTCCTCCCTCCATGGTTAACTTTCTTCTCTTGGCTTCAGTGACACCATGCCATCCTGTATTTCTACATATGTCACAGGAAGATCCTTTTCTGTTTCCTTGGATAAATCCTTTTCCCTAGTTTGAATGTGAAATATTAGAGTATCTCAGGCTCAGTCCTGGAGACCCTCTTTTTTGCATCCTCACTTCTTTCATGGGTAACAGGAGTCACTCCTACAGCTACTCATAACATCCATAGAATCCCAAATTTACATCTTTCCCTGAACGCTAGATTCATGCATTCAACTGCCTATTTGACATCTTCATGTGAGAAGCACTTCACATGTAACAGAGAAAAATGAAACTCTTGACCACCACTCCACACTCAAGTCTTCCACCATCTTGGTAAATAGCATTGTCATCCAACTAGTGGCATTCTGCCAATATCCTACCCAGGAGCACATACCGTTAACTCTATTTCTAAATATATTCACCATCTGTTTCATCTTAACTGCCAAATCCCAAGACCAGGCCAACATCTTTTCTCATCTGAACTTCTGCTCAAATCGTTTCCAAGCTTTCACTACACCCTATCTTCTATACATACCAGAGTGAACCTTTGAAAACATAAATCAGGTCCTGCCACCTTCATGCCTAAAATATTTCAACTGTTTCCCATTGCACTTAGGATGAAATCCAAGTTGTTTACTAATTCATTAGAACTTACATAATTGAACCTCAACTTATTTTCCAATCCATCTCATTCCATTCACCCTCTCTAGCATCTCACCAGTCTTTTTCATTCCTCTAAGCCCACTTCCCCTTCAAGATCTTGCCCTGAGTTTTTTCTTCCATCTAGAACTATCTGACCCAGGACTTTTTACAGGTTGGTCCCTCATATCATTCTTGGAGAGGCCTTTCCTGACCACCCAGTCTAAAGTAATATGCTCATACTCTATAAATTCATCTTATTTTTTTCTGTACGTTATTTATAATTATTTGAAATGACCTTATCTATGTGTTTACTTCTATATTATTTGTCTCACCTTTACTAGAACATAGGTTCCAGAGGAGGGACTTGTTTCTCTTATTCATCTCTGTACTCTTAAGCATCTAGACCGAGCCTGACACCAAACAGACACTCAAAGGTATTTGTCAAATGCACAGTAGTTGTTAGTGTTCTGCTTATATATAAAGCTAAGGCACAGGTACTATGGAATACCACCTCCTACTTGATTCCATTTTTGCTACTTGGCCAGCACCTTCTGCTTTACCCAAATGCCTTTTCTTTTCCTTATCAGCTTCCACTCACATTTTAAATGTTTCTATTTCCCAAGATTCAACAGGTTATTAAAATTCTGTCTCCTAAACATCTCATATGTCTCTCATTCTTTCCTGCCCCTGTCTGCTGCCTTTTCTTTCCTCAGGCCCTCATAAAATCTTTTACCCTAGCATCTTAAATAGTCTTCTGATTGGCATCCCCCATCTCCTGGCCCCTTTTACCATTCCTAAATCCAATACCTATTTGTTGTTGTTTGTTTGTTTGTAGCAGGGATTGAACCCAGGGGATCTTAAACACTGAGCCATGTCCCTGGGCATTTTTATATTTTATTTAGAGACAGGGTCTCTCTAAGTTGCTTAAGGCCTTGCTAAGTTGCTGAGGCTGGCTTTAAACAGGTGATCCTCCTGCCTCAACCTCCCAAACTGTTGGGATTACAGGTGTGTGCCACTACTCCCAGCCCAATACCTATTTTTAATAAATAAGTTTTCAGTTAACATTCCCCAGAATTTCCACTTTTTATACACAGTACTAAGTAAAATGGGGAAAGTCCTCTGTGATTAGGTGCCTGCGTCTGTGACCACCTCTATGTTCCAACCATTCCCAAATGACTTTCAAATGTCCTCTCATTTTTCCCTCTTTGCTGTGGTATTCCTTTTCCTAGAAATGCCCTCATCAGTCCCCACCTTTCCCTTTCAAATGTTAAAATCATGTTCTTCCTTTACCCAACTCAAAACTCTCCTCTGCTGAAAAGCCTTCTCAAATCTACTAAATTCCACATAAATCCTTCTTTCTGCCCTATGCTGCCATTTTAACTAATATAAATTCTTTTGTTATTGTACTGTTTGAGCCATATAACAAATATTTGTTAGCTTGATAGCATATACTGAGCTCCTTCATGACAAGAACTAAGTCTTATTCCTGCATCTCTATCCATCTGCCTGGATCAGTGTTACTGAAGACACTAAAGGTAAATGCATTTAGCCACCCAACAAACACATATTATCAAGATTAAGTGGTGTTTTCAAGTCATCATTTTTAACGTCTCAATGAAAAGTAAGTCATATATACTATCAGTCTTCAGTAATCACCACAAATAGTAATCAGAGTAGAAATGATACATTTGGAAGTCCTGCTTAATAATTCAATATAAAAAAAATTTAATAATTTGAAATCCTACAGTTTGGAGTACCTTGCCACACGTCTCCACTTGCCACTTGGAAAATGGTTAGTTCACAAACTTCTTTACTTTGCATGCATTTTATAATTGCTTTTTTTAAAAATCAGTCATCAGTATGCATGTATATGTGTGTTTATATGGCTTTGTGTATGTGTGTGTGTGTGTGTGTGTGTGTGCATGTAGATAGATACATACATACATACATTATTTTTTAAGGTGGTAGTGAGGATTGAACCTAACACTGAGCTAGGTACATCCCCAGCCATTTTAATTTTTGAGACAGGGTCTTGCTAAGTGGCCCAGGCTGGCCTTGAACTTGTAATCAATCCTCCTACCTCAGCCTCCTGAGTCATTAGGGTTGTAGGCAGGTGCCACTGTGCCCAGCAACAATCTATATATTATTATGGAACTCCAGCTTATTTTGGAACTCCTAAACTAAATGCATAAATTAATTATTTTGGTAGTCCTTGGGAAAACAGCAACTGAGCAGGTGTCAAAATAAAGGAAAATGCTTGCTGTTTTTTAGTGGGTCCTAATAATACCATGAGCACTAATAACTGTTAATGAATTGTTATATAGCAGAGTTCATGATAATAATAGAAGTGCACCACAAGTATCAATCTTATTGGGCTGGGGATGTGGCTCAGGCGGTAACACGCTTGCCTGGCATGCACAGGGCACTGGGTTCAATCCTCAGCACCACATAAAAATAAAATAAAGATGTTGTGTCCACCGAAAACTAAAAAATAAATATTTAAAAAATTCTCTCTCTCTCTTTAAAAAAATATATCAATCTTATTTATTTATTTAGAGCAATTGGGATCTTTTATTACCTAAAAATACCTGCAAGGCTAAAGCAAGATATATACGTTTACTGTAGCATAAACCCTCTACCCAAACAAACAAAACTATCGTCCCTACTTTTGAATTCCTGTTCTTCTTATCATTAAAGTTAACATATTTCCTTTATAAAAATCCTTGTTAAAGAGCACCTGGAAAGATTGCTCTCATGCAAAAATTAGTTCTCATTACTCTGTTGGCTGCATTCATTTGTCAGATTTGCAAAGTGAGAGCAGCACCCAAGAGGTTAGAGGGATAAGAAACAGGAAGTTGGTGCTATAAAAGGAAGTCTAAAATGGGAGGGAGAGGACTAGAGGCAAAATTCAGTCTGCTTTTGATTAAGGCAGGCTGTGATTTTTACATAAAGATGTGATGAAGAAAATTGAAACTGGAGTCTTCACTTCCTAAATGACAGCCTCAGGGCTTAGGACAATTCTCAGTTCCGCCCCAAAACAGTGTTCTTTGCTTGGTGCTCTCCTTCTAGTAGCAAAGTGGGGACTCCTGCTTGAATGTCCAGCCAAAGCATGAAGAGTGAAAGTAATAAGAGTTGCAAGCTTGGGATGGTCTGCATTTATAACACCTTGCGTAAGACCTGACCAACTAAGGCTACCTGACATCTGCATTTTAATGAAAATGTGAGAAAACCAAGAACTCCTCCTAAAATAGCAGAAGGGTGAAATTCCCAATGCTCTTGATCAAATGCAAGTTTCACTAAATGATTGTACTTAATAACAATATTAGACTCTATCTTGCATCTGGCAAAGATGACTTTATTTAAAATACCAACTTTTGCTAGTCAGCCATTAATTTCTCCATTTCCTGCTTCGTACGTTGCCTGTTGTTTCTGCATCTGGGTGATAGATTATCATGGTCATTCTAATATGGCAACCATTCTGAACTTGTATTTCCCCTTGGTTTCACACTGCGCTTTCTGGAGTCTCTTGGCTACAGGGGTCTGTTCTGCTGTGGTGTAATAAGTACAGAAAGTTCTGTGTTCATCTTATTTTTCATTTTTTCATAAGCAAAACATATTTCATTATTGTGGGTATTTCATTACTGTGGGTTTTTATAGGTCTTTAACTCATGCATTTAGGATACTGCAGGAAATAAACAAGATAATTCTTGGAATTACAGAGCAACTGAGCAGATGCCAAAAGGAAGGAAAATGTTTGATGTTCTTTTGGTGGATCCTAAAAATACCTACCAAACAAGATAAGACTAGAGCATCTTGTCCCAGAAAATAAGAAAATGCTAAAACACATGTGTATACACACACATACACACACACACACACACAGAGTTCCCAGTGGGCAAATCTAGAAAAATCTGAGCAACAAAATAGATTAGTATTGGATTATAACTTAAAGCGTAAAATAAATATAAATTAGCATTAATTGAAGGGAGAAACAGAAGGGAGCGAGGAAGGAAGAAGATTACTGTGTAGTAGATAAACCTGACAAACTACATCTTGGCCAGGTGAAAAGGTCAACATCAACAGTCATGAGTCATGTTGACAATCTGTGTCCATGAAAATTTCAGGTAAATCCCAATTTAATAATATTCTACAAAATATCTAAGCAATTCTCCTCAAAACTATCAAGATCATCAAAAACAAGGAAATTCTGAAAAAATATCATCACAGCCAAGGGAACCCAAGGAGATACAAGGACTAAATATAATGTAGTACCATAGATGAGATCTTGGAACAGAAAAAGAACTAAGATAAAAACTGAGGAAATCAGAATAAAGTACGGACTGTTAGTTAATAATAATAATGTACCAATATCAGTTTGTTCATGGAGACAAATGAAGTATACTTATGTAATGTCAGTAATATGAGAATTGGTTGTGGGGCATATGGGAACACTAGACTGTCCTTATACTTTTTCTGCAAAACTAAAACTATTCTAAAATAAACAGCTTATTTTTTTCTAATTTATTTACTTATGTGTTTTTCCTTTGATGTCCTGACCTAACCATTATATCACTCAGAGTCATTTGTGAAATATTCATTGAAAACCAAAAGTAAACTGGGAAAAGTAATGTGTTAGCACAGTTTCACTCTATATGTTATTTCCTATTACCCAATGTCTTAATTTTTAGATATCATTCTCTCAAAGAACCCTAAGCAATGGTGGGGCGTCCTCTAATGCGTAGGCCTCTGTTCCTCACCCAGAGTGTATATCACCCCCAGAATCAGTAGCAATACACTGGCAGGTGAAAGAAGCCACATGGCAATCATACTGGATGTCAGTTCAGGGTGAGGAGGTGGGGCTGTGAGGAGGGGTTGGTGGTAAGAGTTAAAAATATACCAGAGAGGGCTAGGGATATAGCTTAGTTGGTATTCTGCTTACCTCACATGCACAAGGCCCTGGTTTCAATCCCCAGCACCACACACACATATACACAAATACATCAGAGAATACTAATTTCAAAATAATGTATTTGCAGGCTCCTGTTTAGACTCCTTGGGCATTCAGAACACTTCAGCAAAAGCCAAGTATCATGTATAGATACATGATACATAAAACAAATATACATGGATACATGTTACTGGTTTTCAAGGATATATGGATGCTGCTGTAACTAATAAAACTCACTCACCATGGGTCAGAAGCAGGACAGGTCATGGAGAAGACATCCAATCTCTTGCTTGAGTTCAAAGTCCTTATCTGGTCACCGTCTTACACCACCTTCTGCACACTACTTCAATTCTCCTGGTTCTGACCTCCAACTTCTCTCCCACCTGGGTTCCCATCTGTCTCTTTTTCACCTGTTGACTCCTGTTGCCCAGTGTCTGTTCAATAGCCATGCTTACTGCTCCCCCTGTAAAGAAAAAATTGCTACTTTGGTAGTGTCTATCCATTTATAACTCATCCCAGTCCAGTTCTAGTATCACAACTCTTGTATTTTTAACTTCTGCTGATTTTCTTAATTATTTCCCCCAGAAACTGAAAAGCTGAATAAGTACTTGATTTTCCCAGCATTAGCATGGACTTATTGTGAAAAGTCGTCCACATTTTCAGGCTGGTTCCCATAACATGATAACAGAGCTCTCAGAACATACATACCCTATATACCTACTTTATTCTCATGGTGAGGTCCAGGGAGCATACAGATAGAGGAGGAAAGAGAATATAGAGTGCATCAATTTGTTAGGGCTGCTGCAACACAGTACCACAAAATGAGTGGCACAAACAACAGTTCTGGAGGCTGGAAACCCGAGTTCAAAGCATCAGCAAGGTTGTTGTTGTTGTCGTTGTTTAATATCTTTTTGGTTGTTGATGTACCTTTATTTTATTTATTTGTATATGGTGCTGAGAATCACACCCAGTGCCTCACACATGTTAGGCAAGCGCTTTTCCATTGAACTATAACTACAGTCCCAGGGTTGATTTTTTTCTGAGGACTGTGAGGGAAAATTTGTATCATGAGAATGAAAATGAGAACAAATATTTATGGAACATTCTTTGTTCCAACTGTCATGCTAATCTTAAAAACATAATGTGGAAGGAAAAGTTTGACTACCACAATGCATAGGGTATTGGGATGCATTTTTTTAAAGTTCAAAACTAAGGAGAAAGTACTATGTAAAATACCTACATATATAAGGTAAAAATATAAACTCAAAATAATTGACACAAAATTCAGAATAGTAATTACCTGGGGTGAGAATATGGGATGCCTAAAGGGAGGGGGCACATAGTGGGCCTTCAAATACTGGTAAGATACTCTACATCTTTAGCTGGATGAAAGGTACATGAATGCTTGTTTTATTATCCCCTAAATGATACAAAATTTTTTTATACGTGTCACAACTTGGTGGGAAGCTGTCTATGAGATGGAGATTCTCATGTAAGAGATTAATTTGAGAGTATTCTTAGAATGCAATGAAGAAAGCAGTATTGTGTAGAGGGTGTGGCTGATGCTCAATTTCATCTCAACAGAGTCTCAGCCAAGAGTATAGGGAGTTTGGAGCTGGGATGTCCCTTTAAAGTTGTCCTGATTTGGTGATGGGAGATGAGTCTTTATACAGCCACATTGATCATTCCTGGGATCCAGGCCACCTCAGAGAATGACTTGACCTTGGGCAAAGCAGCTCTCTTCAGCTGGAGTCCTCCACCTAGGGATGACCACTGAGAACTATTGCTCATAACACTCCCAGCATCTGGGACAAAGTCCTTCATTTTTAAAAGGGATGGAGCCACACACTACAGTGTTCACCACACCAGTTTATGCCTGGTATTTTTCACACACACACACACACACACACACACACACACACACACACTGTTTAAAAGAAAAGAAAATGTAAAAGGCAGAAAGTCCCAGTTGTAAAAACTCATGATTTAGGAGTGGCACAAGATAAACACAAGACAGAGTCATGAACGTACGTAGAAGGAAGCTGATGAAGAAGAAAACTGAGCTCAGGGTTAGAAGTTCTGTTCATAAAGTGATACCACCCTATGACCAGTGGAGGTGAAACCAGTGAGTCAGACATGATGATTTGGTACTATGACCCAGACTAGGATTAACAGACATAGCTTTCCCAGGTGAGTTAGTTTAACAACTACCGAGAAATTAACTAGATACTGCTTTGTCTGCACCCAACTGAAGGCAGCACAGAAGCACAGTGATCCACTATTATAATCTGATCATAATTTTAAGATTAGAATTCTTTTTTTTTGATGTTATTGTTGTTGGTGTTTTGGGTACCAGGGATTGAATTCAGGGGTACTCGACCACTGAACCACATCCTCAGCCCTATTGTGTGTTTTATTTAGAGACAGCATCTCACTGAGTTCCTGAGCTCCTCACTTTTGCTGGCTTTGAACTTGCAATCCTGTCTCAGCCTCCAAAGCTACTAGGATTACAGGCATGTGCTACAGCACCCAACTAAGATTAGAATTCTTGAGATACCTTTCACCAGTAGTAGACCCTATCCATTTTCCCAGGATGAGGATCACCTTGTCTTCTCTCCTATTGCCAACCATCTCATAATAGTAAATGTTAGTGTACATTACTCCTTCACTGTGAACCAGGCAATGTTCTAAGTGCTTTGTGCTTTATATGTATTATCATGTTTTGTTGTTGTTGTTTGTTTTGTTTTTGTTGTTGTTGTTTTTTTACTAGGGATTGAAGCCAGGGGCAATCAATCACTGAGACACATCTTGTGCTCTCTTTATGTTTTATTTTGAGACATGATCTCTCTAAGTTGCTTACAGCCTCGCTAAGTTCCTGAGGCTGGCTTCAAACCTGTGATCCCCCTGCCTCTGCCTCCCAAGCCACTGAGAATTAATAGGCATGCACCACTGTACCTGGCTCCATTCATTCTTTATAACAGCTAAATGACACAGGCACTATAATTATTTTTCTATTTTATTATAAGAAAAAGGAGGCAGAAGTGGATTAAATTGATTACTCAACTTCCCCAAGACCAGCATTGACTCTAAGAGAGATTGATTTCTGTCTGAACACTCAAATGCCTCCCAGAGACAGGGAGGCAATGAGTGCAGCAGGGATGGGAGGTCTGTGTGTTGCACGGTTCTCTGTGCATGGATGTGGTCAGAATAATTGGTCAAGTGGGGATGGCTCAGTTCTGAGACTCAGACATAATGTCCAGACATGGAGGGCATTTCCCCCGGGTGGGGAGAGCAAGTGCTCTGAGCACCAGAAACAGGTTTCACTTGGCTCCAGCTCTGACTCCACAGCAGCCTCCAAGAAACTCCCCTCTGAGTCTTCAAGATAGTTCTACACAGAGTTCAACTCCCAAGAGTAATATAAATAAATAGTATTTACTTAAATCTCATAACTAGGATTATGACCAGAAGTTCTTGTCTGCAGATGGATTCTGAAAGTGAGGTGAGTAGTCACTGTAGATAAGGAAGGATGTGGACAATTTCTCAACTTTATGGAGAACAGCAAAAGCTAAGTGAAAAAGAAAGAAAAAAAAAAAAGTCAGTATTGGAATAGGAACTTTCAAGGCTCTCCATATCAAAGAGGGGTTAAGAGCTAGACCATGTGGTCAGACTGACTAGAAAATGGATTAACTCCACAGCTGAGTAACTACCCACCCCTGTACAACTGACAGAAACCCTCTATGGATATGCTGATGCCCACCTGGTAGTACCACAATGAAGTAAAAAGAAGTAACATATGTCAAGTGCTTACAACCTCATGTGGCCCAAATTATTTTAATTATCTTTGTTCTATTATTATTTCTTCCTTGGGAGTAGGACATTGTTGGCCTTGACAATTCCATTCCGGGCTTTCTGTTTTTATCTCCAGGAAATCAAGGAGGGGTTCTGGAATCAAGATCATTCAGACTAACAACGTGACTCACCATTCTGTCTAGAAAGCAGGCAAGTATCTAAGTTAAGAGGCAAGTGTACCTAGAAACGCATCAAACTTTATGATTTAAAAAACAAGGCAAAAGCACACTTTCTGGCCCTCTGATTCCTTGTTTACATAAGTGTGGTGGATGGAGTGGGTTCCATTAGTTCTGAAGAGCCCTGGTATTGCTCAGAGGAGTGTTAGGCATGGAAGGAAATCTATGCAGGCAGGACTCTACTCCCCACTGCAACCGCAGGGCTCCTCTTGCATCTGTTCCCCAACTACTACAACTGTAAGAATAAAATACTTGCAGGTGGCAATGGAGCAGAACTACAGGCCCTTGACTCAAAATGTAATCAAGCTCTTCCTGGAGAAGAGTCTCAAAGCTCCTTTTTTTTTTTTTTTTTTTTTTTTTTTTTTGTAATTAAGGATGCAGTCATTAAAATACTATACCCTTTTCTTTTATTCATGACAAATCCAAATGAGCACAATTTGGAAAGCAGCAGGGAGGGGAGTGAACAAATTAAATTAATTCTGGTGTTGAATATTAATGTAGTGCTACAGAAAAGGAGATATTTTGTGATTTGAAGGCAGTTAAAAAAATACTTTATCTTTCTTAGGAATTTAGGTCCATCTTTGAGAAGTGATTTTTCTCACAATAGATCTGTGCATTTGGTCCAATAGGCACACCCCTGGTGGATTATTTCTCCATTACCCAAAGTGCCTAGGACCCATTATATTTACAAGGGCCCATGAAAATATTTTAATTTTCATTTTTGTTAAAATCAGAAGATTATATATATATATATATATATATATATATATATATATATGTATATACATATATATAAAATATATATGCATGTATATATACATATAGATAGACACACATATAATAATGAATTTAGAATTGACTATTTATCTTGATACCAATGCAGTCATAAAATATAATTTTAAATATTTGTTTAGGAAGGAAGGGGTCCATGAGGCAAATGTGCCTATAGTTCCCTCATGTCATAACTCAGCCCCAACTTTCTGCTACTTAAAAGAGTGAAAGGTCACAAAGGGCACCTGATGTGCTGACCCTAAACCCAGCCTGATCTCCACTTGATGTCAAAACTCTGCAATGTGTCATAAGCTTGTGCTAGCAGCCCTTCCCATTTTTCTCTGATGAGTCAGTCACTTGCTTAAGAATGTTAAAGAAAGTCCCTATTCCAACTATGGTAGCAGGTCAGCAAGATGGGCCTCACCTGGGAATTTGGTGGAACTACACAGTCTAGAGCCCCACTTCAGACCTACTGAGTTTGATTCTTTACTTGCGTAAAATATCAAGAAATTTTACATCCGTTAAAATGTGTGAAGTTAAGGATTAAGCCAAATGATTCAGAGCTGCAGAACCCAGAGCAAGATTAAATTCCTGAGGGTAACTGGGATTTCCCTAAATAAAGGATAGAGGTAGGGGTAATGTTGAAGACTGGGGACCTAAGAGGGAATCAGGAATGGGATAGAAGAGATCCCTTGGTGAAGGTATTACCTTCCAAGGTGCTTTCCTAAAGGACTGGAGTGGGAAAGAGGTTCTTTATGTTTTCTTGGTATTCTAAGTTTGACACTTGGCTACCCCATGTGATTAATGCTGAAGGGCCAGCACAATAGAATTGACAGTTACCAGCACCACACTCTCCTCCCTCACCTAAGCCCAGGTGAGGAGACTGCATCCTGCCAAACTTGTGCACAGGGCTCCAAGAAAACAATGAGAAGCAAAATGAGCCCAGGTGCACAGTGGAGCCAGAATTAATGCAGAAGATATAGAGACACCAAAGTACCACTTCCAAGTAACCATCTTCCTTGGGATATGAGACCAAAACACCTGCATTCTCTCTACATCCTAGATAGAAGGGAGGTTCATACTACTTCTTATGTTACTTTTTTTTTTCTTAAAGAGGTTGTTTCATTGTTTTAGAATCTTTGAAACCCCTTTAAACATCTACCCCAGGTAGATGATTCTTCATTAGACAAAGTGTCTAGGACCCATGATATTTATAGGGGCCCATGAAAATATTTTGCTTTTCATTTTTGTTGCTTTAAACAGAACAAATTCTTTGGGGGTGTAGTTCAGTAGTAGTGGTTCCCCAGATTCAGGTCCCAGGACCACAATAAATAAATAAACAAGCAAACAAATAAACAGAACAAAACTTCTAAGTTCCTCCTAGCTGTCACATTGACTATTAGGCCTTATCCTACCTCCATGGGGAGGTTTGGGGCCACCTGTCATACTTGCCTTCTCTTCAGCTTCTAACCATTTGCAGAAACACGCACAAGGAGCCTGAAGATGGTAAAGGGAGAGTACCAGGTTTATTACTGGTAAAGTGAAATGAGGAAGCAGAAAGAAATTCCCACACCAGTAGATAAAGTCTGATTGTTCTATAATCATATTGGTAAATGGCTCTTGGAATCAGCTTGGTCCCTGGTCAAGCCATCAATAAGAATTTGCCTCCATGCACAACTTTTACAAGTCAACCAATCGGCATCAGCCCCATATTTCTGAAAGTTAGCCAATCACAAGCTCGCCTCAATAAATACTCAACAGAGACAACCCATCAACAGCTTCATCTGGGCAACTATACTTCTACAGGTATGTCAAAGTCCGTAAACCCCTATAACCCATTATTCTCTGAGCTCCACAATTCCTCAAAACCCTGTGTATGGTGGAAACCCCTTCCACCAGATGATGACACAGCGAGAAGGCACTGTGAACCAGGAAGCCCTTGCCAGACACCTGAATCTATTTGCCTGTGCTTCCATCTTGGACTACTACAAGAAATACTCTCTGTATCTATAAGCTGTCCAGTCTATGGTATTGGGCAATGGGTATCAGAGATATTGAATTCAGGGGCACTGGACCACAGAGCCACATCGCAGCCCTATTGTGTATTTTGTTTAAAGACAGGGTCTCACTGAGTTGCTAAGTGCTTCACTTTTGCTGAGGCTGGCTTTGAACTCCTGATCCTCCTGCCTCAGCCTCCCAAGCTGCTGGGATTACAGTCATGCGCCACCATGCCCAGCTATTTTTTTATAGTGTCCCATGCTAAGACTCTGAGCAGTTGGTGTAGGGAAGGCGTTCAGGACCAGTTATGAGATTTGGTACAGCTCTGCCTACCACTGAGACTATGTGCTTTTCTGGGAACGTCAACAAAGGGACATCTTACCCAGCATTATATTTAACAGAATTTATATGTAGAGAAAAATTGTCTTAAATGCTTTCCACATAATTGTTTCCACTACTTGAGTGAAATTAAGAAAAACATTTTCTTATCACAAATTATTCTGTTTTGTTTAGCTCCTAGAAAAAGTATACAGTCTTTTTCACTTGAGCACATATCATCATCTTTAATATCTTTCAGTGGTTTGTAAAATGTCAAGAGCAGAATCTGAGACAGTTTCCCAGGCCCACCTGACCAGAGCATTCTTTATTCTTGGAGCACTGATAATATCTCCTGAAACCAATATTTTGCCAAATAATTTGAGATTCACTGATGAAAACAGTGATTGGAATCACTGAGTTTTGGAATCACTGAGTACTTCGAAATGCAAGTGCCTCTGTCCCATCCAAGACCTGAAGAATCTTCCTTCAACCAGACTGTACCCATTCCAGTAATTCTAAATTGCAGTGAGGGTTGGAAACAGCCAGTGTAGATCATTTCTAAAGCTCCTTATAAGGAAAAAAAAAGTAGGACAGGAATATTTGGAAGAAAGGAAATTATCTGAAATTTGTTTGATACAAGTCAAGTAAAATAAGGCATAAGAAAATACAAAATACTGAAGAAGTGGTAGCAGTATGGAATAGTTTTAGGGCACAAGTGTTTTGACCCAAGTAAATTGAATGCTACTCATTTCCCCCCAAACACTCTCTGAGCTGCTTACCTTTCCACTTACACCTTAAGCTATGGAATCACACACGGCCTTGGCCTTGTGCATGCTAAGCTCATGCTCCACTACTGAGCTACAGCTCCGCTTCAAAAGCAAACCCTTTTTAAAGATAAACTGTAAAGTACAATCAGGGATCCCTTTCTTGGGTGCTTGACCAAGAATTCATTTTAATGACCATTTTGATTCCAATGTTCTCCTACCCTTTACTCTGCATCTTGGATTTGGGTCCAGAGACTGCTTCTCTGGTTTGACCATGGACTTGCAGTCTGTCAGATTTGTATCAACCTAAGACTCAAGATCTTTCAGAGTGCTGGCACTTCTGCAGACCTCAGTTCCTTTGCAGTTTCACTTGCTCAGCCTGGGAAACCCAGTTTCCCTTTTCTGTGAGCCACGTGGGGCTGGGGTGAGTGCTCCCTTTTCCTCTTTCTGCTCAGTCTTCTTTCCTCTCTATTCCCCCAGTGTCCCCCACCCCAGGGTTCCAGGGTCCTGCAGCTTAGTCAAAGAAAACTCCCAGAAGGTCTTTTACTTCTTCCTGTAGGCTCTGGACACTCATGAAAACAATTTCAAATTGGCAAAAAAAAAAAAAAGAAGAAGAAGTATGTGAGTCCTGATTACACAGAATCTCAGCTTCCTCAAAATTGCCTCTTTATCTCACACTCATATTTTAAATGTGAAAACAAGCACAGCGAAACGCAGGATCATTTTTATGAAATCTTCTTTGTGACTTGTAAGTCACCATTTTTTGTTCCCTTCATAGATCTGCCAGAGCTGCCTGCTTGATTTGCATACAAATTTGAGTTACAATGAGTACTCCTGAGCCACTACAGGCTGACCACTGTTTGGGTCCTGGATTAGCCCTCATTACATACCCCACTGCGAGATACTTCACTCCTGGGGAGCTGTTGCCTTGATTTACACTATTAAATGTGGCATCAATAGGGTTTCATAACTTTTTAACTACTCCTTTTCCTTCTCTCTTACTTTTTCACTAACATTAACGAAAGTAAATTTTGTATTTTCGTAAGTAGAAGATTGAACTATCCCAGAGGTCATGCAAGTATGCAAGAATTTTTTTTTCTCATCTTTCACCCTCATTATCACCTCTATAAGAGAAGTGAAAGCAAAACCCAAGTATTCTCATAGCACTAGAAATGGAATATCTGTGGGCAAGAGAAAATTAAACTTAATTAAAATGTGCCTTGAAATTTCTTACATTTCTCAGAGCGCTAGAATTAATCAGGAGGCTCAGGATCCTATGAATGATTTTAACAGAATTGTATCAGGGCAAAAAAAAAATTTTTTTCTAGATTTATATTTTGAAAAGTAGGCCTCGAACTTAATAATAAGAAGACAGCTCAATTTTAAAAAGGACCAAGACCTTAAAACACACATCACCAAAAACACATAGATGACAAACAAGTATACGAAAGGAAGTCCCACATCATATGTTATCAGGGAAATACAAAGTGAAACAACATTAAGATTCAGCTGAATACCCATCAGAATGGCCAAAATCTAGAACACTGAAAACACCAAATGCTGACAAGGATGTGGGGCAACAGGAACTCTCATTTATTGCTGGTGGCAATGCAAAATGACAAAGCCATTTTGGAAAGACAGCTTACTAGTTTCTTGTACAAATAATCATACTCTTATCATGGGATCCAGCAATGGCACTCCTTAGTAATTACCCAATGGAGTTGAAAACATGTCCACACAAAGACCTGCACACTTATGTTTACAGCAGTTTTATTCATAATTTCCAAAACTTGGGAAGCAACCAAGATGTCCCTCAGAGTGTAAATGCATAAGCATTGGTACATCTAAATGGTGGAATATTACTCAGTGCTATTATTCAGTGCTAAAAAGGAAAGCACTATCAAGCCATAAAAAGACACAGAGGAAATTTACATGCATAATACTAAGCGAAAGAAGACAATCTGAAAAGGTTGCCCAATGTATGATTTCACCTAGAAAAGGCAATTCTAGAAAAAGTAAAACTATGGAGATAGTGAAAAGATCAGTGGCAAAGGACTAGGGAGAGAGAGGGATAAATAGTTTTGGAGAGCATTTGAGGGCAGCAATATTTTGCAGTTTATTGTCATGGTAAATACACATGATTAAACATTTGTCCAAGCCCATAGAACATATGAAACCAAGACTGAATCCTAATGTAAACTATGGACTCTGGGTGATAATGACCTGTCATGGTAGGTTCACCAATTGTAACAAATGTAGCACTCTCGTGAGGATATTGATAATGGAGTAGGCAATTTGTGAATGGGAGGAGAGGATGTAGAGGAAATCTCTACCTTTCACTCAATTTTAAACGGCTTTAAAATATAAAATTATATTTTTTTGAAAATATGCTTTTGTGTTTTTAAAAAGGGACAATATAATTATTACCCAAGGTGAAAATCACCATTATCACTTATTAATGAAAGGCAAATGATGTATATTATCAATTAGTTTCTAGAAATAGGATATTCATCTTCATAGATAATTTTAGCTTTCAAAACTGTTAGAGATATTTACAGATTACCAACAACGAAACAGTATGATATATAGTATTGTAGTTTCCAACCTTTTCAAACACAAAGACATATTTTGAATATCAACAATATTTCAGGGGATGGAGTTCAGAGGTAGAGCTCTTGGCTAGCATGGCTGTGCCCCTCCATTCAATCCCTGGTAATGAAAAAAAATCACAATATCACTTCATAACTGGTTTCATTTATTAATTTCATTTATAATTAATTCATCAAGAAAAATACATCTGATTTGACCCAAGGAAATCACCTAAGAGTGGACTAAGAAGTTATATAATGAGATCTTTGCCCAGTACAGATGATAGTTACTAATTCTACCAAAGTCTCTTTATTGCAACTTTGAATTGAACACACAAAAAAATAGAAAGTCAGTAGTCAGCTTGAAAGAGCAAAATCCTTTAAAGCCCCTAATAGAATTAATAAGAAGAGACCAGTTGATTGGGACGTATTTCTCTCCACCCAAGTCCTTTCTGATTTTTCTTTTTTATTCATTTATTTATTTATTTTTTCCGGACAACTGAAAAAGTGGTGGGACAAGGAGTAGGCGTGAATTAATTGACTTATAGCTTTAAAAGTGGTAGTAGCAAGGACAGAAAGAAGTTGAGTAGAGATTGATGAGGGGATCATGCATCCTAGGTGTATGACCTGCCCTGTGCCTGTCTGGAATGGTCTAGCAGGTCCTGAAGGCAGTCTGGTCTCTAAGACGCTCAGATAGACTCCTCAGGTTCTTATTTTTCTACTGAGACCTGGACAGTTCCTTTTCTTGATATCTCCATTACCTAACTGAGAGGCTTATCTTTGTTAATTTTCCAGTTTCCATGGAATAAATACCTCAGAACCAAAGTAACTTGAGTTTGTCTCTGACCTTCATAACTAAAAATCATAAGTAACATAGAAATTGTTTAGTTAATTTGTTAGTCTTTTCAGAGTGGCTTCTTTCACTTTGTATTATGCATTTAAATTTCTTCTGTGTCTTGATGGTGCTTTCCTTTCTAGCGCTGAAAACAAATTTTAAAATCTTAGCACCCTGCAGTACTTTTTTGATCTCCCCACTTTTAACTTTTTTTTTTTTTTTTTTTAAGAAAGATGCTCTGTTTAGGTGATATGCAAAATGAAAACCTACTCTCAATTCCCATCACTGGTGTAGTAAGTGTGCTCTTTCTCACCAAGAAAGTTACCTACAGATGAGGCCCTTCTATGTGTTTTCCTTGTTAGAATGTGACGTCTGAAGGTTCCAAATATTTGTAGTGCACCAACCCAATTCATTGATTTCTAGAGGGGAAAAAAAAAATCATGTTGAAATTTGGTTGTCATTATGGCAGTACTGGGAAGTGAGGCCTTTAAGAGGTAATCTGGTTGTGAAGGCTCTACCCTATGAATGGAATAATCACTTCATGAATTGCCATTAATTAATGGGCTACCACAGGACTGACTTCATCATAAAAGCAGGCTTTCTCTGTATCCCCAGGTTTCCCTCCCATATATGAAGGAGGCAACTTTTAGCAGGAAGGCCCCTGCCAGATGCCAACTAGATATTGTGCCATGCTTTTGGACTTCCCAACCTATAGAACTATGAGTTAATAAACCTCTGTTCTTCATAAAGTATCCAGTATCAGGTATCTCATTATAGCAACAGAAAATAGCCGAAGACAGGAAAGTAGGGAGGGATTTCAGAGACACCCTAATGTTCTCTCAAAAGCTCATGTGGATAAGAATTTGGTCTAATTTAGAGTTACTGATTGTAGTAACTAGTTTCAGAGCTTATTTTTATGTATCATGTCTCAGATTTGTTACTTGTATTTGTTACAAAATATGTGATAAATTGTATATGTCTTTGTGTATATGTGTGTGTGAACCATTTCAAGGTTAATCATTCTATTAGTTAAAATTCTAATATTATGACTCTTAAAGTTCTTAAGTTTATGAAATATGGCATAATTGTAATACACATAACATAATTGATTTACAATTTATTGACCTTTTCTTCGTATTGAGAGTGACTACCAGGTTTTTGTTGTAAATACAAAACAAATGAATATTTACTTTCATATTGTACAATTGAATAAGGGAGTTAAAACTTTAAGATATCTAATCCCATAAATACACTTTTACAGAGTGATGAAGTACTAAATTGATATTCGTTAAACTATCCCAAATTGAAGTTTAATTTATATAAACCCATAACATTTCTACCTTCCATATTTATTTTTCAGATTTTACAGGTATAGCAACCTGGCTTACTTATCAAAGTGCTTAAGGAGAAAGCTTCACAATCTTATATTGCTGCTTTGAAGCATTTATGACTTGCTTCTTGCTGTACTTTTAACAAAAAGCCTAAATGTGTAGCTGGGCACAGTGGTGCATACCTGTAATTCCAGCAGCTCAGGAGATTGAGGCAGGAGTATCCAGAGTTCAAAGCTAGCTGCAGCAAAAGCAAGGTGCTAAGCAACTCAGTGAGACCCTGTCTCGAAGTAAGTAACGAAATAGGGCTGGGGATGTGGCTTAGTTGGTCAAGTGCCCCTGAGCTTAATCCCTGGTACCAAAAAAAAAAAAAAAGCCTAAATCTTTAAATAAAGACTCAGGCAAATCGTTGCACAAATGATGGTTTCTTTATTTTTCTAGCTTAGTTTAGTGTTTGCTTTTATCTGCAACACTCAACTAATGAAAATATCTTATTGGTTCCTGGAAAAGCATAAACTATTTTAACCTAACACATTATCCAGTGACCAAAGGGCTTACAGAGAACCAAAAGAAGGCTATATAGTAGAGTTGAAAACATGAGGGAGGTGTGGTGAAAGGTGAGCTGGGCATGCCAAAACACACAGGACAGAGGTAAATGACTTGAATACTGGGGGAGGGGGTGGCAAATAATGTGTGAAATGACTACAGTAGGAAAAGAAGGATTGGCAGAACATAAGGTAAAGTGGAGAGTAGAATCCTGACCAAGAAGTATTCAACTCATTTTTAATTTTAAACAAATTAACACTCAATTAAACAAATCAATACTCTACTGCAAAATTATACATTCATATATATATGAAGGATGTCACTGAAGTAGAAGTAAGGTGATGCTATTAGATTTGTGTTTTGAAAATTACAGTGTTTTAGAAAACTTAAAAACACAAAAACCTCTGAATGTGCTTACAGTCATAAGATATTGCACCCATGAAAACAAAACTGGGGGTTCCTTCCAGCTATGGTATACTAAGGGATTGGTAAATTTGGTGAACACACGTCTGACTTTTTCTTCCCTATGAAACCCAATAGAAGGAAAATTTTAAAATAAAAACAAACAACATGAGAAAAGGGAAAGGAGGCAAGGCTACCGAAATGTCAGTCTAGAAAGAAGATGGAGGATCATAGTGCACTGGAGACCTCCAAAAACCAAGTCCCAAACTGGTGGTGTGAAAGCACCAACCAGGAGACTCCAGAGTCCACAACTTGATAGCATCAAGTACCTTTGGAGATGAGGGTAAAGTGGGGCCCCAGATTAGGAGGTCAAGGTGTAGATTGGGAAGCCAGGTGAGCCTCAGATCCCCTTCCCTACTTGTGCTGCTGAGTGTCCATCTGTCCCTTCCCTACCCCGGTACAAGTCTGGAAGTTCTTTCCCTCTAGTAAAGACATTTGGGATGATGGATACCATGCATAGTTAAAGGTGGAAATACCATGCCAAAAGCAGGAATTAAGGAGATGTCTGAGCAGCAAATGAAAGGAAAACCTGCTCTCCTCCCCTTCATGGTTTCTAAATTACTCCTTGCCAGGCCCTTCCCCTTCTGAAAGGAGGTGAGGTGTTCTGCTCTGGGGGTTCCCTGCAAAACAAGATGAGAATCATAGAAGGGCAAAGTCCAATCATCCCAAGTAAAACTCAACTACTTAGTCAAACACCTATAAGCATGAACACGTGCTTTGTTCTGGAGGGAAGTATTATCTTTGAAGACTATTTGCTTTGCAAACTTCCTTAGGAGAGGTAATTCATAACAAAGGGAAGTTCAGCCTGCTTGCTATATGTGCAGACACATGAAAGACCATTAAGAATTACCTCCCCAACCTATACACTCAGACCACCCCATATATTGCCTTCACCACTCTTACAACTAAATTGTAATTACGTAGTTATTTGAGAGAACATGTGCTTACTATTTTTTTTTTCTTCTCTAAATAACCAGCTCCATAAAGGCAGGGGCCATGTCTATTGTGTTCATTACTACTTCTCCAAGGTCTAGCAGATTGAAGGTACAGAGCACAAGCACAATAAATCTTCTTTGAGTAACTGGTTCATTGATTATTAGAATAGAGTGCACCAGAGATGCAACCTGAAGGAAGATGAGTGACAGAATACTAAAGTCACAAGGTGTAATGTATTTTACTATTTCTTCTCATTCCAGGATTTGTTATTTTACTAAGCACCTTTCATATATTACTTCATGAAAGCTTCACATATATCTTTGAATTAAATATCAAAGTTAAGAGACTTGTCCAAGATCAATGGATTTTTGAAAGGGAAAAAAAATACCTGAAATTTGAGTATTTCAAGCTGCATACTCTTCCTTCTATTTTATAAAGGCTTTTATCCAGAGCAATTACAGCACAAAACAAGGTCAAAAAGCAAAATTAGGGGAAATGCTTTTTAATACTTAATTTAATTGAAAGGTTAGATATTTGTAAAAATATTTTATTTATTCATTTTACCTGTCACAGCAAATGTGAATGAATTGAACTCAATTTTCCATCATTCTATAGATTAAAAATAGCAACATTTTATATATTTATAGAATGTTCAACATTTTATATCATTTTATCCTCTCAAAACACAAATCAGGTAGATATTACTACTGCTTCTCAAATGACTTGAGGATCTGGAGGATTTAAATAATAGACAGAAATTGCATAATCCCCAAGAGTTGAAATACAAACATGTTAGATTGAAAATATGCCTTCTTATAAAAGGAAATTGCCCTCCCAAGATGCAGAAATCCCCTTCTTCAGTATCACTCAAAGCAGTGTTTTTTAATATGTTTTTTGCTATACATTAATCTTTTACTTTGTCGTATTATGTCAAATACTGTGAAAGTAAGAATCTATTTCCTAAAATAAGCCTACTCACATAAAAAGTGGCATATAAACTCATGGAAATAATCACATATATACTTTAGAATTTAGATTTTCCCTGGATGTATAAAAATTAGATTTAAATAAATATTAGTAGTTTAAAATTATACTATGCTTTAAGTTCACACTAGACACGAGATCAGGTATAGCAGATAAAACAGAATTCATGCAAGTTGAATTTACAAGTGTTATTTCCCTTGTCATTCATTGTTTCAGTCTCATTTCTTTTTTTTTTTTTATTGGTTGTTCAAAACATTACAAAGCTCATGACATATCATCTTTCATGCATTTGATTCAAGTGGGTTATGAACTCCCATTTTTACCCCAAATACAAGTTGCAGAATCACATCGGTTACACATCCACATTTTTACATAATGCCATATTAGTGACTGTTGTATTCTGCTACCTTTCCTATCCCCTACTATCCCCCCTCCCCTTCCCTCTCATCTTCCCTCTCTACCCCATCTGCTGTTATTCAGTTCTCTCCCTTGTTTTTTTTCCCCTTTCCCCTTACAAACTCTTATATGTAATTTTGTGTAACAATGAGGATCTCCTTCCATTTCCATACAGTTTCCCTTCTCTCTCCCTTTCTCTCCCCCCACTTGTCTCTGTTTAATGTTAATCTTTTCCTCATGCTCTTCCTCCCTGTTCTGTTCTTAGTTGCTCTCTTTATATCAAAGAAGACATTTGACATTTGTTTTTTAAGGATTGGCTAGCTTCACTTAGCATAATCTGCTCTAATGCCATCCATTTCCCTGCAAATTCCATGATTTTGTTGTTTTTTAGTGCTGCGTAATACTCCATTGTGTATAAATGCCACATTTTGTTTTTAATCCATTCATCTATTGAAGGGCATCTAGGTTGATTCCAGAGTCTAGCTATTGTGAATTGTGCTGCTATGATCATTGATGTGGCAGTATCCCTATAGCATGCTCTTTTAAGGTCCTCAGGGAATAGACCGAGAAGGGCGATAGCTGGGTCAAATGGTGGTTCCATTCCCAGCTTTCCCAGGAATCTCCATACTGCTTTCCATATTGGCCGCAACAATTTGCAGTCCCACCAGCAATGTACAAGTGTACCCTTTTCCCCACATCCTCGCCAGCACTTACTGTTGTTTGACTTCATAATGGCTGCCAATCTTACTGGAGTGAGATGGTATCTTAGGGTGGTTTTGATTTGCATTTCTCTGACTGCTAGAGATGGTGAGCATTTTTTCATGTACTTATTGATTGATTGTATGTCCTCCTCTGAGAAGTGTCTGTTCAGGTCCTTGGCCCATTTGTTGATAGGGTTATTTGTTATCTTATTGTTTAATTTTTTGAGTTCTTTGTATATTCTGGATATTAGGGCTCTATCTGAAGTGTGAGGAGTAAAAATTTGTTCCCAGGATGTAGGCTCCCTATTTACCTCTCTTATTGTTTCTCTTGCTGAGAAAAAACTTTTTAGTTTAAGTAAGTCCCATTTGTTTATTCTTGTATTTAACTCTTGGGCTATGGGCGTCCTATTAAGGAATTTGGAGCCCGACCCCACAATATGTAGATCGGAGCCAACTTTTTCTTCTATCAGGCGCAGAGTCTATGATTTGATATCAAGCTCTTTGATCCATTTTGAGTTAACTTTTGTGCATGGCGAGAGAAAGGGGTTCAGCTTCATTTTGTTGCATATGGATTTCCAGTTTTCCCAGCACCATTTGTTGAAGATGCTATCCTTTCCCCATTGCATGCTTTTAGCCCCTTTATCAAATATAAGAAAGTTGTAATTTTGTGGATTGGTCTCTGTGTCCTCTATTCTGTACCATTGGTCCACCTGCCTGTTTTGGTACCAGTACCATGCTATTTTTGTTACTATTGCTTTGTAGTATAGTTTGAAATCTGGTATCGCTATACCGCCTGATTCACACTTCCTGCTTAGAATTGCTTTTGCTATTCTGGGTCTTTTGTTTTTCCATATGAATTTCATGATAGCTTTATCTATTTCTACAAGAAATGCCATTGGGATTTTGATTGGCATTGCATTGAACCTGTAGAGAACTTTGGGTAATATCGCCATTTTGATGATGTTGGTTCTACCTATCCATGAACAGGGTACATTTTTCCATCTTCTAAGATCTTCTTCTATCTCTCTCTTTAGGGTTCTGTAGTTTTCATTGTATAAATCTTTCACCTTTTTTGTTAGGTTGATTCCCAAGTATTTTATTTTTTTTGAGGATATTGTGAATGGGGTGGTTTTCCTCATTTCCATTTCAGAAGTTTTGTTGCTGATATACAGGAATGCCTTTGATTTATGCATGTTGATTTTATATCCTGCCACTTTGCTGAATTCATTTATTAGTTCTAGTAGTTTCTTTGTGGACCCTTTTGGGTCTTCTAAGTATAGGATCATGTCGTCCGCAAATAGTGATATTTTAAGTTCTTCTTTTCCTATTTTTATACCTTTAATTTCTTTTGTCTGTCTAATTGCTCTGGCTAGTATTTCAAGGACTAAATTAAATAGAAGTGGTGAGAGAGGGCATCCCTGTCATGTTCCAGATTTTAGCGGGAATGCCTTCAGTTTTTCTCCATTTAGAATGATGCTAGCCTGAGGCTTAGCATATATAGCTTTTACAATGTTGAGGTAAGTTCCTGTTATCCCTAGTTTTTCTAGTGTTTTGAACGTAAAAGGATGCTGTACTTTGTCGAATGCTTTTTCTGCATCTATCGAGGCGATCATATGGTTCTTATCTTTAAGTCTATTGATGTGGTGAATAACATTTATTGATTTCCGTATATTGAACCAACCTTGCATCCCAGGGATGAATCCTACTTGATCATGGTGCACAATTTTTTTTTATATGCTTTTGTATTCGATTCGCCAGGATTTTATTGAGAATTTTTGGATCTATGTTCATTAGAGATATTGGTCTGTAGTTTTCTTTCTTTGAAATGTCTTTGTCTGGTTTTGGGATCAGGGTGATGTTGGCCTCATAGAATGAATTTGGAAGAGCTCCTTCTTTTTCTATTTCTTGAAATAGCTTGAAAAGTATTGGTATTAATTCTTCTTTGAAGGTTTTGTAAAACTCCGCTGTATACCCATCCGGTCCAGGGCTTTTCTTGGTTGGTAGTCTTTTGATGGCTTCTTCTATTTCTTCCTTTGTTATTGGTCTGTTTAAATTGTGTGTGTCTTCCTGACTCAATCTGGGCAGATCATATGACTTAAGAAATTTATCGATATCTTCACTGTCTTCTATTTTATTAGAATATAGGGTTTCAAAATACTTTCTAATTATCTTCTGTATTTCTGTAGCGTCTGTTGTGATATTGCCTTTTTCATCCTGTATGTTAGCAGTTTGAGTTTTCTCTCTTCTTCTCTTCGTTAGCATGGCTAAGGGTCTGCTCGATCTTATTTATTTTTTCAAAGAACCAACTTTTAGTTTTATCAATTTTTTCAATGGTTTTTTTTGTTTCAATTTCGTTGATTTCCACTCTGATTTTAATTATTTCTTGTGTTCTGCTATATTTGCTGTTGTTTTGCTCTTCCTTTTCTAGGGTTTTGAGATGTAGTGTGAGTTCATTTATTTGTTGGTTTTTTTCTTTTTTTGATGAATGAACTCCAGGAAATGAATTTCCCTCTTAAAACTGCTTTCATCGTGTCCCATAGATTCCAGTATGTTGTGTCTGAATTGTCGTTTATCTCTAAGAATTTTTTGATTTCCTCCTTTATGTCTTCTGTAACCCATTGATCATTCAGTAACATATTGTTTATTTTCCATGTGATGCAGGATTTTTCCTTCCTTCTTTTATCATTGATTTTCAGTTTCATTCCATTATGATCAGATATAGTGCATGGTATTATCTCCACACCTTTATATTTACTAAGAGTTGCCCTATGGCATAATATATGATCTATCTTTGAGTAAGATCCATGTGCTGCTGAGAAGAACATGTATCCACTTGATGATGGTTGATATATTCTATATATGTCAGTTAAGTCTAGGTTATTGATTGTATCATTGAGTTCTATAGTTTCTTTATTCAGCTTTTGTCTGGAGGATCTGTCTAATGGCGAGAGCAGTGTGTTGAAGTCACCCATAATTATTGTGTTGTGGTCTATTTGACTCTTGAACTTGAGGAGAGTTTGTTTTATGAACAGTGCCGCACCATTGTTTGGTGCATACAAATTGATAATTGTTATGTCTTGTTGGTGGATGGTTCCTTTTAACAGGATATAGTGTCCTTCTTTATCCCTTTTGATTAACTTATGTTTGAAGTTGATTTTATTCGATATGAGTATGGCCACTCCTGCTTGCTTCCGAGGGCCATGTGAGTGGTATGATTTTTCCCAACCTTTCACCTTCAGCCTGTGTATGTCTTTTCCTATCATATGAGTCTCCTAAAGGCAGCATATTGTTGGATTTGTTTTTTTGATCCATGTTACTAGCTTGTGTCTCTTGATTGGTGAGTTTAGTCCATTAACATTTAAGGTTACAATTGAAATATGATTTGTACTTCCAGTCATGTTTATTTATTTATTTATTTATTTATTTATTTATTTTAGTTTGGCTAGTTTTTACTTTTTGGTTATTTTCCTCCCCCTTTACTGAGATACCTCCCGCTGTTAGTTTTGGGCACTATTTTTCCATTCCTCTTCTTTTTAATTTTGCCCAAAATGCTTTGCAGTGCTGGTTTTCTGGCTGTGAATTCTTTTAGCTTTTGTTTATCGTGAAAGATTTTAATTTCATTGTCAAATCTGAAGCTTAATTTTGCTGGATACAGTATTCTTGGTTGGAATCCATTATTTTTCAGCGTTTGAAATACATTGTTCCAGGATCTTCTCGCTTTCAAAGTCTGTGATGAAAAATCCATCGTTAACCTAATTGGTTTACCCCTGACTGTAATCTGCCTCCTTTCTCTCATAGCTTTTAATATTCTCTCCTTGTTCTGTATGTTGGCTATCTTCATAATTATATGTCTTGGAGTTGGTCTATTACAGTTTTGGATGTTTGGGGTCCTGTGGGCTTCCAGGATTTGGCAATCCATTCCATCTTTCATCTCTGGGAAGTTTTCTAGGATTATTTCATTTAATAAGTTGTCCATTCCTTTGGTTTGAACCTCTGTGCCTTCTTCTATCCCAATGACTCTCAAATTTGGTTTTTTGATGAGATCCCATATCTCTTGGATAGATTGCTCATGAGATTTAATCATCTTTTCTGTGTTGACTATATTCTTTTCAAGTTGATAAACTTTGTCTTCATTATCTGATGTTCTGACTTCTACTTGATCTAGTCTATTTGTAATATTCTCCTTAGAGTTTTTAATCTGGTTTATGGTTTCTTGCATTTCTAGGATTACTGTTTGGTTTTTTTTTTTTTTTTTGAGATCTCTATCTCCTGGTAAAGCTCATTCTTTGTAGTTTGAATTTGTTTGTTTAGTTCGTTTTCAAAATATACTTTCAATGTTTGGACTTCCATCTGAGTTAGGTATGCCTTGATTTCTTTCCCTGTCCATGTTTCTGATGCTTCTAGGTCCTCCTGTAGATTTAAGTTGTCCTGCATTATCTGTAATCCTTTTTTCCCTTGTTTTTTCATGTTGTTCACGTTACTTTCCAGCTCTGTTTGACTGCTTTGTAACTGCTTTCTCCTATACATTTGTTTTGGCTTTGTATATCTCTGTTGTCTCTCCTTTGTGGTGGGAGATTATGCCTAGAGATGTTGGGCTTTATTGTACTTTAGAGTTGATTCATTCAATTTATAAAGGGCTTCCGGATTCTGTATGCATATAATGATCTGTTGTTTGTTCTTAGGACTTTAGGTTAGGTGCTGTGAAGGTATAAGGGTTAGTATGTCTTGGTTACTTTAGAAGGTTGCTCTACTGAAGGGGGATACTAACCATCGATTGGATCAGGGTGTTGGTAGTAGCTAGGTATTTAGGAGCCCTATAGACAGCCTCAAAACATTCACCTATTTGCATTTAGACAATTACACGTAATGGAGGACGTAATGCTTGGGATGAAAGTTGGGGGGAAGGGGAAGGAAGGTGCTCTTGAAAAGAAAGAAGGAGAGGGAGATAGATAGCATAGAAGAGAATGGAAAGTACAATAAAACTTGAAAGGTGAAAGAAAGAGGGAAAAGGGGGGAGAAAAAATAAAATAAAATAAAATTAGGTCTTAGAGATCCATTTTCTTCTCTTCCCGTAGGCAGAGCTGTGCCCTCCGAGCTGAGTTTTGCCCTCAAAGTGTCGACAGCAATCCCTGTAAGGCGGCTCCTGGGAGTCTCTCAATCCTGTTGGTCCAGAGCCGTTTCACTTCTACGGCCCCTCCTCCCCTTCCTCCTGCCAGCCAGCCAGGTCCTGCTCACCGGAGGCGGTTCCCCAAGGATCTGGTTACACTTTCAGCCCCACCGCGTGCCCTATTTCCCGAACGACTGAGTACTCTCTCTGTCATTCATCTAAGCCCCAGTGCTGTGGAGCTGTGGTCTGGGAGTCAATAGTTTAATTTTTCCGGACCCCTTTGGTGGGCACGCCCTCGGAAGCTGGCGGCTAAGACCTTGGGTGTCGCCACTGGTGGTAATGGGAGTTGGGGGTCGAGGATCCCCTCTGCTTCCCTCAGCCCCTACAATCACGACCACTCCACTGGC
This sequence comes from Marmota flaviventris, assembly GCF_047511675.1. NCBI lineage: Eukaryota > Metazoa > Chordata > Mammalia > Rodentia > Sciuridae > Marmota > Marmota flaviventris. The sequence continues at coordinate 44,350,294 of NC_092498.1, forward strand.
GGTAGGAGGGGTTGGGGGTCTGGAGTGTCCTCTGTTTCCCTTCGCCCCTACCGTCACGCCCTCTCAGTTGGCGGTTGGGGGAGTTGGGGGTGGGGAGTCTTCTCTGCTTCCCTCCGCCCCTACAGTCACGCCCACGTCACTGGCAGTAGGGGGAGTTGGGGGTCGGGAGTCCCTTGGCTCTTACGGTCATGCCCACAGAGAGATTTTTGAAGTTTCCCGGTTGTTTGTGTCTGATGTGGATGGGAGTCACACACCTGCTAAAGTAGATTCCGCTGGGAAGGAATCTCATTGGCCGAACTTTGGTGACTTCCCCTCTCTGCTATGGCAGGCCCCTGGCTCCTTGCCGGAGTGTCCGAAGGGAGGGGTGGGATTGGCTTGTCTCTGGTCTGACTCAATCTCTGGTTTTAGTTCCCAGTTCGCTATTTCATAAAGGCTTGGTTAGAGTCCCTTCACGTCGCCTCCTGAGCCGGGCGGGCGGGGCCGTTCCCAGAGCCAGTTGGGCAGGTCAGTCTCATTTCATATAAAGAAAACATTTATCATTTGTGCCGTTTATTTGGCATTTACCACTTATTCCTTTATAGGTCATCTTTTTATGCAATGAATTTCTAGCCTTTCACAATCAGAATGTAAGTCACTTTAGGACGTGGATCCTGTCCTATGGTTTGCAATTCTCTCTCCTCCCCCTCTGCAAGGTGTCAAGGCTTATTCAGATGAGTTCCTGGCTTTGATCTTTCTATTCTTCTTTATTCATAGGGATAATCTGAGGCAAAAGTAAGTTACAATCCTTCAAAAATCAGCACTTGGGGGCTCATTTTCAAAGCTATTCCAATACGGAGGAGATGCTTTCAAGTTTGACAACTGGTCTTCTATTCCCAAGCTGGACCCCCAAAGTCCTCAGGTACACAGTCCACCCTGAATTTTATTGCTATTCCCGTGTTCTTTATCTGATAATTTTTTATAATATCTCAGTTTCTCCTAGGGTTGGGGGGAAAAGCAAAGTTGAGATTGGCTTTCTCCCTAAATAGAAATCCGAATTGCAATTTATACCTCAGAGCTTTCCCATCCTGAGGCAAAGATACTTACTTGTTTTTTGTTTTGTTTTGTTTTAATTCCAGCATCTGACAATTGCCGGTAAGATCTGCCCCAGAGAAGCCAAACTTACAGTTGTGTGCTTGCTGGCAAAGCAGCCCTGTAGCACAAGGGGAGTACTACAAAGAACAATTGTGGGTACTATAAAGTGAAGGTGGAAAGCAATGAAACACTGAAATAGTAAAAAGTGTTCTGAGGTTATTTGGTTATAACACTCATGGTGTCCCCTTCAGCTCTACTCACCAGAAGCAGCTTGCAAGAGAAGACTGTGGAAAACTGGGTGCCCTAATACACAGCCTAGGACAGTGACTTTGATGGCCCAGCACTTACCTGTGATGTACACAGCTAAAGTTACAAGAAGGAGAAAACAAGGTGATATAAGCATGGAGCCCTCCATCCTGGGAGCAGAGTACTAGGAAAGGTGCCAGAGCTACAATAGAAGATATCTGATAGGATAGCTAGAGCTGCAGAGGTGATGAAGGTCAATGTCAAAGAGAAGGACAGCAATGTTAGCACTTCCGACTGTGACATTCTGAAAGAACTGAGAGGAAGAAACTCGGACAGATGCTGCTGCAGTTCTCTGGACTAGACCTCAGCTAGAGAAATTCTATTTTAATAGGAGATTAGTGTGGCTTGGGGAAAGATAGATGACAATCTCATTTTGCTGTCACAGTGCTATTACTGAGTCCAAATAAGAGTTAAAATTATTATCAGACATTATGGGTAAAAATTAAAGATATTCAACCTATCTTTTCACTTCCTACCAGCAAATCTGTGCAAAGTGTTGCTGTCCAGGTCAAAAGTCTTTTCATTCATGTACTACAATTTACATTGCTACAGAGGGAGGTGGGATTTTGTTTGTTTGTTTGTTTGTTTTGCCAGTAATTTGCCTAATTAATGTCTTCTATTCATGTTGTATATAAAACTATATCAGAAATCACAAAACTATTTTTTGCATTTTATAGATATACTTTAAACTGAATACCACACTTGATGGACATAAAAGAGAAAAAGGAAGGTTCTTGGTTTGAAAAGAATCAACATGCATGCAAATAATAAGCACAAGTTTCAGTTTAATTGTTACTCGTGGGAAGAATGAAAGGAATTGGATTTGGAAGGGGTACCTATGCTTTTTTTGTGTACTCAATATATTTTGCAACAAAAATCCAAATAATTAAATGGAAATAAATACAAGCAATGGTATTTCTTTGCCTCACTCTGAAGGATCAACCTTGGACAATACTTTAGTGTATATTTCATTTCATTTGGGACATTGTGTAAAGATGCTGCAGCCTAGAATTTATAGGGACAAACCAATTAAACAGTAAAAAGTCAATTAGAGAGATATTTAAGGGGCGACTGTATGTGGAGTTATAAGGAGTACGAGTTATTTGTATGATTTTGGAGTTTCTAGGAAAATTGCTTGCTCTCCTACTCTAGAGTCCCCAAGCTACATTTTAGGACAATTTCTAAGTCCCCATATAGATCATTAGCTCAAATTTTCAGTTCCCAATTCAGTATGCGAAATGAAAGAGTCAATCAGTAAGTGTTCCAACAAAGCCTTTTCTAAGTACTTTTGTGCCAAACACTATATGTGCCAGACAGCTAATTAAGAGATAGGCCATGTCCTCCAAGAGCAGATTGTTATTATAATAAGATGATAATAGCTAACATTTATTGAGACCTTTAGTAATGCTTATGCTGGGTGCTAAGTATTTTATCTGCATGATCTCATTAAATCCTTAGGACATCCCTATGAGGGAGGTACCATTACCCCCAATATAAAGATGAAGAAGCAGAAGTTTCCAGAATAAATAACTGAGGGTTAGTTGGAGCTGAACAAAGATTAGAACCCAGGACTTACTGATTATAAAATCTGTATGCCTCATCACTAAGGTACATGGCAAAAATCAATGAAAAAGTTTCTATGGAAATCTTAAAGAAAAAATTACTAGCTCTAGCTATAGAACTTAATGATAGGTTCAAAGAAAATGATTGACTGGACAGAATTTTAAGAATAGATAGGTGCCAAAAAACATTTCAGAAAGAGACATGGTGATGTATGCTTGTAATCACAGTGGTGCATGCCTCCAGTATTAGCTATTCAAGAGGTTGAGGCAGGAGGATTGCAAATTCCAAGCCAGCTTACTGCTTCAAAAAGAAAAAGGGGCTGGAGATAAAACTCAGTGATAGAACACTCAGAGCACTTGCTTAGGATGTACCAGCCCCTGGGTTTAATCGTTAGCACTGTCAAAAAAAAAAAAAAAAAAGAATTCCAAAAAACTTTAACAGATGTATTAGATAGACAATATTATGTGTAAAGATGTGTAAATAGCTTTCTGTGTTTCAGTGATGCATGCATTTGGGTTCTTAAATAATATCAGCAAGATGCTTAGTTGTTACCAAGTCACTTACCTAAGACTCATTTACATGTAAAATGAGAGGCTTCAACTAGAGTACCCTAGGATTGTGATTCTACAAAACCAGAGGCGTGGGGTATAGCTCAGTGATGGAGTGCTTTCATGTGCAAGGTCCTGGGTTCAGTTCCTGAACAAAAAGTTTCCTGGTTCAGTGCTGGAAAAAAAAAAAAAAAGTAAATGGAAGTAGGTAACTTCTGATCTTGACAAGTTTGAAGTGATAGTTGAGAACATAGAGCACATGCACAGGAAAATAGATTGACATGTATACTTGTAACTTAAAAAGAAATATTACCAAAGAATAAGACAATAACAAAAAACCAGAAAAAGGAAAAAGAAAAGAACCTAAAGAAAAGATCAGGTCTGGTGTACTTAAATGGAAAACCCAAGATCACACACCATTAATAAGTAGGAGGAAGGTGAGTCTGGAGATCAAATAAGAAAAGGATAGAAATTCTCTCTTATGTAGAATTGTGTGTAAGAGGAAATTTTGTTTTTAGTTTTTCATTTAAAAATAACTGATTATCAAGAATACTGGTGCATTTCTCCTTACAGTCATATGATGAGCATTTCAATATTTATAACTATTTTGTGTGACTGCTTGAAATCTTTCCAGGTTATGTAAATTCTATAATTCCTTTAAATTTTATCAAGAGGGCGGTATTGGGAGGTTACTGAAAGGGTTATCAGAAATTAAACATAATTGCTGTTTGTATCACTATGGGAACCATATGTAAAGTATCACCAAGGTTACAAGTATAAACATCTATGACTCAAATTATTGCAAAACATTACCATATTTGGGTAAGGTTTTTAGAGAAACAGAGCAGCCAGTTAATCAAGCAACAACATTTACTGAGTACCCACTGTATATATTACACAGTGACACATTAGGTGTCACTGAGTAAAAATAAAAATATAATTGGAGGAAAAAGCCTAAAACCCAGGAATACATTGATGCAGCAGGTACTGTAAACTGAATGGATGGGATGGCAGAGAAATCATCTTCACTCAAATTTTATTTGGTGGAGCGTGCCTAGACTTTAAAGAGGGAGAAAGAAAATCTTGTAGTGGAAAGAATATGAGATATAGACTGAATTATTCCAATCCCAGCTTGATCTCTTAGAAGTTTTGTAGCACTGGACAAATCATTTAGCCTCAGTTTTTCTTCTGTAAAATGGGTGTAATAATACAAATAAGTACCTTACTTCATGAAGTTACAATGAGAAATCAACAAAGCAATGACTTGTAAACTGTAAAAGAGTAAACATGGTATTGATTTATATCCAGTGAGGCCCTTGAACAATGTGGTTTATTATCTTTCATGTCTTCTTCACAACATCTAACTTCAACAGGATACCTGCTTTTTCCTGCATGTGTCAGCATGCTTCCTCTTCCTGTTCTCTCTCCAAATGAACACTCAGAAAATTACTTAATAATAGTGTCTTGCACCTGAATAGTTATTTGAACTCTTTAAGGTATTCTTACATGTCAATTATATGCAGCTGTCAAATTCGTCCTGCTGGACATATTCCTGATAAAGTCATATCACGGTTCAAATGTTTTCAACAGCCTCTTATTTTCTACTGAATAAAGTCTTGACTTCCATCTAAAGCCTTGCTTCTTAAAGTGTGGTCTTAAGACCAGTAGCATTGGCCTAACCTGGAGCTTGTCAGGAATGCAGATTCTCCAGTCCCATCTCAACCCTATCAAATTAGCAACTTCACTTTAACAAATTTCCAGTTGATTCACATATATAGTTTTGACAACAACTTTATCCTCTTGTAAACTTGAAGCCTCAGTGGTAGTTGCCAAACTTAGCAAATAAAGGACAGCCAGTAAAATTTGAAATGATAATGGCTTAATATCTCTCAAGTGCTTCATGGAAAAATACTTGTAATTTAAAATATTAATTGTTTGTGTGCAAAATCTCTTAGGTGTCCTAAATATAATCTGGCAAGCCGATTCAGGAGGGTAGGCTCTATGTCTAACATTATATTGTATTTCCCTGCAATAGTACAATGTTTTCCCTAAGTGCTCAATGTTTGTTTAATGAATAGAGTTAGCTTCATTACGATTTCTGTTTTTTGTTTGTTTTCAACATTGTATATCCCCAGAGACTAACCTGTGACGGGTACATAATAAAAGACCAATAAGTATTTGTTGGATGAATAAATGAATATATCAAGAGCAATCTCACAATTATGGACTAGGTTGTGTGTGTGCATATTTTAATTAAAGCTGAGTATTTTTCCTATATTTAAACTGTTTTAAATTGGTTCAGCTTTTCACATTTCAGCTGGCAGAGTTCAGGCCTTGGTGGGAACATAATCAAAGGCTCAGAACGTACTCATCACAGACTGGGTCCATCTGGTCATCAGTTAGGAGAGAACCCTATACTCAGGATGCTGACAAGCCTGCAGCAGGCGGGTAGCAGACACCGCCCCCTCCCGGCGCCGCGCACGCGCACCGCACAGCCGAGCCATCCCCGAAGGCCGGGCGGGGGAGGCGGGGCTCTAGGGGCGCGTGCGCGGCAGCTTGGGCGACGGGCCCCTCCCTTGGCGGGGGCGCGCGGCGCGGAGGACCGCACGAAAAGGGGGAAGTCAGGTGGCCGCTGCCGCCGCCGCCACGGTTTGTCGCCAGAAGGAAGATGGCGGATCTGGAGGAGCAGTTGTCTGATGAGGAGAAGGTAAGAGCAGCGGGGGCGGCGGAGCCGATCCGGTGGAGCCAGCAGCACCGCGTCATATGGGCCCTGAGTCTGGCCTCCAGGGAAGGGCACTGGCTATGCACTCGGTGCCCTTCCTCCCGCCTGGTTGCGCCCGAGTGCCTGCCCCTGTCAGTCACCCGAGGCCCCGCGCGGGGGCAGGTCTCTTTCAGGCCTGCTAACTCCGCTCCTTGTAGGGTGTGTGTTCCGAAAATAGGAAGCGGGAGCGAGCGGACGGCCGCGGGCCTGCGCGGCGGGCGGGGGCGGGGGCGCGGGCGGCGGCCGCGGGGGACCTCCTAAGGTCCCTGGCCCTGTGCTAGAGACTGGAGACCTTGGAGGGGCTGTGACCTGGCCCCGAGCGGCCCAAGGGCAGTACCCTGCCCAGCGGCCTGGCCTGGGAGTGTGGCCCGGCGAGGGAAAAAATCGCTTAGGAAGCAGACCTTCACTTCTGCCGCCTTATTCCCCTCCCCAAAAAGAAGTGCTTCGTTTCCTGATTCTCTAGGGTGTTTCCTTTCCCGTGGAGGTCTCTACCTTCCGTCCTTCCAAACACACACACGGCCGTCTTTTTTTTTTCTTTCTTCTTTTTTGGCTTTTGCTGTAAGCTTTGCAGTTCCCATGTTCCCTGGAAGGTAGTAGAGTTGTTCACATAGAGATCCCCCCACTCCCATATCTGTTTTCTGCCCAGGATGGCATTTGTCCCCCTGGGGGCCGATTTGGTAGCAGCACCCGGTCTTGTAGGACTTCTAAAGAGAGGAGATGGTGCAACTCCTTTTACTGTGTGTTAGATGAAGTGACAGCATTGGAACCAGATAAACGACTCAAGTTCTAAGACATTTAAAATTAGAAATCTTATCACTGAAGTAGTTCTCTTTTATTTGCTGGTTTCCTTTGGCAACTTTGAAGGCTCCATACCCGGGAGGTGGGTAAGGTGGAAGGGAGGAATTCTGCAGATTTTGAATATTTCTTGGAAAGGACCTTGACTTTTTTTTTTTTTTAAACTGAGAAGTAACTGACATGAATATATCATGATAGCTACAGTTTTGGAGATATCCAGACTCTTAATTTAACAGTGCTTCATTTTTTAAGATCTGAAACAGTACAGTCATATAAGAAACATGTACAGTTATATTATGGTGTTTAGGAAATGCCAGTGTCGCTTAAGGAGATTTCAGTTAGAGCCCTCTGTTTTTATATTCTGTGTTCTTGCACCTGAATGTAAAGTTCTTTTTCCTTCCTGATGTGAGCGTGCGGAAGTCAACCTCATCTTCATTTTTGGAAGTCTTTTTTTTTTTTCTCCCCGTTTTGTACTGTATAGTTCTCTGAAATCCAAAGACCAAATAGGTAGGTAGATCCCTATATCCTCCAAAGTCGCTTTGCAGTATTCACATGTGTAGAGCCACAAGTTGGTAGCTGAAAATGTATACGAGTGGGTACATACATAAACATACTTAAAATTAAGCAGTGCTAAGAAGTTTTAGAAAGAGAGTGTCATTTTTTTCCCTAAGGTTCTTAAGTGGTTATTAGTATCTCAAGTATCTTGAAACCTGAGGTGAGTATATTCAGCATGGTAGCTGATATAGACATGCCAGTGTGTTGAAAGGCCTAAAATAATTTTTTTTTTTCAAAATGAGATAGAAGATTATATATTATCTGGCACTCAGGACATTAAGCTTCATGAAGAGGTGTTGTCTTTGTCTACTAATATAATATTCTATGAGTAAATGAATGAAAAGTCTAAATTTAATTTTGATTTTTTTTTTTTAAATTTGAAGTTTTGTAAGAATATAGATATTTTACAGAAGATTTTATCACTATTTTCTAATCTTAAAAACACTGACCAAAGTTTGGGTTAAATTCAAGTAACCATTTAAGTGAAATTTTAACATTCTTGTCACTTTATATTTAGGTATTATTTTAATCTTTTGGGAGGAGGATGTTGGGTTTAGGATCAGAAATGGAGAGAGTTTAGAGACGATATTTTTGAACTAATACTTAAATTGTATTACACTTCATGCTGTCTCATTTTTAATTTTCAAAAAATAAGCTTTTAGTACTTTTAAGCTTTTGAAATTTCCATTATAGATTGCAGATATAAGGAAAGAAGCTGTTAAGATGTGTGCTACAATCATGTGTATGCCTGGCTCAGTTAGACAGATACATTTGTTACTTAATTTTTTTAAAATCAGGTTTAAAAGCTTTAAGTAATTCACCCAAGGACACCTAGCTAGGAAGTAGCAGAGATGGAATTTAAACGCAAATTTGTCTGAATCCAAATCTAAGGTTCTTGTTCTTATGCTTCCTTAAGCAAAATTGATTTTAGGACTCTTCTGGTTTTGTATGTTGGTTTTTAATTTGTTGACAGCTTATATTGTATTTTTTAATTTTTTTTAAGTTGTAGATGGACACAATACCTTTGTTTTATTTATTTGTTTTTATGTGGTGCTAAGGATCGAACCCAGTACCTCATGCATGCTGTGCAAGCACTCTGAAACTGAGCTGCAACCCCAGCCTTCGACAGTGTATTTTGAAAAAGAAAAAAAGTTTTTCTTTTTTTATTTTTTAAATAAAAATTTTACACACCTGACATTAAATAGTGTTGGGTTAGTTTATTGTTAACACATTTAAGTGCTTTATGCTTCTGATATATTTTCATGTATGCCCTATGGTGGAAAGTATTTTAGGAATTAACCTAGAATTATAGCTTTGCTTTTACAACTTGTATGCAGATGCTTTTTGAGGATTACCACTATGAAACCAACAAACTGGATTAATAGGAAATAACTTTAACTGAAGAAGCACAATGAAGTTCTTTAAATTAATTAATTGTACTGTATCCCACAGATTTTTTTTACATTGTAATGGAAACTCGAGGCGAAAAGCAATTCACGTTTTCCATTCCTGGGTCAGCCATATGGTATGCTAAAGCATTTTTGTGAATTGGAAATAACATGAAATTTTGGTGTAACACTCAAATGAAAAGAACCATTATCGGGCTAGGGCTATCAGTGGCAAAGCGCTTGCCTAATACATGTGAGGCACTGGGTTCGACCCTCAGCACAACATAACAATTAACAAATAAAATAAAGGCATTCTGTCCATCTACAACTACAAAAAATAAAAAAGAAAGAAAGAAAGAAAAGAACCATTACCAAACTTTCCAGAAGGAAGATAGTCACTGATGGGAAAAGCTCTTCCTTTTTTCTTCTTCTTCCTTTCCCCATCCCTTATCCCCCAAATAACCCACTCCTATAGATTCAACTATTATGCCTTTGGAAATGTGTCTCAGGTACTTAGCTCTAGCTCTAAGTCTTCTCCTGAGCACTGACATTTTAATCTGCTGACGTGTTTATAGGAGATGGTTAACTAGATATTTTCAAATGGAGCTACCTCAAAGTAAATTTATAATCTTCCTTCATTTTTCCTCTACTCAAAGGAAAGCAGAAATCTATCTTCTCCTGCTCATTTTTCTCTTTATTTCTATTGTTGCATTCATCTAGGACTTTAAACTTCAGCTTTGTTTTAACTTTTTGTTTTTCCTGTACTTTATAATCTGTATTTTGCCACTTCATTGTAAAAAAAATAATGCCTTATACAAATTATTTCTTGCTTGGAAAGTTAATTCATTTGTGTTAATATTTGGTTTACTACCTATCAGTTGACCAGATTATTTGGTGACAATACTTCATTGTGCATACAGAATGGAAATTGATTGTACCTGTTATGTGACAATATGACAACAGTAAAGGAAGGAAAATAAAGGAACAAAAGAGGGGTTAGAAATGTGTCACAACTTTTGTTTCCTTTCTGTTATATTTGTTATTGTTAGGTTTTTAATTGCAGTTTCTAGACTAAACCCCTCAGCTACCTATATCTAATCTGTACTTTAATATATTGGTTCTCTACTCTCAAATTTTTAGTGAATAGATCCTCCATTCCTTTACCGGGAAGCCCAACTCTTTAAATAGTATTAATGGCTTTGTATTCCATTCTAATCTCAATTGTTCTGACATTTTCAATACATTCAGACATCTAAATACTGGTCTACTTGTAGCAGCTTGAATGAATTATGTCAGCCTCAGTCTCCTCTGAAATTCAAGGACATTATAATAGTAAATGCCTTCTCCATTTAACTGATTATCAGTAGTGCCTGGCATATTGGCAGCACACTGATAAGTGGTAGATGTTTTTCTCTGATCCTGGCTTCTCATCCCTTTTGGAGTATTGGTACTGCTCTCAGGTCTGTCTCCTTTTTTTGGAAAGATGAACATTTTACTCAACCCTCAAGATTTAGCTCAGATCACATGGCCTATTTAATCTCTCTTCTGAACTCTATAACACATCATTAATATTAAATACAGTTTTGCTTAATAGTTCTTTTTTCACCTTTTCTCTTGGAATCCCTAAGTACAGAAATAATGTCATTTTTTTGGCATCTATCATTATTCAGCATGTGATAAAGTAGAACAGTTCAATGAGTAAATGAACATAGAAACCATGGATTCGCAGAATTAAGAGAAAATGCTGCAGTGACGCAGGCCTGTCTGTAATCCCAGCAGCTTGGGAGGCTGAGGCAAGATGATCATGAGTTCCAAGCCAGTCTCAGCAAAAGTGAGGCACTGAGCAACTCAGTGAGACCCTGTCTCTAAATAAAATACAAACGAGGGCTGTGGATGTGGCTCAGTGGTCCAGTGCCCCTGAGTTCAATCCCTGGTACCTCCCACCCCCCCCAAAAAAAAGAGGGGGAGAGAGAGGGAATGGAGCTAAGTGTGGTGGCATATGCCTGTAATACCACCAGCTCTGGAGGCTGGGGCAGGAGGATTGCAAGTTCAAAGCCAGCTTCAGCAACTTAGTGAGACCCTAAGTAATTTAGCAAGACTCTGTCTCAAAATTAAAAAAAAAAAAAAAAAAAGAGCAGGGGCTGAGGATGTAGCTCATTGGTAAAGCACTGAGTTCAATAACCCATTACCAAGAAGAAGAAAAGAGAGGATGGTAAATTTTATGAACATAAAAGTAGTAATGCATATAATGTTAGGTTTTCAAAGGAAAAATCTATTGTGCCTAAATTTTTCATTCTTACATATTGTTATAGAATTTAAAGATTTAAAATGAAGTTCCTGGTGCTCTTTGAGGTACAGGTGATATTGGCCAGGGTTCAAATGGTAAATATTCTTTTTAGGCAGTTGATATACTTTTCCTTCACTATACAAATACAACTTTCTTCAGTTATATCAATATAACTTGATGTGTTAAAACAATATAGGCTGCCTTTATATTTCATCATAATTAATATAAAATTAGTAGTATTCCTATTAACCAAGGGGTAAACTCAACCAGTAAACTATTAATTTAGGATGTATTCATTCCTAATTTCCTTCAGTAGAAGAATTGTTATTTCACAAATACCTACTGTAGATAGGAACTTGGTGACAGCCATAACATTAGTGAATTTTTCAGATTTGGCACATTAAGGCAGATTTATAGTACATTTCAGTGCATTTGGGAACCATTTTTACATAGAATAAAGGTAACTCCATAGATAGAATATCGCATTTTAGTGTAATAATGCAGATATAAAAATGCTTGGAGCAGAGTACCAAAAAATGATTGAAAAGCCCAATAGCAAAACCTGACCTGGATTTTATACTCTGACCCAAAAGCCTAATCAATCCCTGGAAGTGATAATTTATTGCAGGAGATTTTTGTATATTGAAGAAAATAGATCTTTGTTTTGTAAAGACTACTCTTCCAACAGGTTCCAAAAATACCATAGAGCCTGGCATGGTGGTACATATGCATAATCCTAACTACTTGGGAGGCTGAAGCAGGAGGATCACAACTTCAAGATTAGCCTGAGCAATGTAGAGAGACCCTGTCTCAAAACTAAAAAGGAGCAGAGATATAGCTCAGTGGTAGAGTGTTTGCCTAGCAAACAGGAAGCCCTAGTTTTAGTCTTTGGTACTGGGGTGGTGGGAGGACCAATAAAAACAACATTCATAGATTTGGTTCAAAAAAGAATTTCATAGATTTTATTTTGAATGTTAGATATACAATCTTTACATTCTTTCTCATAGACACTTATTTATGTTCAACTATGACTCTAATGGCTGAGAACTTTTCTATCACATTTTAAAATGTTCAGTGTTTCTCTTGAAAAAAAAAATCAATGGAAATAACTTGGGATAACCGTTTACCTTTACATTCATTCATTTACCAAATACAGGTTGGATGTCCCTTATTAGAAATACCTAGGATCACAAGTGATCCAGATTTCAGATTTTTTGATTTTGGTATACTTGTATGTAGCTATCTTGGGGATGGAACCCAAGTCTAAACATGAAATTTATGTGTGTTTTATATATACCGTGTACATATAACCAGAAGGTCATATTTTTAAATTTTGTGCTTGGAACAGAATTTCATGGTGTGGAATTTTCCACTGTGGCATCATGTCGGAATTCACATTTTTGAGCATTTCAGTTTCAGACTTTTGGGTAGAAAAATTCATCATGACTTGACTTTGAGGGGTCAGCGGAGAAGAGAGACAAAAAGGGTAAGAGTGACCCTTGAGTAGAAATGTTGCACACTCAGAACAGAGTCAGAGTTTGCAAAGATGCTTTTGAGAAAGAGCAGTGCCCAGAAGGACTATGAGGTTGAAAAACACCTTTGGAATTAAGAGAAAGTGACAGGAAACAAATTTTATCCACTACATGCCAGGAACTTTAGCTCTCGATTGTCACAATAACCTTGTATTTTCCACTTTATGGATGGGAAAACTGGTGTAGATAAGGCATATTCTGTAAGTAGTGGACTGAGGGGCATCAGTGGCATTTAAGAGAACAGTTTTACCAGGCTTTGGAGTAAGGAGGGAGAAAAGCAGATTACCAGGGTCTGAAAATGAAAAGTATGTTTGTTTTCCCTCTTTCAGAAGTGACCTGTCATTCTTGTCTGCATTGTAAACTACTTATCCTTAAGTACCCAGACCCAAAGACTTCCCAGGTCTTCTTTTGTATCCTGACCTGTCTCAGCTCCCTTAGCAGTTTGTACCTACCTTTGTTTGACCATTTAGCAATTAGAATAGATTTTTCTGGTGTTCTTATTTCCTGTGTTCAGAGCCAGGCCCTGTGTCTTAGTCATCTCTGTAATTCCATTAGAGTTCCTAGCATATGTAAGATTAGATGTTTTCAATTCTGGCTGCAAGTAAAATCAACTGGAGACTTTATCTACGAACATAGACACACAGGCTCCACTCATGGGTGAGGCCATAAGTGTATTTTTTTGTAAACTACAACAAAAATACTTCCCAGATGACTTGAATATTTGAACATGCAATGTGGGGTTAAGTCTTATTGTAATAGGTGCTCAATAAATGTTGACCGAAGTACAAATTATTCTTGAAAAAATTAGGTAGAGAAAGAACAGTTTTTCCTATTTTATTTTAAGGATTTTTCTTAAAATAAATTTTTAATTGTAGATGGACATAATACCATTATTTTATTTATTTGTTTTTATTTGGTGCTGAGGATTGAACCCAATGTCTCGTACATGCAAGGCAAGTGCTCTGCCACTGAGCCACAATCCCAGCCCAGGATTTTTTTTTTTTTTTTTTTAAAGACTGAAAATTTAGGGGTATTTCCTCCCTGAGGTAAATGATTCAAAGGAGAGAAAAAATTGAAGAAAAGAACAGTTTATATAACCTTTTCTTTCTCATTTCAGCCTACTTTGGGTTCATGGGTTTCTAAATGTTTTAAATAAATGATGAAACATCTTTAAAGAAGAATTGATTTTGAGTTAAATAGATGACCTATATTTAGGTTAAGTCCTTGGGCTCTATTTTTCATTACCATTCAAAATGAGAATTATAAAAGAAAATTTGTTAAGAAAAAATTACTAAGACACATTACCACTCTTCAGTTTACTCATTAAAATAGATTAGTTTATAACACATACATTCAGTAGCAATCACTTGGTCATAACCTATTTAAATAGCATAAAGTTCAAAAAAATTTTTTTCTGTTCTTAGTTTACTTGTAACTCTCAACAAGGCATAAACAATTTTTAGAGAGTTGTGGGAAACAACTTCAAATAAGTCTCAGTATAGAAAGTAGAAAAGCGAGTAATAGCTCTTTTAACTTTACTACCAGTTTGTAAGGTAGTGACTCCTTTTAGTGAACATTCCTTAAGAATCAAGTGAAACCTGTGATTTCTTTCTCTGTTGTAAGACCAAACCTCAAATTTTCCATATGTAATCCCCTATAGGGCATGAGTGCAGTATCTGGTTTCCTATCAGAATCACCTAGATTCAAAGTATAGATTTTTAGGTCCTAGTTTGGGAGATTGATTTGGTAGGTTTGGAATGGAGCTTGGGAATGTGTTTTTTTTCCTAAAGCTTTTCTGGTGACTCTGACAGACATCCTTATTTGGGAAATTCCTACCCTAATATCTCTTTGATCACAGAGGAGATGTGTCATGTGTCATGATGTTCAACATGTGGACATTACAGAGCTTGTAGGTAGTGATCTGAGATAAAATACAATGTCTGACTCATTTGAATTTAAGATAAACATTCATTTTTAGTATACATATTTCCCATATAGTATACCTTTGAACTAATGGATAGTACACGACTGTTTGCCTCCAAATTTCATGGTTTCTGATGGCTTTTGTTTGTGGTATATATGCATGTGGTCCTGTGCACATGTTGTCTTTTTTTTTTTGGTACTGGGGATTAAACCCATCTGTGCTTTACCACTGAACTATTCCCTTTTGATTTTTTTATTTTGAGACAAGGTCTCACTAAGTAGCTAAGGCCCGTCTCAAACTTGCAATCTTCCTGCTTCAGCCTCCAGAGTTGTTGGAATTACAGGCATGTGCTAATTCTCCCAGCTGTGTTGTCTGCTTTTTGTACTTTCATCTCCTCTTTCTTCAGTTGCTCAAGATTTTAAAATTAAAAAATAAATAAATATATATTTTTTGGTCAGCTTTCTATAAGCCACTTTGATGAGAATTCCATTTCCTGCTAAAGAGATTGACAGCAGTTTATTAATAACATATACTTGAAAGCTTAGTGAAAGGGGACACAGCACTATGCTGGGCCACATAGGTGTTGCACTTGGGAAGAGTGAAAAAATGGACTGTGGGAGGTACGCTTTGTAGTAGCAAGAAGGTGGGGTGACCCCTGGTTCCTGAGGGATGTTTTGATTGGTTTGAGTAATTCACTGGACTGGCAGAAGCCTACTCCTGAGGCATAAGCAAGAACTGTGTCTGTTCCTTGTGATAAGCAGCTTGTTTGGCTTAGAGACCTTATCTGTGGAAGCAGAGCAAAGAGGGGAACTTACTATTCAAGACATATAGAGGGCCTTAATTTTAGGCCTTAGACCATACATCTCAGTAATACTCTTATCGAAAGTATCACTAATACTACAATAATGAATGATTTATCAGGATATTTTTAATATTATGAGAGTTTCCTTTTCTTTATGACCATTTCTTCTGATAATTTGCAAAGGTTAAGATATTCTACTGCTGTGTGCAATTTTATCACAGTACATAAAAGGTGGCCAGATCATATACATGAAGTGGTATGGAGGTGTGAAAAACAAGAGCCCTTGTTTGAGAAACTGACTGGAGCGGTAAGGTTCTCGTACTGTGTGTATGTGGGAAAGAGTGGATATATTGAAGGAGCTAGAAAATGACAGAAAGAATAAGGGCAATAAGTTATTGTTCAAGTGCTTACTCTGTGCTAAGCCCTTGTCCAAGAATGTTATCTCACTTTCTGTAAGACAGGAAATAGTTTTGTTTGCTTAGGGTATACAGGTTGTAAGGAGTGGAACAGCTGTAGTCTGAACCCATGCAGTCTTACTTAAGAGCTTGTGCTGTTAACAGATTTTACAGCTTTGGAAGAGCCTTGTGTGTCATACAAAGGGCATCATTTTGCTGCAGTGGGGAACCATTGGGTGATTTTTAAGCAGGGAAGGAACATTGGACCTTGCATTTAAAAATATCAGTCTGTGGGGAAAGTGGAAAGTAAATTTTGGAGAGGGGTGAGACTCGTTGAAGGGCATCTTTGTAAGGAGTATATCAAGCGTCTAACAACAGTACCTGAATGTGAATGGAATAGAGTGAGAAAAGGGGGTTATATTTGAGCAAGAAACATTCATTGTGTGACTGTGGAAGAGAGGGGGAAATGTGCAGTAATTTTTTTTTTAAGGCGGTGCCAATAATTTCAAGAACAGAAAAGACTAGATTTGGGTTAACAGTCCAAAATATCTTTGAAGCAATTAAATGAAGATTTGTAATAGATAATTATAGTTAGGAAAACGGATCTTGGTTTTGGGAGACTGCAATAGGATTTGAGAGCTATCCTGTGGTGGTAATATAAGCAATGGAAGCAAGTAAGATTATCCAAAGATTTCTTTTGTCCCCAGCCTGTCTTTTGACAGATCATAAGAATACTGTTCTGTGTTGAGAGGCAGCTATGTAAAAATCCCTGGACTTTATCTGAAGACTTCATTTAAATCCCAATTCTGGATCACTGTTTCCACTTCCATAAATTAATAATAATAATAGCTGTGTCAAAGAATACTTGTAGGCAATATTTTTTTTAAAGAGAGAGGATTTTAATATTTATTTTTTAGTTTTCAGCGGACATGACATCTTTGTTTGTATGTGGTGCTGAGGATCGAACCCTGGCCGCACGCATGCCAGGCAAGCGCGCTACCGCTTGAGCCACATCCCCAGCCCCTGTAGGCAATATTTTAATCTAACAGAGCCAAGGGTTTTTTAAAAAATTAAGAAATAATGACACATTTTATTTCCCTTAGTTTACCTTTTTAAAAATTGAGAGACCCTTGGTTCATTCCATAAAATTGAGGTTTATGAAGTTTAAAAAAAATAATATTTGGCTAGAGGTCATTTGCTTTGACTTAGATAAAAATCCAAATTTTAGTGGCACATAGTTACCATGTAACTAGGAGTTCAGCTTTTTCTCCTGTGTAGCTATCACCAGTGTTTGAGATGAGCAGGTCAAATGGAAGGGGAAGGGATATTGGTATATGGAAAGTGAATGCCCTGCAGACTTCGTAAAAGCATAGACATAAGCCACACTTGTGTCACTGTAGGGCACAAAGAAGCTAACATGCAAGTGAATTTACTGTCTCCTTTTACTGCCAATAATAGTAGCTAATATTATTTATTAATGCAAGGTCACATAGCTAATGAGTAGTAGAGGTGGAAACCCATCCTGGTCAATCTGACTCCAGGGATGGTACTCTAAACCATTATGCCATAATGCTTGCTTTATATTAGTATAAGGTTTTGCACTTTTGAATATAGGTTATTTGAAAATGAATAGTGTGCACACAGAATTCCAGTAGTGATAACTCTGAAAATGTTCATTACATTGAAATACTGTTTTTTTTTTACAACACATGGTCATAATTACTAACTGCTGAGCATGGGAAAGAAGCAATACGTTACCTGTCTCCAAGGGAGATTGTGTTTTGAGACTTTGCTATTTGCAAGGCATCAGGCTAAGCCCTGAGATGTGACACTGGGTTCTCACTCTCTGTTTTTCTTTTTCTTCCCAGACTGAATCAGTGCTAAACTTTGAGGAATCTGGAAGCAAAAGGGCTGGAAAGTTAGCCAGTTTTTTAAAAAGGAAATTAAACAAAAATGAAATATGAAAAAAATCACCCATTTGTCTCAGTAAAGTGAATACACAAAGTCATTATTATATACTCTATATATGAAAATAATTTGTTTCTAAGTCTCCAAAATCTTAAATTGATTGAAATAGTTTTTAAACAAAAGTGATAGGATCATATTTTGATTTACCAGAACTCAGATAATTAGAATCCTGTTATCCAAATTTGCTTGACTTGGTTTTAAAGAGACAATGGCTCATTGAGAATTACAGCAGTGCCTAAATAACCCTACTAGAATTTTTGTGCATAAATATGAATTATTCATTACTTACTGAGGTAACTGGTGAAAGTTTTTAAATAAGTTTTGGAAAAGAGAAATAGAATATTAACTTGCTTTCACATTACTTACATTGATATTTTCTTAGTGTTCATCAAGACCTCTACTAAATACTGTGATAGCGTCTGTCTGTCTCTTTCTCTCTCTCTTTTTTTTTTTTTTTGTTTTTGGTAACGAGGATTGAACCTGGGGCTACTGAACCATTGAGCCACATCCCCAGCCCTAGTTTGTTATTTAGAGACAGGGTCTCACTTAGTTGCTTAGTGTGTCGCGATTGCTGAGGCTGGCTTTGAATTCATGATCCTCCTGTCTCAGCCTCCCGAGCTGCTGGGATTGCAGGTGTGTGCCACCACGCCCAGCTCTAGATCTCTTCTTCAGTGTCTATTCTGCTCATATAATTGAAATAGAATTTACTTGAGGAAGAAACATTCTAGATTTGCTACCTGAATGATGACCATTAAATTCTTTAGATGGTTTTCAGAAAGATTTTTCGAAATTTATTAAACTGTAGTAAGGGCTGGGGGTATAGTTCAGTTGGTAATAGTTTTTGCCTAGCATGCACAAGGCCTTGGGTTCAATCCCTAGCACCATCAAAAAAAAAAAAAAAAAAGTAATGTGCTTTTCATATTCCTGACTGAAAAAAAAGTAACACGTTTTGAAAATAGTGCTGAATATATGAGATTTTTTTAATCAAATGGGGGAGAACAGGTTATTTTAACAAATTAGTACTAGAATGTTTTATTTGTCCACGTGTTTAAAGTTAGAAAAAAGAAAGTTTTTAAAAATATTTACTTTTTAGTTTTAGGTGGATACAATATCTTTCTTTTATTTTAATATGGCACTGAGGATCAAACCCAGTGCCTCACATGTGCTAGGCTAGCACTCTACCACTTGAGCCACAACCCCAGCCCTAAAGTTAGAAAAATTTAAGGAGAAAACCTACACAGCTTCTGAAGAAAAAATGTTTTCCCTAATCTCTAAATACTTTATTGTTTAGGGCATTATTTTATATAACTACAGGACAGTTATTAAACTTTTGAGAATTTAAACATTTAGACAATACTATTATATAAATCTACAGATCCTATTATCACTATAATTAGTAATGTTTTCTTTTTCTTTCTTTCATTTTCTTTTCCCCTCTCCTCCTCCTCTTTTGATATAGAACTCAAACCAGAATCTAATTGAATTTTGTGTATTGTCTCTCGTCTTTAATCTGGAGCAGTTTTTCAGCATTGTTTGTCTTTTGTGACCTTAACTCTTTTGAAGAGTTCAGACTAGTTATTTTGTAGACTGCCCCTCATTTTGATTTGTTTGATGTTTCCTGATTAGATTCAGTCTATGAATTTTCTGCAGGAGTTTCACAGAATTGATGTGTTCTCTGTGTATCTCTCAGAAAGCAAATAATGTCTGATTTTCTTATTACTATTGATACCTTTCATTACTTTGTAAAGGTGTGGTTGCAGTACACCTCAATATAAAATTAGTATTTATTCCTTTGTAGTTAACACATTGAAAGATGCTTACAAACCATGTAAATATCCTGTTGTAGTTTTATAATTTTGCCTACAAATTTGGCATCCATTGATTTTGGCCTACCAGAATTACTAAGGTGGTTGGTTACTCAAAGTGATTTTCTTATTCATACATTCCTTCTACAATTGTTAATTGGCATTCTGTTGTAATGAAGAGCCTTCTATTTCCCCTATTTGCTCATTTATTTTATTAGGTAAGTATTGACTCACAGATTCTTATTTTATTCTATAGGTTACTTTTACTCACTGATTTATTGCATGAATTGTAGAATGCTCTTTTTTGTTGTTGTTTTAAAATTTAGTAAGAAAAATCACCCCCCAAAAGTTTGAGTAATAACTTTTGTAATACTTTAGTGTAACCTCAGACATCTGATGGGCAGAAATTATTTTTTTCTTAGTGCTCATATAGTTTACTAATATTTATGATATTACTTTGAATATATCTTTTATTTCCAAAATACTTTATTATCACTTGTGGTCTATGCTATTCCACAAAAAGTGCTATCTAAAATGATACCCCCATTGTAAGGCATACCCCCATTGTAAGTTGAGAAGTATCTGTAATATTGTTTATTTGAAATTATTATAAAAATGGAATCCTATACTATGACTACATAACCTTTTGAGATTGGTTTATTTCACTCAGCACAATGCTTGTAAGATTCATTCCAGTTGTTGCAAGTATTAATAGTTCCCTGTTATTATTAAGTAGTATTCTGTTGTGTAGATGTACCAGTAAATTGGTACATTTACCCATTTTATGGATATTTGGATTATAAGATGTTTCTAGTTTTGAGCAATTATGAATAAATTTTTGCATGAATGTGAGCTTTTAATTCTGTAGGGAAGATACTTTGTCGCCAGCTTCCGGGCTGGCAACTAAAAACCACACAAACAGAGAAATACCTTTTTGGGGGTTCAGGGACAGCTCTGAGACCTCAGGTTTCAGCTCCCATGCTAGAAGGAAAGGGGAGTAAGGGAGACAAGAGGCAAGAGAGAGAGAGAACACACCTGAAACCCCCCTATTGGAGAGAAGCTATTCATAGAATTTCCCACCCAATTAAGGCAAGGGATTGGGTTTTGGAGGGTGGAGTCTTGCTTGGTGATGTCTTATGGTCAGCAGGTTGATTAACATTTGGAAAGCCACATCCATCTCAGGTGCTGTGTGGGATAACAGGCAGAGCAAGAGGAAAGGCACACATGTGTCGCACAGCCCCCAAAGCATGTAATGCCAGACCAGTCCCCTCATATGCTCAAATGCGCCCAGCTCACACACACAGCCCATGACTTGCAACAATACTTGGAGTGGGATTGATCATTGTATCTTATGGTATGTGCTTACCTTTGTAAGAAATATCATATATATTTTATATAAAATATATTTTAAGTTGCAAGATTACCCTTAATTTCCTGGGATAAACCCCATTTGATTATGTAGTAATCATCATGTAGTATCATGTAGTAATTATCCATGATGGATTACCATTTTATATAACATTTATATTATTATACATATATATGTATAAAATAACTATTTTATAGAAAATACAAAATTTTTTCAGATTAAGAATGCTGTACCTATACTTTTTTTTCAATTTGCAGCTTGTTTTTTCATTCTTTTAATAGTGCAAGTCCTTGACAGAGCAAAAGTTTTTAATTTTAGTGAATTCTTGCTTATCAGTTTTTTTAATAAACCACAATTTTGGCATTATGTCTAAAATTTTTTTACTAAGATTATTAGATCACTAAGATTTTTTCAGGTTGTATTTTTTTTCATTTATTTTAATTCTGTTTTACATTTAAAACTATGATCCACTTAAAGTTAATTTTTGTATAAAATGTGAAGTTTAGGTTGAGGTTTTTTCTTCTGCTCACGAATATCTAATTATCCCAATATCATTTGTTGAAAATATGTCCTTCCTCCAGTAAATTGCTTTTCCACCTTTATCAGCAATCATTTCACTGCATATAGATGTACATATTTTTGGACTTTGAATTCTTTTCTGTTAATTGTCTCTCCTTTCATTAAACCCAAACTATCTTGATGCTTGTATTGTGGTTCTCAGTTTTGTTCTTTTTCAAAATTGTTTTGGCTATTCTAGTTGCCTTGATTTTACTCCTTCACAGTCTTTATATAATAAGCTCCTTCACTAAACGGTAATGTTGGCATGTCCTTTAACATCTCAGAAGCATTTTCGTTAAGTTTTAAACTCTTTGTCAAAATTGGCTTTATTCTTTTAAAATAGGCCTGTCAGTACACCTGTTGAAATTTTTTCTTATTTATCTTTGAACTAGAATTTCCTGAGAACTAGTCAGGTCTCATATTAAACTTTTTGTTAAACCTTCTTCCCTGATTTCTCTCCATATTTTCATGAATTTGTGATTTTATAGATCCATAGGTATGTTAGATTTCTTTAGCATACATAATGCGCATTTCTTCACACATAAAGATTTTCTGGGTTTTTTTTTCACTTTAGTTTAAAAAGAAATAAAATCAACTGTAAGAAAATGTTTATCTGTTGGCATCTTTTAATCCTTAACTTCACTGAATTATTTTATCTACATTCAGCCTATGTTGTGGTTGTATATTAGATAATTAAAACAGTAATAGGAAATTACTTTTAAAGTGTTTGGGTGGAGAAGTATCACTGTGAAAATCTTCTTATCATTTTCAGTAAAACTTTAAAGTTGTATAATTTTGTATGATTTTGGGTCATTTCAGCAGAGATGTGTGCTATGGTATATTTATATCTTCACTTTTATTTTAGGTACGTATAGCAGCAAAATTCATCATTCATGCCCCTCCTGGAGAATTTAATGAAGTTTTTAATGGTGAGTGTTTAACTTGTAACATTAAGTCTTGATATATAAAAAAAGCGCTGTTTTTCTATCTTTTTAAGCATAATCACCAAAATAAGCTAAAGATAGTGTAGAAAAGTCTGTTTTCTGATTTACAATGAAGTTTTGTTAATCTGAATTTTTTAATGGCTAGATATAATGTACATATGATATATGTGATAATTTTGTTTGAACATATTAACCCTTTTTAAAGGATAAAATAAACTTTATACTAGTTACTGAGTAGAATATAACCTTATTCTGGGAAAGGAACATCTTTTTTGGTAAATTGTTTTTAAGCAAAACTATAAACACACACAATTAATGTTCGTTGAATAGATCATTTAAGGAAGAAAGACAATAGAATTTTTCATTTTAACTTTTTTTTTTAAATTATGGAGTACAGTTTTGTATTTCTTTTTGAGAAAAACCTATTAGAGCAATACAAACAGCCAGTAAAAAGGGGGTGGGGAGCCATTTTCATCATGCATAGAAGATGGTAGCACATGTCAAAAGTTTTGTTATTTTAATTGTATATTATAAATCATTTCACAGTATCCCTTTCTTTAGACTTCATTAGCAAACATTTTCATAATTATTTACCTATGGATCACAAGTTTAAAAGTCTAGATAATCTTCTGGTTGCTATACAGACTTTGATAGCAGCTGCTCTTTAGCAGTAAGAATGACAAGATTGTAAGAATCACCAGAATAATGGCCTACAGAGAGCTCCTTGCAAAACTTTTTCTTTTTTTTTTTTTTTTTGCGGTGCTAGGCTTTGTGTGGGCTTGGCAAATGCTGAACCACTGAGGCACATCCCCAGCCCACAAAACTTTACTTACGCAGTTAAAAGAGAAAGTTGCAGCAAGTATTATAAATATGCTATTATTCCTACTTTATATAAATGCTTTCTACATACACTTTATATATATTTTGGCCTTTTCACCATGTCTTAAAGGTGAATTTACACATGGCTTTTGAGCTACATTTTTAAACAGTCTGCTCCTGAGTTAAAGTTATAGGCCACATTTGAACCTAAGCAGAGGAGAGACTTCAGTAGATAATGGTGAAACTGTACTGAAGTCAGTAGCTCACAAACTCCCCTATAGTTCAGAGTCAAGAATAAATTATAATTTTAAGAAAGATTTGTCAAATACTGTTCTTATCTTGAATTAAAGACCCTACATATTTTTTAATCAGGAAGGTCCTAAAAGAACTTATGAGTTCTGAGAATTACTTTTCTAAGCCTCATTTGAAATTGACATTGAATTGATATGTCTGTGTTGAGTTCCCATAAATTTAGGCATTTAGGATGAGGCATTAAATAGGTCTAGAGTGGAGAGTGAGCTGTGAAGTAGAAGTAAGATATAGAATTATCTAATAAATTTTAACTTAGGGGATATTTTAAAGTTAAAAAGAAATTAACTTTAAAGGAGAAGTCTTGCATCAATTTGTTTATTTTCATTGAAAATGTGGAATCAGAATGATTCCAAGAGAAGCAAACAATTTTAGAATTATGAAGTAATAAATATCAGTTCAGTTCCAAAATGCTTTTTCCTTAGGCTTGTTACGTTAGAATAATAGAAAGATAGATTTCTGGTCTTCTTTCATTCTTAAAAACTGATTGGTAGGTCTGGGCTTGGGCTCCAAAATCTTTATTTTATTATTTATTTTGACTATTTTTTTAAAGCCTCTACCCACTACCCTGTGGTTCTAATGGGTAGCCTGGCTTAGAATTATAGCCTAATTCCTTCCTTAAGAGTAAAATTTTATTTTATTTTAATTCTTGTTAGGTTTTCCTTTCTTCTATACTCTCCTCATTAAAAACATGCTCTTTTTTTTTTTTTTTTTTCAAAGTACAACTAACTGGATTGAATAGATTTCTACTTTTAAATTATTTTCCCACTAAAACTAGAAAAGACATAACTATCATGAGATATCACTGTTGTAAAGTATTATATTTAAAATATTGAACATAAAATCATATTTAATAGAACTTCTCAGTTTGCTTTTTGGGATAAAAAATATACATAATTGTAAATGTCTGTATTTTAAATTTTTTATGCAGCATCTTAATGGCTGCCCAGTTTTACAATGTGTATAACTATAGCCTGTTCATCTTTTATTTAACCAGTTTCTTAATGTGAAATATGTTATTTCTTTGTATTTTCATTTAATGAAAAAATTAAGATACCTTGTTTTATGTACTTTAAAATAACAACTATGTAAGAGCCAAGTACTTGAGAAAAATAATGAAAGAAAATATACCAAGGCTAGACTAGAAGGCTTTTTGTTTTTGGTGAAACCGTATGATTTTTCTTTAATGTTTTATGAAGTGCTTGGATTTTCCTAATAAAAATATTATTTTTGAATTTATATTTTAATGATTAAAAGCCAAATGTCTATGTAATAATAGTTGAGTCTAAAATTAGGACTGACTTAAGAACCAGTTAAAGGGAAATCTAATGATTTGACTTACTAGTCAAAGAAAATATAATTATTCATTTGTTCCTTGAACATTAGCTATAAAAGAACAGAAATATCTGCATCTGGACTCTGGTCACAAACTGTTACTTAATCACTTTTTTTTTTAATAGAGAAAATTTATTTGAAACTGATTGTTGTGTTGTCAAGTTAAGAGGCATAGTCCTGTCTTTTCTGCAGATCTTATCACACCACTTTTCTGATGTAGCTTATCTCTACTTTAGTTCTTTGATAATACGTTCCAAACTTCCTGTATCAACTATTAAAAGAGTACAAAATTGTATGTATTTCTATTTAATTCCTTCTTCTATTTCCTAAGAAAACGGTTTTATTTTGTTAAAATACTACGGTGTGTATTTTGTGAATATTTTTGGTCATTACAGTGATATTTGATCTTGCTTTCTATTGGTGGGGGTGTTAGCACATAACTAAAACTATCTGCATTCCTTATAGTTTTCAAACAAAACATAATAATATAAAAAACATAATGTTTGTTTTATAGATGTTCGGTTACTGCTTAATAATGATAATCTTCTCAGGGAAGGAGCAGCCCAGTAAGTATTTCATATTATAGTAACATAACTAAAGTGACTTGGAGAAAGAAAAGATGTTTTAAAAGTGATTTTTAAGCACTAATCCCTGACATAGGTGTTTGTACATCAAGTTCAAACATGTGCAATATGTATGTACTAGACTCTAGGAGAAATATTTTTGATCACAAAGGGACTTAGAGACTCAACTATAATATAAAATTCTGTATTTATGGTATGTTTGGCCAGTGGTCTTATATAAATCATTTGCTACTAAATTTGACATTTGCAAAATTTGGTAAATTATTTTTGAAATGGTAATTGCCTTAATTTTTATGTATATTTAATTTTATTATATGTTTGACCCTAGTAGATTTCTATATCTATGAGGTTTGGGAGTTTATTTTATTCATCTATAAATACTGAAAATAGTCTCTAACACATAAATGTTTACTGAATTTTTGCATGATTCAAAGAAGTGGGCAATTCTAATCCTAATGGCGTTATCTTTGGACTTCATCTCTTTTAATCTTTTTTTCCTTTTCCCTCTCTTTATCTTTTTGTGAGGGAAGGAAAAAAGGCTGTTATTCTTTAGAGTGATTCTAACAGGACATCTTTACTAAAGGGCACAAACTCTCTGTGATTCAAAGTAAAATTAGACTTACTACTGTCAAATCTAGAATACTTTGAAACACCCTGAAATAGCCTTTTATTCAAAGACAAAAGAATGCCAGACTTCACTGTGATGATAAGATAAATAAGCCTTTCAGAGATTTTTCCAGAGTCAGATATGTCTAATAACAGTCCAAGTTAAATAAAATATAATAATAGAGGCATATCAAAGGCTTATAGAGATAAAGAAATTTTTAAAGTTTTATTTAAAAATGTTTTAAAATAAGATTTTAATATTAAATAAGGAAAATGGTGTAGCTAAGCTGAGGGAAAGTATCAGATGTGGTCTGATGAATAATAGCAAAGGATGTAAACTATAGGAAGAGCTGGGAGACCTTTGTTGTCACTATGTCTAGTAGAATGCTTAGCACATAGTAATAAGAGCTCAGTAAATATTTGCATGGTTGTAGGGGCTACTGAGTGAATGATGAATGGGTACATGGAGTTTTCTCAACAGAGAGACTTTGGAAGTCATCTAGTCTAAGATAATGATAATTGCTGTTATAGATGATGGGGCCCATTTTAGCTAATGGTAGGATTGGAACAAAACCCAGAAATTCTATTAGATTAGTGAGTACATTTTGCATTGTAGCATAATTGTCATAATTTAATTTGCTTTATGCGTGTAAGATATAATTCTACTTATTTCATATTCATTATTTCTAATACTAGTTTCCCTTTTCTTCCTTTACCCACTCCCCCCAAGTTAGAGGTGGATGGAATTTGATGTTATGGGCAGTAATTAGTAATTGCTTGGCTACGTTGAGGCAATTCTTAGGAAAATTACAGATTTACAGAATTAAGAAAATAAGAGGTGAACAACTTCCTTCTCCCTCCTTCTCCATGCACTTATATATTTACCCCCATCTTTTTTCGACATGAAATATCAGGTATTTGATAGTTACTAATTTAATTCTGGGTTGCTATTTTTATATTTACTAGTCTCTTTGTTAACTTATCAGTAGTGCTTTGCTCAGTTAAACAGTTCTTTCTAGGGGAGGCTTAAGAGCTAATACAGTGAATAATTGGCTAAAAAACTTTTGAGAGGCATTCATAAATTTTAAAATTCTCAATATCTTAGATTTAATGGAATAAATATGATCTTTTTTGGCGGGGGTAGGGAGATTCTGGGGATTGAACCCAGAGACTTGTGCATGCTAGGCAAGCATTCTACCAACTGAGCTATATCCCCAAGCCCTCAAAATAAGTATGATCTTTATATCATTTTTTGGATAATTTTTCATACTATTAAGTTTTTCCTATGTATGACAAAATTATCTGATAATGTATTATTCTTTCTTTGTATGAGAGTAGAGATAGAGACTTTAATGTTGAATTCAGATGGTCACCATTTCCTTGCTCATCCTCTGCACTTCTAACATGGACGTCTGGGAAAACCTAACTGCTCTTTCCAGCTGTAGTTGCTCTACTGCCTAATTCATCATACACACTACTGCCAGATTAATCTTCAGAAGTACTTCTGTGTTTTTCTTTCTCAAAAAATTTCTGTGATGCTGCTTTGCCTCCCAAATAATCATTCCATCATCCATTCAAGGCACTTCAGTTTAGTAAATGTCACTGAAGGCCTGCTCTGTGCCTAGTGCTCTGAGGTTGGTGTTTTCTGTGGTGTTAAAAATCCTATGATGTTGAACCTGATTGGCTTCTAGGCATTTTGCTCATACTGGTCCCACTAATTGAAATACTCTTTTCTTACCCATCCCTCCAACATCTACAAAATGGGACAGACCCAATTATTTCAAGCCCATTTGTCAGTATCACATTCACTGTGACATTGTCCCAGTTGTCTTCTTACTCTTGTGTTAACAGAATGTTAAAATTACACACACCATTTTACAGAGCATTATTGGTAATTCTCTTATGGTACTTTCTACTTTGTGTTACCGGTATGTTCATCCGTTATCTCTCTTATTTAATTGAAAACCCTTTGGTGCTGATTTTCACAATCTGTAGTTCGTTTCCTGGTTTTTTAAATATATACAGTACTTGAATAAGTAGCTATGTATTTTATAGATAGCTAATCTTTACTTTCAGGATTTTTAATGAAAAGGCCAGTTATACTTTCTGATGTAATTTTTAAAAATATATTTTTAGTTGTAGATGGACATAATATATTTATTTATTCATTTATTTTTATGTGGTGCTGAGGATCTAACCCAGTGCCTCACATGTGCGAGACAAGCACTCTACCACTGAGCTACAACCCCAGCCCCCTGATATAATTTTATGTTGCTAACATTGGAAGCTGGATAGCAGTTTTTAAAATAGCTGTATCTATGATATATTTCTAGTTAGTTAATATTTATAATAGAGAATTATAATTGTATTAATCTTGCCATGTAGCAGAATTTTATTGAGAGGTGAATTGTTTAACTATCATTTTAAGAAGCATTAGATACGTAATTTTAAATAATTGGCCCTTTTTCTTTTTTAGTGCATTTGCACAGTATAACTTGGACCAGTTTACTCCAGTAAAAATTGAAGGTTATGAAGATCAGGTATGTTTAATATAAACATAGAATCTGGCTAATCCTTGTTTGGTTTAAACAACTCCAGTGACATGTGAGAATTATAAAGTGGTGTATGCTTAAAGATAAAATAAAATATTCATTTTAATCATAGGCACTTATTGACAAAATAATTTAAAATTAACTTCTGTTTTTGTTTTTTTTTGAGACTAATATTAGCAGACAGTTCCTTTTAGAAATACTTAGTTGTAATGCATTTAAGATTTTAGAAAATAATTGTTTTAAATCTACTTTCTTGTTTTTTATGGAAAAAATATCAATCCTTTATTAATCCAAAATCTAGAATATGTATTAATAAGATTTATGTCATAATTTGGTTGCTCTAGAAATCTACAGTTCTTCATGTGAGTAATTTAGCATTTAGTAATTATTAAATGTTTTTATTTGAAAATGCAAGTTAGAATTAAGTTAAGAAAAGCCACAAAAGGTCACTAGTTTTTTTTTAGAATTACTAATAATTTAGTGATTATTATAGTGTTGAATCATGTCATGCTTATTCGAAATACAATTTATATAAAACCATATGAGGAAGGAAATGATAGAATATAAGATAAGTAGTTAAGAAGGAAGATAAAAGAAAGCCCTTAAGTGGCTAATTATGTGAGAGTTTGTGTTTGATATTATTCATTATATAATACATAGTCTCATAGTTTCAGGGGGAAAGTGAGATGGAGAATGCCTGTAACTGAAGAGAAACTTAAGCTTGTGTAAAAATGTACATGTGTGATTACACAAATGTATAACTCCATATTTACTTTATTATATCAATTGCCTGAATTCTCTGGAGGTTTTGGTTTTTTATCCTCTTTTTTTTTAACTATTGTAAATATTGTTGCCTTGAATCTTTGAACCACTGGTCACATTGACATATGTTTTTTTTTATTGAGATAAATCCCTAAAAGGAAATTTGCAGAATAGAGAGTACATTCTTTTTAAATGCTGGAAAACTTCCAAAATCTTTTTATAAATATAGCATAATTTTAATACTTAAAAAATATAAAAAGTTTAATTGTATACTAATTTTACATGTGACGAGATTTTAAAACTTTGAATATGTAGGATCTAGAAATATATCAAAAAGAATAACATAGCAAAACTAAATACTTTTTTTAGGAATGTGAGAATGGTTCCATGGAAGGCAGTATTTTGGTCTTATGTATTAACAGAGAAAAATCTGGTATCAGTAGATAATGAAAAAGATTTGAAAAACTCAGAAACCATTTCTTTTTTTTTTTTTTAAGATAGAGAAGAGAGAGAATTTTTTAATATAATTTTTTTTCAGTTTTCAGTGGACACAACATCTTTACTTTATTTTCATGTGGTGCTGAGGATCGAACCCAGCACCCCGCACATGCCAAGCGAGCACGTTACTGCTTGAGCCACATCCCCAGCCCAAGAAACCATTTCTTATTAAAAGTAATCCCAGCAACTCAGGAGGCTGAGGCAGAAGGATCATGAGTTCAAAGCCAGCCTCAGCAAAAGTGAGGTATTAGGCAACTCAGTGAGACCCTGTTTCTAAATAAAATACAGAATAGGGCTGGGGGTGTGGCTGTATTGTTAATTGCCCCAAGTTAAATCTCTGGTATCTTCGCCAAAACAAAACAAAAAAACCCTAAGTAAAAGTAGAAATAGAATAAAACCTGTTAAAATATAGTTGTTTAACAGAAACCAATAGTAAATATTATAAACTATAAACATTAAAACAATTTAAAATTAAAAATTAACTAATTATACCTACTTATTACAGTTATCATTTATCATAAATTAAGGTATACCAAATAAAACAAGAGAATCAGAACTTATAAAGCTTAGAAAAGAAATCTCTATGGTGATATGTTTAAGGGTACCCAGAGTCTGTAGTAGTATAACCCTCAACCAAAAAAACCTTGATGAGATGATTGGATTTAAGGTAAGTACTACATACAAAGTACATTAGCTGTCCTCTGTTGCAGTAGGTAAGTACCTAAACCTACACAGTGGAGATGGGATTGGACAGTTAATTTCACTTAAAATAATGTTATGAATTTTACATTAAGAAATAAACTTAACAAGAAACATACAGTAGTGTGAAGAAAATAGTAGTTGTTTTCATGAAAACATAAAACTAATATCTGGACAGTAGAAAGGCACATTGGCATTTCATTCTTAGAAACTTTTAAAAATTAATAATAAATTAATATGGTACAATTTGCATTAGACTACTGATCAGTTTTTTTTTTAATTAGTATTTTCCAAAATTTTATATGAAAAAAATACATGCTTGAAATAATCAAGAAAAATGTACAAGAGAACAGTAAGGACAATGAAGGAGAATTGGAGAATTGCCTTACTAGGTAGCAGAAGATATTTTAAAACCAGTGTAAAGTCAAGTCACTGTGTTTTTATACATAGTGGATGAATAAGCCAATAAAGTGGCATGGAGAACCAGAATTTGATACATGAATATATGAAAGTTTTATACAGATATCAGCACAACTGATTTCTGCCAGAAACAAAGTTAAGTTGAACCTCTGTCTTACACAATATACAAAGTTAAATTTCAAATGGATTAAAAAATTGTATAATGATGAAAATTTTAGGAGATCTGAAAGTCAGCATGTGCAATATAAGGGAAGAAGACCATGTTAAATAAGACTATAAACTCAAAAACTCAAAGATGGGTATTTTGCAACATATAAATTTTTTTAAATTGTATACTGAAACAGATACATTAAGCAATGTTTTTTTTCTTTTTTTATTGATTTTTTAAAATAAATGACAGCAGGATGCATTAAAATTCTTATTACACATATAGAGCATACTCTAAATGGAGCCAGAGATATGAAAAATTGTGTTCTACATTAAGCAGTTCTTACAAACTGATATAGAGAAAAGAAAACCAGATAAGTATTAAAGAATATTTATTTACCGAAGAGCACATGGCCCACAAAGATAAAACAGTGTTTAGATCTACAGCCGTCATTCAGAAAATGAAATTAAAATTATACTTATTAGACAACTAAAAGAGCTATAATGCCTATTGATGGTGATAATGTCTATTAAAAATGTATAAACCCCTTAACTGCTCTTCTCACCACCGTTGCTGGTAATCTATCCAATAGAAGAATATTCTTAGCACATAGTAAGATAACTGTGGTTGACAATAGTTAAATATATATTAAAATAGCTAAGAGGATGGGTTTTGAATGTTCTCAACACATAGCAATGATAAATGCTTGAAGTAATAGATATGCCAGTTATCCTGATGTAATCATTGCACACGGTTGAAAATATCACTCTGTACCCAGTAAATATATACATTTAGTATGTGTTGGTCACAGTTTTAAATTAAAAAATACATCCAATGGAAATAAAAACATTAGCACATAAAAATATGCACAACAATATTTGTTTCACAATTTTTTAATGTGGCCTTTCTCTCCTTTAAGAAAATAGAATATCTTGGACTAGGGTCGTGGCTCAGTTGGTAGAGCACTTGCCTAGCATGTGTGAAGCACTGGGTTCAGCACCACATATGAGTAAATAAATAAAGGTCAATCAGCAACTAAAAATTTAAAAAAAGAAGAAAATAGAATATCTAGAAATAAAATGATGATAATCAGTGGGAAATTGGCTGAATAAATTGTTAAGTCCTCATCATTGGGATATTATACAATCATTAAAAAGAATGGTAAGGGGCTGGGTATACAGCTCATTTGGCATTGTGCTTGCCTCACATGCATAAGGCCCTGGGTTCTATCCCCAGCACCACAAAAAGAAAAAAAGAATGGTGAGAAGTGTTATCACAGACTTGGAAGATTTCTATAAGATGTTTATGTTTTTTTAAAAAAAGCCAAATGCAGAGCAGTGTGTTTGTGTGTGTACATTTTTATTTCATTCTTATAAAATAATGACCAAAAAATCATGTATGTATGCTTTTGTAAATATATGTATATATTTATGTATGTAGGATTTCATGATCATGAAAAATTTTAGAACGATGCATTCTGTGCTGTTAGCATGATTTGCATCAGGAATGAAGAAGTCCTGACATAGGTAAAATGTGAAAGAATGGGAAAGTTGTAAGTGAAGGAAAATTTTCAAAAATTAAAACACAGAATATTAAATTTGTGCATGTATAATCTAAATGTACATAAATAGGTAAGTTATGTTTTTAAAAATTTGAAAGTTAATTAAAAATAACCACAGTGATTAGTTTATAAGAAGCAGAAGCATATACATGAGAGCAGGTGAGACTGTGGGCCCCACAACAGGATAGGACAATGTACTGAAGAGCTTCTTCACTGGACTACAACCCTTCTTGTAACCTCTCTGATTGAAGGTGATCACTGGTTC
The DNA here is from genome assembly GCF_047511675.1 of Marmota flaviventris. Classification (NCBI taxonomy): domain Eukaryota; kingdom Metazoa; phylum Chordata; class Mammalia; order Rodentia; family Sciuridae; genus Marmota; species Marmota flaviventris. Next base: position 44,383,423 of record NC_092498.1, read on the forward strand.
CTTAGTTTTGAGGAAATGGAGTCTGATATCAGAAATAATAAACTAGTTTTCAAAGGAAAAGCTTGATTCCAGCAGTGTACTAGAGGATGCATATTTTTGCTAGATGTTATGTTGGAAGAAAAATCTGATCTACTCTGAATGACATTGTTTTTACAGTTTACTAATTTGAAGTATTAACAGTTGTACCATGTGTGAAACCAGTCACTTTGAGTAAAATTGTTTTATAGTTTTTTAAGGGAAAATTTTAAGCAAATGTATACTAGTGTGTATCAGTACTTAAATATTATTTTAAATACTTTTTTCCTAAATTTATTTCCTTATTGAAGGTATTGATAACAGAACATGGTGACTTGGGAAATGGAAAGTTTTTGGATCCAAAAAACAGAATCTGTTTCAAATTTGATCACCTAAGAAAGGAAGCAACTGATCCAAGACCTTACGAAGCAGAAAATGCAATTGAATCATGGAGAACTTCAGTAGAAACTGCTCTGCGAGCTTATGTAAAAGAACATTACCCAAATGGGGTCTGCACTGTAAGTCATCGTGGGCAGCTTTTTAAATTTTATCTTACGCAAATGTGATGAAGTAGCAATTCCTAGGAATTTTACTATTTTTTCCAAAAAACTACTGTATTATTATATCGAAAAATAGAAAATGCATTGTACCTCGAATCAAATCCCTATAGAAATTCTAACACATTGATTAAACATGAGATTCTTTAATCTCATGTTCATGACTCACTTACATTAAGTCAAATTTATTTTCACTAATTTACAGAATTTTTGAATAAATAAAATTAATTGAAAGTGGAATCATGGGGCTGGGATTGTGGTTTAGTGGCAGAGTGCTTGCCTAGCACATGTGAGGCACTGGGTTAAATACTCAGCACCACAAAAAAATAAATAAAGGTATTATGTACATATACAACTAAAAAAATTTAAAAGAAAGAAAGAAAATGGAATCGTGTCCTCAAGTATATTACAGTCAAATTTCTTACTTTTTGATGTGCTTCTTTCATAGGTTTAGCCTGTTTATGTTTTTAGGATGAAATGTGTAGAAATTAGTGCTTTTTTGTTTGCTTGTGAACTTTCATAAGACTGTACCAAGACAGGCTATTATTAAGCACCCAGTTTGTGCTTCAGTGATCTTCTCTATAGCTATAGTGATTTTTTTTTAAATGCAAATCAGATTATGAAACCCCCCTGCTTGAAATCCTTTATAGAGATTTCCCATTTTATTTAATTAGAGTCTAGGCATCTAAACATGACTTACAGAGCTGAGTAGGCTTAGCCTCAGTTTGCCTCTTCAACCTAAAGGGACCATATGCTGTGTTTCATACCTGCTTTCCCAACATAATTTTTAATATTACCAGTAGCACCCCATTTCTCTCATAGAAGTTTCCTGGTTAGTACTGAATTCATATAATCTGCCTAAGTATTTACTGTCAATGATTATTTAAGAAAAACAACATAACTAAAATAATATTTAAAATTCTTTGAATCATAACTTGATTAGAATTATTTTGGAAGAATATCTCAGCAAGAGTAAGAGAGTGGCTGAGTTTGAGAGCCATCATTTTTACTGGGGGAATTGAAACACACACATTATTACTTTGAAAGTAGCATAGGTGAAATAATAGCATTATACATCCCAGACATTCTCTTAATGATCTTTCTTGTCTGTAAGTACCCTTATCTTACCCTTATCTCGGTACTTTTAAAAATGACTCAAGAAGTGGTACCCTCTAAGATTGTGAAGTAAACAAAAATGATAATCACAAATTAGGTCCAGTTTTTACTTGTGGAAATAGCTATATTGGTATCTATATGTTGAAATGTATTATCTAGTTTCTTATGATCCCTGTGTTTGGAATGAAAACATGATAGATCTAATGGACACTTATGAATATAGTACATTTAGTTTTGCCCCATAAATTTGAGCTCATTTGTGATCCACTGATAATTTGATTTGGTGTGCATTTTTGAGAACTTGTTTTTCTAGTTACTATGTTAGAATGAGGACTTACTTTATATCCTTTTGTGTGTTTTTGCCAGAGTGCTTTACAATTTTAAATATTTTATGCATGTTTAAAGTTGAGCATTTTGTGGTCCTAAATTCTCTCTTGTTCTTATTTTCTTTCCTCATAAGGTGTATGGTAAAAAAATAGATGGACAGCAAACCATTATTGCATGCATAGAAAGCCATCAGTTCCAAGCAAAAAACTTTTGGTAAGTTAAAATTTTGTGTAATTGGAGAAATTTTGGTATTGATTATATTGTTGGGAGTTCTTGGTTTAATGATCTGGGCTGTACCTTTTTGTATATGATTGACTAAAAACAGTATATACATGGTATAAAACTTCAGCCTATACTGGCTCCACAAAGGACCTAATCATTAAAGGTAGCAGTAAATCTGTTGACATTCAGTGAAAAGAATGTGGGAGAGCATAGTGTTTTTGGAGAGTAGCAGGCAGCACCCTAAGGGAGCATGTGTGCGTATAAGCAGCCCAATTGGCAGGCCCATATGCTCATTCTGTGAAGTGGGTGTTCCTGAATGAAACTTATGTGGGGAGGAGACAAGCAGTTATAAAGTGAAGAACCATTCTGTTGTGAATCTGGGGCCTCTGAAGCAGATGTTTTTATTGGGATTGCTTTGTGTTCGGTTGGCCAGTGTGGGGAAGTAAAATTACAAAAATATGCCTTGTAATTTTGCATACAAATAATTCAGTTATTCCTTATAGAATCTAGCCCCTAACAGTACTACTTGTCCTGTTAAGCTCAGATATTTGAAAAGTTGGTGACCTTTTTTATTATTAGACTTATTTCTGATATACTCCCTGTTCCAGGATTGAGTTTTTCCTCCAAGACTTTACAAGTTCAGAATTGAATGAAGTCTTTACTTTTTTCATTAATACATGCTGAAATTATAAGAGTAAATAGTCATAATGTTTACCTTTTAAGTATATTATTCTGTAACTTATTAGCCAAGTTCATTGGTGGTGCTGTTGAGGGTGTCAGTAACCTCAATGGACTAGTTTGGACCTTGGCCCGAAGGTGCCCCCGTACTTAACTATGTCAGACATAAATGCAAGGTTACAAGATTAATCAAGAATATTTGGAGAAATGCAGATCCAGCATCACAGAAGGAAAATTATTTCCATATCATTTCTGTATGTAAACATATGCCTTAATGACAACATGCACTTTCCTAAAGATACTGGCATACAAAATTACTTTCATGGACTTGATATAAATGTAGTTTCTCTATTTTAGCTCTGTAAACATGTAGTATTAATCTAGCAGAATCCTAAAGCATAAGGCTTTGCAAAATCATTATTAATACATTGTGTCAGGAAATACATAATAAAATCAATCTTATTGAGATTGAAGTACTGTTAAAGGAAAATTCTTGTTATTGTCTTACTTTAATAAAATCTGTTGAAGATGTTATAATAAATTATTAATTAGAGGGGAAACGAAGTCTTGAGTTTTTGCATATACAAAGTGAAGAAAATGTCTCTTGGCATTTTATTTGCACTATTTTACCCCCACTCCAAGCCCCCCATATTGTTGATGTTACCTGAATCACCACTATGAGCATTGTATCATTGAAGTTAAAAGTGATTTTCACTTTTTGGAGAAGTAAATTATGGTTTTCCAAAGTACTAAATGTCATGGCACATTAATCTCATGGAATCTAGGTATTTAGATACAAAGAAACTTCATTTTACCTAAAATGTAGGTAAAATAAAAATTAGAAGAAACTAGTCTTGGGTGTTTCTTGGATTTCACTAGAGACCTTCTCTCCTTATTCTCTACTATTTCCTAAGTGTTTAGTGGTATTAGGGCTTAATAAATGTTTATTGAAAGAATGCATATTTGTAAGAGAGGTGCAAAATATTAAAGACTTGGCCACTTACTCCATTGCTGAAGGGGCACTCTCAGTGTCTCTGGAAGAGTTTTGAACTGGTTCTCAAATTGTTACCATTATTACTTGGACTGGAATTCCTTTTTTTTTCCCCTTTCTTTTCATAATCAATAATGATGTATGTATCTTGTCATTATAATTAGTAATGTATATGTTTAGAACTTACTAGTTGCTTGGTATTGATACCTAAATAAAAAGAATAACTTCTTTTGGAATCTTGAAACAAAGTGAACAGACCTAGGGTCTTTTTCTATCAAGCTGCTTTGAATGTTCTTGAATGTGCTGTTCAAAATCAAGACACATAAGAAAATTCTCTTATTTTGTAGAACATATACATTGTTATAATAAAACTTTGGAGTGGGGGCTGGTGCTATGGCTCAGCGGTAGTGCACTTGCCTGGCATGCGTGAGGCACTGGGTTCAATTCTCAGCACCACATATGAATAAATAAATGTCTATCAACAACTTAAAATATATATATAAACTTTCGACTGTTAGGTGTTAACTCTAGGTAAGAGAGTACTGTCATTCAACAAACATTATGATTGGGTAAACTACAAAAATATTAAAAGGAGCCCAGAAATAATTTTTATAGCAAAATCCAGTATGGTAATTCACTAACACTATGACTATTTTAGAAAAAAGCTAACAGGTATTAATTTGCATATCAGAATGTCTTGTGTGTGCAAAGAGCAAATAAAGGTGAAAAAAGAGTTGCTATGAAAAGACTATCAGAAAAATAAGATGAAATTCACTGCTAGAGATAGTATACATGTTTACATTTTCTGTTTCTTACTATGAATGTGTATGACATTTTCTAGTCACTTCTTAAAAATTATTTGGTACTTTGTATAATTTAGGAGATGTTAAACTGCTCTAATTTATATGTATGAAAAACTCTGGTACTGTAACATTTATTTATTTTATTCTCTCTCCCTTAGTACTGGGAATTGAACCCAGGGGCACTCTGCCACTGAGCTACATCCCAGCTCTTTTAAAAAAAAAAAAATTAAATTTTTGAAACAGAAACTCCCTAAGTAGCCCAGCTTTGCCCCAAATTTGTGTTCTTTCTACCTCAACCTTCTAGGTCTCTGGAATTATAGGTGTGTGCCCTCATTTTATTCATAATTAAAGCATAAGTGATTCAGTTGAACAAGCAAATTAAAATTTTTAATCAAGAAATAGCATAATATGATTTAGTTTGAATTATATTTCAAGTCTTAGCTTTAAAATTCTGAAATGATATTTATTTTGTAGGTCCTTTTTTATCATAGGGTGAAGATTAAATTAAATATCTTATAGCTGAACTTAACCTTTTGATTCTTTTGAATATTTCAGTGATTAAAAGTGAATGTCCAGCACCTATCCCCCAGTACTCTCACACTGTAGCATTGAATTTAAATCTGAAACTTAATATTGATTCAAATTATTTTCCCTGCCTTATTTACAGCTGCTGTTTTTATTTTTAAGGAATGGTCGTTGGAGGTCAGAGTGGAAGTTTACAATCACTCCTTCATCAACCACTCAAGTGGTTGGCATCTTGAAAATTCAGGTATGAAACAACAAGTTTCTGATGTCTGGCATGTTCTGAACAAAGAAACAACTAATTCATGAGTTTACATTTTCATAGTATACCAAATGTCTTTTCCAGATTTTTCTTTTTTGCACAGTGATAAAACTAAGTAGTTCTGTTTAAATCTTTTAAATAATCTTGCAGTTCATTCCCTAGTCATGAAAAATCTGCAAGGATAGCTGACAGATTCTAAAACACAGCTAAAATTAGATGCTGCCATTTGGTCTGCTCTTCATACAATTTGTTCATCTAAGCGTCTTCTGAGTTTGAGTTGTACTCTTCTGTCATCTCAGTTTAGTGGAGTTAGGTGAAGTATAATATTAAAATTTCTGTGGCTATATAACTATATATTACAATGTATAATCATATTACATATATTTTATAAATGTCTCCTGTACTCATCATATTTGGCTTCTTACCTGAGGTTCACTAGAAGTGAATTCTTTGACTCTTAATGTGAACTTAAATGTTTATATAGAACATTTGATAACTATTACAGGCTGATCTTTTTCTGTTTTAGTTCACTAATTTGTTCAATACATTTGTTGATCAACTGTCATGAAAGTAATTATGCCAAGAGCTGTGAAAGAATAAAGATGAATCATATTGCGGCTCTGTCGTCTGACTCTAGTATACATTTCTAATCTTAGACCCATTGCCTTTGTGTCTTGGGACCTGTGCCTGAGGAAACAGAGAATAGAAGCCAAGAGCGTGAAATTCAAAATCATATGAGTTTGAATCCCCAGATCTGCCAGTTATTATTTGTATGATATGAGGAAGTCATTTAAGTTCCTTTTGTTTGTTTCCTCATTCATTAAACAATAACATTAAAAAAGCTTGCCTGATTGAGGATTAGTTAATATGAGTAAATAATTAAAAGAGAAGCAATATTTTGAAGGGAATAATTTGAATTCAATTTTGGACATCTTGGATTTTGGTACCATTAGAACAGCTTTGAGGCAAAAGTATCTGGCAGACAGGTCAGTGGAAATTATTCACTTGCCTAAATGCAGGAAAATGTAGACTGAGGACAGGAAAAGTCTTGCTAGAGTTCCAAAGGTCTGGAGCTCCACAGAGAAGTCTGGACTAGAGCTGGCATGTATTCAGTCTACATTGATATAATTGCTGAAGCCATGAGGATCTTGATGGTTCCTATAATGTGTTGTGTGTAATTTCTTTTTCTAATAGGTTCATTATTATGAAGATGGTAACGTTCAGCTAGTGAGTCATAAAGATATACAAGATTACCTAACAGTGTCTGTAAGTATAATTTCACAGGAAAATGAAAACAATATCTTTTGTAAAACTAGAGGAGTTTCAGAACTAACATTTTCATAATATTTTCTTTTCTGATTCTGTTTTTCAAATAGATTAAAGGTGGTAATCATAATTCTGTACCTAACATTTTTTAAGCAGCTTTGTTGAGATATAACACACACCATTGAATTCATGCTTTTAAAATATAAAATTCAGTGCTTTTAGATTAACAGTTAGTCAACAATTACTGCAAATTAATTTTAGAACATTTTCATATTCCTATAAAGAAGCCCTCTATCCCTTTCTCCCCAGCCCTAATCCTAAGCCCAGCCCAGCCCTAAGCATCTACTAATCTATTTTCTGATTTACAGACTTGCCTATTTTGGACATTTTATATGAATGCAGTCATAAAATAATATGCAGTATTGTGTGACTGGCTTCTTTCACTTAGCACATTTTCAATGTTCATCCTTGTTGGATGATACTTCATTCTTTCCTATTACTGGTATATACCTTTTAGCCATTCATCAGTTGATAGACACTTCTATTATATTTTTACTTTTTGCTACTATGAACATTCGTGTACTGTTTTTAGTATAGACATTTGTTTTTTGTTTTTCTTTAGTATATACATAGGTGTGGAATTGTTGGATTGTGTGGTAACTGTATTTAGTATTTTGAAGACTTTCCAGACTTTTCCTGAGTAGCTGCACCATTTTACGGTTCCAAGCAGTGTATGAGGATTCCCATTTTTCCACATCCTGGTGAAAACTTGTCTTTTTCATTATAGCTATCCTAGTCAGTATGAAGTAGTATCTTATTGTGGTTTCTCTTTGCATTTTCCTGGTGGCTAATGATGTTGAACATTTTTTCATGTATTTACTAACCATTTGTATGTCTTTGGAGAATGTCTGGTTAGTTCCTTTGCCCATTTCTTAACTGGTTATTTCTGGTTTTATTATTTAGTTGCAGCTGTCTATATATTCTGGATACGGATCTGGGATCAGACATGTGTTGTGTAAACATTTTCACCCTTTTGTGTGTTGTCTTTTTCCTTCTTGTTTTTTGTAACAGGGATTGAACTAAGGGACACTAGACCACTGAGCCACATCTCCAGCCCTATTTTGTATTTTATTTAGAGAAAGGCTCTCACTGAGTTCCATAGCGCCTCACCGTTGCTGAGAATGGCTTTGATTCTCTTGTCTCAGCCTCCTGAACCATTGGGATTACAGGCAGGACCCACTACGCCCAGCTCTTTTTACTTCCTTATTAAAATTATTTAATTAATTTATTTATTTATTCAAATTAGATATCTATGACAGCAGAATGCATTTAGATTCATTGTAAACAAATGCAGCACAACTTTTCATTTCTTTGGATGTATATGATATAGCGTTGCACCATATGTGTAGTCATATGTGTACCTAGGGTAATGATGTCTATCTCATTCGACCATCTTTCCTGCCTCTATGACCCATCCCCTCTCCTCCCTCCCCTTTCCCCAAAGTTCCTCCATTCTTCTCATGCCCCCCCCCCCCAATTATGGATCAGCATCCACTTAACAGAGAGAACATTCTCTTTGGCTTTTGGGGATTGGCTTACTTTGCTTAGCATGATATTCTCCAGCCCCATCCATTTACCTGCAAATACCATAATCTTATTCTCTTAATGCTGAGTAATATTCCATTGTGTACTGCAAATTGGTGCAACCAATCTGAAAAGCAGTATGGAGATTTTTTAGAAAACTTGGAATGGAACCACCATTTGACCCAGCTATCCCACTCCTCAGTCTATACCCAAAGTTCTTAAAATCATCATGCTGTAGTGACAGAGCCACATCAATGTTTGTAGCAGCTCAATTCACAATAACTAACTGTGGAACCATCCTAGAAGCCCTTTGATAGATGAATGGATAAAGAAACTGTGGTATATATATACACATTGGAATATTACTCTTTTTACTTTCTTAGTGGTATAATTTGCAGAACAGAAATGTAGTATGTATATAGTCTCATTTTTCTTTTATTATTTGTGCTTTTGATATATATTACTAGAAACCATTGCGTAACCCAAGGTCATAAAGGTTTGCTTCATTTTCTTCTAGAGTTTTATAGTGTTAGTGCTTACATTTAGGTATGTGATCCTGTCCCTAATTTTTAAACTGCATTGTATGTTATGTTATTCTTTCTGTGGAATATAGAACTGTTTTCTTGTGAATTTTTTTTTTTACCCCAAAGATATTGAGAATATAACATTAAGGTGACATTTGTCCATAAATGTTTGTGTTCATATATAAAAATACCACTTTAGTATAAACATTAATTGCCAGTGTACAAAAATTAGCAAATAAACAATAAAGAAAAGTTATTTTTAATTTTAAGAAAGTTTTAACTCTGGGATAGAGTGGATACTACCCCAGACAAAGATGCTGTATGTTTTAAAAAATTCTACAGTATTTAGATGGTTTCTACAATTGTGCTAGGTACTATTCTGGTTGCAAAGTCTGCTAGGGAAAGAAACCTAACTTCTGTAAGATTTTATGTGGTACTGAGGATCTAACCCAGTGCCTCATGCTTGCGAAGCGAGCGCTCTGCCACTGAGCCAAAACCCCAGCCCACATGTCATGTTCTTTGCATAACAAGAGCACTTGGTATTGTCTTCTTTGGGAGTGTGATGTTAGGGAAAAATTCTTCCTAAGAGAGATTTGTTCAGAAAATTGTAGACTATGGGATTATAAGAGTTGGTCATAGTGATTACCTTGGCTATTATGTTGGTTCTGAGTCTTAGTAATTTTTTTTTTTTTTAACTTCATTGTATGTAGGTTTTGTTTTATTATTTTAGGAAAGAGAAAAATTTATCTCATTTTCACACATATATTTATGTAATGTATTTAGATACTCATGCACACACATAAAATATAAACAAAGGTACCAATGAATTTTACATTTTTAAAAAATGTAGATTTCTCTTGACTTTAAAATTAGGAAAAAGGTAAGCAAAACCAAATACTGGCATGTTAAAAATTTTTTCAGAAAATATTTAGATGGTAAAATAAGTTCACTTTAAACTTTAAGATATGCACTTCCAGATTAATAGTTTTGTATATTATTTTAGCGATAAACATTGCTTAGTAGATAACAGTATTTAGGTAAAGATAGTCATTAGTTAGAAATCTGTGTCTAATTTCTTACCTATAAAGGTTGTCTATTGGATTGCATCTTAAATATTACACTTGAATTTTCATCAGTGTACATTATTAAGATTTAACTTATTTTAATAAGTTAAATGTAGATACCAGGCTCATTCTGTGGACTTTTAAAATACTTTTGCCAGGTTCCCCTTGGACTTAGAGTAATTGATCATACAGTTTTCCTTTTACTTGTTACCATCTTCATCTGTGTTATTTATTAAATTGTAATATTTTATTAACCATGCATATATTTAAACATAATAGTGTCTTAGTTTTAAATTGCTGTTTCATTTACTTTTTGTTATATTTTTTATTCAGAGTGAGATGCAGACAGCAAAAGAATTTATAAAGATTGTAGAAGCTGCAGAAAATGAATACCAGGTATGATTTTTAAAAGTATAATGTATTTTCACTTATGAATGGCATTGAAATTTTAATTTCAACCATACTCCTGAGTTTTTTCATTTTTTTACCATATGAAATACAGTCATCTTCTTGTGTGTTTGCTTTGAGTACAAGGGCAGACTTGTAAAAGTAGAGCCAAAAAGAGTGGGAAATAAATTAAATTCAATTAAATTTTATAAAATTTGTAAAATTTTAAAAATAATAAGCCTCAACTTTAGCTAACTGAAATTTCTGAGTGTGGGTCAAGTATGCCAAGATTTCTAATTTTAAGAGATGTTCCTTAAACTATTTGAACTGTTTGTAATCTGCTTTAGATCACATTTGATTTTATACTCTACCATTTACATTATTTATCAGTTTCTAAACTACACACTTGAATTTAAGCATTTAATTTGTAATTAGATAAGTTCCTACCCCTTGTAAACAGTCATTCATAAGTTGTTCTGAATTAAATAATAAAATAGATTTAAAATGAGAACAAGTATTAAATCTAATTTATAATTTCATTTCTTTAAATTAAATTATTTAAAATGATTATAAGCTTCTTGTAAATGGTTATAAACAGCTTTTAATAAAACCATATTGGGATTTTTTTATTTGACTGTGAGCAGTGAAATAGGCTGCTTAAATAAAGATTGTTATGAAAACATTAATGTGTTATACATTGTTTTGTTCATTTCATTTGTTTTAAACTTCTGACTACTGTTTTTCATAGACTGCCATCAGTGAGAATTATCAGACAATGTCGGACACTACTTTCAAAGCCTTACGTCGACAGTTGCCAGTTACACGTACTAAGATTGATTGGAACAAGATTCTTAGCTACAAGATTGGCAAAGAGATGCAGAATGCATAAGATGAACATTGCATGACCGGATCATTTTAGTGTCTTTGCGTTTTAAAAAAAAAAATTGTTGCAAAAGTATTCAGAACTGTCAAGCTGCCCAGTCAACATGGGCTATTGCCATTTAAAATCACTGTAATTAATTAGTTTGGTTAGAGCACAAAGCTTAGCTAATCAACCATTATTTTTCTTTTTTTTTGTTCGAAGAGGGCTGAAAATGAGTTTAGTTTAAGTGTCCTTTACTTTCTGTTATTATTTCCTTTCTTTCTTACAATGAAAAGATGATTCCTCTAGTTTATGGTTAAAAGTTTTTGAAGTATTTCAAAAATATTTTACTTACTGTAACCCTAAAATTGTCTTTTGGCTTATGAAATGGGTAACTTTTGATATTAGCCCAATTCTTTTTAATGGGGTCAATAATGGACATTCTAGTTTAAGGTGGTTGATAGACTTAGCCATATATGCTGCTAAAGAAATTGTCTACCTTCCCTTCCCCTCACCTCTTCCACTTATGTAAGATTGAGATTAAAGAAAAAGCATTTTCTATATCAATTGTGTTAAACCTTTCAGTAAGGTTATTTAGCTAGCTTAGTGTTTAACTAAACTTTTTTTAAACAAGGCCAAGGTCTATTGCTATTTTGAGATTCTGAAATTAAATGAGAATACTTACTTCAGAAATGCATCTAATGCTTTTTTTCTTGTGACAGTTACGCAAATTAGCTTGAATTCCGTATGTCCCTGAGTTATTTTTATCATAAAGCCACAAATGTATTATAACAAGGCAAATTGTAATATATATAATCCTGAACTCATGACCATGTCTCAGTTTATTTTTTTTTCCTTGGATTGAAAAGTACTGAAATTCAATGTGACATTAAAATGAAAATTTTCCTATTTATTTGAGTACAAAATCACCAGTGAGTCCTATACTATTTTGAAATATTTTCTTTGGATATTGTAATTCTCAATTCATTGTAACTTAAAAAATCTGGGAGTACATATAGTGTGCAGTCTTAAGTTTTTCCATCTTCCTATGCATCATGAGCATGTTTGTAATATTTTAAAAAATAGATTTACTGATACCACAGGAATTTTAAGCCTGTGGTAAGTGTTAGTATTTACTATAAGGAGTTGGGTGGATTTATGGGTTCTTTCAGTAGAGTTTTAATGCTTATACTGGAGTGGAATCCATTCTTCACATACTCCTACAGATGTCTGGGCCTGGAAATGTTTTTTTTAAAAAAAACAACAAAACACCACTTTTATTATGTATAATAAAATATTTCATTAGCTTGAGTTGTATAGATTTTTTAAAATTCTCTCAAAGCATGTTATTTAATTTCTTTTTAAAATCACTTGGACTTTGAAAGCACTGAGAATATAATATGAAATTATGACATCTGGGGCTAATTTTCTCTTTAGTTTAGAAGTTTGGGCATATTGGGATGCCCAAGGAATAATGAATTGATAGCATTAATTATCTGCTCATTTTAAAAGATACTCTCAAAAATTTGAAAACAATTCTGAACTATAGATACCAGGTAAATCTGTATTGAAGCTTGGTTGTATCACTTGGATTATTGTGGATTTATATGGAGGCCAATTATTTTGGCTGTTTTATAATGTGGAAGACATTCTTGAAAATAAGCAGCTGTTTTTTAAGATTTGCATGTGAAAGGTAGAATTATCAAAAGTAATTCAGAACACATGCCAAAATAATGGTTGCTCAGTAGACTAGCATTTTATAGGCTATGAATCACATTTTATTACAGTAAAAGATGAATGAAGTTCAGGAATATGGTTTTAATAGGAACCCTAAAGGCTACTATGTTGAATAGGCTGAGGTGTGGGAGCAGAAGCAGAACAAGGAGGAGGCTACTGCAGTAGTGCTGTTGAAAGAGACTGCTGTTGTGGACCGAGGTGGTTATAGAAGTGGTGAAGTGGTAGATGAAACAGCTAGATTTGCTAAGAGCATGATTGTTGAACATGAAATAAAGAGAATAGATGAGGGTGTTTGAGGCTTGAGAAATTGGGGAAGATTCTGGAAGGAGCAGGTAGGGGTTTGGGGCAGGGATCTGGTTAGCAGCTTGGTTTTAGATTTCAAGGGGAAATACCATGTAGCAGGTAACAGGAAGCAAAAGAATGCTCTGGGTTAAAAGAATGGGAGAGAGAATGAGCCTGGGAAACAGTTTGATAGCCAAGATGAAAGACTCCTCCATTAGTGATAATTGGTTTAAAGCTGCATAAGAGCAGGCATAGAGTGCTTGAATTGAATTCAACCTAGGCTGTTTTGACAGTAGTGACTGAATTCATGAAGAGGGATACAGAGTTCCAGCGATGGCCTATGGAATTTAAGTTGGGTTAAGCAAGGAAGTGAGAACATTGCAAGGAGAAGAAGGCTAATGAAAATGTGGCACACTTGATGGATTATTGGTATGTTAAGATTGGGGCACTAGAAACAGAGAAATTGATAGTGGTGTGCTTAAGATTGAGATTTTTGAGGTATTAGAGTAATAACTGAGCGAAGGAGAATAAGAATGCAGAAAACCTCAAAGCCTCAGGTTGGAGAGATCATTTCTGAATACTGAAATCAAATATTCTGTAAAATATAAGTGTTCTGACATGAGTGCTATTTTTCCAGACTATACAGATGCTCCTTGACTTACAGTGGGGTTACAGCCTCAATGAACCAACCATTAGAAGCTGAAAATGTTGGAGAGTCCAAATGCATTTAATACATTTAACCTTTCAGACATCATAGCTTAATATGGTTTACCTTAAACATGGCCAGAACACTTCCACTAGTCTACATTTGAACAAAGTCATCTAAAACATGCCTGTTCTATATTAAAATACTGAATACCTTGTAGTTTATTGAACCCTGTACAAAAGTGAACAACAAATTAGTTGTGTGGGTACGGCTTTCACACCATTGCGAAGTCAAAAAATGTAAATCAGTTCCCATCTTTACCTGGATATACTATGTTTCATTAATGTTTATTATTATAAGTTATGCAAATATGTGGTATATATGTTCATGAGGCTTTTCGTTGTTTGGGATTTTTGGAAACTAAAATTTAGGGGACAAGACCTTTTAATAGAAATGTGTCCTGGAAATTCTGATTTCTTACAAATTCCTAAAAAGTGAAATTCTTAGTAAGTTAGTTAAGGATAACTATAGACAGGTGTTTCTAGCATTTTAATAGCCTTTTCTATGTTTAAAATTATTTAGACTTTTAATACCACACTGAAAGCTTTGGAAAATGGAAGATGCTTTCAAAAGATCTTCACACTGAGCATTGGCCAGGTATTGAGTATAAAATATAAAAGCATATTTAGCCAACAGTTGACTCAGGCTTTATAATGGATGCATGTTATAAAACATCCCAAGAAGAATGTGTCTTTCTGTTCCCTTATGGTGGATTATTTCAAAGCAGAATCACAGAATCACAAAATCGTCTAAATTTTGGTACTTGAAAAACTCAGAGCTTTTTAAAGATACACTTTTTGTTTTGTCATCTGCAAATTGGACATTTTGGGTATTATGCAAAAGCTTTACTGTATGATTGGCCAGGAGTGCTAGCTATTGAAGAATATATAAGTATTTACCAATTAAACTTAAAAGGGCCAATTAAACTTTTAAGGTCTTGTAGATAACAGAATTCAATGTCGTGTCATTTAAGATTAATCAGACTATATCCAAAGGACTATTCTAGGAATTATAAAGTTATGAAAATATGAAACTGTTTCTTAAAGGAGTCTAAATTTGTCATGGACCTGTAGCAGCATTTTCCAGTCTTTTCCTCATCACAACATATATGGAAAAGGCTGGAACTCATAAGGCACATTGCAGGGAATGGGTAAGTCAGCTTGCTGGTTGAGGGAGTCAGTTTTTTTAGCTCACTTTGAATCTACTTAGGAAGTAGAGACACAAATAATACATTGAAGGACATGTTTATTTTAAGATTCAAGGTGGTTATAGTTACAGTGGTGCACACCTGTAATCCCAGTGGCAGGATTGTGAGTTCAAAGCCAGCCTCAGCAAAAAGCAAGGCGCTAAGCAACCCTGTCTCTAAATAAAATACAAACTAGGGCTGGGAATGTGGTTCAGTGGTTGAATGCCCCTGAGTTCTATCCATGGTAAACCCCTCCCCCTCCACCACCATCAAAAACAAAACAAAAAGATTTTAAGATTCTTCAAACCTTACTTACCTAAGGTGTCTAGCCAAGGAAGGTTTTCTGGAAAGGATGAGTTTTAAGCTCTACTTGAGCACACTAATATATTTTTTTTAAGTATGCATGTAACTGGTAGGCAGGAGATCCCCTCATATATCAGTAAAGCATCAGAATACAGATAACAGGCTCCTAGAATAGAGATGTCAGAAATCAAAAAACATCCAGTTGAAAACTAAATCTGCGGGCTGGGGTTGTGGCTCAACGATAGAGCACTCACCTAGCATGTGTGGGGCCCTGGTTCCGATCCTCAGCACCACATAAAAATAAAGTCATTGTGTCCAACTACAACTAAAAAATTAAAAAAAAAAATTAAATCTGAGTTGTTAAAACACCACAGTACAAAATGAAATTACTCAGAATAAAGTTAAAAATATAAGTGTTCTTATAATCTATAATGTGGCTAATGAGATACTAAGATTTTTTATCCCTAGTTTTGGTATAACCTAACAGTGTATATTAATTTAATTCAATTTTCATTTGTGTGCATTGTAACTGAATCAGAGAACAAACATTTCTTCTACACAGACTGACTAGAAAATATGTATCACAGATGCCTTATCAGCCCCTCATTGTAGCAACAAATCTCCATTCATTAGCTTGTAGGACTACATGGAATTGAACTCTGATTTATAGATTAAAAGAAGACTGTGAAGGAAATAAAATTGTTGTTTCTTAGAATAATGGGTTCTTAGGAAAATTTGTAAAATGCCCAGTCTTTTTAGCCAAATAAATTTCCAAGCAGTTCTCTTACTAAAAGAATACCCCAGTCTTGCTCACTGAACTGTAGAAACTTATCTTCATCTTTGTCTTCATGTTGTGTGGTGCTAACTTGCCTACCTAGCAAAAGCTGTACTGATTCTGAATACAGATACCTGTCTTCCCAGACTTTTACCTAGAAAAGTGAGCGCTTGCCTCCTGTTTCCCAAAATAATACCCAAAGGAAATACCCAGGAACTGAAGTTGCAGCTCTCCTAGGTATAAATTAAGCACTTGGGAAGACTTTTTAGTTCTTTTCCAACAGTAAAATATGGAGGATCAGGGTTCTGACGAGTGTTTCAGGCCCTGAAAGCATCTCAGTTGATGAAAAAGCAAAGTAAAAAATGAGGAAAATAAGGAGGAAAGCCAAGAAAAGAAAATCCTGCCCATGTACGGTAACTTTTTTCCTCACTGGGACTTTATGGAGGAAAAAGGAAATAAATTCCATTGAAGGTACTAGAAATGTCAAAAAACCTTAAGCCAATCTAAATATCTGGCAATGAAGAATGAATGCACATAGTGTGGATTGTTCTATTGCATAGCATAGAACTTTTGAGAACTCATATTTCAGAGCTTCATATAGAAACATACTACAAAAATGTTGAGAAAAGCAAGTTATGGAAGGTACACTAGGATATTGTGTTTAAAAATGTGTAAGATAATATATTTGTTTTTATCATTTTATATAGATCAAATGTATAAAACTTGTAATGGACTACAAAGCCAAATCCAGATAATAAATGTGAGGGGGACATAATAAAGAGTGGGATTTGGGAATGGCACAGAGATTTGATTGCACCTCTGGGAGTTTCTTAAACTGGTTGATATGTATACAGGTGTTCCTTTCAACATTCTCACTTTTTTATTATGCCTATTTTTCACTTAAAAATTATAACTTAGGCTCACATTTAGAACTTCATGAAATAGATATAAAACCTGACTTAGGTAGAAAAGTGGCAAAGTTCATATCCATATACTAAATTGAAGAGAAAATTTTCCAATACCTTTTGAAAAAGTCACTAAATTCATATGTCTTATAGTGAATTTTATCTGTTTCTGTATTTAGATAATTTTCTGTGTTACAGGAATTATTCTAGGTGGTAAGAAAAAGTGTAGCAAAAGTTTTAAAATAGTGTCAAAAATTTTTAAAAAGACTGATGAAATTTCCTTGTAAAGTTGATAGCAAAATTTCTTAACCTATCAATAACCAAGAATACTACATTGTGGCCAAGTGTAATTTATCCCTGGACTGCAATAATTATTTCTTGTTGGAAAATCTAGCAGTGCATCTTAAAGCTACGTTAGTATAGTAAAGAAGAAAGACATGTAAATCTTCTCAGTAAATACTACTGTAGAATTTGATAAAACCTAGTACCCCCTCTACAACTACAAAAAAAAAAAAAATTTTTTTTTAAAGATAAACCATCCGGGCTGGGGTTGTGGCTCAGTGGAAGAGCACTCGCCTAGCACACGCGAGGCCTGGGTTCTATCCTCTGCACCACATAAAAAAATAAATAAATAAAATAAAAGGATTGTTTCCAACTACAACTAAAAAATAAGCATTTAAAAAAAATAAAAACATCCACAGGGGAAAACATTTGCCAACTTATATAACAAATTGCTCATTTTTTCCTAATGTCAGATTAGTTCCTGCAACACAATAAATCTGAAAAGTGATCCTTTAACACCTGAGTCCTAACATCCTAGCAGCCCTGGTGGTCTCAGACTGACTGGTGGGACATTTATTGAGGAATAAACATAACTTGTTTAAGTCACTGCTGTTTTAGGTTGGTTTGGGTTTTGGTTTTTTATTACTTCTGCCTCTCATCCTGCACAGAATTTGTCCTGAAGGGAGGTCCTGTGAATAATAAACCCTAAAGTGTGGCTTTGGCTACAGTGTGTGTGAACAGGGTCCTGCTGACCTTGGAGTACAGTGTGATATGCTAGAATGCTGTCTGCTCTATGAGCCCTATGTCACCACTGCTCTCACCTCTGCCCCTGGGCACTAAATACCAGTGATCTCTTCTAAACCTTCTGACATCCAAAATTACCCATTAGAAGAAGCAAGTATTGTCCCCAGTGACTAGGGGAATTCAGTAAAGCATACATATTGCAGGCTGGAAAGTTGGTATCCCTTGGTTGGCAATGACAAGACATGAATTCTAACCTCAAATACCTTGGAAAGTAAATTAACTCAGCTTTAACAACTGGAAAGATTTAGAATGGTCACCTGTGCCCTCAGGCTGAAGATGGCTAATCTACAAACTGAGGTAGAGGGCCTTAACAGC
Source organism: Marmota flaviventris (assembly GCF_047511675.1). Taxonomy (NCBI): domain Eukaryota; kingdom Metazoa; phylum Chordata; class Mammalia; order Rodentia; family Sciuridae; genus Marmota; species Marmota flaviventris. Next base: position 44,401,898 of record NC_092498.1, read on the forward strand.
TATTGTGAAGTGTCTGGAAGGTGGGAGCAGACTTCTGAGCCCAATTCAGTTCCTTACAACATCAAATTTTACAAGGGTTGCCATGTACTAATTACTAATTCAGAAATGTTACCAAATCCACTGAACCTGTCAGGATTGTTGGTTCTCACTTGTAACTAACTGCAGATTCAGAATGATAATACTAACAGGACATAAGGTTGAAGGCAGGGATGAAAATACACTAAGCATATTGGCTTTAGACCCAAGTCCATCGTCTGAGAAGGTCTATTAGTTTTCTGTTGTTGTGTAGCAAATGACCACAAAATTAATGTTTTAAAATAAGTTTATCCCCAGCAGCTCAGGAGGCTGAGGCAGGAGGATCACAAGTTCAAAGCCAACCTCAGCAATGGTGAGGCACTAAAAAAACTAAAAATACAAAATAGGGCTGGGGATGTGGCTCAGTGGTTGAGTGCCCCTGAGGTCAATCTCTGGTACCCACTCCCCCCCCCCAAAAAAAGAAAAACAAAATATAAGTTTATCTCAATTTCCAAGGGTCCATTCACATTGTTAGCTGGGTCCTCTGTTCCAGGCCTCACCAAGCTAAAATCAAGATGATATCTCATCTGAGAATTGGATTCTTCTAAGGTCAAGTGATTGTTGGCAAAATTCAATTTCTTTGGAATTTAATTCAGGAATGGAATCACTAATTTATTACCCAATAACCACAATTTGTTTGAGGAAAAAGTTTTTAACCATTGCATTGAAATAGAAAGTGTAAACCAGAACTATTCTGGAAAAACTGCTACATTGGGGTCACCATGGTCAACTACAGTAAGCTTTGAAAGCTGTGCAGCCCCAATTGTAGCCAGGAAGGATAATAGACAATGGAGAAAATTCCCCAGGAAATTACAAGGAGTTCTTCATGGAGAGCAGAAACACAGGACTTTTCCATGGGTTAACCAAGGAAATTAACTGCCAGAGTAGAGACCTTGAAATTCATTTTTACTGTAATTGACATATAGTAACTATATATTTATGAGGTATTATGTGACATTTCATTACATGTATACAATGTGTTGGGCTCAGATCAGAGTAATTAGCATACCTGTCACCTCAACCATTAATCATTTCTTTATGCTGGGAACATTCAAAATCCTCTCTACTAGCTATTTAGAAATGCCCAATTAATTGTTGTCAACCACAGTTATCCTGCTGTGTGACAGGATGTTAGAAGTTATTTCTCCTGTCCAACTGCACCCATGCAGAGTGGTATTTAATAAGCTATGATAATGTGTCACTTTCATTGTGTTCCATTTATGAATTGTAATCATTCCATTTCTACACCTTCATTATATATTGAGTGTGTTGGGGCAGATAACATTTTCATTCATAGTTCGCTGGCGATTCGTTTGTTCGTGGTAAAGAGAATTGTGTATTCACCCAGGTATCTGGGACTGAGAGCTGACTGAAGGAAAAGAATGGGTCTTTGGTGGTATATCCTTTGGAAAGGAGTAAATACACTATTCTTGGTGTATTAAGAAGGGTGCATTCAGATAGGTCAAAGGGATAAGCCATGACAGAAACTTGTAGTTGCTTCTTGAATCTCTATTTTTAGCTGCTCATCAGCCTTCTCAGAATATTAGTGACATTTTCCATCTTCCTTAGAGCTAGGCTCAGTTCTGGCTGTTGGGAAAAGTGAATGTATTGAAGGGAGCCTTCAGGGTCTTTCCTCAGGGTCAGAACTCCTGCATTCCCTTCTCCTTTCCTTCTTTCTCTACCCTATGCTGGAAACTGATGCCCCACCTTGAGCCATTACATTCAGGCACAAATGGTGTTTCAACCCAATGCTTCACACATTGGATCCCGTGCCAGCAGGAACCATCTATCTGGATTTTTACCAGAGAGGGAATTAAGCTTCTATTTTGTTTAAGTCACTGCTATTTTATTTCTTGTCACTTGAAGCTTAAACTAATCTTAAAAGAAAGAGCCTTACTCTTCCCCTCAACCCATCTCATCAGATATATAAAAAGAAAAAAAATCCAAATGGGATTTAAGGTCTAGCCAAATAGAATGATGGACATTTTGGTACTAATACTTCTGGAGTTAAAGAATAACTTTCAAAAAAAAAAAAAACATACAAAACAAAAAAATCACAAAGCAAAAGATTGACATGTTTCTCCTCCCAAAACATTTAAATATTTCTGACTTCAGAATGTATTCAATATTCTATAGAAAAATATTCACAAAAGAACCTGTTAACAATGGTGACATATGGTCCCTTCATCAGCCTTTTACCTATTAATTTTGTGTTTGGCATCTTTTGTGGTCAGAGATGTTATCACTACATGACTGACTAAGCATTTCAAAATATCTGCTTGAAAGGAAAAATGGAGGCTGGGGTTTTGGCTCAGTGGTGGAAAGGTTTGATTCTCAGTGAATATAAATAAATAAAATAAAGGTCCATAAACAACCATAAAAGTATATTTTAAAAAGAAAAAAACAGTTTGAGATTCTGAGCATACATTTGAGTGGGATGAGATTTTTCTGAAATTTTCACCAGAATAGATGTGGTTGTAGTTCCTGAGAGACACCAACAGATGGCACTGTTCTCACTTCAGGCTAATCAGTTTATGGAGATGTTGGGAGCGGGCGTTGGGGAGAGGCTAGGACACTGTATCTCACCCTCTAGAATACCTAGGTTTGTCAAACTTGGCTAATACTCAGCAGAGGGATGTTGGGAAGGAAACTACATGGTTAGCATCCAAGAAAAGAATGCTGAGAATGTGCAAACATTTAGCCATAAGTTCGGTTATTGCTAACAAACATTTGTAGAACGTTTGAATACATTCAAGGCAAGAGTAGTAACTCAACTGTTTTTGGTCAGCAGCTTATTTGGAGATCTGAAGAAAGTTATGATTTCTCTTCCCAGAATAATGCTTTCATATCTACACATTGCACACGCACTTTCTCTCTTTCACCACCTACCCACATACTTCTTCATACAATTTAAGTAGGTTCATGGCCCCACAATCCAGTGTTTCCTGACCTGAATACTCTCTAGAGATTTTATAGGAAATAAAAACTCACAGACCTCCACTATTAAATTATTTTCAGCATAATTCATTTACTTAACAAACTCTTCTTGAATTCCTCCTGGTTCTGGACAACTTAGGAATCCAGCAATGAATGAGATAGTAAGACCCTTACCCACTAGTGGCACTAAACAAGTTAACAAAAACAAGAAGTCAGGCAGTGAAAAGTATATAATAAGAAAATAAAACAGGGCTGGGGCTGGGGCTCAGTGGTAGAGTGCTTTCCTGGCATGTGTGAGGCCCTGGGTTTGATCCTCAGCACCACATAAAAATAAATAAATAAAATAAAGGTATTGTGTCTGAAACAAAAGTGACCACAACACTCAGAGCAACCAAGAGATCTTTATTGCAGCAGTGCAACAGAGGAGAAAAGAGAGAAAGAGAAAGAGAGAGAGAAAGCAAGAGAAATAGCAAGAGAGAGAGGGGCCTGGCAGGAGGGAGTTTTTATAGCCCAAATCGAATGAGGTCTCTGGGATGAGGTCTCTGGGTCTGCAAGCTGCCTTGTTGGCACAAGGGGGGTTACGTGGTTGGCCTTGAGCAGGGGGTTGAATGTTCAGCCTTGAGCGGGGGCTTGGGCGTTTGGGCTTGAAGCAAATAGTTGATAAAGAACCAGACAGAGGGTTTGAGAGGCCAGGTCATCCTGCAGCTAACTTTGTTTGGCATGCCCTGCAGACAGCTTACTCAGCCTGTCCTGCACCTAACATTCCTCCCTTTTTGTTTTTCTAAGTGACATGGGGGACGGTGTAAAGTCCTCTGGCTACTTCCTGCTTAATGGTAGGCGGTGTTGGACCTAGAAGGAGAAGTCGAGGAATGTTCGGGAGACAGGTCTGAGAACACCAGGGCAGCCAGAAATAACACTCAGTGGCTACAGACAACTACTTCGGTAGGGGTAAAGTCCACAAAAGTTCCTTGAAGCCACAGTCGTTGATGGCATCAAAACAGTCCTGGATGGAGGAGATTCTTGGTATCAGCCACTGGTCCTGTAGCAGGGACTCTAGGAAATATTAGAGGTGGCTTGGTTGAATCCAGTAATGTTAAGGGTGACAGCCCAATTGCAGCCAGTGGAAGGGCAATCACCTTGACTCATAAACTGAGAGTGGGTGGTGTCATCCTGGTGCCATGTTGCTTGGATGTTAAAGCGCCATCTGTGGTTGGGATAGAAACTTGAGAGAGATTAATGATTAATAAAAAAGAAGAGAGTTGGCAAAAATTTTTGAGTTTAGTGCGCATGGTGGAAGTCCAGGACTGGACATTTGGAACAGGTGCCTTTTTTAAGGCAGGAGACAGTACCAGGGGGAGTGTCTAAAAGCTTGGTCACCATTGGGGTAGTAAGTATGACTGTATGGGGTCCTGTCCAGCGAGGTTACAATGATTGAGAATGTAATTCTGGAAGTAAGACTGCGTCACCCAGTTGAAGAAGGTCCAATTCAGTTTGTGGTTGTGATGGGGATGAGGCAATGAATGGTGCAGGAAGGCACTGGTCTGCATGTTCCCTTAGGAGTTTGCGTAGAAGTGTGAGATAGGACAGGTAGGACCCAAGGGGAGGAGGAGTGATTAGAAAGCTTTGGGTGGTTAAGAAAGGGCATCCATAGAATTGCTCAAAGGGGCTAAGCCTGAGGGGGCCCTTGGGGCTGCCTGAATTTAGGTGAGGGCCAACGGCAGGAGATTGGGTCAGGAGAGCCTAAGTTCAATAGCAAGTTTAGTGAGATGGTCCTTGAGAATGCCATTAGGTCTCTCAACCTTACCCAAGGATTGGGGTTGGTGGGAGATGTGGAGCCTCCAAGTGATGTTGAGGCCTTTGGAGACTAGAACAACCTGAGATGTGAGAACTGGACCATTGTCTCACTGGATGGAGGCGGGAAGTTCGAACCTGGGAATGATCCCCTCAATGAGGATGGAGGCAATGGTGTCAGCAATTTCCCTGGATGTAGGGAAGGCATCTATCCAACCTGAAAAGTATCAACCAAAGTGAGTAGGTAGTGAAGCTTATTGTGCCTAGGCATGTGGGTGGAGTTGATCTACCAGTCTGGCTGGTGACTCCTCATCTGATGTGTGGGGAGTGTAGGTTTGATGTTTCCTTATGGAGATGCTGTAGAGCAGACAGAACAAGCAGAGTGGACCTGCTGGAGAGTAGTTCTCATTCCTAGGAAGTGAAAGAGGGGTTGTAAAATCTGGAAAAGGGGTTAGGGAGGGTTTTAGGTGGGGGCAGAGTCTCTGAAGCTAGAGGAGTTGGTCATGAGTCGTAGGTGTCTGTCTTGGGCATCAGGGGCTGGTAGTCTTAAAGAAGTGGTTGATTGACTGACTGGTTGGTGAATTTGTGTATCTGATCTTGCAGGAACTTCTGTAGGCAATTTAATAGACATGGTCTTATTAGGAAAAACATAAAGAGGACTAATAGGGGTCCTGCAAGTGGGAGAAGCCAAGGCCATACTTGACTGAACATTCCCCATGGAGCCTGTTGGCCTAGTTGCTGTTTCCTCTTTTCTAGCTGTACTTTGTCCTTCATTACCCCCAGGAATGACTGTGTTTTGGCTTAAGTGTTTTTGGTAGGTGTTTAAGATCAAGCTGGTCAAAATTGACTTTGTTTCTATCTATTGTTAAGAGTCAGCCGAGTTCCCATAAGGGGTGCTCGTGGGGGAACTTGAGAACAGCTTCTTAGTTCTGCTAGTGCCATTTGTGCTAGGATGGGTCCAGGTCTTGCTTGACCATGTGGCTTCCCTTGGAAGCATCAGAGATGTCTCCCTTCTCCGATGACCCTCCTCTTCATAACAAATGCACTGATTGGCTTTTCATTCTCCAGTGGTCTCAATAATCTCCCTGATCAGGAAGTTATGTGACCTAGAGTTGCAAAGCTCTTTAGAAAAGTTCCCTGTTCCCTTGGATTTCAGACTGACTCAGAGGGCCAGAGCCAAATGTTGGTAAACTACCAGCTGGGAAGGGGAAGGGGAAGGGGAATAATTTTGAACCCAGGAGTCTAATCTGCCCTAGGAAGGAGTCCCTGAGGGCCACCATAGCCTTGAAGGCTGAGGCTGTGGTGGGGTGTTTACCTCCCCGCAGGTGGGCAAAGAGGTTTGCCGGACCTATTTGAGCAGGACGATAGGGTGGAGGTTCATCAGCAGGGTTAAAGTAGTGGATGAGTCCGGAGGAGGAGAAAGTTGGGGGATCGGTGGTAGGGGGGGTTGGTTTGTAGGCTAGAAGAATTTGTAGAGGTTTGCAAGAGGTACAGAGAGCAGGATTGGAACGGAGCAAGAAGAAAGCCTGGACATAAGCGATCTCTACCCATTTTTTCGAATGCTCACAGTAATTGTAGAGATCCCTTAGAATGGAGGGATCTAGGGACCCAAAAGGGGGCCATCTGCTTTGGTTGTCTAAGGGATAAGTGGGCCAGGCTTGGGTGCTATATTTGATCAATTTTTTGGGTTTGATGTCTGGTGTCAAGGAGAGGGTTTTGAGGTTATCCAAGAGGCATTGTAGGGGAGAGTCGGCCGGCAGAGAGGACACATTACCCATGTCGCAGATGTAGTATAAGGAGGAGGGAAGAGGACGCAAATGTAGTATAAGGAGGAGGGAAGAGGACGCAAACGTAGTATAGGGGAGAAGGAAGGAGACGCAAACGTAGTATAAGGGAGAGGGAAGGAGACGCAAAGATAGTATAAGAGAGAAGGAGGAAACTGATTTACTGGCAAAAGGGGCATCCCCGCTAGAGCCAAAAATCAGGAGTGCCTTAGTGGCAGGTTCGAGCTGCAGAGATTGGTCGTCACCAAATCCTGACAGTCAAAGCACTCGTCCTGGAAGGAGCCGGAGCCGTGGGAGACCTTGGCCAAGGCTTTTCGGGACCCCTCCTGGAGAGGCCGGATACTCCCAGGGCCGGAAAGAGGGGAAAGAGAGAGACAGGGGAAGAGGGAGGAAGGGGAGGGTAAGCATCTCTCTAGCAGCCGAGTCTTGAAAGTGTGAGGACTAGGATTTTAGGAGAGCTACCAAGACCATGAAGGTCTGGGTGGGGTGTGATGTTCAGTTCTCTGTTGTGTGTCACTGGAGGTTACACAGTCCTTTGGGGGAGACCTACAAAGCCTATGTTGGTAAACTACCAGCTGGGAAGGAGAAGGGGAATAATTTTGAACCCAGGAGTCTAATCTGCCCTAGGAAGGAGTCCCTGAGGGCCACCATAGCCTTGAAGGCTGAGGCTGTGGTGGGGTGTTTTCCTCCCCGCAGGTGGGCAAAGAGGTTTGCCGGACAATAAAAGGTCAAATCCTCCTGACACCACCATTGGGTTTAGGACTCCAGGAAGGGGAAACTCACCAATCGAAGGCCAGTGGTGGATGTAGTTCTGGCGGTCCAGAAAATGGGTTCAGGCTGTCCAGTGAGTGGCACTTCTGAAGGAAGAGGGACCCAAAAGTGGGGTTTAACCCTCTCCTGGGTTTTCGGCACCAATGAAAGGAAAGTGACCACAACACTCAGAGCAACCAAGAGATCTTTATTACAGCAGTGAAAAAGAGGAGAAAGAGAGAAAGAGAAGAGAAGAGAGAGAGAGAGAGAGAGAGAGACAGAGACAGAGACAGAGACAGAGACAGAGAAAGCAAGAGAAATAGCAAGAGAGAGAGGGGCCCAGCAGGAGGGAGTTTTTATAGCCCAAATCGAATGAGGTCTCTGGGATGAGGTCTCTGGGTCTGCAAGCTGCCTTGTTGGCACAAGGGGGGTTACGTGGTTGGCCTTGAGCAGGGGGTTGAATGTTCAGCATTGAGCGGGGGCTTGGGCATTTGGGCTTGAAGCAAATAGTTGATAAAGAACCAGACAGAGGGTTTGAGAGGCCAGGTCATCCTGCAGCTAACTTTGTTTGGCATGCCCTGCAGACAGCTTACTCAGCCTGTCCTGCACCTAACAGTGTCTACAACCAAAAAGAAAACAAGGGAAAGTCCTCAGTAAATTGATGGCATGTAAACTCAGAGGAAGGAGTGGGGGGGAAATGCAGTGAAGAGTATTTCTACAAGGGAACAGCCTCCATGAAGTCCCCAAGGTAGCAACTGGGGGAGTGGGTGAGTTTCATGAGAGCTGCTGACATTATTCTCACTTCCTCCCTGGATCCTCTTATTAACCACCTCTAATTGATAAAAAAGAAAGAGGGGGCGGAGGGAGAGAGAAAGGAAGAGAGGGAGGGAGGGAAGGAAGGAAAGGGAAGAAAAAAAGTAGAACTTTTTCTTTATTTCTATAACCTAGTTTAAACCTTAAAGACACCCATTGTATAAAAAGGCACATTCCACAGTGTTAAATGTCCAGAAGGGCAACATTGCCTTCAGATTTTTGGTCTCAAAAAGATGGCCCATGAAAATTAAATTCCTCCTTTGAGAACTTTTTTTTTTTTTTGTACATATGGGCATTGTTTGTTTTCACCAAGTTGTATAAATTCATGAGAAAAAAAAAAGCCCATTATGTCCCTTCCCTTACTAAATGTTCAGCAAATTTCAAGTTAGAAGCCCTCTGAGTAGAACTACTCAGTCATAACATACCTACCAATTAGCACAACCTACTTATTCTCTTATAAAGCCCTATTTATCTGCAGCATAACATAACATAACATTGCACCCTAAACATATACCTAACAGTGTCCAGTTTATTTTTATTTGGTGCTCTTTAAAATCAACTTGTTCCACCCCCTCAGGACACCCATGAATATAATAAATAAATAAATAAAACAGGCTGACACACAAGACACTCAGTAAGTTAATCCATTTACTTTATAGGCTCATGTGAAAGAAATGTAAAGATTTTCTTAGAAAGTGATGAAGATATGAAGAGTGTGACTATATCTTGATTATTATTTCCTGTCTTCCTTCTTTCCCATCCTCCTCCTCCCCACCTGTCCTTGGTTGTAAGCTCCCTTAGGGCAGGGAATCTTTCTTTTGTTCACCCATGTGGAGCTCATCTAGAACACCAAATCCCTGGTGAGTGAATGAACTAAATGGAACAGAAGGTAGCATACTTGTAGAGCAAGTAGCCCATAAAGTATTGTTTGAAATGTATGTTCATTCACTTTCCGTTGCTATAACAAAATATGTGAGGTTGGACATCTTACAAATGAAAGAGGCATTGGCTTTGGCAAGGGCCACATGACAAAGAGTATCATGCCAGAAGGGCTTGCAGGAACAATCACATGGCAAGATAGGAAGCTAGAGAGGAGCCAATCTTGTTCTTTTATAACTACTTCCTCTCAAGAATGCACTTAGGATCCCATGAGAGCTACCTTAATCCCTTCCAAGGGCAGCACCTCCAGATAGTTAAATATTCCCACTAGATCCCACATCTTCAAAAGGTCCCCCACCACCTCTCATCAATGCAGTACAGGATACTGAGCTTCCACCATGTGAAGCATTGATCATAGATCATTTCATCCATAAAACAAGAATACTTTCTAATATACGTTATTTATTCCTAGAAATAATTTCACAAAACTATTCATACCATGATGCTCACTTTCACTCCCATTTACCCCTCCACTGAATTACTCATTACATTGTACTTCATATCCCTGTAACTTGTATGCCCTTTCTTTAAGTCCAAATTCTACCCAGACCCAAAAGCTATCCCGTCCAAAAAAAAAAAAAAAAAAAAAACCTTCTGAAATCAGCTTCTCACCTCTTTCAAGTCAGTAAAATATTTAATTTTTATGTATCTTAAAAGATTCAACCAATTTGTAAATGTTATCATTATTTGGGGGGCATTTTAATGGACTGTTGCTCCATTTACTGTCACACCTGAAACAACAGTGAAATGGACAGAATACAAGGAACAACGATTTTCAAGACCCTGGACATAAGATAGTAAAACACAGTGATCCCTAAGAGATGGGAAACAAGTGAGCACTCCTGAGAGAGTTTCCAGGCCCCACTGTGTTGAGGGCAGATTGAGGCACAGACCAAGAAGAACCCTGAATGGAGGAGACAATGCTGAGAGTCTGGGGAGACCAAGGCAGCTAGAGTTCAGAGGAAAGAGGTTATGGTCATTTGCTATGGTGATCTTAGAAAAAACTAACATAGACAAGTTGCAGTTGACCAGGAAAACTTGATTCTCTGAAGGGTTATGCCTCACAGCAAATTTTCACTGACTCTTTCTTAGCCAATGGAAAGATGAAGACTTTGAGAGTAAAATGTAAAATTGTCTCAGGGGGTGACATGTCATTTTGGTAATGCATAGTTAAGTGTTTCTGCAGGGTAGAATGATTTAAGTTCATAAATTTTGGATTTTCCCTTAAAAGATCGATAGAGATGAATACTTGGTCTCCATCCAAAGTCATTTTAGATTTAGCAGCTGTAGGAAGCAATGGAGTCATATGATTTATGGGAGTCTGGCAATCATGAAATGACAGTAATTTCCCCATATTGCTCATCTTTAAAGTAGGTGTAGGCAGTCTAGCAGCACATAGATAATCCACAGGGTGCAGGGTGGCAATGCTAAAACTTGTGTTTATGTTTAACTCATGCATTAAATGCCTACATACTGTTCATTGTGTACATAGTATATTGGTATTGTGCATCAAACGTGTAACTAAACAGATTTACATACTTTGGGAGTAAGATTGAAATTTTTTTATATTGCTGGCCAAAGTTTGGAGACCATACTTATAAGTATTTACTTACTAAGTAGTGATTTACTTACTAAATTCCATGTTGCTTCTACAATATCATGATTGAAACCCCACCAGTGCATAGTTAGTGTCTGAATTTGGAATTTCATTTGCTTACCCCAGTGTTCTCCACCTATAATTTCTTGGAATTCAGGTGTTTTGTGGACAAAATTAAAATGGCAATCTTAATTTGTGAGAAAGAGAATTATTTTGTCAAAGTTGCTTCTTTCCCATGCTTTTCATTTAAACCTTTGCTCAATGCTATTACACTCACACACCATGTAATGATGTCTCAGTCAACCATGTACCATGAGTGGGATGATGTCCCCAAAGGTTATATCACCTAATGATATAGGGGCATCTTAGATTGTGTAAGTGCATTCTATGATGTTTGTATAACAACAAAATCACCTAACAATGTAGTTCTCAGAACATATCCCGTCATTAAGTGCCATGTGACATGTATTTGCTTTCTGGAGTCTTAGTAGAACAATAAAACAGACGAATAAGTAGTAAATTAGAAATGAAAGAAACAGCAAAGCGTAGATTTCTTGCAGGGTGGAGTGGGGAGGTTATCTGCTTTTTTATGGATACATGTTCTTAGTTGTGATTTTAAAATTTGCAGATGTAGAATATATACTCATATTTATTCTGACCTTATATGATGGAATTGAATTTGTCAGTATATTAAGGTTTGCTATGAGTCTCTTGACTCCCCAAATATGCTGATGCCTGGAAAAACTTGAGAAGGATTATTTGGTTTTGTGGCTCTGATATCTGTTATCTGTTAATAGTACTTAGAAGAATAACTCTGTGGGCTGGTATAAATTATTTATGCAAAAATAATTGTGAGAGCAGATTTTGAAAGTAGACAAGGAAGGAAGAAAAGTCCTGCAGCAGCTGAAAAGTACAGAAAGCCCAGTAGGAGGTAGAGAAAATAAACTTCCTTCAAGTTTTGCCTGGGGTAGGCCCTGTATCTTAAAGACTTAAGACTTAAAGCAAAACTCGCAGGTCATTTAGCCCAACTGTGACAGGTGGTCACAGGGAAGAGATTTTCAGTTTAAAAACTGGGCAAGTTCCAACAAACCAGGATGAAATGGTCATTCAACTCCATACCTTCTCTAAGAATCCCTTCTGACATGATAAAACAGGCTATTGTTAGTCCTAATTTACAGATGAGGCTGGGTGGTCAGCTAAATCTTTATTAGAATATTCTTAGTGATAGAAAACTAGCTAAAGGTTCTGTTGGATACTTCCACCTCAAACTGAGATATGTCACCACGAAAAACACATAGGGCTTCTATGTCGTAAGTCTAGAAAATCAACTCATTGAGAGGTTAAAATATCAAACAACAACCATACTCATTCTCCTTTCCAACTCGACATATCTATTTCAATTTAATTCAGGACACAAAACCTGTGCTGAATCCACAAAGGGACCTAACAAATGAACAATGAACAAAACTATGAAGAATACTAAATAAATGTGTCTAAATATGATATCCCAAAATAAATGACTTTCTTTCAGAATAAAAGTGTAATATGCAATGCATACAAGATACAGAAGTGCGGTAATTAAATCTAGACTATAGGAAATTATTTGCTATAGTTTTTCCTATCAGTCATGCTTGACAAGTTAATTCAAATTGGCTTGGTTTTATAGACCTCTTCAGCACAAAGGATGAACAATACACTTGCTCAAAGAGACAAAATTGTACTATAAATAGTATTATAAAGATAATTTTGAGGGGGAGGAAAAAAAAACTCAAGAGAAGCCACAGCTTCAATCATAATCATATTCACTAACTTTTATAATTAACAAGAAGATAGAACCCATTATATTTAAATGTGCACAAGATGCTAAATTTAGCTAATGGCATTGAAATGCAGAATAAATAAAAATCTGAGATAAATTTCCCAATGTAAGCTAAAGAGGTTAGATTTAATATTAGATATACAGCTAAATGATGATGGAGTAGGAAATGCATTATTTAATATTAGCCTGAAATTCACTTTGAGATAAAAATACTTTGGTTTTTTAATCCTTCCTTTTTTAAAAAAATAGGTTTCTGCCAAATATGCCAGATAATTGTGAAATTTTCACACCTCAGTCCTACATGTCAGAAATTAGAACAAAATTATAATCAGTAAAATATAAGGGAATTTATCTTGCTTAAAAGAATAAAATCAATTTTTAGAAATTTAAGAATAGCAGCCATAAAGAAAAGTAAAATTATGTCATTTGCAGGAAAATGGATAGAATTTGAGAACATTAGGTTAAGGGAATAATCCAAACTCAGAAGGGCAAGGGTCTTATGTTTTCTCTCATTTTGAAAACTAGAGAGAAAAAGGGGATGAAATGAAGATGGGAGGTGATCTCATAAAAATTGAAGGGAGATATAGAAAAGGAAAAATACTGGGGAATTATAGTGGCCAAATTATAGTGTTATATTGTGTGCGTATACAAATATGTAACAACAAATCCCACCAGAATGCACACTACGCTTGACCAATAAAAATATGGAAAAAAAAAGAAATTTAAGAATAAATGCTCTACACTAATATGTAGAATATATAAAGAACTCAAAAATCCTAACACCAAAAAAAAAACAAAAAAAAAAAAAAAACACACACACAAAAACAAAACAAACAAACAAAAAAACAAATAGCCCAATCAATAAATGGGCCAAGGAACTGAGTAGACACTTCTCAGAAGAAGATATACAATCAATCAACAAATATATGAAAAAATGTTCGCCATCTCTAGCAATTAGAGAAATGCAAATCAAAACTACTCTAAGATTTCATCTCACTCCAGTCAGAATGGCAGCTATTAAGAATACAAACAACAGTAAGTGTTGACGAGGATGTGGGGAAAAATGCACACTCATACATTGCTGGTGCATCTACAAATTGGTGCAGCCAATATGGAAAGCACTATGGAGAATCCTTGGAAAACTGAGAATGGAACAGTGGTTTGACCCAGCTATGCCACTCCTCCTAGGTCTATACTCAAAAGACTTAAAAACATCCTACTACAGGGACACAGCCATATCAGTGTTTATAGCAGCACAATTCACGATAGCTAAACTGTGGAACCATCCTAGATGCCCCTCAGTAAATGAATGGATAAAGAAAATGTGGTGTATGAACACAATGGAATATTATTCAGCATTAAAAGAGAATAAAATCATGGCATTTGCAGGTAAATGGATGGAAATGGAGAATATAATGCTAAGTGAAATTAGCTAATCCCTAAAACCAAATCCTGAATGATTTCTCTGATTTAAGGATGCCAATCCATAACATGCTGCAGGGTGAGGGGGAAGATTAAATAAACTCTAGATAAAGCAAAGGGGGAAAGGGGAGGGAGGGGAAGGAAGGGGGCATTGGGGTAGGAAAGATGGTAGAATGCGATGGTCATCATTATCCTAAGTACATGTATGAAGACACGAATGGTGTGACTCTACTTTGTGTACAGAGATATGAAAAATTGTGCTCTATATGTGTAATATGAATGTAATACGTTCTGTTGTCATATATAACAAATTAAAATTAAAAATCAAAAAGATAAAAAAAAGAATAAATGCTCTATGTCAAAAAAATGAGCTTCACTCATGTCACAGCTATCAGATTTTTCTTATTTCTACTGATAATTCTGTAACATAGTCTAATTGGATTTATTATTGTTTTAATGTAAAAGATTGTTTAATTATGTATCCAAATCTGTTCCATGATGCCAGGTGTGGTGGTGCACACTTGTCATTCCAGCAGCTCTGGAGGCTGAAGCAGGACAATCACAAGTTCAAGGCCAGCCTCAGCCACCTAGTGAGAACCTTTACTCAAAGTGAAAAATAATAAGGGCTGGGGGTAAGTTAAATCCCCAGTATGGCAGCAAACAAGCAAAACAAAATGAAACTTCTGTCTTGTGCTTTGGAGGTTTGTGTACATGAACCTGAAATGTGAAGCCAAAATCGCAAAATAACATAGTATGCATGTGGGAGGGGAATAGACAGCCTGTTATTTTTGTACTTGAATTATTTTATATGATGATTATCACTAGGGCTGAATATTTTTGAAATCATGTCATTTTAGCAATAAGATATCTAGATGTGACTCTGTTTTCTGAAATCCCACCCCAGTTATGGACCAAAATCAAACAGTTTTAAAATAAAATAATAAGACTGTTCGTTTCAAGATAGTGGAATAGAGAAGGTCTCTTTCCTGGCTGCTCCATGGTGTGAAACCAAGAAAGCAGACAGGCAGCTTCTCAGCAAGGTGGGTGAACTAAAAACAAAAGGGTGAGGGACTTTTCTGAAATTTAATATTGGATACTCAAAGAAGATTGCAGACTTCTTTGGATATAAGATTGGATATAATAAAATAAGGAAGAAATGCCCAGCACCACAGCCACGGCTGCAGCCAGAGGCACCAGCCAGAGCAGTCCCTACATGAGCACAGTGGAGAGATAAGGGAATTAAGAGAATTTGCATTTATTAGGAGAACTGAGGCATGTCTGGGTATGGAGAGTTTAGAGATCAAAGACACTGCCCAACTAAACTGAAAGACAGTAGAATGAATCACACATAGTTTTCCTATGTTCATACATGAACATACAACCAGTCAAACTGCCTTATGTACAAACACAAGAATTGGAAATTATACTCCATGTATGTAGCACATGTCAAAATAAATTCTATTCATGTAAGACTAAAAAGAATAATAAATAAATAAATAAATTTTAAAATAAAGTAATAAAATTGAGATAGCTGATGATATTTTACATATTCAAAGTATTTTCAACAATAGACTTTTATTTTGATTAAAAGTGCTATAATAGAGAGCTGCCAACCACGCCTGCAAGGTAGGCGGGCCTGCGACCCACCGGCAGAACAGGCGCAGCGGCCTGCTGAGGGGCAGAGCCGCCCCCTCCCCCCGCGCCTGCAGGGTAGGCGGAACTGTGACCACCGATGGAAAAGGCCCAATGGCCCGCAGAGGGGCAGAGCTGCCAACCACGCCTGCAAGGTAGGCGGGCCTGCGACCCACCAGCAGAACAGGCCCAGCGGCCTGCTGAGGGGCAGAGCCGCCCCCTCCCCCCGCACCTCCAAGGTGGGCAGAGATGTGACCACCCACAGAACAGGGCCAGCGGCCTGCTGAGGGGCAGAGCCGTCCCCTCGCCCCGCGCCTGCAAGGTAGGCGGAACTGTGACCACCGGCAGAACAGGCCCAGAATTCCGCGGAGGGGCAGAGCTGACCCACGCGCCTGCAAGGTAGGCGGGCCTGCGACCACCAACAGAACAGGCCAGACCTGCAACCGACAGAACAGGCCCAGCGGCCTGCGGAAGGGTAGAGCCGCCCCGCACCCCTGCGCCTGCAAGGTAGGTGGACCTGCGACCCACTTGCAGAACAGGCCCAGCGGCCTGCAGAGGGCAGTGCCGCTGCCCGCGCCTGCAAAGTAGGCAGAACTGCGACCACCAACAGAAAAAGCCTAGCGGCCCACAGAGGGGCAGAGCCGCTGCCTGCGCCTCCAACGTAGGCGGACCTGCTACCGACCGGCAGAACAGGCCCAGCGGGCTGCCGGCGTGGTAGGCACATTGCCCCAATTGGAGGAGGGGCAGAGCTGCCACGTGCTCCTGCGAGGGAAACTTTGCAACTATACAAGAGCAATATAAATATATAGGGGGAAAATTCAATAGCACAACAGTTTCACCAAGCAGAGAGAAACGCGAACAGTATGAAGAGACAAGGAAAGAAAGGACCACAAGCAATGCAGTTCAACTCAACGTTAGAAGAGGTAATATCTGCAGCAGATGGAATGTCAGATAAAGAATTCAGGATATACATGCTTCAGATGATCTGGAGTCTCAAGGAAGACATCAGACAGCAAAATCAGACAATGAAAGATCACTTCAACAATGAATTACATAAACAAATACAAGAAGCAAAAGATCAACTATACAGGGAGATAGAGGTTATAAAAAACAAACAAACAGAAATCCTAGAAATGCAGGAAGCAATAAACCAACTTAAAAACTCAATGGAGAATACTACCAGCAGAGTAGAACACTTAGAAGATAGAACATCAGACAATGAAGACAAAGTATTTCAACTGGAAAAGAACATAGACAGCTCAGCAAGACTGTTAAGAAACCATGAGCAGAACATCCAAGAAATATGGGATAACATAAAGAGACCAAATTTAAGAGTCATTGGGATACAGGAAAGGATAGAGTTTCAAACCAAAGGAATGAGCGAGCAATCTATTCAATGAAATAATACGAGAAAATTTCCCAGACTTGAAGAATGAGACAGAATCCCAAATCCTAGAAGCCTACAGGACGCCGAATGTGCAAAATCATAAGAGATCCACACCTAGACACATTATAATGAAGATGCCCAACATACAGAATAAGGAGAGAATTTTAAAAGCTACAAGAGAAAGGAAGCAGATTACATTTAGGGGTAAGCCAATCAGGATAACAGCTGATCTTTCAACACAGACTCTGAAAGCTAGAAGATCCTGGAATAACATATTTCAAACACTGAAAGAAAATGGGTTCCAACCAAGAATTGTGTATCCAGCGAAATTAAGCTTCAGGATGGAAGATGAAATTAAAACCTTCCACGATAAACAAAATTTTAAAGAATTTGCAGCTAGAAAACCATCTCTTCAAAACATCCTCGCCAAAACATTACAGGAGGAGGAAATGGAAAATAACAATGAAAACCAACAGTGGGAGGTAGGACAGTAAAGGGGGGGAAAATAATCAAAGAGGAAAACAAACCATGTTTAGTAACAGAAATAAACAAATATGGCTGGAAGAACAACCCATATCTCAATAATAACCCTAAATGTTAATGGCTTAAACTCACCAATTAAGAGACACAGGCTAGTAGAATGGATCACAAAACAAGACCCAACAATATGCTGCCTACAAGAGACACATTTGATAGGAAAAGACATACATAGGCTGAAGGTGAAAGGTTGGGAAAAATCATATCACTCATATGGACTTCGGAAACAAGCAGGAGTGTCCATACTCATATCAAATAAAATAGATTTCAAGCCAAAGTTAATCAAAAGGGATAAAGAGGGACACTACATACTGCTTAAGGGAACCATACACCAACAAGACATAACAATCATAAATATTTATGCCCCAAACAATGGTGCAGCTATGTTCGTCAAACAAACTCTTCTCAAGTTCAAGAGTCTAATAGACCACCATACAATAATCATGGGAGACTTCAACACACCTCTCTCGCCACTGGACAGATCTTCCAAACAAAAGTTGAATAAGGAAACTATAGAACTCAATAATACAATTAATAACCTAGACTTAATTGACATATATAGAATATACCACCCAACATCAAGCAGTTACACTTTTTTCTCAGCAGCCCATGGATCCTTCTCAAAAATAGATCATATATTATGTCACAGGGCAACTCTTAGACAATATAAAGGAGTAGAGATAATACCATGCATCCTATCTGATCATAATGGAATGGAACTGAAAATCAACGATAAAAGAAGAAAGGAAAAAGAATACATCACTTGGAGAATGAACAATAGGTTACTGAATGATCAATGGGTTATAGAAGACATCAAGGAGGAAATTAAAAAATTCTTAGAGATTAATGAAAACACAGACACAACATATCGGAATCTATGGGACACATTGAAAGCAGTTCTAAGAGGAAAATTCATTGCTTGGAGTTCATTCCTTAAAAAAAGAAAAAACCAACAAATAAATGATCTCACACTTCATCTCAAAATCCTTGAAAAAGAAGAGCAAAACAACAGCAAAAGAAGTAGAAGGCAAGAAATAATGAAAATCAGAGCTGAAATTAATGAAATCGAAACAAAAGAAACAATTGAAAAAATTGACAAAACTAAAAGTTGGTTCTTTGAAAAAATAAACAAAATCGACAGACCCTTAGCCATGCTAGCGAAGAGAAGAAGAGAGAGAACTCAAATCACTAACATATGGGATGAAAGAGGCAATATCACAACAGACACTTCAGAAATACAGAAGATAATCAAAAACTATTTTGAATCCTTATACTCCAATAAATTAGAAGATAGTGAAGGCATAGATAAATTTCTTAAGTCATATGATCTGCCCAGATTGAGTCAGGAGGATATAGACAACCTAAACAGACCAATATCAATTGAAGAAATAGAAGAAACCATCAAAAGACTACCAACTAAGAAAAGCCCAGGACCGGATGGGTATACAGTAGAGTTTTACAAAGCCTTTAAAGAGGAACTAATACCAATACTTTTCAAGCTACTTCGGGAAATAGAAAAAGAGGGAGAACTTCCAAATTCATTCTACGAGGCCAACATCACCCTGATACCTAAACCAGACAAAGACACTTCAAAGAAAGAAAACTACAGACCAATATCTCTAATGAACCTAGATGCAAAAATCCTCAATAAAATTCTGGCCACTCGGATAAAAAAAACATATCAAAAAAATTGTGCACCATGATCAAGTAGGATTCATCCCTGGGATGCAAGGCTGGTTCAATATAAGGAAATCAATAAATGTTATTCACCACATCAATAGACTTAAAAATAAGAACCATATGATCATCTCGATAGATGCGGAAAAAGCATTCGACAAAGTACAGCATCCCTTTATGTTCAAAACTCTAGAAAAACTAGGGATAACAGGAACATACCTCAATATTGTAAAAGCAATCTATGCTAAGCCTCAGGCTAGCATCATTCTGAATGGAGAAAAATTGAAGGTATTCCCTCTAAAATCTGGAACAAGACAGGGATGCCCTCTCTCACCACTTCTGTTCAACATAGTTCTCGAAACACTGGCCAGAGCAATTAGACAGACGAAAGAAATTAAAGGCATCAAAATAGGAAAAGAAGAACTTAAATTATCACTATTTGCAGATGACATGATTCTATACCTAGCAGACCCAAAAGGGTCTACAAAGAAACTATTAGAGCTAATAAATGAATTCAGCAAAGTGGCAGGATATAAAATCAACACGCATAAATCAAAGGCATTCCTGTATATCAGCGACAAATCCTCTGAAATGGAAATGAGGACAACCACTCCATTCACAATATCTTCAAAAAAAAATAAAATACTTGGGAATCAACCTAACAAAAGAGGTGAAAGACTTATACAATGAAAACTACAGAACCCTAAAGAGAGAAATAGAAGAAAATCTTAGAAGATGGAAAAATATACCCTGTTCATGGATAGGCAGAACTAACATCATCAAAATGGCGATATTACCAAAAGTTCTCTATAGGTTTAATGCAATGCCAATCAAAATCCCAACGGCATTTCTTGTAGAAATAGAGAAAGCAATCATGAAATTCATATGGAAAAATAAAAGACCCAGAATAGCAAAAACAATGCTAAGCAGGAAGTGTGAATCAGGTGGTATAGCGATACCAGACTTCAAACTATCTTACAGAGCAATAGTAACAAAAACAGCATGGTACTGGTACCAAAACAGGCGGGTGGACCAATGGTACAGAATAGAGGACACAGAAACCAATCCACAAAACTACAACTATCTTATATTTGATAAAGGGTCTAAAAGCATGCAATGGAGGAAGGATAGCATCTTCAACAAATGGTGCTGGGAAAACTGGAAATCCATATGCAACAAAATGAAACTGAATCCCTTTCTCTCGCCATGCACAAAAGTTAATTCAAAATGGATCAAAATGATATCAAATCAGAGACACGCCGTCTGATAGAAGAAAAAGTTGGCTACGATCTACATACTGTGGGGTCGGGCTCCAAATTCCTCAATAGGACACCCATAGCACAAAAGTTAATAACTAGAATCAACAAATGGGACTTACTCAAACTAAAAGGTTTTTTCTCAGCAAAAGAAGCAATAAGAGAGGTAAATAGGGAGCCTACATCCTGGGAACAAATCTTTACTCTTCACACTTCAGATAGAGCCCTAATATCCAGAGTATACAAAGAACTCAAATTTAGACAATAAGAGAACAAATAACCCAATCAACAAATGGGCCAAGGACCTGAACAGACACTTCTCAGAGGAGGACATACAATCAATCAACATGTACATGAAAAAATGCTCACCATCTCTAGCAGTCAGAGAAATGCAAATCAAAACCACCCTAAGGTACCATCTCACTCCAGTAAGATTGGCAGCCATTATGAAGTCAAACAACAACAAGTGCTGGCAAGGATGTGGGGAAAAGGGTACACTTGTACATTGCTGGTGGGACTGCAAATTGGTGCAGCCAATTTGGAAAGCAGTATGGAGATTTCTTGGAAAGCTGGGAATGGAACCACCATTTGACCCAGCTATTCCCCTTCTTGGTCTATTCCCTAAAGACCTAAAAAGAGCATGCTACAGGGACACTGCTACATCGATGTTCCTAGCAGCACAATTCACAATAGCAAGACTGTGGAACCAACCTAGATGCCCTTCAATAGACGAATGGATTAAAAAATGTGGCATTTATACACAATGGAGTATTACTCTGCATTAAAAAATGACAAAATCATAGAATTTGCAGGGAAATGGATGGCATTAGAGCAGATTATGCTAAGTGAAGCTAGCCAATCCCTAAAAAACAAATGCCAAATGTCTTCTTTGATATAAGGAGAGTAACTAAGAACCGAGTAGGGACGAAGAGCATGAGAAGAAGATTAACATTAAACTGGGATGAGAGGTGGAAGGGAAAGGGAGAGAGAAGGGAAATTGCATGGAAATGGAAGGAGACCCTCAGGATTATACAAAATTTTCATACAAGAGGAAGTGAGGGGAAAATAATACAAGGGGCAGAAATGAATGACAGTAGAGGGGGTAGAGAGAGAAGAGGGGAGGGGAGGGGAGGGGAGGGGAGGGGGGATAGTAGAGGATAGGAAAGGCAGCAGAATACAACAGACACTAGTATAGCAATATGTAAATCATTGGATGTGTAACTGATGTGATTCTGCAATCTGTATATGGGGTAAAAATGGGAGTTCATAACCCACTTGAATCAAAGTGTGAAATATGATATATCAAGAACTATGTAATGTTTTGAACAACCAACAATAAAAAATTTTAAAAAAGAGATAATTTTGAAAAAAAAGTGCTATAATAAAAATAACTCTTGGATTTGATTGTCAAAATTTTTTTAAAAGGATATTATTACATTTCCACACTATTTAGTGTGCAACAGAAGGATTAATCCGATTTAGAGTATCTTCTCAAGAGTAAAAGAGATTGAGTGCCATAGTAAAGAATAAATAAGTAAAGGAAGTGGGTAATATTTTGAACTCTTAGGATTATTCAGCCTCAGATACAATGGACCAAACAGAACTTTAAAGCATTCCTTTAGATAAATTTCTGATATTTTTGTTGAACATATCTGCTATCTCTGCTATCTCTAAGATTTAAAAAAAATCCCTTTCATCTTCTTCTAGTCCCTTTGTAACAGTGGTCTACTTTACCCTTTGAATGTAGTTCTGAGGCTTATTTTTAAAAGGGACATGTTTTCCTTTCTTCTTGTCCCTCTCCCCTTCCCTAACCTGGGGGCAGGGAACAAGATTACCCTAGTTATCTGTACTCCACAGGAAGGAGATATCTGCCAGAGGACCTGGGAAGTGAATAATCCCCAAATTAAAAAGTGAAAAGTGAATCCTAACAACCATCAGGGTGCCTTAGGACCCCCTGCCAGGGCACACTTGGAATGCAGCCTTTGAAGAGCTTCTTTAAAATCCTCCCCCACCCCCACCCCCACCCCCATTCCTCCTGATGGGCAAAATCACAGCCTATGGGACAGGAGTCCCCTGTGTTTCTCCTTTGCTAGCAAAGCAATAAAACAAATTTTTCTTTTTTTCCTAAAACCATGTCCTCATGATTAAATTGGCATTAATTCGCTTTGGGGACAAGGACTGAGCTTTTGGTTATACCTTCTTATTATATATTAGCAGTGTAAAGGGAAAGGCTCTGTTGATTTCTCTACTTCTTTTCAAAGGAATCTTAAATTATGTTTTTTTAATATTTGTTTTTTAGTTATAGATGAACACAATATCTTTATTTTTATTTTTATTTTTGTGTGGTGCTGAGAATCAAATCCAGTGCCTCCTGCATATTAGGCAAGCACTCTACCTCTGAGCCACAACCCCAGTGTTTTTTGTTTTGTTTTGTTTTGTTTGAAAATAAGGAATGACTGTCCATTGACTGTGAGAAGATGGGATTATGTTGTCTTCGAATTCTTTATACAAGGCCTGATCTATTTGTGCATTCTTGCATCAGAATTATTCTGTATACTGACAAAACTTATTAAAATAATTCTGATTTTTAAAACAAATCAGGATGCTAAGAAATGTCACTAAGTATTGGCTTGTCTGGGAAAGGCTTTATATAACTTAACTAAGATATCTTTTTTAGGCATGGGGAGACAAAAGGTAAATATAATTATCACTCATCATATAATTTCTAAACTTAGCCATGTAAATCGAATCGTTCACTGTGTTTAAAATGTATGTGCTTATTGTTTATCAAAATGCATTATTATGTATACATGCAGAATTATTTCTTAAGGAATTTCTCCCCAGGCCTTATGTTATCTAAAGAATCTTTTCAACTATATACTAATAGCTGAAATTCCATCTGTTCAGTACTCTTTGGAGAGTATGTTGACTTGAAAAAATTAGAAATGGCAAATCCTCATCCAAACCTGTTTTTCTGCTTTTACTGGTTCTCAGAACTAAACCAGGTTGGATTTGTACTTGTTCAGTTCTAGGTAAGTCACTAAATAAGGATAACCATTTAGGTTGGATATAACCTATGAACATAGGAAATTGACCAATTAATTAATGGGTGAGATTTTTCAAAAAATCAATACATAGTTGCAGTTTCCTTCGTAAGAAAATCAGCTCCTTTAACCTTATACATACAGGTCCTTGAGTTTAAATCTCCAATGAACCCTGAATATCATTTACAAAAAATAGATTATTAAATTTAAAACAAAGTATAAAACTGAAGACCTGAATCGCATGGGTGCTTTCAAACACCACTTACAATATGAGAAACAAAAGAAAATACATTTAAGGAACTTTTGAAGTCCTTTGTTAATAGTATTGGTTTCTTATTCAGCTCATATATTTTATGAGAATAAGATATGCATTTTAATATAGCCATATGCAATTAGACAATTTTATCCTTGTGCAAACAAACATTATAAAGTGTACTTACACAGACTAAGATGATTCTGATATCACTAGGTGATATAATCTTATTGGACCACTCTCATATATGAAGTTTATTACTGCTCGCAGTGTTGTTACACATTGTCTGACTGTATATAAGCCAATGTAAAAGGAATTTAGGAACATATTATTTTGACATCATTCCCATAAGTTAATGATCCTTTAACTCCTAGCATCCAATTCAAATGTGATTATACCTCCCAAAAGAACCATTCAAAAAAGCTTACCAATCTGGGCAAGGTGGGGCACGCCAGTAATCCCAGCAGCTCTGGAAGCTGAGACAGCAGGATCCCAAATTCAAAGCCAGCCTCAGCAATGGCGAGGCACTAAGCAACTTAATGAGACACTTTCTCTAAATAAAATACAAAATAGGACTGCGGATATGGCTCAGTGGTCAAGTGCCCCTGAGTTCAATCTCTGGTACCCAAAAAAAAAAAAAAAAAAAAGTTTACCATATTATGAAAGACCAAATCTTAAATTTTACTTTACTCCTGAGGTTTTTTTGTTTGTTTGTTTGTTTGTTTTTTGGTGTTGGAGCTCAAACCCAGGGTCTCACACACTGAGTTAAATCTACTTAATAGTGTTCTTCTTTGTGTCTGTCTGTAGAATATAAGATTTGGAATTTCTTTTTATTTCATTGATTTTTCATTCATTCTTAAAGCTCTCAGTATTTATTGAACATGTACCTTGTGCCAAACACAGCACTATTTGTTGGTAAAGAGGACTAAAACCATGAACAATAATAAAAATTACTTAACACTAAAGGACTCAATTTACTAAAAGAGGGGAATGATGGGTAAAATTCCCTGCAAAAGGCCCTTTGCACATCTAGATTCAGCCTTTAGGTGGACTCTGGCAACATGGTGGCCGTGGTGTTGGCAGGGAGCCCACTGCTTCATTTTTTTTTTTTTTTTTTATGGTGCTGTGGATGGAACACAGGGCCTTGTGCATGTGAGGCAAGCACTCTACCAACTGAGGTATATCCCCAGCCCCCTGCTTTATTTTTTATGAATGATGATCAGGCTATTACTAAAAGCTGTGACTGAACAGAGCAAAGGGATACATCTGAGTCTTGACGCCCAGGTAAATGCAGGGAAAAGGAGATGCATGAAAGGGACAGACCTGGGTGAGATGATCTTCCCATTTCTAAACTGGGAAGCCAGAAAAGTGGTTCCCTGAAGTACTCT
Source organism: Marmota flaviventris (assembly GCF_047511675.1). Lineage (NCBI taxonomy): Eukaryota > Metazoa > Chordata > Mammalia > Rodentia > Sciuridae > Marmota > Marmota flaviventris. The sequence continues at coordinate 44,426,999 of NC_092498.1, forward strand.
AGAAGGAGAAGCAGGTGAGGTAGGGTGAGAAGCAAAGAGCTCTGTTCTGGATGTGGTAAGCTTGGGGTGATTGTGGGCCATCCCACTGGGAGAGGTGAGGGGGGATTTACTGGGAAATTTGTTCACATAGTTATGGAGACTGAGAACCTGGAGAGGGTGGTGCCTGTGTCAGCCCTGGAGTCTGAAGGCTCAGGAACATGGAGATTTCATGTCCAGGGAAAAATGAAGCTCTAGGAGTCAGACACATTCTTCTTTCTCTCTGGGCCCCTGGATGATGCTTACCCACATTGAAGATGGAAATTCCCCACCTAGTCCACTCAGTCACTGTTGCGATAGGCAAAAGTTCTGACTTATGCAGTAGAGGGGGAGAAATAAAGAATGTCCATGTGCTTCTGCCCTTTTCGATGCTTTATTCACTCAAATCACTCAATACAATTTCACTCTATAGGTTCTTAATCAAGAAAATGACACTCCTTAATGCTAGGCACTGCAATAGACATAATTCACAAATCTAGAGTAATTCCAAGCACCGCAAACATACTTAATCATGACAGGCTCACGACAGACATTCCCTCTGCATACTAAGCTCAAGTGTCAGATCAAAAGTCTCAAGCCTCAGGATCTAAGTCCAGTAGATGCACACTCACTCAGACCATAGTGATCAGATCAGGAACAAAACAGGCTTCTTCTGGAGTGGAGTTGACAGAGGAGAAGGTCTTAGGGAGAAGTCTTTTTCTCACCAGAGTCAAGAGGCTGCTGTAGAGTTTGAGAGTGATGAGAACAACACAGAGGAACAGGCAGATGAGAAGAGTTGGCACGTAGGTCTAGGTCCTCATCGGGCTCTCAGGCTTGTGTGCATCATTGTCGGCTTGCTGAATATCTGTTCATTTGCTCCATCATTTATTCTAAATTTTTGGGCTTCTGACCCCCTTTTCAGTCCCTATCAGCTGCTACTGAATTTCTCAGTGACATCATTCATCCTGAGGTTAAAGTATCTGGTCTGGGGTTCCTCACCCTGATTTTCTTGCTTCTTGCTCTTATCAGAGTAAGGGCAATATGCCAGAGACTTCACTCTGAGTTTGTCAGGGTGGGGAGAAGTGACTTGTTTGTGCCTGAGGGCCATACTGGAGGGCTCTGAAGGTGTGCCTGGTGAAACTGCAGGTTTTAAACTGGAGTTTTAAAATGGAGTTGCTTAGGCTAAGGCCTAAGGCCATCCTTACAGTCACACACCAATTTTCCTAGAAATTGAAAGACAAGGAAAATAGGCCCCAGAACATTTCCACTATCTATAGCCATTCTCCCACCCACCTTGTCCATGTCACATAGGAGGTTTGGTCACTTAAAGGCTCAGTCCTCAGCTAGAGGGAAGACTGCTGGAGAACATAAAGGAATTGGCACCTGACTGGCACCTGACTCCCTGCCCTAATTGATCTGCTGACTCCAATACAATATACCCTAGGAATTTCCCTACCTATCATCCTATCCTATCCTAATGGATCAGTTAGCCCTAATAAATCCCAGGAATTACCTTCCTGCCCCACCCTAAATGAATCCTATAAAACACTTGTTTTGGTCCAAGATTGTTTTAAGTCCCTCAGCTGTTTGATAGGCTCCTCTGATCAACAAAGAAGAGCTTGTTGATCCCAGGTCAGCTTCCTGCCTCATTCCTTTTTTTTTTTTTTTTTTTTTGGTACCAGGGATTGAACTCAGGGGCACTCAACCACAGAGCCTCATAGCCAGCCCTAGTTTGTATTTTATTTAGAGACAAGGTCTCACTGAGTTGCTTAGCATTTCGCTTTTTGCTGAGACTGGCTTTGGACACTTGATCTTCCTGCCTCAGCCTCCTGATCCACTGGGATTATAGGCGTGCCCCACCATACCTGGCTGCCTCTGTTCTTTATGCTTACAGTTTTGGTTCCCTGACCAGGAATTCACTTCAAGCACCTTTGTGCTTATAGAAATACCTTCAGAGACACATCCCAAAGTAATGCCTTACCATGCTTCTAAGTATTCTTTAATCCAAACTGACACCTAAAATGAACCGTCACCATCACCAAGGCCTGTCATTTGCACTTCATTAGTACTTATTAAATCCTCATATATGTACATCTTTGGATTGGTCCCTTCCACTGGTGTGGGCAATACCAAATAAAGAGAATAAATTATTAGCATCTCTACAAAGCCCTTGAAAAATCAGGTTAGATTTATCGGTCTTTATGCCATTCTGCATAGAATCTGCTCTCCAGCCATACTGAAGTAGCCAGCTTAGAAGAGCTCATGCTTCCTCACTGCTGTGTTGAAGCATAAAGGTATGTCTTCAACCCCCTTGGCTGACTGCATACCAGGAAGAAGCAATGATGAGCAATAGAAGACTGACCCCCCCCACCAGGCACACCTAGCAGACAATTGGAAAATTGTGGTTCAGCTGAGTCATATTCATGTCCCTTCACTGAGGTTTATTGACAGCAAAAATTTAGGTCCTCTGGATGTTCATTTAAATTGATCAGACAATATCTAGTTTTGTGAATTGCAGAGATTCTGGTAGGTTAGTTAATCATTACAGGAAATATACTCATGTTGTTTTATTCTACTAAGATTCTGGGCATAATTTTTAGATGCAAAAATCATTTGGTAGGGTGCTGCCATAAATAACTACAAAAAAGTATTTTTGTGCCAATTTTTCTTATCTTGGCCTGTGTCTCACTGTGGTAGATAAAATGTGTGGAGGAAACAGGAGCTGAGAGTGAGGAAGGAATTTGTGAAAATATGAGTAGTTCTATTATGCCAGAAATAGGACCTGCACATAAAAGGTTAAACGAGCTGATTTTGTTGTGGAGGAAACTACAACTGGGTGTTGTGACGGAAAAGTGCAATACCTTTCCTCACACATCATAAGGGTGGCCCCCAACACTCCTGTGGAACAGCTTAACAAGAGAAAAAAATAACAAATATATTTAACTAAAGTTTTACACTACACAGAGCCTTCAGAAATGAAGACCCAATGACTCAGGAAAACTCTATTTTTTATGCTCAGGTTTGAGGAAGAATGGACAGTCATTTGGACATGATTGGAAAAAAGAATATGATGTAATGGTAATAGATTGAATGAGAGCCCCAGCAAGCCCTTTGTTTGAATTCTTTTTGCTTCTCTGTATATTATACCTTTCTTCCTCTGGAGGTACCGGGCAGGACCCCTTTAGTATGAGGGTCTCTAAGAAGAAGGGAGGGGATGATGTTTTGTAAGGATGGCCTTGGGCCTTAGCCTAAGCAACTCCATTATAAAACTTCTTCTTAAAAAAAACCCTGCAGTCTCACCAGGCAAGTCACCAAGCCCTCCAACATGTCAATCAGGCATAGCCTGATAAAAGCAAGTCACTTTCCACAACCCTGGTAAGATGATGAAGTCACATGTCATTTGTTCTAAACTTGATAAGAGTCAGAAGTATGATATCAGGGCAGAAATCACCAGACCATATGTCCTCTCTAAGAATGAATGATGTCACTAAGAAGCCTGGTAACAGCTGATAGGGACACAAAGGGTGAGCAGAAGCTCCTAAAATTTAATATAAATATTGGAGCAAATGAACAGATGTTCAGCCAGTGGACACTGATGCACACAAGCCTAAGGTCTAGACTGACATCCCAACTCTTCTCATCTGCGTGATCCTCTGTGTCGTCCTCACTGCTCTCAAACTCTACAGCAGCCTCTTGACTTTGGTGAGAAAAGGACTTCTCATTATGACCATCTCCTCAGCTAACTGTCAATTCCACCCCAGGAGAAGCCTCTGTTGGTTTCTGACCTGATCACCATGGTCTGAGTGAGTGTGCATCTGCTGGACTTGAGACCAAAGACTTAAGACTTTGAAATCTAGCACTTAATGCTAGCATGCAGAGGAAATGACATGATTAAGTGTGTTTGCAGTGCTGAGTTAACTTAGAATGGTTTGCTTTGAATGGTTTGATTGCTTTGAATGGTTTGATTATGTTTGTTGCAATGCCCAGCATTAAGAATTGTCATTCCTTGATTAAGAACCTATAGAATAAAATTGTATTAAGTGATTTGAGTGAATAAAACATTGAAAAGAGTAGCAGTGCCTGGACACTCTTTATTTCTCCCCTCGACTGCAGGTGTCGCACTTTGCCCATTGCGACACCTTTCTAGGTTTTATGGCAGACTTTGAAGGAGAGTAGTTCTAGCTTTTATGATGCACCTTCAAGAAGGGGAATTCTGGTTTCTATGACTCACTTTGCTTTGGGGAAAAAATAGGGTCTGGAGGCAGATGGATGAGAGGTCAGAAAGACCTTACTTCTGAGGCCTTTCCAATTCCTTCTGACTGAAGTAATCAGCACACCAAAGCAGCCAAAGTGCTTTTTTAAAAAAAATAGTTTTATTTTTTAGTTGTTGATAGACCTTTATTTATATGTGGTGCTGAGAATCAAACTCAGTGCCTCACACACATGCCAGGCAAGTGCACTATCGCTGAGCCCCAGCCCCAGCCTCCAAAGTGCTATACTTTGAGGTATTGCTTTCTGAACTCCAACATAAGCAACACAAAATTTATGAATACTTTGCTGTATGCTCAGATTTCTTAATCTGCCTTGGCCACAGCTGTGTGATGGGAAAAACCAGCAAATGCTTCATTGACATCTAACATATAGAAAGTCAAATAATTTATGGACATAAACAGACTTGAAAATTTCAGGAAACTTTTATAAAATAAATACAATTCAGCACAGGTGACATTTTTCATAATTTTTTTTTGTTTAAAATAGTAGGTTCAGGAAAAGCCAAAATTATCACAGAGAATTGTTTATATTAAAAACAAGCTAATGGGTGTCGACCTACTTTGTATATAAACAGAGATATGAAAAATTATGCTCTATGTGTGTAATAAGAATTGTAATGCATTCCACTGTCGTGTATTTAAAAAAATAAAATCAATTAAAAAAACAAACAAGCTAAGAGTCATTTTAATTGTTACCGGAAAAAAAGAAAACAAAACAATAACAACAACAACAAAAGAAAAACAAAACCCCAAAACAAAAATAACAAAACACAAAACCTGGAGGATATTCATCTTGTCAATGTTTCTTTGGAAACTCCCTCCCTATGCTGCTTCAAAAGAGACAGAACAAAGGTAAATAGCGTCTGTTAACCAAAAAATCTTGCTAATCAGCGACTTCAGACCTACTAATTGGTGACAAGAACACAGCTCTTAAGACTCTAAGTGTCCTGGGTTCATTCATCCCTCTGAGCTGGAGTCTTGCGAGAAAGAAATAGTGCATTTGGTCTAATACCTTGGTTCTGGAACTTATGATTGCAATTGGGGTTTGGGCTCGACCTTGGGTAAAACATGGGGACAGTTATGAGCCTCAGTTTCTCTGTCTATCCAAGAAGGATAATAGTGTGAACTGTTATAGGGATTAACTGAGATTATACAAAGGGGGAACTCTGCCTGACGTATAGTAAGCGCTCAACGTCTGTGGCTTATTACTACGTCGAGTTTCCTTCAGCGCTTCCCTGGGCCTGTCTTTCCAAATTTGAGTATAATAAATATAAAAGGCATCCCAACGCGGGGCAGGGGGCCACGTGATCGCTCCACGCAAGCCACTTGTAGGGGCCTACAGAGAGTTAGCCAGGAGGCTGGAGCCGGGACGGCGAGCGCGCCGCGGCCCGCGCGATTTCCCGCGTCCCCGGCGGCGGGCGGGCTCGGGGGCGCCCGGGCCGCGGCGGCGGCGGCAGCGCGAGCGGCGCCTCGGGGCCGGTGAATCATCCCGGCAGACACCGAGAGCCGCGGCAGCAGAGAGCAGCGCTGAAAAATGGCTGAAGCGGCCACGGGCTTTCTAGAGCAGCTCAAGTCCTGCATGGTTTGGTCCTGGACTTATCTGTGCACCGTGTGGTTCTTCATCGTGCTCTTCCTGGTCTACATCCTGCGGGTGCCCTTGAAAATCAACGACAACTTGAGCACAGGTAAGGCCGGGACAGCGGGGCCCGCGCTCGCCCCTCCCCCGCCCGGGAAAGTTAGTGCAACTCGCGCGGGGCCGCGGCCGGCGGGGGCGGGCGGCCGGGCGCGCGCTCGGGGCCGCGCCGGGGCCCGCGCACCGGACGCCGGCGGCCGCCCGCCCGGGACGCGGCGCCTCAGGTGGCGGCCGGCGGCCTTCCGGGGCCCGCGGGAGGCGGAGGAGGAGTGACGCCGCCTGGCGGGCCCGGCCGGCCACGACGGCACCGCGGCCCGGTCCGACCTCCGGCCGCGATCTCCTGGCGGGTTGGCTGGACACCCGGGAGGACGGACGTCGGGAGCGAGGGACTTCCCGGGACGGCTTCCCGTCTGGCGGCTGCGTCCGAACCGCGGGGCCTCAGTGTCAGACCGAGGCGGGCGCTGAACGTCAGAAGCTCGGTCCTGTCCGGCTGGAGTGGGCCGACCGCTGCCCGGTGGGGAGCGGGCCTCCGGGACGCGCCCGCCGCGAGCGGAGCCCCGCAGAGTAGTTGCTCTGATGTAGGCAGGGCGAGGGATTCCCGCAGGTGTTCACAGGAGCTCCGATGACGTGTCAAGTCACCAAACGGAATGTGGAAGGGACACCAGGTGGGACAGGAGATCTGGAATTTCCGATGGTCCCAGTTGAGGTTTTAAAAGATCGCCACTGGTCTCTCCCCCAAAGCTCCACTGGCTAACCCGGTGCTTCCCGCGTGTCTCGTGGCCACGGTCTTCAGTGCAGAAGCAACTAGGACAGTGCTAACAAACTTGGAGCTGAATCGATAGACAGCCACTACAGACAAGACTATGCCAACAGTAACACTCCAGAGACAATGCAGAAACAAAGTATTTCAAAGGAAGTGTTACAATCCTTGAAATGTGAAAATAATCGTGGATTCAAGATAGATGGGCGTTTCTTAAAACAACAGCCACCACCCTTTAATTTCCCAGGGGAAATTCCTGTAGTTCTGAATTATGTATGGACATAGATAAGTATTAACACCTGTATCTCCCAGCGAGTGATTTACATACTCTGGAAGTCTAGGTCTGGAAATTCATCTTCTTGTGTATGGCTCCTTTGAGAAAACACTTTTTAAACACTTGCAACAATGCATCCAGTTAGGACTTGTTCATTTAAGATACTAACCTTCAGCATCTTGATTAAGTTGAACTCTTTCCTGTTTACATTTGTTTCATACTGTCCCTTGGATTGTATCCCTCAGAGGATACTATCTGTAGGATTCTGTACCCAAGAATCCTCTTCCTATTTACATAGATACTGCTTAGCCCACTGGATCCAGTCATTCTAGAGACCCTGGCTTTCTGATTTTTCATTCTTTAGGGTGGCTACTTGTCATATAATATTGTCTTCCTTGCTTCAGGCAAATATATCACTTTCAAGCCCCAAATAACTTTTAAGAAGTTATTTGAGTAGATATATCATGCATTTATTGGTAAATGCATTGAATTTTTTTCTTCCTGAAAATTAATTGTAAAAAGTTTTAAATGTGAATTTTTCTCACGAATACACATTCAAATTTTAAAATTTTGCTTAAATTAAGTTAAATTATCATCTGTGCATGTATGTGCGGATGAGCCCACAAGTGCCACATGCCAGTTTTATACAGAAAAACCAATAAGCAAAATATTTACTGAGAAAGGGTGCAGTTTTTAAAGAAGAAAATTGTTGCATTTTATTCCAGCAATATTAAATCTAGCATTTCTCACTGATACTTTGTCAGTTTGGGTAGGAGCAATTCTTATCTAGGTATATAAGAGGTAGAGACACTTTGAAGATGGACAGGCCATTGGGCAAGACAAATAATAGAGTGAGCCTGGGTCTCTTTCCCAGTGATGCCCGACTTCTGTTTCCTGTGTGGTTTCTTGCACATTTTCGTCATAAATGAAGATAAAAGGAGAAGCACACAGAGAACACTCACCTCTCTGATATTTCTATGACAATATAAAGGAAGAAGGAGACTTTGTATTGAGAATGTAAAATTAAGACTAAACCATTTCAGAAAAGATTAGGTTTTTCAAAAGTCAGTGACAGATATTGGAGGCCTTTTTCTTCCCTTTTATTTTATTTACTTTTTATATTTTTGGTATGGGGGATTTATCCCAGGGGCACTTCACTACTAAGCTACATCCTAAGCCCTTTTTATTATTTTATTTTGAGACATGGCCTTGCTAAATTGCTGGGGCTGGCCTTGAATTTGTAATCCTCCTACCTTAGCTTCCTGAGTTGCTGGGATTGTAGGCATGCATCACCATGCCCAGTTTTTTCCCTTTTAAATTAAAGTGAGAAGCTGGAAGTTAGAAAAACTGCCAAAAGTTTGCTGTCAACTTAATTTCTTCTTTCTCTTGCTAGTTTCCCTTCTGTTTAGGAACAAGTTTCTGAAAGTTCTTGAGCAGGAAGGCTCAGAGAAGAACTCACTAGCTAGCTCCTCCTCTAGGTGAGGTAGAGACTGTCTTCCTCTGGTCAAACTTCACTCTGCAGGGAGATCTCAATGGGTCTGACAGGATTAATTTTGCTCTTTAGCATTGTGGTCCTTGTTCTTCCTATGATGAAGGCAAGTATGTTCTTGGAAAGGCTGTGAATCTAGAACTGCTTTTAGGTGATCTGCAGGTGACACAGGCCTCCCACACCATCACAGTGAGGCAGAGCTATGAGATAGGAGCCAGGGCTTCTGTGATGCAGAAACTGCTCTGCACCTGTAGGGGTGGAATCTAGTAAAAATGTTCTGAGTTGTTCTTAGATCAACTTGGTGTGTTCTTCTTAATATCTTGATTATCTATGGCAATTTTTTAAAAAATATTTATTTATTTATTTATAGGTGTAGATAGACACAACACAATGCCTTTATTTTTATGTGGTGCTGAGGATCGAACCCGGGTCCCGCCCGTGCTAGGTGAGCAGTCTACCACTGAACCACAATCCCAGCCCCAATCTATGGCAATTTTAATATTTTTAACTTTATATGACTGTTTTGTAGCAATTGTGCTTAACTTTAAATTGAAAAAAAATAATTCTCGAATGCCTCCTATGCATAGGAACTGTGGCTGGTACTATGATGAGAAGGATGTTTGTAAAACTCAGGCTAAAAATAAGGAGTTTATAACATGAGTACAAGTTTCCATAATGTAAGGTGGAGGAGGACAACCCAGTGGAAATTTCCCTGGAACTGAACCGGGAAGGGTGAGAGAATTCTAGTACTGAATCTGAGATAGAGATGGATGAACTTTCTCCAAAGACACAAAGATGTGAAAATGAAGTTCAGATCCAGAGAACCATGAATTGTGAAATTTCATTTAAAACAATAAAGGGAAAGGACCTTAGTGAACAAGCATACCTGTTTTTAGCTCACATGTAGTTTTCTAAGTAAAAAATATTTAAGTGGTTCTTTTTAAGGTGTAGTTTAGTTTCATTATACTACTTCCCTGCTCTTACCACTGGGTTTGCTTGATCTTCACTGCTGAGCCAAAACTATTTAGAGTAGGAATACAGTTCCAAGAATTTCATAGTATTCTGTTAGGTCACACACAGAAAACTTTGCAAAGGCAACCATATCTTATGAAAAATGAATTATAAAAAGAAAGGAGAAAATAAACATATTAGGAGTAGCTCTACACTGATTAGCTTTGATAATTGATTTTTGATGCTCAGCCTTTAAGTTGGATAGGAGAGTGTTAATATAATTTTATGATTTACTACTGAAAATAGAATGAACTTTTAACCTAATTAAAAAAAAACCCTTAGTTGTATTACTTGTAAGATTTCAAGTGAATTAATATCATAAGACAATGCTTTTCTAGAAAGCAGAAAATTAATTATAGATTAGGGTAGTCATGAAGTTATTATTCAGAAAAATGATAGATTTATCTTAAAAAATAGCATAACTTTATTCTTTGATGTTGATGGCACTTTCTCTTATAACCTATGTTCTAAGGTTTTAGAGTTGTATTTAAAACACTTTGCATGACACACTGTTTCTTAAAAATATTCACTTTTGCCATTTTTCACCAAGCAGTTTAAATGATTTTTCAATTTTGTTTCTAGAAATTTCAAAGATATTTGAAATTCTATGTCATTTCTTTTGGGAAACAAATGCATGATATAATATCTTGGCTTAGGCTAAAAGTTGTTTATATTATAAAATATGTTTGCATTTTAAATTAAGATGATAAATACAGAAGCAATTCTCCTGCATTGTTGAATCATATTAGCTACAGCTCAGTTTTGTTTCCCTGTTGAAAATGATTGTATTATTATTATTATTATTATTATTTTTATTATTATTATTGGTACCGGGCTCTGAATCCAGGGGCACTCAACCACTGAGCCACACCCCCAGCCCTGTTTTGTATTTTATTTAGAGATAGGATCTCACTGAGTTGCTTAGTGCCTCATTTGCTGAGGCTTGCTTTGAACTCACGATCCTCCTGCCTTAACTTCCCAAGCACTGGAATTATAGGTGTGTGCCACTGCATCTGCCAATAATAGGTCTTTATCATTCACTGGATGAATAAATCTCTCAAGTTATAATATGCAAAGTGATTTGGGATTGGAACACCAGAATTGATCAAACATATTACTGGGCATATGCTCCAACTAAATTGTCACTTTTAATTGAGGTCAGAGGCTCAATTCTATGGTGGGTCATATATATCTCATTCATGGTGGTCCAGTTTGTGGACACAGAAAAGGACAATTTTCTGATTAATGTCAGTTTTGAGTTTACAATGTATTTCATATACCTTAGTTGCCTTTACTTACTGTTGGAGTATTTCGTTTAGTCATTAATGAAGCAATCTGTATGATGTCTTTTTCTCAGCTTCCCAGTTTATGTATCTATTTAAAATGAAACTTTATATTCCTAAAGATTTTTTTTTACTCCAAGATTTCATGTTGGTGTCTTGGGATGAATTCCATTGAGTACAGGTATAGTAGCAATCAAATACATGGACTATATATGTATTTTTTCTCCCAGTTTTGACTCTAATTATTGAATAAAATTCCACATTTTATGTGGCTTCCTTAAATGGCTTTCCATTGCACAGAAAATAAAATATAGATATATTACCCTGGCTTACAAAGTGTAATGATCATCCTACTCTTTGAATCTAAACTTCTCTTTTCTCCGATCATGATATCCCATACCAGCTGGGATTCCTTTTTTAACATCCCTAGCTTGTTCCTGACTTTGCACCAGCTGTACCCTCTACCCAGAAGGCTTTTCCAATTGATTTGGAATGGCAGTCTACTTGCCATTCACATCTCTGCTCAAATTCGTTTCTTTAGAGACTTTCCCTACTAACCCTACCTAAAATGGCCATTATGTCACTGACATCTCACCAGGTTTGAATTTTCTGTATAGCACCAAACACTGTTAAAAGTAATTCTGGCTTATTTGTTAATTTTGCATTGTCTCCATGTCCTTGTAAACTCCATGAGAGTAGGTCTTGTCTTTCTTAGGATCTAGAAAAGAGTGTATTTTGGCTTAACACATGCTGAGTTTGTAATCATTAAATGAATGAAAATTATGCCAGTTGGTTGTGGTGACTCAGCAGTGGAACTGTCCTTTAGAAATGATTTGGAAATTTACCATGTAGTAATTTCTTATGAAGTCAAGAATTGTGTTTACTGAGTAAAATTATGCATGTTTACTCATGTTTCAGAATATTAATACATTTGATGTGTTCTTTGGGGAAGAATTTAAGAAAAGATATTCTTCTGGTCCATATTATAAATTTAATATAAAGAATGTTGAAAATTACTGGCTTTGGGAGCCAATTTGTGTGACACACCTTGTACTTTCTACCAATGCAAGAAAAAAAAATTGCCTATGTGGAGAAGAGGGAGTAGAAGAAATATTTAGTTGGGAAATTTTTTCAGAACAATATTGGCAGGCACAATGAAACATAACTTACAGAAACATAATGTGGCTAGAAATAATTTAGCACCATTTTAAGTTCATGGATTTGCCTGTCCCCTCTCCTAACTTTAGCACTCATTTCTAAGGTTATAAGAGAAGCTAGAGTAAAAATAGTTTTTGATATTATATAAATTTGCTTTATAGCCAGTTTTACTGAAATATTTCTTTACAAAATATTTTTTTGTCTATTAAGAAAAATAAACTATAGCTCTATTACTACTGTCAGTTATTATTTGGATACACAATCTCATGTCAGTTATATTCTTCCAAGTTTCTGTACTTGTTTTCCATGTTGAACATTTAGTGTCTTCTAATATGTTGTCTTGTTTGCTGATGTCTCCAAATGTATTTTGTTTCCTTAGAACAAGGACTGTACATAGAAGTCACATCTTAGAAACAAGTTTGGGGTTGGGGATGTGGCCTGACATGCATGAGGTCCTCGGTTCAATCTCTAGTACCACCACCAAAATAAAATTAAAAATAAATAAATAAATAAACAAACAAATAAATAAATTGAGTGTAAACTGTTGATTGGAACTAGGGAGGGATGAGGAATTAACCTTTATGAGTCAGGCACTGTGCTGCCTGCTTTATCATTGATCCATAGACTCCTTGGAATTGCTCACAAAAGTCTGTTAATATCCTTAATATAGCTGATATTCTTTTTTGTATGTGTGGAATAAAAATTGTTCAAAACAAAATGAGGGGCTGGGGTTGTGGTTCAGTGGTAGAGTGCTCACCTAGCATATGAGAGGCCCTGGATTCAATCCTCAGCATCACATAAACAAATAAAGTAAAAAAAAAAAAAATTGTTTAACTCCACCTGCAAAAAAAATGAGTACTGTTATAATACTAGTTATCCTAACAATACAAGTAAACACATTAAAAGTATTTCAGTAGGGTGGGGGGAAGTATTTCAGTGCGAAAGCAGCTTAATTTATAAATGAGGATGAGAACTTGGTGGAGACTTTTACAGTACCTTTAGAAGGGAAGATTTCCTCAGTATACTCTAAAGAGCTAGAGAGCAAGGATTGTAACTTTCTCATCTTTGTATTTCTATCAAATGTTGTTGCCTAGTGGCAATACATGACAAGATGGCACACAGCTCAGACTGGACGTACCCAAGGCTTTCCAAGATAGATGGCACTAGTGGTCCATTACTTGTTTCACTTCACCACCTAAGTTTCTCCTTCCTCTTAGTTCACAGGGATATTGTTAATACTCAGCACTATTATCATTTGTTTGACAACTAAAACTCAAGATGATTCTCCTGAGGTAATTGGGCAAATGTTCAATAATAAGGGAGAAAAAGAAAGAGCTGTGTTCAGAAGAGGTGATTGCCAGAGAAGCAACTAATGGAGAAAACACTAAGGGGATGAAGGGATGGTGTGGTGTAAACATGACTGGAGAGATGGGTCACAGTAGCTCAGTGGTTGCCCAGATGTGGGTCTAAAATGGAATTGACAGTGTGCAAATGCGCAAATACCACAACTTAAACAGCCATAAGCACATGCTTAGGCATCATTTGAATGTATGTTGCCTTCCAGCTTGGTGAGAGAATTGGTCTTTTGATTAGAATGTAGCTTCATAGAAGATGGTTAAATGATTGAGAAAGTGCTTTGGAGACTGCAAAATGCTATATAAATCCAAGGCACTCTGGTAGCTTATTTCTCTAAACTCTTGTATTCTATAGGCTTGCATCTCACAGTGAAATGACAGCTTAAAATAGATAATGGTATCTCTTATGCTGGAAATCTGGATTTCTCAGATTTCAATAATCAGGACAATGGGTTATTGATCGTAACCACACTACTGAATGTCTATTGTACACATCCTTACTGTACTTGAAATGTCATTGTGAAGATGCCTATAATGGGTTTTGCATCTTCCAGAAGAGAGAAAATGTGTAATGAAGTGTTTTTGATGTTACAGTGGAGCAGGACAGTTGCTCATGTGTTCCTCTTACCCATCATTTAAATATAGCAGGCATTCCTGCACTACGTACTGAGCTAAAATAAGAAAGTGAGGAGGCCCAGCTAGTTCCAGCAGTGTTTTGTTAGCCATGGCTGTAGCTAGAGGAATCACTGTGTAATTTTGGTGCAAAATAAGGCAACGTTTATCTGAGGAGTATTTTTGCCCTCTGAATTTTAGGAAACTGGAATTGTGCTAGTTATACTCTTACTCTGTGGAGAACTCTAACTTTGTTTCTGAAGTTGATCTCCAAATCTTGTAAAAGCTCTGGGTAAGTATCCATCTTTTTAGAAGTTTTGAGTAAGCCTGTGCAGAGTTAAAGGACTTTAAAGGAATGTTTAGGTCAGGGAACAAGACATATTTGTTTTGCTATTTAAAAAAAAAAAAGCTTAACAATTTAAAATAGCAGAAACAGTAGAAACACTTTGAAGAATAAAATAGTCTTTAAAAATGAAGTAATTTTTACACATAAGCAGTTTGGGTCTGGAGTTTTGTTCTTTAGAGGTATTTGGTGTGGCTACAAAGTCAGTATTTTATTAGTAAATAGACACAAGAAAAGTTCATACAGTTCCTTCCTTTGGTAAGTCTACTTGTCTTGGGAATAAGAAATTTTACTCCCCTTTCAAAATTCATCTTTCTCATTTATTTGATAGGTGCTGTTTATTGAATATTCCTAATAGAACAAATAAAATAATGCTGTTGGGGTGTTTTGCAATTTATTACACCCACTTGACTCAATTGGTTCTTTTTCTATGATGTTTATTTAGATTTGTAAAGTGTTACATAGTAAGAATTGGTATGACCTGGTTTGCACTTTTCCTGAGGACTGGGGTTGGTGTATGTGTGTGTGTGTGTGTGTGTGTGTGTGTGTGTGTGTGTTTTATTGTATGTGTAGAATTATCCTCATTGATATCTTTTATTTTTAAACAAAACTAAACAAATTATACTTAAGTTCAGGCTCAACTTGACATTATGTTTCAGAGAGAAATTTTTTTCTTACATATGTTGCAGAAATGTTTGTTTGTAATGACTCTTTGAGAAAGGGATGTTTTAAGTTGTACCCTTACATTTGAGATATGAAGTGTAAGAGGCAAAAATGGAATTTTAAACATTAGAAACTAGCTTCTCAATTGTTTTCCCCCTAAACTGGAAGTTATGTATGTATTATTATAAAATAAATCTAAAATGTATCTTTACAAATCTTATGGCAAATCTAATCAATTATAAAGTCACCATCCTAAGAAAAACTTTTTCTTGCTCTTACATTATTTGAACAGATTCTATTTTTAGAGGGAAAGCCCAGACTGGATGACAATATAACATCAATGAAGTTTGAGAAAATATTTGTAGACATTAATTAGTTTGGATTATAAAAGTATTCCTATAAATAGTTGGTTTTTACATTGACCTATTTTTTATTGCTTACTACAGAAAATAATGTAACAATTTCTGTAAGCTTTTAAAGAACAGTTAAAGGATCTATGATTCTTAAAAGTGAGCATTTTTAGTTTTGCCATGTGAATAAATGTGATAGAGAAGAGTAAAGAGATAAAACATGCTGTTTGGACTGGAGATCTATATTCAAAGCTTTCGTGGACTGGTGAGCTGTTAAGACAAAATAAAGATTTATTATTGCTCAGTCCAAAGAGAAAACTTAAATGATGTCTTTAAGTATAGTGATTAGTAGGGGAAAGAAGTTGTGTATCAGTGGTCATAGGCCAGGGCTTTTTCCCTACTATTTCTTGAATATTAAGGGCACCCATGGTTTAGTGCCCAGCTCAATTTCTAGATATAAATATGATTTACATGTAAAATATGGGGGCTCAATGGAAGTATACTTGTTTAGCATGCATGAGGCCCTGCATTTGATGCCTAGCAACTAAAAAAAATTTAAAAAAATTAGAAAAAATAAAAAGCTTTTAGAAGTAAAATATAAAGTCCTTTAAAAGTCTTGTTTGTAGCACCTGCAAAAGGAAAATAATATATAAAATTATATAAACATTATGACAGTACCTTTTTAGTGAATTATGCTTTTTTGGTGGTGGTGGGGACTGGGGATTGAACTCAGGGGCACTCAACCACTGAGCCACATCCCCATCCCTATTTTGTATTTTATTTAGAGACAGGACCTAGTGCCTTGCTTTTGCTGAGGCCGGCTTTGAACTCATGATCTTCCTGCCTCATCCTTCCAAGCTGCTGGGATTCCAGGTGTGCGTCACCATACCTGGGGAATTTTGCTTTTTTGTTGCAGCCATTTATGATTTCTGTAACATGTTTCATTAAAAACATGTGAATACTTTTGATACTTGGCTTTATGGAAATCTCTTTTTAGCATTGATTAGTCAGTCAGAAGATTGAAAATTGCAGGTAAATAGTGTCAGTCCTTTCAAATCAATTTATTTATTGGAAGTTTTAATTAGTTTAGGCAAAGTTCAGATAACCTCATAGGCAGGAAGCCCAATTGTCTATGAAATGATGTTTCCACTTTGCATTAAATGAAAACAGTTCTCTCCTAGTCCTGGCACATTGCTTTCGTCCTTTTCTTAGAGCCCCTGGAGAACAAGTAACTATTGCTTCTTGCAGCAGCATGGTGTGCCTGTGAGTCCTTGTCCTAGATTTGTTACAGAAGGATATAGTAATGTTTTCAAAACATGATCATACAATTCTCAAATCAACAACAATGAATGCATCATATGTTACTTTTATAAATAAGATAGATGTTAGGAAATTAAACCACCTATGGTGGATGGCATAAAGTATTGTAAAATATCAGACGATTCACTTTAAGAATTTCTTTCTTTTTCTTTTTTCACCCACTAATCACAAAGCAACTCAGTCTGGGTTTCTCAGGCTATACTTGCCTAGAGGAGTAGGACTATGAATATGAATACATAATTACAATCCTCCATTCTGGAGGGCCCAAGCAGCACTTGCCTACCCCAATGGTGGTCCCTGATGCTCACCTTCCGTGTAAGTGTTCCAGCTGCACTACTGTCACTTCTGGCTCCTGGTGTTTAGGACCTCTGTCTCCTCTTCCCACTGATTCCTGCTGTTGGGACATGAAAGAATGTCTTCAGGGAGTCTGTATAGTCATTGTCCTGGGGGCAGGCCAGGACTGCAGGCCCAGCTGGTCAAGTCCCATTGGGTCTTTCTGCTAATTATATCCAGATTTTCCACTTTAAAATTATGACCTAGCTGGGCATGGTGGAGCACACCTGTAATCCCAGCAACTCAAGAAGCTGCGGCAGGATTATCACAAATTTGGTATCAGCCTCAGCAATTTAGTGAGGTCTTCAGCAATTTAGTGAGACCCTGTCTCAAAATAAAATATAAAAAGGGCTGTGGATGTGGCTTAGTGGTAAAGCAATACTAGGTTCAATCCACTTACCAAATAAATAAATAAATAAATAAACTTATCTGTAATGAAATTGATGGTGCTCTTACCACATTTTAGCACAAGGTGAGGGCTCATTTATGAGTTTTATGATCTTAATACTAGATACCTTGTTTATACCTGAGGATAATAATAGTAAGCATCTCCTGGAATTGTTATGAAGACTAACTGAGAAAGAGGAGCAAGGCCCCAGTGATCATCTGCTTGCTCAGCACGTTGAAGATATTTAGTTATAGCCCTCTGTTGCTGCTGATTCTGTAATCCCAACTTTGTTCTATGACCCAATCAGCTGTTTCTCTTGAGTTAGTTTCTGGATTGATAGTTTTTAAAAAATGCTTCTGTTCATATATTTGTTGATTGATTGTATATCCTCTTCTGAGATGTGTCTGTTCAAGTCCTTGGCCCATTTGTTGATTGGGTTATTTGTTGTTTTGGTACTTAGTTTATTGAGTTCTTTATATATCCTAGAGATTAGTGCTCTGTCTAATGTGTGAGGGGTAAAAATTTGCTCCCAGAATGTAGGCTGTTTATTCACCTCACAGATTGTTTCTTTGGCTGAGAAGAAACTTTTTAGTTTGACTCCATCCGATTTATTGAATCTTGATTTTAATTCTTGTGCTATAGGAGTCTTATTAAGGAAGTTGGGGCCTAATCCCACATGATGAAGATTAGGGCCTACTTCTTCTATTAAACGCAAAATCTCTGGTGTTCATCATCTATAGCAATTAGAGAAATGCAAATCAAAACTACTTTAAGGGGCTGCGATTATGGCTCAGTGGTAACGCGCTTGCCTAGCATGCGTGAGGCACTGGGTTCGATTCTCAGCACTACATACAAATAAATAAAATAAAGGTTCATCAACAACTAAAAAAAAAAAAAACTACTCTAAGATATCATCTCATTCCAGTCAGAATGGCAGCTATTATGAAGACAAACAACAATAAGTGTTGGTGAGGATGTGAGGAAAAAGATACACTCTAGTGTACATTGCTGGTGGGACTACAAATTGGTGCAGCCAATATGGAAAGCAGTATGGAGATTCCTTGGAAATCTGGGAATGGAACCACCATTTGACCCAGCTACCCTCTCCTTGGTCTATACCCAAAAGACTTAAAAACAGCATACTACAGGGACATAGCCACATCAATGTTTATAGCAACACAATTCACAATAGCTAAACTGTGGAGCCAACCTAGATGCCCTTCAGTGGATGAATGGATTAAAAAAAATGTGGCATATGTACACAATGGAATTTTACTCAGCAATAAAAGAGAATAAAATCATGACATTTGCAGGTAAATGGATGGCGTTGGAGAAGATAATGCTAAGTGAAGTTAGCCAATCCCAAAAAAACAAATGCCGAATGTTTTCTCTGATATAAGGAGGCTGACTCATAATGGGGTAGGGAGGGGGAACATGGGGGGAATAGGTGAATTCTAGATAGGGCAGAGGAGTGGGAGGGAAAGAGAGGGGGCAGGGGATTAGCAAGGATGGTGCAATGTGATAGACATCATTATTCAAAGTACATGTATGAAGACACAAATTGGTGTCAACATACTTTATATATAAAACCAGAGATATGAAAAATTTTGCTGTATATGTGTAATAAGAATTGTAATGCATTCCGTCATTTATTTTTTAAAAAATCAATTAAAAGAGACAAAAAATGCTTCTGTTCTCCTTTTTCATACTTGCTTACATATTTTTCCTCTGTATATTTTCTATTTTCCTTCAATTCTGAGAAGTATAAGACGTGAGGCAGCAGGAGCTCCATTTCTGGTCAGAATGAGGAAGTTTTTATTATATTTTCTAACTTGACTGGTTATCTCTTTATACTCTGTGCCTACTGTCATGATTTTTCTGGAACTTCTTAAACCTCAGGGTCATTTCAAAGCCAAATCACTAATCTCTGCACAAACCTTGTTTTATTGATTTTTTTGTACTGTAGAAAAGGACTTTTTACGTTGCATTTCTAGTTTCTTACCATCAGCTAATAAATTCATTGAGTCATACTATTAGAAAGTCATAGTACTTGATGTGGATGTGGAGGAGTGGAATGATGACCAAGACATGGTCTCTGTCCTCAGTATTTTTAGGTATTTAGCATAAAAGGAAAGAGGAAAAATACACCGCCAACTCTAGTCCAAAATATAATGTGTAGAGCAAAAAGGACTCAAACAGTACTAAAGAAGGAGATGAGAGAAAGCTTTAAATTTACGGTGGTAGTTATTGAGTTGCATTTCGCTGTAGAAATTCCCAGGCTGTTGGTGAATGTGGGAATGTGAAAACCCTTGATGCCTTCAGAAAACTGCCATGTGTTTGACAGGAGGGTAGAAAAGGAAGAAAAGGTATAATCTGTTGGTCTTAAGTTGGAATTCATTTTTCAAGATAAATAATAATTGAAACTCTGATCCATTACTTATATAGAAAAGGATTGGAGCTGGGTGTGGTGGCACATGCCTCTAATTCCTGCAACTTGGGATTTCTGAGGTAGAAGGCTTACAAGTTGGAGGCTGGCCTGGGTAACTTAGTGAAACCCTGTCTCAAAAATAAAATACCAAAAGGACTGTGGGTGTAGCTCAGTGATAAGTGCTGTTGGGTTTAATCTCTAGCACCACACACTGCACAAAAAGGATAGGAAATAATAATAACCAGGTAGCACACAACCAATATTTAAAGTATGTTAACTTTATAATAACTTTAATAAACTTTTCATGTAAATGTTTTCTCCTTTTAAAATTAAACTATATTTTTGTAATACTTTCAGATTTGCAGAAAAAATTATGGCAGTAATATATTTTCTGTTTTCATGTACTTTATACTCCCTTATTAACATCTTATGTGGTATGTAAGATGGCACTTACCATATGGTATTGTAGTTACAATTAACAGACAAATATTTGTACATTATTATTAACTGAAGTTCATACTTTATTCAGATTTTCTTAATTTTTATCTAATGTCCTTGTATTATTCTAAAATACCACATTACACTTAATATAATAGTCATGTCTCCTTAGACTCCTCTTGGCTGTGGCAGCTTTCAGTACTTTCTCTGATTTTGATGACCTTGACTGGTATATTGGTCAAGATATCTGTAGACTCTCCCTTAGTTGAGATTTTTTTTTTTTTATATTTTTCTGGAACTGTTGGTCTTTGGGAGGAACACCACAGAGGTATTGATTAATACAAAAGTTGTGTGCTTAGTCAGATCAGGCTGCTCTAATAATTTAGGTAGTTTTTTTTTTTTTGTACTGAGGATTGAACTCAGTAGTACTCAACCACTGAGCCACATCCTCAGCCCTATTTTATATTTTATTAAGAGACATGGTCTCACTGAGTTGCTCTGCACCTCCTTTGTTGAGGCTGGGTTTGAACTCACAATCTTCCTGTCTCAGCTTCCTGAGCTGCTGGATTACAGGAGTGTGCCACCATGCACAGCTCCAGATTGGGGGGTTTAACATACATTTATTAGTCAGTTCCAGAAGTTGGCAAGTCCAAGATCAAGTGCTGGCAGATCTGGTGTCTGGTGAAGGCCTGCTTCCCGGAGTCCCTCACCTCTAAATATGATCACACTTAGAGCTTAGATTTCAATGTATGAATCTGGGGGAGAAACAACATTGAGTTCATAATATTGTGGTTTGGCCTTCTAGACTGATTGTTGCAGGTTGTGGGCCAGAGGTCTGTTTTTATATATGGTGTGGTTATTGTTTGTTTTTATATTCAGCTTTCACCCTCCTCATGGGTAGAGAATCTTCATCAATTTTGGTATGTTTTTTGGGTATGAGCTGTTGTTTTTATGAATTAAAACCATCATGCTAGTTTAGGGAAGACTTTACTTTGTTCAGAACTTTACTGAGAATTTACCATTTTGGAAACTCATGACTTCACAAGCAATACCATTCATAGTATCTGAGTCTCTAATACACCTGTATCAGTCTGCATTTTTAGGGTTTGCATTCATGGTGACTCATGGGTACAAATATCTGTCTACTTCATAAAGTCACAAAAGTATTTGCATTTTTTTGGGGGGGGGGAGTACCAGGGATTGAACTCAGGGACACTCAACCAGTGAACCACATCCCCAGCCCTATTTTGTATTTTATTTAGAGACAAGCTCTCACTGAGTTGCTCAGCACCTTGCCGTTGCTGAGGCTGGCTTTGAACTCACAATCCTCCTGCCTTAGCTTCCCGAGCACTGGAATTACAGGTGTGCGCCACTGCTCCTGGCAGAATTTGTATTTTTAATACAATTAAATTGTTTTAATTAGGGCCAGGATGAAGTAAGACAAGTGAGGTTGCCTTGCTACAAAATTTAAGGAGAGACTCTTAGGGTCCTGCAAGTTCAATTTCAGTGCTTAAATTTTGCACCATAAGCACCTTGTATACCTCATCCTAGTCCTGATCTTATGACACATGATTTTCTGTTCATAACTTTTTTATATTGTATCTAGGATATTGTGTTGATTTTGAAAAAAAAATGTGTGGGGATTGAACGATTAAGTTTGTTAAAGTACAAAAAAAATGTGTGTTTAAAATGATCTGTTTATAAAAGAAAGTGTTTGTTAGATCTGAGAATCACTGCTTTAGTGCACATATGTGGAAATGTCCATTTCTGGGCTGTATGAACATCTTCTATTTTATTAGGTATTGCCAGATAGCTTTACAGAATGGCTCATCAGTCATGCAGTGCTACAGTAATGTCACATTAAACAAACAAACAAAATGCTTCAATATAGTGGTTTAAAGCAATAAGTATTTATTTTTCCCTATTAGTTTGTGGGATATTGCAAATCAGATAAGCTGGACTGGATTCTAAACTCCAGATTCTGGGTTCCAGTCTACAAATTTGATTGAGGTTGGGTTCAGGTCCACTCCATTTCTCTTATTCTCTTGGACAAACAACTAGTCAGGACAAGTTCTTCTTATGGGAAATTGCAGAAGCAAAAGAACATAGGTGAAAATACGTAAAACCTCATGTGTGTCACGCCTAGAACTGGCTCAACTGCATAGGCCAGAGCAAGTTACATAGCCAAGTCAACATATGTGGGGTAGGGAAATATGCTGTGCTCATTGTAGTGGGTGATATTGCAAAATCATTTGGCAAAGATGTGGATTATAATGCTAATACAGGGAAGATGTCAACATTATGAATAATGATTCAGTTTACCACAATGATATTACTGTTATATATTCTATCTGTAACATATACAAATTCCTATTTTTCAACATCTTCACCAACTCTTGATGTTACCAGATTTTATCATTTTTGTTTGTTAGATTAGTGGGTGTCAAATGACATATTTTTATTTTCATTTCCATTTCCAATTTCATGTCCTAAAATAAAATGTATTCGTTTTAAAAGATTATTTTTTTCCTCCACTATGAAGTCAGGTAGTGAGAATGATGAACTTTTTGTGACAAAAATAAAAATTTGGAATTTGAGTTTTTTATAAGTATAATTAGTTACAAACTTTAACTACCAACTCATTTCTATTTTCCTTTTGCTTACATGTGTCAGATATTCTGAGAATCATTAAAATGTCTAGACTCTATTCATGAAAGGCCCATTTGTTCTAAACTCTCATTCTGTAGACAGGATGCATTCATAATTTTCTTCCCACTTCTCAGTAGTCTAATTTTACTAAACCCATTTAGTAAGTGAAGTATAGGAATTGTAGTCCAGATTTCCTCTTTGAAAACATGACTCTATACCAAAATATGTGGATATTGTTAGTTTCAGTACATGAATTTCTATGCATTTCTCTGGGAAATAAACTCCTTATTTACTGGCACTCCTCTGATATAGAGGCAGTTCTAACTGAAGAGCACCATCCAGGTGAGAGCAGGGTGAGAATGCAAAAGGCACTACAGAATTATTTTTGCCTTGTGAATATCATCTCATTTATTCTAGGGTCTCATAGGTCATTTCTAGGATGGGAGTATTTCAAAAGAAATATTGGCTCTACATACCAAAAAAAAAAAAAAAAAAACAAAAAAACAGGAATTTTATTCTCCACAGCTATATCATAAGACCATAAGTTTTATAACCCGAGCAACAGTTCTAGTGGCCCATTTTGTCTTCTGCTTCTCATAAACTATTGCTCTCAGTTATCTCTCCTATTCTTGGTCAGCTGGGCTTTTGCCATCCTGATTTGAACTGCTTTAGTAATTTATCACAAATATTGACTCAACTCCTCTGCAGTAAGCCATTTCCCTCCTCCTACCCTCTCAAGTCTGATGATGCTACTCAGGTTGAGTTCTCTGTTCATCTTTATTCTTCTCCATCACAAAAACCCTAGAACTATGGACTAGGACTAGGGTTAGTGGCTTGATGGATTGAAATTCTAGGGAGAACATCAGTTTGAATTCTCCTTGTCAGCTTGTCGGCAAGATGATGGCATCTACACACATACCAACATTTGTGCCATTTCTGTCACAAAAGGAAATAATGACTACTTTTTGATTCTACTTTTTGGTTCTAGCAGCTCCTAGGCAGGAACCATCCTTCAGAAAGAAGAATATGGATAAGAGGCAGGGCTTTTCAGAGGTGCTATTGGCTTCTGTAGGAATCAAGGGGCACCATGTTGCCAGAGAAGGTCTCTTCTGTATCCTTAAGGAGTCTGTTTCTCTCACAGATAGGAAAAAGGCCTCCTCTGTGTCAGGGGCTGGTATATTTCATCGGGCTAGAACAGCATATTCTCTTATGACTTGATACTCCAGATGTTAGGATATTTTCTGTGTGATGCTTTGAATTTATAGTGGGATTTCTAAAACTCTCAAGGTCAGTTTTGGTGCATTTCCATCCCTAAAATCCAACTCCTTTGCACCATTGTCTTTACTGCTGCTAAATCAGGGTGAACATCCCTGTTTCATTCTAAATAGGTGATTTTAATCTGGAGCATAGCTGACTTACATTCATATTCTGTATGGTAATGGAGTTTGAATCTTGAGGCCACAATTTCAGTGGGTTGGTTGGGCATACTAGGATTCTCTTAGATAGCTAGTCATTAGTTACTTGCTTTATTCTTCAACATCAATAAATTTTATCCTGTCAGGTAATCAGGGAAAGGTTAGTTCACTAATGCCAGTAGCTTACCTGAGCCATTCTCTGGCCCCTTCTGGCCAGCCTCACATCCTTTGGTAAGATAGGTAACTTATGGGCCTTTGGCAGACATCTTCAAGGAAAGGAACCATGAGTTATGATGGCTGGGCCAGAGTGTATGGAATATGTCTCTTACTAGAATAAGGGAGAGGTTACTTAATAATATACAGGTGAAAGCTTTTCTGATGTCCTCATATCTCCTTTCCCCAGGGACACCAGTTTCTACTGGGGCTGGTGAAGATGTATCCCACTTCTGGTATTTTAATTTCTGCATCCTGAAAGATAACGGAAGAAAACAAAGATAAAATGGACCAGTTGGATTCTAGAAAAAAGGCTCTGGGCTGAAACTTTTCATGAGAATAGTGGGGGAAATGAAAAGCTTTAATATTTGTTATGGAGGTAATTATGGCTGATAAAGATAGAGAACTGTTAATGAAGGTCCTAGAAGGAAACGGATCATACTTCCAAGCTGGTAATTTAGGAGAATTTAATAAAAGTGATGTTTACAAAGATGTGGGTAGGATAATAATGAAGAATATTTTATTGTTAACAAAGGATCACTTTGTTGATTCAGTTCACTGACTTCACATTTTTCTCTTCTTCCTGGTAGAACTTAATTTTGCTAAAGGATCCTTCATTTTCACAGTTCATAATAATCATTTTCTATTCTTTCTTTTACATGTTTAGTTAGAAAATCTTGTCAAATTGATAGTGTCTCATGATCTCTTTTCAATTTCTCTTCTGCCTTTATTTCAGCCCTCATAATCTTATTACAGTAATCTCCCAACTGATCTTCCTGCCTCTAATCTCTTCTAATCTTCCCGGCAACTAGGATATTGCTTTCAAATCCTTTAATATCTTTCTGTTGCCTAGCAAATAAAATAAAGACATCTAAACCTAATGTCTTAGGCCTTTACCATTAGTACCAGTGAACCATTCTAGCTTGAAGCTCAGTACTTTCCTTCAGGCTTATATTCTTAATCGTTTAAAAAATTCTTCACTTTTGTTATCATGGAGGTCAGATGATTTATCTGCAATTTATATGCCTTTCTTTAGTTTACCTGAATACAGATTATTTCAAATACCTCAGGTCCTAAATACCCCCACATAACCAGATGTCTCCATCATCTCCTTGTCCTGTGGTTCCTGAGAGCCTTCACCTTTCCCTCCATAGTTTTATTGCTACATTATGATACATCCGGGTCTGTCAGCCCCTGGGCTCTGAGGTTCCCTGGGTCTTTTACTCTCAGTGCATGTTCCTGTGTAACGTGAGCTCTTTTATTTGATGTTGGTCACAAGAAGCAACGGACAGTTTATATGAAGGACCATCTAGTAGTCCTGACTCAAAATTTTTATTTTAAGGTAATCTCAAATTTAAAGAAATTTATTGCAGTTTTGCTACTGTTTTTTTCCAGGGCCATTTGAGAATACATTGATGATGTGGTTGGTGCTCTATTACTCTGAAAAACTTTGGTGTGTGTTCCCTATAAACAAGGACATTCTTACGCAACCACAGTACAACCATGAAAATGAGAAATTAATTATTAATCAGAAATTGGTACAGTACCACCATCTAATTCTCAGATCCTGTTCAAGTTTCACTAGTGGTTTCAATAATTTATAGGAAAATAATCCAGTCTATAATACTATCTTGCATTTATTTGGTTGCTATGTCTCTCTAGACTCCTTTAGTCTGGATTAGTTCCTCAGTCTTTCCTTGACTTTCATGACAAGAAATATTTCTGAGGAGGCACTTTTAAACTATGTAATTTCTTCATCAGGTTTTAATGTATTCTTTAATTCTTTAACCACTTTGGATTCTTAGTTTCCTATTTTATTCTGTGGACTTGTTGTTTCATTATTATTTTGATAAATTATCTCATATTTTATCCTGCAGGAGCCTCTGTAATCTGATGTCTGCATTCTCTTGACCTATCCCATCATTCTTTAAGAACTTGACTACTTTCTAAGATGTTCAACTTCTTATACTTAAGAACCTATTCCAGTCTTGGAATCAGCCATTTCTCTCCAAGGCTCCCTTTTTCCTGTTACTTATTTATTTTTTGGTGTTGGTGATTGAACCCAGGGGTGTTTTACCATGAGCTACATCCCCAGCCCTGTTAATTTTTTCTTTAAAGATTGATGTGATTTTTTTCATACTTTTATTTTATTTATTTATATATGGTGCTGAGGATCGAACCCAGCGCCTTGCACATGCTAGGCGAACGCTCTACCGCTGAGCCACAGCCTCAGCCCCCCTAGCCCTGTTAATTTTTTATACTTTGAGACAGGGTCTTGTTAAATTGCTTAGGACCTTAGCTTTCTGGGATTATAGGTGTGCATCTCTGTGCTGTTTTAGATCACAAGATATACTTATTGCCATTTGGGAGTTGCTGCTCCTAATCCTCTCAGGGGACAGAGCAAGGGAGTATAAAACATATATAGACATATGAATATTTTATTTGTAAATTCTTTTTGTATCTAGCTCTTATTTTCCTTTTTGTCTTGAAATTATGAGTTCATGTTAATATCTCAAATTCCAATCTTATCTTCAGAATCTACTTGGGCTCTAACATCTGAGGCAGGGCTGCTCCATGTGTAGATGCCCTCTTACCCTGCTCTCCACCCCTCTCTGTGTTGTACTCCAGAATAGATGTTTATCTTAGTTGGCCCCAAATATGGCTCAAGAACTGAATTAGTTAGGAAGGGAAAGAGAAAGAAGATGAGGGAGACCACTTTTTTGGGGGGAGAGAGAGGTATTGGGGGGGGCACTCAACCACTGAACCACATCCCCAGCCCAATTTTGTATTGTATTTAGAGATAGGGTCTCACTGAGTTGCTTAGCACCTGGATAAATTGCTGAGGCTGGCTTTGAACTCTCAATCCTCCTGCCTCCGCCTCCTGAGCCACTGGGATTACAGGCATGTGCCACTGTGCCCAGCAGAGGGAGACCCAACTTTTATCATCTATTTCTACTTCCCTTCCTTTCTTTTTTTGAAAATCTAAATAATCCATTAATCAATTACTGCAGACCCGGGGGATTTCAATAGCAGTCTCTTTTTGACTCCTAAAAGTCATGTCCTCTTTCATTAAGCTATTCCTTCACCTTTTTCTTATAGCCTTGATTCCTAAGGTACTTTTGACATAATTCTGTGAATATGTAAGGACATGAAGAATTGGACCTTGTTACAAAGAGCATGCAGGAAACATCATTCTGAATGTGAGCTCCACATTGCACACATTTTTTTTTTCTCTCTCTCTGTGGATTGTATTTGTGTCTGTGTTTGTGCCGGAGAGAGAAGAAATTTTTTAAAGTTTGGATAACTAATTTATAAAGGCTTCTCTTGTTTTGAAGGGGGTCTTTGTTTTTTCAGTTTCAGGAAATTTCTCCTTTTTTGCCTGGAATAGGTTATAGATTAAGCAGCCTCTCCCTGTGTGGTAGAAGAACCACTGGTTGTCAGCTTCTGCACTAGTCTGCAAGAAATTCAGGGACAGGACTTGTAGGCTCTGTGAGAACTGGGTATGTCTCTTGTGGACACATTTGTGTGCCTAGCCCCAGCACTATGCTCTATCACCCAAGAGGCCCTGATGTCAGTTAACATTAGTTTGCCAGCCCTGGTTTGTTCTTGGGTCTGATAGCAAAGTCCATGATCTTTTCACTACACCTTGCCATGTTTAGGACAGGATGGGCTCTGTCTCCTTAAACTAGTATATGGTGATTTCTAAGTCTGAGAGATTATTATCTAATATCATATCTTTCTTATCCATGTTGGAGTCTGTTATTTATGGCCTAAACTCAGTGCTCAGTGATTTTGTAGATACTTCAACTATTATATTATTTGTTCTCTCATTTTTTTCAAGTACCCACTAATAGATGAGAGGTAACTTCATCATTTAATGTCTGTGTTACATAAGTTGTTTAATATCTTAGGGTCACTTTTCTTAACTTTCACACAGGGGATTTTAATTACTTCTTTACTGATTTTCTGTGAGGTACAGCTTATGTAAATATGCTCCCACAAGTGGCAGATCGGGTGCTCAGTATGGGTATCATTTGTTTGCTTGCACTTGAAGAAGTTCACAAAAGGATGTTAAGACAGTTGAAATGCACTATCCCAACCACTATTCGTTGTTGGGTATTTCATAAAAACCGGTGTTGGTGGGGCACGGTGGCGCACGCCTGTAATCCCAGTGGCTCTGGAGGTTGAGGCAGGAGGATTGTGAGTTCAAAGCCAGCCTCAGTAATTTAGCGAGGTGCTAAGCAACTTAGTGAGACCCTGTTTCTAGTAAAATACAAAATAGGGCTAGGGATGTGGTAGTGCCCCTGAGTTTAATCCCTGGTATCCCAAACCAAAAATTAACAACAACAACAACAAAAATGGTGCTACCCTTGATTCAGTAGCTGCATAATTATTAAATTTGTTAATAAAATTGGACTCTGTGCAACACTGTTCATGATTTGGATTTTTGGTAGATAGGTAGTTTTCAATGGCCTCTTCTTCAGTCAGTGGTGGTTAACAGTTTATTCAGAGTAATTCTTTTTGCCACTAGATGGTGCTTGTCCCTGTATTTGCGAGGCTTTTCTATACAAAGTTACATTATTTGGGGAAAAGCAGTAGGATTGCATATTGGTATTGATATTCATACATACCCTGTGGATGAGATATTTTAAGGTTAAATTATAGGGTAAGGGGAGCATTTAGATGAGAATTTTACAGTTCTTTTAGATCATTGTGTTTACTTAATGCCCTTTAGTTTAAAAATGAGAAAAATTAATGAAATTATTGTATTCCTTTTTTTTGAGAGGTACATAAAGTTGGGCCTAGATTAACTCATGAGTTTGTTAGAACTATTAAAATAATAAAGCAAGTTGTAAGCCCACATACTGCCTTGTCGATTTTTCAATGTAGTCAGAAAACCTTAGGAGACAATTAATTCACACTCAGACATTCTAATAATGGATAATCAGCGTCATATATAATTCAGTGCCTCTCATTTTGAACTATAATGACTGTGAAAAAATGTGCAGCATTTTCTGTACCTGATGAAATCCTGTAAACACCAAGCTACCTAACATGGTAATACATAGATAAAAGATGGTCTCTCCCATTCATGAATTTAGGAATGATTAACTGTGTTTAACTGAGGTTAGTTACTATGGTAGGGATTGTGTAGAATGAGAGGAAAGGATCTTCAGAATTTGTTGCACAGGACTATTTTAGATGAGCTGCAGGGGAAACCTGTTAAGAGATTTTCTACTCACTGTGTTTTCTATGAAGAGCTGACATGACCAGTTTGTGAACCAAACTTTGGTGAAATACAATTTTAATTTTTAGAATTTATCAAATAGCACTCAGAACAGTTCTGGGCACTGAATTATATATGACGCTGATTATTCACTATTAGAATGTCTGAGTGTGAATTATCTGCTAAGGTTTTCTGATTACATTGAAAAATCGACAAGACAGTATGTGGGCCTACAACTTGCTTTATTATTTTAATAGTTCTAACAAACTCATGAGTTAATCTAGGCCCAACTTTATGTACCTCTCAAAAAAAAAAAGGAATACAATAATATCATTAATATTTCTCATTTTTAAAAAGTAAATATGTTTATGTTTAAACTTAAGAGCTATTATAGTAGAAAATGGGGTGACTCTGCTTATTCATTCTAATTTAAATGGAAAATGAGGATAGGGGACAGGGGTTAGTGACAAATTGAGAGTTGGTCCTAGCAAAGCAGAGTCAGTCAATTGAGAGCTGGTGGTTAGATAGGGTGAGGAGTTGGTTTTCAAGCAACAGGAACTGACTCTGACTAAGAACAAGTGAAAAAATTTTGAATCTAATGAAAAACTGAAGAATTAGATTTCAGAAATGACAAATGTAGAATGTCTTCAGGGATCTAGGTAGCAGGAAATGATGAATAGTCTTCTTGGAATAAAATAGTTTTCATAGTGAATGAATTCAAGCTACTTAATTTTTTCTTTTCTTTTTCTTTTTAACCCTGCTAAAGAGACTGTGAGAGCATGAGCATCCATGTCCCAATCCTTATTAGTATCAGATGAGATGGGGAAAGCTAATGTTGGCGGGGAGGCAGGCTTTGGGGGAAGACTGGATTTACATGTGTTAAGTTGGAGATATTCAGACATTCAAACTGAGATAGCAAGGGGTATGGGTTGGAGGTAGAGAGAACAAATTTTGGATACATGAGTTTATAGGAGTATTTGATGTCATAGGAGTAGATGTGCTTATGGAAGGAGAAAGTATACATAAGAAGGTTTCATTGCCTTTTGGGGCTTTCCAACCCAAAAAAGTTGGGAAAAAGAGAAAGCACCTGCAGAGGAAGTTGAGAGGGGTAATTAAGAATTTCTTAGTCAGACCTTTTAGTGAGAATCACACATATAAATATGTTATCTTCTGATCTCCAGCCAGACTCCTCAGCCAGACTCCTTTCAAGTCCTTACTTTTTTAGCAGGACACTAGCCAGAGCCCAGGAATTTATATAAAGTCTGATCCTGTGCCTTATTTTCTTGCAGACAAAGGGAGAAAATCTATTACTTGAAAAATCTCCCTTCCTCACTGTTTTTAGTCCAAAGAAGGGGTTTAAACTATGAATGAGTGTTTGTATGTTAGATTTAGAGACCTCTAAATGGGACTGGTATTTTCCATCTTTTGCCAGCTAACAGATTCCCCATGAAGCGAGATGTAGTTGAGGTACAGGAGTCCATCTGCAGGAGTAGGCTCCCGGGGAGTGTGCCTCCTGGCACGCAGCCTCCTTGGCCTTCAGGCCTGTTGTGGCATCTGTCCTAGCTATTCAAAGCTGTCGCAATAAAACTCCTTTTTCAATAATGTTCTGTGCTTAGTCCCATATTCTTGTTCTGGCAAGTGGCCTCTGGTTTGGTTCCGACTCTGTACCACTCACTAAAATTCATCATATCAAATTCCTGTAAGATTGCTCTTGGCACTCAGTTTGAGAAAGGGGGTGGGGGAAAAGATAGATAGATAGATATGGGGAGGGGAAAAGGAGGAGAGGAAAGTGGAGGTTTGGGGAAGAGAGAAAGAGAGAGAGGCCCACAGGCACAGACATTACTGACCTTACTACTTGCTCAGACAGAACCTGTCACTAGAGTTTCATTTACTTCTGGAGTGGATCTCTCTCTACTACCTGGAATCATGTACTGTAACTACACTATTTCTTATTTTCTGAAAATTACCTAGCCATTCCTAACACTATGAATAATTTTTCTCTTTTTTTAGAGATGGGTTTCTGTTCCTCTTCTACAGGGACAGTCCTTTGGTGAGTAGTTCTGTCTTTGTAATAAGTCCTGTGCTGATGGTACATCTTATCCTCAACACACAGGCTCAGTATAATTCAAGTGCCATTTTCAACCTCCAAGACCTCTGTAGCAGTCAGGTTGCTCTTCATATGTATGTCAGAACATATTCTGTACCTTAGCTGTGCACTGAGATTTTTAATAACTCTAGATATTCCAATCAGAAGAAGGTTACATCTGGTCCCAATTGGTGGCTTCCACCAGCTGTTCCGTGAATCAGCCTAGAGGCCTACCCTGATGAAGCTTGTGAACACAGACCCCTCTTCAGAATTTAGGTTTTATTATGTTTTCCTGAGTCATTTAACATATTGTGAGCTGTAGGTTTTAGAGTTAAATTTATTTTAATTTTCACTATAAAGCAAATTGATCTTTGTGGACAATGTATTCTAATATTATTATGAGCACTAGAGGGCACTCTGTAAAAGATGAAGCAGTTTTTCATTTCTTGATTTTTGAAATATCTGTTATAGCTATTGAAATAATTGAGGCGAGTCATTAAAAACTATTATATTGTAATCAAGTATGCAAGGAATAAATCATTATCTCTAAAGGATACATAACATACTTCTCATCCTTGACGAAGGACAAGAATGACCATCATTCCTTGAATTGACTACTTTGCCTCAAGATGTACTTCTAAAATGCTCATGTTAAAAATGACAGTCTTGGAGATAAATAGTATGAAAACATTATTTATTTATTCACTGAATACTCACTGATGATTTACTCTATTGTAAGCTTCCTAAGGGACACAAAAATGGTGGATAATAAATTATAATAAAGTATGATGTTATCAAATAGAAACATGGTATACAAGCCACACACAAAATTTTAACTTTTTAGAAGATACATTAACAAAGTAAAAAGAACCAGGTGAAATTGATTTTGGCAATATCGTTTATATATATAACCCAATATAGCAAAAATACCATTATTTCAAAGTGTACTAAATATAAAGAAAAATTATTGCAAGTTGAATATCTTTTATCAGAAATGCTTGGGACTAAAAGTATTTTGGATTTAGGATTTAAAAAAAGATTTTAAAATATTTACATATATGAAATGAAATATCTTGATATCTTGGTGTTGGGACCCAAGTCTAAACACAAAATTGATATATGTTTCATATATACCTTAATGTCCATAGCCTGAAGGCAATTTCATATAATATTTTTAGTGTGCCTACATTTTGGCTGTGACCAGTCGTGTGAGATCAGATATGGAATTTTCCACTTTGTGGGCTTGTGCCAGCACTCAGAATCCTTCAATATTTTGAGTATTTTGATTTTTAAATTTTTGGATTAGAGACGCTCAACTCATACTGGTTATTTATGAGATTTACACTCTTTTTTTGTACTAAAACTTTGAAATCCAACGTGTACTTTATACTTATAATATGTCTTCTCTTGGATTTGTCAGATTTCAGCTGCTCAGTAATCACACCTAGCTGTGGCTTCCCTTTTGCACAGCACAGCTCTGGGGCCCAGTCTTCTGGACAGGCTGCATTCTAGAAATTTAGCAATAGCCTCACTCTCCTCATTGAGGCTTTATGTGTGTGTGTGTGTGTGTGTGTATGGTTCTGGGGATGGAACCCAGGGCCTTGTGCATGTGAGGCAGGCACTCTACCAACTGAGCTATATCCCTAGCCCCATGAGGCATCTTTTATATTACCAAAAAATTTACCCATTGAAGTGTACAATTCTCTCACCTACCTTTTAAGAAAACAGCATCTACTCTTGTTCCCAGGATGTAGTATCTTCTCTTGCTTCTCCAAGGTTCTTTTTGTAAAATTTCCTTTTCTGTTTTTATAGTCTCTATATTGTCCACATTTATTTTTAAAGAAAAAAGCATTTTGTTTGCCCCCACCCCCACACTATCTCTTCTGCTTGGAAATATCCTCATGTGTCTGGTTTTCCTTGATGAGTAGAAAACTGTATGTGGGTCCTTAGGGGTGAGGAGATGGGTTAGCATTTAACCTTTGATTTCTCTATTGAATGAGCAAATAAGTGAAAATGATTAAATTCTCTTCCAAGTTCTTCTTCATCCATCTTAAGCCAGTTTCTTTCTAGATTGGATGAACTTTACCCTTCTACTTTTGTTCAACATGTTAGTTCTGAGTGTACCCAAGAGTCCCCTTCCTCTAGAGCTTAGTAGTCTGGTTTTGTTTTGTTCTGTTTTGTGTACACATGGGGAAACTACCTTTTAAAAAAGGTTAAAATGACTTAGGTTTCTATAACTCCACTAAAAAAAAAAAGAAAAGAAAGAAAGAAAGGAAGGTAGAAAATGGGTGAACTTTTTTTTTCCCCCTCTGTGTTATATAAATAGCAGCATGCAAGCACAGATCTATTCTGCACTCTTCCCTAGAAATCTTCAAGGCTCACACCCGTACTCCTTTCCAGGCTTCTAATCAAAACTCACCTTCTCAGTTAAGCCTTCCTTGACCTTTATAATTATAAGTTCCCTCCCATACTCATCTGTATACCCTGGTATTCCCTATTCTCTTTCCTTGCTTTGGTTTTTCTTTAGTACACTTATCACCTGAAATTCTATATACTTTACATCTGTCTCTTTCCCTTCAAAATGAGAGCAGATTTTTTAGATGTTTAATTGAATATAACACTAATACAGAAAAGAATTCGTAAGTTTGCAGCTTGATGAATTTTCACAAAATGACATACCCACGTCATTGAGTCCCAGATTAAGAAATTGAGCATAGCAGCATGCCAGAGGTTTTCCTCATACTTTTCCCTATTCACTAACACTTACCCAAGCCTTTTTTCAAAGGCTACTACTACTCTCTGGTTTTCTATATTATGCATTAGTTTTGCATTTTATATAAATGGAATAAGTGCACAATGTATTTTTCTCCAGTTTTCCTTACCTCAACATTATATTAAGTTTCATCTGTGAATTTGTATCAATAGTTTGTTCATTTGCATTGATGTTGTATCAATAGTTTGTTCATTCCAGTACTTCATTGTATGATCACAATTTATTTATTCATCCTATTGTTGATGAATATGGGCGGTTTCCAATTGGACTTTTAGCTATTATAATTATCTTTTGTTTTGAAAAAGCCTGTAAGGATCTTAGGCTATTATTTTTTATACCCTTATAAATGCTTCCTTTGAGGCAATAAACAGGGCTGTCTACCTGCTTAGATTTGGGAAAGCAGCAATGTTATCCAGCCATGTTTTTTTTAAATTTTTTTTTTAGTTGTAGTTGGACTCAGTATCTTTATTTTATTTATTTACTTATTTTTATGTAGTGCTGAGGATCAAACCCAGAACCTTGCACATGCTAGGCAAACGCTCCACAACCCCAGTCCTCCAGCCACATTAGTATCCTCCACTAACTGAGCTCCTTGGGAACACCTAATCATCTTTGAAGCAGCAGTGTTTGGCGTGGAAGATCACATAATGATCTAAAGACTGTTTCTGAGGGATCACATAAGTTTTTATTTTCAGAATGAAACTAGGGAGAGGAGTTTATAGAAGAATCAGAGATTAAATGGAGTTTACCATGTAGAAACTTCAAAACCAGCAATAAGAGTAGTTTTAAATGTATTTGAAGACAGAAATTTAGCTAAGGAATGGTAGTACCCTTTGATTATGTTGTAAAACATTTGCAGATAGAAAAGCAGATGACAAGCATATCAATTTTTTCCTTACTGTAATATAGGTATTAGGAGATAGAGGCCTAATTTCTAGGTTTTTAATTATGGTAAAATATATATAATGTAACTTTTACCATCTAAACCATTTTTAAGTTTACAGTTCTGTAGTACTGAGTACACTCATGTTGTACAACCATCACTACCACCCACCTCCCAAACTTTTCAACTTCTCCAACTGAAGCTCAGTCTTCTTCCCAGCCCTTGACAACACCATTCTGCTTACTGTCCCAATGAACTGGACTACTCTAGGAGCCTCATGTAAGAACGGTCAGACAATATGATTCCTCTTATGACTGAATTATTTAATTTAGCATAATGTCTTCAAGATTTTAAATTTTCTTCTGAGGTAAACAGTTTGGAGGATGTTTTATGCTTAGTGTGCACAAGGCCCTGGGTTTAATCCTTAGCATAAAACAAACTAACAAAAATAAATCAACATTTTGAAATATATTTTATATGTCAGTTTAAAATTGAAAAACATGTCAACTCTTAAAAAAAAAAAAAAAAAACAAACCCAGAAAACAAACAAACAAAAAAGATATTTTCCCAAGTATCAAAGAAACTTCTAGATATAATTGTTTGCCAAAGTATGTAAACTCCTATTGACTAGTGATTTTTATACATAATAAATAGTAGAATCATTGACTAAAGAAGCAACTGTGACTCTTGGGTGGGGTATATTGGGGGGGTTAGCCTGATTTTTATAATAGAATCTACTGGATGTATCTGAGAGGATATATTTACCTTCAAACAAGCAGAAACCAATGGACACAATATTTTTAGATTTAAAAAGCCTTTGGTGATATTTGTATGCTTAAGACTTAAAAACGAATTCAGTATGGCATTAGATGGAGTATTTTGACATGGAGATCTATCTAGGTACCACAATGGAAAAAAGAAGTAAGTATGCAGTTGTGGAACAGGAAGATTTAGCAGTGGTTTCTGTTGGAAAACTGATGCTGGCAATATATGTTATATTTTTTGTCCCTTTAAATAAATGACTGGATGATGAACCAGTCATCTTCTGTTTGCTCTTTCAGATTCATATCTCACCCTTTTCCAGCTCTGTGTCCTGCCCTGGAAAGTGCCAGTACTGACTCCTGCAGTCATCCATCTTGCCTCTCACTTCTGGTAGCATATAGTCAACGGGAAGGAGCTGGTAGGAGGTGGGAGGGAGTAGGGGAGTGAGTCATCTGGCTGGGACTCTCCACCAAACCTTTTTCACACTTGCTGTGTAAGTAGCTCCTTTACTAAAATTCTCCTCAAAGTATTCTAATTTTTGTGTGGGATCTGCTTTCTGCTAGGACCCTAAAAATACACATGACAGAATCTGGAGGGTAGTTGAAAGAGAGGAAAGATCCACTCTTCCAAGAGATCTGGATACTAGTCCTGGCTCTGTCCTAACTTGTGAGACAACATAGTTTCTTCATGTCTAAATTTATTTTGACAAGTTAGCAATAGCAATATTAACCCTCTCTAACTTGGGGTGGATTTGTGGTTATATATATATTTAAAAAGACTTTGTCCTAAGTCTTTTTAAAAAATAGCCTACCACAAATGAATGGCATTATTATGATGATGTTTATCACCAGTGTAAACTGCCAAGTGAGATTAATGAACCCTTCCTAGAGGTGGCATGAATGGGCAGGAAGGTAACATCTAAGCCTTAAGTGGTAAGGGCTGGCATTTGATTGGGAGTCCCAGGACACAGCACTTGAGTGAGAGGAAAGTGTTTTATAGAAGGTCACGAGTGGCATGGCACCATGTCATGTACTGGGTTGACTATGCTGCTTCTTCATCACTGCTGGTATTTAGCTCCTGGCATGGGTGATGACTTTGAAGAGTAGCAAACTCAAATGCTTGTGGTAGGAGGTCGGTAGGTGAGTGAAATGCAGGACTGTATTAATTCTAATCAGTTGCTGCAGTGGGGGAATGTAGATTGTCTCAGGATTCTTCTAACTTTTCATTTATAAAGCCCTACAATTTACAAATGTCAGCAACTAATTAAAAATATTAAATATAGTATGGGCTTAATAAAACACATCTGAGAGCTGGGTATAACCTGTGGGCTGCCAATTTTTGATCTCTGATATGTAAATTTCTTAGTGACCTTAGAGGATTAAACTGGAACTTGGGTTCCTACCACTGCTTGAACAAATGTCTTCCACTTTTGGGTTTCTAGTCTGCACATTCTTAGGTCCTTATGTTTGAGTCTTATGTCCAAATGTGTGGTAATGCATTTTGGGAAACATTGTTTGGAAATTGAGCCAAACCCCTGATGGCTTTTGTGGAGAGAGAATGTGTGCTTGTTAGTTCCACTTCACCTTATCAGGCTTGTTTTTATAGATATAATCTCTCCTTAAGCAGGCAGGTATGAAATCTTTATTATGTTCTCTCCTCCAGTCCATTAGTTACCATTTCTGAATAGGCCCATTAGTCTTTATTGATCTTTGAGCATCACTTGATATGATTTAGATATTTCAATATTTCCTCACAGTACAAATGAGTAACTCCCTTTTGCCAAGGTATATGGATAAAATCCCTAGATGACATTTGAATATTATTTGTACTTTCTAGTACAAAATTGAATGGGTATCTATAACTGATTTTTCCTTCAAATTTGTGTCCCATAAAACATTAGTTCTGGAGATGTTCCACAAGCAAGGGGTTCTAATATCCATTAATTTGGAGAAATACCACTTATCCTATGGCCCTCTTGGAGAGTCAAAGGCAAATTTGCCTGCAAAAGTTTACGTCCTGCAGGGAGGCACAGTTAACTTTGTTTAATCCAGTATATTCATTTACTCAGTCATTCATCTGTCAACTATTTATTGAGCATTTACTATATGTCTCTTTAAAAAGTACCATTGACTTTTTATTTGATGGAAGAACTATGCTGTTCTTCCAGGATATACTGTCCTCATGGAACTGATGTTCTGATAGGAAAAACTGATAATGAAGAACTGAGTTAATAAACGAATTCTTCATAGATTGAGAGAAGCAGCAGGAAGAAACTAAACAGAGGGCAGTGAAGAGGATAACCAGGGCATGTACTGAGCTTGAAGAGGCAGGGAAGGCCTCACT
The DNA here is from genome assembly GCF_047511675.1 of Marmota flaviventris. Taxonomy (NCBI): domain Eukaryota; kingdom Metazoa; phylum Chordata; class Mammalia; order Rodentia; family Sciuridae; genus Marmota; species Marmota flaviventris. The sequence goes on from NC_092498.1 coordinate 44,465,474, forward strand.
TAGGAGGTGACTCTTAAGAAAAGAGACCTAAAGAAAGAGAAGGAGCAGGCTCTGTGCACTGTCAGGGGACAAGTATTTTAGGCAGGAGGAAGAGCAAGGGTAAAAGTAATATTAGCAAAGTACTTTGTGCTCCTACCATGTGCTAAGCACTTTGCATAAGTATCTTTTTCCTCATTTTACAGATGAGAATCTCAACTCACAATACCTTCTGCCTGGGGTTTCAGAGCTTGTCAGTTTGTGTGGGACAGGGATGGAACTCAGGCATGCTTGTGATATACCTCCTTCCAAATTACTAGAGGTTGGAATCTCCACACCCTCCCTTTTAAAGTAGTAAGTTTGTTAATAAACTTTGGTGCTCCAGATTGGAGAACTCTGGTTTACAAGAAATTACAAGAAAATCTCTTCCTCCTCCTTAGAGCTTCAAATAGTATAGAGGTAGAAAAATACTTCTATAGACTTATCAAATGCTTTTAAATGAGTTTATATACTAAGCATCTTAGATACTTGGAGTACAGATTTCTGGGCTTCTTCGTGGGCACAATTCCAAGATGTGTTATATGTGTGAACAACAGACTGAAGTGATGAAGTGTATACAGTGACAGATGAAGATGGGGCAGTCCTGAATTTGGGATGAGCAAATAGTCACCTGTATCTCTGTGGCTTCAGAAAGCTACACAGATGGGCTGGAATTGTGGCTCAGTGGTAGAGCCCTCGCCTAGCACAGGCCGGGTTCAATCCTCAGCACCACATAAAAATAAAGGCATTGTGTGGTATCCATCTACACCTAAAAAATAAATATTAAAAGAAAAGCTACACAAAGTCATGGGAAGGTCTTCCTGTATTAAAAAACAAAGTTTGGCCCTTAGTAGGTGATATCTAGGGAAAAAAGAGAGGTAAGGCTCATTACTGTTCTTACCTGCACCAATTAACATTATCTTATAGAACAGTTTATTTAGGAGCTATTGTGAGGGAATTGATCCATTATGTGGATACAGAACAACTTGTTCTAATATTAAATTTTCTGTTTCTAATGTTGCTTGTGTTTGGAGTTTTGTTCCAAAGCCAGTTGTTAAAAAAAAATTTGGAGATAACTGTGGATTACCTAAGTACTCTCTGTTATGGCCACTGAAGAATTCGGTCTTTGCAGTGGACCACTCTCAAATGAGGAGGCAGGTCATATGCTCAGGAAGCCTTAGGGCAGTGCTGTCCAAGAGAACTTTTTGCATTAATGGAAATATTCTGTAACACAGTGTCTGTTTACTTTGTGACTGGTGTAAATGAAGAACTAAATTTGAATTTGAACTAAGTTCAATAACTGGCCAAAAAGCAGAATGACCTTTGGGACTTTTTCAAGAAGCTTGCTTCATAGTCCCTTTAGGTGTTATTCCTGTATTCCATATCACCGTCATTTGCATTTGCAGTTAATTCTGTAGTCTGTAAAATATTTGCATTATAAAGAGAGGCTGCTTCTGAGATTTGTGTGACTTAAGAAGTAGTGAAATATATATGAAGGTTGGGAGGGCAGCCCAGAGGCCACCAGAAGCCATATGGAAGCATGCCTGTGAGCTTTGTGTTGTCACAGTGACAGGTTTTGCTATGGGGCTTTAGTGCCTGTGGGCTAGGAAGGCTAGTTGTAATTATATTCTTCTTAAAATATCTATAGTGCCTCTTTGAGAAGTTCCATTGACTTTTTATTTTATTTTATTTTTGAAAGTAAGTGTTTTATTAAAACTTAGAAATCTTAGAATTCAAAGGATTAGCTCTTTTCTGAAAAACTCCTATATTTGGTAGACATTCTTCAAAGCTCTGGACATGAGGGTTTTCTGCAGAAAGCTTGGGGTATTGTGAATCTAGGACTTTATCCCAGCACCACGCAGATAGTAGAACATTTCAAAGTTAACGTTGAAAGATGCTGAAGAAGCTATTGGTATTTGTTTAGAGCAGCCACAGTGAACCTGGAACCTTGTCTAGTGTGCATATAAATCCTCGGAACCACTGAAACACTGTTATGCTGCAGTTGAAGGAAACAAAGGAGGAGGTCTCATCATGTGAGCTGGAATCTCACCCTAGCAGCATTCACCTTCCTGTTAGAAGACGGATCAGTCAAACTGCCTTTATACTATGTAGACCATGTACACATTTCCAAGTTTAAAGGCATCTTCTTCAAAGAACACAGTAGAAAGCTACCAATCCTAGGTACAGTTGAGTAGTTTCCCGGTGCACAGATATCTGCCTAGAAAGGAACTGGCCACTTGGTAAATGAGCTGGAAGGAGAGGCTTTATGTTCCTGTGAGTTATTAAAAGGACAGTAGTTAGGTGATAAATTTGCAGGGATCAGATAATGATACTTTCCAAAGAGATCCACATGGGCTGTTAACAGACTTTACAAGCCTTCAAGATTGTCCCTGGGCCAAACTTGGAAGATAGTATACCTTTTGTAACTCATTTGACCAGAGACCATTTTTAATAGTCTTGTGTTACTTCCTTTTAAAGATATTTTTGTGGTAATTATGGCTGCTAGATTGTTATTGCACAAATTCATTTCAGGAAGTATATTTAAAAAGGGAAAGGTGACCATTTTGCTCCATTTTACTTATTTTTCCATCAATATCATAGTAACTGCAAGATGCTTATCTTGTTCTAAGAGGACATATTTAAATACAATTAGATATATCTGTTATACCTGAGGACAAATCATAATAAAAGTATTCAGAAACACTTGTCTAAGTAATTTTAGCTGGAGATCAATTAAAATCTTTTTTTTTAGATGAACACAATGCCTTTATTTTATTTATTTATTTTGTTTTATTTTGTAATTTCAGGTTTCTGATTGATTTTAATGCAGTATTTGTTTATGTTTATAAATTTCATTAATTAACCTCAGGTAATAGCATGGGAGGTTTTCAGTATAATCTATTTTAAATTAATCAGATATATAGAATCTTTGTTAGTTTTCTGAGGGTTATAGTAGTGGCTGTGTGTGTGTGTGTGTGTGTGTGTGTGTGTTTTAAAGGCAGAATCCTATCACTGTGAACCATTGAATGAAAAAAAATTGTGCAAATCTATAATGACATAAAATCTGTTCTGTTGTTTATAATAATCAGATGCATCTATTGAATTAGTTATTTTAGAATATGCCTTTTTTCCCCCTTTGTGTGGGCTTCAAAAAATAGTTTCTGAGGAAGGAGTTTGATTGAATGGGTTGTCTGTAGGCTGCAATTGTTGCTAATCTGACAACATTACATGGAGGGTGTATTTGCAGGGTGACGATAATCTATTTAGAGATCTCTCTTTCATTTTTAATTGCCTCTACAACTCTGAGGTCATGATCTCAAAATGATACTGCCGCTATTGTCAGTTGTCTACTTTTCAAATTGAAGAGACTGATTATGGTATCCTACTATCAATCCTATTGGGGTTCATTCTTTTTTCTTAAGTTTCTTTACATTCATATGAAAACTGAGTAGTATAGGTAATATATTTTTGACAGAATAACTTGATCCAAATGTAAAATGACCTGTGTATATTGAAACATTGTTAATTTATGGAGGAAAACCCCCAATACTTTAGAGTGATTTCCTAGGCAATGGTAATCAGAGGTTTAGGGAGGAAGCTCAAGATGTCTTTGACCTTGCTTTTGTATTAACCGCTTGGCTCAGAATTTTAGTGTTTCATCATGGGCAAGACTCTGGAGAGAAAGGATGAAATATTCAGCTTGTTTAATCTCCTAACTATTCAGAGATATGTTGTCTATGTTGAAAACAATTGAATAGTGTATAGACATATTTTTTGAACTCTTGAAAGGTAGGCATTTTTTGAATTTTTGAACTTTTGAATTTGCAGTCAGTGCCTGCAGATGGAGGCATTTCTTTTGGTAGTTCATTTCAGTACTACGGTATAAATGTATAGGCATAGATTCTAGTGATGAGTGAAAATAGACTTTTAAAAAAAAATTATGTGACAGCAGAATGCATTACAATTCTTATTACACATATAGAGCACAATTTTTCATATCTCTGGTTGTATACAAAGTATATTTACACCAATTCATGTCTTCATATATGTACTTTGGATAATAATATTCATCACATTCCACCATCATTTCTAACCCCATGTCTCCTCCCTTCTCCTCCCACCCCTCTGCCCTATCTAGAGTTTGTCTATTCCTCCCATGCTCCCTTCTCCCTGAAAATAGACTTTTGATTATAGAAATAAAACATGTTTTTTTTTCTTTTTATGCTTATTTTTATATTTAACATTTAATGTACTTAAACTTTATATCTGATGTTTAAAAATATCTATAAACCCTTATTTTTAGCTTGCAATTCTTTAGAGATAAGTGATATTAGTATAATTTAAAATTAGTATGCATTGGGCATAGTGGTGCATGCTTGTAATGCAAGCAACTCCAGAATCTGAGGCAGAAAGCTTGCAAATTCGAGGTCAGCCTCAGCAACTTAGCAAGACCTTGTCTCAAAGTAAAAAATAATAATAGAAAGGGCTGACAATGTAGCTGAGTGGTTAAATGCCCCTGAGTTCAATCCCTGGTAACCTCCACCCTCCCAAAAAAGTACATAAGCCAAAAATGTGTAAGTTGTAGAAATGATTAAAAGATAACTTACCTTTCCTGGAATATATTGGGTAGAATGAAACCTTTATAGCACTTTAATTTGTATTTAAAAAAATATTTATGTTTTACTTGTACATGGACACAATCCTTTATTTTATTTTTATGTGGTGCTGAGGATCAAACCTACCACTGAGTCCCAGCCCCAACCCTTTAATCTGTACTGCTATAAGGACGATTTAAGTGAAGTTAGGAGTGCTTTAGGTAGTGTGTGGGAAATTGTCATGTTTTATGTTTTCCTTTCCAGCTATTTTTGAAACATGGCTATATTTAAATATGTTGCTGCTATATAATGCCTGGAAGTTCACTGCCCTTTGTGTTTTGTTCATTATGATATCATCTCTCTTAATGTATGCTTTTAAAAGAAAAAATGCACACATTCCTAGTATCTTCCTTTTTTTGAGACAGGGTCTTGCTAAGTTGCTGAGAATCTTGCTTAGTTGCTGAGGCTGGCCTTGAACTTGCAATTCTCCTTTCTCAGCCTTCCAAGTCCCTGGGATTACAGTCCTGCACCACTGTCCCTGGCTCATCTTTTACATCTTAAGGAAATGCTGTTGGATATAATTTTACTGAAGTGGGATGTGTTTGTTAATACATTGTAATGCTGTTAAAATAATTTGAAACACTTCCATCTCATGTATCATCATTTACTTACAACTTATTATGAGAACAAGTTTTTGATGTTAGGAAGTCATATTACATGAACATAAAATCCAATATTATTTTAACACTGGATAAAGTAGTAAAATCTACAAATCATTGATTGCCCCAGTGTCAACCCACTTCCCTTTCAGTTATCTCCTGTCTAAAGTAAGTCATAAATGACTCGTTTTCCTCTCTGTGTTCACATTGGTTGTTACTGTTAATATAAAAACATTTTCAGTTTTCATAAAGCTACGTGTCAAATTTTTCATGAAATGTTAACGGACATTACTGAGAGGTCCCATGAGATTCAGTTCCTTCTTTGCACATTACACTTCCTCCTAAGTACTCATGGGCTATGGAAACAGTGACTAACATGGAGGACTGTTTTAAGATCCAGTGTGCTTCTGAATTCCCAGACATCAATACAAAAATAAATTATGCTCATGAAAAGTATGTAGGACGTGTCTCTGCTAAGTAGAAAGAGGGGGCAGGGATGTCCTGGGAAAAGAATCAGAATAGAATTGAGAAGATGGAGTTACTTTTGAAAGAATGGTTCCCCTGAAGGAGATCCTCTGACTTTAATCAGGCATTTTAATATTCAAAAAGCTTATGTATTTTGTTTGTTTGATATAAATACATTGATTATACATAGACATGATTCATTATTATTATCATTATTACTATTATTATTATTATTATCACTATTATTTTTGTGGTGCTGAGGATTGAATCCAGGGCCTTGTGTATATGAGACAAACACTATCAACTGAGCTATATCCCTAACCCAAGATGTTTTATTATTTAAGAAAGTCAATAATTGTAGCTTAATTTATAATAATAAGCAATACCAACTCCTGACATTTTTCCATTTACAGGGTACTTTTTTCATTATCTCCATGTGAACTTCAGGGCAGCCTCTTTCTTGTGTCAGAAAGCCGAGGCACAACAGTTGCCTAAACAAGGATCCAAAGAGAGATCTTGCTTTAATCCTAGTACTTTCCCCATCTCGTCTTTTTCATGGTCCGTTTATAAGTAGAGCCAGTGTACCTTTTTAAAGAAGTGTCCATGTTTATTGGAAATAATAAAGCTTTTGAAGGAGGGCAGCTATTGTGAGTATGTCACCCTCTTACTTACATCTTAACTTTTAAAATTTCAGCCATTAACTTTTTCAAATCCTACTCATCTCCCTTGTGTTTTAAGGTACTGTCATCAGTGGGTAGTTGAATAACATAGTCATCTATTCTGAATGATTCCTGTGTTTTCTAATATTTAAGTTGCTTTTTACTCAAGCTTGTTCATTTATTCACTCAATAAGCATCACTAGGCATAAGAGTAAATATAAAATTTTAATTATTTATGCTATATAATGTTTTTATTTACAACAAATTTGTATAAACTTTGCATAACTGCCATTTAAAATTAACATTTTAACAAATTTAAGAACAAAAATATACCTAATCTTTGCTAAGCCTTTATCCTTTTATAATTCTTTTAGCTAGTTTTTCTGATTCTAAATATATAGTTTCTGGTTATAGTAGTCTTAATGTATTTTGAGACTAATTTGTTCTTTAGCTACTAGATTTCACAGCTTTTAGGCTTAAAATGATAATGCTTTTTTTCCTCTTTAAGGTGGGCAGAGTGCTTTTCATAGTGAGCTTGTGTTGCTTTTGTAATAATGAAGAAATTAATATAAAGTCCAAAGTGAAAACCATCAGCAATTCTACTGTCAGAAATATTGACTGTATAGTTTACATTTTTAAAAAATTCATTTATTTTTAAAATTTCTTTTTTATTTTGATTTTTATTGTTTCTTTTTAGTCATACATAACATTAGGATTTATTTTTTATTTCATTTTTTTTGCGGTGCTGGGCGGGGGGGATCAAACCCAGGGCCTTGTGTATAGTGAGGCAAGCACTCTACCAACTGAGCTATATTTCTAGCGCCCTAGAATTTATTTTTACATAATTTAAAAAAGTATGAAATATAATTTACTTGAATTCAGTCCTTGGTATTTCCTCTTTCCCTTCTCTCCTCCCTCTCCCTGTTGTCTTTCCTCTACTGATCTTCCTGTTATTTACTCAGATTTTTTTTGGTTAGTGTCTTGTGGATTTACATGATAGACTCACTGTGGTACATTCATGTATGTATGTAGGAAAGTTAGGTCAGATTCATTCCTCTGTTCTTCCCTTATCCCCTCCCTTCTCCTTTCCCTTTATTTCTTTTTATTTATTTCCCTTTATTCTCTTTCATCTAGTCCATTGGTCTTTTTTTCTATTTTGATGGAATCTGCCTCCACCCCCGCCCCCACTTTTCCTTTTCTTTCTCTCTCTCTCTTTCTTTATTTTGGTCTAGCTTCCACAGATCAGGGGGAAAAAAAAGAAATTGACCTTTGACTTTTTCGGATTGGCTTATTCCACTTAGCATGATAGTCTCCAGTTCCATACATTTACCAGAAAAATGTCATAATTTCATTAATTATGGCTCAGTAATATTCCATTGTATATATACACCATATTTTCTTTATCCATTCCACAACTTAGCTATTGTGAATTTCACTGCTATAAATATTGATATTCATATATCACTACAGTATGCTGATTTTGGATCTTTTGGATATATATACCAAGCAGTGGGATAGCTGAATCATATGGTTCCTTTCCTAGTTTTTTGAGAAATCTCCATACTGCTTTTCAGAGTGGTTACACTAATTTGCAGTCCCACCAACAACTTATGAGTTTATCTTTTCCCTCACATCCTCACTAGCATTTATTGTTACTTGTGTTCTTGATAATTATCATTCTGACTGGAGTGAGATGAAATGTCAGTGTAGTTTTGATTTGCATTTCCCTCATTGCTAGAGATGTTGAACATTTTTTTTTTCATATATTTGTTGGCCAGTTACATTTCTTCTTTTGAGAAGTGTCTGTTAATTATTTGTGCCTATTTATTAATTGGGCTGTTTGTTTTTTTGGTGTCCAGTTTTGTAATTCTTTATTTATTCTGGATATTAATGCCCTACCAGAGGAGCAGGTGACAAAGATTTTCTCCCAGTCTGTAGGCTTGTACTTTAAGCTCTTGTTTCTTTTGCTGTGTAGAAGCTTAATTGTGGTCAAATATACATAAGATTTATCCTGTTAACCATTTTTTTTTTCAGTGCTGCGATGGAGCCGGGAGCTTCATCTATGCTAGGTAAGCACTCTGCCACTAAGCTACATCCCTACCCCCTTTTTATTTTTTACTTTGAGACAGGGTTTCACTGAGTTGCCCAGGCAGGCCTTGAACTTGTGATCCTTCTGCCTCAGCTTCTTGAGTAGCTGGTATTTTGGGTGTGTGCCACCAAACCTGGTCCTCTTAACCATTTTTAAGAGCACAGTTCATTAGTTTTAAGTATCTTCACATTGCTGTGCAGCCAATCTTCAGGACTCTTATTTTATAAAACTGAAGTTCTATGTCAACTAAACAACAATTTCTCATTTTTCTCTTTCCCCAGCCTCTGGCAACTGACATTCTATTTTTTGTCTCTATGAATTTGTCTATATTGGGTACCTCATATAAATGGGGTCATGTCTTTGTGTGACTAATTTATTTCATAATGGTTTATCTCAAAACAGCCATAATGTCCTCGAGGTTCTTACATGTCATAACATATACAAAATTTCTATTTTATTTTTTTATTATCCGCTCTTTAAAAAACTCCATAATATAGCCATATTATTTCTATTTATAAATTATTTTTTCTACCCAATAATATGCTGCAGATGTCTTCACACATCAATAGTTATATACTCTTTTTTTATATATATATATCACCTCCATTTCTACAAGTTGACCATCCCTTATCTGAAATGCTTGTGACCAAGTGTTTTAATTTTCAGATTTTTTTCAGATTTTGGAATATTGCATATTTATAATGGCATATCTTGGGGATAGAGAAATCTAGACACAAAAATTGTTGATATTTCATATATACCTCATTCACATAGCTTGAAGATAAATTTATACAATATTTTTAGTACACCTGCATTTTGACTTTCATGAGTCCAGGTGTAAAATTTTCCATTCCAGAGTGTCATTTGTACTCTAAAAATGCTTTGAATTTTCAAGCATTGCAGATTTCAAATTTTTAGATTATGGATGCTCAACCTATACCAAATGTAGCATCCCTGTTCTACAGATGGAGAAACTGAGGCTGAAAGGAGAATAATTTTCAATTGATATGGAACAGCACCAGGGACGAAGTCCAGGACTGTTTGATTCTAGAATCAGACATATGCAGTGTGGTTTATATAGGTCAAGAGTGTGATTATTGTGGAAAAATGAAGCAGTTCTGAAGACAAATTTTGGTGAAAGTGAAAGACTTGACTTTTTGTTTTTGTTGTAGGGAAGCTGCTGCCATTTGGCAGGCACAAATATCTGTCTCTAAAAACATTCACCAAGTATTATACTTTACTATGTTAAGGCTGGGTTATTTCTAAGAAAATAGTAGTTGTCCTGGTCAGAAAGAGATTTTTCAATGGCCTTTCAAAAGGTTAAAGATGGAAGAACAAAGAGGAAATTATCTGCCTCTTATCTGAAGTATAATGAGAAGTGAAAATGTCATCCACGTGAACTTTGGTAGAAATATGCTGAAACCCTCCAATGAGCTGGGTCTGATATCAAGATCAGTGTAGCTCATTACCAAATTGTTGTATTTTAGGACTATACCTCAGAAATAATCTAAACTTTATAATTTCATAAATGAGGTTCTGTCCTGAAACACCTACCAAGTAGTTAACTGTGCATTTAGGATGTAATCTTTAATTTCTTTCTATTTTTGTGGTGCTGGGGATTGAACCCAGGACCTTGTACATATGAGGCAAGCATTCTACCAACTGAGCTATATCTCCAGCCTGATCTTTAATTTCTTACTTCTCAAGAATTCTTTTTCACCCATGTTAGTGAACAGAAGCAGTTTTTTAGTTTTTCATACCAAACTTACTATTGCTTGTGTTTCATACTGTAAATGTGAGATAGGGAAGGAACAAGTTAGTGTGGGCTGTCAGGACCAGGTGTTCTCACAGTATCACAAGAAATGAAAGGACTTGGAATGTAAGTTTTCTTGAGTTACCAGTCCTGGTCCATCAGTTAATGGAATCCATTAAGTTTGTTAGTCTAGTCAATGGCAGAGATCTAATTGAAGATTATTACTCTTTCAGAGAAAGTTCAAACCAACTACAGTAACAATGATAGAACAGAAGTTCGCAAACTATTCATGGGCTGCTCATTTTTGTATGGTTTGTAAGCTGGGAATGTTTTCTAAATAGTTTTAAATGGTTAGGAAAATTCAAAAGGAGAATAATATTTTGTGATATGTGAAAATGATAAGAAATTCAGTTTTGGAGACTATAAAGTTTTATTAGAACATTTCTATATTTATTCACATATATATTGCTTATGGCTACTTTTGGATTAAAATAGCAGAGTTTGATAGTTGTGATAGAAACTGATGGCACCACAAAATATAAAATATTTACAGTTTGGCCCTTTGAAGAAAGAGTTTTCCAATTCCTGTAAAATAGCAAGAATAATTTACGTTTTGGAGTATCATGGAAATCTGTGACCTTCTTTGCTTACCTAGAACTCTAGCTGGATACTACCATGTTTCTTGAAGAATTTCTCCACTGTTTTTGTCTCTGGGACACCCACAGTAGTCCATTCATGATTATTTTTCATGACTTCCTTTGCTTATTTTCCAGTGGTTCTTTTTGCCAACCAGGCGAACAGATCAAAGAGCATACAGAAAGGTCTTTGGTTTGCCTCAAGAAGCTTTTCTACAGAGGGATCTGTCTGGCTTGCATACCTCCCTGTTGGTTATAGAAACCTGGATTTGGACTCTTATATTCACACTAGAGTATTGATTCAAATGTATATGACTTTTACTGTCAGAGTATAGACTGAGTAAACATATTTATTGTTGCATTTCTATTAGTAGGAAGAAAATATATTAATCTTTTATATTTTATAAGACATTTTAGTAACTTTAGTCATGTTTCTCATAATTCCTAATTTTACATTAAGATAGTGTGTTGTTTTTTTAATGGTTAGCTTTAAATACTTAAAATAATGTCTTTTTATAATTATCTTTGATACAGTAAAAATATTAATGGTTAGAATATTATACTTTACCTCTTATGAAAGTTGCTTCCCACTCCTTCCAGCTGTGGTTACTTTGTGTCAGTTCCCTTGAGGCCCATGAAGGAAGAGAGGCCTGCCTTGCTACTTTGTAATAAAGGTTTGTGCTTTGTGACCACTGACAGCCTTGGATTCTTCCACCATGTTTTAAAATCATAATAAATAGATGTTGTTCATCCAGAAAGAGCCCTTGTCTGAAGATTTGGTGTTTGGTAAAGCAGATCTTTTATCAGATAATACTTGTGCCTTTGCTTATAACTGTGATTTTGTGCCCATTAGGGATGATTTTTTTTTTTTGTGTGTGAATCATTATTATATATAATAGTGGGATTTGTTGTTACATATTAATACATGCACATAATATTACAGTATAACTTGGTGTGCTGAGGATGAGTCTGTGACTTGGTTCTTTGCATAGAGATCAGATAGCACTGGTCTGGGTCATGGCATTGAGGTGAGCAGTTGAATTACCTCCTCATATCATAGATCTGTTTTGTTATCTGGTTGGTGCTGGATGTTCATCTGTCTTCACTTAAATTTTTGAGTAATGGGCAGTAGAGCTCACTAATGGGAGGAGTTGGGCTAACTCTGTAGGAATTTTCTTTTTGCAGAAAATCCTTTTTACAGTGGTGCCTTCTCACAGGTTGGGATAGCCTCTGGTGCAGTAAGCAAGGTCAATGAAGAATGACAGAGTGTGGAAAGGAAATGCTGAGGCCAGATCAAGCTGGAGTGGGTGGTAAGAAGCCTGGGAGAAAGGCAAGATGAAGAAAGGCAAGATGAGATGTCTTAGATAAAGTTTGTTCTAATTTCATCGGTAAAGGGAAGTGGGATGAGGCATACCCTTAAGGCATTTGGCTTAGCTCTAACATGCTCATGAAAGTGAGAATCAAGACTAGAGAGGAAATCCCATATTATTTCTCAAATGTGAAAAAAACAGGGTGAGCTTTTGTAATTTAGCCCTGGGGTTTTTAAACCTTGAATAGCAAAGTGAGTTATTGTATGGACTGGGAATGTAAGTTATTATGGTAAATTTACAATTTTCAGAGCTAAGATGGAAGAGTGAGAAGGGAGCTGTGCTCTTCTCCTCCTCTGGGTAGGGTCAAGAGCCATGGACTCAAGTGTCAGAAACTACTTCGGGTAGGAAAGCCATGCAGGGCAAAGGGAGGAGAGCTGTATCTCTGCCCTGGAGCTGTCACTACAGAATGGTGGGCACTCCTTGTCTGGCTGTCTCAAGTCCTGCAAGGAGGGTCTCCATCACAAACTTCATTACTGGCATCAACGCTGCGTGGTCCTAAGAGCTGTGATCCACAAGGCCATGAACCCGCCAGCAGGCAAGGCCTCCAACAGCTATTTTTAGTTGTGTTTTATGAGTGTGTATTTTTCTACTCATTCTCATGCTTATTTACCTGGGACCTGTCTAGAAAGGAACAGTGTGTCTGTGAACAAGAAGAGGTTTCCTGTGAACTTCAGCATTCAACATAAGTGCCCTGGAGTAGCACAATACATCTGGTATTGTGATATCCCACCTGTGAGACGACTGTTTCAAAAGCTCTAACAATATAGAAGGGACAGTACAGACTAGCTAAGTAGGAATGGAGTTACTTGAGTTTTCTCATCCAGCTATAATGGGTTTGAAGTAGAACTCTAGCTCATTAGAATTAGATTGGATTTTAGGGATCATCCTGTTTAGCCTCCTCATCTCACCAGTGAAGGAACAGACACAGGACTTATCTCAGACCAGAGTGGTAATGAACAGCAGTGTTGGTTAGACCCCAGGTCTCTTGATTCAATAAGGGTACCTCTTCCTTGTTAGATCACGAAGATTGAAATTGTAGTAGGAATCTGGGATGGGGTTTAGGGGGTGTAGTGTGCACTTATTATAACCTTTGATGACTCAGTAAATTGTAGTTACAACAGTGGCCCCTGGCCCATAAGCCAGAAATGGTGACTCGGGAAGAACCTCTGACTAGATAAATTGTTATACAGTTTGGGAGGACTATGATGTGATTGGGAGGAGGCATCTAGGCACATTAGCAAGTCACATTTGCTGAGGGTGACATGGAAATAGAAAAGATCCTTGAGGAGATGATCAGGGGGTTCTGGTTGAAGGCTCTCTGAGCAAGCTTTGAAGTTTTAGTGAGATGAACCTGCCCAAAGTATTCATAGTGTCCAGGCCAGCAATATCTACCGTGACATCTGGAGAACTGAGTAGAAAAGGACTTGGTATTTGTTGGGTGTGCAGTGAGTACTATAGATCCTTTTATAGTTATCACTTTTTGTCCCTGAGTATTTATTTCTGCTTATGTGGCTAATGTAACTCTCATTTTAAGCTATTATAGTGACTTTAAACATTATTTCTTTTATTCTGCCTTTCTAATTTTTCCATAGGTTAGAATTGAAAGTAGCATAAAGATAATTTTTATAGACTTGAATTGAAATATTTGGCAAGCTATAGGTCAGTTTTACTGGGAAGATTGAACCTAGAGTTTTGAATGATTTTCCTTTTTTTGCTTCCATTTATTGATCATGTACTCCATTTATTGATCATCTAGAGGCAGTGCTGTACAGTGGTTAAGCACAAGGACTTTGAGCTAGGCTACTTGGGTTGAATCCTGGCTCTGTTAATTATAGTGTGTGACTATAGGCAAGTTAAGTTACTGATTTTCTATTCCTTACTTTTCTCATCTATAAAATGGGAATATACTTTATGGGGCTATTGTAAATGTTACATAAGTTAATATATAAGTTAGAATAATTCCTGGTGCACACAAAGTTGTATCTACATATTATAGTTATTATTTCCAGGCATTGATTGAGGCCCTTTGTCAACTTATGAGTATACTAAGGCTCAGAGAGATTTTAAAACTTGCTTAACAGATAATAAATGTCTAAGGTGAGATTGGAATCTTCTCTGTCTGACTCAAAACCTGGCTTTTAACCATTCTGTTGGATTTCTGAACTATGGTAAATCACTTCACTGTAAGTAGGTTGTATTATAGGTTTTATATCTATCTACCCATCTGTCTTTCCTCTTTTTTTTTTTTTTTTTTTGGACTGGGGATTGAACCCAGGGCCTCATGCTTTCCAGGTAAGCAGTCTACCACTGAGCCACATCCCCAGCCCCCATCTGTCTTTCCAACTCAGATTTTTTTCATTATTTTCTTGCTGTTAATAATATGAATTTCCTTAAACTATCTGTGATTTAAACAAGAATGATCGAATATGAAAGAATAAAATCACTAAAAATAATACTACTTGAATAATTAGATAAGGACTTTAAAAATCCATGCCAATAGTACTAAATTGTAAAAGCCACAAAATGTCATTTCATGTGACATCTGATAATGGCAATCAATGCTTCCACATACTTGTAAGCTTTGTGGAAATTCAAATAGTTATTTGTGGGTATTTTAAGCTTACTGTTTTATAACAATCATGATGTTAATTTTTTAACAATTTGCACACCTTAATTACCAGGAATAAACTTTATCAGCTCATAAAAAGCTTCCCGATTTATACACAAGGCAAGGTAAAGAGAAAAAAATGAGATGGGCCTTTTTAGCAGCAGTGACAGGAGACATTGAGGAGAATTAACAGCTTTTGACTTCACAGAGTGGGTGTGTGATGGGCTCTGCTGTTGCAGTGAAGCAATGACTAGATGACTGACAAAATTATTGGAGGGAATCTGTTAATAATATTTAGCTCAGTATTTATAGATTTCTGTACAACATGCTTTTGATATCATATTGGATTTCAAGTCATATTTTTAAAGTACTGTCAACTTTATAATTACCCTTTGGAGAAACATATTTGGTGGGAGGGAAAGCAAAAATAAAAGCAAAACAGAACAAAACACCCCACTACTCCAACAGAACCATTCCAAACAGCCAGTTCCATATCTTCTACAATGTAGTTGCCATTTGGTAGCTTAATAGTTCTAACTTGGAAATTGTCCAAACATTCAGGTTGCTTGAAAAAAAAAGGAATATTGAGAAACATTTTATTTATTTATATCTTATTCTTTGTTGAGGTGCAGTGTTGTACCAAGATGAAGTAGCCATTGTTAATTTAAAGTTTTAGCTGGGACATACTCAAGATCAGAACAGTTGGCAGTGAAGCAAAAGATGGCTTTGGGTATTTGGCAATGTGACATTGAAGATTACAACACATAGAGTCTGTTCAATAATGACCACATGTCCTTTCCAGCTGATATCTGTTTCATGACTTTGATATATGGCTTGGAGGTTAAGGTTTTAGGTAGACTTCAAGGAATTGTTTTTTCATTACCTTTATTAGATTTGTTTTCAATTTAATCAAGTGCATTTCAAATAAATCAAGTATGCCTCTGTACTCATGAATGAACAGAACAACAAAATTCTGACTAAGAATTTGGACACTGACTCCTTCAGGCTGTGTAGCTTCATAACCCTGAGAAGTGGGATGACACATGAATACCTTCTTTTTAATTTAGATAACTACAAGAATTTTTTCCCCCTAGTGTTTTAACCTTATAATACAGGGATGAAATGGGAACAAATGAAACAGACTTTTTTCTAAGGATGACTTTGAAAGAACAGTCAAAAGGAGGAAAGCCACAGTGGTTGCTGGAGATAAGAAATGTGGTAAGCTTGGTGTCACATGGTGGGAGGCGTTCCCAGAGTAGTTTGCCTGTCCAGGGAGCCAGTTCATTTTGTGGCTGATAGAGTTGCACTTTGGAAAATACACGGGTTCCTGTTTACTGATTCATTATGGATTATACAGGTAAAATGTAATTTAAAATATATTCTGCCTATATAGAATGACTTAAATTATAATATTTGAATTTGTATTTAAAATTATATTGGTTTTTGTGTACTTTAAAAATATATACCAATTTATTCCTTACTATGAATCCATTGCATACAAATTGTGATTAATTTAGGATAAGTAACTTACAGGGAATTAAATATTAAATATACACACAGTAAGTTTTGTTTCAGAATTGTGGAACAAAAAATCCTATTAAAAGGAAAAGAGCGTACACACACACACACACACACACACACACTTCTTTCAGAGAAGGGCTTAAAGCAGGATGTTATAGATTTATACAAATCTATTTGGGGCAATTAACTTTACCTACTTTTAGAAGTTTGAAGCATGAAAGAACACACTTGAAACCAGATATAAAGAAATCAAATTTGTAAAATTCTACTGAATAGTTTTCCTGTGAATATTTACTTTTTGTTTTTGGTAGTGGGATTGAACCCAGGGGCACTTTACCACTGAGCCACATCCCCAATCCTCCCTCCCCATTTAAAAAATATTTTATTTAGAGACAGGGTCTCATTGAGTTGCTTAGGGTCTCACTAAATTCCTGAGGCTGGCTTTGAACTCACGATCCTTCTGCCTCAGCCTCCCGAACTACTGGGATTACAAGCCTACACCACTATGCTCAGCAATGAGTATGTTTTTCATAATAAATTTTTACCTTTCCCCCCAAATAACAGTCATTGATTAGTTCTTTCATTTTTAATTGCTTATATATTGCCATTAAAACACTTCTGTCTTTTTAACTAATACTATATATATGAATAGTTGATATTTTAAGATATACAACTTTAACAAACAGATATCAACAGGAATATTAAGAAAATAAAAACTTTAATGTGAACAAAGTAAGTGACTTTAGAGAAATGCATAGATATAACACTTTTAAAATTTGTTGTGTGTGCTGTAGAGAGAATATGTGGTTTAAGTTTTTGCCACATTCATAAGTACATTGATTAAATTAGCTGTGAGGTATGGTAGGAAGCTATTTTGAATAATCTTATATAGTGTTTTTTATAAACATGAATGCATTTGCAAATATAGTTATTTTTTAGTCTATTAAACTTTGAAGTGAAGAATTCATGTTTTTAGTTCATGGGAGAATAAATTATTTTAGATTAGAAAAGAAAATTTATTCTGTAGTCAGCACAATTCAGTACAACGGTTTTTGTACTAATGGCATCATCATAGCACTAAAGAAGATACTTTCCAATAGAAAGCTGATATTTGATGAGTCAAGAATAGATTTATTGGGGCTGGAGTTATGGCTCAGCAGTAGAGCGCTCGCCTTGCACGTGCAAGGCCCTGGGTTCGATCCTCAGTCCCACATATAAATAAATAAAATTAAGTTAAAAAAAGAATAGATTTATTGTAAAAAAAATATTAGTGTCCTCAAATACTCCTCTTTTTGGCCTTTTCCATACTCTTCCTTTCATGTTGTTTCCAGGTTATTCATGTGGTTTAACCTCACTGTTTCACGTCTCTGTTGAAATGTCACCATTTTAGGGCCCTACCTGACAGTTTTACCTAAAGCAACCCTCTTGTTGAGTCATTCACATTCTTCTAATTCCTCTTTCTCCCTAATATATACATCCACTTTACAAGTTACATATTTGTCTGTCTTCTGTCTGCCCTACCCTCTAGAGCATAACCTTCATGGGGAAGGGAGTGAGTTTGTGGCTACACTTGTAGAATATGAACAGAAGGCTCCCAGAAAATAGTTGTTGAGTGAATGCATGAATGGGATTTCCTTTAAAAGTGACTGTTAAATTTAAGATTTTCACTAATAGCTTTCTAATTTTACAGTTATCTTGACCACTAAATTAGTATGAATGTTAATCTTTTCTTTCATTGCTAAAGTTATCCTGAAATTAAGAGTACTGTCTTTATGAATGGAAGGGCAAGGTCATATGCAGGGACAATTAGACAGAATGGATCCAAAGATCACATTGGTTTAGGAATATTTTTGAAGACAGAATGGTGAGGGACTTTAGATCAGCTTTATTCCTCCTTCATTTTCCTTCATTACATTTCCTTCCTTCCTTCCTTCCTTCCTTCCTTCCTTCCTTCCTTCCTTCCTTCCTTCCTTCCATTCATTCATTGAATTCAGGGGCACTCATCCACTGAGCCACATCCCTAGCCCTAGTTTGTATTTATTTAGAGACAGGGTCTCACTGAGTTGCTTAGCACCTTGCCATTGCTGAGGCTGGCTTTAAACTTGCCATCCTCCTGTCTCAGCCCCCCCCAGCTGCTGGGATTACAGGTATGTGCCACCCTGCCCTGCTCCTTCAATACATTTTCCTTAGGCAATTTTCTTAAAATTTGTGTTGTTTTCTGAACTGACTAGAGGAGAGAATTGGAGAAAAAACTAAATTTCTGGAACCATGTTTGTCCACTATGGGTCTTTAGTGATATGGATATAGACCTTCTAAAGTATTTATAAATACCTCAGGCTTTCAGTATGCAGAAGCCTTCATAGGATGACTCCTATGATTTGTGTCTAGTGTTATTGGCAAGTGAGGTGCCTTATGTTTTTTAGCATATTGATTCTGTTTCTAGTTGTTGAAAAGTAGACTTCTTGAAAAGAGTATTGCATCTTTTAACTTACTCTTAGAAGTCTATGCCACAAAGAAAATATAGGCTCTCAGGAAAATGCATTTTCATGTTCATATATGCACCATCATGAATGAGTTAAAAAAAGAGCAATGTGAATGGGTTAGTAAAAGCTTTTTTGCAAATAGATTGTGGCCTCTGCTGGAGAATGCCTCCTACCTAGGGATCATTCTCTTATTCTCCTTTTCCTTTCCCTTTTCTGATGTCCACATCCATCCACTGAGTGAGTATTCACATACAATCTCTTATATGCAGTTTAAAAGAGATTTTTTTCCCCCTGGAAAAATAATTAATAAAAATAAAAGACAACTTCCATAAGATAATTTCCTGGCTTTAAGATTCAAACATTTTGAATTTCCCACTTCCTACAGTTACATCTAAACACTATTATTATATTCCCCCTTTGTATTGACTTGACTGATTATTTTTAGAGGGGTGTATTTTTATTAATTTTCAATTTTATTAACACTGCAGTTTTTTTAAAAAAAATTTCTGTCACTTTTAGTTTTCTTTGGTGACATTTCTCTTTTAAGGATTTTTTCCCCTTTACATTTTCATTTCTCTTTATTACAGTTGAGTCTTTAAAATGCCATATAATTTTGTCAGTTATTTATTCATTTTTCAAGAGATTTTGTGGCAGAGTGGTTCAGAGCCTTGCTTTGGAATCGGACTGCCTGGGTTTGAATCCCAGCATGTCATTTACCATCTGCATTACCTTGCATTTTAGTCAGCTTTTTCGCTGCTGTGACTTAAAGATCCAGCAAGAACAATTGCAGAAGATGAAAAGTTTATTCGGGGGCTCATGGTTTCAGAGGTCTCAGCCCATGGACAGCAGGCTCCATTCCTTGGGGCTTGAGTTGAGGCTGAGCATCATGACAGAGTGTGTGGCAGAGGGAAGCAGCTCACATGATGATCAGAAAGCAGAGAGGGAGATCTCTACATGCCAAAGCCATGCCCCCCAATTCCCACTTCCTCCAGCCACACCCTACCACTTCAGTTACCACTCAATTCCTATCAGGGGATTAAAACACTGATTAGGTTAAGACTCTCACAAACCAATCATTTCTCCTTTGAACCTCTTGCATTATCTCCCATGCAAGCTTCTGAGGGGACACCTCACATCAAAACCATAATACCTTGGCAAATTATTCAACCATCTGTCAAATGTGGATAAGAGTGATATCTATCTCATAGGTTTGTTTATAAAGATTAAATTAGTTAATACATGTGAAGTTCCCTGAATAGTGCTCAGCATAAAGTAAATACTAGCTATTGTTATTCTTTTTTATAACAGAGGTTTGTTCTGTAATTTATATAGCATCATCACACTTTCTTCATGAGATAGAGCTACACATACTGACCAGAAAAACTACTGATGATATTTTTAGATGGTTAATTAAAAAAAAATTTATTTATTTATTTTTATTTATATATAACAGCAGAATGCATTACAATTCTTATTACATATACAGAGCTCAATTTTTCATATTGAAAAATTGCATACATAGTATACTCACACCAATTTGTGTCTTCATACATGTACTTTGGATAATAATGATCATCACGTTTGATAATTTTAAATTCTATATTCATATCTCAGTTTAATGTTTGAAAACTTTTTATATTGACAGATCTTTGTAAAAAAAGAAATTATTGGAAAAGGTATATACCTTGAATGAATGGGTAGAGAGGAGACTTAAACTCTTGAACT
Organism: Marmota flaviventris; assembly: GCF_047511675.1. Lineage (NCBI taxonomy): Eukaryota > Metazoa > Chordata > Mammalia > Rodentia > Sciuridae > Marmota > Marmota flaviventris. Next base: position 44,486,051 of record NC_092498.1, read on the forward strand.
TCCTGCTGTGTATGATTTAAAAGTGGGGGATATATGATTATATACATATGCACACACATACTCATACATTTTGTGCATTACAGTATTTTTAAAACATTAAAACTTCTTTCCTTGCTTGTGTTGAATAAACATTCTAATGAAAGTTTGTATCTTCTAGTATGTTATGTATGTTTTTCATACAGGTTTCTAATAATATGATAATGCAAGAAAACTTTTATTTTTTCAGTGAGTCAAGAGAAAGTTATCAATTGTCTCTTTGTGTGAGTAGATTAATATATATATATATATATATATATATATATATATATATATATATATATATATATATCACAAATGCCCACCAATACACAGCTATAATATACAGGTATGTGCACATAAACTTAAAACATCTGGATTTTTCTGAAAATTGACTGTAATTCTCATAAGGCAAAATTAAGAAAAATAAGGCAAAAAAACAAGATAGGAGAAATATATGAGTATAAGTGTATTTCTAGAGCAGTGGTTTTCACATATGAATAATAGTTGCAAAATAAGTGATAATGTAATTGCTAGCATTTGAGTGCTCATTGTATGCCAAGCAGTGCTTAGAGCACTTACAGAGTTATTTTTTGGTACATTTATAAAGTGCATGTAAATTCCCAGAATATGTGTGCAGTAGTATGCATATTTCCATTTCTTTGTGATTGAGTGTATAATCCTTGATTTGTTAATCTACCTTAAGTTTAGAGAAAATAACTTTGAACTTTTCTGTAATTGCTTTTAAAAGGTGGATTCCCACCCCCCTCATTTCTGATATTCTTAATTCCCTTGAAAAGTTTGGTTTGCTGCAATAAAATCAAGAACCCTGATCTGCATATCTGTGTGGTTAGTTTCTGTAAAGCTAGTGTTTAAATTTCTTTGAGATCTCTTACTGTATAGCATCACAGGGATGAAGAGCTCCTTAGGAGGGGAATGTATATGTGGTTTTTGGTGTTGTGCATTTTATGACGAAGGAATTCCCCTTTGAATCACACTGCTCCCTGAAGCCCTTGGAGCCTCTGGCTCAAGCCGCGCAGTCAGTCTGTGCAGTGTCCCTGACGTCATCCAGCGTATGCATAAGCCCTGCTATTGTCTTACTGCTACGGCAGGGCTGAGGATTGCAGTATCCGCTGTTGCTGCTGCTCCCAGTCCTGCCCCTGCTCCTACCTAGTCCTGCCTCACCGCATCCCAGAAGAGCCACGTCGGCTTTCCTTTGCCTGGTGGATTTTCAAAAGCTGCCTTTCGGTTTTGGGTGCTGTAGGAGACCATGCTTTTCAATCACACGGGAGAAAACTGAAAACTGAATCCTGAATCTGGCAGCTGGACACAGCTCGGACTGCATTGTCTGGCTTCATGACCCCTGCTGTGTAGCCAGCTCATCTCTCCACTCACAACCACACTCTCCTTGATTTTCTTCCTTCCTTTTTTTCCCCCCTCATTCTTCTAATTTTTTAAAAAGCAGCTTCTGGAGCCAGCCATGTTTGGCACTGAATCTTCATGTAAGTAAATGGATTCCACTTCTCTGCTTTTGAGAAATCTGCTTGCTGTCATGGTTTCATTGGCTTGGAGTTCATACCAATTTACCTTAGGTCATTAACACCATTTGTATTTTGGCTCTAATTATAGAGGAACTGGTCTCAGAGAAGGGACTCCCCTTAACTGGGTTATTCATTCTTAAGGTTAGGGATGTCACTGTGCTCAAAACCAGGCCTCCAAGAGGGAGGTAACAAGATAGGATCCAGGCAGCCTCCCTGGAACGTGCTAATTGATGGGATCAGGCCTGTCACTGATCTATTGTTTGTGGACCCATAATGATGCTTAAACCCTAAAATAGATGCTGGAAGGATCTGAGATGATAGTGTTTATAAGACTGGGAAGAAGGGCTTACAATTTTCATCTGAGGAGAGAAAAAGGTATTATTTTACACTCTTCCTTTTTATAAGTCTATAAAAACATAAGAGTAAATGTTATGTGTATATTACAAAAGAATAAGAAATACCTTTATTTTTAAGGTGGATTTTTCCTACAGTGGCTTCAGTTTTGATATTTTGCCTGGCAGCACAATCCAGCAGCATCATATCTGTCTTAAAACTTATACAGTGAAATTGCTTTGGTGCAGAGCAGGCCCTGCACAATGGGCTGAGCTTGGATAACAGTTATAGACACCTAAAGTTGGTTTTTAAAAATTATTACCAACCCATTTGATGATTATTTAATGTTGGGTATAGAATAATGTTACTTGTCAATGCAGTTGTACAGGCTCTGCACGGTATTTTTTCATCATCTATAAGCAAAGGTTATAGTTAAGAATGTCTATGGAGACTCAACCTGCTGGGCTAGAACGTCAAACACTGGCACCACTCTGGCTTTGCAGGGGAAAGAGGGTTAAGGCAGGAAATTTAGGACATCTATTTATTTTGAATTTGTAATTTGACCTTTACTTTTTGATCTCAGGTGTCAGTGTTACAATTTGCATAGCTGATGATTGTTGGAGAATAGTAGCATTTGAGAGCTAGTACTCCTCAATTCTTTTGTTTCTTGATCGACTCTTTTACAGGTTAATTTTGTCATTTCATTGTAGAAGCTTCCCATCTCTGAAACTACCACATTGCCTAATCAAGTTTAAGACAAAATAATAGTGAGATGTAATGTTTTATTCATCAGGTGATAGTATTATTTCCTAATAACTTAAAAATAATTTTTAAATTTACTTACTGGTAAATTTGGAATTATTGTCATTCAGGAAATAGAAATAGATCATTAAGTGTCAGTAACCATCTCCCAGTTTCATTTCAGTCATGGAATTTTACTTAAGTAGGACTCTAGATATGGACAGAAATATCTATTCTGAATACTAAAGGAAAATTAGTCCTGTTATTTTAATATTAATTATTTTAGCTGAAAATGGAAGTTGAAACTCAGTGTGGGAGTCTTTGGGTTCTTGGACTGTCTGGCCTGTTTTACCAAGCAAAAATACAGCCTTTCTTGATCATCAAACTTGATCTTTTGATAATAGCGTCTATACTCTATATGGTATATTTGAAAATTTCTGGCTGCTTTTGGTGTCCATAGCTACCACACATTACTAAACAGAACAGAATACCATTCAGAGGACAGAATACTATCACACAGGTTTTCGACATTTTTTGCTTTTACTGAATATTAGGTTTTTTTTTTTTTTTTTTTTAAATTGCTTACTTGTCTCTAGAAACCCATACATAGGTAGATTCATTCTGTTAAGGAACATAAAAGGTTGAAAATGGCCTGCTTTCTTTAGACTTAACTTGGGTTAAAGTGCTCAGAGTTGAGACAAGTAGATTTTCTTTGTGTTTTGAGGCATAGCTTTCTAAGCTTTTGATTTCCAACTTGTGGAGGTTATTTTAAAAGCTTGAAACTATCTATATTTAGAATATGCAGAAAAACAGTCACATTTGAAATTCTGGTTAGTTTAGAAGGGGTCTCCCAAACCACTTACGGTGTTCTTCCTAAACCATCATAAGAAATACCTGTTTAACCATCCAACCTGTGTGTAATTTATGGGAGGTTCTGGAAACGTTAATTTTTTTCTGACTTTTCCAAAAATTTTGTGATTTTTATCCTTCGTTTCTGATTGTAGCATTTTACTTGTAGTGAATGCTTCTACTCTTCAAATTGAGGTATGGTTTATGAGCAAATGCATGGTGAGTCTAATTGTGCTTGCTGCTCAGTGCATTTGTGCCCAGGTTCACACCTGTAGATCCACTACCCAGCTCCTTTCCATTTTACCAGGAAATGTGCCTATGGCCTTTCCTCGTCTATATTACTTCCCTTCTTTGCCAAGAGGTAACTACCATTTTGACTTTTGATGACATAGCTTCGTGTCATAAATGGCTTTTTTAAATTTTATTTTTCCTCCTTGCTCTTTGCCTATGAGATGGAAATGTCTTCACTTTCAAATATTGGATTAATTAAATTGATTTTATGTTTCAGATTTTTGAAGTCAGAAATTTGCAGTAGCTTAGAAGTCACATTATTATGTCTGTCTCACTGAAATAATGTTGCTTGACTTAAATAACTACCCAAAACACAACCAAAAATTTTAAAAACTAAAAAAATAAAGCTTTTAAAGGAATATATCTTAGTTCATCAATGTTAAAGACTTATATAGATCTGGCAACAGAATTAATTAAGGGTTCTTTTATGTCTAACATCATTTTAGTTGCTGCCTTTAACAGTACCAGGTTTTATTTTTTAATTAGTTGTTGTTAGACCTTTATTTTATTTATTTTTATATGTGGTGCTGAGAATTGAATCCAGTGCCTCACACATGCCAGGCAAGTGCGCTACATCTGAGCCACAGCCCAAGCCCCAACAGTACCAGTTTTATCTCTTTGACTTAGTGGATCTTATTCTCCTGTAGTTGTATAGATTGGCTACAATCTATTTTGGCCTCATTTTGAAATGAAAGTCAACTGTAGTAATTGTAGACTAATCATTATAAAGTGGAAAGTGTAGTAACTCTGAGGTGTTCTCTAACTCTGTCACCATCTTGCTTTATTTCATTGAACATTTTCTTTATTAAAATTTTCCATGTGTAAAAATGAGAGTAATGTATCTTCTGTTTATCTGCTTTGAGGAAATGCAATTTTAGTTTCTGAGGTACGAGTAATTTAGGTATAAGAGGAGCTATTCATTAAAGTTTTATTGAGGAAAATTATTATTAAAATGCAGATGTGTGGGGCTGGGGTTGCCTAGCACATGTGAAGTGCTAGGTTTGATCTTCAGCACCAAATAAAAATAAATTAATAAAATAAAGGTATTATATCCTACTACAACTAAAAAAAAAAAAAATTTAAAAAAGGCAGATTTGGAGCTGGGCATAGTGGCACATACCTGTAATCCCAGTGACTAGGGAGGATGAGGCAGGAAGGAACATCTCAAGTTTGAGGCTAACCTAGGCAATTTAGCAAGACCTTGTCTCAAAATAAAAACAGAAAGAGCTGGGATGTAGCTCGGTGGTGGAGCACCCCTGGGTTCAATCCCCAGTACCAAATAAATAGTACAAAAAATACATTTTGGGATACTCATTTTGTTTTAATGATAGCTTATATATTTTTTAAAATCAATCAGTTGTTCAAAATAAAAAAAAAATCTCCCTCTTAAACAAATGTTCATCTTTTATTTTTGTGGAGCAAAGAAAACTAGTTTTGTAGTGCTGCCATTGGGTTACATCCTCCCTCATAAAGCTAGTTATTCTCCACAGAATAAAAACTTTAATATTTATGATGAGCTTTTATTCAGTTCACACTTACTGGGCGCATTTCTCCTTTTCCCTTCTTTCCCATGTTTAACTGTGTCATTTCTCAAGGGTACCATTGAAAGATTCTATTTAAGATGTGCTGTGCTGGGAATTGTGCCCTGGTCTAACACATTATTGTGTCTTCCATAGCACTTGCCTTATTAGACCAGTGAGGAGAGAAATCCCTTCCCTATGGAGAAACAGGGCGTCCTTGGAGCAAACTGCATCATTAATCCCTCTTCACAAGATTTTGTTATGGTTGTAATAGACTAAAGAGAACATCTAGAACATCTAGAGAAAGGGGAAGAATCATCCAAGCAAAAACAAAGTGGTAGTTAGTGAAAGACCCACCCGGGGAGATTAGCATACATGGGAAAATGATGGGCATGTAAGGAGATCAGTTCTCTTTAGGTTTGATGTGGCTGGTTCATGTGTCTTCCTTGCCATCTTTTGGATCCCTACATAACTTGGGATAGGTAGCCAGAATCTGGGAAGGATTGGAGGGACATGCCCCATGTGATTTGTCTGTGATGGCCACTAGAGATTTCACTCTTGCATTTTATTTTCATTACTGGTAAGTGCTTCAAGTTGGAATTGACAGCTTGTCGGTTTTAATACTGAGTATGATATTGTGTTGCCAAGAACAAGGTAGAGTCTCAAATTTTGAGCCATTGTGTGAGAGATAGTCAAATGAACATACTTTAGCAATATTAGGTCCCTAGGATACTATAATTAAACAGGCATCTCTTGAAGAGTTATACTGTTTTATGTACATTTCAGGACCTTTCTTGACAATTTGTCACAAGTGAGATTAGACTTGGACTTATTGTTTTGGTGTAATGGCTATGAATTGATGTGAATAGTGATGATGGTTATTCAAAAACGGCTAGTCAGGCCAGGTGGTAATGGCCCACACCTGTAATCCTGGAGATTTTAGAAGCTGATGCAGGAGGAATGCAAGTTCAAGGCTGGCCTTGGCAGTTTAGTGAGACCCTGCTTCAAAATAAAAAATTAAAAGGGCTGCTGATATAGCTCAGTGGCAAAGAGCCCTTGTTGGATCCCCAATGTACAAAAAATATACAAAACAAAATACAAAAAACAAAAAACAACTGGTTAAAAACAAAAAGAAAAAATGACTATTTACAATTGGACCATTTTTCAATATAAATACCTGATTTTTATTAAATCATGTCAGAATCTGCTGTTTCTGATGTTAATGTTTTTGGCATTTTACTACTATATTTTGTTTTCCTTTTTATCTAATTTGTCATATGAAACTAGATAATTTAGAGATACCAGCTATTTTCCTTTCTAACGACTTTAATGTTGTGTGAGTATTTTTAGCTATATTGGATTTCTAGATGTTTTAAACCGATTTAAAGCAAAAAATAGAAGAGTGTGTACACCCAAACTGCTGTCTAACTCTACACTTAGAGGATTGTATGTAAAAGGAAAATATTATTATTGTATGACTTTGGGTAAATAAAGTACCACAGACTGCTGTAAGTCACAAATATGAAAAAATAACTATGAATTACAGGGATTTTTTGTAGGGACATGGTCATACAGGAAACTGTGGGAGTTAAAGCCAATATAGTATTTTTCACTTGTCTTACTCTTTCATATTTTGTGTCAATTTAAGTTCTGATGTGAAATTTCCTTTTTGACTCTTTTGTCTGTTAATAGTTGACATTGTAATTTTTAGACTCTAGGGAATATTTAAAACCAAGACAGGAATAATTTTTTTCTTCTGGATATTTATATACTTATTTCAGTTGTACAAAAAGTATAATAAAAATATCCAGTGGTTTCTTAGTTTCACTTCAGTGCTTACCTCCTTATTTGTTAGTCTGTAGTTGGTTCAGCAAAAATTATATATGTGTTTTCAGTAGTTTGTTGTTTTCATTGTCACAGTGGACCAGATTCATATCCTGAATAAATTGTGAGAGTCTATCAGGGAAAATTACCATATATGGAAGTGTTCCCTATAGAATCCCCATGGAGTTTCACAGGATGTGAATAGCACTCATTGTTGTTATGGATTCTGAGCTAGAAAAGTCACTAATTATGTATACTTTTAAAGCATTAATAATGGTAAATGCACTAAATTATGTTCAAATATTAAACTTTTAATACAAGACTATATGGGACCCTAGAGTACAAACCATACAATCATTTTTTATTTGTTGCTTTTTAAGAGTATTGATTGATTTCTCTTCATTTTCCCTAATGAATATAAAGCATTAATTAACATACTTGGTTAGTATGTTTTTAATTAGAATATATGCAAACTTTTTTTAGTTAAAAATCATATTTACTGTGTGAAATTTGTAAGATTTTTACTCTTTTAATTTGATTTAGTAATGCATTCAGGTATATTTGAATTGTAAAACACAGATCAAATTTAATGCATGTTGTAGAAATGTCAGAAGGAGTGACTTAGTACAGAGACTCTGGCCCTCAGTTACTTGGATTCAAATTGTGACTCTATCACACATTACCAGGATTTGGCCACCTGACCATCTAAGCTCAAAGTCTGGCTTATTGAATGGACTTTTGGCATTAGGGGAATTGGCCTTGTGGAACCAGGACATCTGCAGTAGGGACGAGCTTATCAAGGGAGAGTCCCATCTAATAGTGGGAAAGATTGGCTAAACAAGGGGAGACTGGAAGTTCCATCATGGAGATCTTTGAAGGGGGACACTGCAAAGAACTGAATGAAATGGATCAGGATTGGCAAATGCCCAGAATATTTCTCACTTTTGGTTGCTCCTGTGATAGGCATCACTAATTGGTTGAAGCACTCTTGCAGAAATGGCTTAAGTCACTAAAAGTTAGAATGTTCTCCACTTAAAATACTTGACAGTACAAATATTTTCATGTCAGTTTAAGAGTTGCATACATGAGTATTTAAATAAACTTACAAAAACTTAATTAAGGAACAAATTAGGAATCTTATGTACTCCAGAAATGTCCCTTTAGATGTAACATAATTTGTTTTACATTATGGTTCTCAGTAGTGCCAATGGGTTAATGATTCAGAGCTGCCACCTGTCTGGAAATTTACACCAGTTTAAGATGTAACTCTAGAACTTAGCAGAGTAATTGCCCTTATCAAGAACTCATTCTTTAAAATTTGAATCTGCTACGGATTAAGGTAATATCATTGAAAATATGATGTGCTTGTAGGGGGTTATACTGAATTTAATAAAATTTTCTAGGCTAAGGAATTTATCACACATTACTAGTATGTCAAAAACATATCAGTGAAAAACTCTTAACTTATCATTCTTTAGAACAGGAGCAGGTGACACAAACAGAATAATAGAATATGAGCTTTTATTACTAAGCTCAAATTTGCTGCTATATATTATATTTGCCATACATTGATAATTTGACCATGTCTGATCTAAGTTCACTTATTGTTTTTAAAGGTTAAATAATGGTAATGAGTTTCTTTAATCATCAATTTATATATAACCACAAAAACTGAGAATTGTTTGTTTGCAATCTTGAAGTAATTCCAGGAATTATAAAACTTATTTTCTCTTTCTTCATGAGAGTTTTAGAACAAGATTCATGTTTTTTTTTTTTTTTTTTTTTTTGGCATATTTTGGGTAATAGCAGGCATGATGGGAATGCATATAAATTTGGAAGTTACAGTGACTCCATTGGAGTATGTACTACTTCCTCACCCCTGGTTACCTCTAGGGAGAGTTTTTGGTGGGGTCTGGCTTGGAGGTACATATGGATGGTCGAAGCCAGGCCTTGCTTCTGAAATCTGGAATTTCTTGATGGAAACTTTTCTAAATTTGTTTTAGTATATTGGTAATTCAGTTATCTTTTACTGTAAAACAAACTGCCCCTAAACTTAGTGGGCTTAAAACAAGTATGTATTATCTTTCTTTGGGTTGTCTAGGCATTGCAAATAGTTCTCATAAAGTGTCTTTTATGCAGTTTAGTCAGATTTCTATTGGTACAGGAGTCATCTTAAAGGCTTATCTGAACTGAAGGTCCTGGGCAGCTCTGGCTCCTGGCTGTCAGTTGGGACTGGCTGTTTATTGTCTTGGTGCTCAATGGACTCGTAGGCAAGACATGCCTATCCTCGGCTTCTTCATCCTTCACCCTTTAGAAAGCATGGTGCTAGGTTCTTGGGGGAAATATCCCATGACTGGAGTAATCCAAGAGTCCTAGATAGAAACTGCACAGTTCCTTATGATCTAGTCTTAGAAGTCTCAGAAGTCCCTTATACCATATTATATTATAGGCTATCTAAATCACTGAGATGAGCCAGATTCAAAGGAAGGGAATTAGATCCCTTCTTGTGGTGAGGGAGTGGCAAGGTCACATTACAGAAGAGCATGTAATATGGAAAATATCATAGTGACCATCTTTGGAAAATATAGTAGTTTCCAAAGTTTGCTCCATGAAGTTGGTTCTTCAGAGATGCTACTGAGATTCTCTAAATCAGAGATCTGCAAACTTTTACTATAAAGGGCCAGAACATATTTAGATTTGTATACTGTTTTCTTTGCAGTTACTCAACTCTGCTATTGTAGTACGAAAGTAGGCAAAGATAAATGAGTGTGGTTGTGTTCCAATAAAACACAACTATGGACACTAAATTTTGAATTTCATATAATTTTTACATATCAAAATGTTACTTTTCTTTTTTTATTTGTTCTAATCATTTTAAATGTAAAAAACAAAACACCAGCAATCTTAGCATCAGGGCCACATAAAAACCAAATGATGAGCAGACTGGCCCATGGATCTTAGTTTGCTGATCATTGTTCTCTCTTGGTGTTTGATTTAAATTTTATTTTTAATTGCTAAAAATCTGAAAGACAAAGACACACATTGACATATTATAAATAACTGTTTTTGATATATTGGAAGTGCTGATACATGAGCTTTTATTTTTCAGTGATTAACTTTAGTATTAAAAATTATAAATTTGAACTTACAAATGTATGTATATTTTATATATTATTGGACTTATGTATAATATAATATTTTGTTAGAAAAGGTTCTGCTAAAAGTGAGTGAAAGAAAAAAATAAAACCTGAGGGTATTTGAGTCTTCAGTTCTCATCTGTTCTCACAATAATGTTAGCTGACAAAATTAAGATAGCTTCTGAATATCTATTTGATTCAATTCCTCAGATATTTATTGAATGGGAATAAAGTATTATGAAACCTTGAGATAAGAGAATAAAAAGTCTTCCAAGAAATCTAAGTTTATCTGGGCCACAAGGTGAGGCAGTGAGGGGAGAGAACACGGTAGTGATACTACAACTCTATGTTTCCCACCAGGTAAGGCAGGTAAGAGACTTTTTTTTTTTTTTTTTGGATACCAATACACATGAATCAAGGAAAACAATTTGGTTTGTAAAATATGAGACTATGATAAGATAAACCGTTTTTTTGAAATAGCTTTATTGATGAACAATTTATATATGATAAAAAGTATCCACTTTCATTTGTAAAGTTTGATGAATTTCTTGACAAATGTATTTACTCAAATGGCCACCATATCATTACAATCAAGGTAAAATATTTTTCTGTCACCCTAAGACGTTCTCTTGTGCCCTTCTATAGTCTATCTCTATCTTCTCTATCTAGAAGTTCAGATAAATGGGCTATACAATATGTAATACTTTTGTTAGACTTGTTTTGTTTAGCATAATGTTTTCAGCTATTTGTTGTGGTTGTTGATAGTTCAGTTCTTTTTATTGCTGGATTGCACAAATAATGTACTGGGTTCATCCATCTATTTGTTGATGCTGTTAATTCCTGTTTTGAGTTCTTACAAATAAAACTGTCTGAACACTCATGTCTAATTCTTTATGTGAACATATGTTTTCATTTCTCATTCTCAACAATTGCATACCCAAAATGCAATTGTTAAGAAACTGTCAAACCATATTCCAAAGTAATTATAACTATTTTACATTCCCACCAGCAATGATAGGAGTTAAGTTGTTTTACTTGCCAATATTTGCCGTCATCTCTCTTTCCAATCTTTGCAGTTTAGTAGGTGTGTAGTGGCATATTGTGATTTTATTGTTTTTCTTATTCTTAAAGACGTTCAGCATTTTTTCATGTAATTATTGGTCATTTGTGCATCTTCTTTGATGAAGCACCTATTTAAATAATTTACCTCTTTTAAAAATTAGATTATCTTCTTATTGTTGAGTTCTTCATATATTTTTATATAAGCCACTCATCAGATATATGTATTGATCATATTTTCTTATAGTCTATAGCTTTCCTTTTTATTTTCTTTAATGATGTTTTTATTTTAAAGAAGTTCAGGTTATCAGCTTCTGTACTATGTAAAAAATTTTGCCTACTTTAAGATTGTGAAGATTTTTTCATTTCTTCCAAATGTTCTACGTTTTGCTTTTTTGTATACTGTGAATCATCTTGAGTAAATTTATGTGTACAATATGAAGTAAGGATGGATGTTCATATTTTTTCCCACCAGAGGAATATTTGCTTGTTTTAGCACCATTTTTTGAGAAGACTGTCCTTTCCTTATTGAATTGGCAACTTTATAAGAAAATTAATTGATCCTGTATTTTTTATCTTTCCATTTTATTCCAGAGATCGATGTGTTTAGGCTGACACCATAATCTTAATTGCTATAGTTGTATGATCACTTTTGAAATCAAATTGTGTAAGCCTTACAAATCTGTTCTCTTTGAATATACTTTTGGCCATACTTGATGCTTTCATAGCCTTATAAACTTTCTAATTTTCTTGATTATAAAGAAAGTCCTGCTGGGATTTTGATTAAAAGTGTATTTAACGTACATGGCAATGTATTTGGGGGAGAGTTGACATTTTAACAATATCCGAGTCTTCCAATTCACGAACATGGTATGTTTGTTCTTTCATTTAGGTTTTAGTTTCTTTTAGCAATGGTAAAAGCAGTTATGAAATTACAGAATAGCTAATTTGTTTTAGATTGATAAAAGAATATTTAATCAGAGTAGAATATCATGTAAATGTTGCTTGTAAGACCCTGAAACATTTGTTCTTTCAACAGGATGGATTCTTTCTTTCTTCCTCTTTTTTTTAAAGTTTTTATTATTTTTTAAAATTTATATATGACAGCAGAATGCATTACAATTCTTATTACATTTATAGAGCATAATTTTTCATATCTGGTTGTATACATAGTATATTCACACCAATTCATGTCTTCATACATGTACTTTGGATAGTAATGATCATCACATTCCACCATCTTTAATTGCCCCATGCCCCCTCCCTTCCCCCCTCTGCCCTATCTAGAGTTTGTCCCATCTGCCCTATCTAGAGTCTTCCTCTTTTTTGTTATATCTTAGGATAACTACTTTAATTTGTTTATGTATACTTCCCTCCAGTTCTTGCCTAAATATTCACATTTCTTTAATCAGAGAAATCTGAATTTGGTAGGTTTCACATTCAGAATTAGGATTTCTCCTCTTCTTAAACTGTTGGGTTATCAACTCTATTTTTTTGGGTGGTGCTGGCTATTGAACCCAGGGCCTTGTGCATTCAAGGCAAACACTCTACCAACTGAGCTATACCCGCAGCCCTTGGATTACCAACTCTTTTAAGAATCTGACAAATCTATGGATCCTCATGATTTCAAGATATTTGAAGCCCAATCTCTTTCTTAAAATGGATTTGAGATGACATTTGTCACCTTTAAAAATTAGATAGAACTTGAATTCATCTTTTAAAGAATCTTTTCTAATTATTTGACATGACTTGTAATAATTTTCTAAGTTCTCAAACTTCATGAAGCCCCATTTACTAGATTTAATGATCTAATGTTGCATTTTATGTATATGTACTATAAATATAAATATTTAAACATATTTTTCAGTGCTTAAAAAGATACTAATATCAAAGCCATCCACTCTTGTTTTAGATGCTTGAAAATGGTAATCCTATAATAAATAACCCTGATTACCTAATGTAGTGTTTTGAAAGCTACAGGGATAAATATACTTAATGGGTTATGAGTTCATTTGTGCTTTCTCACCCTTTTCTGATTTAGTCCCAGGCCTACTTTGCAAGTTATTTTTAGTATAAATATATAGCACAGTGTTTAAGTAGCTGGGTTTTGAGTCAGGCAGATGAGGGGGCCTAATTTTATTATGTTGTCTTGAGCATCTTATCTCTTAGTTTCAGTTTATGCTTTTGTAAAATGGGGGTAATTGTTAACCTCATGGGAGCACTGTAATGATTAAGTGAAAAAGGCACAGTGTTAAGCCCTTAATGTCCCATGATAAGAAACTGGAAATGTAATGATTTTTAAAGTTTTCCATAGCAGAAACACCTTACATAGTAGTATCATCAGCATAATGTGTGAATTTGATATAAACCAGAATATAAGTTAGTATAGGAACAGTAGCATCAAAGACATACAAATAGGAAAGGAAAAAATTGGTTTAAATGCAAAATATTAAGTTTGGTTCCTGCCATCTGGCATCTTCCATTCTAAGGGGACATGGTAAATGAAATTACAATTCATGCAAATATACTCTATATCAATATTGATTTGAATAATCAATATTGCACATATATATTTATATATTATCAGTTCTCTTGTTTCTTCAGGTATTATCATTCTGAGTTTCTGTGATAGTCACCTTAGCTTTTCTCTGTAGCTATCCTGCCTTCATACCCAGGTCTATTCCATAAGGTGAACTAGCTGGCTTTCTTTCTTTCTTGATATATAACTGACATACAGTAAAATACAAAGATATTCAATCATTTGAGTTTTGATACAGAATTTTGAGAGCACAACTCAAAGCAAAATATAGAACATTTCTGTCAGTTCAGAAAGTTCCCTTGTACCCTTTCCAAACAGTTTCCCTCCCCACCAGGCAGCCATTAATTTTAAACTAGTTTAAAGTTAGTTTTGTCATGGCCTTAATATATATGGCATTGTGTAATTCCATATATATTCTTTTGTGTCAGTTAGCTTGCAGATCATGTTCCTCAATGCCCAACACCTGTTTAGAACACTCTGAGGCTTCATGGCCTTTTGAACTAAATATAAACTCTTCATCTGGGTGTTCAAGGCCAGCCACCATATGGTCCCAGCTTTCCCATCCTGCCTTAACTCCCACTACTACTCTGTATGTATACTGCAGCCAAACAGAATGGTCTGCTTTTTCCTGAGTGCCTTTTCTCATGCCAGGACTTCTATTTAGGTCTGCCCTGTTTTCAGCTATTCATATCTTAACCATTCTTTTACTCTTTGCTGGTCATCTCAGTACTAGTTATTAACAAACTTTCCTGGTTTTCCCAAGGCAGTTCTCAGCCTTTTTTTTTTTTTTTAACTTCATTCTCTAATTGCCATCATAAACACCTCTTTTTTTTTTTTTTAAAGAGAGAGTGATGAGAGAGAGAGAGAGAGAGAGAGAGAGAGAGAGAATTTTAATATTTAGTTTTTAGTTTTCAGCGGACACAACATCTCTGTTTGTATGTGGTGCTGAGGATCGAACCCGGGCCACACGCATGCCAGGCGAGCGTGCTACCGCTTGAGCCACATCCCCAGCCCCATAAACACCTCTTTTAAACAGAACAATTACTCTCAAAATTTTTTTTCCAACATCATTCCCCCTCTAACACCTTTCCTCCCATTCACTGCCTCTTACCAAAACAAACAAAATAAAAGAAAACCCCCTCTGCATTTAAAAAATATCCTGTTGTGCTTTATAATGGAGGGAACATGGCTTCTGGGTTATAAGATCTAGAGTCAGATAAGGCCAGAGTCAGATTTTCTGATCTGGAATCCTTATTCTTCTAGCTATACAATCATGGGTAGATTAATTAACTAGTACTTTTTTTTTTTTTCCTTTCTCAGGTGAAAATACAAATAGTACTATGTATGGCTCTATTTTGAATTTTAAATGCCTTAAAATGTTACTTACCTAGAAAAGGGTCAATGAATTCTTAATCATTCTTAATCTTATAATTATTATATTTGTCATTTATGTTACTGCCTTTCATTGCACTGTGTTTTTTCTAGGACTTGAGTTTACTTAGGTTAGTAACCTCCAGAATTAATATTTAACTAAGTTGTCTATTGATTCATTTGCTATATGAAAGTCTATGATGTGTTCAGGGGAGGGTATCCGTGGGTCTAGATTTTATCCTTTACATCATTTAACAACTAAATTTCAACTCTCAGAGTGTCTTAATTAAACACAATGTGAGTATTCTCTTTATTCTGAAAAATGTCTGAAAATGTGAGTAGAATTCATACCTTTATAATGATATCATCTTAACTTATTTCAAACTTGATATTTAAAGAGAATCCTTCTCAATATAAATAGCTGCTTCCTTGTTTATATGTTCATATTTTTGTTAGATTATCTTAAAACATGAATATTATTTTAAAAAGATTTATGGTACTTTGATATAGATATTGTAGCTTGCTTTGCATTGTTTAGCCTCAATTTAGATGGATTAAGTGGCTTTTTTTTTTTCCAGAAGAACTTGATAAACTTTTCTTGATTTTTAATTGGGATGAACAGAGTTATCTTCATGTAAGGAGGGATATACCTCTGAGTTTACTTTTTGTTTGTTTCTTTTAGGCTTTACACTAGTGGCAGACTGAGCTGGTGCTTTCCCCCCATTTCTTGTTTTTATATGAAATCCCTAGATCCCTGAGTCCTTGGGTCTTCATCTGATGGGAAATCATCAGCCTCACACCTGACTATAGTTTGTTTGTTTTTCAGTGTTACATTGTCTTTTTCCAGCCTCTCTTATTGAGGAAGTTGGAGTCTGCATAATACCAGCTGTGTGTAGTGTCAGAATGGGACAATAATTCAGGGATGCAGAGTATGTCTCGCCTTTGTTTCCTGAAATTGTACATTGATTCCTTTTGCCACTAGACTATTTCAAATGAATGAAAGCAACATCTTCTATTTTTAGTGTTTTTTTTTTTTTTGAGGGACATACTTCTTTAAAAAGCAAATAATTCATCTGCAAATTCAAATTTTATTTGTTTCATCTAATTTGCTTAAAGTAAAGAACACACATAATAGAAATTTTAACTGAGTCAATCTGTTTCATAGTTATTAGACCTTTCTCTTTATAGAAAGTTGATTCTTAGGCTTTTTCATTTTTAATAAGGGAAATATCTACATTCTATCCACTGTAGCCAGCAGGAATTACTTTTTTTCATGAATATTTTAAAGATTTTCTATGACTTTTAAAAAATTTGTTGTTTTTAGTTGTACTTGACAGTAGCATGTATTTTAACATATAATTAATACATGGAGTATATCTTCCCATTTTTGTGGTTGTACATGATGTGGAGTTACATTGCTTTTATGTTCATATATGTACATAGAAAAGTTATGTCTGATTCATTCTACTGTCTTTCCCTCTTTGACATTTTTAAGTAGATAAAACTGAGTTATGGGTTGGAGATGTAATTCAGTGGAAAGGCACTTGTATAGCATGTATGAGATCCTGGGTCCAATCCTTAGTACCACAAAAACAATTTCTTTTCTTTTCTTTCTTTCTTTCTTTTATTTATTTTTGACATTGAATGTACTCTAATTTTTAGCTTCAAAAATTAGGGTTAATCTTGTTTGTCTGTTTTTGTTTGTTTGAAAAGAGGAAATTCTTTGTAGAATAGCCAATCTCCAAAGATTTCAGTAGTTCAGAATCTATTATGAATCAATAAATATTTGTTACTAATTAAAATGAAAAATCAGATGATTGGGAATTCTTGAGAAGCAAACACAGAGTATACAGCTATTTTATAACCCATTGTAGAAGTTTCTTATGATATTAGCATTCTAAACCTGAGATACCAGAGTATATTTTTAGAGGTCCCCGGCTGACAAGTAAAATAGTACTTGTTGTTTAATAGATCTCCCTGGGAATTGTTTATTACTGTTTGCGAGGTTCATTTCAAGTGTTGAGACTTGACTTTCCTGTGTTTTATTAGAACCTCCCACTTCTGAAACACTAAAATTTCTCTTTTGCCTTTCATGCCGTTAAAACCACTTCCCTATCAGTGAGCTACTCTGCAGGCAGTCAAGTTGCTGATACAAATGATTGGAAATGAGTCTAAATGATGCAGAGTATTTTATCAATTGTATTGTGTGAGGCCCCAAAGAGAATCATGTCTGGAGTAAAGGATAACATGGCATTTATCATTTATCAGTGGATTGGTTAATCTGGACAGGATATTAGTGGGTATTTTGCTCTCAGCTGACTGGACTTCTGCTTGCTGTTAAGAATTGATAGTAGGAATAAGGCTGAATACCAATTGTGCTAGGCTTTGTACTGTTTGTTTTCTGTCCAGACACTGTTTTCCATAAGTGAGCATAATCATGTAAGCTGCCCTCTTTCAGAGAAGAGGACAGTGGCCTATCATTGGAGGAACCATGTACAATATTTATATACCTTTGGTTTGGCTGCCTGTTTTGGGTTTAAATGTTTCACATTTGGAGGGCAAATGCTTGAATCTTTCAATCCAAACTCAGTTTCATATCCTTTCCTAGGGGTATGAGTAGGCATGATAATAATGTCAGTTTTTCTTTCTAATAGTTCAGACTAAAGACCTGTTTCATATTCTTTTTTGGGGGGTGGCTACTGGAGATTGAACTCAGGGGCACTTGACCACTGAGCCACATCCCCAGCCCTATTTTGTATTTTATTTAGAGACAGGGTCTCACTGAGTTGTTTAGTACCTTGCCATTGCTGAGGCTGGCTTCGAACACATGATCATCTGTCTCAGCCTCTCAAGCTACTGGGATTACAGGCATGCCCCACCACTCTCAGCTGTTTTATACTCTTAACAAAATTTAACATGTCACTTCATAGTAAGTTTCCTTCTTTTAACCCAATTTAAAAGCCATTGTTGGGCCCACAATTCTTGCTCTAGGAATGTTGGAAATAACAGGGGAATGAGCACCTCTGCCCTGAACAGCTGCCATGGAGGTTGCATGGGCAGCTGGAGCAATTGCTTGAATCATGTTTTGTGAAGCAGATTTCCCTCAAATGTTAGTATTTTATGCTGGTGATTAGGAGAATCTGGTATTGGGGAGTAGGTCCTGTGACCTTGTATTTTATATGAAAATATGAAGCATTGTATTTTTAAGTTATGCCTTTAATGCAGTCTGACTACAAAAGCTTTCTGAGGACAGCCATTTTCAAGGTACAGAGGAAAGACTTTGTGATGCCATTTAAACTAAGAAGGTACTCAAATGTAATAGATCAAAGGAGGAACAAAACAGGAGCAATGGCAAAAGACTGGCACAAGGTTCACCCTAGCCTCTAAAATCACCTACAAAGAGTAGGCAGTTTGTGTTAGTGTAAAGATAATTGCATGCTGAGATTTTGTTTTTCAAATTCTCCTACTGTGGATGGTAGAAATATATGATTTTATTCTATTTTCATAAAGCTATTAAAATAACTGTTACCCATTATATATTATATATTCAGCATGCTGTGTTTTACTTTCCTGTTGTTTTTAAGGATCCCCAAATGCTTTTACTGATAGACAATGCTTCTGAATGTGTGAGGGAGGGATCAAATGGGACTTAGCAATAAGGCAAATTGCATCATCTTGAATTTCATAAAATTATTTCTAGATAAAATTGAATCCAATATCTGACATGGTTTAGCTCATCTCTTCCCAACATTTAAGTTACCTACTCAATGGCAAATGGATGTCATGGAAAACAATTTACTGTGGAATGCTTTCTGAGGACATTAGTGTCAGTTTATCTAGGATCAAGGGCTACGTTAGAACATCATTGTGCTCAGTGTGGAGATGTTGAGGTAGGTTGCATGATTAAACAGAAAGACTGGGGGACAGGGGAAAGGGCTAGACTTTCTATTATTATATTGTTAAATGAAATATACCCAATGATATCTCTCTCTCTCTCTCTCTCATTCTCTCTCTCTCTCTCATCTAATATAACTTTCAAAAATAATTTTTGGTAATTCATGCTATTGAATTCATCATTGTTTCTGATGATCTTTTCAAAGCTTCCTTGGAAGACCTGTTCATTTCCTGTTCCTAAATTGATCTATGTAGACCAGATTCCAGATTTAATTTTTTTTCTCTCTCTCATATATATTTACTCTTATTGCACACTGGTTGACACCTTATAACATTTTGTTTTCTCAAGGATAGGGTAAGAGCTATTCTTTAGAACACCAAACCATGTTAATCATTTTAGTGTATGTCCAAAGTAATTATGTCCTTGACACATGAGAATTAATTTTCATTATAGAAATCTCAAACAATACAAATAACAAAAAAGGAAGTGAGAAAAAAAAAGAAGACTGAATTTTGGAGCAACACAGACTTGGGATTGAATCTTGGTTCTACCCTTTACTGGATTAGTGATCTTTGGCAACTATATAATCTTTTAATTAAGGACAATACCCAGCCTATAAAGTTGATTTATGGGTGAATGAATGTGAGTTAGTCAGATTTTGCATCACTGTGACCAAACTACCTGAAAAGAGCAGCTAAGAGGATGAAAAGTTTATTTGGGGCTCATGCTATCAATTAGTAAGTAATTGTATTTACTCGAAGCATGTAAATCCCCTCTTTGGGTAGCACTTTGTACTGAGAAAATTGGTTTACAATAAGTCTGTGGGGAATGACCTTGGGTAAACTTTATTTATTTTAAATATTGGGGTCTTAATTTAGTGACAGTTTATTTCTTTACCAGTGGGTTTATGTGTACCTGTTTGTCACTATGAAGTGCTGATTGATGCCAGTTCCTCTAGGGAAAAACTATCATTTGCAGAATAGGTTGCTGATATATTTAGACTTTCATATTTACATTTAAAATAGCCTATGCAAAAGTGTCATTCCCCAAAGGGCTTATAGTTAACTTGAATTAATCTAATGTCTTGAAAAATATTCTTCTCTAATTTTATTTTATAGGATTTGTTCCATGGAAACACACACATACACATCCCACCACCAAACCTTATCCGATTCCCCCCACCCCTTCTTTCTGTTCCCTTCACTCTATCCATCCTTTTTCTCTGGATTGATTCAAAGTTACCATTTGTAGAAGATGCTTTCTGGAATGTTTAGTATTTCTCTGAGAAACAGCTCTCTGTGCTGTATCTGTCTTATGATGTGAAGGCTGCAAACATGTAGAAGAAAGGCTGAGCAATGTCTCTGCAAGAGTATTACTGATTTCCACTTAAGGAGTTTACAAATGTGTCATCCTGCAATGCAGGATTGACTCTTTATTGCATATTCATCTTTTACACTGAGGATGAATATAATTTTAGTAGCACACTGATTGATTTTTTTTTAACTGAGAATTCTGTCTTTACTAGGGTGTTCTGCTTTTATCTTCCAGTGAAGCCTAGAAATATTTATGTACCAAGGAATCATGCTATAGACATAAGTTAGCCAGAGTTATTACAGTAGCATGGATATTTTAAAATAATTAATATTAGCAAAGAATGAAGACTTGTAAAGCAGCTGTAAAGACAGTCGTATGAATACTTTTAAAGAATTATTAACAGAGGACAAAGATCCACAAAGTGGTTGCTACTGGGAACAGTTATTTGATTGGAATGTTTCCTCTTTTCCATGTGTTTTCCTGTATGTTGTTTCTCATTGTATTATTACTTTTGACATGTATCTTCTTCAATATTCATATATTAAATCACTTTTCTTTACATAAATGCTTCTTTCTGCATATATTTACTACTGCTTTCCCAAAATAGTTGTGTGAACTATTTTAATAAAGCATATTTTGTTTTAAAGAAAAATAAAGTCCTTTTTCCTAAACGGCATACCCAAACTTCTGGTAGACTGAATAATGGTCCCTGTCTTAGTCTGTTTTCTGCTGCTATAACAGAGTACCATAGCCTGGGTAAATAAAAAGCATTCAAAGTTTATTCTGCTCATGGTTCTGAAGTCTGGGAAGTTCAAGACTAAGGATCCACATTCTGGGGAGAACTTTCATTCTGTGTCTCCCCGTGGAAGAAGGTAGAAGGAATGGGGACAATGAGTACTGGAGACAGAGAGAGGATGGTGCCAGCTTATGACTTTATAGGGCACTCACACAGTAACACCCATGATAGGGTGATAATGACATTAACCCATTCATGAAGACAGAGCCCCCAAGACCTGATCATCTCTTAAAGGTCCTTCTCTCAACAGTTACAATGGCTATAAATTTCAACATGAATTTTGGAGGGGATGTTCAAATCATAGATCCATTTCTTAATCACTCGAACCTATGGATATGTGCACTGAATGACAGGGAAATTAAAATACAAACCAGATGGCATTAAGGTTGCTAATGGACCTACTTTAAAATACGAAGATAATTATGGATCATTCAGGTGGGCTTCATATAATCACAAGGGTTTTTAACTGTGGAAGAGGAAGACATAAGAAGGAGTCAGAGTAATATATGAGACCTCAACCTACCTTTTCTGACTTTGAAGACAGAAGAAAACAGTTACCAGCCCAGGGAGATGAGTGACCTTATATAACTCCCAGAAATATTCTTGCATAATAAATACCCACGTATATTTTTTCCCCTTTTAATTTTACCTGATTGAGAGTTTACAACCTATACTTTTATATTTCTTGTGTTTGTTGTTTTAGTCATGTGTTAAAAAAAAGGTGTAGAGGTCAGTCACCATTGAAGTCAAGTGCAGTGGCATAGGCCTATGATCCTAGTTACTCTAGAGGCTGAGGGAACAGAATCACAAATTCCAGGTCTGCCTCAGGAATTTAGCAAGACCCTGTCTCAAAATAAAATTTAAAAATGGGCTGGGGTGCAGCTCAGTGTGCAAGCCCAAGGCCTTGGGTTCAGTTCCCAGTATGATAAAAAGAAAAAAAAAACCCAAACCCCCAAAATGTAAAGAATGCTATTTAGATTAATTGTGTTGCTTTTTTAAAAAAAATGGCTTCATAGTAGTCCTTTACGTGACTATACCATAATTTAAATAGTGCTCTGTTGATGGACGATTAGTTTGTTTTCAGTTTGTGAATATATTTGCATACATGGAATTGATAGATCAGTTTATGAATTTAGAATTTTGGTGAATATTGCTAAATTATTCTCCAAAGTAGTCCTTTAGTTTACACCGTGCCACTTCCCCAGCCTCATGCTTCTTAGATAGATGCAGCTGGGCCTCTCTGCCCCCATAGATTGTTGGCTTCTCCTTCCCCAGCACACTCCTCATTGGCTCACCTTGACACTGATTTATGGGGAGGAGTCCCCTGGATTCTGGTGCCAAGATGTGGGACTGATTAATTGGAACATGGCAGAGATAGCTGAGGTCATTCCCTACCCAAATGACTAAATTGTAACTTGATTTTTAATTAAAATGAAAAGGAAAGTAAGTATAAAACACCAGTGGAGAGATTATGAAGAATTTCTCTCTGTATTTCCAATTAAATATTACAGGCCTGTAATTCTAGCGGCTTGAGAGGCTGAGGCAGGAGGCCCTTAAGTTCAAAGCCAGCCTCAGTAATTTAGCAAGGCTCTAAGCAACTTACTAATAACCTTCTCTCAAAAAATTTAAAGGGCTGGGGATGTGGTTCAGTGGCTGAGTGCCCCCGGGTTCATTTCCTTGTACCATAAATAAATAAACAAATAGCCAGACATTGTGGCATGATTGTCAGGAGGGATTCATCAATTGTCTAGCTAATCTGGATCTCAGAAACTTTATGGTTTCTTTGGCAGTGCTGTATGTACACAGTACTCTGCCATGTCCTGGAGTCTGGTTTCTGTGGGACATCAGTGTAGTCATAATGAAGGGGATGGGAACCTTGTGACATCCAACCTTGGATTTGACCCTATTTGGGATAGAGATGGACATTGAAACACAATATTTAACTAGTGTGCATGCAGGTTTTTTTTTTTTTTTTTTTTGGGGGGGGGGGACTTGTGACTTGTCTCTTAAAAGGGGCACAAGACTTAGGCATATCTTCATTTTAATAATAAAGGAGGTGATATTCTCACAAACAGGAAAAACCACGAAGTATTTTGGGGTCCTTGAGTTCTTTATAGGACATTTTCCTCCAAGAGTCTTTGATAAAACATTGTTATCATTAATGTATGACAATGACTGCTATACCTCACTTCCAACAAACATGCTTTAAAATGGCAATTCTCCCATTTTATAACTATGTCATTTTAGGATGATAATTTACCTACAAAATGAAGCTAATCGTATGCAGCAAGCATGATAGAATTTAATAATTGTAATCTTTTTTTAGATTGAGGGTTGAAAATAACTTCTTATTTTTTAAAAAATGTAAATGGCACAGTACCTTTAATTTTTATTTTACTTTTTTTTAGTTATAGGTGGACACAATATCTGTATTTTATTTTTATGTGGTATTGAGGATCGAATCCAGTGCCTCATGCATGATAGCGCTCTACCTCTGAGCCACAACCCTAGCCCCCTTTATTTTATTTATTTATATTTATATGGTGCTGAGGATTGAACCCATTGCTTCACACATGCTAGGTAAGTGCTCTACCACTGAGCTACAACTCCAGCCCCAATAACTTCTTATTTTAACTTGTTTCTTTAATTAGAAATGAGGTTGAACACATATTTTATTAGACATATTTAGCAATATGTAATATTGGTTTACAGTTTTATTTTAAAATTGTTTTTTTACTGATGACAGAAACTTACTTTATATTTTGAAGATTAATCTTTTTTGCTGTCATATGTTTTGTAAATAAATTATTACAATTTGTCATTTGTCTTTATGGTATTTTTGTCTCCTGTAGGCATTTACTTTAGCATTTACATAGTCAGAATTATAAATTTTTATGTATGGCTATTGTTTTGTGTCTTGTTGTCAAAGGCCTTCCCTTCTCCAAATTAAAAAAAAAAAAAAAAAAAAAAAAAAAATATATATATATATATATATATATATATAAACTTCCCATATTTCTTCCCTAGTATTTTTATACTTTTTTAAACTTTTGAATCTTTAATCCAATAATAGACTTTTCTTTCTTTTTTTAGGGAAAAATTCTTGCATTAAAGGTTTAAATGAGATTGGCATAATCTATAGGGTCTATGTTACATAATATATTTTTAGCTTAGTAGATCTGCTCTGTTAAAATTTGTTCATCATGATGGTAACTAGTAAGTAATTCTTGTTTTATTTTTGAAGTTTTCAATATAACTGTTTAGGGGTAGGAAAAATAATGTTTTGAACCACCACTTCAACACACAATTTACCCTTTTGTTTTATTAGAGTTAGTGTTGGGATGGGAGTGTAGCTCAGTGATAGAGCACTTGCCTTTCATGTGCAAAGACCTGGGGTCAACCCCCAGTACTGGCAAAAAAAAAAAAAAAAAAAAAAAAAAAAAAAAATTAAGAATTAGTGTAGTAGTTTAAAAAGAATTAAATAGACATTCAAGATTGAGTTTTCACTGACTCGTCACAAAACACATGTAATCTTTGGAACCCCTTCCTATTTTCTGGTTCTCTACTTTCTCCTATCTGATTATACAGTTTAGAGGAGGAAAATGTATTCAGTCTTAGTGATTTTTTATTTTAACTTCATCTCCCAGTGGAAGAATAAAGACAAATTATTTCTGGTTTATAGTCTTGGAGTTGTTGTTTGAAATTGGTGTCGATAAAAACAATGACTAAGGAAGCAAGCATTTGTGTGTGTTGCTGGGACATATGTGTCTGTTCCTTTTCAGTTTTTCCATTGTAGCCTAACAGAATTTTATTCTGTTATTTGAAGAAGTCATATGTTTGAGACAAATTTAATTTTCAGGTCAAGGAATATTTGTTACTTCTGTGATGACTCCTTACATGCCTACGTCTACAGGACTTCTCAGAAGAGGGCAGTACTTGCTATACTCTTAACTGCCTTCAACTGATTAAATCTTTCATGAGTGAAGTGTAAAGGGAGGCTGATCTTCTCTCCCAACTTGAGGAAGTGATTTTCTACACCATTTTTTTATACATTTATTTTATTTATTTATTTTTATGTGCTGCTGAGGACCGAATCTAGTGCCTCACACATGCAAGGCAAGTGCTCTACCACTAAGTCCCAACCCAGCCCCATTATTTAGTTTTCAATATACATTGTTCTTTCATAGTACATAGCCCTGGGATGGTACTTACCTCTTCCCTTTCCTTCTCTCTCAGATGTCTTTTTTTCCCCTTAGGTTTATAAAGTAGAGAAAAAAATTTTTGGGTTTTGATTTACATATCTGATGAAGTGATTAATTTTGGTGAAAGAGAGAGTGAGGTGGATGAAAGAGGAGAGAGAGGGATTTATTTTTCGAATAAAACAAATTTGATAATATCACTAATTTGCTTAAAAACCTGATAAAGTCAGGACAATTGAGAGTTTAACATGTATCAGGCACCATCTACATGCTTTGTATAATTAATTCAGTTAACCCTTAATGTAGGTCTTATTATCTCATTTCATACCAGAGAAAATGAATTCAGAAGTTTTAAAAGAAGTATCTAAGGTCACAGAACTGTGTTAGTAATAGAGTCAAACCTAGGACTCCCTGCTTCAGAGTTAATGTTTATTTACTCATCTATACTTGCCCCTCTAGGTACCACTTATGTGCAGGCATCTTCTGAATTTATGTCTCTAGTTTAGACGTGCCTGGTCTACTCCAGTCCTCTCCTGTCAACCTCAGACCTGTTCATCCAGTGGTCTAGTGGACATCTCCACTTGGATGGCCCATAAATACAACAAGTTGAACAAATCTCCAAACTGATTTCTGATACCTCCCCCACCCACTACTTAAAAGTCAATTCCTTTTGAGGCTTGCACTACTTTATCCTTTTGGTTACTCAGGCTAGAATTCTTGAAGTCTTCCACGACTCCTTCAGTTCTTACGCTTCACGTTCACTGTGTCAAGAAGTCTTATTGGCCTTACCTGCAAAATATATCACCAATGCCTCTGCCATTGCTCCCTGAAGCGTCCGTTGCCTGATTTACCAACAATCTATTCATCAACCAGAGAAAACTTTTCACATTCCCACACTCTTCTTACTTGAACTCTCTAATAGCTTTCCTAAAGGACCTGGCCCTGTTTCCTCTCTGATCTTACTCCCATTATATTTCTTCTTCCTAACCTGCTCTGGCCACAAGCCTTCTTGCCATTCTGAACACAGAAGGCACCCTGCTGCCTTAGGGTCTTTGCACTTCTTTCTTCCTCTTCCTGGAATGCTCTCAATCCATATCTGCAAATCTCACTCCCTCATTTCCTTCAAGTCTTTGAGCAAATGGTACATTTTATGTGAGGCCTCCCCTGATCACCCTGCTCATTGGCACTCTTCATCTTTCTTGTTGAATTTCCCCTGCCCAATCTATCACCTTCTAAGAGAATGTATAATTTATTTATTAACATGGCTTGTCTGTGTTCCCCGCCTTTTACCCACTCACTTTCAACCTAAATTTCCTTAAGGTTAGAGATTTTTGTTTGCCTGGCTCATTCTTGTATGCATAGCACTTATGCCAAGACCTGGCACATTGTTGCTGACCAGTAAAAGCCGTGGAATGAATAAGTTTATTCACATACAGGTATCAGTCTGTGTGCTAAAAGTGAGAGATGTAGGGACCATCCACTGCTTTCAAGTTTTCAAAGAAAATCTAGTTGCAGAGAAGTTCTAACTAACTCCCAGTGATGAAAGGAACCAGCATGTGTTGAGCAGTTGCATGCGTTCATTTACTATTATGCATTCCATTATTCAGCCCCCTGAGGAATAAGTTGTCTGTGTTTTGCAGATGAGGAAACCGATTCGGGGAGATTTTGCACCTTGCTGAAAGCTACCCTTATGTAAGTGGCATAAGGAATAGTCAAACCTGTATCAGTCACTGCTTTTTAACCATCCTTTGCCTACTGCTCTGCTATCAGCTCCCCATTGCCTCACCTGGAGGGTATACCCCTTTCCTCATAATGGCATTCAAGACCCTTCCCAATCTACAGTCTGTTTGGTGAGCCTTATTTTTCCTCTCCTCTGCAGTACTGCCAACTCCAGCTCTTCTTTAGTCTTGCTTGTCACCCAAAAGGCCATATGCTTGCAGTTTCACACCTCTGTAAAGTGTTTTTCCTCTAACTGAAATGCTTTTTCTTCCCCTTTTTGCCTAGGGAATCCATGCTTCTCCTTTGGTCCCAGCTCATGTGTTGTTACTTTTGTGAAGCCTTTCTTAGTCTTTCTTGGGAATGTGGTTGATCATTGCGCACTGCTTCCCAAAGTGCCGCCTGTCATCCCAAGTGCTGTGTTCGAGTTGCTCTACCAGAACTGGGACTTCTGTTCTTCTTCCTTGCTTTATCAATGCCTAGAACAGGACCTACAGTATATCACCACTAATTAAGCATTTCTTGACTTACTGACTTAATGGTGATTTGAGCTATAATGGCAATGGAAATTTCCTATTGACTTCAGATTTGAAAATGAAAGAATGAGTAGTATTATCTGAGAAAAGTCCAGTTGAAACCTAAGAAATGCTCTGTGGATGAAGCACTCTTTCAAGTATTTATTGCTATAGAGTAATCATTAAATGCATAGATTTAATGGGTTTAAAACCTTGCCCTGCTACTTTCTTGAGGTTTATCTTTGCCAAGTTACTTACCTCCCTGAGCCTCTTCTTTATCTAGGAAATAGAGAAAAATCTTGGTACCAACCTAACAGAGTTGCCATGAGGATATAATGACAACGTGCACAAAACATATTAAACACAAACTAAATATGTCATTACAACAAAGTTCCCTTTGCACTGTGTGGTCTAGAGCTAAATTGCATTGGATAAATAGAATTTAAAAAAAAAAAAAGAAATTAAGCATGCCATTTGTTTTTGTGTTTCCTTGTTGGTTTCCTTTAGAATGATTTGTTACTCATCTCCCGCCCCCCCTCCCCTCTCCAATGGAGCCTTGTCTTTGGTGACAAGTTGAAAATTTTAAACATATAAATGAATAGATGAATAGTGTTTAGAAATGGTTATTACTGCAGTGAAACTTGGAATCTGAGAGTTATGTTTTATCAGAACAATTTGATTATAAGTAGTGACAATCTTAATGTTTATGACATGGGATAGGGAGAGGTTTTACCAAGTGAAGCGTTTGATTGCACTAACTGAGTCTCACCCACAAGCTGTCTTCAAGTCCCTGTGATGGTGTCCTTGTGGCAGAATTATGTTTAGAGAATCCTTGAAGAAAATTTTAAACCATGTGCATGTCCAGTTGCAATACAATTTTACTGACTTAATGTCTGGAGTTTGTACTCTGTAGGTTGTCAGAAAACTACCTAGGCTGGCAATAATTAAAGGATCTGGGTTAGATACATGTAATATGAAGCCTGTGACATCTGAGGACCGTTTAGCTAGCTTAATAACAGGTATTGGAAGCTGGGCATATTTTTCCTGGTTATAAATCTTCATGCCAAATTTTTATTCTAGAAACTGGTCTGAGAAGGCACACTAAGAGATCATATGCAGAAGTAAACAATTAAAGAAAACCACTTGGAAGTCAGGGATTTATTTTCTCTGTCTTGCTCTTATTATTATACATTATAGTAAAAATATCACAAATTACAGATGAAACAAAATATACTTCCATTCATTAAACATACTGTGTTTAGCTTTTAAAGAAACTGTAGTGAAAAAGATGGAAATTGTTTCTGTCCTCTTGGAGCTTATAGTTTAATGGATAAAGCAGACAGCAAAAAACAAACAAACAAACAACAACACCCCCCCCCCCAAAAAAAAAAAAACCCACTTATTTACCTAGCAAGGTACAAAGATCAAGGATAAGTTATCTCTTAACACTGTTAAGGAGGAAAGAGAAAGCCTTTCTGAGAACCTGAGAGTTCTGTGCAGGATTCCAGGAAGGCAGCCTGGTGAGGGAGAATGTTGGCAGGGGTTCAGCCAGTGCAGAGGCTCTGAAGAGGGGAAGGGCTTGGCTGTGGCTCCTTCAGAAAGGGGAACAGCACTGCAAATGGTGAGCAAGGCTGGAAAGCAGGCCAGGGCCAGATCACGCAGGGGAGGGGTTCACCTCCATGGCATGGAATTTGGATTTTATTCTGAAGTAGTGAGTCACTATAGGGTTCTGAAACTCAATTAGGTCCAGTGTTTCTAATGTATGAAAAGTGGGTTAGAGGTATAGAGCAGGAATGGAACCTGGAGATCAGTTGGGAGGATCTTGGCAAGATGAGAAGTGATGGTGGCTTGGACTGGGTGTTTGGGTGCACACGGAGGGATGAGGATGAGTTCAGGATGTATTTGGTAGTAGAACTGGCAGGGCTTGTTGGGTTGGATGTGGGGAGGGAGGAAGACAGATAAATCAGGGATGACTGCCAAGTTTCTAGCTTGAGGAACGGGGTGGGTGGGAGTCCCATTAACCGACATAGGGAATTATCTGAAGCAGATAGAGAATGACATACAATAAAGGCCAAAGGAAGTTTGGAGATTGGCAGCCCTGAGCAGAGTCTAGCCACCCACATGTTTTAATTCCTATTCTCTTGCTTTTTACCAAAATAAAAGCTTTTCATTTGCTGCAGACTCTTTGAACACAGTGCAGTCTCTGTGTCTTCAATAATTTATGCAGTATTCTCAAGCAAAAGTGTTAGTGTCCAAGGCCTTATGATTTTAATCTGGTTTCTCAGAATATTTCATAGGAAAGTTTTTTTTTTTTTTAAACACCTCTGTCATTTATTACTATGGTACAATTTCAAGGGCCATAATTAATTTACATCAGGGTCACTCTCTTTTTTGAAGATGTGTAATTTAACTAGAAAGGTTATCTTTGCTCCAGGACCTGTTCTACCAACACCTGCAGCTTATTTATAGGAAACTAAACAGATTGATTGATGTGTTTTGGTTTCAGCTGATTTTTTTCCCCATATGAACAACCATAAAGGACTTTGAAGGTTCCGCATTGCAACTTTCAGCCTAACATTGGCAGTTACTTCTTGAAGAGAGAGATTATTCTCATTAGATCTTATTTTTTTAAAATAACACATTGTTTTTAGTTATGAATAAAGTATCTTTATGGTAGACAAATTAGAAAGAAAGATATACAACCCCTTGTAATCCTAATACCAAGAAGTAATCTTCTAGTCTTTTAAAAAATCTACTGTTATGCTTTTTATTTGATATGCAATTTTGTAGCTTCAATTTGTTTTCTTAATATTTTGTTTGTGACTCTTTCCCATATCTTATTGACTCATATTCAAAGTCAGCATTTTAATTGACCATGTAATATTCCACGACATGGAGTACTTAGTTATTCCTGTTGTTGAGCATTTAAGTTATTTTCTGTTCCTTGTAAAGAAATTTTAATTTCTATTTATTTATTTATTAAATACATGACAATAGTGGAATGCATTACACTCCTTATTGCACATATACAGAACAATTTTTTGTAACTCTGTATATAAAGTATGTTTAAGGGGAAAATCGGACTTTTTTTTTTTTTTAACAGAGCACAGTGTTTTAATAAAAGCAACTAAATCTTCTAATCAAACCAGAACAATTGGCAAAGCCACTGTTTTCCTTAGACAGCTTTAGAAGAATGATTTGGTCATCAGAACAACTGCAGCAAGGAACATAGTCTCCTGGCAAGAAATTTCTGAACTCTTACCTCCTATAGTGCTTTCATGCTCCAAGAGGTACCAAAGACAAACATGGACTCCCCCTGTTAGAGCGCTCAGCACTGTCACTTGTGGGAATCTTTGCCTTAGTCCTTTGAAACTTTTAAGTATTTTCATTTGTTGCTAGCACTTCTGGCCCTTGCCTTGTAGCACCAACTAGAATTAGGGAGAGACAGGCATAATTCTCTTGCCATAGTTTTGGGCTTCCAAGTCTGCAGTACTTTATCTCAGCTGAATCCTCCACTGTAGCAATCCCTCAAGTTTCACCTCCTTCTAGCTATCTATTCAGTCAACAACTGTTCATTGAGCACCTTCCAAGTTACAGCAACTGACTAGATGGTGAGGTGACCCTCTTAGTTTAGGGTTAAAGGAAAATAATTACATGAAAAGGAAGAGAGCTTCTTACTTATGATTAGAGAGAGTGATGATGTACAAAGTGAAGTTGTAGATCGCTTCAATCGTCACTAGCTTTCCCCCACACTCTGAGCACCCTCTACATATTTTAAGACTTGTGTATAACACCCCTTTGGGGATTATCTTCATCTTGAAGCTCTAAAAAGAAAGGCAAAAGAACAGAGTGAAGTGGAGGCCTGCTCAGTATGGCTGTGTCTCTCCATTGGCTCCTTCTTTTCTTGGAATTGTCAGGCTTGTCCTCAGCTTCTGCTGTGCAGGTGCATTATAATCCTAGCCCACTGCTCCGCCTGAGACAGGATGTGTACCATTTGCCAAAGGTAGAGGTGAGTGGAGCTGGGCTGTCAGTCCACCCAACTGACATTTATTCTTCTTGTGTTTCCCTCTTCATCTTAAAGGAACACCACTAACACAGAATATAAGTGAATTTAGTTTTACCTGGCTATTCCTTTATCCACGTGCAGTCTACTATTAATGTGCTGTGTTCCAGATGTAGGCCAGGATAGCATGTTGTGGTTTTGGTTTCAATTGGTTCCTTTGGTAATTTGGTAAATATGTCTTTAAGGATAATCAAAACAGTTATGCCTACTGTGTTTTTATGTGAACATTTCCCTGGTATACTAGTTCTTAAAAACAAACAAACAACAAAACCATCCAGTATTTCTGATGAATGTTACTTATAAAACTCTGCTGAACATTTCAGGAGACTACAGCACACAAATAAATTTGGATTTTAGCAATACAACCATTTCATGAATTTCTATGTAAAGATTAATAAATTTGGGCTAGATATAAGGACAAGGAGATGAATTAGGAATATTAGTTATTATATTTAGTTATGATGTAGCACAGGAAACCCAGACCTGCATTCATTGGTCTGGAGTTAACCTTTTTACTTCATTTCTTATTAATTTCATATTAATGACATGGCCTTGGGCATTTTTTTTTTTTTTTTTTTTTGGTGCTGGTGATCGAACCCAGGGCCTTGTGCATGCAAGGCAAGCGCAAGCACTCTAACAACTGAGCTATATCCCCAGCCTGCCTTGGATTATAATTATGAATAATAGTAAGTAATAGTAAAATATTTTTGTTCAATTACTAAAAAGTAATTCATTACATTAAGGAATAATTTTATGGGGGGGTGCTATCCTGAGAATTGAACCCAGGTCCTTTTGCATGCTAGGTAAATGCTGTAGTACTGAGCTAAATCCATTGCCCTTTAAAATTTTTATTTTGAGATGGCCTCTTTCTTGAACTTGAGATCTTCCTGCTTCAGCTTCCAGATTAGCTGGGATTTCAGGAATGTACCAACATGCCTGTCTCAAAGGAGAAATTTAATTGATTTAACGCTCTGTGAAACTTAGGTACTGTGGTTATTTCCTAATTTGTATTTGAAGAAACTAAGATAAAGAGAAATTGAGTGAGTAATCCCAGATCACCCCGTTTGTCTTTGCTGGATCCAGAATTTGCTCTCTTATTGTTGTGACCAGGGGCCTATGCCCTAGTCACTTCACTGTACTTAGCCTTTCTAGGTCCCAATTTGCTTGGGAATTTATTTATCCATAAAATATTAGATGTATTTTCTATGACTGTATTTGGGTAAGTTCTGTGTCTTCTCATTTCTGATCTTCTTCCTTCTATTTAAATTGGAGCAGGACTTTTTGTCCAGCTAAATGAATCAGGTGAGAAGGGAAAATTGAAATGGTTGTAACCAGGTGAAAAAATATTTCCATACATTACTGATGAATATGCTTCTTGCTCAGAGTTATGAGTGTTACATGAAATTAAATGAGGTAAAATAGAATAAAGTGTAAGTTGAAAGTACTTTTTGTATACAAAGAATGTTCTACCTCAGGGTCATCTCCCTGGAGGAGGGTTTTGGTGACATATTATAAGGTACTGTGATCTTGCCCTCAGTATCTGAAATGAAGAAAAAGAAGGATCTTATCTACTTTTAGATGATCTAAAGCTGTAGATTTACTTTCCATTGACTCTTTCATATATATATATATATATATATATATAGCTTTATTTTTTTTAGTTGTTGGTGGACATTTATTTATTTTATTTATTTGTATGGGGTGCTGAGACTCGAACCCAGTGCCTCACACATGCTAGGCAAGCACGCTTCCACTGAGCTACAACTCCAGCCCTCCATTGATTCTTTTTTTTTTAATTTTTTATTGTTGGTTATTCAAAACATTACATAGTTCTTGATATATCATATTTCACACTTTGATTCAAGTGGGTTATGAGCTCCCATTTTTACCCCATATACAGATTGCAGAATCACATCAGTTACATATCCATTGATTTACATATTGCCATACTAGTGTCTGTTGTGTTCTGCTGCCTTTCCTATCCTCTACTATCCCCCCTCCCCTCCCCTCCCCTCTTCTCTCTCTGCCCCCTCTACTGTCATTCATTTGTCCCCCTTGTATTATTTTTCCCTTTCCCCTCACTTCCTCTTGTATGTACTTTTGTATAACCCTGAGGATCTCCTTCCATTTCCATGCAATTTCCCTTCTCTCTCCCTTTCCCTCCCACCTCTCATCCCTGTTTAATGTTAATCTTCTTCTCATTCTCTTCAACCCTACTCTGTTCTTAGTTACTCTCCTTATATCAAAGAAGACATTTGGCATTTGTTTTTTAGGGATAGGCTAGCTTCACTTAGCATAATCTGCTCTAATGCCATCCATTTCCCTGCAAATTCTATGATTTTGTCATTTTTTAATGCAGAGTAATACTCCATTGTGTATAAATGCCACTTTTTTTTTATCCATTCGTCTATTGAAGGGCATCTAGGTTGGTTCCACAGTCTAGCTATTGTGAATTGTGCTGCTATGAACATCGATGTAGCAGTGTCCCTGTAGCATGCTCTTTTTAGGTCTTTAGGGAATAGACCGAGAAGGGGAATAGCTGGGTCAAATGGTGGCTCCATTCCCAGCTTTCCAAGAAATCTCCATACTGCTTTCCAAATTGGCTGCACCAATTTGCAGTCCCACCAGCAATGTACAAGTGTACCCTTTTCCCCACATCCTTGCCAGCACTTGTTGTTGTTTGACTTCATAATGGCTGCCAATCTAACTGGAGTGAGATGGTATCTTAGGGTGGTTTTGATTTGCATTTCTCTGACTGCTAGAGATGGTGAGCATTTTTTCATGTATTTGTTGACTGATTGTATGTCCTCCTCTGAGAAGTGTCTGTTCAGGTCCTTGGCCCATTTGTTGATTGGGTTGTTTGTTATTTTATTGTCTAATTTTTTGAGTTCTTTGTATACTCTGGATATTAGGGCTCTATCTGAAGTGTGAGGAGTAAAGATTTGTTCCCAGGATGTAGGCTCCCTATTAACCTCTCTTATTGTTTCTTTTGCTGAGAAAAAACTTTTTAGTTTGAGTAAGTCCCATTTGTTGATTCTAGTTATTAACTTTTGTGCTATGGGGTCCTATTGAGGAATTTGGAGCCCGACCCCACAGTATGTAGATCGTAGCCAACTTTTTCTTCTATCAGACGGCGTGTCTCTGATTTGATATCAAGCTCCTTGATCCATTTTGAATTAACTTTTGTGCATGGCGAGAGAAAGGGATTCAGTTTCATTTTGTTGCATATGGATTTCCAGTTTTCCCAGCACCATTTGTTGAAGATGCTATCCTTCCTCCATTGCATGCTTTTAGACCCTTTATCAAATATAAGGTAGTTGTAGTTTTGTGGATTGGTTTCTGTGTCCTCTATTCTGTACCATTGGTCCACCTGCCTGTTTTGGTACCAGTACCATGCTGTTTTTGTTACTATTGCTCTGTAGTATAGTTTGAAGTCTGGTATCGCTATACCGCCTGATTCACACTTCCTGCTTAGCATTGTTTTTGCTATTCTGGGTCTTTTATTTTTCCATATGAATTTCATGATTGCTTTCTCTATTTCTACAAGAAATGCCATTGGGATTTTGATTGGCATTGCATTAAACCTATAGAGAACTTTTGGTAATATCGCCATTTTGATGATGTTAGTTCTGCCTATCCATGAACAGGGTATATTTTTCCATCTTCTAAGATCTTCTTCTATTTCTCTCTTTAGGGTTCTGTAGTTTTCATTGTATAAGTCTTTCACCTCTTTTGTTAGGTTGATTCCCAAGTATTTTATTTTTTTTTTTTTGAAGATATTGTGAATGGAGTGGTTGTCTTCATTTCCATTTCAGAGGATTTGTCGCTGATATACAGGAATGCCTTTGATTTATGCGTGTTGATTTTATATCCTGCCACTTTGCTGAATTCATTTATTAGCTCTGATAGTTTCTTTGTAGACACTTTTGGGTCTGCTAGGTATAGAATCATGTCATCAGCAAATAGTGATAATTTAAGTTCTTCTTTTCCTATTTTGATGCCTTTAATTTCTTTCGTCTGTCTAATTGCTCTGGCCAGTGTTTCGAGAACTATGTTGAACAGAAGTGGTGAGAGAGGGCATCCCTGTCTTGTTCCAGATTTTAGAGGGAATGCCTTCAGTTTTTCTCCATTCAGAATGATGCTAGCCTGAGGCTTAGCATAGATTGCTTTTACAATATTGAGTTATGTTCCTGTTATCCCTAGTTTTTCTAGAGTTTTGAACATAAACGGATGCTGTACTTTGTCGAATGCTTTTTCCGCATCTATCGAGATGATCATATGGTTCTTCTTATTTTTAAGTCTATTGATGTGGTGAATAACATTTATTGATTTCCGTATATTGAACCAGCCTTGCATCCCAGGGATGAATCCTACTTGATCATGGTGCACAATTTTTTTGATATGTTTTTTATCCGGTTCGCCAGAATTTTATTGAGGATTTTTGCATCTAGGTTCATTAGAGATATTGGTCTGTAGTTTTCTTTCTTTGAAGTGTCTTTGTCTGGTTTAGGTATCAGGGTGATGTTGGCCTCATAGAATGAATTTGGAAGTTCTCCCTCTTTTTCTATTTCCTGAAGTAGCTTGAAAAGTATTGGTATTAGTTCCTCTTTAAAGGTTTTGTAAAACTCTACTGTATACCCATCCGGTCCTGGGCTTTTCTTAGTTGGTAGTCTTTTGATGGTTTCTTCTATTTCCTCAATTGATATTGGTCTGTTTAGGTTGTCTATATCTTCCTGACTCAATCTGGGCAGATCATATGACTTAAGAAATTTATCTATGCCTTCATTATCTTCTAATTTATTGGAGTATAAGGATTCAAAATAATTTTTGATTATCTTCTGTATTTCTGAATTGTCTGTTGTGATATTGCCTTTTTCATCCCATATGCTAGTAATTTGAGTTCTCTCTCTTCTTCTCTTTGCTAGCATGGCTAAGGGTCTGTCGATTTTGTTTATTTTTTCAAAGAACCAACTTTTAGTTTTGTCAATTTTTTCAATTGTTTCTTTTGTTTCGATTTCATTAATTTCAGCTCTGATTTTCATTATTTCTTGCCTTCTACTTCTTTTGCTGTTGTTTTGCTCTTCTTTTTCAAGGATTTTGCGATGAAGTTTGAGATCATTTATTTGTTGTTTTTTTCTTTTTTTAAGGAATGAAATCCAATCAATGAATTTTCCTCTTAGAACTGCTTTCAATGTGTCCCATAGATTCCGATATGTTGTGTCTGTGTTTTCATTTATCTCTAAGAATTTTTTAATTTCCTCCTTGATGTCTTCTATAACCCATTGATCATTCAGTAACCTATTGTTCATTCTCCAAATGATGTATGCTTTTTCCTTCCTTCTTTTATCGTTGATTTTCAGTTTCATTCCATTATGATCAGATAAGATGCATGGTATTATCTCTACTCCTTTATATTGTCTAAGAGTTGCCCTGTGACATAATATGTGATCTATTTTTGAGAAGGATCCATGTGCTGCTGAGAAAAAAGTGTAACTGCTTGATGTTGGGTAGTATATTCTATATATGTCAATTAAGTCTAGGTTATTAATTGTGTTATTGAGTTCTATAGTTTCCTTATTCAACTTTTGTTTGGAAGATCTGTCCAGTGGCGAGAGAGGTGTGTTGAAGTCTCCCATGATTATTGTATGGTGGTCTATTAGACTCTTGAACTTGAGAAGAGTTTGTTTGATGAACATAGCTGCACCATTGTTTGGGGCATATATATTTATGATTGTTATGTCTTGTTGGTGTACGGTTCCCTTGAGCAGTATGTAGTGTCCCTCTTTATCCCTTTTGATTAACTTTGGCTTGAAATCTATTTTATTTGATATGAGTATGGACACTCCTGCTTGTTTCCGAAGTCCATATGAGTGATATTATTTTTCCCAACCTTTCACCTTCAGCCTATGTATGTCTTTTCCTATCAAATGTGTCTCCTGTAGCCAGCTTATTGTTGGGTCTTGTTTTGTGATCCATTCTACTAGCCTGTGTCTCTTGATTGGTGAGTTTAAGCCATTAACATTTAGGGTTATTATTGAGATATGGGTTGTTCTTCCAGCCATATTTGTTTATTTCTGTTACTAAACATGGTTTGTTTTCCTCTTTGATTATTTTCCCCCCTTTACTGTCCTACCTCCCACTGTTGGTTTTCATTGTTATTTTCCATTTCCTCCTCCTGTAATGTTTTGCCGAGGATGTTTTGAAGAGATGGTTTTCTAGCTGCAAATTCTTTTAACTTTTGTTTATCGTGGAAGGTTTTAATTTCATCTTCCATCCTGAAGCTTAATTTCGCTGGATACACAATTCTTGGTTGGAACCCATTTTCTTTCAGTGTTTGAAATATGTTATTCCAGGATCTTCTAGCTTTCAGAGTCTGTGTTGAAAGATCAGCTGTTATCCTGATTGGCTTACCCCTAAATGTAATCTGCTTCCTTTCTCTTGTAGCTTTTAAAATTCTCTCCTTATTCTGTATGTTGGGCATCTTCATTATAATGTGTCTAGGTGTGGATCTCTTATGATTTTGCACATTCGGCGTCCTGTAGGCTTCTAGGATTTGGGATTCTGTCTCATTCTTCAAGTCTGGGAAGTTTTCTCGTATTATTTCATTGAATAGATTGTTCATTCCTTTGGTTTGAAACTCTGTCCCTTCCTGTATCCCAATGACTCTTAAATTTGGTCTCTTGATGTTATCCCATATTTCTTGGATGTTCTGCTCATGGTTTCTTAACAGTCTTGCTGAGCTGTCTATGTTCTTTTCAAGTTGAAATACTTTATCTTCATTGTCTGATGTTCTATCTTCTAAATTTTCTACTCTGCTGGTAGTATTCTCAATTGAGTTTTTAAGTTGGTTTATTGCTTCCTGCATTTCTAGGATTTCTGTTTGTTTGTTTTTTATAACCTCTATCTCCCTGTATAGTTGGTCTTTTGCTTCTTGGATTTGTTTATGTAACTCATTGTTGAAGTGATGTTTCATTGTCTGATTTTGCTGTCTGATGTCTTCCTTGAGACTCCAGATCATCTGAAGCATGTATATCCTGAATTCTTTATCTGACATTCCATCTGCTGCAGCTATTACCTCTTCTAACGTTGAGTTGACCTGCATTGCTTGTGGTCCTTTCTTTCCTTGTCTCTTCATACTGTTCGCATTCCTTTCTACTTGGTGAAACTGTTGTGCTATTGAATTTTCCCCCTATATATTTATATTGGTCTTGTATAATTGCAAAGTCTCCTTCGCAGGCGCGGGCGGCGGCTCTGCCCCTCCTCCAATTGGGGCAATGTGCCTACCACGCCAGCAGGCCGCTGGGCCTGCTCTGCCGTTCGGTAGCAGGTCCGCCTACCTTGCAGGCATGGGCGGCGGCTCTGTCCCTCTGCGGGCCGCTAGGCTTGTTCTGTCGGTGGTCGTAGTTCTGCCTACTTTGCAGGCGCAGGCAGCGGCACTGCCCCTCTGCAGGCCTCTGGGGCTGTTCTGCCAGTGGGTCGCAGGTCCGCCTACCTTGCAGGCGCCGGGGGGGGGGGCGGCTCTACCCTTTCTCAGGCCACTGGGCCTGTTCTGTCTGTCGGTTGCAGGTCTGGCCTGTTCTGATGGTGGTCACAGTTCCGTCTACCTTGCAGGCGCAGGGGGAGGGGGCGGCTCTGCCTCTCAGCAGGCTGCTGCTCCTGTTCTGCCGGTGGGTCGCAGGCCCGCCTACCTTGCAGGAGTGATTGGAAGCTCTGTCCCTCCGCGGGCCACTGGGCCTTTTCTGTCGGTGGTCACAGTTCCGCCTACTTGGCAGGCGCGGGGGGTGGGGGGCGGCTCTGCCCCTCAGCAGGCCGCTGGGCCTGCTCTGTGGGTGGTCACAGTTCCGTCTACCTTGCAGGCGCAGGGGGAGGGGGCGGCTCTGCCTCTCAGCAGGCCGCTGCTCCTGTTCTGCCGGTGGGTCGCAGGCCCGCCTACCTTGCAGGAGTGATTGGAAGCTCTGTCCCTCCGCGGGCCACAGGGCCTTTTCTGTTGGTGGTCACAGTTCCGCCTACCTGGCAGGCGCGGAGGGTGGGGGGAGGCTCTGCCCCTCAGCAGGCCGCTGGGCCTGCTCTGTGGGTGGTCACAGTTCTGTCTACCTTGCTGGCGCAGGGGGAGGGGGCGGCTCTGCCTCTCAGCAGGCCGCTGTTCCTCTTCTGCTGGTGGGTCGCAGGCCCACCTACCTTGCAGGAGTGATTGGAAGCTCTGTCCCGCCGCGGGCCACTGGGCCTTTTCTGTTGGTGGTCACAGTTCCGCCTACCTGGCAGGCGCGGGGGGTGGGGGGTGGCTCTGCCCCTCAGCAGGCCGTTGGGCCTGCTCTCTGGGGTGCATTTCTTTTATGTGTTTTTATAACATCCTGTGCATAGGGCCTGTCTGTGCACTTATCAAACTTTATAGCAGTTACTTCTTTACTTGTGTGTTTCCCAACTGCATTGTGGACTTCTAGATGGTGGGAACTATGGTTCAGTCTTTCATTTTTTTTTTTTTTATCCATGTTCTCATACATAAACACAGAAAAGGATTTGTTAAATGAATGAATGTAGGATCTGCATTCATTTTGGTGATATTACTTTGCTTTCTGGGCTGAACTTGGGGCAGTCCTACTTCTAAGGAAGTTCATTGTGAAATCAGATTGGATGTGATTCTTTCCACAAAAAAAGCAGTAAACAAATATGAATATTGTTGTAAAAACATGATATCTGTTATTGTTTTGGAAATAATCAGTTTTGTGCAGTATCTAACAGAAAATGACAATAAATTAAAATATATTTATAAAATATACAGTTAATGAGTAACCTGATTAACTCTGTAGTTGGTGTGAACAGAGTCTTGGAAGGAAGATCATTTTTTTAAAAGTATTTTTTTTAAAGTATTTTTTATTGTTAATGGATCTTTATTTATATGCAGTGCTGAGAATTGAACATAGTGCCTCACACATGTTAGGCATGTGCTCTCCCACTGAGCTACAAACCCAGCTGGAAGGTCATTTTTTTTTTTTTTTTTTTTAAATAAACCTTTTATTTTGGAACAACTTTAGATTTACACAGCAGTTGTTTATATGGAGAGTGTACATATATCCCACATCATTTCCCATCTTAATACCTAACATATATCCCACATCACTTCCCATCTTAATACCTAACTTTAATGTGGTATATTGTTGTAATTAATAAACCAGTATTGAGACATTTTTAATAGCTAAAATCCCGACGTCATTTAGATTGCCTTAGTTTTTACTTAACATTCTTTCTCTGTTCCAGGGTCCCATCAAAAATTACCACCTTACATTTAGTAGTTCTCTTAGGCTCCTCTTGGCTGTGACAGTTTCTCAGACTTTTCAATGATCTTGAATTTTGAGTATTACTGGTTAGATGTTTTATGGAATGTTCATTTATTGGAATTTGTCTAATTTTTTTTCCCCCTTATGAGACCAGAGTTGTACATTTGTATGAGGAATACCACAGGATAAAGAACCATTTTCATCACATCAAGTAAACATAATTTCAACATGTTTTCTCACTGTTGATATTTACCCTGATTACCTGGCTGAGGTAGTGTTAGTTTTCTGTATTAGGGTTACTGTTTCTTCCCTATGGTCAGAACTCTTTCTGCATTGTACTCTGTGGAAGGAAGTCTCTAAGCATAGCCCACTTCAGCAGTAGGGAATTAGGTACTACTTCATGGGTGTGGTATCTATATATTACATCCTTTGAAGTTCTCCCTGGGTGGTTTGTTTCTTCTACCTCATTTATTTGTTTATTTATTTGCTCATCTTCTGTCACTAAAACTTGTGGATGTTTATTTTATTTTATTTTTATTTTTTATTTTTTATTTTTTATTTTTTATTGTTGGCTGTTCAAAACATTACATAGTTCTTGATATATCATATTTCACAATTTGATTCAAGTGGGTTATGAGCTCCCATTTTTACCCCATATACAGATTGCAGAATCACATCAGTTACACATCCATTGATTTACATATTGCCATACTAGTGTCTGTTGTATTCTGCTGTCTTTCCTATCCTCTACTATCCCCCCTCCCCTCCCCTCCCCTCCCCTCCCCTCCCCTCTTCTCTCTCTGCCCCCTTTACTGACATTCGTTTGTCCCCCTTGTATTATTTTTCCCCTTCCCCTCACTTCCTCTTGTATGTACTTTTGTATAC
Organism: Marmota flaviventris; assembly: GCF_047511675.1. Lineage (NCBI taxonomy): Eukaryota > Metazoa > Chordata > Mammalia > Rodentia > Sciuridae > Marmota > Marmota flaviventris. Next base: position 44,527,929 of record NC_092498.1, read on the forward strand.
CTCTGAGGGTCTCCTTCCATTTCCATGCATTTTCCCTTCTCTCTCCCTTTCCCTCCCACCTCTCATCCCTGTTTAATGTTAATCTTCTTCTCATGCTCTTCGACCCTACTCTGTTCTTAGCTACTCTCCTTATATCAAAGAAGACATTTGACATTTGTTTTTTAGGGATTGGCTAGCTTCACTTAGCATAATCTGCTCTAATGCCATCCATTTCCCTGTAAATTCTATGATTTTGTCATTTTTTAATGCAGAGTAATACTCCATTGTGTATAAATGCCACATTTTTTTTATCCATTCATCCATTGAAGGGCATCTAGGTTGGTTCCACAGTCTAGCAATTGTGAATTGTGCTGCTATGAACATCGATGTAGCAGTGTCCCTGTAGCATGCTCTTTTTAGGTCTTTAGGGAATAGACCGAGAAGGGGAATAGCTGGGTCAAATGGTGGCTCCATTCCCAGCTTTCCAAGAAATCTCCATACTGCTTTCCAAATTGGCTGCACCAATTTGCAGTCCCACCAGCAATGTACAAGTGTACCCTTTTCCCCACATCCTCGCCAGCACTTGTTGTTGTTTGACTTCATAATGGCTGCCAATCTAACTGGAGTGAGATGGTATCTTAGGGTGGTTTTGATTTGCATTTCTCTGACTGCTAGAGATGGTGAGCATTTTTTCATGTACTTGTTGATTGACTGTATGTCCTCCTCTGAGAAGTGTCTGTTCAGGTCCTTGGCCCATTTGTTGATTGGTTTGTTTGTTCTCTTATTGTCTAATTTTTTGAGCTCTTTGTATACTCTGGATATTAGGGCTCTATCTGAAGTGTGAGGAGTAAAGATTTGTTCCCAGGATGTAGGCTCTCTATTTACCTCTCTTATTGTATCTTTTGCTGAGAAAAAACTTTTTAGTTTGAGTAAGTCCCATTTGTTGATTCTAGTTATTAACTTTTGTGCTATGGGTGTCCTATTGAGGAATTTGGAGCCCGACCCCACCGACTGTAGATCGTAGCCAACTTTTTCTTCTATCAGACGGCGCGTCTCTGATTTGATATCAAGCTCCTTGATCCATTTTGAATTAACTTTTGTGCATGGCGAGAGAAAGGGATTCAGTTTCATTTTGTTGCATATGGATTTCCAGTTTTCCCAGCACCATTTGTTGAAGATGCTATCCTTCCTCCATTGCATGCTTTTAGACCCTTTATCAAATATAAGGTAGTTGTAGTTTTGTGGATTGGTTTCTGTGTCCTCTATTCTGTACCATTGGTCCACCCGCCTGTTTTGGTACCAGTACCATGCTGTTTTTGTTACTATTGCTCTGTAATATAGTTTGAAGTCTGGTATCGCTATACCGCCTGATTCACACTTCCTGCTTAGCATTGTTTTTGCTATTCTGGGTCTTTTATTTTTCCATATGAATTTCATGATTGCTTTCTCTATTTCTACAAGAAATGCCGTTGGGATTTTGATTGGCATTGCATTAAACCTATAGAGAACTTTTGGTAATATCGCCATTTTGATGATGTTAGTTCTGCCTATCCATGAACAGGGTATATTTTTCCATCTTCTAAGATCTTCTTCTATTTCTCTCTTTAGGGTTCTGTAGTTTTCATTGTATAAGTCTTTCACCTCTTTTGTTAGGTTGATTCCCAAGTATTTTATTTTTTTTGAAGATATTGTGAATGGAGTGGTTGTCCTCATTTCCATTTCAGAGGATTTGTCGCTGATATACAGGAATGCCTTTGATTTATGCGTGTTGATTTTATATCCTGCCACTTTGCTGAATTCATTTATTAGCTCTAATAGTTTCTTTGTAGACCCTTTTGGGTCTGCTAGGTATAGAATCATGTCATCTGCAAATAGTGATAATTTAAGTTCTTCTTTTCCTATTTTGATGCCTTTAATTTCTTTCGTCTGTCTAATTGCTCTGGCCAGTGTTTCGAGAACTATGTTGAACAGAAGTGGTGAGAGAGGGCATCCCTGTCTTGTTCCAGATTTTAGAGGGAATGCCTTCAATTTTTCTCCATTCAGAATGATGCTAGCCTGAGGCTTAGCATAGATTGCTTTTACAATATTGAGGTATGTTCCTGTTATCCCTAGTTTTTCTAGAGTTTTGAACATAAAGGGATGCTGTACTTTGTCGAATGCTTTTTCCGCATCTATCGAGATGATCATATGGTTCTTATTTTTAAGTCTATTGATGTGGTGAATAACATTTATTGATTTCCTTATATTGAACCAGCCTTGCATCCCAGGGATGAATCCTACTTGATCATGGTGCACAATTTTTTTGATGTGCCTTTGTATCCGAGTGGCCAGAATTTTATTGAGGATTTTTGCATCTAGGTTCATTAGAGATATTGGTCTGTAGTTTTCTTTCTTTGAAGTGTCTTTGTCTGGTTTAGGTATCAGGGTGATGTTGGCCTCGTAGAATGAATTTGGAAGTTCTCCCTCTTTTTCTATTTCCCGAAGTAGCTTGAAAAGTATTGGTATTAGTTCCTCTTTAAAGGTTTTGTAAAACTCTGCTGTATACCCATCCGGTCCTGGGCTTTTCTTAGTTGGTAGTCCTTTGATTGTTTCTTCTATTTCCTCAATTGATATTGGTCTGTTTAGGTTGTCTATATCCTCCTGATTCAATCTGGGCAGATCATATGACTTAAGAAATTAATCGATGCCTTCACTATCTTCTAATTTATTGGAGTATAAGGATTCAAAATAATTTTTGATTATCTTCTGTATATCTGAAGTGTCTGTTGTGATATTGCCTTTTTCATCCTGTATGCTAGTAATTTGAGTTCTCTCTCTTCTTCTCTTCGCTAGCATGGCTAAGGGTCTGTCGATTTTGTTTATTTTTTCAAAGAACCAACTTTTAGTTTTGTCAATTTTTTCAATTGTTTCTTTTGTTTCGATTTCATTAATTTCAGCTCTGATTTTCATTATTTCTTGCCTTCTACTTCTTTTGCTGTTGTTTTGCTCTTCTTTTTCAAGGATTTTGAGATGAAGTATGAGATCATTTATTTGTTGGTTTTTTCTTTTTTTAAGGAATGAACTCCAAGCAATGAATTTTCCTCTTAGAACTGCTTTCAATGTGTCCCATAGATTCCGATATGTTGTGTCTGTGTTTTCATTAATCTCTAAGAATTTTTTAATTTCCTCCTTGATGTCTTCTATAACCCATTGATCATTCAGTAACCTATTGTTCATTCTCCAAGTGATGTATTCTTTTTCCTTCCTTCTTTTATCGTTGATTTTCAGTTCCATTCCTTTATGATCAGATAGGATGCATGGTATTATCTCTACTCCTTTATATTGTCTAAGAGTTTCCCTGTGACATAATATATGATCTATTTTTGAGAAGGATCCATGTGCTGCTGAGAAAAAAGTGTAACTGCTTGATGTTGGGTGGTATATTCTATATATGTCAATTAAGTCTAGGTTATTAATTGTGTTATTGAGTTCTATAGTTTCCTTATTCAACTTTTGTTTGGAAGATCTGTCCAGTGGCGAGAGAGGTGTGTTGAAGTCTCCCATGATTATTGTATGGTGGTCTATTAGACTCTTGAACTTGAGAAGAGTTTGTTTGATGAACATAGCTGCACCATTGTTTGGGGCATATATATTTATGATTGTTATGTCTTGTTGGTGTACGGTTCCCTTGAGCAGTATGTAGTGTCCCTCTTTATCCCTTTTGATTAACTTTGGCTTGAAATCTATTTTATTTGATATGAGTATGGACACTCCTGCTTGTTTCCGAAGTCCATATGAGTGATATTATTTTTCCCAACCTTTCACCTTCAGCCTATGTATGTCTTTTCCTATCAAATGTGTCTCCTGTAGCCAGCTTATTGTTGGGTCTTGTTTTGTGATCCATTCTACTAGCCTGTGTCTCTTGATTGGTGAGTTTAAGCCATTAACATTTAGGGTTATTATTGAGATATGGGTTGTTCTTCCAGCCATATTTGTTTATTTCTGTTACTAAACATGGTTTGTTTTCCTCTTTGATTATTTTCCCCCCCTTTACTGTCCTACCTCCCACTGGTCTTCATTGTTATTTTCCATTTCCTCTTCCTGTAATGTTTTGCCAAGGATGTTTTGAAGAGATGGTTTTCTAGCTGCAAATTCTTTTAACTTTTGTTTATCGTGGAAGGTTTTAATTTCATCTTCCATCGTGAAGCTTAATTTCGCTGGAAACACAATTCTTGGTTGGAACCCATTTTCTTTCAGTGTTTGAAATATGTTATTCCAGGATCTTCTAGCTTTCAGAGTCTGTGTTGAAAGATCAGCTGTTATCCTGATTGGCTTACCCCTAAATGTAATCTGCTTCCTTTCTTTTGTAGCTTTTAAAATTCTCTCCTTATTCTGTATGTTGGGCATCTTCATTATAATGTGTCTAGGTGTGGGTCTCTTATGATTTTGCACATTCGGCGTCCTGTAGGCTTCTAGGATTTGGGATTCTGTCTCATTCTTCAAGTCTGGGAAGTTTTCTCGTATTATTTCATTGAATAGATTGCTCATTCCTTTGGTTTGAAACTCTGTCCCTTCCTATATCCCAATGACTCTTAAATTTGGTCTCTTTATGTTATCCCATATTTCTTGGATGTTCTGCTCATGGTTTCTTAACAGTCTTGCTGAGCTGTCTATGTTCTTTTCAAGTTGAAATACTTTATCTTCATTGTCTGATGTTCTATCTTCTAAATTTTCTACTCTGCTGGTAGTATTCTCCATTGAGTTTTTAAGTTGGTTTATTGCTTCCTGCATTTCTAGGATTTCTGTTTGTTTGTTTTTTATAACCTCTATCTCCTTGTATAGTTGGTCTTTTGCTTCTTGGATTTGTTTATGTAACTCATTGTTGAAGTGATGTTTCATTGTCTGATTTTGCTGTCTGATGTCTTCCTTGAGACTCCAGATCATCTGAAGCATGTATATCCTGAATTCTTTATCTGACATTCCATCTGCTGCAGCTATTACCTCTTCTAACGTTGAGTTGACCTGCATTGCTTGTGGTCCTTTCTTTCCTTGTCTCTTCATACTCTTTGTGTTTCTTTCTGCTTGGTGAAACTTTGTGCTATTGAATTTTCCCCCTATATATTTATATTGGTCTTGTATAGTTGCGAAGTCTCCGTCGCAGGCACGGGTGGCGGCTCTGCCCCTCCTCCAATTGGGGCAATGTGCTTACCGCGCCGGCAGGCCGCTGGGCCTGTTCTTCCGGTTGGTAGCAGGTCCTCCTACCTTGCAGGCGCGGGTGGTGGCTCTGTCCCTCTGCGGGCCGCTAGGCTTGTTCTGTTGGTGGTCGCAGTTCTGCCTACTTTGCAGGCGCAGGCAGCGGCACTGCCCCTCTGCAGGCCTCTGGGGCTGTTCTGCTGGTAGGTCGCAGGTCCGCCTACCTTGCAGGTGCGGGGGGGGGTGGCTCTACCCTTCCGCAGGCCACCGGGCCTCTTCTGTTTGTCGGTTGCAGGTCTGGTATGTTCTGTTGGTGGTCACAGTTCCGCTTACCTTGCAGGCGCGGGGGGGGGGTGGGCGGCTCTGCCTCTCAGCAGGCTGCTGCTCCTGTTCTGCCGGTGGGTCGCAGGCCCGCCTACCTTGCAGGAGTGGTTGGCACTCTGCCCCTCCGCGGGCCACTGGGCCTTTTCTCTCCATTGATTCTTTGTATTTTCTTTTCTCTAATGATTTGAAAGATAGAGACTCTAAAATGTACTTATTTCAAAGTATAACTGATTTAAATATTTTAATAAACATTCTTAAAGCTGTATTTACTACCTAATTTATCTTACTAATATATTCAAAGAGAATAATTTGACTCATTTTCCTAAAGTTAAAAAAGATTGACACATAATTGAACATATTTATGGGGTACAGTGTGGTATTTTAATACATGTATATAGTGAGTAATGATCAAATCACTGCAATTGATGTGTCTATCACCTTAAACATTTATCATTTCTCTATGCTGGGAACACTCAAAATCCTTTCTACTAGCTATTTTGAAATATACAATTAACTCCTGCCGACCATTGTTACTCTACTCTGCTTCTAAGAACATTAGAAGTTATTCCTGTCCAGCTGCTCCAGTATATCCATGAACCATGCTCTCTCCTCTTTCCAGCCTCAAGTAGCCACTATTCTACTTACTATTTCTATGAGATCAACTTTTTATCATTCACATGTGAGAACATGCAGTCTTTCTGTGCCTAACTTATTTCACTTAACATAATGTCCTCCAGTTCCATCCATTTCCTGAAAATGACAGGTTTTCATTTCATGGCGAATAATAATACACTGTGTGTATATATATACTACATTTTTTTTCTATCCATCTGTTGATGAACACCTAAATTGATTCAACATCTTGTCTGTAGTAAATAGTGATACAGTAAACATGGGAGTGCAGAGGTCTCTTCAACATACTTATTTCATTTCCTTTGTATATATACTCAGCAGTGGGATTGCTGGGTCATATGGTAGTTCTATTTCTTATTTTTTGAGCCAACTCCATACTGTTTTCTATGACTGTATTAATTTACATTTCCACCAGTGGTGTAGGAGAGCTCCCTTTTCTCTACATTCTCTCCATCATTTTTTTTTCCTTTTTAATAATAGCCATTCTGACTGGGGTGAGATGATATCTCATTGTGGTTTTGATTTGCATTTCTCCTATTATAAGTGATGCTGATCATTTTTTCATGTACTTTGGCCATTTGTATATCTTCTTTTGAGAGATGTATATTCAAATAATTTGCCCATTTCAAAATCAGATTATGGATTTAGTTTTTGCTATTTAGTTTCTTATGTATTCCGAATATTAATCCTTGTCCGATTAGTAGTTTGCAGATATTTTCTCCCATTCTTTAGAATATCTCTTTACTTTGTTGATTGTTTTCTTTGTTATATAGGAGCTTTTGAGTTTGGCATAATCTGATTTGTTAGTTTTTGCTTTTGTTGCCTATATTTTCGGGGTCATACCAAAAAATCTTTTCCCAGACCAATGTCCTATTATGTTTCCCTGATGTTATTTTCTAGTAATTTCATAGTTTCAGATCTTACATTTACCTCTTTGATCCATTTTGTTAATTTTTGAATAGAGTGATAGATAGGTATCTAGTTCATTCTTTAGCATATAAATATATAATTTTTTCAGCACCATTTATTGAAGAGATTTTCTGTTCTCTAATGTATGCTTTGGTGTTTTTGCAAAAATCAGTTTACTATAAATATGTGGCTTTCTTTCTGGCCTCTTTTCTATTTCATTGTTCTATGTGTTTGCTTTTATGTCAGTTCCATGTTGTTTGGTTGCTGCTAGTATGTTTTGAAGTCAGGTAATATAATATCCCCAGCTTTGTGCTTTTTTGCTCAAGACTGCTTAGGCTATTTGGGGTATTTTGTTATTCCATGTGAATTTTATGATTGTTTTTTTCTATTTCTGTGAAAAAAATAACTTTGGTATCTTTTTTTTGTGTGTGTGGGGGTGGGGGGCCACTGGGGATTGAACTAAGGGCACTCAGCCCTATTTTGTATTTTATTTAGAGAAAGGGTCTCACTGAATTGCTTAGTATCTCACTTTTGCTGAGGCTGGCTTTGAACTCCTGCCTCAGCCTCCCTGGGATTATGAGTGTGCACCAGCAAGCTTGGCTCATTGATACCTTAATGGGGATTGCATTAAATCTGTAGATTGGTTTGTGCAGTATGGACATTTTAACAATATTAATCTTCCAATTCATAAACATGAGATGCCTTCTTATTTTTTTGTGTATTTTCTTCAATATCTTTTACCAGTGTTTTAATAGTTTTTAAAGTTTTTTGTTTTATAGTTTTATTATAAATATCTTTCACTCTCTTTTTTTAAGATAGATACAATATCTTTATTTACTTTTATGTGGTGCTAAGGATTGAACCCAGGGCCTCACGTGTGTGAGGCAAGCGCTCTACCACTGAGCTATAATCCTAGCCCTTCTTTCACTTTCTTAAAATAATCCCTATTATAAATGCAATTGTTTTATTGATTTCTTTTTTATTTAGTTCATTATTAGTATGTAAAAATCCTAGTAATTTTTATATATTAATATCATATCCTTCTATTTAACTGAAATTTGTCAGTTCTAACAGATTTTTTAGTGGAGTCTTTAGGTTATTCTAAATGTAAGATCATGCTGAGCTGGGTGGGGATGGAGCTCAGTGGTAGAGAGCTTGCCTAGCATGTAGAAGGTTTGAGATTTGTTCTGTGCGCACACACACACAAACACACACACACAATTTTATTGTTTGATTTCCCCCTTTCTAATTTATATGCCCTTTATTTCTTTTTCTCTCTTGCAGTACTAGGAACTGAATACAGGGGTACTCTATCACTGAACTATGTCCCCTATCCTTTTTATTTTTTATTATGAGATGGGGTCTCACCAAGTTGCCAAGGCCAGCCTTGAATTTGCAATCCTCCTTCCTCAACCTCCTGAGCTGCTGGGATTACAGACACGCACCACCGTGCCCAGCTGGCTGAAGTTTATTTCTTTCTGTTGTCTGATTGTTCTGGTATAGACTTCATCTATTTGTTTTTAATATGCTCCAAAGTGACTTTATTTTACCTATGTGAGTAATAGCAGGCTTAGGATAAAATTAAATTTATTATTCCTTAGGTTAGGAGTGTTTTTTTCTGTTATGTTGCTTTCCACACAGTGTTCAACCTTATGTTTTGGATATGGTTGATGCTCTTTCCATGTTGTTAATATGATATTAATTTTCAAAAATTAATAAGTAAGCCTCATGAGTTATATAATATTTATTTCCATGTTATGAGTTAGGGCTTTTACCAATAACAGATTGTTTGATTGAATTAAGTATTACTATGTTGATGGTTTGGATATGAGGTGACCTCCCAAAGCTCCTATATTACTGAAGCATATTCAGATGTAAAATGATTTTACATCTGTAATTAACCAGTCCATTCTAATTTGAATGGACTAATTGTAGTAAATGTGGGCAGATGGGGCATGATTAGAGGACTGCTGGCAGGTGGCCTACTCTTAGGGATTGTATTTTGTGCTCCTGACTCCTCCTCCTCTCTCTTTGTTTCCTGGTCTCCAAGAAGTATACAGTTTTCCTCTGCTGTACCCTTCCATCATCGTGTTCTGCTTTACTGCAGGCTCAAAGTGATAAAGTTGTTCAACCATGGACTGAACTTCTGAAACCATGAACCCAAAATAAACTTTACTCTTTTAAGTTGGTCTTCTCAGGTATTTTGGTCACTGTGATGATGTAAAGATGATAATACATATGTTTATGCTTGACCAGTTGACCTCAAATGTGCAAACACAGCTAATGATAAACAATTGAAGACCTCTAAAATTAACTAGATATTAGGCTATTTCAGACCCATACTAAATCATCAATTTGAGCATAGTATAAGAAACTTATTTATTGGTGTTTATTTTTCTTTTTTACAGAATACCCAGGAAAAGAGAACCTTGAATTTTGTCACTACATAGCATATGAACACAGGCCTTTCACAATAACTTTCTGAGATCAACAATTTGTAATATAAATTGCGTTAAACATCAAGATCTCTTATTTTTGGAGCTGGGGTTGTGGTTCAGTGGTAGAACACTGGGTTTGATTCTTAGCACCACATACAAATAAATAAGTAAAATAAAGGTCCATAAAAAATCCCTTATTTTTTCAAGTCCTATTACCATCTGTAAAGCCTGGCAGCACAGTAATTATTAGAGTGGAATGTTTTGCAGAACCTTAGTTGGTTTGACTGCCCTGATTTAGAATAAGGACTGTTTCTTGTGCCTGATCCATAGATTCCTGATCTATATGGGTATCATGAGGAGGCAAACTCATTTTTCAGCAAGTTTTATTTTTAAGTTCATTATTGTTATATTTGCAAGTGGGTATCAACATTTTTAGAAATATGAACTAACTTGTGTAAATGAGTAATTGGAAACACATCTGCTTTTTCTTTTGTGGAATAGATTGTTCTTTAGCCAATCAGGCTATTTATCTAAATAAGACAGGAAAATCAATAACACATTTTCTTTTTCCAAAAGAAGATTTATTTTTCATAAAGTTTGTTTGATGATAACTTTTAATTTTTAGTATCTCCCAGCAAAACATTAACACTTGACTTGCATTAGCTTTAAAAGTCTTCAGAAATTAATGATTGATTTGCATAAAAATAAGTTGATTTGTGAAATATAAAATAAATATATTTTGTTTAGTACCAATTGTTATAAATCTTTTCTGTTGGTTATTAATAGAGAGCTTTTTCATGAATAACTTTGTGCTTCTTCACTGAAAGGCTGAATTTGCTTTGATTTCTTAACTAATTGTGGTGAAATTCACAGAACATCTGAAAAGCACTTCTATGAAATCTAATTTTTAATTTATATTTATTTTTTGGGGGGTGAAGGAGGGGTACAAGGGATTGAACTCAGGGGCACTTGACCACTGAGCTATATCACCATCCCAATTTTGTATTTTATTTAGAGACAGCATCTTACTGAGTTGCTTAGCACCTTGCTTTTGCTAAGGCTGGCTTTGAACTTGCAATCCTCCTGCCTTAGTCTCCCCAGTCACTGGGATTATAGGCATGTACCACTATGCCCAGCTTTAATTTATATTTTAATACATTTCTGACATTAGGCCTAAGACTTCCACCAATCTTTAGGATTTGTTCAAATATTAAAATTTAACTTTGAAATTTTGTACCCATTTGATTAGTGTAACCAGTTGACGCAGTGCAGAGGAATTTTTTTGCTATTGTTGTTTAAAGAAAGGTCCCAGTAGCCAAACAGCCTGGACAGGGAGGGTGGGCCTGCTGGAGGCAGATCTTGGGTAGAACTGGACACTGGGTGTTTCAGATTCAAAGCCTGTGGATAATGGGGGTCCAACTAGGCCTGGAAGCTGAAGAATCAGTTGAAGCAGAAGATACAGAGAAGGCATAGCTACAAACCCAAGTGAATTGAAAAGCATTCTTAATCATAGTGCTAGAATTCTCCTTTACCTCTCATGATTGCAGCTGATTGTGGCAAACTGCACCTCTTTTTGTGCGTATTTGCAGCTAAGAAAGATGATGGGCCACTGAAACAAAGGCTGGGCATGGAAATTGAACTACAGAGAAGTTGTTCATACAGCAGTATTAAGAAATAGGCATGGATAAGACTTCTTCATCCTGAAGGTGAAAACAAGTGTTGAGAGACAAAGCATCATTTCTGTGTAGATGTGGTATCTTAATTTATAAATACTTTTCAAGTTAATCTATAAATATAACACAGTTTTGGTCAAAATGAATCTGGGATTTGGGGGAGGAACTTAAAAGGATGATCTAATGGAAAAATAAACATGGGGCTTTCTAAGGACCTTTCTGAAAAGAAAGAACAGTGGTTAATATAATGAGAACATATGAACACAGACCTGTGGAACAATACTTGAGTCTAGAAATAGGTTTAACAGTATATAAGCCCTTAAAATGATAAATATATGTTATCCAGAAAGGAAGATCTGAAGTGGTATTGGGAAGCTGAGTAGCAGTATTTTTAAAATACTTGTATCAATATCTTTTATTATATAACTAAATGAATTTGGATTTTTCATTGTGATAAAATTTGCCATATTAATAATTTTAAAGTTTACAGTGTAATAGTATTAAATGAATTCATAATGTTATACAGCTGTCAAAAACATCAATCTCCATAGTTTGTCATCTTATAATAAAACAAAATCTGTACCCATTAGACAATTCCCCATTCTGCCCTCCCTGAAACTACTGTTCTACTTTTTGTCTCTCTGATTCTGCTTCTCTGCTTCATATAAATGGAATCATATAGTATTTGTCTTTCTGTGACTGGCTGATTTCATTTTAGCATAATGTCCTCAAGGTCCACCTATGTTATTCCATATGGTAGGATTTCCTTTTATGGAAGAATGATAAACCATTGTGTGTATATAACATATATTGCTTATCCCTTTATCTGTTGATGGACACTTGGGTTGCTTCCACATTTTAGCTATTATAAATATTGCTACTATAAACATGAATATACAAATATTACTTTGAGACCCCTTTTAAATTTTGGGGGTATATACCCAGAGTTGGAATTTCTGTGTCACACTGTAATTAAATTTTAAAATTTTTTATGGAACCATTGCTTATTCATTTTTATCCTCCAAATGTTGAGACTTTTATGTATTAATGGACAAAACAGGTAATTTATACAAGGGGATTTACAACAAGTAAAATGAATCATGACCAAAGATCTTGCTTGAATTTGCAGCATCACACATATGATGTCTTATTATTACTGAGATAATCCTCCTTCCCTTTATAAAAGAGAACAACTCATTTTAGCAAAAATATAGTAAAATTTGTACACTCCTATTTTATAAAGAAATGAAGAAGCTTATTCATCACTCATGAGGAAAATCAGTATAGTCCACTGGGGAATAAAAAAGCAAGTTGTAGATAAAGGTTAAAAAAAACCCTCTTAACTATCATGTTAAGTGAAATAAGCCAGTCATAAAAAGGCAAAGGTCAAATGTTTTATCTGAAATGCAAAAGCTAATCCAAAATAAGGTGGAGTGGGAAGATTAAAAAAAAGAAAAAAAAAAGAATGGAAAAAAGATAGTGGAGTAGATAAAGGAATGAAGGAGAGGGAGGAGGAATGGGATAAAGACAGTGATATGAATCTGACCTAACTTGCATACATGAATATACCACCCATTATGTACATCCACAAGACACTGATTTAAAAAAATAACTAGAAATAGCAGAAAGATTAGTAGAGGAGAGGAAAGGGAATGGGGGTGGTGGGAGGAAGGGAGGGAAAGGAGAAGTATTGGGACTGAATTAGAACAAATTATATTCCATTATGTTATAATTATGTCAGAATAAATTCTATTATAATGTATAACTAAAAAAAATTCTCAAATCTTTTGGCCTGTTAATTTTATCTCTAGGATTTTATCCCAAGCAAATTGGGTACACATGATACTCAGACTGTATTGCTTCCTATAATAACAAAATATTATCAGGAACCACGATGTTCATGGTGAGGGAGCTGATGTGTAAGCAATGTTACACTAACATGACAGATCTCATCAGGTCATTATGATGAAAGATATGAAGATGTATAATGTTAAATAGAGCCCATGATTTGATTTCAATAATAGTAAGTATGGGCTGGGGTTGTAGTTCAGTAATAGAATGCTTGCCTAGGACCTATGAGGCACTTGGGTTCGATCCTCAGCACCATATAAAAATAAATGTCCATCTACAACTAAAAAAAAAAAAGAATAGTAAGTTTGTGTGAAAGCTGATAGTTAATAAAGTAATTCTATCAAGATGAGAGCTTACAGGGTCTTTTAAAATAATTAAAATGATGTTTAGTGTAACAGTGCATTTCCTGTAAATAAATTGGAATGGAAATCTAATTCCTGCCCTTGTGAAACCAATTGAAAGTATCGTGGAATCATGGTAGAATTGAAACTTCAGCACATAGTGTTTCAGGTTCCCGAGGTTAAGGGTGATGCAGAGAATCAGATACACTGGCCATTTGGCTCTCTGCCTGCAGTTCCAGTCACCCCTGTCAGCTCTGAAGACTACTACACCACGTGGGCTGTTCTCCCAAGACTCTACCTATTAGCCCAGCCTTTTCTCTGGTTAGCTTATTAAACTTTTTGAACCTTACACATTTGTGCATGAAGGGTGGGGTTGGGAGTAGTAGAAATAATTCAGGATGTTTTTCACAAGTAATTGGTGCAAATTATTTATCATGTAAAATAATTAGATACCTAGAGTAGATGTATGTAATTATCTAAATCCCTAAGTGATAAGAAAAATTCATGTCAATGCTCTACTTTCCAGAAGCCATTAGTCAAAGCTTTTGTTTACATCTGTAAAGGCACAAGAGAATATAGATTGAATCAGTAATGTAAGCAGAAGGTCTGAATCCACAGCTAGCAGAAAGGGAAGATGATGTGTGTGAAGTGATACTAAGGGTGACACTGAAGTTGAAAGCAAATGTGCAGCCATTGCTCTACAAGAATAATCAGCAGTAGCTGTACTAATAGTTGCTTGGAAAATTCATATGTAAGACAGCTTAAGAATATGAGCACGTTTTTTCAGAATGTATTTCTGGTTTGTCCTGATTCAAAAGCATAAATTGTCACTGATTTGGTGGCATATTATTCATCTGGGTCCACCATGACAAAATACTATAGACTCAGTGGCCCAAACACTGGGAATTTATTTCTTACATAAATGGAGAGGCCCATTGTGAAGAAGTTATGGAGGTTGGGAAGTCTAAGATCAAGGTGCCAGCTGATTTGGTTCCCTGGAAAGGGTTTTCTTCCTGACTTGCAGAAAGTAAACTTCCTGTGCCTTCACATGAGGTCAGGGGAAAAAAAGCTTTCTGGTGTCTCTTTTTATAAGAGCACTAATCCCATCATGCCCTCCCTCTCTCTAATTGCCTTCCAAGGCCCCATCTCCAAATACCATCACATTGGTTTGGACTTTAACATAGGAATTTTGGAGGGATAGCACATGGTAATCTTGTCAGCAGGGACCCTATTTTGTACTTTTACAAATCCCAGGCAGAGAGCTTGTTGTAGTTGGAGCACATTTGCTGTAATGGAGATCAGAGTCAGTACTGTTTGAAGGTAGTAGTTTGTTAATCTTTTGCTTATTGTGATCTGAAATGCAATCACACTTTCTTAGTAATTTGTGGAATTTATTTTAATGACTTGACTTCTGTTAGAATACTTAGCAACAATATCAGTTCAGGTCATGTGTTTATTCTTTTTTCTTTTCCTTTTCTAGAAAATTTATATTTTTAATAGAGCACATTTTTTAGGATATTACAAATTTGTTCAGTCTCTTCAAAAATGATTATAGTAGTTTATAAATAAATTAAATTTACCATTTTACTATGTGAATGTTTATGTTTATATATTCTGTTAAACATTAGATGAATTTCAGGATGAGACAAAGGAATAAATGGCGCATTCTGACCTTAGCTGGCTAGCTCTCTTTGTGACCAAACCAGTATATCTTATTCTGTGTAACCCCACACTGCGAACCCATGGGTAAGTTTTGTCACTTCAGTTAGAGTTATTGGTGCATTAATTTCCCATAATACAGATGTAGGGGAACACAAAATACAAGAACTTTTAGTTTTTTGTGTCTATCAAAAGAAAAAAAAATAAGAAATCACTTGTTTTTGGCTATTGTGGAGACTTTCATTAATCTGTACTGATATTAAAAGAAAAATTTTAAAGGCATTCTGTGATAGGAGCATTGTACTAGAGATAGAAAAAACACATAAATCAAAATCATATCAAAGAAAGGCTTGGAGCCATGTGCGGTGGTAGACACCTATAATTCAAGCAACTCCGTAAGCTGAGGCAGGAGGATTGCAAATTTGGGGCCAGCCTTAGCAATTTATTGATACCCTGTCTCAAACTAAAAAACAAAAAGGGTTGGGGATGTGGCTCAGTGGTAAAGGGCCCCTGAGATAAATCCCCACTATGCGGGGGGGATCAAATATAACTGGAAACCAAATCTTAGGTGTTTGTTTTTTGTTTCTTCTTTGCATTGGTATTTACTTTTGTATTTACACTGTGTTTTCTTTTGATCTCAGAATTAAATGAGAAAGGAATTTGGATTTTAAGGTCATTTTTATAATATTGATGGTGATTTTATGTGAATTGTAAAATATATTTCCAAATATATCTTCCCTCCTTCCCTCCCTTCCCAAAGATTAAAATTTTTCAAAATGATAAAGTTTTTGGTTTCATGAATTTTTGTTTTTTATTTTGACACTTATGTAAAAAAAGTTGCATCTAATATTTTTTGATTTCTTCTGTTTTCCTATGGAAACATAATTTACTTGATTCTTGGAAGAAAACTGGATTAAAAAATGCCTACTACTTGAAAAATGTCTTGGATACTAATTATTGCCAGTGTTTCCTCCACCCAGGGGATATAACTTAATGCCAGTGTGTGTCATTAAAGCAATTCCCAATAGGCATTATGTATATTAATCTGTATCAGTGCTCTTATATAAGACTTGAAGTACAATAATTTTGAGAACATTAAGTCCCTACTCAGGGACATAATTAAAATTTCTCATATTTCTTCAGTAATTACAGTAAAGGTATGACAGTGTCATATGGTATTAATTTAAAGGTGTTTTGCTACCTTTGATTTTTTTTTCTTATGGCATTTCATTAAACAGCAAAAAAGTTTCTACTTTTCTGTTAAAGATAAACATTAAAATTTATGGGATAATGTACATGGAAAAAGCTTTTTCCTTTTTCTTATTCTACATTAACATAGTAGTAAATAAAAATACAACCTTTCACTTTTCCTTTAGTTAATATTTTCTTAGAAAAAATTTTAAGAAAAAATGTGATGTAATTCTTTATAAAAGGTATTAATGAGCTATCAAAGTAATTAAAAAGTTACTTTCCTATAGGCTTCTGCCAGGGGCTTCCAGAAAAGTCTCAGAAGAATTTGCTATTTTAATAACTATTTAATTAACTTGAGAAAAGTCCCAAGTGAGCCATAACTGTAAACATACTTCAGAAAAGGTAGTAGCTCTAATTTGTGTAATGATGTCTTCTCTAGTGGCAAGACCAAAGTACTGTGGTCCAGGCACAGTGGTGCACACCTGTAATTCCAGGGATTCAGGAGGTTGAGGCAGAAGGATTAAAATTTCAAGGCCTGCCTCAGCAACTAAGTGAGGCTCTAACCAACTTAGTGAGATCCCGTCTCAAAATAAAAAATAAAAATGGCTGGGGATGTGGCTCAGTGGTTAAGCATCCTTGGGTTCAACCCCCAGGATCCAAAAGAAAAGGAAAAAGAAAAAAAGTATTGTGGTTTGCAGGTGCAATTTGGGTATAATTTATTAATTTTCATAGGGTTTTTTTTTTGGGGGGGGAGGGGGATACTGGGGATTGAACTCAGCAGCACTTAACCACTGAACCACATCCTCAGCCCCTTTTTTTTTTTTTTTGTATTTTATTTAGAGACAGGGTCTTACTGTGTTGCTTAGGGCCACAGTAAGCTGAGGCTGACTTTGAACTTGCAATCCTCCTGTCTCAGCCCCCTGAGTAGTTGGGTTTACAAGTGTGCACCACTGCGCCTGGCTCAGCAGAATTTAAAACATGTAAACCACATTGTTTTCTTCTGAACATTGCTAAAATATTTTCTGAGATCAGTTGCTTCAGAAACCTATTTTATAGCAGAGGTTTACCACTCTTCTTTAGGGTAACACACTCCCTGGCCTGTGGATTTTTAAGGAAAAGTTTGTCTCTTCCTACCATTTACTCCTCAGAGACATTTCTAGGGGAGAGAATCTTTACCCCAACTCTTCCCCTGTGTCAAAGGACACAGGAATTTAGCTTCATGATCTTAATGGGCTTTGTTTTTGACTCTAGAATTGAGCAACACTTAATTTCACACATTAGAAAAAGTATTCTGGTGAGTATAGCAGTAGATGTTGGTTTTATAGCAGGGGGAAAAGGGGATGAAGAGAAGCAGCAAAAAATAAAGACAAAAAGTAAATTGATCATTTCAGAGTTACTTTCCTTGTGAGACAGAGATAGGGAGACAGAACAATAGAAAAATAAGTGACTGGTTAACATCAGGTTATTTCAAGTTAATGTGTGTGTGTGTGTGTGTGTGTGTGTGTGTGTGTGTGTGTATAGAAGACAGATGGGCCTTCATTTTTGTGCCAATTGAAAATGACCTATTTGGGAAATTCGGCTCTAATTTCTCTAATCCCAATTCTTGGGAAGTACAGACAGATAAACTGAGTGTCAGCTTGGTGACATGGTGTGTTTGGAACTTAATCCAGCCAGTGACCTCCTGTAAATTTGATTAATACAGGTGTTAACTGTAAGGGTTTCTAGCAAACAGGTGCCGGGGCACCAGAAGACTAACCCTCCTGTGTTCTCTACTATCCACAGTAGAATGGAAAAGCTTAGATCATATTTATTAAAACAAAACAGAAAAATAAATAAAGAAAGAAAACACTTTGACCTTGATGGGGAAAAAAAACATTCAGCGTGAATTTTGTTTTTCTTTTGGGTGTATCTTTCTCTTACACTGTTGTGTAAAGCACACTGCCTGGAACTCTGTAGTTCTTTAAGTCAGTTAAGGATTAAGTAGCCCTGTGAGGTGGAGCTGATACTCTAATACAGTGGCAAGGAACTGAGTCTCAGCAGGGATGTATATGCCACCAAGATCCCATAGCTTGTTGGAAACAGAACCAGGAATTGGAGCTTTTTGGCTCAAGTCTATTACAGTACACTTTGTTCTGCACCAGCTCACTCCCACTTCCGTGTTCTAGCCAGTGCAGGTTGTGCATGTAGAACAGGAAAGCACAGGGTTCTGCCTTGAATCTTTGCTTTTTCTTCTGGGTGTCCACCAAAGTTGGGCCATCTCTAATGCAAGTTGTCACTCTCTCTCCCTTCAACACAGCAGCAGCCCTCTGACTATGTGCCATTCCCCTCAGAGTTGCTGGTTATCTTTTTGAAATATAATTTGTATCATGTCATCCTTCTGCTTAATAACTTTCAGTGACTTTCCACAGCACTTGTAGGGGAATCCAAAATAAAAGATCCAGCATGTCCTGGCTCCAGCTTATCTCTTCCTCATTTGAACAGTGATTGCTTCAGGACCTTTGCACTTGTATTTTCCTTTGTCTGTGGTTCTTCAAGTTCCTTCTGACAACTTCCAATTTATCTGTCAGATTTCAGCTAAAGAATACCTTCTCTTACTTCCCAATCTAAGTGGTCCTGTTTTATTCATGTTCTTTCTCTCTTTTGGCATTTATAATTTGCCTTTATTTTCATTTAATAATAACATTTATCAAGCCCTTCTAGTTTGCCAATCATCTGCCTTCAATCCTGTCTTTACATGAGGAAGTAAAATACTTTCCAGTTTATAGCAAGCAGTGAGCCAGGATTTAAACCCGGGCTTCCTCTATAAGACAGGGGAGGACAATCTATGTCTATGTATTATTGTATTCCCAGTACCCAACATATGTAGGCCCTCAATAGATACATGTTAAATAAATAAACCCATAACACTGACTTTTTAAAAATTACAGCTTTGTTAAAAAATAATTCACATGTAGTAAAATCTACCCTTTTAAAAGGTACAATTAAGTGGTTTTTAGTATATTCTCAGAATTGTGCAGTCATCATCACTATCTAATTTTAATATATTTTCATCACTCCAAAAATAACTATATACCACTTCCCATTTCCCTCTCCCACCATTCCCTGGAAAATACTAATCTGCTTTCTGTCTCTGGATTTACTTATTCTAAAAATTTTACATAAATGGAAGCATGCAGTAGGCAGCCTTTTGTGGCAGCCTCGGTCTTTTAGCATGTAAAGGCCCACTTATGTTGTAGCATGTATGACAAAGCTCCATTGCTTTTTCTTTTTTTAAATTTTCACTGCTTTTTCTTATTGAATTCTAATAATATATATTATTTGTCCACTCAACAGTGGATAGACTCTGGGTTGTTTTTACTGTACGGCTTTATGAAAATACTTGAGTGAAGAGTTTGCACAAGTTTTTGTGTGGACATGCCTTTTCAGTTCTCATGGTTATGTATCTAATAGTGGAATTGCTGGGTCATGTGGTAATTCTATTTTTAACATTTTGAAGAACCGCCAAACTGTTTTCTAGAGTGGCACTATGACTAAGAAAACTAGAGCTAAAGAGTATTTAAAACAGTAAAAACACTGAGGCCAGCCTGGGCAACACAGCAAGACCCTGTCTTAAAATAAAAACTCTATCTTAAAATACAAAATATAAAGCTCAGTGGTTGAATGCGCCTGGGTTCAATCCCCACAAGTACCATAAAATAACAACAGAACGTTGAAAACCGATTTCATTCAGGACTATTGCAGTAAGGAGAAAGAGACGCCAGTAAAGAACTAGGCTCAGTTTTGAATGCAACCAAGAAAAATGGGGATTTACAGCCAAGGGGTGTGGTGTGTGTGGGAGGAGGAAAGGTCAGTGGACCAAGAACTACCAAGAGGATAGGATGAACTGACCGAACCGGATTCTTATTAAAGGTTGGCCAGGGTGATCAGATATCACCTGGGGCGAAGTTGGGGATGAGAAATTTCATCAGATATTGAGGATGATCAAATATCCAGGGTGGGAGATTATGGCTAAACTGATTCAGCAGGATTCTTACTAAAATGGGTGAATGCAAAGATGAACACAGAGGTCCAAAAGTCAATGCCTCATTGGGAAGAGGATTCTAGGAGCCTGGCTTCAATTTGGTCAAGGAGATGTTCTTTGTCCTGCCCTAAACAGGCCCTTTGTGTATTCCCTTCCCAGTGCTCTTCCTTGCCTGTGTTAGCAAGGAGGCTTCCCTTAATTATTCTTAAATTCCACCGTGACCTTTCATTTGGTGTCCAACATTATTGGTAGACCTGGTGCTGGCTAAGCTGGCAGGATTTTCCTTAAGGCCGGTAAAGCTGCTTTTTTTCCTGTTTTATGCTTACAAATAATAAAGCTCTTTTTTTTTTTTTTTTTAGATCTAAATAGAAAGATTTGTCAGGTCTGACAGTTGAGTTCTCTTTTGAAATCTCATTTATGCTGTAAATAGCCAAAGGTAGCATCATATATTATGAAGCCACAGTTTAGGACACTATTCTCATCATGAATGCATATTTGAAGTAAATAATTACAACTTTTTCTTTTTCCTTTCCCATTTTAACTATTCTTTTTTTTTTTTTTTTATTCTTTCCTTTCTCTCTCCTGTTGTCTTCTTTTCTTTCTATACTTCAGGATAAGGAGTGGCTCTGCTCTAAAACTAAGAACGTTTTTGTTGTTGTTGTTTTTTATTATTATTATTTTATTCCACTTACTGAAGTATAGAGTGGGTTGCTTACAAATGAACTGGCAACAACTCAAAACAACTTTAAGTTTCTTACAAACTATTTCATCCTGTGTGTTTTCTGCTTTACCACTACCCTTCTACAATATGTCACATATCTTCAACTAATACAAATCCAGATTTATTTTGAGAACTTACAAGTGCTCCTGGAAATAATTGACTGTCTTGAAGAGTTGGAAATGCAGAGTTTTTAACCATAAAAATGAAGGCCCCCTCCATAACTCGAGCATCTTAACTTTCCCCAAGTTTAACTGTAGCCCTTTTTGTACAGTGAGCAACTAATGTAATGCGAACCGCTCCTATTGCATGTGCTGTTATCACAGCAAGTGGATTCTAATGATTAGAATTGTTGGGTTACATTAAAATTCACGACACATGCCTCTTACCTTACATGGTGCTCATTCTCTGTGTATTTAACTAATGTGCCATTTTGCCATTCACTTTGGCACAGGGAGCCTGATTTTAGAGAATGTGAAACAGAGAACAGCTGGGGAAGAATGAATACCCAGAACCCAGTGCCAGGATTACCATACTGATGCAGATATTCTGAGAAGGCATCTTTTGAAGCAGGTTAAAAGAAAATGCCAAGTGGAGCTGAAGCAGACCTTGCCCTGGCACGTGATGCTGGTCAAGGAGGTACTTGGCTTCCTTCAGCTGCATTCTGCTCTCAGATTGCCAGCTGCTTCTGGCCAGCTGCTTGAGCACAGCTAAAATGGAAGAATACTATTACTATGTATTTTTTATTTGAAAATCTGTTGATAATTTCTGAAGTTTATTTTATCGGCAGTGGCATATAGATGAAAACTAAAAACTTAGAGATCTAAAAGGAAAATAACTTATCCTCCTCCCTCTGCAAAATTATTTTGAAAAGACTGTGCCTTCCCTTTGTGGATAATTTTCAGACAGGGGGCATTTTTTTCACTCCTAATTATAATATAGTTAGATGTAATTAAATTTTAATAAATACAATGCAAAGATGAATTTAGATGGGTGTACAGCATAAATTTATAGGTTTTATGGATGTAGAATTTGTAGAAAGAGAAACTACTGAAATTTAAATGCTGTCCTGCAGTGGGCCCTCAGGTTAGGAGTTTGATTCAACCTTTCTTCTTTGTTACCAATTCTCCCATTTCATCCTAAACGTGATGTCTAGCAATAGATAATATCACCCCTTTTATGTTCTTTGGTTATTTTTATTACTGGAAAAGTCTCCTAACTTGTTCTTCTGTGGGCACAAGAGACAGCACACCAAGATCTTCAGAAATTGTCCTGATCCCTCCAGGTGCATGTGAAAGCACAGTTTGGATCATGGATTACCGAGGTGCCTTCCTGAGCTGTGACTTCCCCTCGGTTTAGTACTTCTTATGCTCTCTGTATAGCAATGTATGCACTAGGCAGCTCACTGTGGAAGCAAGATCCCCTTGAAATCCTTTTAAATTAGATTGATTTTTTTATTACCCTGCAGTATTATCCATGAGTTTTTTAATATGGAATAAATTTTCTTTTATTTTTTCAGGATTTCTGTTATCCTTTTTTTTTAAATAAAAAAATATTTATTTATTTTTGCATTACAATTCTTAATACACCATTATACCATAACTTATCATATCTCTGAATGTATATAAGGTATGTTGACACCAAATTCACATCTTCATACATGTATTTTATATAATTGGAATAAATATTCTAACCATCAAGTAAAATTGATGCTCCAGGAAGACATTGACGTTTTAGGTTGTTGCTTCCTGATATTCTGGGTACTCTGGTTTGGAGAATCATAGACTTAGTGTGGCTTTGGGGAAAATTTCTTTTTTTCTATTTTTGAAATGGACCTCATAGATACCAAGTACCTTCAGAACATATGATGATAGAATCTGGATAATTAGAAGAGGCAGGAAGATCACAAATTCCAGATTACAAATGGGACCCTATCTCAAAATAAAAAATAAAAAGGGCCA
Source organism: Marmota flaviventris (assembly GCF_047511675.1). Taxonomy (NCBI): domain Eukaryota; kingdom Metazoa; phylum Chordata; class Mammalia; order Rodentia; family Sciuridae; genus Marmota; species Marmota flaviventris. The sequence goes on from NC_092498.1 coordinate 44,550,799, forward strand.
GAGATATGACTCAGGGGTAAGACACTCCTAGGTTCAATCATCACTACCACAGCACCAAAAAAATAGATACTATGTGGGCCTTGCATGGTGGTGTGTGCCTGTAATACCAGCAATTGAGGAGGAGGCTGAGGCAGGAAGAAGGAGGCCAGCATGGTTTATTTATTTATTTAATTTAAAAAAATATCTGGATAATTAGAAGCTTTCTACTCTTAGTGTTGTCAGAAGCAGCCAACCTGAAAGTCTGGTAGTCTGACTTCTAGATCTGGCTGTTAATTGTGATGTTAGACAAATTACTTAACATCTTCAGGCCCATTTTCTAAACTGTAAAACAAGGGGATGGATTATGAGTGATAAAGCAACATTTTCCAAAGTGTGTTTTGTGAATTATTACTTGCAAAAGATATTCTAAGAGTGTTTGCCAGAGGCTGGTAGGAGGAGGAAATGGGGAATTGTGGTTTACTGGGTGTAGAGTTTCATTTTGCAAGATAAAAAAGTTCTGGAGATTGATTGCACAACAGCATGAATGCATTTAACACTACTAAACTGTACAGTTAGAAATTATTAAGGTGGTAAATTTTGTATTATGTGGATTTTACCACAATTTAAAAAAAAATCTTAAAGGTTCTACCTTTAAACGAACAAATTGTGTCTTATACCCTCCTCCTAGAGAGTTCTAGTATACTCCAAACCTCAGAGACATCCTCTGCTAAAAAATGTTTCAACTTTAACCCAGTATTTCTCAAGTTGTTCCTCCTCAATTAAATTAACATCCATTACTTGGAGTTCCATTTGGGAAGAGGTCATCCCAGATTTTTTCCAGCTTAAACAGGTTCTTCAAAGACACCATGTGGGATAGTAGTTATTATGACATACCTGTAATCACAGTGACTCTGGAGACTGAGGCAGGAAGATCACAAATTCCAGATTACAAATAGGACCCTATCTCAAAATAAAAAATAAAAAGGGCCAGAGATATGACTCAGGGGTAAGACACTCCTAGGTTCAATCACCACTATCACAGCACCAAAAAAAATAGATACTATGTGGGCCTTGCATGGTGGTGTGTGCCTGTAATACCAGCAATTGAGGAGGAGGCTGAGGCAGGAAGAAGGAGGCCAGCATGGATAATTTATTTATTTATTTTAAATTTATTTATTTATTTGTTCTAATTTGTTATACGTGACAGCAGAATGCATTTTGATTCATAGTACACAAATGGAGCACAATTTTTCATTTCTCTGGTTATTCACAAAGTAGTCACACCATTATTGTCTTCATATATGTACCTAGAGTAATGATGTCCATCTCATTCCATCTTCAGCCTGGATAATGTAGAGATACCCTGTCTCAAAATAAAAAATAAAAAGGGCTGGGGATGTAGCTCAGTGGTAAAGTATACCTATGTTTAATCCCCAGTACCAGGGAAAAGAAAAGAAAAAGACATCATGTGGGCCATGCCAGGGTAAGACCTAGAAAACCTGATTGATAAAGATGAGTTCAGGGCTTTTCAACCCTGTTAAGGTCATGGTTTGTTGAGAAAGTAATAATTTTGGGGGACTGGGGTTGTGGCTTGGTGGTAAAGTGCTTGCCTAGCACTTGTGAGGCACTGGGTTCGATTCTCAGCATCACATAAAAATAAATAAATTAAATAAAGGTATTAAAAAAGAAAGTAATAATGTTTTTAGAGCACTCTGGGGGTAAATAGACAAGGTGACTAGGTGCTAGAGGAGCTGGGTAACCCAATAACACACTGGATAAAGATCTGATCATCAGATGTTCAGAAAGTTATCACTGGGGAAGCCTCGTGGAAGGCTTATTCTTCAAGAATCATCATTTTGCACCTTTGGCCTGTGAGAAAGGCGTTGGAGGCAGAACATATTAAACTCCATGCTATCTGCTTTTCTTTAGTAGCAATTTATTGTCTGCTTTTGGTGAACCAGAAAATCTCCTGATTGTCTGTATGGCTGTGGTTACTGCTGGTCGTTAAACTAACAGAAATCCTGAGTGGCACGACAGTGAGGAAGGAGAGGTTTCCAGGAGGATGATAGTCTTCCACGGTTTATTTAATGCACGTAGTGATTAATTCAACAGCCTTCTAGTTGTAAAGTGAGAGCATATATACTAATGTCATAAGCAGAATAATTCTCATTTCACGGAGGAAAGTTTTTTCAACTTCACATTTACTAGATTTCTCTAGTTACTATTTGATAGCCATATGGATTGGGCATGGTCATATTTATATTGGTACATTCTTGAATCAGTGAGTGAGATCTGCATTTTGCAGACCAAAGTCCTCTTTATGAAGCCTAATTCAACCCTCTCCCTCAGTTGATGTCATTTCATCTCTTCTGAATGGCTTACTTAAAGATTCTAGACTAGAATGAAAAGCAAGAAGAGAGAGAGAGAGAGAGAGAGAGAGAGAGAGAGAGAGAGAGAGACATGTGCCATTGTTGAGTTAGCATTTCTATTCAGCTCAGAAACCAAAATAAAGTTGTCATGATCCATTGGGTAATGGGATGTTTGGTTTCAGAAGTGCCAGGTCCTCCCTGAATCCCATTTTGCACTTACTGCCATTTTCCTCTTGAAATAATGGTTATTTTTGCCATCATTTATGCTTTACTGTTTTCTCTAAGAATCCTATTTGAGGGAGTTCAAGTTTTAAAACTAAATGTAAAACTGCATCTTTACTTAGTGACAGGGGTCCACTGAGAAGTCTTATTGACAACCTATTCTGGGCTTTTGAGCCAGAAGTTTAATTACCACCTATTGAGCTTGTTTGATTTGTCACTTCTTGGGATATGGCCAGGCAGAGCTAATTCTTTCTATCAGAGTAAGGCTGGTGGGCAGGAACCAGAGTTGGGAAGAGATGGCAGCCACTTTAGCTACTTTGGCTTTAAATGTACATGAAGTTATGTGTCAGCTTATTCCAGAGTCCAAAGTGGTGTGCAGTCATGAGATCTAGTAAGGGCACACAGAAACCAGGGCAGAAAGGAGTCTGAAGCAAAGGGCAACATCCAAAAGTCATAGGCTTGCAATTCTCAAGTCCTGGAAGCTGTGCTTCCACTCACCAAGGGGGCATTAAGACTGTGCTTCAGTCACTCAGATTCTGGGCTTTAGTTTCTGCAGAACAAATCTGAAATGAATGTGACAGTAAGCAAGCTACTGGAATGAGACCTGGGTGGGTACAGGGGTTGCAGGCAGGACCAGAAGAAATTTAGTAATAGCTGTGCATGGTAGCACATGCCTGTAATCCCAGCAATGTGTGGAGCTGAGTTAGGCACATCCTAAGTTTATGGCCAGCCTGAGCAATTTAGTGAGAGCCTCTCAAGATAAAAAATAAAAAGGAATAGTAGTGTGGCTCAGTGGTACCACATCCTTGAGTTCAGTCCCCAGTACCACCCTAAAAGAAAGAAAGAAAGAAAAAAACCCTCAGTAATAAAAACTGGGAGAAATCTATAAGCTATTGAACCCTATCTAGGTCAAAATGCAAACTACTGTATCATACAACCTGACCTGCTTTGGGGGGGGAATGTATGATCTTAGAGACAGGAACTTTGGGACATGGTAACGTAAAACTCCATTCAGATAAATGATACAAACACCTTATTGTATTTTACAGGAATAGGTATTTTGTTTGCTTTTTGTTTTTATGTATTTATCCTTCAGGAAGGCCCACAGTTATTGAATAATCAGTATTGGCAACTGGTATCCTGAAAAGTGCCAGTGCGTGGTTATGGGCACAAAGTCCAGATCCCAGTTGCTTGGGTTTAAATCCTGTTTCTATTGCTGTCTTGTTGTTTGACTTTGGTAAGTCATCTAAGTTTTCTGTGCCTGTTTCCCCAACTGTAAAATGGGGACAATAGTAGTAATTACTTAGTAGGGTAGTTATGAGGATTCAATAAGCTAGTATTTGTGAAATATGTAGAGCAGTGCCTGGCCCAGCTCTCTACAAGTATTTGTTAAGCAAATAAACAAAGAAAATATATACTTTCTCAGCTTCCAAGAATAAATCAGGAACTAACCTCAGATTTTTCATCTCATGTGGGTGATGTTCTCTTAGGACATTAAAAATTTAGAAAATATTATTCCAAGAACTGTGTGAAAGTATAGTTAAAATTATCATCAGTCTATTAGTAGATTAAGTTTTTGATCTTAATTCTTTCTAAAATTAAGAAAAAAGACACTAGTGACTTTCAATTGGCTATTCTGTGAATTTATACTCTAATGATTTAGTAGTAGATGTTACTACATTTTTTTTTTATATACAGTTATCCTGATATCTAGTGTAGGTGGCTGGTCTTTTTCCTCTCATAGATAGTGCTTTGACACAAAACCACATCCAAACTGCCCACTTTTCTCCTTCCTTCAAACATACTATTAACTAGTTTAACAAAAGATAGTGCAAATGACACACATCTGTGAATAGCCAGGCCCAGATTGGTACAAAGAAAAGATAAGTAATTTTATAAATTGTGACATCAAATAAGGGAAAGTTTAAGAACCATTAGTCAACAAAATGCACAATGGTGTTTGAGTTAGATCCCCTGCAAAATTAGATTTGATTGGCTTCTCCTTAGACCTTGAACTGTAGTTGGGTGTCATGTTCATTTACCAGTAAGTAGAGGGGCTGTGGTGAATAATGTCCTGTGCACTTTTTTTTGGTACAGATGCACAATCCCATAGAAAGATTTAAAATTAATGAGCATTGCAGCTGAACAATCGATAGAAACACAATTTAGGTTATTGAAGAATTTAGTACTTTTGAGTACAGTTAATTCCTTCTTTCTAGTTCAATTCCAAGGAACTGAACATTTAAGAATTATCCCCTGGTGGTAAAGGTGATACCAATGGTGTACTAATAAGGTCAGAATAATTCATACTCCTTCTTAAATAATTTTCTGAGAAATGAAGATGAAAATAATTACTCTAAAATACTTTGCAAATTTATTAACATATATCCTATTCTTGAAAAATTTTAAATGACTAGTGTTCTTCACATAGTTTGAATGAGTAAGCACCTATACTTCAAAGATTATAATTTTTTTATTTTGATGATATGTTTTACGTCCATTGAACTCAATCATGCTGACAATTTTAGTCTGTTCAGTGATAGAAGTCATACCTACAGATCTAAAAGGGTGGAGGTGGATGGAGATGGAGCAGAAAGGAAGCCTGATCATTAGGGGTTACACAATACTTTGCTCCCAAATTAATCCAGTTAGATTCTCAGACTGGACTAACTGGAAGACTAAGAAGTTCAGTCTCCTTCTGCAGCCCATTGTTTTCCCTGAAGTCCACTCCCTTAGCCTGCTGAGAGAAGCCAGGGGTGGGGTTGTTTCTGTGCTGTCCTCCACTCTGTGCTTTCTCCTGCCCAGGAGAGAGCCTGTCCCTTGGCTGAAGGCTGAGCCAATATGAACAAAGCTAGAGAAGGGCAACTCCCTGCCCTGGAGTTTTCTGGAGCAGTTGCTCCATGAATTGCAGAGGATTTTTATGATTAAATATTTCTCCTAATGCTCCTTAGAAGTAAAGAGAGAATTTCAGAACATACCTTTTTAAAAATAGATTGTCAAACAAAGATAGAGAAAATATCTTGATAAATCCATGGCAAAACTGTAAGTAGATTTTTTTCATTTCCATGTTATCAATTTAGGGTTTGATAATTATTCAGACTTTAGCTAATCCAATAAGTGTGTGTGTGTACATATTCCAAAATATGGAATTCTGAATGATTTATAAATATTGCCTCACTATTGTCTATAAAATCCTTTAGAAAAAGAAGTGTCAAATATACATCTATTTTGAGGTCTGGCTAGCACACAAATCTATTCAAGATCCTAAAGAACTATCTCAGACCAGAGGAGTCAGACTAGGAATTCTGCAACTCTTTTATACTGTTGTAGACATTGTGCTTAAAGTATTGTAATGTAAGCTATAATAACTCCAGGTAAGATTCTCATGGCATTTCATCATTTAGAGTGGATAATATGCGATAGTAATAATAATTATTAAATAATAATTAAATAAATTAAATAAATATTAAATGATAATTATTAAGTAATAATTATTATAGGCAGCATGTGGTTTTGCCTTATTTTCAGCAAATTAGAAAACAAAATGCGTGTTATCAAACTTTAGATTTTATAGGGGACATTCAAACCATTGTAGGTTTGAGTTCTCTTATGAAGATTTCTAAGGTAGGCTGAGGTTGTGGCTCAGTGGTAGAGCACTTGCCTAGCATTTGTGAGGCACTGGGTTCAATTCTCATCACTGCATACAAATAAATGAATAAAATAAAGGTCCATCAATTTCTAAAAAAAAATTTAAAAAAGATTTCTAAGGCATTGATTTCTAATAGTGAGACTAGCCTTTTATGATATGAGTTGTAAAAGTGTAGATTTTTAGCTTTAATCCTGTACTAATTTGTCACTAGAGGTTTGGTCATTTATCTTAGAGCTGAAAAGGACCTAATAGTATAGATCCCTCAGTTTATACTTGGAAGAAAAATTGACCCAGAGATAGAAAACTGTGGATTCAAGCAAGAGCATGAATGACGCCTAGAAATGTTCTAGGAATCAGTGTAGCTATAAGGAATTGAACCATAAAGTGAAGAATTCTTAGCTATAGCCAGTTATAGTGTTAATTTAATAGTGTTATACAACACTGACACAGAGTTTGTAGCTCGTTGATGTTGAGAAGATGCTGCAGGGCATTTCAGTGGCTTAAAAATAGAATAGAAAAAGTTAAGAATTTCAACACAATAATCATGGATTTACAACCTTAGTTTTAGGGAATATTCCTGATTTAGATGTGTTAATTAATCCAGCCATCTGGTGTCACAAATTAAATGTATTTATTGAGTTATCATATAAATATTGTGAATCCAAGTTACCATGCCACTTTCATTCTTTCTAATGCAAACATTATATAGTTATCAATTTGTTACTATGCAATAGTTTAATGCTGCTTAGAATGCAGGGTGAGGGTTAGAAATTAATGCTCAGCAGGAGCTGAATGGCAGCTACATGGTACCAAGATCCATGCTCTCCATCAGCTTCAGTCCTACTGTTATAAAGCTTGAAAGAGAATAGAACAAAGGGTCGTGTTTGCATGAATGTCTTTATGGGCAATGAAGTTTGAATTAGTATATGCAAACATTTCAAGACAATCAGTGTCCACTCTCCTAGTGAATTGTTCAGGGTGAATTCTCTCTTACTGTTTCATTTGCCTTATAATCAGCTGTAATACAGCAATTAACACATGATGCCAGCCCACTGCAACAGTGAAGGAAGATGATAGTGCTTGGGATGGTTATGCTGTTCCTTGCATCCTGCCATATATATCACAGTTGCTGGCTTCCTGAGTGACTTTTCTTCTCTGGCTTGAGAACAGCTTTTATGTTTTTTAATAAATCTCTGTTTTATTCATATATATATATATATATATATATATATATATATATATATTCACAAATGCATTAAATAAATAATTTCATACAAGATTTTGTGATTATAGCATTGTAAACATTAAAATTGCTCAGTGTTTATGTACCATTTTTCTAAAAGTAGAATTCAGATACACACACACGATATATATATATATATATATATATATATATATATTTTTTTTTTTTTTCTCTTTAGTTTCCTTAGATAAACTTCTTAAGATAGAAGGGTTTTCAGCATGATTCACTGTAGCAAAACTATGGAACCAGCCTAGGTGTCCATCTATGGATGAATGCATAAAGAAAATGTGGTGTATATACACAATGGAATTTTATTCAGCATAAAGAATGGAATTATGCTATTTGCAGGAAAATGGATGAATCTTAAGAACATTATGTTAAGTGAAACTCTGAAGGTCAAGGATTATATGGTTTCTCTCATGTGGAAGTTAGAAAGGAAAAAGGAAAACAAAGGTAGCGGTAGGGAATCTCAAGAAAATCAGTGGAGTAGAGGAAAGAGACAGGAGGAGGAGAGAGGAAGGGAAGGAGAAGGGAAATACTGGGAATTATATTAGCCAAATTATATTGTTTTATTGTATGCATGTAGAATGTGTAACAACAAATCCTACCAGTATGTACAACTATAATGCCCAATAAAAGATATGGAAAAAGAGATAGGAAGGTATTGTTTTTCTGTTGGTATTATTCTACCAACTTTTAAAAAATATCTTGTGTTAAACTTAAATAAATTGAAATATTTTATTTATTGTAAAAATTTTAATTTTTTCTTTTTGTTTTGTTTCTTTTTCTTATTTATTTATTTTTGAAATCTTTTAAAAAATTCTCTAAATTCCTGCTTTAGAAAATGATTTGTTAAGCTGGGCTGGTGGTACAGGCTTATAATCACTAACTACTGGAATAGCAGAAGCATGAAGATTACAAGTTTGAGGGTAGCCTGAGCAATTTAGTGAGATTCTTGTCTCAAAAGAAAGGGGGGATGTTACTTAGTGGTAGAGTGCTTGCCTAGCTGAGTCCCTGAGTTTATCTGGAGTTTGCAGTCTCCAGTGGTGCACAAAGAAAAAGGAAAAAAAAACAAACAAACAAAAAAGGAGAATATGACTTATTTATTGAAGTAAAAAATAGCATGTGACAGTTATTAAGTAAAAATAAGTAAATAATATGTGCATGCAAAAAAATTGAGACTAAAGAATGTAAAAAATTATAAAATGTAATCCTGTTCTTCAAAGATAAATACTTTCTAGTTTCTAGTTTTATTTTATGCTTTTAAAACCATTTCTCCCCTAATTAAAAATAGTATCACTGTTAGGTGTGGTGGTACATTCTTATACTCTTAGTGACTTGGAAGGCTGAGGCAGGAGGATTGCAAATTTGAGGCCAACCTCTGCAACTAGGCAAGACCTAATCCCCAGGATCAAACCAAACCAAACCAAACAAAAAAACTACTACCACATGTAGTAGAAAATTTAAGGTTCAAAATGAAATAAAATAAAAATCACTTTTCATTACTGAAATGCTTAATATATATATAATGTATGTGTGTATATATATATGTATGCATATGTATATATAATATATAATGTGTGTATATATATATATATATATATATAATTCTTTCTGTGCTATGCTGCAGAAACTGTTTATGTACCAAGTACAGATAGTTATGTAGTTTTTAAGTTAAAATTAGGTGATCATTTTCTTATGCGATTTGCAATTTGATTTTTACTGGCTGCATATTATTCTATTATATATACCTATGTAATATTTAACTACTTTCCTTTTTAGATATGTAGCTTTTTGGTTTTTTGCTATTACAAATAATATATTTATAGATATATTTTGCTAAATGTCTTGGAAGATAAAAAGTTGCACGTGTCCGTATTATCTACTTAGAATTAATTCCTAGATGTGCATGATTTTTAAACAACAGTGAAAATGTGCTCAGTTTTTATGTACATAATTGTGGGATTGATAAGAAGATGAACAAGATCTCATCAGATTTTTAGAATGACTTTAGCAAGCAAAATCAGAAATTCCAAATTCAGCATTTTACTTTAAATAGGTAACATCTTAGCCTTACACACTCTGGTTTTAAAGTGTTCGAATACTGTAAAATACATCACCATATTTACAGGGAGGAAGCCTGTTGTGCATATTTTAATACCACTTTTACTTATGTCATTAATATCCATTGTTTGAAGTATGCATGTTACACCAAAATGCAAATCCATAGTGAAAAACGTATGCCAGGTGTGGTGGTACATGCCTCTAATCCCAATGAATCAGGAGATTGAGGCAGGGGGATCCCCAATTCAAGGCCAACCTCAGCAGCTTAGCAAGATGCTGTCTCAATAAAATTAAAAAAAGGACTGAGGATGGAGCTCAGTGGTAGAGTGTCTCTGGGTTCAACCCCAAGTACCAAACAAATAAACAGACCGCCCCCCTCCCAAGAAAACCAGTCAAGTCCACATTTATGGATTGTATGATGACATCCAAGGATGTCTCAAATTTCTTTATTGTTTTTAGCAGACCTCACTCTAGGAAGAGAAAGTAAATTAGTTGTTTTGTTTCAAAATAATAGCCAAAATGATCATAATTTGAAAAATGTAAAAGTTATTATCTCAAGTGTAGATTAAAGCAATAATTGCATGATCAGAATAAAATAACAGCTGCTATTTAGTGAGCCCATAGAAGATGCCATTCTTATTAATTCTCATTAAGTCCAGGATAATAATCTGTACGTGGCATATCTGAGTGTTGCAATTTAGCATTTGTTTAGCAGTGTTGGGGATTAAACGCAGGACCTTATGCACGCCAGGCTAGTGCAGTACCACCAAGCCACATCCCTAGCCCAAGAGTGTTTCAATTTTAATGAATTGTGGAAATATTTGGACATCTCTCTACAATTTATTAAACATTTCAGTATATTAATAATTTCCTTTAGACTTCAATATTTTTATATAAATTACTTTAAATGTGATTTGGCACAGAGCTGTGGTGGAGGTTTGAATCAGTTCCTTCATCTTCTTGCTACTTACTATACCTTATCTGAGACCTAAAATCTTTTATAATATAGATAACCCTTCAGCACTCTATAATTTCAAGTAGTTTTTGTTTAGCTTGATTTTATTTTTTAATTTATGATTTGACATGCTGAAAAAAATGAATCTGGATGTAATAGCAGTGACAATATAGCAATATGACCACAAGGTAATGAGTTTCATTTCTAGGTAGTTCTGTTTGTCCAACGGATTGGTATTCTCTAAAATGATGTTTGTAGCAGGATAACTAAAATTAATTTTGAAATATTTTCAGACTTGGTATATCAGAAATCCACTGGAGAAACAAAACCTGTAGAATATTTCTATATCTATATCTGTATCTCTGTCTCCTTTCTTTCAGCCTGTCAAACCATAAAAAACCATAAATTAAAAAATAAAATATATAATAATATATATGTTCACACACACATATTCGGGTAGAGAGAGAGAGGAGTTGACTTACATGATTGTAGGGGCTGGCTATACAAGTCTGAAATGGGGAAGGCGGGCCATCAAGAAGGACAGGATAGAACTCTTGGGCACAAGGTGAAACTTATGGGCAGGTGAAACCTCTGTCAGGCTCCCCCAGAGTGTCTAGGACAGTTTTAAAGTCAATTGATTGTGTACTTTAAGCACATCTACAGAATACCTTCACACAATACTTACTATTGATTAAATTAACAGGACTGTAGCCTAGACAAGTTGACACACAAACTTAACATCACAGTTAATGTCTGAGTCATTTCACAAGTTATATAATAATAACAGCATCATTAATATAAAATCATAGTTTGTGACAAAACCCAGAAATACCCAATTTGATAACACTGCTGGTGTCTAGTTTGGGCCATTTAAAATATTTTTATGTTACCAAAAATAAAGTCTTCCTTTGAAGTACTAATATTTATCAGAGTTGAGAATATTGAAAAGAGAGTGTATCAGGCTGCCACTCCAAATTTAAAATTTTTTGAAGAATGGCAGCATCATTGGAATACAGATGTATTCCCAGCAGGGTTGAAGGTGGACAAATGGTTATTTAACACTGCTTTCAAAACGGGACTCATAACACCCCATATGAATGCATACTTATTTTCCCTATGTTAAGAGGTTCCTTATTAGAAAATACTAGAGATGCTCTGCTTTTATTTAATGTAAACCAGGGGTAAGCAAACTCTCTCTAAAGGGCCAGATGGTAAACATCTTTAGCTTTTGCACGCCATACAGTTACTGTCACAACTATTTAATTCTGCTGTTTTAGCATGAATAAAACCATAGAATCACATAAACTAAGGAGCATAGCTATGTTTATAAAACTTTATTTACTAACACAGGCAGCAGACTGTATTTTGCCTGAAAGTTGGAATTTACTGATCCCTGAAGATGAATCTGGCATGTTGGTTTAAATATTCACTTACTCTATTTGTAATACCACATACATATAATGATGGGATATATTTCAGCACAAAAGTTATAAAGTTAGGAATTTATCAACTATTTATTGATAGCTTCCATTATCATTATTATTTTACTATTTTAATAAGATCCATGGAGGGATCAAAATAAGTATAGAAATAGGGAAATGCCCAACCTTGTTAAGAAATTAAGGCTATTACATATAAAATACTCAGCAAAGAGTATGGGGTATATATATTTTACCCATTATATGTGATTATATAACATTATGTATTGACTTATCTATTATATACATGTAAGGAGGTGTACTCCCTCAACTCAACTCTCAAGAAACAAAGAAAAAAGGAAGCATTTGTGTTTGTTTTTGGCTCAGCACACAAATTAGGCCAGGTGTGGAGATTTCTTTGTAAGCATATCAAGGCAGCACAGTAAAACAGGTTATTGAGTGCCAGATTCCTGGCCTTGTTTCCTCCTCCATCTTCTCTTTATTAATAAATAATAGTAATAGGTGAATAATAATAAATGGAAAAAAGGAAGCTGAAGAATTATTTGAGAATGTATGTTGAGGTGATAACCTTTTGGTAAAACATCATAAACTTCCAAATACTAGGGTCTGGGAGTGTAACTCAATGGTGGATTCACAATGTCCCAAGGCTCTGGGTTTGATCCCTAGCAACACACACACCACCAAAAATTTGAGTGTGAGATTCTAAATTCAGCTGCAGAAATGGTAGTTTCTGCCATGTCACTATGTCATAAATTTAGTTTAAGCACAGGTTACAAAATCTAGAGATTTTGCTAATATCTCCAAAGACCAAAGGAATGATATTGTCTTTGAGAATTAGTTTCGAAAATATACCTTAGGTACACTTATGGTGTGCCTAAGTTTCTGCGTTAGGAAGCTGCTGAAGGTGGCAGTGTCGAGGATGGGTTACACTGAGTTCTGGGAGAGGGCATCAAAGATGACAGGTTGGGGGTGTGATCACCCAGGTAAGAGAAAGGAGGATTGAACTGCTGAGGGCAGGACAGATGGAAAGGAATCATCCAGCTGGACACATCTGTGAATACATATTTGTGCTGATAGCTACTGTGGGATCCAGCCAGTGGAAGAAGCCTTTAGACAGCACTTAGAAACTCAGGTGTCAGAGCCACTTGTGCCTGAATTTATATCCTGGGGTTGCCACTTTTCAGCTCTATGCCTTCGTACAAGTGACTTGAGTGTATTTGTTGTTGCTTGTTTGTTTGAACCCAGGGCCACACTTCCACTGAGCTACACCCTCAGCCTTTTTAAATTTTGAGACAGGATTTCCCTAAATTGCCAAGTGTGGCCTCAAAGTTGTGATCCACTTCAGTCTCTGAAGTTTCTGAGAATACAACAGGCAAGCACAGCTGGGCCCAGTGATTTGAGTGATCTAAATTTCACTCTCCTTATCTATAAAAATGGGCATGAAATACCATTTATAACGTTGTGAAAATTAATAAAGACAATGAATATAAAGCATTTAACACATTGGTGGTTATTTTTTGAAGTTTCCATTAATATTTACTATCAGTTTTTATTATTATTGTTTATGGGAGGAAATCAAGTTTCAGTGCCATTGTAAATTATTAGCCATTTAAAAATTGCAGATATAAAAGTTTTTGTAACTTTCAGAAACCGTGGTATGTCATTTTCTGATTTGGTGGGAATAAAAATATATCTTGTGTTTTTACTTTATCAAAAGTGATAGGAGCAAATTAATTTTCGGTCATCATTCTTCCCCCCCCGCCCCCGCCGCCTAATCCTGGTTTTCTAATAGTAGGTTCCAATTCTCTTTCATTTGGGTGTGTCCATCTGTGTAATGCATATGTCATTCATGATGATGGTTCCTAAGATAGTCAGAAAATAAGAGGCAGGTACATACCAATTCTGTGCAAGAAAAAGAATAAAGGGGGGCATTCTATAATGGGGGGATGTCAAATCATTAGTGCTTTGTGATAGGAGAGAAACAGGTTATTTCATACTTAAAACAGGCAGATTTTATGTTAAAAATATTCTCTTCCCCAGTGGTTCACAAGTGTTTTTTTCCCTGATATTTCTTTTCTGCAGCTAGGGCCCTGTTTTCTTTTCTCTGCAGCTGTTGGTGTGTCTCATGTTACATTTTTCTTGTTTCCAAATCTGGTTTTGCCTGTGAGGAAGTCTGAGAAATATCTCATTTTAATGGTGTCTATGTTCTGTGCCTGTCTGATTTTCACTTTTCAGAAGGCATTTAAACAAGTAGTCATGCCACCTCATGTAATGACATGCCTCTCTTCTCCTCCCTGCTGTAATGAACAGTGTTCCTGGTTTGCACATGTGTGAGCACTATTTGCTAGACAGTTGCTGAGAGCATTGCAGAACTCGGTGTATTTTGTCTTGTTTTTCAGCACATCATCAGATACTTACTGTCCCTTCCACTTTTTGCATTAAGACAGCTAGAAGGCAGAAAGGAACATTGCAACACATTTTATTTCTAGCAAATTGAACCTAGTGGTTTTCTTCGAGTAATGTTCTCCTCCCTGTTTTATATAGAATGTTCTGTTCAAATTCTGAAAATAAAACTCAGGAAGAAAACGAAAAGACAACCTAGAGAAAATTACACCAACTCTGACTCATAAGAGGTTAACATACTTACCAAGGAAAATATTTTCATAGATCAGTGACATTCCAATAGAAAAAATAGGCAAATAAATCATGAATCAGTAGTTCTCTAGAGAGCAAAAACCAGGGAAAGTAAATATGAAAAATTTTAGTCTAGCTAGTAATTAAAGAAATACCTTCCCTTCTTCCCGTCTTGTCTTCTCTCACTCCCTCCCTTTTCTCTTTTTTCCTACTTTGGGTCAATAATTTCTCATTTTGAGGAAGCTGGCACTCTCAAACACTGCTGGAATAGACAGTGGCACAACTGTTCTGATGATATGAATTGAGACTTTAAAATGCTTGTAGCCACTGACTCATTGATATAATTTCTAAGAATCCAATTGAAGAAAATAATTTGAGATGACATGAAAGCATTAAATACAAGGTTGGTCACTGTCATTTATAATAGCATTGGAAAAATCCGAAAAGTTAGAAACAACCTAAATTTCCAATAACAGAAGTGGTTACATAAATTACATAAAATCTTCAAGAGGGAATATTATTGTTAAAAATCTTGCTTTATGAGTATATTAAATGGCATTAGAACGTGTTCACATGATAATTTTAAATAAAGAAGAATGAGTGGTGTTTAACAAAGAATCAGAGAAAGGAACCAGAGCTTACAATGTCTGCATTAAGTCCTGATAAATAGTTCTGCCTGTCCATGTGCAGGCCTGGATTTTATCTTGACACATAGTAAGATAAGTGAATAACAGAATAGAAATGAACATCAGAATGTGTAGACATCATCTTTCATTACTAAATGAATGATAGCCCGGAGGGAGAGTCACAGTCATCTGCTTGAGGTTTGTGTGGTATTAACATGGCTCAGTAATTAGCCTCTAAACCTGCCCCCTTCTCAGGAGGAAGTCATTGCAAGGACTGCATGCCCCAAGACTGAAGCTGTGGTGCTGAGAGCCACGGCTGAGTCTGTATGGCCCCTGGCATTTTGCCAACAGTATTGATTGACAGGCAGGGCATTACTATCCGCCTCTGCCGCAACTTTTGAGTTCTCGCACTATTTTGGAGTTCTCGTGGGGATTTCCGGGGATTCCCCGAGAGTTCCCATTGGTTGGGGAAGTGCAGGAGGAGGGATTTCCGGGAGAGATATTTCCGGCTGGGGGTTCCTGGACAAGCCTCGTGGCGTTCAGGACGATTCCTGGGAGCTGTGTGAAGTGTTTTCCTACAGTTTAAAAATAAAGTTTGTTCCTGATTCAGTGGCTAGTGATTTGTGCCCAGCCAGACTGAGGCACTGTGGTTTGGGACAGCCCCTTGTTTTCAGACCCCAGGGGGTTCCCTGAACCCAGGCACACAGCCTGGCCTTAAAGTACCAGATTGTCATTTCAAAAGAGGTATTGAACATTGGGAATCTCCAACAGCAAATCTGAAACTTGGGCATTTTTGTTTTCTCTCTTCAAATACACTCAAAAGAAAGACTTGTCTAGGGGAAAAAAGAAAAAGTACAGGCTTTGGGGCTAGGCAGAACTATGTTCAAATCAAGTTTCCATCCTTTCAGCAACTTAATGAGTCCCCCTAAGCAACTTAACAAGACCCTGTCTCAACATATAAAATAAAACTGTCATGTGACTTTTAGCTTAATATGCTTTAATTTCATTCTTGTAAGTGTAGGTAATCATGATAAATTTACAGGGCTGTATTGGAGATCAAATGATGAAGAATATATTTCAAACATGTAAAATAGGATCTGACACATAATGGAACTCTATAGATGCTCAGTAAATATTAGTCATGTCTTGTCTCACAGTGTATGCTTTGTTTATCTGAATTATATCGAAGGTGGCTTTTTTGCAAATCACTTACATGATTTGTAAGTAAGTAATCATGTTATATATTTCTTGGCACTTTAATCTCTGTATCTATTAGATTTCATGATTTTATAGTAGCAACTTTTTTTTTTTTGTACCAGGATTAAACCAAAAGGTTCTTAACCACTGAGCCAATAATATTCCTAGCCCTTTTTATTTTTTATTTTGAGATAGGATCTTGCTAAGTTGCTTAGGGACCTCTCTAAATGACTTTGAACTTGTGATCCTCCTATCTCAGCCTCCTAAGCCACTTGTACTAACAACCATATCTAAGAAAAATTTAGCCTGTATAGATCATCAGTAGGAGTGCTGTGTGTGATGGTTTTTCTTTTTTTGGTGGAAATGCAGTGGGGAAGAATAATTTTTAAACATTTTTCTGTATTTAAATGGTTTTTGGGAAATGACCTTGAAAAGCAATCCTGTTTCCCTATTAAATATTTGAAAATTTTAAATTGAGTTATTTTATTTATAAATATGAAATTGACACATAAAATTATACATATCTGTGAGGTATTGTGCAATATTTTGATACTTGTGCATGTTGCATGGTGTTCAAATCAGGTTAAGCTTAGCTATTTCCTCAAATATCTATTTTTTCTTTATGGGGAAAACATTGAATATTCTTTTTAAAAATATATAGTACATTATCATTATATATAGTCACCATACTGTGCAATAGCACACCAGAGCTTGTTTCTCCTGTCACTTAGGACTCATTGCCCATCCTTTCTCCTTTCCTCTCCCCTCCTTCTCTCCATATCCTTTGGTAACCACCATTCTACTCTGAAATTTTATGATATCTACTTTTTAGATTCCACATATAAGTGAGGTAGTGTGGGATTTGTCTTTCCATGCTTGACTTATTTCACTCAACATTTTGTCCTCTGGGTTTATCCCTTTTGTTGCAAATGATAGGATTGCATCAGTTTTTACAGCCAAATAATGTTCCATTGTATGTATGTGTATGTATATGTATGTATGTATGTGTATGTGTATGTATGTATATGTATGTGATTGATATATATATATATATATATATATATATATATATATATATATATATCACGTTTCATTATCCATTCATCAGTTTAGAGACACTTGCATTGATTCCATTTCTTGTAAATAGTGTGCAGTGAATATGGGAATGCAGGTGTCACTTTGACATACTGATTTCATGTCCTTGAATGTATGCCTAGTGGATTAGTAGCACATATGATAGATCTATATTTTTCTTTTTTATTATTTGCAGTGATGGAATTGAATTTGGGGCCTGACATATTCTAGGCAAGTGCTCTACCTCTGAGCTTCATTCCCACCAAATTCATTTTTTTTTTTTTTTTGGAATGCTAGGAATTGAACCCAGGGCCTCATGAATGCTATGAAAGCATTCTATCACTGAGCTACAGTGGTAGTTCTAATTTTTTGAGGAAACTGCATATATATATATATATATATATATATATATATATATACACACACACACACATATACATACATATATATATGTATATATATTCATTCATTTATTTATTTTTCCTTCTTCTTTTTTTTTTTTTTTGGTGGGGCTGGGGATCGAACCCAGGGCCTTGTACATGTGAGGCAAGCACTCTACCAACTGAGCTATATCCCCAGTCTATTTTTTTAATATTTTAAAAATATTTTTTAGTTGTTGATGGATCTTTATTTTATTTATTTGTATGTGGTACTGAGACTCAAACCCAGTTCCTTACACAAAGCTAGGCAAGCACTCTTCCACTGAACTACAGTCCCAGTCCCATAGTGGTTATATTTATGTACATCTCCACCAAAGTGTAGAGGTTCCCCTTTGTCTGAATCATGTCCCAGACATGTTATTTTTTGTCTTTTTGATAATGGCTATTTTGAATCAGGTGAGATGTTGTTTCACTGTGGTTTTGATTTACATTTCCCTGATGATTAGTGATGTTGAAAATTTTTTTCATATACCTGTTGGCCATTTTTATGCCTTCTTTTGAGAAATGTCTGTTTAGGTATATTGCCCATTTTCAAATTGAATTATTTAATTTTTAAAAAAAAATTTTTGCTGTTGAATTGAATTCCTTAAACAGTGTAGGTATTAACTCTTTAACAGATGTATGATTTACAAATACTTTTTCCCATTTTTAGGTTGTCTCTTTGCTCTTTTGATTGTTTCTTTGCTATGCATAAGCTTTTTAGTTTGGTGCCATCCCATATGTCAATTTTCTGCTTTTGATAATCATACTTTTGAGATCATATCAAAAAAACTCTTTATAGGTGCCAGGTGCAATGGCATGTGCCAATTATTCCAGCGACTTGGGAGGCTTAGGCAGGAAGATAATAGATGTGAGGCGAGCATGGACAATTTAGTGAGACTTAGTCTCAAAATAAAGTAAAAAAGGGTAAGATGCAGCTCAGGGTAGTGCATAGCATGCAGGAAACCCTGAGTTCAATTCTCAGTACTGAAGGTGGGGGGAACCCAACTTTCGCAGACAAGGTCATGAAGTGATTTCCCTGATATTTTCGTCTAGTAGTTTCATAGTTTTAGGATGTACATTCAAGTCTTTGATCCATTTTGAGTTGACTTTTTCTGGTAAGAGATAGGAATCTACTTTCATTCTGCTATCTGTAAATTTTCCAGCACCATTTAAGAGTTTTTCTTTTCTCCAATCTATATTCTTGGTGTTTTCATAAAAAATCAGGGGTAGGAATGATGGTGGAATGAGTTAGACATCATTACCCTAAGTACATGTATGAAGACACGAATGGTAGGAAAATACTTTGTGTATAATCAGTGAAAAATTGTGCTCTATATGTGTAATATGAAATTAATTGTATTCTGCCATCATGTATAACAAATTAGACTAAATAAATAATTTTAAAAATAAGGTGGCTGTAAATATATGGCTTTATTTCTAGGGTCTCTATTCTGTTCCATTGGACTCTATATCTGTTTTTATATTAATGCCATGTTGTTTTGATGAATATTAGCTTTGTACTACTTTTTGAAGTCAGGCAGTACAATGCCCCTGGCTTTGTTTTTTTTTTTTTTTCCTCAAGATTGCTTTGGCTCTTTTAATTTGTGTGTGTATGTGTATGTATGTGGAGCGGGAGTTCCATACAATTCAATGTGATACCAATGGCATTCTTCATAGAGTCGATAAAAACCACTCATGCTACCTTCTTTTAAAGTTAATTTTTTTTTTTAATAGTAATTTGATGCTTGTCTTCCACTGGAAATTCTTGTCTCTAATATGGCTTGTCAGTTATCTTCTGAGTTTGTGGCATAGAATTTCTGGGTAAAAGGTTAACTGACTCATCCAAACCTACCACTGTGGTTTCAATAACCTTGGGTTTTAACCCAGAACTGATCTACTTGGAGGAAAACAGCCTGTGTTCTATAGATATATGCTTTAGGAAATTATTAATTAACTATATGCTTTTTTTTCTACATGGTGGATGAATGGATCATTCACAATGAGGGATGACAATGTGTGAAAACCATTTGAGATAATAAAAATAGAGATTAAGGAGGGAACAATGCCATCCATTAGGATTGGTAGCATTTGTATTAGGGATAACAGAGTATCTAGAATTTAGATGCATCTTTTTAAAGATATTTTTAGAAAATGGCTTATTAGCTTTCAAAACTGTCAGTGCTCTAGTTTCCATCAATGGTCACCATTAGACACTATATAAATCTAGGAGCAATTGTGATTTACCACCAATAGTTCACTGCTAGCCTTGAAATTGGGGAGATAATTTTAGGTGCTCTTTAGACTAGTAACTTGTCTTCTGGTATAAATACAAGGCCAAATATAGTTACTAGAATTGAAAATCATGGGGCCAAGGGCTTATTTTGGACACCAGGCAGTTTGAGCCGCTGATCACAAGTTCAAGCCGCTTGTGTGGTGGTTTCTCCTGTGGCTTCTTATCTCTGTGGGCTGCACACTCTCACCCAGAGGGAGATGGCTTTAATGTGGTTCCCAACAGGCCTCCCTTTGTGGGACAGTGTTCTTCTAGAAGAGAAATTAGTCTTTGAACTTTGGAGAAGGTAATGAAAAGAAAAAACAGACTTAGAATCACATCTGAATTTTACTATCCTATGGCCTGCAGTTGCTTCTCTGGACTAGAATATCTTCTTTTGAGGCAAAATCTTCAGCTGTTAGCAGAGGGTTTCAAAACAAAGCAAGTAAACTAATAGAAAACACAAAAATCAGAACAGACACTTTGGAAAAAAGTTATTTTTGTTTTGTCATGTAATCCCAGCTGTTAAAACAGGAATATATAAATGTGTAATAGTCAGATTAAAAAATCAAGTCAATTAAAGTGCTTCATTATGTTTTAGTTTTTCTTAAAGGCAGGTATAAGAAGAATTTCAGAGACAATTGACATGTTTCTAGTGGTTAAACATGTATCTTTAAAAAAGTTTGGCATGAGAATGAACCACTGTTATATTTCTTTGAAGGGCTATCCTTGTTTCAGTGGTGTGAAGGTTTGAGTTTTATTCATAATTCATTTACCAACTCATTTGATGCATTTCTTTTAACTGAAGACACACTTTATGATTAACTCTCTTCTTTCCTGCAGACTTCCTGTAGAAATAACCTATGCAGTTAGTTCTTTTGCCACTACTCACTATGTCTAATCTCTGGCAGTTTGACCATGGCCACATTTTACCAACATTCTCCAGACTCTTGATCTCATATGGTCAAGAGCCACATCCTGTTGAATTTACCCCTGCAAAGTCTGATATGCCCAACTCCCTACTCTGGGAACTCCTTTTGAAATAATTCCTAAAGTGCCCATTTTATAAACTACTCTATTACTACCAGACACATCTGTCTTAGTTACGGTTCTGTTCACGAATGGAGAGTAGCTCCTCATTGTCTGCTACATTAAGTCCACTTTTCTTTGCCTGGCATTTGAGCTAGTGTTCTCTTCCACTGAGTCTCATCCACCCTGTTCTCTAACTTGATATATTTGTGTATGCTGTATTATTTACCTGGAGGCCATGCCTTCTCTTTTCTCCTTCCAATCTCAAGTTCAAAGACTATTCTTATTTCAGAGCTTAGAAGGAAGAATATTCCATCCATAAGCCTTCTCTGATTCACCTAGATGGAAGTAATATTTGCTTCCTCTACATTTTATTTGTACCTATCTGTGCCATATTCTTGCCTTGTTATTTATGTGGGCATCTTACTTACCCTCTCAAACAGAAGGTAGATCTCATTACCGTCTTGTATCCTGTCCCCAGGGTCTAGTTAATTATCTTATACTTTTTTTAAAGAGAGAGAGAGAGAGAGAGAGAGAGAGAGAGAGAGAATATTTTAATATTTATATTTTTTAGTTTTTCAGCGGACACAACATCTTTGTTTGTTTGTGGTGCTGAGGATTGAACCTGGGCCACACGCATGCCAGGCGAGCGCGCTGCTGCTTGAGCCACATCCCCACCTCTATCTAATACTTTTTTTTCTTTTGTTTTTTTTTGGTGGTGGAGATAGAACCTAGCTACATTGCTAGGCAGACTCTCAGTGGAGCCAAAACCACAGCCCTTGTCTTTTAATTTTTATAAGCTAAGTAGATTTTGGATAATTTAATGAACTAGCTAATATTAATAAATGTAGAACTTTTATTGCTGAGCACGTTGACATACTCCTATAACTTCAGTGACTTAGGAGGCTGAGGTGGGAGGATCACAATTCAAGGTCAATCTTAGCAACTTAGTGAGACCATATCTCAAAATAAAAAGGATTGGGGGATATAGCTCAGTGATAAAGAGACCCTGGGTTCCGTCACCAGTACCCCTCTGACCCCAAAAAGAATATATATAGAGATGTTTATGAATATTGATGGTTATTTAATTATTTTCATTATTGTTATTATCCTTACTTAGCCATTTCCATGCAAAATGCTTCCAGTATTTTGAACTCTTAGGTAGTCATCTCTGTTCCAGCACATTAAGCAATGAATTTCTGCATTCAGCTTTGCAGAAGTCATCTTCCTAAATCCAACCAAGAAAATTTCTATAATGCTATTCTGTGTAACTTCCAGTAAAGGAGGAAAAAATGATAACCTAGTGATCAAATTCCTCTCAAGTCTATGGGAAACTGCCAGCACATTTTGCACCACTGATGCCATGCCGAGCCTCTTGGATACTCCAGCCGAGAGTGTTTTTTTATATGCTTTCTATATCCATTCTAGAAGCACACATATTGTAACTTATTCCAGTGAAATCTAGCTTTTCAAGAACTCGGCAATCTGTCATTTCAACTCTATAGAACACCAAGCACAAAGTAAGAAAAACAACAACAACGGAGGCCAACATGTGCAGCATGTGCAGTTACACGTCAGAGACTCAGCACTAGGAGCACTTCATTTTTATTATCCACTGATGCTCTTATTTTACATAGTTCCAGTGCATATTTTTTTTTTTTTGAAACTGCTTGGTGTCCATCTGAAAGGAACATTCCTTGATGGACTTCTGTCTCCCACCCTGCCCCTGGCTGTTAAGTGGAATACTGACTCTATCTTTCCAGAGCAACACTCATAAGTGCCTGTTAATTTGTCTTCATCTCTGTATCTCCCACAAAACCCAGAGCTCCTTGAGGACAAAGATTAGGTATTTTACACCTTTATATCACCAGTATTTTACAGTGTCTGACATATAAATATCTTTTGATGACCAGAGTCCTTGAAAGTGCAGCAGGTTTTAAGTAACATAGTAAGGAGAGAAAGCAGTTGAAAGTGGAAATGCACAAAAAATAATAGCTAATACTTGATTAGCAACTCAGATAACAAAAAGTAGTGTGAAAAGACTCAAAAAGCACATCTGTCTGGGATCACTTAGTTCTGGAGGGAAATAGCCTAGAGTACATCAACAGTTTTTGAAAACATAGCTGCTTGCTAGCACAGTACCAAGTTTGTATTCATTTAGATGACTTAAGAGTTATTAATTAAGGAGGGTGCAGTGACGCATGCCTGTAATCCCAGCACCTCTGGAGACTGAGGCAGAAGGATCTCAAGTTTCAGGCTAACCTCGCTAATTTAGCAAGATCCTGTCTCAAAATAAACATTAAAAAGGGCTATGGATGAAGCTCAGTGGTGAAGTACTCCTGGGTTTAATCCCCAATACTATGGGGGTGGTAGGAGGGGTTAGAGTTACCAATTAAAGATGTAAACATGTTCAAGATATTCTGTTTAAGGTTGCAGTCATTTATGTAATGTATTTTAAAAATATATTCTTATAAAATTGCTTTAAAAAGAAATGTATCTTTGGTGTTTAATAGGATAAATTCTTAACTATCCCAAATGACTAATTTCCAAGGGTTCTGCATAGCCAAGGTCTTGCTGTATGAAGATAACATAAAGTATTTAAAGAATGTTCTCAGCTCCATTCCTCCTTCTCTATTTATGGATAAGCAGTAGTAGTGAGTCTACCTAATATGCATTTCACACTGCGCCTTGGGGATAAACACACACACACACACACACACACACACACACACACACACATCAAAAGAAAGGTCTCTATCATCAGAAATTTTTAGTTTTGCAAGGTTTATATTTCCATATGAAGTTTATATCAGAGGTCAAGGAAGTGGTTGCTATGATTTGCTCACCTAGAACTCTGTCCCTGTGCAGTCATCAAAAACTGAGTACTTCTTTGGTGCGGGTTCTGTGCTGGGTATTGAAGAATTGGTGTGACTGCTTGTAGACTAGAAGTGCCCAGTGCCCAGAGTACATTATCCTGGCAAGATTTCTCTCTCTCATTCTGCAGCATAATTATGGGAAGGTTTTCCCTCCATAGAGACAGATTTTTGGAGTTTTTTTTTCTCTCATGTTCAATAATTTATGAGAAACAAAAATTTCATAAAATTGTCTTCAACCCTAAATCAAAACATAAATGATTGAAAGTATGAGGCACAGAGAGGCCTTGTTCCTATCCTTAACCAGGATAGAGTTCCTCATTATCAGCTTACTTGTAAATAAAAGGGAATAGGTAATCTGACATGTTTCAGGTGTCCTTGAGGACTGTTAAGGCTTGTGTCCACCAATCTTTGGTCAGTCCTTCATGATGACAGGGAAGGACTGCAGATGCCTGCCTCCAGCAAAACATAGGCGACATGAAGCTTGAACATTGTATTGTTCACACCTGTATAGTTTGCACCAAGTACAGTTTCTCAGTTCACAGTTGAGGAAGGAAAGAAAGGATGTTCTCAGCTCCATTCCTCAGCAGAGCCAGATGCCCAATAAAGCAGAAACAGGATACTTGTAAAATTGCCAAGGTAACATCAAGGGTAGAGGGAAGAGTAGAGAATGATTTATGAGGGTTTCATGCCACAGGAATGGGTCTAAAAATAGGCTTTCTTTTTTTTTTCCCTTTCAAAGATAAATGCCATAGGACTTATCAAGGGAATTGTGATGCATAACAGCTCAAGACCTTATCAGCCCAAGGAGACCAAGGCGAAAGCTAGGAAAGAAAAGCAAAAGCAACAAATGAGCAAAAGTGCTCCTGGTGTGCTTTTAATCCTTATTAAGCTGCTGTTTTCTACCCAGATGTCCAATCGATCTTTTAAAAACATGCGAATAGTGTCTGTTGTGTTCTGCTGCCTTTCCTATCCTCTACTATCCCCCTCCCCTCCCCTCCCATCTTCTCTCTCTACCCCATCTACTGTAATTCATTTCTCCCCCTTGTTTTTTTCCCCTTTCCCCTCACTTCCTCTTATATGTAATTTTGTATAACAACACAACAGACATTAGTATGGCAATATGTAAAAAAGTGGATGTGTAACTGATGTGATTCTGCAATCTGTATACGGGGTAAAAATGGGAGTTCATAACCCACTTGAATCAAATGTATGAAATATGATATGTCAAGAACTATGTAATGTTTTGAACAACTAATAATAAAAATTAAAAAAAAGAAAACTCCAGAAATAAACAATTCATAAGTCTTAAAAAAATAAAAAAATAATATTAAAATCTCAAAAAAAACATGCAAATATTATATTGTTAAAATATGCATAGAGGCAAGCTCATTTACTGGGGCATAATGAATACATTTTATTTCTATATTTAAAAAAGAAGTTTCTCTTAACTCTGTTTTAACAATAGCAAAATTTTAAGGAGAATTACATATCAGTATGTGGAATAACATGCTCTGGCAGAGCTAGAAGTTATTATTGTTGTTGTTATTATTATTACTGTGTGTGAATAGTTGAGAAAGAAACTCTTGGCACACATCAAATTGGCTTTTCTTACCACCCTTTTTGCACGTATTGTAGTTGGTCAGCATTATCAAATTCCCATGTTGATTTTCATTTTTCATGAATCATTGTGCTGGTAACTGCATCCATTTTACACTGCTGTGTAACAACCACAAATGTAGCATCTTGAAACAATACACATTTACCATCTCACAGTTTCTGTGGGTGAGGAGTCCAGCACAGATAAACTGTTTTTTTTTTTTTTTTTGCTCTGGGTCTCATAAGATTATGATCAAGGTATTACCTAAGCTGTGATTTGAGTCTGCAAATTCAGCTAGGGGAGAATCTATTTCCAGGCTCACTAAGGCTGTTGGCAGAACTCACTGTTGTGAAATTAAGGACTTTAGGTTCTTACTGGCTGTTGTTTAGGCTGCAGTCCATTGTTACATGGGTTTCTTCACATGGCTACTTAATTAAGCCAGTAGGGTGAATTTCTACTATATCTGTTACCAAGATGGAACTTTGCATAGCT
Source organism: Marmota flaviventris (assembly GCF_047511675.1). NCBI lineage: Eukaryota > Metazoa > Chordata > Mammalia > Rodentia > Sciuridae > Marmota > Marmota flaviventris. Next base: position 44,576,935 of record NC_092498.1, read on the forward strand.
GGTTGTTGGAAGCAAGTCCTATGTCCCAACCATACTCAAGGAGAAGGAGTTAAGTAAAGGTACGAATACTAGGAGGGTAGGGATCACTGGGGGCACCTCAGGATTTGTCTGTCACATGGATATTTTGAGGAAGAGGGTGAATTCTTTAATTTGAAAGCTGGGCAGTTTGGAAATTTGCTCAAAATTAGTGTGTATAAACTATATCATTAAACTTCCATTTTTCATTCTTTTGCCCTCTGGTACATTAAAAAGGGCAGAAGTGAATTTGAAACGTTACTTAGTGGAATCTAATGGAAAAGAGAGGTTAGCAAGGTTGAAAGAACAGTGAAATCAAAGAAGAGGATATTTACTCTTTCCCCCCATGGAGAAATGCAAAGGATATATTAAATTATGTCCATAATCCACTTGAAGATCTGTGGAAACAGTTTATAACTAGGTTTCTACTCTACGTGCTTTATGTAGTCAAGGGACTATGTTCATACTATCTGTAACTAAATCAGAAATGTTACTTTGCATGGAATGGATCATCCATTTTTCTTAGTCTGTCTTAATGTTCCAGTTTTGAGGGTTGGAAGGTAATTACCTTCAGTTTTCATCATGTGGAATTAAAACCAGCATGCTTGGGTTATGGATTAAGCTTTAATATGGCTATGTCAGAATTCACAAAGGACTTAAACTAAGAAGGAGGATTGCATATGGTCCAAGGTGGCTTATGGCTGAATTGATTGTTCCCACAATGTGTAGTAAGGCAACCAACAATCAGATTTAAAATCACATGGTAAACTTGAGTGACAATTATTTCTTTACTTTTTAAAATGACTGCCTTCAAATTCACCCTGAGGAAGGTTATTAGCCCTGCAAGCAAATAGAATCTAGTTAGTGGGGTTTTTTTTGTTTGTTTGTTTGTTTTTTTCCTTTCTTCTTCAGTGCTTAGGATTGAACTTAGGAACTCATGCATGCTAGGGAAGCATTCTATCACTGAGCTACATCCACAGCCCTGGAATACCTTTAAAAGGTCATTCTATTAACTGCTGTTTCATTTGTTTAGTAGGTCATCCTTGTTTAGCATCAGGACAATCACAGTCCATGTATTAATTTACTTTTTGGGCCATGGTCTGAGAAACAGTGCTTGGCACCTAAAAGGTGCCCAGTAAATGCTAGTGTGACAGCTGCTAGTATTACTGTATTATTTACACATTCAGCTCAGTTTCTTCAACTTTCTGCAACTATGGTAACATAAGATGCTGAAATAAAAAAGAAGAATGAAATACACATAAACCAGAAAGGTGGCTGATTTCTCAGAGACATGGCTTCACAGGGCTATTCCATGTGATTCCTGAGTAAGCCTCTTTCTATTCTAATTCCCCTGTATTCAAATTCTGCTTATTGGAGTGATTGATCACTTCCCACAGTACCCTGGTTGTATTATCTTTCTACCTGCTCTCTTCTCCATTCCACAGAAGTCAGTTAATGTTTGATCCATGTACCCACTCCTCCTCGCTTCTTTCTTCTCAGAGTCATACTCAATTCTTTCACATTTACTCACTGATTAAATGAGAACACTGTGCCCAGGTAGAGTTTAGCATCTTTAGACTCTAGGAGATGCAGTCCCTGAGGCTGCTCTTAAATAAGGAACATAATATTTTGTTAGGAGGGTTCTCTGGGTCAAATAAAAAGCCTTATGATTTATCCATTTTTATTTCTGTACTGAAATAGGACATTAGGAAAGTTTTGTGAATTTATTCTTCACAAAGCTAGAATAGTGTTAGCCTATTCATTTTTTGATTTATTCTACTTAGCCGCAAGAGGTGTGAAGGAGACATTGATGTGTCTGTAAAGTTCAGGAATTTGTTTTCTCAAAGTTTTCTGGTTTGGGTTTTAGGTACTTTATAAGGTTTTCAGATACTTGCAAAGACAATTGCTAGTGACCCTGATGCCCCGAGGCGAGCTGTGCCTGGTTTAGAACAGTCCATCCTGCAAGGACAGTCCATCCTGTAGTTTGCTGTCCTACTGATTTCATGGAGGGATCTTTAACTGGATTCTCCCCCTCTTCAGGGTGGCTTTCTGCCTTTCCATTCTGATGTTTCACCCACAAATGACAATATCCACGTGGACTGACCTTTAAAGGTCAGAGGTAAATATTAGTAAAGCATTAAAAATGCTTATCTTCCAGCAACCTTGGTTTAGAGCTTCCTCCTTTTTACTGTTTTCCTTTTGTTCTTTGGTTGTGGTGCCATGAACATGAACTTGGGGGTAGGCTGGCATGCATCAAGGTCTTTGTTCAGCCTCCAATTGCAAAATAAGGTGAATAATAATATTGACCTCATGGAGTTGAGGTGAGAATTAAATTCTCTATATGTGGAAGAGCTTGTCATAAATTTTGCATATATAGATAAATGGATTGCAATAACAAGTACTGAGTTTTGATATTTGTGTTCAGAATTGCCAAATGCTATGTCTTAGCCAAAATAGCCAGGAAGACTATAACATTAAAAAGTTACTAAACGGGCACCTCCCACTCTTAGATGTTTCTATTATTGCTTTCTCATCCTCTGTTGGTGTCTCTATTTTTCATGCATGCTATTCTTTCTTTTAGCTCCAACCAACTTTATGTAAGTAGATTTAACAGAACAGTACATTTTAATTATTAATTACTTCTGCTCTATAACCTTTAAGAAAAACAAAATAATGAAATATGTATTCTTGTCCCTTTAAAAACTCAAATAATGTACATTTTAAAATTTTTTTATCAATTAATTCTTGAATTTTTGCCTCCAATCGATCAGTGATTTTCAGAAGGAAATCTATTCTTTCCATTTCTTTATACCTTTGTTACTAAAAAGTTAGCAGCAGTGCTACTAAAATAAATCTTTTTTCTTTTAGAAAAGGGTTTAATTGAATTCTATGCTCAGTTTCCCAAAACCTACTAAAAAGTATCTAGTATAGATATGAATGTTCATAATTACAGAATAACAAATTATATAGTTTTAGTGACTTCATAAAAATACTGAAGAATGTGAAGCCATTCATCGTGTGAAGAATGGAATTTAGAAAATTTTAGGTACCTCAAATTCAGACTGGCAGTTATAAACTCTAGGACTTCTTTTGTTTTGATTTTTTTTCCTTTTTACAACCCTGCTTCCTTCCCTAACCCTAACCCTAACTAATTTATGCATGGGAAATAACAGTTTGGGGTTTTTTTTAGTAGCCAAGCAAAACCTCCTCAACTGTACCTACCTCTTCTTTTTCTAGTTCTGGGCTGATCACTTCTTTCATGCCTTTCTCCAACTCCCCAGAGTCCCTTCAGTTCAAGACCTGAGCCTTGACTGAGGACATTGTGTTTGTCCAGTGTTTCTTGATTGCAAATGACAGACTATGATCAAATTCCTTCATTTAAGAGAGGGTGCAGGTAGAGGAGAGCTTATTGAGAGAATGGCTGAGTAGCAAGAACAAAATGGAATCAGTATGCCCTTTCACATCCATCTTCACAAGGGGGCTACTGCTCACAAGCTCTTTCCCTCCATAACACTTGCATCTGCTTAGAAAGTCCATACTCTGTCCTTAGCACCTGTGTACTTATGTCCCTTCATCTGCTCAAATTGTATTCTTGTACCCCTTTCTAACCCTTCTGCTTGTTTAACTCCTGCTTATTATAGGACTTAGTTTAGATGTACCATTATCACGGACTACTTCCTGACCACTCCTCACCCCATGTACATGGGGTGCATTTCTTTCTTTTTTTTCTTTAATTTTTTTATTGTTGGCTGTTCAAAACATTACATAATTCTTGATATATCATATTTCACACTTTGATTCAAGTGGGTTATGAGCTCCCATTTTTACCCCATATACAGATTGCAGAATCACATCAGTTACACATCCATTGATTTACATATTGCCATACTAGTGTCTGTTGTATTCTGCTGCCTTTCCTATCCTCTACTATCCCCCCTCCCCTCCCCTCCCCTCGCCTCTTCTCTCTCTGCCCCCTCTACTGACATTCATTTGTCCCCCTTGTATTATTTTTCCCTTTCCCCTCACTTCCTCTTGTATGTACTTTTGTATAACCAGGAGGGTCTCCTTCCATTTCCATGCAATTTCCCTTCTCTCTCCCTTTCCCTCCCACCTCTCATCCCTGTTTAATGTTAATCTTCTTCTCATGCTCTTCGACCCTACTCTGTTCTTAGTTACTCTCCTTATATCAAAGAAGATATTTGGCATTTGTTTTTTAGGGATTGGCTAACTTCACTTAGCATAATCTGCTCTAATGCCATCCATTTCCCTGTAAATTCTATGATTTTGTCATTTTTTAATGCAGAGTAATACTCCATTGTGTATAAATGCCACATTTTTTTTATCCATTCATCTATTGAAGGGCATCTAGGTTGGTTCCACAGTCTTGCTATTGTGAATTGTGCTGCTATGAACATCAATGTAGCAGTGTCCCTGTAGCATGCTCTTTTTAGGTCTTTAGGGAATAGACCGAGAAGGGAATAGCTGGGTCAAATGGTGGCTCCATTCCCAGCTTTCCAAGAAATCTCCATACTGCTTTCCAAATTGGCTGCACCAATTTGCAGTCCCACCAGCAATGTACAAGTGTACCCTTTTCCCCACATCCTCGCCAGCACTTGTTGTTGTTTGACTTCATAATGGCTGCCAATCTAACTGGAGTGAGATGGTATCTTAGGGTGGTTTTGATTTGCATTTCTCTGACTGCTAGAGATGTACTTGTTGATTGATTGTATGTCTTCCTCTGAGAAGTGTCTGTTCAGGTCCTTGGCCCATTTGTTGATTGAGTTGTTTGTTCTCTTATTGTCTAATTTTTTGAGTTCTTTGTATACTCTGGATATTAGGGCTCTATCTGAAGTGTGAGGAGTAAAGATTTGTTCCCAGGATGTAGGCTCTCTATTTACCTCTCTTATTGTTTCTTTTGCTGAGAAAAAAACTTTTTAGTTTGAGTAAGTCCCATTTGTTGATTCTAGTTATTAACTTTTGTGCTATGGGTGTCCTATTGAGGAATTTGGAGCCCGACCCCACAGTATGTAGATCTTAGCCAACTTTTTCTTCTATCAGACGGCGTGTCTCTGATTTGATATCAAGCTCCTTGATCCATTTTGAATTAACTTTTGTGCATGGCGAGAGAAAGGGATTCAGTTTCATTTTGTTGCATATGGATTTCCAGTTTTCCCAGCACCATTTGTTGAAGATGCTATCCTTCCTCCATTGCATGCTTTTAGCCCTTTTATCAAATATAAGGTAGTTGTAGTTTTGTGGATTGGTTTCTGTGTCCTCTATTCTGTACCATTGGTCCACCCGCCTGTTTTGGTACCAGTACCATGCTGTTTTTGTTACTATTGCTCTGTAGTATAGTTTGAAGTCTGGTATCGCTATACCGCCTGATTCACACTTCCTGCTTAGCATTGTTTTTGCTATTCTGGGTCTCTTATTTTTCCATATGAATTTCATGATTGCTTTCTCTATTTCTACAAGAAATGCCATTGGGATTTTGATTGGCATTGCATTAAACCTATAGAGAACTTTTGGTAATATCGCCATTTTGATGATGTTAGTTCTGCCTATCCATGAACAGGGTATATTTTTCCATCTTCTAAGATCGTCTTCTATTTCTCTCTTTAGGGTTCTGTAGTTTTCATTGTATAAGTCTTTCACCTCTTTTGTTAGGTTGATTCCCAAGTATTTTATTTTTTTTGAGGATATTGTGAATGGAGTGGTTGTCCTCATTTCCATTTCAGAGGATGTGTTGCTGATATACAGGAATGCCTTTGATTTATGCGTGTCGATTTTATATCCTGCCACTTTGCTGAATTCATTTACTAGCTCTAATAGTTTCTTTGTAGACCCTTTTGGGTCTGCTAGGTATAGAATCATGTCATCAGCAAATAGTGATAATTTAAGTTCTTCTTTTCCTATTTTGATGCCTTTAATTTCTTTCGTCTGTCTAATTGCTCTGGCCAGTGTTTCGAGAACTATGTTGAACAGAAGTGGTGAGAGAGGGCATCCCTGTCTTGTTCCAGATTTTAGAGAGAATGCCTTCAATTTTTCTCCATTCAGAATGATGCTAGCCTGAGGCTTAGCATAGATTGCTTTTACAATATTGAGGTATGTTCCTGTTATCCCTAGTTTTTCTAGAGTTTTGAACATAAAGGGATGCTGTACTTTGTCGAATGCTTTTTCCGCATCTATCGAGATGATCATATGGTTCTTATTTTTAAGTCTATTGATGTGGTGAATAACATTTATTGATTTCCGTATATTGAACCAGCCTTGCATCCCAGGGATGAATCCTACTTGATCATGGTGCACAATTTTTTTGATATGTTTTTGTATCCGGTTCTCCAGAATTTTATTGAGGATTTTTGCATCTAGGTTCATTAGAGATATTGGTCTGTAGTTTTCTTTCTATGAAGTGTCTTTGTCTGGTTTAGGTATCAGGGTGATGTTGGCCTCGTAGAATGAATTTGGAAGTTCTCCCTCTTTTTCTATTTCCTGAAGTAGCTTGAAAAGTATTGGTATTAGTTCCTCTTTAAAGGTTTTGTAAAACTCTGCTGTATACCCATCCGGTCCTGGGCTTTTCTTAGTTGGTAGTCTTTTGATGGTTTCTTCTATTTCCTCAATTGATATTGGTCTGTTTAGGTTGTCTATATCCTCCTGACTCAATCTGGGCAGATCATATGACTTAAGAAATTAATCGATGCCTTCACTATCTTCTAATTTATTGGAGTATAAGGATTCAAAATAATTTTTGATTATCTTCTGTATATCTGAAGTGTCTGTTGTGATATTGCCTTTTTCATCCTGTATGCTAGTAATTTGAGTTCTCTCTCTTCTTCTCTTCGCTAGCATGGCTAAGGGTCTGTCGATTTTGTTTATTTTTTCAAAGAACCAACTTTTAGTTTTGTCAATTTTTTCAATTGTTTCTTTTGTTTCGATTTCATTAATTTCAGCTCTGATTTTAATTATTTCTTGCCTTCTACTTCTTTTGCTGTTGTTTTGCTCTTCTTTTTCAAGGATTTTGAGATGAAGTATGAGATCATTTATTTGTTGGTTTTTTCTTTTTTTAAGGAATGAACTCCAAGCAATGAATTTTCCTCTTAGAACTGCTTTCAATGTGTCCCATAGATTCCGATATGTTGTGTCTGTGTTTTCATTAATCTCTAAGAATTTTTTAATTTCCTCCTTGATGTCTTCTATAACCCATTGATCATTCAGTAACCTATTGTTCATTCTCCAAGTGATGTATTCTTTTTCCTTCCTTCTTTTATCGTTGATTTTCAGTTCCATTCCTTTATGATCAGATAGGATGCATGGTATTATCTCTACTCCTTTATATTGTCTAAGAGTTTCCCTGTGACATAATATATGATCTATTTTTGAGAAGGATCCATGTGCTGCTGAGAAAAAAGTGTAACTGCTTGATGTTGGGTGGTATATTCTATATATGTCAATTAAGTCTAGGTTATTAATTGTGTTATTGAGTTCTATAGTTTCCTTATTCAACTTTTGTTTGGAAGATCTGTCCAGTGGCGAGAGAGGTGTGTTGAAGTCTCCCATGATTATTGTATGGTGGTCTATTAGACTCTTGAACTTGAGAAGAGTTTGTTTGATGAACATAGCTGCACCATTGTTTGGGGCATATATATTTATGATTGTTATGTCTTGTTGGTGTACGGTTCCCTTGAGCAGTATGTAGTGTCCCTCTTTATCCCTTTTGATTAACTTTGGCTTGAAATCTATTTTATTTGATATGAGTATGGACACTCCTGCTTGTTTCCGAAGTCCATATGAGTGATATTATTTTTCCCAACCTTTCACCTTCAGCCTATGTATGTCTTTTCCTATCAAATGTGTCTCCTGTAGCCAGCTTATTGTTGGGTCTTGTTTTGTGATCCATTCTACTAGCCTGTGTCTCTTGATTGGTGAGTTTAAGCCATTAACATTTAGGGTTATTATTGAGATATGGGTTGTTCTTCCAGCCATATTTGTTTATTTCTGTTACTAAACATGGTTTGTTTTCCTCTTTGATTATTTTCCCCCCCTTTACTGTCCTACCTCCCACTGGTCTTCATTGTTATTTTCCATTTCCTCTTCCTGTAATGTTTTGCCAAGGATGTTTTGAAGAGATGGTTTTCTAGCTGCAAATTCTTTTAACTTTTGTTTATCGTGGAAGGTTTTAATTTCATCTTCCATCCTGAAGCTTAATTTCGCTGGAAACACAATTCTTGGTTGGAACCCATTTTCTTTCAGTGTTTGAAATATGTTATTCCAGGATCTTCTAGCTTTCAGAGTCTGTGTTGAAAGATCAGCTGTTATCCTGATTGGCTTACCCCTAAATGTAATCTGCTTCCTTTCTTTTGTAGCTTTTAAAATTCTCTCCTTATTCTGTATGTTGGGCATCTTCATTATAATGTGTCTAGGTGTGGGTCTCTTATGATTTTGCACATTCGGCGTCCTGTAGGCTTCTAGGATTTGGGATTCTGTCTCATTCTTCAAGTCTGGGAAGTTTTCTCGTATTATTTCATTGAATAGATTGCTCATTCCTTTGGTTTGAAACTCTGTCCCTTCCTATATCCCCTCTTAAATTTGGTCTCTTGATGTTATCCCATATTTCTTGGATGTTCTGCTCATGGTTTCTTAACAGTCTTGCTGAGCTGTCTATGTTCTTTTCAAGTTGAAATACTTTATCTTCATTGTCTGATGTTCTATCTTCTAAATTTTCTACTCTGCTGGTAGTATTCTCAATTGAGTTTTTAAGTTGGTTTATTGCTTCCTGCATTTCTAGGATTTCTGTTTGTTTGTTTTTTATAACCTCTATCTCCCTGTATAGTTGGTCTTTTGCTTCTTGGATTTGTTTATGTAACTCATTGTTGAAGTGATGTTTCATTGTCTGATTTTGCTGTCTGATGTCTTCCTTGAGACTCCAGATCATCTGAAGCATGTATATCCTGAATTCTTTATCTGACATTCCATCTGCTGCAGCTATTACCTCTTCTAACGTTGAGTTGACCTGCATTGCTTGTGGTCCTTTCTTTCCTTGTCTCTTCATACTGTTCGCATTCCTTTCTACTTGGTGAAACTGTTGTGCTATTGAATTTTCCCCCTATATATTTATATTGGTCTTGTATAATTGCAAAGTCTCCTTCGCAGGCGCGGGCGGCGGCTCTGCCCCTCCTCCAATTGGGGCAATGTGCCTACCACGCCAGCAGGCCGCTGGGCCTGCTCTGCCGTTCGGTAGCAGGTCCGCCTACCTTGCAGGCGTGGGCGGCGGCTCTGTCCCTCTGCGGGCCGCTAGGCTTGTTCTGTCGGTGGTCGTAGTTCTGCCTACTTTGCAGGCGCAGGCAGCGGCACTGCCCCTCTGCAGGCCTCTGGGGCTGTTCTGCCAGTGGGTCGCAGGTCCGCCTACCTTGCAGGCGCCGGGGGGGGGGGGGCGGCTCTACCCTTTCTCAGGCCACTGGGCCTGTTCTGTCTGTCGGTTGCAGGTCTGGCCTGTTCTGATGGTGGTCACAGTTCCGTCTACCTTGCAGGCGCAGGGGGAGGGGGCGGCTCTGCCTCTCAGCAGGCTGCTGCTCCTGTTCTGCCGGTGGGTCGCAGGCCCGCCTACCTTGCAGGAGTGATTGGAAGCTCTGTCCCTCCGCGGGCCACTGGGCCTTTTCTGTCGGTGGTCACAGTTCCGCCTACTTGGCAGGCGCGGGGGGTGGGGGGCGGCTCTGCCCCTCAGCAGGCCGCTGGGCCTGCTCTGTGGGTGGTCACAGTTCCCTCTACCTTGCCGGCGCAGGGGGAGGGGGCGGCTCTGCCTCTCAGTAGGCCGCTGCTCCTGTTCTGCCGGTGGGTCGCAGGCCCGCCTACCTTGCAGGAGTGATTGGAAGCTCTGTCCCGCCGCGGGCCACTGGGCCTTTTCTGTTGGTGGTCACAGTTCCTCCTACTTGGCAGGCGCGGGGGGTGGGGGGCGGCTCTGCCCCTCAGCAGGCCGCTGGGCTTGCTCTGTGGGTGGTCACAGTTCCCTCTACCTTGCCGGCGCAGGGGGAGGGGGCGGCTCTGTCTCTCAGCAGGCCACTGCTCCTCTTCTGCCGGTGGGTCGCAGGCCCGCCTACCTTGCAGGAGTGATTGGAAGCTCTGTCCCTCCGCGGGCCACAGGGCCTTTTCTGTTGGTGGTCACAGTTCCGCCTACCTGGCAGGCGCGGAGGGTGGGGGGCGGCTCTGCCCCTCAGCAGGCCGCTGGGCCTGCTCTGTGGGTGGTCACAGTTCTGTCTACCTTGCTGGCGCAGGGGGAGGGGGCGGCTCTGCCTCTCAGCAGGCCGCTGTTCCTCTTCTGCTGGTGGGTCGCAGGCCCACCTACCTTGCAGGAGTGATTGGAAGCTCTGTCCCGCCGCGGGCCACTGGGCCTTTTCTGTTGGTGGTCACAGTTCCGCCTACCTGGCAGGCGCGGGGGGTGGGGGGTGGCTCTGCCCCTCAGCAGGCCGTTGGGCCTGCTCTCTGGGGTGCATTTCTTTTATGTGTTTTTATAACATCCTGTGCATAGGGCCTGTCTGTGCACTTATCAAACTTTATAGCAGTTACTTCTTTACTTGTGTGTTTCCCAACTGCATTGTGGACTTCTAGATGGTGGGAACTATGGTTCAGTCTTTCATTTTTTTTTTTTTTATCCATGTTCTCATACATAAACACAGAAAAGGATTTGTTAAATGAATGAATGTAGGATCTGCATTCATTTTGGTGATATTACTTTGCTTTCTGGGCTGAACTTGGGGCAGTCCTACTTCTAAGGAAGTTCATTGTGAAATCAGATTGGATGTGATTCTTTCCACAAAAAAAGCAGTAAACAAATATGAATATTGTTGTAAAAACATGATATCTGTTATTGTTTTGGAAATAATCAGTTTTGTGCAGTATCTAACAGAAAATGACAATAAATTAAAATATATTTATAAAATATACAGTTAATGAGTAACCTGATTAACTCTGTAGTTGGTGTGAACAGAGTCTTGGAAGGAAGATCATTTTTTTAAAAGTATTTTTTTTAAAGTATTTTTTATTGTTAATGGATCTTTATTTATATGCAGTGCTGAGAATTGAACATAGTGCCTCACACATGTTAGGCATGTGCTCTCCCACTGAGCTACAAACCCAGCTGGAAGGTCATTTTTAATGGTTTTATTTCATCTCTCTCTCTCTTTTTTTTTTTTTTTTAAATTGAGCTTGATCATTTTCTTAAGTAGTCTAACAACCTTTTAAGTAAGTTGGAAAAACTTAGTGATATTTGCAAACTTTTTCAATTTGCTATTCCTGCATAGGGATAATCATAATACTATAGTCTTTAATTACTATTTAGCATTTTGATATAGTTGATTCCGTTTGTTCTGAGGTTGAAATAATGCTTGTTGTCTTGCCAAGGGCCCTGATTTTCAGGTCCCACACACACACAAAGGAGCACCTTCCCCTTTTGACTGACAGTTTCAGTAACCAACTTTGATTAAACCCTTTAGGAGTTGTGAATCCATGGAAAGCATGCACAATAGTTTGGGGAGATAGAAATTAAAAAGTTGCTCTTTTTTCTTACATAAAGCTTTTTTCCAGCCATAAGTATAATTTAACACCGGGTTTTCTGACCTATGTAATGGTTTGCCATTTTAATGGGATTTTGGTATAGTTCTAAGAATTCTTGTAGTTAGAAACAAGTGATTTCACCAGAAAGAAAAAAGAAGAGATTTGTTTTACTTACATATTCACATATTCCTTCTCTCTCTCTCTCTCTCTCTCTCTCTCTCTCTCTCTCTCTCTCTTTTTTTCTTTCAGTGAGCATGTTTTTGAACACATTAACACCGAAGTTCTACGTGGCCCTGACTGGTACTTCTTCACTAATATCAGGGCTTATTTTGGTAAGTGATGCAATCCTTCCCACTGAAAAATGTACTGATTACTAAAATATGGTAGTACGTGTACAAGAAAAAAATTTGGAAGAATATACAATAGCAGTTTGCAGTGATCATCTTGCACACTTGTAAATGCTCAGTGGATGGACTTAAGATTTTTACTACCCAGGTTACATACTTTTGAGATATTTGAGATATGGTATTTGTGCAATCATATGTTAATTTTGTTGAAAAGTTAAAACAAATGTAAATAAAATAGAAAATCAGGGAAAGCACAAATCTATGTCAAACTCTAATGTTTAAGAAATTATAAAATTAATGCTACTCAGTTCAATGAAAATTTTTTCCATAACCCTCATGAAAATGGATTATTGAACATAATCAACATCAGTAGAAATATAGATCATAGCTCAGTTTCTTTAAATGCATTTAAATAAATTGTGTCAATTCTAAGCTTTTTTTTTTTTTGCCTTTCTCTTGTTTTTTTTTTCTCTCTCTCAAAATTTACATTTCTTTCTTTATTGCCTCCTTTTAAAAAATCTCCAGAAGGCAAAAAGTAATATAATATTATGCATATCCTTTTGTTCCAATAGTTGCAGGTGTGCAAAATTATATCTAATAGTTCATTTTAGTAACCTCAAATGTATATACATCTAAACTTGGTGGAACTTCTCTAACATAATTGCTATTTAAGGAGAATGAAGTTTCATATAGATTTTTTTTTTCATACACATAACCTTTATTGATTATTATAGAAACTGGCACAAGAAAAATATTACAGAGTTGATGCTGAGAAAAATGGACAAAAAAGAGGAAAACAAAAGTTTTCAAGCAGAAGGGTACAAAGACGTGGAGCAAAGAGCACAAATGGACCTAGAATAATATGGGATTTCAGAAACTTGAGCTTATGAGGAACCAGAGAAAAAAGTTGGAGACAGGGATACAGGGAAGAAAGCTCCAAGCAGATGGAAGATGGAAGGGAAGGTGTGTAGGAACATCTATTTGTGATGACAGCATATTAAGGCTCACCTTGCTGTGTTTTATCACATGCACCGCTGAACTCGGACATGAGATGTTTAGAGTTGATGTTATTGAGCCAGGAATGTGAAGAATATCAGCAAGAATCATTCAGTATAGATACATGAGTGAAAATACAAATAGAAAGCTCAGCACTGGCTGCAAAAACCAACCCAAAGTGAGGGGAGGTACCATAAAGCTTGAGACACACCTGCCTCAGCTTCCTGATAGCTGGGATTACATGTGAGTGCCACTATATCTGGTTCCACTAGTCTTCTTAAGTAGACTGAGTAGAATTCAGACTTAGAAAATGTTTTTACATGCTTGGCAAATTCTTAGTAAGTATCTTCTGAAAATAAGGCAATCTTTTAGCATATCTAATTTTGGGGGGATGGGAGAGGTATTACAAGCTCCCTTCGAGTAGTCATATTTTAAAAAATATTTAATATTTTTTCCTAAAACATCTTAAAATATTTTTTTATTAAACAAATAGAAAACAAAGTGACTTTTTTTTTTTAATTTTGATACAATTGTATACTGAAATCACTAACTCTTTCTGATGTGGTGAGGTAGGCTTTAGTTTGTGCTTCTTCTTCTTGGGATATTTAAGACCCTTGCCTTCTTGGGCTGACCTAAAGCACTTTCCATGTGAACCCATTTACTCTTCCCAGCACTACAGTAAGGTAAGTGCTAGTGTTGTTTCCATTTTATTTACAAGTTAGTTGAATGGGTAGAATAGGAAAGTGTGTACCTGCCTTAAGTCACACTAGCAACCTGTGCTTTTATCACTGTCACTACTGGCTTTCTGATTGTTTCCACTGTTTTTCTAGCCTCCTGCAAAAATGCAGGCCCAGCTTTTATTCTAGCAATATCATGGTTTTGTATCATAGGCTCTAAATTAATTGTCACAATGTGGTATATTTTCTTTCACTCTGGTGCATCAGGCCTAGTGGTCATTTTTTTCCTTCTGACCCAGGGATGACAGAGTCCCCTCAGCAATAAAGAGATTTTGGATTTCCCTCAATGGTGTCTGTGGCCACCCTAGCATACCTAGCTGGCAAGGCATTCTCCAGCATGAGGTGCAGCTTGCTGAAACTGGACCATCACTATCAGGCTGTCTTAGGTACATTGACTTGAGGCGTTTTCTGGAAGCAGAGGATACTCCTGACTGATGGGAAACTTTGAGTAGAGGAAAATCTCTCTTGTAGGAAGATTTCTAAAGGTCTTTCTCAAAACTGCTGGCCTGTACTGAAAGTACAGTAATTGCCGTGTGTGGCAATAGCTCTTGATAACTTTCAGCTCATGCTTTAGAGATTCTTGACACTAGCCTTTGACTCAGCTTTACTAGGCCCTGAAATGAACCCAGGGTGAGTTTTCTATGCAGCCACTATTCTTTTCTACTGGAGAGGCAGCACCAGGTAAATGATCAGGTGCTTTGCAAAATAGCTATATGCATAGAATGCTTAGCACTTCGTTTCCTGGCCCTGGGGAAACAATTACCTAACTACTCTCCCCTGAGCAATGTTCTGAGAGCCTGCTGTGAGTGGATACCCCTCAGGGGAAATTCCTTGTTTAGGGACCTCAGGATTCCTATGCTGGAGGCAGAACTATCATACCATCTGATGTCTTAGGAGAAGAGAGGTAAAAACCTGACATTTTATCTGTGTAGCAGAAGTTAACTAACTGAACAAATATACATAAAAATAAAATTCATTTGGCAAATGCTGCTCTCTTTTACACTAACAAATTTAAATGTAAGTGTATATTTTATTAGATATCACTGGTAGCTCTCATTTCACAAGCCAAATGCAGTAGTGAGTTTCATAAACCACCTCTCTAATGCCTCTCTTTTGGTTCCTGTGACCATCCAGGCAGCTCTCTCCCTTTCAGACTTTAAGCTGCCCTCTGCCTGCTTGGCACAATCTTTCCTGTCCCCAACCAGCTCCAGCCACAGGAACCGCACCTGTCCTCACACTCCAACCTGCCAATTTAATCTTGTTTCTGCTAGCAAGAACATGTCGCTTGTTTGAAAAAGCCTCTTCAGGCTATACTTATTTCAGTGGAGAACATTTCTGTGTTTCCTTTTTGCTTTTGACAGTGGTAAGGTGGATAGGTAGGGAAAGTGGTCCTCTTAATTTTTTTTTAAAAGACAGTAAAATGGAGAAATTGCTTTATATTGAATTGACATTTATACATAGATCCCTTTATCCCTATAAACTTGTATATAGGAGCATGCCTATATACAAGTTAATAAAGGAGATTTGCATGTATACATTAAATACAGAGAGTTATTAAAAAAAGTCATGCAAGGCATAATTTTTAAAAGTCAGAATCAAGAACAAAAAGGAAAGAAAATGAGAATAGCAAATAAAATAGTAAGTTCGTGCATTTGATATAAAATAAGTCTGTTTTTAAGAGGGTGGCAAAAGAGATAAAGACAATTGGGTAGGAATCAATTGTAGCAAAAGGTCCATGTGTTGAGTTCCCACTCTATGCCAGGTATTGTGTTAAATGGTTTGCATATATTATTTTGCTTAGTTATCATTGAAATTCTAAATGGTAGATGTAACCTGTGTCTTTATGGTGTTGAATATAAACAGACACAATGATTAAGTAATTTGACCAAGGTTTTAGAGCAGATAAATGGTGATATCTGAATTCAGATCTCTCTGACCATGCCCTATTTTGCGTTCTGTTCCTAAGTAAGGAAGTGAGGCTAGGAGATTGTTACAGCTCCTTTCAACTCTTTTTCATCCATCTAAAGAACTTGACCTGCATTTCAAGTAGTATTTTAATATGAGTCATCCAAATGACAGAGATTCTGGAGCTAAGCATAAAAAAGACTTGATTAGAAGGGCTCTTAGAGCTCTGTCAACTATGAAATGTGTTGTCTCTTGGTTCCGTAGTATGAAAGAGATGCTACGGCAGCCCTGTGGCAGCAGGATGTGCAGGTTGTGAGAGAAACTGAGGCTCATTTCTTGGGTTCACCATGAAAACTAATGAATCTCTGCAGGAGACCAAGTGCCAGGCAGAGAAAGCAGACAGATGCCTGTCACAGTCTATGAGGAACATTTCAATGGATCCAGTCAACCATTAGATACTTCCTCGGCAGAAGTGAGGAAGATGAAAAAATCAGTGGCAGATGATGGGACAAAACTGCCTGTTTGTTTTTCAGATTACATTCAAGCACAAATGTGGAGGTTTGAAATCCCTTCAAGTGTGGGGCTGAGGCAGGAACCCTCAGAAGCCATCCAATAAACCAGTAAAGACCTAAGGAATAGGCATCCAGAAATTACTTACTCAGGTTACCTTCTAGGTAAAGGTAGAATGTAGACTAGAATTTAAGTGTCCACCACTTTGCTATAGCATCATTTAGCCTCATAAAAGTGTTGCTTAGGAAGGTGTGTAGTAGCAGGTTGTAGCAGTTGATATTTTCATTTTAATAGGCCCACAGAAATGGGCCAGGCAGATATAAAAGAGAGGAGTGGGCTGAGGAAGAAAGATAAAAAGGAAAGAAAAAGAAGAAAGAGACCAAAAGGAAGACTACAACCTTCTCACAAGGAGAAATTTTTTTCTTTTCTTTTTCCTATTTGGCCATGCATTAGGTCAGATTTGGCCAGTCTAGAACATAGAACAACATTTAGCACAATTTACAACTTTATTTTGTTTATGCCATCCTCTTTCTTTCTAGATCAGAAGTATCACTAACGCAGGGGCTATATTTCTGGTTTTGTGTACTACTGTATACCCTGCACATACAAAGAATATGTGTTGATTACACAGAAGATCCAGTGAATTAACGAATTAACTGCATCAGAATTATTTGGGGAGCTTGTTTAAAATGATGGATTCTGAACACCACTTGAATCACAATCTCTAGAAGAGGAACCTTCTAGAGGAA
Organism: Marmota flaviventris; assembly: GCF_047511675.1. Classification (NCBI taxonomy): domain Eukaryota; kingdom Metazoa; phylum Chordata; class Mammalia; order Rodentia; family Sciuridae; genus Marmota; species Marmota flaviventris. The sequence continues at coordinate 44,593,741 of NC_092498.1, forward strand.
AGGTCCCACCACAGCATGAGCTAGCAGGGCTTGGGGCAAGTGACACAGGCCAGCTTCTCCCAGTTCTTTCTTCCAGTTTTCCATGACCCCAAGGAGAGTGATCTTCCCTATCAGACCACAGAAATGGATGCTACAATGAAAAAACATCATCTTGTGAACATGCAGACACTGAAGTAGAGATAGATCCTTGGTTTTTGACCGAAGAGAGCCTCACCTTCCTCTTTTCTCTTTTTGTAAATCCTTTGCAACAGGTAGCCAGGAATGGGGATAGAAGGGCATGAATGCCAGTTCTTCACATAGACCCACAACTGTTTAGGTTAACCAGTGGCTAAGAAGGGTCTGATTAACATCTGGGAAGTAGAATGCCAAGACCCACTTGATAGCCATTCAGCATTCTTAAGCAAAACATAGAGAAGCTGAAGATTTAAAATTTCATTTTAAAGTTATGTTCATCATTAGCCAGTGACACACAACTGTAATCTCAACAAATTTGGAAGTTAAGGTAGGTGGGTTGTGTGTTCAAGGCCAGTCACAGCAATCTAGTGAGACCCTGACTCAAAATAAAAAAGGAGTGGAATGTAGCTCAATAGTAAAGTGCATCCCCAGCACAGAAGGAAGGGAGGGAGGGAGGGAGGAAGGGAGGAAGGAAGGAAGGAAGGAAGGAAGGAAGGAAGGAAGGAAGGAAGGAAGGAAGGAAGGAAATGTCTTTCTTTGAAAGATATTCAAAGACATAGGACTTTGAAAGAGTCACTGGATATGAAGAATAAATTTCAGAATTTGAAAAGAAATTTAAAATGTTTACAGATATTACTATAATGTATGCTAATTGCCTTTGTTTATCTGATTCAAGCTCAGATGGTCTCCTTCTTCCTAAAAACACTGCCACTAGATGTGCTTTGAAGACTGGGAGCAGGTGTCAGTCTGGAGTCTTACTGTCTGAGATTAGACTGCCAGAAAGTTTCCTATTTCCACATCCATCTCTCTCATCACTTTGCAGATTCTCCTGCAACATCACCATCTACGTTAATTCTTAGGAAGCAGTTAGCCAATTTCAGACTTTGACATTTTGCATTTCCCATAGATTTATTGGAATTGATGTAGAATTACTAAGGTTCTGCTATGTGGGAATCTTGAAGCATTTTTTAATGCGATGTAGGGTCTAGGAAAGTCCCTGACTCATAAAAGACGTGTTGTATGCAGAGAGCACACAGTTCTAAGGAAGAAGTCTTGTTGGTTGAGAAGAATCTAGGCATCTTCAGGGAAGACTCAGATTTTGCAGTCTGCATGATGGATGGAAATGCTTTGCTTATGTTTCTTTGCCAGATTTTTGTTCCCTTCTTGCAGGTAAAAATGAAACCAGTTTGCACCTTCTGCTGGCTACAAACCTGAATCTCTGCCCTAAGCTCCAGTACTCCTTGGTCATCCTCTCAGCTTCTGTCAAATAGTAATGGAGGTGATCACTGGGCATTTGTAACTAGGTCCTTGTCAAAAACCTCTTTGTTTTAAATGTTACTTGGGCCCTGGCTTGAAGCCCTGCCCTGCAAGGTATAGGTCCAAACCACTTCCTCAACCCTCCGATTTCTGACTCTACCCTCATGTCCCTCATTCCCAGAAGATAAGCCGTAGCTGTACCTCCTCAGAGATCAGTGTCATCCAACTTTATCTCCTTTGTTGCCTTCTTTAAAAAAATTATTTTTGTAGTTGTAGATGGAAAAAATGCCTTTATTTTATTTATTTATTTATTTTTATGTGGTGCTACGGCTCGAAGCCAGTGCCTCACACATGCTAGGGAAAGGCTCTGCCCCTGGGCTACAGCCCCAGCTCCCCCTTTGTTGCCTTATTACGTGTGTAACAGCTCAAATCACTGCCCACTTTCCATTGTAGGTTACTTTTTGAGGTAGGGCAAATATGCTTCCCGGGACTTTGGCATTATGCCTCCTGGTCATTTGTACCTTTTTCCACCTTCAGTTTCTCTTTTCACTGAATTCTTTCCTCTTCCACAAATATGTGTGAACCTCTTTTTCAACAAGCAAAATAAACACAAAACTTCCCATGATTCTGTTGTTGCTTCAGAGAGTATCCCATAACATCAACCAGAGCATCCCTTATCATCCACCCTTATCATCCTGTCAACCTTCCAGCATCCACCATCAGGTCTTCTAATCATCCCTCTCTCCCTTCTCTCATCCAGAATTAGTTGAGTGCTTTCTCTGACTTTATTTTATACATGAGAAGACTGAGTTTCAGAGAAACAATAGGACCAACCAAGTCACAAAACCAAGTTTTCTCATTTAAAGGCCTTTTACCTTTAAACTAGCTGGTAGGTCACTGTTGATTTCCCAAATGCCAAACCCAGATGATACTTTTTAATTCTTATATTACTTGATCTGTATAAGTTTTCAAATGGAGCATGAGTAAGAATAACAGTACTGGAGAAATTAAGGTTTTCAGTCTATGAAATGCATACATTTAAGTTTTTGGTTATCTGGCAGATTAGAAAGGTTTTTTATTCCTCTGTGGCAGGCCCAGTAAGCTACTAACTTGTCCAATAACTACTTTTAAAACCTCAGTTTGTTTATGAGAGCTTTACTGTTCACATTGTAGGTATGCATCAAGGAAAAGAATTCAAAGTGACACCAAATGTGTTCATTAAATAACACTGTATTCCCATTTGGATCGGTGTAGTTTTTCTAAAATAGTTCTAGGTGCTCATCCAAAATCTGATGTGTTTCTGGATAAGGAGAAGATAGTTATACTAAGACCTTACATTATAAGATGTGGTTTGAAGTTTCAGAAGGTTTCAAATCTTCCTTTGCAAGTTATTCAGCAAATCCCAGAAGGACAGGGGTCCTTTTTATACTAGTGTCCCCTGTGCACAGCAAGGACAATACTCCTGATATAATATGACAGCCTGAGAAACCCTCTATTCCCCATCACAGCTGCCTGAATAACCCAGTCTTTACTAAGGTCTATTAATTCCTGCATTAGAAATACTGGGTGAAAGGTCTATTCTATTATAATGCAAATGTCCAGTTAAATGAGTCATTTGCTCCTCCGATGAATTATCTAGTACCACTTTATAGACTACTTCTGGATTGGTTTTTATAACAACAAAGCACAGAGAGAATGTGTCAGAGGGAACTTAAAGGGAAATAGTAGGCTACAATTATCAGTGTTGTTTACATGAAGCAAAGACATTCTAAAAAGAGTCCTGATAAGGTGATGGCAGAGAGCTGGAACTCCAGGCCAAGGCTGTTTAATTAGATGCGTGATTTGGTCAGGTCTGCATCTTGATGGATAGTTTTTTCTCACATATTTTCCTCAAATGTAAATGAACTCTTTACATGTCCTTTAAGGTTTGTTTTAGTACTGACATTCTGAGGTTCTGCCAGAGGAACTGAGAAATCTGAAGAATCTCAACATTTTTTTTCTCTGTGACCAGTACAGGCATGCCAGGAGCAACCTGTGGGAGGATTTGTTGGTCTGTGGCATGGACCAGGGATCAGATTTTTGTAACCCTGGAACTTAGCTCATGACTGGTTGGAAACACTTAGTAGAGCCTAATGGAATGAGCAAATAAAGTGCTGGCAGGTGCCCTGGTAGTGTGACATAGAAAACAGAGCAAAGAGTTGGGGCAAAGAAGCCTCTTCCCTACAAGCAATTGAGAGCCACTGCTAGCTCTGTGACCAGTGGCCTGGGTTCTTTGGAGTCTTCTTCCCCTTCTAATAGAAGAAAAAGTGTGGATTTCCTTAAGGCTTTGTTGAAAGGTCAGGACTGTATGGTGAGCTGCACTCTTTGTCACCATGATTAATCAGGGATTTCCTCTAACAGTCTAGCAAGACAATGATGTATAAACCTGTACTATGGACTGGCAAAAAAAAGGGTGTGTCATAGCAGTGCGTGTATATAGGCCATAGGAGGCATGTACATTATTGCGACAACAGATGGCAGTTTTGCTGTTGCTTTTGAGGACCAACTATGTGTCAGGTACTTAGTAGTTTATATATATATATATATATATATATATATATATATATATATATATATATATATATATATATGGTTGGTGTGAAAATTGAGAACCCTTGAGGATAAATAATATCATTTCTACTTCAGAGTTGAAGGAACTGATATTTAAATAACTCATCTGGGGTTATGGACTCCCTTATGGATCCATGGTCTCTAAATTTACTTTTTTTTCCTTCAAGCAAAATCTCTCATTCCTAGAATTTCAAACATTACAGATTGGTCCTGTCCCTTCTTAACTTTCATACTATTGCCCTTTCTTTGCCCAGAGAAGTTACTGTGTGTGTGTGTGTGTGTGTGTGTGTGTGTGTGTGTGTATGTTTGTTTTACTGAGGATTGAACCCAGGACCAGGGCTAGGATATATGCTCAGCAAGTGCTCTACCATTGTGCTATATTTCTAACACCCACCGCATTTTAAAAAATGTTGAGACAGGGCCTCTCTAAGTTGCTTATGATGGCCTCAAACTTGCAATCCTCCTGACATAGCCTTCCAAGTAGCTGCGATTACAGGTGTGTGCATCTGTGCCCAGTTTACTTAAATGTTTTAACATGTGAAAATTCAAATAGCTGGAAGGAATAACTCCCTGGAATTTAAATCAAGATGTCCTATTATAGGATTGGAAACATTTGGTCTTATTGATATTTTCTTCTCATATTCATAGATGTTCTTTTTGTCTTTTAAGAAATTTTTGGTACAACAAAACATCAGCTTTTAAATAATAGCCTAAAGGTTATTCAAGAGCAAATAACAAAATACTGTTTCTATAAAATAAGTAAGGATAAATTAATTAATTCTATGTTAATTGTACCTTCCATGTTATAGTACTAAAATATAATATAGCTATTCTATAAGTTTCTGAGATATAGGGGATTCTAATAAATAATTCTGAGAAAGAAATTTGACTCCTTAAGGACCAAGTCCCCAGTCAAAGGGAGGAGAGGCAAGTATGAGAGGGAGCAGCTTTGTTCAGTGGTAGGAAGTATTGGCTATAGAGGTGGGGTGCAGGTAATGGAGTGGTAGCAGCTTAGGAAGTCCTGGCTTCAGCCTGGTCAACTAACTAACTTTGTTCCTTCATTTTATTAATAAACATTACTTCTTTTCTGCTTTGCAATTCTTCATACCTACAGAACTAAGAAACATTAATGGTACAGAGCAAATGGTTTTTGTTTTTGTTTTTCGTTTAAAAAAAAATACTTCTTAACAAGTGGGACATTGCTTGATTTCAGCAGGTGGGTGACATCCATACAGGAAATGATCTCTCATTCTCTTTTTTTTTCATGCTTGGGGATTTGAAAGCAGGGCCTCATGTATGCCAGGCAAGCACTTTACCACTGAGCCACATCCCCAGCCCTCTCATTCTCTTTTTATATTTTAATTTTTTTTTTTTTTGAGACAGAGTCTCATTATATTGTCCAAGCTTGCCTTGAACTCCTCAGTTTCAAGTGATCTTCCTGCCAGGTAGCTGGGACTATAGTTGTGGGTCATTGTCTCTACCCGCCTCTTATTATTTTATTCAGTAAAACCAGCATTTCTCTAAGATCTTGTTTTAAAAAGGAGGAGGGGGACTTCTCTTAAAAATTCAGGCAGGTGCATGCCTATAATTGCAGTAGCTTGGGAGGCTGAAGCAGGAGGATCGAGAATTCAAAGCAGCCTCAGCAACTTACTGAGACACTAAGCAACTCAGTGAGATCCTGTCTCAAAATGTTAAAAAGGGCTGGGGATGTGTGGCTCAGTGGTTAAGTGTCTCTGGATTCATGCCCTGGGACAAAAAAAAAAAAAAAAATTAGGAAAGTATGGTTTTGCATGAATATAAAATGTCAAAATTGGAATTATAGTGAGCTATACTTTGAAAAGTGGCTTACTCGGATTCATTTCTGGCATTGTCTTTCAGCTAACGTGATCTTATTATTTGAATATTATATTAATTTGGAGGAAAATAATATAGAACATCTTAACAATGTTTTTTTGTGTTTGTTATTTTTATTTTAATTTCAATATTAAAAGTAAAACAAATTTATTAAGTTCTGTGAACAATTCCCAAGGCTCCTACCATTTTCAGATCCTTATTATTGTGCAAACCAAGGTTTAAAAATATGCAAATATTGGTACATAAATGAGAATACATATAACATGTGTAGGATGTAAAGCTTAATCACAAAGACCCTAGAATCCCAAACCAGTCTTAAAACCTAGAATATTACCAATTCATTGAAGCTGTGTGTCCCTATTCCTCAAGTTCATCCCTCTTTGCTAAATATTAACTGCTATTCTGAATTTTATAATTTGGGTTCTCTCTCTCATGCTTTTAAAATCATATCACATACACATACATTTAAAAGTGATCTGCTATTTAGTTTTTTTAAAAAATATTTTTTCTTTATATATGACAGTGGAATACATTACAGTTCTTATTATACATATAGAGCACAATTTTTCATATCTCTGGTAGTATACAAAATATATCCACACCAATTCGTGTCTTCATACATGTACTTTGGATAATAATACAATATTTTTAATCCATGATTATAGTTACATAACTTTTTTGAAAACCAGACTTCAGCAGAGAAAATCACTTTGTGAACTTTCAATATTATTGGTATATTAATTTTATTAAGATCTTTGACTGTTAGGATAAACTAAGTAAATTTTTGGAAGGTGGACAGAATTGGAAAACAAATTTTATGTACAGAAATCATAAATGGTAAAAAGAGATATAAATATCCTTACTGTTTTTCTATTCTAGATATTTGAATGGTGGTATTTTCGCAAATACGGAACATCGTTCATTGAACAAGTCTCAGTAAGCCACTTGCGCCCCCTTCTGGGAGGGGTTGACAACAACTCCTCCAACAATTCTAACTCCAGCAATGGGGACTCAGATTCCAACAGGCAGAGTGTCTCAGGTATGGAAAACTTATTACAAGATTATTATGAATATGAGATACCAAGAATCTGTTGAGGGTTAAGCTTCAGGAAAATATGAAGTTAATTTTCTGAAGGATTTGACAAATCTCTATCAGAAAAGTAGGGTGTAAGCATTCTAGGGAAAGGAAATGTGTATGTTGTTAATTTTACTTTTTCTCCCATTTATTTTAGCTAGTGGTCATTTATTTCAGTGTACTCAACCAGAGACCAACATCATTACTGGTAGTTTCTCAAACTTTAGTGAATGGATACATTTTCTTTTATGACAATTTGTCTAACTAGATCTGATTACTCATTTGCTTAAAAGCCTTGGTTCCCATTTCATTGAATGTAAACTCCTGTCCCTGATTCCTTAGCACACACAGCACAAGCTGCTTTAATCTATCTTGCCAACTTTGGTACCTGTCACAGTCCATGCCCTTTCTCATGTGTCTACCTTGAAGCCACTTCATTTTTTGTACACACCATGTTTCCCATGATCCTGTGCCTAGAATGTTTTTTTCCTGGGTTGGTTCACCCATCACTGTCTATCAGCTGTCACACCTCCTATGAAGCTTTATCTGCTAGGTGTACACTTTCTACTTTTATTCATCCTTCATATTTTTTCCTTTAGTAGCACTTGTCAGACTGCATTGTAATTTTTAAGATGTTCTAATATCTTTAGCATTTGCACAGCATCTATTATATCTTCGCACTTCAATGAGAAGATAAGAGGATCTGTGCTTTCTCTGCTTGTAAAACAAGAGGGAAGAATACAACTCTGAACTGAGTCTCTGCATTGACTCTGTAAACATTTCCTAAGTACTTTGTAAGAACCTTTCTTTGTATTGGCTCTTTCGAATACTATGAAAAGTCAGTCCTTGTCCCAGTGGAACACTCTGCCTATTGAAGAAAACAAAGCCATAAGTGCTCTGATTGTAAGAGGGAAGCATACAGTGCTGTAGAAGACAAGGAGGCCCCGGACCAAACTGGGAGAAGGAGATTGCTTCTTGAAGGCAAAGACACCAATTCTGAGACCTGAAGGATAAAGAAGTTGAAGAGTTAGACTAGATTTTTTTTCATTCTCTGTTCAACAGCTCAATCCACATTTCATAACTGTCTAGCCATTGAGGAACATTGTACATATATTTTGTTGCCGATGTTGATTCAATACTCTTTTTAATAGACACTTTGAATGGTGGTATTTTGACACCTGAGAGGTACTAGGAAGCTTTCGGTACACATTATTTCATTCCAAAGGATACATGTATGGGCGTTGGCACCACCCAGGTAACAAAATTCTTTGGGACTTTGTAAACTCATCTACTTTGTGAAAGAAAGGGAAAGAGACCTGAGCAAAGTAAACTATTACTTTAACAGCTGCTCTAATAAATGTGGCTTGTTTTTCTAATGAGGAATCTAGATCTTTCAGTCATAATCATCATAAGCAGTTGTGGATAATCACTACCACTGTTCATCTGCTGTGAATGCCCCACGGATTAAAGGTGCTGTTGTCTGACTCAAGTTACTGTACACTTTGAGTGACACAGAACATTGCAGAAAATTATCACATTGAAAAAGAAAACATCCTTATTTAAGGCATTCTTTATAGTGAATACATTTGTGAATACATTTATATTTTCATTTAAGTCCTTCCTTTCTCTTTAGCCAGTTTAAATCTTTAGATATTCCTTAATGTAATAAAGAGTTCATACTCTTCTTGTTACCACTATAATTTCACTCTCTTTCTTAGTGGATGCCTTGATTAAACTTATTCATTATGTTAATCTCAGTGCTATTCTTCATAAAGGAGAACCTAAGCCCTTTTGAAAAATATATTCAGCCAGGCGCCTGTATTCCCAAGTCATTGGGAAGATCATTATTGGTACCTATGAATTCTAGACCACTGAGCAGCCCAGTCTCAAAAATAAAACAAAAAGATTTAAAAAATGTATTCAATAATAACTGTGGGAATTCTCAGTTTTATTTGTATCTAGTCTGTATCTGGCAAGAATGAACTTTTGATTATCACTCAATTACATTATTATTTATTGAGTGCCTACAATTCATTTCATATTTCCATTAATTTCCTGTATAATAGAGTATTGGTGATCTGATTTTATAATGATATTTAAATAATTACTTTCAAAAAATGAGAATTTCCTTGTCTAAGTATGTTTTGGGCTCAGTCTTCCCACCTCTTGATGTTTGGGTTACTAATATTTGTCTAATACTATCTAACATTTGTCTAACAAAGTTAACATTTATTAATGCGTTCCTTTGCTTTATTTAGTTTAGAAGTAAACTGCTCTTTTTCTTTCAAATGTATAGTCTCTGATAAACCCTGCTGATACATCTTTCTATCATACCATGTTTCTCATTGCCTTTTCTTAATTCAGTGCTGTTTATGAGCTGATGATGCATAGGGATTTAAAATGTGGACGACTGCTCTGTCTGAAGGGAAGGGATTCTTGCAGCATAATAACATTATGAATTGAGATTTATGTAGGCATCTATTTGATAATTTACCTTTTTCTCAAATAAGTTGCCATGAAGACAAAGATCTGCAGCATTCACCTTCTTCCAGATGCTGGGAAAAAGTACAAGGTGCTCTAGCACTTAAGCATCCTTGCCAAAGTCAAGTTTAAATCCTCAGAAATACTTTAATAGCATTTTGGAAAGAATTGGATCTTAGGACAAACTGTGATATAGTCATTTGGCTTCCTATCGCAAATTATCTCATTTTAATCTTACTTAATTTTCATAAGATAGATATTTTAAATTCTAAATATTCTAATGATTCTGAATTCTAAATAATTCTAATCCACATAAATATGTATATTCTGAATTTTAAATTCATTATATCACTAGAGGCAGTTCCAGCACTGATATAATAAAGGTAATAAATCAAAGCAATGGATATGAAGAAACTTCTATATAGAGAAAAAATACATATTAAGCTCTTCATAGATATGTATTTTTTTTCTCTCCATAGAAGTTTCTTCATTAAGTTCTTCATAGATCCTAAACTGTCATAACAACAGAATGAACGATTTTTCTCCCTAGGAAGCCATATAGTTCCAATAATAACCAACACTCTTGGTACCTGCTATCAGCTTTACATGATATTATTTCACTTAATCCTTACAACAACCCCATTAAGCAGGTTCTGTAATTATCTCCATTTTTTGCTTCGGGAAGCTGAAATCATGGGCCCAAAGTCACATGACTTATATCCTGGACAGTCTTTCTTCAGAATCCAGGTTCTTAAACTGAAAAATTTAAGTAACCCTCTCCACACCCTCCTGGGTATAAAAGTGAGGTTTAATGTAACTATTAAGCAAGTAAAATCATGTTATTAAAGCCCTGTACTATAATGCATGACATTATTTCTGAAATGACATGGACCTAATGTTTAAAAAAATTTTTTTTTTAGTTGTAGATGGACAAAATACCTCTTGTTTGTTTGTTTATTTATTCATTCATGGTGCTGAGGGGCTAACCTAGTGCCTCTTACATTCTATGTAAACACTCTAGCACTGAGCTATAACCCCAGCCTGGACTTGACTTATCTTTAAAAAGAGCTCAGTGGCCAATGGTTGACAGCATAGCCTCTGAGGTCATACAGATGTGGCCCTAATCCTGGCTCCATCACTTTCACAGTGAGTGATCTTGGTCATGTCATTTAACATATCTAAGCCTGAGTATCTCAATATGGAAACATGGGAATAAATAATATCTACATCACAAATGTAGTTTGAAAATAAAATGAAGCCCATGCAGAAGTATCAAGACAGAGGACAGCTGTTTGGCAGTGTCTCCTGGATGAACTGAGTTCTCTGTGAACGTGATGAAGGAAAATGCCACAAGCACATGAGGATGTATCTGCGGGGTCAGCTGGGCTTATTTGCTAGCTCAGTCACTCTTTTACATCCATGTATTTGAATCTTGCATTTCAAATATTTCCCTCTGCAAAATTGCAAATTGCCATGTGTCAATGACCTTTGGGATTGTTCTTTAGTAATCTCAATGAAGACAAACTCAATTTGTACTAGACAAAATTTATCACATTTGTTGAAAATAATTGTCTTTGCCAATGCTGATTAAAGCTTTCAAAAATCTTTGCCAATAAAATTTATGTTTTATTATAGATTAGATTTTTAGCTAAGTGGTAAAGATCCTAAATAGTTTTAGCTGCTGGCAAATTTTTATTTAATGAACTTATTTCACAATTTCCACATTATTAGAGTGGATTGACTTAGGTCAGAAATGATCAGTGAGAAATATATGACAGATAAAATTAAAGATTTAACCATCTTGGTAATATTCTTGAAGAAAGTAATATGCTATCTTGAATAAAGTAGGTCAATAAAAATGGGCTCAAAATTTGTATTTACTTACACCCTTGCTTATTTCATTAAAGAATTTGAAATAGTAACATATTTTGTTGAATTGAAAGCTATCTATATGTTACTTTGTGCCTTTAGTTCTAATCATTTTTTCAAAATGATTATTTTGAAATGTGAAATATTTAAAACATTTTTTTTAAAAAATGAAGACTTTTGCTCTTAAGGATTTCTTATAATTGATCTGTATGATACAAAGGATTGGGTATTCATGTCTGAGGTACTAGAAGCTAATGAATACAGGCATAATCACATGCCATAAATTAACTTGGGTTAATTTGAGGATTGGAGTACATCCAATGATATTGTACTTTAGAACTAAAATGCTTAACAGTATTATTGAAGTGACTAACATTTGCCCAGAGGAGTTTTCAAAACTATTCCTCTAATGGAAAATTTAATTAGGAAGTCACAGGATTTTCAAATATGGTGTTTCAGGTTGACAGTTTTATTGCTTATCATAGGTAAAAGTTGAGGAGTCTGGACATCAGGCATTTTCAACTTATTTGCTGTGGACCTTGGGGATACTATCTGGCTTTTCAGTATTTACTTTTGTAAAAGGGGTCTAACATATGCCTCTTACTAATTTGGGTAAAGGGTAAACATGACTTGTAATTTTAAGCCCTTTTGTAGAAAGGATCAACACAATTAAGCTTATAACTCTAACAAAAATTACTACTACTGCTGTTTATAATATTGTCAGATTTGAGATTTGGGGGAAAAAAGTGGTCAGTTTTTATTATAAGAAATCTTTCTTTAGTCCCACTCATGGAGTCCCCTTCTCCTCTTTTCCTCTTTATTTTGCTCTTGTTTCTACAGATGAGAAAAAAACATTTGACTCTTGACTATCTGGGTCTGGCCTATTTCACTTGGATGATGTTCACCAGGTCCATCCACTTACCAGCAAATGCCAAAATTTCATTCTTTTTCATGGCTGAGTGAAACTCCATTGTGTATAGATACCATATTTTCTTTATCCATTCAGTGGAGTAGCTGAAGGGGATTGAGGGCAAGGGAGGAGGTACAGGAAGAAGGAGGAACTGCAGAATGAAATTGAGCAAATTATGTTATGTATGTATATGGGTATACCACAGTTAATTTCATTTTATGTGTGTCTATAAAATACCAATTAAAAAAAAAAAATAGAAGGAAGAGCAATGGAATAGAGGAAGGGAAATGGAGGAGGGAGGAGAGGAAGTAAGAGGAGTACTTGGGACTGAAATGAAGCAAATTATATTCCATGATTTTCAAAATGAATCTCACTATTATGTATAACTATAATGAACTAAAAAAGATATTAAAAAAGGAAATCTTCCTATGCTAGAATTAGTATTTTATGTGTTTTAAAGCTGAAGGAATTGGAGCTCTCTATCATTTATTTTTATTTTAGAAAATGTTTCAGAGTTAAGTTGGACATAGAAAATTAGTTTTTTTCCATGTGATTAAAAGTCCTATGACTTTGAGCCTTTTGTCTTTTTTGAGAATTGATTTCCTCTTTTTCTTGAGGACAATGACAAAGAGGAAAGTCTGTTGTTCTTTCAGAAAACTTAGTGCTTTATAGAGCTTCTTTTGGTGGGATGCCAGGTAGTGGCTCAGTACCCTTTGTACTTTCCTGCCCAGGCTAGATGCAGATACAGTCATAAGCTGTATCTGCATTTTTTTTAAATACTGGGGATTTACTCCAGGGAGTGCTCTACCATTGAGCTACACCCCAAGCCTTTTCTTATTTTTTATTTTGGAACAGGGTAACACTTAGCTGCTGAGGCTGGCCTCAACTTGTCCCCCTCCTGCCTCAGCCTCACTTCCTAGGATTACAGTCGGGCACCACCACACCTGGCTATATCTGTTTTTGCAAGTCAGGGCCTAGTGCAAGTGTTAATGCATAAAGAATAAGAAAGTATGAAGTAAGTATGATTGAAGTGAAAAGTTTTAGTAGGAATTAACCCTGCTAAGTAAGTCTTTTCCTGCAAGCTTGCTTTTAGAAGTCCTTAATCATACTAAGAATTATTTTTAGATGTTCTTTCTCTCCCACCCCAAAACTTATATGTGTCCTACTTTGAGAAAGGAATGAATCTGCTCTGTAGACATTGGAAACTAAACAGGTGCTATTTCAATGCTTGCTCGTTTATCTCTCTTGAATTGTATTCTTGCATGCATATTGTGGTCACACATTTCTGCCAACAGTTGTGGGTAGAGATTGTACTATGGACGTTGCAGATGGAACTGTGGAAAGCATGTTTTTGTGTCAGGGGCTTATTTATAACTAAACTATTAATGACATTAGTAAGCCCTTGTTGGGGTCCCAACCAACATTTATTGCTTTCCAAGGGCACTGAAAATGTGCATGTTAATGGAAAATTGGAGAATGTAAAATTTCTTTTGGAGGTAAAATTCTAAATCTGATTTTACATAAGGAATTCATTTCTCAAAGTACATATAAGATAAGAAACAGGACCTCATGTGGAAAAACTCTTCCTGTTTGGAGATCTGAGTTTAATTTCTTCTCTTAAATCTTCATACTTTAATATGTTTGGCATTTACACCCTTCGTCTGTATCACTAAACCACATCAGACAGCCTTATATTTATGTGGCATGTTCCCTAGACTGATTCCAGACTAAGAGCTTTTGTAATAAAGATAAGATGATGGAACAGAACAACAAAGAAGATGCACTGGTCTAATTTAAAGCAAAACTTTGATCTATGTTCATATATGACCTCTAGATTGCTTGTTTCTTAAAAGAAAGTAACCTGTCCTGCATCTTCAATTTAAAGGTTTTAATTTGTGAAGATATTTCTTATGTACTACATTATGTATATTTTCTTAACATTGAACAGAGTATATCTGTTTCAGCTATTTATATCTTCATTTCTAAGTTTCAGGGACAGTTAAAAAACTGCATACAGGATACACATGACACCAATGTCAACAAGGATTTTTTAAAGTTCAGTTCTCTAACAAGAAGTCATGAAAGCAGTATTTCATAATGTTTGCTGCACCCCCTGCTGGCCACACAATGGTACTTCCTAAATAAAAATAATGTCTACATGCTGCTCAGTGAACACTTTAAATACACACACACACACACACACACACACACACACGCACACGCACACACACACACAGAGTTTATCTTTAGAATTATTTTTGTTTAGAAATACTTTACATTTAATCTGATATATAATAGATTTGAAACTTTAATTGAAGATAATTTTCTTTCTAATTTGCCAAATATTGTTTGAACAGTGTTTATCCTTCTAGGCTGTATAATAATGTATTTGTTTGCCATAGTCCATTTTACTGATATTTCAATGAAATTCAATAGGGAGGAATCATCTTCCCACATATCCCTATTTTTCTATTGTGAGCATCCTTGTACATACATCCCTGGGTATGTTTACCATATGCTGACCACAAACTTAAAATACTTGTGAGGCTTTGAGATGAGCAATTTGAATCATGAAAGAGTTTTTCTGAGGAAAGGTTGGCAGTGGTGAGGTCCAAAGAGTTACAGCAGCCAGAAGGACAGAGATCATGTTGTTTGGCTCACCAGTGTGTCTCTAGCCATGATCTGGAGTCAGTGTGTTCATGACCCCTTTGTGAGACTGTATGTTTGAAGAAAAAATAAGTATTTAAGGGAAACATAATTTTCTATTTAGTGCCACATAAACTGACAGCCAACAAATCTCAGTTTTTCAAGAGCAAAATTCAGAGATACTGCACCAAGTGAGGAAATATAATTTCCTAAATGGCAGGTTAGTCTAAATGATAAAAAATTTAGGGTCATTACTTAAAAACATTAAGCAAATTTAAAGTGGGATCCTGCCTGATTTAAAGGTAAATGCATCTTCTTTAAATGAAAGCACATGTTTCTGTTATGTGTATACCCTTCATTCGCTATTTTAAAAAATATTTATTGAGATGATACTGCTTTATGCCCTGTCATTATCACACTGTATTGTAGTTGATGTTTTACTCAATAACCCCTTGGTGCTCACATCAATGTCCATGGGATAGATGAAAGGTCAATGTTGGATGTGAAGGACTGAGGATAGAACTCTAAGTAATCACCATGTGGTCTTTAATGTTCTTTAGATTTCTGCAGTAATTTTGTGTGCATATGTCTTTGGGTGTGTTTTTCATTAATTTTCACACACAGAGACACACAGACACACAGATATTTTTATTTTCTAATAAACCATATTCATCCAAAGAAATATATTATTATGGATCAATAGAAAGTCTTAATCACAGGGTGTTTTAAAAAATTGGAGCTTAGTAGTCACACACTTACTGTCTTGAAGCTCCTGATTGATTTTCTAAGTCAAAGCCCTGTAGTTATAAGTTTCTGTGGTCCTTGACCAAGAGGTGCAATCTCTTAGTAGCTAACAACAAAGATATTACAGTTATGATTAGCATGTGTATCTGAGTAAGTAAATGATATTAAAATGCTTTAAAATGATTTCTTTTTACAGCATTTTCCCTAAAATAGTCATAATTTCATTAATTTTCTTACTTTCCAGGAAGGCAAAGCAAACTGGTGAATTGTCATGAAATCTCAATTAGGAGTTTAAAGCTCTGTGTATTATATTTTAGAGCTGACATTTAGTTTGTAATGTGTGATGTTATTGTGAGACATATTTTAGAACAAGAGAAAGGCATGTTACTTCTTCCTGTACTTTTAGCTTATAATTTTAGAAATAATTTCATAGAATCTGTTTAGGTTTCTCAAAATAACTATAGAAATTATGAACTAGATGATTTTGTCATGTACTTTCATTTGGCAAATGAGGAAGTTTGGACCCAGAAAGATTAGGTGAAACTTGCCTAAGCCACATTTTCTGATTAACCTGTCAGAATTTTTCTACATAGCTTCCCTGTAAAGGATAGAAAATAAAATTATCTTATCAAATGACCAGGAAGGGTGTTTTGTCAAGTTAATTAGCTTGTAATGTCACTGAACTTATGTGTAACATTTTCATATTTCTCTTTGTTTCAGAATGCAAAGTATGGAGAAATCCACTAAATTTATTTAGGGGTGCTGAATATAATCGGTAAGCATTTTGACAGCTTGGGAAACAAATGAGTCTGGTTCAGAGAGGAAAGACAGCAGCAAATGTTTTTACTGGTTCATTTAGGGGTCATGTTACAGTGTTTAGTGCTTCCATTTTTTAAAAAAATATTAAAATGTTTTGATTTTTATGTTTCATAATTAGGTTAGCACAGGATTTGAGATGATGTACAAAAATGTATTGTTTTGTATATTTTCTACTACAGTCATTCATTTCAGTATTATACTATACAATCAAAACATTTTTAAGCTTACCTGGAACATGGGTATAAAGATACCAGACAGGTTATGTTGGAATTTAATTTAGTGAAGTAAATTAGTCAAATCAGAATTTTCGTAGCTTTGGGGAAATGTCTATTCATAATACTAATTAGGGAAGGTTTTCAATAGCAAGGACTAGTAAAATTTTGAGGCAAAAATAGAGAGGGAAATGTTTGCTTCTTTTCTGCTATATAATTCCTGAAGGAAGAACAAGATGATTTAAATTGTTTTTAAAAATTTTTCATTAGCAAAGCCATTTTAATTTAAATCATAACAAGTTAATGGTTTATATTTCAACTCCTCTGCAGCTTACTATTTTATAGGTCTTGCTTTCTTCCCTCAGAACTGTCTGGCTATCTTCCTTCCTCTTTACAGGTACACCTGGGTAACAGGACGAGAGCCTCTGACTTACTATGACATGAATCTTTCTGCGCAAGACCATCAGACGTTCTTTACTTGTGACTCGGACCATCTGCGTCCTGCAGATGCAAGTATGGAAAATTCTTCAGATAGTCACTGGGAGGGAGGGTTTTTCAGCTTGTTTAAGAACCATAGTTTCTGCTTTTAGAATATCTGCTCTATAAAAGCCCAATAAATAAAATATTAAATTGCTGATTGACAGTAGAACCTAGAATTCTAATGCTTAAAGCTTTATCTACAATGAAGTATCAATGTAGAAATGAGGCTTATTATAATTTAGAACATGATTTTTAAAAAATATATCAAAGTTGGATGGGTAAATTTTGAAAACATGTAAATCTTACCTGAAGCTAATAAAATTCATGGTTGAGATGGAATGGTCATATTGCCTTGATGATATTCTAACTAGAAGTTGGGATTCATGGAATCTAAATGATTAATTAATACATTTTAGTAACTTAAATGCCTATTTAAGTCCCCTAATTTTGAGTGGGGATGTGGCCTTGCCTACTAGAGTCTGTATGTGTTCTCCTTCCTAGAGAGACTTGGTTAAGCATGTATTTTACACTGCTTAAGTTACAAATAATCCTGCTGATATAATTTGTATTGCTAAGCTTAGTCAAAGTAAATAGGTGAACAAGAGCTTCTTAAACAGAAAGTTCTATATGTCCTTAAAAAAACTGACTTATAGAATACAAATTTATCAAACAAATTAAGGAAGGAGATGATTATTCTTTGTTTTTTAGTTACTCTTTGCCATGGTGGAACATCATAGTATAAAGGTTACCAAACATTAAGCTTCTTACAATATAGTCACATACTGCTTTGACATATAGAAACTAGATTTGCAGACAAAATTGAGGAATAAATACACATGTTAAGCAAAAGCCTAATGCACTTCTTACTGACCCAACTCCTAATTCTTCAAATGGTTTCAGAATGTTCTAATATCTAGATCCTGTAGCAAGTATGTAGGAAAATGACAGATAGAAGTTATTTTGCATCTAAGTAGAATGAAGAAATGAGTAGCAATGGACATTTTAAAATATGTAAAATCATATGTATTCTCTTAACAAGAAATTATATTAATATGCAAAAGAAATAAAATCTGTTAGGATGCCTTTTCTTGATTTTTTCAGTCTATAAGATTTAGTTTTACAGTTATATGAGCACACAAAAAAAGTTCAGTATCAGCAATGAAATAGAAAATTAGAATATATTTGTGTGACTTTGTAAATTTGGGCTGACCCTATTGGTAATGAAAGTCTCTTGTAACTTTAAGCTGAAAGCTATTAATTTTTATGTTGTTCTGCATTGAATCTTCCTAATTATATGTACTGGTTGACTTGCTTTTTTCCTCTTTCTCTAACATAGTAATGCAGAAAGCCTGGAGAGAGAGAAACCCCCAAGCTAGGATTTCTGCAGCCCATGAAGCCTTGGAGATAAATGAGTAAGTGGAGGGAAAATCTTGCTGTTAAAGAGGAACTTTCATCTTTTGCTTAATATATTTGGTTCCCATTGATGGGATGCTTCCATTAAACTGTGTATGACATTGGAGGATTATTTGGGGGATATTATTTTATAAAGTTTTCTTTTTATGAAGGATAGCCATGTGGAGGTGGTTTTAGTCATTTTAGAGAGCAGTGTAGTAGCTTTGTTTTAGGACCCTGAATCAAATCCTTTTAGGGATGTTGTGACCAGATAAAATAAATACAGTTCTTTACATGTCTAAAATATTTTGAAAGGGAAATTTTTCCAGATGTAGAATGCTTCTCTGTACTATCACATTTTCCAGGTAGGACTTCCAGTAGTGGGGAGACATAATAAAGTCATAAGGTGAAAAAAATAACATTAAAATTATTTTACAATCAAGGCAAAAGATAAGAGGAAATGCTGTCCTTGGTGTTGTTTAACATGCTATGGGTTACCAAGGAAGGCTGGGAAATCTCTTCTGGAGATCTCAGAAAATGAGAAAGATTCTTAAAGTGAGAGTCATAAAAACTTAGGGTTGGCAAAGACCTTAAAGGTCACTTAGCTCAACCACCCATCTGGTGCTTGAATCACCTCGAGATTATCCTTGCCAAGTGGTCATTGTTAAACTATTTTATGATTTTTCTGAAGAAGGTTACAGAATCTTCTCCAGAGGTCTTAAAGAGAAAAGAAAAATAGATTCACTTGAGACTTGGGAATTCTGCCATTGTAATCAGTTGATCTAGATGGTTTCTGGTTCTGTCATGCAACATATTTACTTTCCACTTTCTTGTCATCTACAAATTTGATATGCCTGCCTTCTGTGTTTCATCATGTTTCTGAGCAAACTATCAGGGCCAAGAGTAGAACCCTGTGACATGACATATAGAAACTATGTTGTAGGTCTATATCTTCATGAGTCACCATTCTTGGTATTATTCAAACGATTACTGAGCCACCCAGTTATACTGTGATTCAGCCCATATTTTCCATTTGCTCTTAATGCCAGTTGTAGCTGTAGATCTTTAATTCATAATAAATCTACTACAAAAAACGATGTTAGAACAACTTATTTATTCTTAGGGAATTTAAGCTGGCTTCGAGTAGTTACTGCTTTCTTTTTAATGTGCTTGGAGACCATCTCTTTAATAATGAGAATATTGTTCCAAATTACTTCTCTGTAGTTTGGGAAGTAAGCCTTCTTCCCCTTTTTGAAAAGCTATACTACATTTGTCATCTCATCTTCGAGTGCCTCTCCATTCTTTGTGATTTCTATCCTATGGAGCTATCCATAGGGAGCAATTCCATGGCCTGCCTGCAAGGTCTGTTGGTTTCCTGGGATTCATCCATCCCAATACAGAAGTTTGTTCAGATGGATCAGTTATTTGCTATCTTACATCTTTTTACTCATTTTAGAGTTTAATTTCTTTCCCCCTTTTCAGTCTGAAAAACATTCTCCTTGATAGAGAAGCCAGGTGCAAGATGGGAGGGAGAGAGTGTCTGCTTTCTCTTTGGTATCTACTGCTGTTAAGCATGAACTTTCTCTGTGTTGCTGGTGGTGTTTGTCTTTTTCTGTTGCTTTTTGTTGTGGTTTTGGAGAAGTGGGGATGGAGATGGGGCCTTAAATCTAATTTTAAAGTAGGGAATAGATAATTGTATTAGTTATTTTAAAACTGTTTTTATTTTTTTTTTTTATTTTTTTTTTTTTTGTGTGTGTGTGTGTGTTAGTGGTTTGTTCATTTGTGTTTTTTGTCTTTTTATTTGGTGGGGGCAAAGCCTCAGATAATTTGGAGTTTTAGCACTCCTGATTTTATTCTTATGAATTCACTCCACTCTCTTGCAACCCTTCATTACATGCCCTCTTTCCATCTTTTTTTTTTACATGTCCTTTAAAAACTCTGACCTGGGAGACATCTCTGTGAAGCTGTGTTTTGGTTACTTATTTGCCACCCCTTTCTTCCCGAGAGTCATTAGTGATTGTAGTTATATAGTTTTACATTTGGAAGCTGCTTAATCCTCTTAAACCATTTTTCCTTCTGAGTCTCATGCCATTAAGTCATGCCTCTTTTCTTTGAATTTTTTGAAGTCTACCTCCCCCTCTTTGATTACCCTGAACTCCAAAATGACGTAGTAACTCTCTCTGAATGTTCCTATGGATTTCCATTTCACCAACTATTTTTTTCTTCTTGGTCAGAATTAGGTCCAGAGTTGAAGTTCCCCTAATTGCTTCCTCTACCATCTGGGAGATAAAATTGTTACCAAAGTAAGTCAAGAACCTGTCGGGTGCCCTACTTCTAACCAAATGAGACTTCTAGCAGACATCTGGATGGTTGACACCCCCATCACCACACTTTCTTGCTTCTGTTTGTGTATTGTGTTGTGACCAGGACGCATCATCTACCTCTTCCATTGAGCTGAGCAGTCTGTTCTGTACTCCCCAACCATTAGCACTTTATTGCTCTCTCCTTTTTCCTTCACTCACAAGCTCTTAGCATGTTTCTACCCCAAACTCATGAGTTTCCACATAGATGTATGTTTCTTGGCCAGTAGTTCTACTCTGCCTCTCCTCCTAAGAATACTGTTTGAAATATAAATATGAGAAGCAATCAAGCTAGCCCCAACCATTCTTGAGTTCCCATCCCACCCACTGCAGCCTTAGACCTAATTCCTCCGATGCTCTATCTACCACTCAGTATTATAAGCTCAATTTTCACTTCATTACCCTTGACCCATATTTACATGTCGGCATCTGAAGCCTTAAGTATATCCTCTGATGCCTGCCCCAGTTGTTTTCTCCAGTGAATCACTGGACAGTTTCAGCATCATTCCTGTTCTTTCTCAGTCATATATGCTGCCCTCCATAGTAACTGGTTATCCAGCTTTTTTTTTTTTTTTAATCCCCTTGGGCGTTGTTTTCCGCCTACCTCACCACATTCAGTTTAAAACCAACTTAATAGTTCCTGCCTGAAAGTAGAGGGGTTGACTAAGGAACTTATCTGACCTATCCTTAAGACTGAGATTAACTAGTGACCCCAAACCTTACATTAGCTGTTAAGTTCATGCTCCTTTTCCTAGTTGGCTGTGGCAGTTAATTAATAGTAAAAATAACATTTGGTCTTACTTTATGTTTATTTTGTCTCTTGGGGTCTGATGGAGATATGCAGGAAAATGGCTGCAAAGAGGCAGTGGGGAAGAAAGGGGAGACTGTGTGGTGCAGATCAGGACCTGAGTGGTCTGCTCTGGCCTCACCATTTCCTTACTACATTCCCTTCCTTGGAAATGGGTTGTTCCTTGTATGATTGGAAGGTTTAAATATCCAAGAGTCCCACTTGTTCATGAGTTAATTGCATATCCTTTCTGGCTTCCTACCTTAGAGGTTTGTTGAAAGGATTATATGAGATGATACATGTTAAGCACCTGGTACAGTGCTTAATATATACCAAGCAACAAATGGCAGCTAGTAGTCAAAGGCATGAGATTTAACTCTTTTTAGCTACTGTGGCTGAGTCAGATTTCAAGCTCTTTAGAAACAATACACTATATGTAGGTTTTTCTAGTAGTTTCTGAAGAAAAAAAAATCAGTGCTATTATGAGACATTGAAGCACTATTTTCATAAATGAGTAAGTTGATTTAAGGAATTTCTCACTCTGATGAAATTCTTGAATTGAAGAGGATTTACATTTAATAAACAAAAGTAAACTTTAATGAAATACCTCTAACTTTTAGTGTCAGAAGGAGATACTTAGTAATAACTCTTATCCTCACCATTAGTAGCTGACATTTGTTGAGCACAAACCACATGCTGGCTACTGTACTGATGAGCACTTCACATGAATCCCCTTATTTAACCTTCACAATGAACCAACAGATTCCACATCACCCTTCATCAGGGAGGCAGAGTAATAACTTGCCCAAAGTGACGCACTAATAAGGGGCAGCGTCCGTATATGAGCCCCATGCTCCTAACACTAAGCATCCTTCCTCTCAAGCTAAAATATAGACGTTTCCTTCGTGCCATTATTTTGTGTCAACAGCTACAAACAGGTGCATGACCCAGTTGGCCACTCTGCATGTTTTGGCGTAACTCCTTGCCCTTCTGCATGAACTCCTCCAGTCTGTGACCATGTCCTTGGATTTGTAATTGATGGTGGTTATTATCTAAATGGACAGGTGTGCAACTGCTTATATTCTCTTGGCTGAAGAGGAAGCAACAACCATTGCTGAAGCAGAAAAACTGTTTAAGCAGGCCCTGAAGGCTGGAGATGGCTGTTACCGGCGTTCTCAGCAGCTACAGCATCATGGATCCCAGTATGAAGCCCAACATAGTAAGGTTTCCTTCAGGCTGATGCATTGGGGTATCAGAATTGCAAATGTTTAATCAGAGCAAAATTTCATTGCAGTTCAAAATTTGATTCTTCTAGATGAGGACAAATTCTGGATTTTGCTTTTCTTGTTTTTTTTTTTTTTTCTTCTTCTTATAAGAGTACAGTTAGCTTCATTACTCTTTACATTCACATTCAATGTCTTGGCTGTAGACTCCCAATGCAAGAAATAGATGTCAGTAAACTTTAACAGTATTCTTATTTCGCTCTAGAATTCTTACATATTTCTGCTTGTCAGTTGCTTCTCTCTTACCTTTAAGTTTGGAAACAAAACTTAAGTCAGTGTTATCAAAGTTTTTATATTATAGGTCTTCTATAGTATGGGATGATATAGGCCCATTAAGAATACAACAGTTATTGGTAATTATATCAGCATTTAAATTTTATTTAAGAAAATTTGAGATGGTTTGTAGACAGAAAGACCCATGAGTTCCTAATTGTTAACTGTTTTTACATTAAAAACAACACATTCTTTTATTTAAGATAGCTCTTTAAAATCTGAATCCTTTCATTTTAGTACACTAAACTGAGAGCCAGTGTTATTTTGGAAGAACAGTATAGAAATAAGAAAATTATTTCTGAAATTCCCTAAGCACCTGTCTCATCTTTCTTGGTTATTTAAAAAGAAATTCAGTGATTCTTGTGGGAGAAAAGTTTGTATGGTTTTACCAAAATTTACACTATTTCTTTAAGGTGGAATTTCTCACATCATTTCTCTCTCCTTCAATTTGGAGAATAGAAGTGTACCTCCTTTCTACTTGAGATTATACAATTAAATGTTAATATTGAACTTGGATTTATTGTAGGTGCTGACTGTATTAGTCTCTATGACTAAGGTGCCAGTAAGATCCTTGCATTACAGTCTGCACATACATAAAATCCACCAATACACAGGTTTTAATTTTTTATTCTGCAGTGAGTATATATGTTAATGAGGTCTCTAATTAACATCTACATCTGACTTTTTAAAAAAGGTATAACTCATTGCATTTTTGAAGACATGTAATAAATGTCTATTTGATGAACTAAATGGAAATTAATATGTAAAATTACATAAACTGTGATACAACTTAAGAAATTTTCTTTCTTTTTTTCCCTCTAAATTAAATCCTTTCAACCTGTTGCCTAAATCTATCCAAAAAATATAATCACATCTTTAAAATAATTTGTAGGTCCTTGGCAGTTTTTCAGCACACATCTTGATCTCATTGTTTAAAATTTGAAATGTTCAGACTTGGTCTTAACATCTTTTAATAGCTGCATATTATACATGTACTTAATCTATAGCAGGTGTGTCATATTTTTCTCAAACACGGTAATTTTATTGAGGATTAAGCATATGCATGTTCTCACTAGTCTGGAAACATATCCAAAAAGACATATAATTAAATAAAAGATTAGGACAAGAAGTTGTTAATGTACTTTTTAAGGGCCATTTTAGTGACTATTGTTATAACTATTTAACTTGTCAATGCTTTCTCCAACACTAGGGTAGTTTTTCATTTTGGTGCATACTCTATTGTCATATCTGGAATGTGTTATATTGTCATCTAAAATCGACTGCTTTGGGGACCTGGAGATGATTATGATGTCACTAGTGTTAGAGAAAGAATAATATGAAACAGAAGTTCAACATGAGGCTTCTCCAGACTAAATGTCAAGAATAAAAAAAAAATAGTTCATCAAGATGCAACCTGGGATTCACCTTTTTTGCATTTTTTACAAAAGCATGTATACTGGAAGTATGTAGAACTCTTGCTTGTAAACCGAATGCAATGTGGGTATGTTAATTTTCTCAGCACTATGTGACGGAAGATTTTATTTATTATCAAATATTCAGCATCAAAACTCAAAAGCGTGGATTTTGGTAACAAGTAAGATGATTTGGCCTTTGAGAGTCTGAGTTCTTTGACTTTAGTCTGTCTCCATCCTGACGTGAACAAAGTTGTCATTGCTCCTGGCACTAAGGAAAAGCCACAGGCACAGTCTCTTCTCACTGAGGTGTTTTTTTTTAAGGGCAAAGTAAATGAGTCTGCATTTTTTTCTTGCTGCTGAACTGAAACTCTTGTTTTAAAATTTTTGGTGTTTTATATCTCCCTATTCAGGACGAGACACCAACGTTTTGGTCTACATCAAAAGAAGGCTAGCGATGTGTGCCAGAAGGCTCGGGAGGACCAGGGAAGCAGTGAAAATGATGCGAGATGTGAGTTTGAATTTGTGTTTGGGGTCAGTGGCCGTGTGTGTGGCTGGGAGCTGTGGGAGCCAACTGAATGGACCCAGCAGAGGCAGCCAGTTATGGTGTGAGGGTCCCTGTGTGCCTGTACCAGCTCCCAACTGACTGGATGAATGACCTTAGACAAGTCACTCCAGTTCTTTGCCATTATTCCTCATCTATAACATAACAATAACAGTCTTCAAAAGAACTTAAAATTACTCTGAGAATCAAATGAAATAATTCATGCAAAGCTTTTAATGTAGTGACTGTCACATTAAAAAATTAATAGATGTCCTTATTAAAAAACTTTGGGACTCTAGCTGGCAAGCAGTAAGAGATCAGCCATTTTAATTAACTAACTCTTTTTGTGTGTAGTGGTGAGGAAGATTTGAAAATAGCTCAAATTGTTAAGTTCAGAGTGTGTTCTTATGTAGTCATTTCAAGCATTTTCCTATATTCTTGAGAATAAGGGCACTTTATTACTTGTAGTCAACATAAGAATCAAGAAAAATGAAAGTAGGTAAAAGTTTGAGAACAAAAGAGAATCCAGGGAGGTTATTATTATGAAAACAAAACTAGTTTTAAGGGAAAGAAGTTAAAGAACTTTACTTCCATTTTGTTGTTGTTAGAAAGAAAAACTTTCCTCAAAGAAACTGACACTGGTATTTCTAAGCCATTTCCCTTTTAAAAAAAACAATCTCAGAAAGCCTAGATCAACATGTCATCCTTCTACTGTGTTCCTGAATTAGAAGACTTAGATCCTCTAATTCTGTCCATGGGGTGAGATCAAAGTGGCATCTTGCACATATGACTGTGCAAATCAGTGAGCCTTTTCTCAGCTTGTCTCTGGAAGGGCAGTGTCTCATGGGAATTTTTAGATACTCTTTGGAGGAGGAAACTTGTGCTCAAGGCCCTCCCTAGTTATTTCTTCAAGTTACAGCACAATATGAAGGCCCAGGTGAGAACCATGCTTGGGTCTGCCCACTCCGTTAAGCAGCAGTGTAACCCCCAAATCTGAGGAAAGCATCAAGAGGAGGAAGATTATGAAGATGATATATGCTCACTCAGAATTAAATTCTTTTCATTGAAGAAAGAATTTAAAGAATGTTATATAGCATATGAGCTAATTTTAAGAAAAAGATTTCTGCAAATATGAACTTGCTCTCAAAGTGAAATCCCTTGATATATCCATCCCTTGATATAACTAAGAAACGGTACAGCCACTTTGGCTCTGCAGGAGCTGGGAACTTTATGATGGACAAGATGTTTCTCTCAATCTTGTACAATCACAGCCCACCTTTCTTATTACCTCTTTTTAACCTTATTAACTTAGAATAGCAGGCATACATGGAGGATCAAATATTTGTGATTTTATTTGTTTTATCCTTAAATAAGCTCAGAGAAAAACCGAGTTCTGATTACTTTAATTTCAGTTATTTCTATCAGTCTCATTCTGCTTATCATTTTCAGTATATGCATATAAAATTTCAGGATTAAAATCAATATATCTATCTACCATGTATCTTCTGTTTTGTTTTTTATTTAACATAACTTTATAATTCTGTTTATTGACCTAGTCCAAATATGGGTTTTGGGAGAAAGTCTGGGATGCAGTGAAAGAAACACTGGGCAGAGAGTCAAAAAACCTGGATATGAATCTCAGCTTTGCTTTTTACTGGCTTTGTGTCTCAGGGCAATTTAGGTGCCTTTTATGGCCTTTTTATTTGGTCTTCCATAAATTGGAGATGATGATTCTTATCTAAAAGAGCAATTGATAGGGAGAATTGAATAAGATAATGTGAAAACACCTGGCATATAATAGGCATACTTAAAATATTTTCCCTCTATTTTTTAAGCTGTTCTATAATTTACTTGCCTGTTTGCCTGATGGACATCTTGGGATAATTCTAATATCTTTCTTCTTTTAATTAAAAAAACATTTTAAATGTATTTTTAAGTGTCCCCCTCTCTGTTTAAACAACAAGCACGTGGCTTAGGGACTGTGCCTGCCTTAGGTTGTCCAATACTACATATGGTCCTTACCCGTCATCGGATGAGCTGACCTCAAGGCGTCAGCCTCCTGTCTTAGGTTGGTACCACTGCAATTGGATCTTATCCGTCATTGACTACTGGTACAGCATACAGCCACACCTGTGGACAGGCCTTTGTACCAGTGGGGGGGTGAGGTTTTTTGCCTCACCTCTGTTGGCCCCCAAATTTTAGCTGAACGACCATCACAAGCAGAAGGGAGGAGGATACACCAAGCCAATTGACGGCTCCTTTTGGAAAAATTGTACCACTGATGACACCATCAGCAAAAATACCCCAGCACTACCACAAGCCGCTGCACCAACAGATAGTTCACAATGCATACAAGTGATACATAGTCCAGGCAAGTTCTGCAATCAGTTCAGTGATAGCTATTGCAGAATCTGTAGATTTGTTTTATCTTTGACTTCACTGGCACTGGGATGAAGATAGGAATTCTGGCAATAATGGCTAAAGAAAAAATTATGTAACATTCCAGCAGGCACTAAAAGAAAACAATTTTCTGAACAATTTACATTATCCTGAACAGAATTATTAAATATAATGAAAAGGAAAGGTGAAAGTAAACAAACAGATCTGTTAACCTCCTTTTTTGTTCACATATTAAAACAATCCTCAACACCTGTTTATCCAATTTAAATTAAACCATTTAAATCACGTGAATAAGAAAAAAAAAATGAATCCATTTTTTCATGAGCCTCATCATATATGATATATGGACATACGCACATACAAACATACAGCACAAAACACAAGTGTGTACACATAATATAATACATACAACACATAACATAATAATAAAGGCCTTGTAACTTTTTACAGGTGAAATCTCCATTGCAATGTTTAAAAATTCCATAGTTAAAAAATAGAACTGATCAGCAAAACATTAACCTAGGTCTGTATGAGCTCAAAACACAAAATAGAACTTTATGATGTGGGAAAGGGCAATAATAACATAGATATTGAAAAAAGCATCCTGGTTTCATTAGCCTCCAGATGTGGAAGAACCACTGTCGCAGATGTAAGGATAGCCAAACTGGAGTTCTGGATATCAGCTGTTACGGATTTGAGCCAAATCATCTTATTTTTGGTCTGTAGAAATCGCTTTAGTTAATCTCTCTGGAATCCAAATCGGCTGCTGTTCTCCTTGTGGAAACACACAAACAGACCGCCGACTCCAGACAATCACTGGGTCAGGACCTTTCCATTGTCCTGTTAGAATATCCTTCCAAAGTACCTTGGGCTTATGTACATTTTTTGGACACATATGCCTTTCCGCAGCACTAAGCCCTGATGAATCCAAATTTAAAAAGTTTAGAGTAAAAAGGGTTATTTTAAGTTTATCATTGGGGGATATATACCCCTTTCCAATTCCCTCTTTTTGCTTTAATAAGTACATTTTAATAGTTTGATGAGCTCTTTCAACTATGCCTTGTCCCTATGGATTGTATGGGATTCCTGTTATATGAGTAATGCCAAATGATGAGCAAAATTGTTTAAAAGCGGGTTTGATCCCCATACGGGCCACCAAATGCCACAGTCTGGCTGGGCACAATTCACGAGCCACTTATCAAGCAGAAACAAACTTTATTTTTAGAACACACATGCTGCACCACACGAGCTCTTCAGGAATTCCCTCAGAGCCCAACTGCCACCACCGGCTTCCGGCGAGCCTCTCAACCCCCACTCCTCCTGCTTTTGAGGCCGATTGGCTGGGTCGCGTGGGCAGAGCCAAAAGAGTCCCCCAATGAGCAGCTCCGTGGTCTGAAGGGGTGGGGAAACAGCCCAATGAGCATCACAGCAGAGGAGCCAATCAGCTGGCAGCTGGAAGTTTGCTGGGGCCGCTGTGAGTCAATCAGCTGGAAGTTTGCTAGGGCCCCTTCGGCTGTGGCTCTCAACATAAGTGTACATATTTATGAGGTACACTGTGATATTTCAGTACATGTATACAATGTGCAATGATTAGACCAGGGTAAGTGGCAATGCTGTTCACCTCAAACTGACTTGTTTTTCTTGAATGAATCAGTCATTCAATGAAGTAACCTCTAGCTTTTTCTATCTCTGTGTTCATGCAAATGCATGCATATTTTATGCTTGTTTGTGTCTATATTGATTCGTGTTCTTCTTTTATTTCATTTATAAAACATCCTGACATATTTCTAAAATACCAATACATGTTTCCTTTTCTCTTTGGAGTATCCAGTAGATATGGCCCCTGCTGTTGTGACAGTCTAGTGAGAGACACTGTCAGACATGATGATATGTTTTGAAGAAAACTATTCAAAGTATTCTTTCCTTCTGCCACTCCTTCTGTCAACCCTCGCACCCCAAACAGAAGCAGAGAGTGGTCTCCCTGTAGAAGCTGCAGCTGTGTGAGCCTCATAGGAGACAGTTGCAAGTCAGGCCTGACATTCTGACTCTGCTCAGGTTGCGGGCCATGCTTCACAGAGGGTTCACTCCTGTAACAAGATGCACATGAAACATCGTGCTGTAAAACTTCCTCTGATAAAATAGCACAATGGATTACAGGCAGCCTGCTGATAAAGTGTTCAGCACAGGATCTAATTTTTCATTAAGACACAGTCATACTCAGGATGGGGTTGTAGCTCAGTGGTAGAGCACTTGCGTTGCACTTATGAGGCCCTGGGTTCAACCCTCAGCACCACATACACAAACAAACAAATAAATAAATAAAAGATATTGTGTCCATCTAAAACTAAAAAATTATTTAAAAAAAATGACACAACCATCCTCTCTCCATGTACATGGACTTAAAATTTCCTAGAGCAGATTTTAAAGCGGAAATGGAAATTCGAGAGTCAGATGCCTTCCATGTAGAATGCAGTTGCATTTAAAAAAACTTCTCTGGAAACCACTTAAGGAAGGTCAAACCATTAGTTGGTGAGATACTCTGAAAGAGAGGAAAGGGGATTCTGGGAAGGTGGTTGTACATAATTTCCTACATTTCTATGACTCAGGACTATACTATGGCTCAAATAAAATATTAATATTGTCCATAAAATATTGATAAGGTCAGCACACATTGAGTCCATAGTGTCTGGATTCACATCTTCTCATTTTCTAAAGCAATACATTAATCATTTTGGATCCCCTAGATGTTAAAAAAACCCCACTTTAATTAGCTTTCATTTGCTATCAAGAATCTTGAAGTACTTTACTGCTGGCACTGGGCAAAGCTAAGAAAGCATGTTGGCTTTTAAACTTCCGGTGATGTTGATTATTCAAAATGAAGTGAACACCACATTTTCTACTTTTTTAAATGTAAGGAAAAGTTTGTTTCTTCTAATCTTTGGTGATTTTGCCTTCTTAACATTAGGAATACAACTTTTATTTATTTATTTATTTTGCCTTTTAACTCATACCAGTTAGGTAGCTTCAAGTTTTCCTGTATCTTTCCCTAGCCTATTTGAGTAGTTCAAAATGGAATTCATAAGGCTGAAGACTATGGTCATTCCCTATCAGACCAGCTATGGATTAGCTGGTATGGATGGAATAGTTAGTCCCTATGAAAGAACCCAAAAGCTCCAGTCATTTTGTCTAGAGCAGGGTTTCTCAGCTACAACACTACTGACTTTCCACTTGTTGTGGGGGGCTCTTCTGCACATCGTAGGCTGTTTAGCAGCATCCCTGGCCTGTACCTACTAGATGCCAATGGTAACCCATGGCTCTGTTACTTCCCAGTTGTCTTCAGACATTGCTAAATGTCTCTGGTTATGGGGGGAAATCCATTCCCATTAAGATCCACTGGTCTAGGGAATCCTGAGGTGAGCAGATATGTTTCTAGGCAGACATTGGGTTTTTATCCATGTATAGTCTGAACTTCTCCTTGTACAGGCACTGGCCTCCAAAGCATCCCAAGACTTACCCAGCCTGGTTGCCAGGAGGAGGCTTTTGCCCAGATGGGATTCCCTAAAGAGGCATCTCAAGGCAAGAAGAGTAAATCACATGGAAGTTTTGTGGGGGTCCTGATGAAAGGACTGAGAAAGAGTCTGATGTAGGATAGTAGTCTCCCGTGCTCCTCCAGCCTGCTTCTGGCTCATTATTTGCCTTATTTGCCTAAAATCTACAGGTCCTTTGAAAGTCAGTTTCCCTTGCTTTTTGCATTTTTTTTTCAGATCTCTGAGCCATTTGCTTCTTTCCTGTTTCACTTTCTCTGTAGGACTACTTTTTTCCATATCCTGCCCTACTATTTGATATAGGTTCTCACTCCCTTTTTGAATCATTTATCCACTTTATTCTAGGAAGCTATGCTATTTTACTTCTCCTAAAATCTTAGTCTCCACATCTTCTCAATTTCCAAAATTTGAAGTGTTCCCTGGTCAATCCAGGGCAACTACATCCAGTTTCAGAGTTTTAAACATCGTCTAAATGCTGGCAAACATTTCTGTAGTATTTACTGTGTTCCAGACATTGTTGTAAGTGCTGTACAAATGTAAACTCTTAATTCTCTGGTGCTCGCTCAGGGTCACACAGGTAGTGAGCACTCATGAGAGCATGGTCAATCACCTGCATCAAAAGGGCCCAAGGTGCTGGTTTAGTACTCAACTCTTGGCAATGGTATAGGGATTAAGTGGAATAATACATACAAAACATTTGACATAGGGCTTCATGCGTAGTAAGGATTCATGGTGGCTGTTGTTCTTAACTATTATTGCCTAAGCTATATTGGCAAGTGAAAAGTGTAAACATTAGGTACAATTTGATTCTACTTTTGCAATTAAAAAGTCAATGCTAATATAGACCAATGCTTCTTAAACTTTTTGGTCTTAGAACACCTTTAAAATTACTGAGGACTACAAAACTTTTGTATGGTTGAATTTATTATCTCTATTCACTATTTTAGCAATTGAAACTGTGAATTTTTAGAAAATCTATTCACTTTAAAATAACAATTACAAATTGTTAACAAATGATTTTTTGTGTGAAAAATAACTATATGGTTCAGACAAAATTCAGTTAGAGGAATAACATTGCTTTTATGTTTTTGGAAATCTCTTTAGTGTCTGATTGAATCAAATTGGAGATAGAGTCTCATGTCTGATTCTGGATTTAGTCTATTGTGTTTTTACCCGACATGTGGCCTCTGGGGGTACCCCTGTGTGTACTCATGAGATAGAGTGAAAAAGGAAAATATATGTGTGTATATATTTCTATAAAATAGTAGTAGCAGTAGTAACATTTTTGATCTGAGAACTACCTGAAATAGTGTCAGGATCTCACAATGGTTCCCTAATCAGACCTTGAGAGTCACTTGCATAAGAAAACTCTTGAATTTTTAAAAATAAAAACTGAGAACACTTTCAAAAGAGCAAAATAGTGGATGCAAAAATGGTATAAAATAGGGACAAAACAGGGAAACATGGATATGGTGAGGGAAACTTCACCCACTTAAAATTTTAGATTTAAACTAGACCTGCGACTGATACATTACCAGGTGTGTTCCTTTCTTGGAGCTGCCATATCAAACTGGGTGATTTAAACAACAGAAATTTGTTGTCTCATGTTAAACTAAGGCTAAAAATCCAACATCAAGGTGTGGCAGGGCCACGTTCCCTCCAAAGGCTCTAACTAAGAATTCTTTTTCTAGTGTTGTTGGCAATCTATGGCCTTTTCAAACTGATAGACACATTACTCCAGTCTCTGTCTCTGTCTTCACATGATGTTTTCCCTGTGTACCCGTGTGTCCAAATTTTCCTCTTCTTATATGGGTACCAGTCATACTAGATTTATGACCTTATCCTAACTCAATTATGTCTGCAAAACCCAGTTTCCAAATAAGGTCACATTGATGGATACTGAGGTTTTGGATGTTAGTATGTCTATCCTGAGGACACAATTCAACCCAGGACATGTATAGATATTCTCTGAATATACTTTGATTCCTTCTAAAATTTCTCTGCTATATCAGGTCAGGCAAAACCATATTTCATATGCTTCGACCTTGTTCAACCCATTATCAGCCAAGCCTGTAAAAGTTACAACTGCAAACTTCTCATTTTGAGTTCTTACTCTTAGCTCTTTGTAAAAAGTAGTCAGAGGAAGCTGCAGTCAATTACCCCACCCTTGGGCTTGTTGTGCCTTTTAGTACTTTCATCTCCTTCTCCAGGATTTTCAACCGAGAACTAGAGGAGCTTCAGTTCTTATTGTCAATAACATATACCAATTATAGCTATGTGCCAGACATTCTGCTAAGACATTTACATATACTGTCTTATTTAACTCACACAGAGCAAGGGTATACTGTTAAATTACAAGAATAATTTATGCTCTTTGTACCAAGTTGAAGAATCAGGTGGTTACAATGCCCTGTCTTCCTATGATGCCATCTCTCTGACATGGCATCACTTATTATTATTGTCAACACTTATTGCTTCCACCACCTTTACTGGCTCATACATATACATATCTGATCACGTAAGGATTTTGCGCCAAGTTGATTTGAAAGAAATTTTAACAAATCAAATTTAACAAATCTTTGACAAATCTTTGTTCCATGAAAGAAATAAGCCTTTATGGGGATGCTGAATTTCTGAGCATCTCCTAAGGGGTTCCCATACTCAAGAAAACATACAAGTTTTAAAAAAATTTCCCTTGACCTCTTTTCACACTTATTTTATTTTTATTTTCAATTTTTGTCTCAAATCACTTATTTGTGGGCCCTGTTCAATAAGGGGAGATTAGATTAGGGATGGATGAGCAGAGAAAAATGAGTTTTTTAAAGCCAATTTTAAAAATGGTAACTGAAGCTCACTAGATTTGGAGCTTCTTGAATCAGGTACCATATTTTTCCTGTATGTTCCTTCCATCACCCAGAACAGTATCATTTTGATAGAGATAGTCAGTAAAATATTTGAGTTGATAAATCTAAGCTGTTCCTTGCAAATTCCTAGTTAATGATGCACTTGTGACCTTTAAGTCCCAACTTTCTTGTTGATTATGATGCTTGTTATTGGTTTAATTCTGTTTTTATACCTCCCTTTAAAGTAGTAATATTTATTTTAAAATTAATATGAATTAAAATAAGTTTTACTTAGAAAATTATTGTAGATGTTCATTATAATATATTCCTTCTAGGTTGTCAGAGGTATCCTGGGATGTGAGTGATTGTCCTTTGGCAAATAACTTAATAGTATTAATTGTTGGAGGATGTCCTTCAAATGATTTGTGAAAAGAAGCATTTCTAACGAAAGCATACTTAGAAAATATAAACCTTTGGGACTAATTAAAACCTTCCAAACATTGAGACAGGCTTATGTTCTACTATGTTCATGAGTTTAAATCTTCACAAAATCAATGATGTGTAATAGAGAGTTAGTATGCCCTTCCCAGATTTTGTGTGAAACATATTTTAGGAAATATTTTACAACAGAAATTCTGCTCTTATTATAAAAGTGAAAGGATCTTTTTTGAAGAGAATTTTAAATGAATATTTTGATGATAAATTTTTATGCCCTTTTGTCTCTTTTCCTCATTCTTAAATTTTCTAGTGTTGTTATTTCCTCCTCCTTTCTATTCCATTAGTTGCATTATTTCTTTTGGGCACAGATTTCTTGTTTCTTTCCTTAAAATTGCTATGGGTCATTATGAGTATCTTGGTTGATGAGTTGATTTAGAAGTTGTTAAGGTTGGCTTTTGAAGGAAGAGTATAGTCCCATTATGTGAGATGAGAGGTGGGAAGATGGTCTTTAATATGTCCAGATAATCAAGTATCACTTAAACAAACTTACTTTCAAAGCTTTAAAGATACCCAGATGTATCATTAAACTAAAGACCAACTATATAGTAACATATATTAATTATTTTATTTGTTTCTGAAATGGATGTTGACATTTCTAGATTCTATCTTTGCCATAGGTACAAATAAAGAAAAAGTGAATTTTGAAAGTAAATGCTATGTACAAAAAAACTCACTCGTCTTCAAAGTTAGACTTTATATGAACCCCTGTTGTCTTCTTCTTTTTTTTCATTATGATTTGCTTTTCTGGGTTTGCCTGATATTTTTGTTTAAGTTTATTGAATAAATTACTGGCAATTAGTATATCATATAGAAAGGAAAAGTGTTTAATATCTATGCCCCTTTAGTAGAATAAGTAAGGAATTTGTCAATTGTTGGTTTGCTTCATGATAAACACATCAATAACAATGAACCACGTTTTGTCAGAATTATATTCTTGTGTTCAGTATGCATCCTGAAGGACAGGTGTTAATTCCTGATGGGTATGGGAGTATTAACTAAAAACATTGCTGTTTTGTTTATCATAAGGTATTGTCATTACATGAAAGTTTTCTTTGTGGTATAGTAACTATGTGACTGACAGCCTGAGCTGTCACAGTCAGGGTCTTTTCAATGTGGTGGGCAGCATTTACTGCTAACCAGAACCTTCCGTTTGTGTAGCTGGCCCACCACTGGTTCTAGCCAGATGCCTGCATCTGAGAGATTGATGTGACTTCCTTCCTCCAAACTCCTGTTCTTGGACTATTTTCCCAGGTACTGATCTCTGGCTTCTGTTTCTCACTTTTATTTACAATTAGTTCTTCTGCATTTCTGATGTTCTGTATTTTATCTTCTCAGAATTTTGTCCTGGTTTCATTCAGTGGCTCTAGACTCTCCACTGCTTTTTTGATTCCACACCTTCTTTCTCCCTTTTTACCTCACAGTATTGATTTTGGTCTTGTTGCCCACTTGTTCTAAACCACTCCCCATTCTTCCATTCATCCATTAATTCAACAAAAACATGGAGTTTTCACTCCAAGTCAGTTCCCATTTTAGGTGGTTGGTGTAATCAATGAACAAAATAAAGACCAATTCCCTCACCTAGCTTACATTCTAGCAAGGAGGAGAGACAAAAAATAATAAACATAATTAGTGTATTTTTATAATATTTTAGAAAGTGATAAATTAGATAAAGTAGAGCAGAATAAGAATGAGGAATGCCAGTGATCAGAGAATGGGAGCCCAGAGAGGTCACAGTTCTCAATCAGATGATCAGGTATGAATGACATAGAAGGTAACATTTAATCGAAGACCAAAGGAGGCATGGAAGCAAGTCATGTAATATGTGCTCAAAGACTCTGAGACAGGAGTATACCTGGAGTGTTTGCCCACCAGCCAAGGAGTCCTGAGTGGATGAAGCAGAGTAAGCCCAGGGGAGAGAAGGGAGAGGGGCTTAGAGATCATATAGGGTCTTTGAATCATAGTAAGGACTTCAGCTTTTACCCTTAGTGGAATGAGGAGCCTTGCAAAGTTTTGAACACAGGAGTGACATGACAAGTTTTAATTCTGACTTTGTGGTAAGGGAAAAACAGGGAGGTCAATCAGAAGGCTCTTGTATTCATCTTGGCAAGAGACCAAGATGACTCAGGCCAGGGTGGTAGCAGAGGAGGTAGTGCAAAATGATCAGATTCTACATAAGATTTTGAAGGCAGGGCTGATTTGCTAATCAGTCAAATATGCAGCATGGGAAAAAGAGAAATCAGAATGATTATAAGGATTTTGCCTTAGAAAGAAGGAAATGAATTTCTATTAGCTAACATGAGGAAGCCTGCAGTGAAACAGGGTTTTGTTTTTGTTTTTTGTTTTTTTTTTTTTTTTTTGAAAAAAGGTTAAGAATTTAGGTTTAAGAGGAACAGGACAGGATGCCCACTTGTACTTCTCCTATTCAACATAGTCTTTGAAACTCTAGCCAGAGCAATTAGGTAACAGAAGGAAATTAAAGGGATATGAACAGGAAAAGAAGAGTTCAAGTTATTTGTTTGCTGATAACATGATCATATATTTACAAGACCCCAAAACTTCACCAGAAGACTTCTAAAGCTCATAAATAAATTCAGCAAAGTTGCAGGAAACAAGACCAACATGCATAACTCAATTGTGTTCTAATATTCCAATGAGGAATCTGCTGAAAAAGAAATTAGAAAAACTATAACATTCACGATAGACTAAAAACAACAACAACAAAAACTTGGGAACCAATTTAACAAAAGAGATGAAAGACCTCTACAATGAAAACTATAGAATATTAAAGAAAGAAATTGAAGGAGACCTTAGAAGATGGAAAGACCTTCTATGTTCTTGGATAGGCAAAATTAATATGGTTAAATGGTCATATTACCAAAAGCACTACATAGATTCAGTGCAATTGCTATTAAAATTCCAATGGTGTTCTTCACAGAACTAGAAAAAGCAATTATGAAATGTATTTGAAAAATAAGAGGCCTAGAATAGCCAAAGCAATCCTTAAAAGAAAAGTGAAGCAGGAGGCATCACAATA
Organism: Marmota flaviventris; assembly: GCF_047511675.1. NCBI lineage: Eukaryota > Metazoa > Chordata > Mammalia > Rodentia > Sciuridae > Marmota > Marmota flaviventris. The sequence goes on from NC_092498.1 coordinate 44,631,243, forward strand.
CCAGATCACAAATTACACTACAGAGCTACAGTTAAAACAACAACAACACACACACACACACAAACAAACAACAAAAAACAGAGTGGTATTAGCACCAAAACAGGCATGAAGACAAATGAAACAGAATAGACAAAGATAAGTCTATATAAATACAGTTATCTCATACTAGACAAAAGTACCAAAAACATACACTGGAGAAAAGATAGCCTTTTGAACAAATGGTGCTGGGAAAACTGGAAATCCATATGTAGTGGAATGAAATTTAACCCCTTTTGCACTGCACAAAACTCAGCTGAAAGTGGATCAAAGACCTAGAATTAGATCAGAAACTCTGCACCTGCTAGTAGAAAATGTAGATCTAACATTTCAACATGTTGGCTCAGTAACTGACTTCCTTAACAAGACTCCTAAAGCATAAGAAGTAAAATGAAGAATCAATGAATGGGATTGCATCAAATTGAAAAAGCTTCTTTACAGCAAAGGAAACAATCAAGAGTGTGAAGAGAGAGCCAACAGGATGGGAGAAAATCTTTGCCAGCTGCTCCTTACATAGGCCATTAATATAACTCAATCAATAAATGGGCAAAGAAACTATCAACTAAACAGACACTTCTCAAAAGAAGAAATACAAATGGTCAACAACTATATGAAAAAATGTTCAACATCTTGAGCAGTTGGAGAAATGCAAATTAAAACTACACTGAGATTTCACATCACTCCAGTCAGAATGGCAATTGTTAAAAATACAAATAACAATAAATGTTGGTAGGATGTGGGGAAAAAGGTGCAATCATGCATTGTTGGTGGGAGTGCAAATTGATGCAACCATTCTGGAAAACAATAGGGAGATTCCTCAGAAAACTAGAAATAGAACTACCATATGACCCAGCTGTCTCACTCCTCTGTATATATTGATTTAAAATCAGTATACTGGGCTGGGGATGTGGCTCAAGTGGTAGCGCGCTCGCCTGGCATGTACGGGGCACTGGGTTCGATCCTCAGCACCACATAAAAATAAAATAAATATGTTGTGTCCACCGAAAACTAAAAATAAATATTAAAAAAAATTCTCTCTCTTTCTCTTTCTCTCTCTCTCTCTCTCTCAAAAAAAAAAAAAAATCAGCATACTAAGGTGAAGCAGCCACATCAGTGTTTATAGCAGCACAATTCACAATAGCTATGATGCCCAACCTACATGCCCTTCAACAGATGAATGGGTAAAGAAAATGTGGTATATATACATAATGAAATATATTAAAAAGAATAACTTTATGATGTTTGATGAAAAATGGATAGAACTGGAGAATGTTTTCTCTGATATGTAGAACCTAATCCAAAATAAGGGGAGGGAGATTAAAAAAAAAAAAAAAAGGATTTAAGAAAGACCAGTGGAACAGACAAGGGAGAATGAAGGCAAGCGAGGAAGGATGGGGTAGAGAAAGACAATGGAATGAATCTGACCTACTTTTCCTATGTACATTTATGAATTAATCACAGTGAATCTCACCACAATGTACATCCACACAACACTAATAAAAAAAACTATAAATAAATAGCAGAAAGATAAGTAGCATAGAGGTAAGGGAATAAGAGAACAGGTGGAGGGAGAAAGAAAGGGGAAGGAGAAGTTCTAGGGACTGAATTAGAACAATTCTAGAATTCCCCACTTCTATAATTATGTCAAAATAAATTCTGTTGTCATGTATACCTTTAAAAGAACTAAGAAAAAAAGAATTCAGCTTTGAACACTCGATATTTGAGAAAATAGCTCTTCATTTTTACCTTAAATGATGATTTTTTGACCTTCTAGATCCTAAAAAAATTTTTATTTTGTTGAAGTGAGGAAATCATTGAACAGTAGGAAAGTAACAGGACATCTGAATTTTATATAATCCCTTCTAAAAGCGCAGGGGGTAAGGATCTTCAATTACTGTACAACTTGATCTTATAATTGCAGGGAGATGAAACCTCATCAATTTCTCAGAAGCCATGACTACAATATCTTGCAAAATATATAATGTAGTGGTGTGTGTGTGTGTGTGTGTGTGTATGTTTAATTTACATACCTATTGATCTCTATTTTACCTTTTTACTCAGCACGATTTTTCAGGTCTGTCTGGTTTTGCTGTGGGTGTCTAGTGCATAGCTTCTCACTGCTGCTTTATCCTCCATGTTCCAAGTTGTGTTTTACTGAGTCTATCCTAGTGGAGGACCCCAGGTTTTTCCATCTATCCTTTATCCCTGCAGCAGTATAGTGAACATCCTGACATACATGGAGAAGCTTTCTATAGGATGGAAACCCAGGAATGGAATTGCTGGATCTTCAGATTGCTGAACATATGATATTTCAGTGTGTCTGCCATTTTACTGCTGAGAAGAGCTGTGTAGGAGTGTTTAAATTCTCATTAGTAGCAAAACATTAGAAAAACTAAGAATGGTAGGAATATACCTTAACGCTGTAAAAGCAATATGTAATTATGCCCATCATCTCAGTTTTAGCACTCTGTATACTTAATATATGCATTTTAAAATTTATTTCAAATTCATTATAGCTTTTCATGATGTTATTTCATAGTTTTAAAGTACCATACAGTTGTTTTCTTGCTCTTCATTTTGTATTTTATTTGCCTCTTATTACCTTTATTTTCCCTTATTAATCTTGGTAGGAGTTTGTTATATTAATCTTTTACAAAGAATTAGGATTTGGATTATTTTCTTAACCTTTTTGTTTGTAATTCTACTGTTTTTCCCCCTCAGGTTTGATTAGTTTTTTTCTCCTTCCCATCTTTCTCTCCTCTGTGTGTTTGTTTCCTTTTTACTGATTTCTTAAGTTCACATTAAGCTCTTCTGGATTTTAAGCACTTCTTTATTCTCTTACTTGTAATTTCATTTTATCCTATATAGCATGTTTTAGCTTCTTGTCTTAATTGATTTCTTCATATTATATTGAAAGGACTTATATATTGATGGGGGGATTTGAGAGGGCTCCCTTGGAGGCCTAATATGAGGTCAGTTTTATAAACTGTGTTTGAAAGGAATACATTCCCCATTAGATATAAAAGTATATATGTATTTATTACTTTGAGCTTTTTAATCATGCTTCTCAAATTTTCTGCATTTTGGCTTGTTTTATCTCTTTTCTCTATGAAGTTCTGAGAAAGATAAGGTAGTCCCCTCCTGTTTCCATGCTCAATTACTTGTTGCTTTCTATATTTTGAGTCTATGTTACTAGATGTATTTATATTGGTGATTATTCTGTCTTATTGATCTTGTTGATATATTTTTATTTACAGTATATAATATCCTTCCTTTGTCCCTTGTTCTTTTTTGCCTTAATTTTTTCAAGTTGGGGTAAGATTGATATCTCTATATTATTTGGATTCATACTTGCTTGGTATACTTTTTTACAAATTTTAAAATCAAGCTTTCTGTAACTTTTAAAAAATCAGTTTGTGATAAATATTTTAAAAACTTTTTATTTGTGCATTAGAATTATACATAACAGTGGGATTCATTATTATAGATTCATGCAAGCATACACTATAATAATATAATTTGGTCAATTTTGTTCCCTAGTATCTCTTCTTTCCTCCTTTCTTCCTCTTCCCTAGTCCTCTTTCTCTACTGGTGTCCCTTCTGTTTTTATGAGACCACCCCCCATATTTTTTTTTTGTTTTTCCTTTTTCCTCTGTAGCTTCCATGTATGATTGAAATATACAACCTTTGACTTTCTAAGTCTGACTTATTTTGTTTAACATAATACTCTCAAGTTATATTTATAACTTTGTGTTTGTGTGTGTGTGTGTGTGTATAATACATGGACACAATTTTTTATTTTATTTATTTTTATGTGGTGCTGGGGATTGAACCCAGTGCTTCATTCATGATAGGCAAAACATTAGAAAAACTAGGAATAGTAGGAACATACCTCAACACTGTAAAAGCATATGTAATTATGCCCACCGAGCCACAACCCCAGCCTTGCCCCCTTATTTTTTTTGTGAGTTACTGGGGATTGAACTCAGGGGTACTCAACCACTGAGTCACATCCACAGCCCTATTTTGTATTTTATTTAAAGACAGGATCTCACTGAGTTGCTTAGCTTAGTTCCTACTTTTGCGGAAGCTGGCTTTGAACTTGTGATCCTCCTGCTTCAGCCTCCTGAGCCACTGGGATTACAGATATGCACCGCTGTGCCTGGCCATTTGTAACTTTTTGATAGATTTTTTTGATCTGTAAAAATTTGCTGAATATTTTCTTTATTTAAATCTCAGGCTTTTGTACTTTGGGTTGCTTCACTTACCCCATTTGTTGTTTGTTGACATTATTATTCTGTCCAGAGTAACAATAATTACTGTTTTAGTCTCTTTGATTTTTTTTACATGTCATATTTTCCCTTTCCCTTTCTTCTTTTCTACTGGAAAGATTTTTAAAGTTTTTGTGTTATTCTTCTGCCTGCCTTCCAAGTGGTCCCAACTTATTATAATCTGGGTTTGTATTTCGTTGTTTTTTTTTAAACTTTTTAAATTTTTTTAGTTGTTAGTGGACCTTTATTTTATTGTTTTAAATGTATTTATATGCAATGCTGAGACTTGAATCTAGTGCCCTACACATGTTAGGCAAGCACTCTACCACTGAGCCGTCACCCCAGCCCCAGGCTTATATTTCTTAATAATCTTACCAATGTCTATGAATTCTTCCAAATGCTATAATTAACTTAGTATGTAATCTAAGCTACTTTTAAAAACTCAGATTAGAATGTGTTACTTTTCTTTTTGAGAGCCTCAGTGATTTACCATTGCATTTAGAATAAAATGCAAACTATACACAGCCTACAGGCCCTCCTGTGATCTCATCCCTGTCTCCCGTTTACCACTCATCAGGCTGTAGCCACATTGGTCTTCTCTGAGTATGCCACGCTCAATCCTTTCTCAGAGCCCTGCATTTCTCTACCCCAGCTCCTCACTTGGTTGGCTCCTTCTTAACATTTAGGCTCAGTGAAAATATCACTCAATTAATTTTTATTGAATGAGTGGATAGATGACTACCCAGACTGGAAGTAGATTGGCAGAATTTTCTAACCCACATTTTATTAGATGCCCAAACAAGAAGACTTGACTATGAACTTTGGATTCCCCACACGAAAAGCTCTTTCCCCTTCAGTGTGTTTAGTGAGCACCTCCCAACTGGAAAGAGGCAGATTCATTTCCACTCAACTCCTCAACCAGTTGCTCTGTAGTTAGATGTTGATTAGTGTGGTTGTTTCCCCTGCAGCCCACTTTCACTCTTTCTTCCAACTCCAAATATGCAGCCTCTCTGGGGCTCTTCTCAGAATGCTGTAGCCTCTTCAGCTTCCTCTGCAGTAGTTTAATCAAGTTCCATTTATAGTTCATCTTGGAGAAATTTGTTAAAATCTATGGTTCAGTGACTGCCAGCCATTCCCCAACCACCTTCACTGCTTTCATCGCAGACACATACTTATCTCCTTGTGTGCCATCTTATTATCATTCCAACAGGCTTTTGTGGGAGGGAGGGGGTAGACAGATTTGTTCAGTGTTCCCTCTTCATTTTTAAGTCTTATGCCTGAGTTTTCATTTACTACTCTGATGAGAATTTCAGAGAGATTTTGCAAGTAGACTCGGAATTTATTCCTTAATAAATTGACTCTGCCTGGTGTTCTCACTCATTATTGGTTTTAAGGGGAGAAATTATTTAATGTCTTTCTCTAACAAGTCTGAGGACTTTTCATGCTGCTTCCAGAGCACAACATATGTGCTTTTGGATATAGAAATTGACACTCTTATTTTTCATGATCAACCTTGCCTTCTACTTTTCAGCAATAGAGAAACACATACAGGAACTCTGGGTTTCAGTTAGTGGGTCCGGTAGGACAACTCTAAGGGGATTCTTGTTTCCATTTGAGATATTTAAGAGGTAGACTTGAGAGAAGCTGGAAGGTTCTTTTGTTTTTGCCTCCTGTGTTGAGTGCTGCATAATAGAGAGGGAGAAGAGACCTTGGTGTGACTTCTGAATTTCCTGCCTGGGAAACTAGGATACTATGGTGCCCTTGTGGGGATTGAGATTGCAGAAGAAGAAGCTGGTTTGGGGGATAGGGAGAATTATTTCAATTTAAGACATGCTACCTTAAGTACAAATCATCCAAATGAAAGTGTCTAGTAGGCAGTAGGACATACAGTCTGGAGAGAGATCTGTACTGGAGGAAGTTCCAGTACTGAAGTTCCAGTAAGGACTGCGTAGAAGGTAATTATCGTCATGAGTGAGGGTGAGATTATGGAAGGAAGAGTAAATACAGTAAAAAAACAAGGAAGAGGATAGCAGTGCGGAATAATTCAGTCAAAGGAGACTTGAAAACTAGTGACCAGAGAGAGAGGGGAAGAAAGTCTGGAAAATGTGTTATGAAAACTATAGCAAGAGGGTGTTTCAGGAGGGAGGAACAGTATCACATGCCACAGAAAGGAAAATATACATGTGATGGCAACAGTCCTTAGACCAGGACTCATTACACAGTGTTCAGCAATATTTGTTATGAGGAAAAGCATTTGTTACATTTTACTCCAAAGAAGTAGCTGGTGGTTTTTGGTAAATGCGAGATCAGTAGGATGTAAAGGATGCAACTTAGACCACATTGTCTCCTGTACATGAGGTAACGTGTCTACTGGAGTAGTGGACAGCTCTTCAGTAAGTTATATGGAAAAAGAAAAGAGAACGAATGGTTATGGTACCTAGAAAGGAACTGTAAGCAGTTGGAGACCTGAGCATGTGAAACATTAGTGGGAAAAGACTGAGAAGAAAAGGAAAAGTTGAACACACATACAAAAGAGAGAGGACCACTGACAATGAAGTTCTTAGGAGTAGTGATGAATTCCAGCAAATCAGGAGGGTAGGATTGACAGGAGGAACACTATGGCTTGAATGTCTGTTTTCTTTTGAAATTTACATGTTGAGCGTCAGTCCCCGGTGTGATGATATTTGGAGATGTGGCCTTTTAGAAATAATATGTTATGCCTTGTAAGAAGAGACAAGAGAGAAGATATCTCTTTGACACATAGGGATATATCAAGAAGGCAACTAACTGAACTTTCTACTTCCACTCATGGCCCCTTGCATCCACACTGCACCTAGTTGCTAGACTGGAGCCATTTGAGACATACATTAGATAATGTTGCTCAGCAACATAAAACCTTCCTGTGGTCTCTTGACTCACCTAGAGTTTCAGCTCAAACAGTGGCCTGTGAGGCCCTGCACAGTCAAGGCCCATTGCCTTGCCTCCTCCAGCTACACTGGCCTTCTTGCTGTCTGTTGACCTTGGGTTGCCAGCCTCACTCCCAGGCTCAGCACCTTCTCATGGCTGGAACTTCCCCTGGAATTCTCTTACTTGCTCCTGCACCTAGTTCCTACAGGAGTGTCCATCTTCTTTGTGGTCTTGCCTTCCCCAGTTGCTCTATTGAAAATTGTATCTGCCTGCACTACACCACCTTCCCTAACCCTGTGCCTACCTTATTCATTCTTCTCACAATTTATCACCATCTGGCAATCCATACATTTTTTTTAAATTTTTCATTTTCTGTCCCTGGAATTTTACTTGCATGAGGGCAAAGTTTTTTTTAAAGTATATTTATTATCATTTTCCAGTAGACCAGTGCCTAGCACACCCAATAACTACTTGCTCAATAACTATTTGAAAAAAGAATTGCTAAGTAGATTGGAAAAAAAAAGAAATATTATAATCCAGGAAAACCTAGACATGCAGTGTTTAGCCTTTTCAATTTGGTGGAGGTCATGCCGTTTACTAAAAGAAGGATGAACAGGAAAGGAATGGTTTCTAATGGTAAAGCAGGATTCTGTGTGACTTGTGTTAAGTTTGACATACCTATTATATCTCCAGGTGGGATTTTGGAACAGTAATTGGATATGGCTCTAGAACTCCTAAATTATGTTCGTAGAGAGAAAGAGAAGAGAAAAAGAAAGTTAACGAGTGGGTCCCAGTTGTCTCTAGCATTGAGAGGTGGGGTAGAGGAGCATCTGCTGGCTTCTGAGAAGGACTGCTAGAAAGCTAAGAGTAAAACCAAGAGAGTGGTCTCTTACCAGAGCAAAAGGAAGAAAGAATTTTAAGAGTAATGGGAGTGGCCTGAAAAAGATAGGGACCAAAACAACAACAACAAAAAACACACACAAAACAAAAAACAAGAATAAGAAGGGCAAGACATTGGTGATCTTAGTAAAATTTGAGAAGGAAGTCTAATGTGGAAGTAATAGTGTAAGATAGTTGGAGAGCAGAACATTCTGGCCAGAACACTGCATATTTGAACTTTAGGTGAGACATATCTAGATAGTGTCAAGCTGTGGAATTTGGCTATGTCCTTGGGTTGCTGAATTATAGAGGAGAGAGAGTCTTGTTTTAAAAAGCATCTGTCTAGGTTATTAGTTAGTATGTCCACATGGACTGAAATCATCTACTTTGAGAATGGGTCTTAAGGTCAAGAGTAAGAAAACAGCCAGGTATCAAAATCTTCAGTGTGTGTTACTTGGTGGAAAACATGGCCAATGAATGGTCACAGGGGCTACTGCATCATGGCATGAGCTTCCAAGGAGTAGGAACTGGTGCCCAATTGCTAAATAGTAATGATATGTGTGTTCTTTGGGGAACCAGGAGAAGTCAGGCCTACATCTGCCTACTAGATAAAGGTTTGTTTGTGGCAGAGATCCACACCTGCAAAAGAATGGATGAACTCAGGCTAGTGTTCTGCAAATAATGTATAGATGTGTTGGGAATGTGTAATCGTGGACACAGATTCCAGGAGGGCTCAGGGGGAAGGGCTGGTGAGGAAGGAGAGCACTGTAAGTAGAAGAGATTACAGTGCAGGTTATAGAGGAGTGTCACAGGTGAGTACCCACCTTTGTTGCCCTGAATGAATCTTCCATTATAGCTCATTTTCAGTCTGACCCTGTTGTGATATGTCTGCCAAAGTATTTGTTAACTCTGCCCTGGATAACTAATAAGTTAATCTCCTGAATTGAGTATTTACCATTACCCATGTGAACGTGGAAGGATGTTTGCCAAACACAATGATTGCGGCTTTGGCATGAATAGTCTTTTCTGACAGTAATTGCTGGCCAGTGTGTATAGTTGCTTGCCGAGGCCACTCCTGGAATAGGAGAGCAGTGCCATGTCATCACAGAGTGAAAGATGCTTATGGTCCTCCTGTTCATGGCCTGCTTCCAAGCTATTCAAATATGCATCAAATTGTCCAGGTTTGCTCATGATCTCAGGGCTATTTTCAGCTGTTTCAGCCTTATTTTAAGCTATTTCATATGAGACAGAAATGTTGTACTCAAAGTGTTGCCCATCAGTTTTTGAGGAGGGTATTAACCCTTCTTTTCCTCAAAACAGTACAAAGGCCACTTCTTTTTTTTTCCCTCTGAGGGATCCTGACATTATAGTTTGCCATAGTTTGGAACAGGGAAATTTCCCCCTAATATGGATAAAGTTTTGGAAAGGAAAGTTCTTAGATATAAGCTAAAAAAATGTCACTGAGGCAGGCAGTGGTCAAAGAAGAGAATCTCTGAAGATTTTCTAGCTTCTGCTCAGGGTTGTGCTTGTTTTATCTTTAGTTGATTGAGGAACAAACGGAAAGGAAGTTTTGTGCTGAAAGTGTTTTTGTTAGGAGCTATGTAAATAAAAAGTTTGCCTTGTTCACTGAAATTTTTAAAGCAAATTACCTTTCTGGAATAAGTAGAACACAATTTTGACAGGAAAAAGTAGGTAATTATTTAGATAATCTTTTGAATCTGTGGAAAATACAGAACTCACTTAAGATCATCTTCATGCATGCAACCCTTGTTGGGTTCTTTAGTTCTTGTTAGTGGATACATTTACATAATGTGTCAGTTCAGTGAAGCGCTAGTTAACTGGTGATTTCACTAACTGTCCATGCAAATCAGGTATTGAATTTGTTACTTTTCAATAGAAGTGGCTTAATATTTGCCTGTGAATTAGTTCTGAAAATGACTTTTCTTATTAGTGTGTTTAATCCTCTCAAGGCTGCATTTTGTAGTGATCTGTGTAAATGGAACTCTCATGGGCCTCTGAGGACTCTAATGTAAGCAAGTATTTCCCTTTTATGTCCCATAGTGAGAGTAAAAATCACTGACAAAATAACAACCAAGTAATATAGAGTGTCCTTTCTATTTTCTATTTATGCCTTTATCTGAAACTGTAATTAAATAATGTCAAACTTGTGGCTATAAGAAAATAGTATCTGCTGTTTGAATACAATACAGGCCAAATTCTATAAACTTTAATTAGGCTAAGGCTGCATTGACCTCAGTAGGAATCTGGCTAAGGCTCTCTTTTAATTACCTCTTCCTTAAAATATGTAAGAATTTTCCCATTGCTTTTCTCACTCAAGGAACAATACATGAATAGCTAAACTAATAAAATGTTTAAATAGATACAAATCAAACTTGAAAGCTTTAAACTGTTGTTTTCATCCTGTAAGTCAGCTGAGAAAAAAACATACAGACTGTAGTTCTAAATTATGTCCATAGAGTATTTCAAATCCAGTGAATTAACTCTCCTCTCCCCCTCTCCATTTGAGCTCATAAATGTTAACCTCAGAAGTGCCTCAAATTCTTCCATTGAAATAAACTTGAACTGACAATAGCCAGATGATGTAAAATTGAAACTGAAATTCTATCCTTGGCCCATCCCATGTTCTTCCCCATAGGTATTAGAGGAATTATAGGAGAGTTAGTGTTTTCCTTCTACGTAAACTGTAATACTTGGGCAAAACAGGGCATATAAATTTCTTGCTGCCAGGAGAAAGCAATTCCAGTGTGGAGAAGATAGCAAGCAATAAATAAACAGAACTATGCTAGATAGTGAGTGAGTTTAAAGATTTATTTAGAATGACTTAGCTTATAGAAAACAGGCCTCTGTATTTATTATATGCTTTCATTCAAGCTTGATATGGAAACTGTAGTCTTTTCTTAATAGAAAGGCTAATTATGTCACCAAGTCATTTTTATACATTATTTTTAAATAAACATGTAGAGATATACTGCATGGTATTATGCAACTAAAAACAAAAAGGAAATTAGTCACACCATGGCAAAACAAATAATATTTCAAAAATGCACTGTACCTTTGTCAACATCATATAAAGATAATGGCCCCATACTGTGTCTGGGTGGGAGCCATGTGTACCTTGTGAAGTCGGTGTCATCCTCCAGGATTCAGAAACTCCACCATCCTGGAACGTAAAACTAGATCTGATTGCAAAGGTAGCCATGCTCTTGACTTCCAAAATGTGTCTTCTCTCCCATGATAAACACACTCTCTCTCTCCCCCACTTCTCTTTCTGCATTACTTTGACCAAAATATCTGACCAAAAAACTTAAATGAGAGCAAGTTTATTTTGGCTCTCAGCTTCAGAGATTTACTCCAAGGTTTACTGACTCTGTTCCTCTGGGTCCAAGGTGAAGCAGAACATCATAGCAGAAAGGCCTGGCAGAGGGAAGCTGCTCTATTCATGGAGGCCAGGAAGTAGAGAGATAGAGGAAGGGGCCACAAGGATAGTGAACCCTTTCAGGGCACACCCCCAGTGACCCATGTCTTTCAGCCATGCCCCACCTGCCTACAGTTACCACCAGTTAGTCCAGTCAAATTAGAATGGACCAATTAGCTTACAACTCTTATAATCTAATAATTTCACCTCCCGCATTAACACAGATTTGTGGGATACCTCATATCTAAACCATAAAAAATACATTCCTTTTTATTTTGAAAAGAATGAGCATGGGGGTCATTGATGTGGTTCTAGGGTAAGAAACAAGATGGAATTCTATGATAAAAAAAAATTTATTAGTCTGTCTATGCCTAACCCCAATCTTAATGCTGAGGATTAGATAGGGAGAAACTTACTTATAGTTAGTTTAACTCTGAAGTATCCTTCATGATAAAATAGTTATTTTCATAGTTCCTTATACCAAATCTGTAATGAACCTACTCCCTGCAACTCAGAATGAAAAAGTAGAACTCTTACTAAGCTTTGATTCATGTAATATTAACAATAATTTGATATCATTATAGAATTCATATACAGTGTGTCAAAACCTGTTGAAACAAATTATTTTCCCCAAAATATTTTTGGGGAAAATTCTCTAAATGTTCTTTAGTCAGAGACATCTTGTTTTAGATACTAGCAACAATTTTAGGAGCAATACGGTCAAACCCCAAATGGGAATATACAATTTTGCCTCAAAAGACAGAAAACACAACAACTCTACATCTCATGAAAATTGATCTCTTCATGACCTGAGGAATCACACATGAAAAGTACATCTAATGAACTTACTATTTTTAAGGAAGAAACTTTTAAAATACAAAAGCATATAAAGAATAACATAAAAATAACAGTTGTACTATCTAGAATTAAAAAACAAATAACACTACATGTAATAAGCTGATAATATTTATTTATTTAGCACATTTTCATTCCTCTTCTTTTCAATTAACAGAAATAATATAGGTAAGTGACAGCCTCCCTGTGACTACCATCACATCCTTTCCCTCCTCTATAGTGCTAATGCGTTTATTTCTTCAGCTTGTTTTCATACATTTTAATAATATATACCCGTAAACTACATGTGGTTTTGTCTTATGTGCATTTTAAAATTGGATTAAATGGTGTCATATTTGCAGTGTATTTCATCACTCAGAACTGCTCGGTTTTGTCCACATTCAGAGAAGTTCAGTTCTAGCTCATTTTTTTTTTTTTTGCTGCTCATGTGAGTAGACTCCATTTCATCTATTCAGTCCCCCGTTTACAGAAATTCAGTCCCTCCTACTCAATGCTTATCTCAGTGTGTCACTCCTTAGAGACGCTAAATGGTGGGCAAGGGATTGGGTTGGGCTTAGTGTGGGCTTTCTTCCATAGTACTACAGTCTACTGAACCAGCTATGTGTAAGAGATGGTATGTTTTAAAAGTACATTATCCCTATGAAACTCTTATGAAAATTCTTTGGTTTTTTGAATCTGATTCCTATGAATAAGGGGTTGGCATACCAAGACGTATGGGCTAAATCTAACCCATTGCCTGTTTCTGTAAATAAAGTTTTATGAGAAGAACCTTGCTCATTCATTTACATATTGTCCATGGCTGCTTTCAAGCAATGATGTTGGTGTTGAGTAGTTGCGGCAGATACCATATGGCTTAAAAAAACCACAAAATAGTTATTCCCTGACCCTTTTAGAAATGTTTGTTGATCCCTCCAATAATACTACTGCCTGTTATTTCTCTATTTAATTCTTCTCTGTTTTGCCTTTTGGGTTATCTAATATTCAGCCACATAAACAAATAAAATGATCTCAGAAGATAATAGAAGCTATAGAAAATGGCAGTGTGAGTGGGGTGGGTGGTAGACAGAACCTGAGAAGATGGCCACATGAGCTGAGATCCAGGAGGTTAGGAAACCAGAGTAAGTTTTATAAAATCACACAGGTAGTAAGTGGCAGAGGTTGGATTTCAACTCAGAAATAACTCTGAATACAGGGTTTTTTCCTGACACAGCTACTTCTTAAATCCACGTAAACACAGTACAAAGCAGATATTTAAGTATTGTATCAGAAGCATAAGCAAAGTGGCTTAGTTCTCCTGCACTTGGCAGTCCAGAGAGGAGGGGTCTGATGTGTTGAAAGTTGGACGCAGTGCTGATGACTGGGGCTGAATCATTGTCCCGGCATTAACCTTGGCTGAATCACTTGAATTTGCAGCCTTCCTTGTGTCTTGGTGGGGCGGGGGTGGGAAGAACTTGTCTGTAAAGTGAGGAGGGTGTTTGGATGATCTCCATGGGCTCTTCTGGCTCTCACTTTCTATGCTGCTGTGACTTTAGGAGGTGGCATTTGATCTGTACTTTGGAGGGTGGGGTGATTTTGACAGGCTGCCTTGTAAATGAGAGAAAAAGGTATTCCAGGTGGTGAAATCAGCTTGAGCAAAAACATAGTGGCCAGTAACTGTAGAAAGAATTCTAGGAATGGTGTGTAACAGTCTGGTCTGACAAGGGTAGAGTTGAATCCTGCAGAAGACTGGAGAGGCAAGAGGGATCTGGCACTGAGCTGAGAAAGGGACTTAAAATAGTGCTTAGGAGCTGGGATTTTTTTTTTTTTTTACTCTGGAATTACAGGATTTGAAAGGTCTATATCCTTGACCTGTGACTGGACTCTCTGCATAAAGAGTTTCAGCGGTAGGGACTTCTCTAGACCATCAACTACATATGTAGGCAGCTGTAAATATGTAATATGTAAATATGTAAATATTTTCTTACACTTTTGTGAAATAAATTTCTTCTGTATGTAGAGTCAAAACTTACAGTTTCTAGCTATACCTTTTTCCAAGATGTGGTTAATGGAAGATGTAAATAGGAGAACAACATGTTCAGGGATATGTAACCTAAGAGCCTGAAGTAGGTCTGTGGCAGCACTCATAGAATATGTCCCCAAAGGAATAGAATGTAAAAAAAAAACATTCCATTCATGAAGTATGTATAGAGCACCATGATGGATCAGTCCCTGACCAGACCACTCATGAAGAAGGTGGATCAGAAGACTATTGTGACTAGGACTCTGGTAGTTTAGTCAGGCGCACTTTGCTTGCAGATGGAGGGCAAAAGGTCAATAGTTGGGGGCAGGTTAAGGAGTCATAAAAGTTGAGTTGGTCAGATTGACTAAGGAGGAAGAAGGGAAAGTGCTCCAAGGCTGGGGGACTGGGAGATAGAAACATTAGTGAAGATGACACATTTAAGAAACTGAAAGCTTTTCCATTGTTGGAGCAGAGTGTGCATGAAGTGACTGAAATAAGGCTGCTGGGGCCGACAGGGACTGGTCATGGAGGACTGTTTGCATGCAAAAGATTTTGGATTGTATCCTGAATTTGACATGAAGCCAGTATTCTTAAAAAATATTCACTCTCCCCCCTCAATGTATCTAATGTATGCAAAGGGCTTCTAAAAATAATAGAACATACAGAAAATATGGAAGAAATAAAAAAACATCTTTAATCTCACCAACCATAAATAGTCACTGTTAAAACTTTTTAGTATATTTCTAACAAAGTATGTTTTATGCATAAAGACATAAGAAAAGCATGATCTAATTGCAAAACATAGTTTGTATCCTGTTTTTTCTAATGTTAAATGTTTGCCAGCATTTCTGGGCATGCTATTAAAAGTTCTTTGAGAAATTCTACTGACTACATGTAATAGTCCAGAGGATGAATCTTATTATAATTTAGTGTCTAATAATTGGTTAAGATTTAAGATGCTTGCATTTTTTTCTATTAGAAATAATGTGATAAACAAGGTATTTGTAAATTTTTATTCACATCTGATTATTTCCTTGTGATGGATCTAGCCACATCTATAGTCTAGTGGGACAGCTGTGGCCCTCCAGGGCATGATTGATCTAGTGTGTATATTTAGAAGCCTTTACGATAGCATTGTGAAGGGTAGATAGGAAAGAGGTTGTGTGTTGCCATGACCAAAATGCCCTAACAAGAACAATTTAGAGAAGGAAAAGTGTGTTTGGGGCTCACAGTTTCAGAGGTCTCAGTCTAGAGTCTCCATTGCTCTGGGCCCAAGATGAGGCAGAACATCATGGCCCAAGGGTGAGGCAGAGGAAAACTGCTTATCTCATGTCATCCAGGAAGATAGGCTGATGAAGAGAAGGTGCATCCATCCAGGGCACACCCCCACTGATTCACCTACTCTAGCCATGCCTCACCTGCCTATAGTCTATTCATTTAAACTAGGATGGACTGAAGAGGCTACAGCTTTCACAGTCCAATCACTTCACCTTTGAATATTGCTGCATTAGCAAGGAGCTAATCAATAGAGGTGAACCTGAAGCAGGCCAACTAAGGTGGCTACTTAAGCAATTTAGACAAAGTATAAAGCCAGAAGCTAAGTTATTGGCGGCACATCAGAGAAAAGACAAGACGGTACTGATTCTTAAGGCTTTTTAATTTTTTTTCATATACAGCTTTCTATGAACTTGATGAAAGATATCAGCACTTTTTACATATTAATTAAGGTGTTTGGGGGACTTCTAAAGTGGTTGTAGTGTTGTAGAAGAGGGTGACAGGCACATTAACGGCACTGTTCTCCAAAATAGAAAATACCAAAGAGGAAGAATAAGTTTGAAGGGTTAATCTAGAGAAGGAGAAGTTATCAATTCAGTGTTAGGTATGTTGCCTTTAAGGACACAGGGGTTGACCTGTCAGGAAGATCATTTATAAATTGATCCTTCAGCTTAGTAGAGAGGTTGGAGCAGGATGTTGGTATGTGGGAGCCATCCCATAAAGACTGAGTCTCTGGATACAAAAGTAATTCTAGACATCAGCTGTTTATGAGAAGAGGAAATGGAACATAACCTGAAAACCAATTTACTCCTAAGTAGCAGGTGATGGGGAGCTTCAAGTACTGTACGGAAAAACCCAGGAGAAAAATGGTGTCAAGGAAGCCAGGAGAGACAAGAGTTTCAAGGAAAAACTCATCAAACTGTCAAATGGTGCAGAGGTCAAGCAAGAAGAGGACTGGAGGGTATCCACAAGAGGGATTTGAGTCAGCTATATTGTGGGACAGGACCAGTAGATGGAGAAGAGGTGTGGGGAGAGCTGCTACAGTGAGTGGTGTAGCGGGGAGGTAACAGGCTAGGAGAGCATTCATAGGCTTGTTTTCTTTTTTTTTTTTTAATTTTTTATTGTTGGTTGTTCAAAACATTACATAGTTCTTGATATATCATATTTCACACTTTGATTCAAGTGGGTTATGAGCTCCCATTTTTACCCCATATACAGATTGCAGAATCACATCAGTTACACATCCATTGATTTACATATTGCCATACTAGTGTCTGTTGTGTTCTGCTGCCTTTCCTATCCTCTACTATCCCCCCTCCCCTCCCCTCCCCTCTTCTCTCTCTGCCCCCTCTACTGACATTCATTTGTCCCCCTTGTATTATTTTTCCCTTTCCCCTCACTTCCTCTTGTATGTACTTTTGTATAACTCTGAGGGTCTCCTTCCATTTCCATGCAATTTCCCTTCTCTCTCCCTTTCCCTCCCACCTCTCATCCCTGTTTAATGTTAATCTTCTTCTCATGCTCTTCGACCCTACTCTGTTCTTAGTTACTCTCCTTATATCAAAGAAGACATTTGGCATTTGTTTTTTAGGGATTGGCTAGCTTCACTTAGCATAATCTGCTCTAATGCCATCCATTTCCCTGAAAATTCTATGATTTTGTCATTTTTTAATGCAGAGTAATACTCCATTGTGTATAAATGCCACATTTTTTTATCCATTCATCTATTGAAGGGCATCTAGGTTGGTTCCACAGTCTTGCTATTGTGAATTGTGCTGCATAGGCTTGTTTTCTAAGATTATTACAAAGGGCTAAGGAGAGTGATAGAGGTAGCAGAAGGTTCACTCTTCCATCTTGTTTATGTTAAATAAAGAAAGCTAAGTCTCCAAATTGTCATATGACTTAGATTACTCCCCAACATGTGCTCTTCCTCATGTTTAAAAGCCTCTCATTGGTGATTATTTTGGGGGAGCACAGTATACTCTGTCCAAGCTTCTGGTGAAAGAGCAGCTACTCAAGCCCTGACAAAAGTTCTGTTTAGACTATCTGAGACTGCCCTATTGGTGCACAGGGTCTGACTGGGTTTGAATAAAACTCAAGTTTTAATCTTTAGCAACTAATATTTGGAAATACAGTTTTAAAATTACAGAATGTGATTGGTTTCCTTGAAGTTTGATGTTACCTGAGGAATTGGTCAAGACCACTAAATGTTTAAATGTTGCAGTTTAGAGAATGCCTTTATTGTGTTGCCAATTGCTGAGTGGCAGAGAGCTTTCATTCTAACAAACTTTAGTTAGCGAGAAAGAAACTGAAGGGTGATGTCAGCCAGAATCAAAGTAAAACCAGAACAAGAAATACTTTTATTGGTTGCAGAACAGCAACAATGCGTGGTGTCATCTCATTCACTTCCATTACTAACAATGAAAATACTGCAGGTCCCTCAGTGGGGTTCAGACTGTCAGTCATGAACACATGATCCTTTTGATAGGTGTTTTTCACTGGTAATATGATGCTCTTTGGGGTTCCAGAAAATTATTTATTTTTAAAGATATGGTAAATGATTCTTGGCTTTCAAAAACAAAACAGTATGGTAAATGTTCCTAATAAAGGAAGAAGTCCCTGCAGTGCATCCACTTAGTTCCTCCATGGCAGTGGATTAGCCTGTTTTTCTCTCAGCATAATTGCTTTAAAGATGTTGACATAAAAAAGAATCATCAATTGTTTAGAAGTCTTTATAGTAGAAATCAGTTGATCCATTTGGGAGATTAATGGAGGAGCATAAATATACGAGTGCTTTATGAAGGATCTGATCGTCTTTTACAATGAGATACCTTTCTCTAAGATAAGATTTTACTCTGAAATTCTTGGTCCTTTCTTCTTTATCTTTGCTTTCCCATGAAGTTTAATTTTATTTATTTTAACTCCATTTGGACCTCACTTCTTCTCCATCTAACCTAGAAGGTTTGGGCCATTCCTTTAACCATTGTTTCACCATTACAGCCAACTCTCTTGCTCCTTGACTTTTCATGGAACCTAATCTGGTCTGCCCACACTCAACGTCATCATTAGATGTCTTGCTGTCACTGGACTGCTGACCACTGCTAGCTGGGACTCAACAACCATGGCAGTGGTAGCCTCTGTAAATTCATGGTCTGCAATTCTTTGGGTCCTGGAGATGGCCTTCACCATCCTTATATTTTCACATAATTATTCTTCTCCTTTGTGAATTAGATTAGCCACTAATTCACTCCTATTTTTAAACTTCTTCCCACCAGGTACTCCCTGTTTCAGAAGACAATCTTGACTCCTATTTTATTGAGGCCACCAGGCAGGAACTTGTGAACTTCCTTCTTGACCACCACCCCTGTCCCTACTGATAAATTTTCTCTCAACTGTGTCACCTTCTAGCTACTTTTCTACTTTTTTCTCCTTACCTTTGCCCCCCAGGATGCTCAAAAGAATAGTGCCTGATTTTTTATCCTTCTGTTCTCTGGCTTTCATCCAAACTGCTTTTAACAAGCTTACCACTGATCTGGGAAAGCCTGTGAGTTATTTTTTAGCTTTTACCTTATTTGGTTTCTCTATAACATTTTGTCATTATTGACCATCTTCTTCAGTTTTTTATGAAAATCTTTCTTTTTGGGATTTTCTTCACTGTAAGTAGAGTCTCACAAAGTCAAACCTGCCATTTTTCTGGGCTAGGGGTATAGCTCCATGGTAGTGCCCCGAGTTTGAACTCTAGAAACACACAAGCACATTAAACTATAGCCAGAGTTCCATTTTTCTAAAATTTCAGGAAAAAAATAGAAAAAAATTATTTGGGTTTTAAAACATAATAATATGAAAACTTATAATCCAGTATTATGAATTATACTTTTATGCTAGAAAAATATTATGCTTCGGTAATAGCTTTAAAAAAATAAGAAACCTGATTCTGTGGTACATGTCTGTAATCCTAGCAACTGAGTCAGGAGGCTCAAAAGTTCCAGGTCAGCCTCAGCAACTTTGTGGATCTCTGTTTCAAAATAAAAGAAAAGGACTGGGGATGTAAGTTCAGTGGTAGGGCACTTGCCAAGCATGCATGAGACCCTGGGTTCAAGCCTTGGTACAAAAAATTTTTAAAAATTTGGGCTGGGGTTGTGGCTCAGTGGTAGAGCACTTGCCTAGTACGTGTGAGGCACTGGGTTTGATCCTCAGCACCATATGAAAAAGTAAACTAATAAAACAAAGTTTAAAAATGTTTTTAAAAAGAGAAATATTTATTTCTTAAAATGTTTTGACTGTAGTAATCATTTCACTGTGTATATCCAAACATCATGTTGTATATTCCTTGGTGTCTTCTTTTCTAGTTAATGAAGGAGTTCCCTCTTCTGAGCATGTTCAACATCCATGAAAATCTTTTAGAAGCCCTTCTGGAACTTCAAGCATATGCTGACGTTCAGGCAGTCTTAGCAAAATATGATGGTGAGTCCTTGGCTGTTTGTATGTTCTTGAGAACTCGCTCTCTTCTTGACATGTCCCAGTGACTAAACTGAAAGGATCATTTCAAGTAGCATAGCAGCTAGGTAATTCTCTTCTCAAAGAATTTTACCTCCAGTTTCATGATGGTGTTTTATAGAATCTTTAGAAATTCATGCTTAGTAGGGGCAGAAACATCATGTGGCCTGTGCCCAATCCTCTCCGTCCCTCCCCACAGACTCCCCTGGTGCTCTCTCCCCAGCAGGTCATTATATTCACTCTGCTTTATTCCTTCATGGTCAGGAGTCACTGTGCTGGCAGCAGAGTGTTAGAGGTCTAGGACAGCACTGACTGTTAGAGGTCTTGCTGTGGCACCACATTGGTTCCCTGTGAGCACTACCTGTTGGTCATGTTGAGCGTCTGGAGCAATATAGAATGGCTAGTAGTCCTTGTGCTTGTGACAGCTCAGTAAATATTTGAAGATAAAATCCTGTCTGTTTTACCCTAGGTCTTTTCCTCACTAGCAGAATATCCCCATTTCTTTTTTTAGAATGGGCTTTAAAGTCTCTTCACCATTCTGGTTGCTGTTCTTAAAAAACCAGAAGATTAACTGGTACGTCCTAGAGATTTTAAACTCTTCTGTTCATATTACCATTATTTGTGAACTCACCATTTGATTCTTTGTACATAAATTATCTGCATAAGTCAGGCACAATGGCTCATGCCTATAATCACAGTGACTTGGGAGGCTGAGGCAGGAGGATAGAAAGTTTGCTGCCAGCCTCAGTAACTATGCGAGACCCAGTCTTAAAACAAAAAAGTAAAAAGGACCAGGAGTGTATCTCAGGGATAAAGCAGTCTTGGGTTTAATTCTTAATACCATATACAAAAAAATTATCTGCATAATTACCTGTCATGACCTAACTACTAGAAGCTCTGCAGAACTTCATATTATTCTGTCTTATTTTGTTGACTTTCTCCCTGAAATAAATGTGTTTGCATGTAAAATGAATATTATGGAGTGTTACTTATATTGCATAATCTTTTTTGTTTTGTTTTATAAGATATTCTTTCTTTAG
The DNA here is from genome assembly GCF_047511675.1 of Marmota flaviventris. Lineage (NCBI taxonomy): Eukaryota > Metazoa > Chordata > Mammalia > Rodentia > Sciuridae > Marmota > Marmota flaviventris. Next base: position 44,652,438 of record NC_092498.1, read on the forward strand.
TAAGCATGTTTAATTCATTTAAAGAATTTTTCAGATCACAAAGTCTCAGGAATTCGTCAAGCATGTAGGGCAAACTTTCATTTAGGTCTTATTTTTCATAAAATTTCACAAAATTCTTCATAAGGAATCTCTGAAATGGGTTGGAGCTGTTTTCCTTACAGTTGAGCGAATTGAGGCCTTTTGAGACTTTTTGTTTTTGTTTTGCTCAAATTCTTGCTTAAATTGGTGGGAACTAAATGCCCTCTGCCAGTGATGGCATCTTTTTGCTATGTGGACATGAACACCCTGTGTAAGAAGATAAATGCTACCTAGTATGGAACTGATTTTAGAAAAAGAAAAGTATCTGTGGAACACTTTAAAGTATACAAAATAAAGATTGTTTGGCCTTCATGTCAGCTCACTTTTATTCTCTGTTTACGTGCTGGAATTTTACTGTTCTGCTGAACAGTGGTCTAAGATTGAGAGCCTAAACTAAGGGGCTTTCTTGTAGCCACAGTGCCCTCACATTGAGCAGCAGCTTCTTCTTCTTCTTCTTCTTTTAATTCTTTTTTAGTTGTCAATGAATCTTTATTTTATTTATTTATTTTTATGTGGTGCTGAGGATTGAACCTAGTACCTCACACATGCTAGGTCAGTGCTCTACCACTAAGCCACAACCAAGCCCAAGCTTCTTTTAATACCAAAGAAACCTAGTCCCATGTCCATGGGTTCAGGTGGCAGTGCACTTTTCCAGATGCCACAACAAGATTCCAGTGTTCCTATCCCATTGCTGACCAGTACTCAGCCTGATATATCAAGGCGTAAGAAATAAAGGTTTAACCAATAGTGCCTTGGGGATCACACGTCTCATAAGAGTCCTTTCATGAAGATCTCAGTTCATTACAGAAATCATCAGCCTGTGTTATAAAACTGATTGCAAAATAAAGAAATGAACTCATTTGGAGCTATTCATTGTCTCCCTGTGTCCCATCGCACAGCCTCTGTTCCACAATAACCAAAAGCTGATTTATTAGATTCTGATAACATATGTTCGTATTATTTGTTACAACAGCCTGTCCCACCCTCCACTAAAACTTGGCTCACACTTTGAAAAATTCCTTTGTTGCAAATGGACAAACTCACCATATCAAGGGCCTGTGTTGAGCTTTGTTTATGTTGTGTACCTGGCAACAGAGATGATGTTCTTGTTCATTATTCATGGAAAAAGAGCCTCATTAGTGGCAGGCCACATACTGTTGCTGAGATGCCTTGTTAGAGGTTTTCAGTTCAGCAGTTGTCAATAGAGTGCAGATGACCTAACCTCCACTAAATTCTGTAGGGAGTTTTGGTGCTGACTTGGCTCAGGCCTGTATCATTTACAGTAGAAATATAATGAAGTGGCTGCTGAAGTTACTGTTCTTGAGGGGTGCACTGCAACCACTCACAACTGTTGAAAAACATGCCTCTTGTTCCTCATCCCATACCCTGAAGTGGGTTCTTTCAAGTTCCTCCCTGTTACTTTTTCTGGAGACCCAAAGGATCTTGACTGGGCTGCTGGCCTCTTATCGGGCCCTGTGCAAAGTAGTAGGTGCTTCAGAAGGTTTGAAGGCCAGACAGCTTGTAGGGACACCCTGTTCTTCACCCTGGCTCAAGTGTCATCATTCTTATCTCTGAGATATTGGAGGCAGTGGTTTAAATTCCAGCCCCTACATCCCTCTGCAAAAAGCCACACCCAAAGCAACAGGATTATATGTTATCTTTGCAAACCAGGATTCTCTAGTTGCATAGCTGTTTCTTGGAAGATTTATAAGAATGGCAGTTGTTCATTGCATTTGTTTAGGTAGCTGAATGTCTTAAGTGGTATGTGGGGAAGTGACACAGTGGGATCAATGATATTTTTCTAACCTTGGCAAAAAAAAAGGGTTTAGAAAAATGGCAAGACACAGGGAAAAAAGGATTTTTTTTGGGGGGGGGTGGGAGAAGCAATATGTACTCTCCTTGCCTCATTATTCTTTATCATTAAAAAAAATTTGGCTTTGAGTCTCAAAATCTTTCATATTCTCAAACTCCTCTTATAGTGAAGCACTTTGGAAACCCTGGGTCTCTACTAGGATTACCCGGTTAATTGATTGAACCTCCTTATAATCTGCAACCTAATTTTGGTTTTGCCCTTGAGATAACATCTTGTGTTTTATTATTCTGGCCATTAGTCTGAAACACTACTTGTTCACTGCCAAGAATTTTCATACTCTTCTATTTCCAATTTATTAACCAACATTATATGGGGCAGTTTTTATCCAGGTGGTTGGTCCTGGTTCTATAATGACCTTCACCAAATGATTACAACAACATCAGCAACAGCACTTTCTAGCATTTAATTGGTTCTTATAATGTGTCTGTGTCATATATGATTTTAAGCTTTCACAGATGAACCCATTTATCCTCATCATAAGTTTATTTGTTAGCTCCACTTTTTAGCTGTGGTGTGGCTGAGAAGTACCTTGCTCTCAGGAAGAGCCTCAGATGTTAAAGTAAAGGCATGTAGATGGTATGAGAGAAACGAGATCAACTGAGATCATTGTTAAATACAATATGAATGCCACGAGGAAAGGAGAGCCAAGGATACAAACCAAGGGGTCCACTCCAGGTTGAGGTACTAACCAGCACCTACTCTCTCTGCTGCTGACAGTATATATATTTTTAAATTACCAATACCATTGTACTTGTTATTATTAGCTACAATTTATTGAGAAACTTTCATGTCCAAGCATATCATAGGCATTATCTGTACCATCAAATAACTTGCCATGAGGCAGTAATTCCATTTTGAGCAGATGCAGAAACTGAGGTTTATAAGTTGAAGTAACTTGCAAGACCACACATTCCTAGACAACTGCAGGGCTGGGATTCACATTCAGATCCAGCAGCTATAAATCCCATGTGTTTCCTATAAACATAAGCCTTGCCGAAGCCACATGCTCTGCCCCTCTCATCCTTAAAGTCATGAATTACGTGGTCTAGGGCTGTTGTGCAGAGTTTTGGTGATGCCAAATTGTCTTGTAAGATTTCTTTCTAATCGTTCTTTAAGAAATGAATGTATGTCATTTTTTTTTTGCTTATTTTTTTTCCTGAAACGATCTTCAGTCAATTTGTATTTGATTTCTTTTCTCACAAAGGGAAGTTGGTGTGTAGTGATCATTTATTTTGTGATTTATCACCCTTTTTTTCAGTCATACATTTGTTATAGAGATAGATAGCAATGTTTTCAAGATCATGAGTTCATCAGAACCTTCATTTGAAGCCATTGTAGCAGTTGTTATGAGCTTTTCAAAAATCATTTATAGGCCACCTAGTTTGAAGGGTCAGTCTCAAAGATTAGAGTGGTAGCTTGGAAAAGGATTCATGCATTTCTTATTCATGATCATTTGTGCATTTAAGTTTTAGAAGAATCACATGGTGCAAGTGAATGTGAGGGCTACAGGGTACCTTTGGGAGCATCCAGCTCTGCCTGTCTGGTTAATTCTAAAAAGAAGCCATGGCCAGTGGTGAGGAAGTGGACTGGGTCCTTGCTTGGCCCTTCCAGTCCTCACTGAGTGAACTCAAACAAATCAATCTTCTAAGCCTCTCTTTCGTTCTCTAGAAATGAAATCAGGGTTTGGAAAGGCTAAGCAAATTGCCCAAGATCCCACAGTTGATAATTTGTTGGGAGGATTAAAGTAGTTTAATTCCTGGTAAGTATTTAGAACTTCATGGGATATACAAATTAAGAATTCAGAAACTGTTAGCTACTCTAAAGAACCCAGATTGCTACTCCTGAACCTCATGATTCTTGATCAATCTCAAGAGCATGAGAAGATCACCACTAAACAGGGATGAGAGGGGGGAGGGAAAGAGAGAGAGAAGGGAAATTGCATGGTAAAGGAAGGAGACCCTCATTGTTACACAAAATTACATATAAGAGGAAGGGAGGGGAAAGGGGGGAAAAAAAGAGAAATGAATTACAGTAGATGGGGTAGGGAGAGAAGACGGGAAGGGAGGGGATGGGAGGGGATGGAAGGGGAGGGGAGGGGGGATAGTAGAGGTTAGGAAAGGCAGCAGAATACAACATACACTAGTATGGCAGTAGGTAAAAAAGTGGATGTGTAACCGATGTGAATCTGCATTATGTATATAGGGTAAAAATGGGAGTTCATAATCCACTTGAATCAAATGTACGAAATATGATATGTCAAGAACTTTGTAATATTTTGAACAACTAATAAAAAAAGAACACACAAGCACAAATACTTCTAGTAAAGTCTGTAGCCACAAAGTTTTTTTCAAGATATAAATTACCTTCTGTGGTTTAAAAACCAAAACAAAAAAAAAAAAAAAATAGAAAACCAGCTGGGCTGGGGACATAGCTCAGTTGGTAGAGTGCTTGTCTAGCATGCACAAGGCTCTGGGTTCAATCCCCAGCACTTACTTTGATATAACATCTTCTCAAGGCAACTTAAAAGCAGTTATAGTGGATAATTTAAGACTACAAAAACAGTTATAATTAAACCGTGATGTTAAAAGACTGTCCATTTCAGCCTACAGTATTATTACAATTAAAGTAAAGGGATACTTTCTATTCCCTTTTATTAGTTATGTACTCATTCATATATTATTTTGTATAAGTGCATATCCTCAAACTAAGAAATACATAACGATATGTGGAATAAATCAATTAAAATATGGTTCTTGGTCTCAAGATGATTTTAACCTTATCAGGGAACTAAATATGCATAAATGTTCTGAACAAATATAGGATATGATAAATAACATTAGGGATATTTTTAAAATGATTATCTTAGAATTGCAGAAGTGAGATTATTTCTGACCCTGATGGGGCACAGAAAGAAGAGGAAGAAGGTGAGATCAGGATCTGGGATGTTTTCATTAATGACATAGCAGTAGTTCTGAGTCTTGAAGCAGATTTGCAAATACAAATACCAGTACAACTTGGAAGGCATTCATGGCAGGAGCAACAACTTGAATAAAGATAGGTTAAGCAGAAAAATATAAAACATATTGAGAGAAGTAAATGGTTTAAGAGTTTGGAATTAGACCAGAGACCTTATGCCTAGTAGAGGAAAATGTAGGCCCAAATCTTCATCACATCAGCCTAGGATCTGACTTCCTTAACAAGACTTCCTAAAGCACAAGAAATACAATAAAGAATTAATAAATGCGACGGACCCAAACTAAAAAGCTTCTTCTCCACAAAAGAAATAATCAATGAAGTGAAGAGAAAGCCTACATTTTGGGAGCAAATTTTTGTCACATGCATGTCAGATAGAGCACTAATCTCCAGGATATATAAAGAATTAAAAAAAAACTTAACACCAAAAATACAAAAATCCCAATCAATAAATGGGCTAAGGAACTGAACAGACACGTCACAGAAGAAGATATACATTCAATCAACAAATATATGAAAAAATGTTCAACATCTCTAGTAATTTGAGAAATGCAAATCAAAACTACTCTAAGATTTCATCTCACACCAGTCAGAATGGCAGTTATCAAAAATACAGACAACAATAAATGTTGGTGAGGATGTGGGGGAAAAGGCACACTCATACATTGCTGGTAGGACTTCAAATTGGTGCAACATACTGGACAGCAGTATGGAGATTCCTTAGAAAACTTGGAATGGAACCAGCTATTCCAGCATACTATAGTAATGCAGTCACATCAATGTTTATAGCAGCTCAATTCACAATAGATAAACTGTGGAAGCAACCTAGTTGCCCTTCACTAGATGAATGGATAAAGAAACTATAGTGTGTATATATATATATATATATATATATATATATATATATATACACACACACACACACACACACACACACACACAATGGAATATTACTCAGCATTAAAAGATAATAAAATTATGGCATTTTCAGGTAAATGGATGGGCGTGGAAAATATCATGCTAAGCAAAGTAAGCCAATCCCCCAAAACCAAAGGTTGAATGTTCTGATTAGTGGATGCTGATCCATACTGAGGGGAAACATGGGAAAAATGGAGGAATTTTGATGGGGCAAAAGGGAGGGAGGCATGGAGAGGGGAAATGGGAGCAGGAAAGATGGTGGAATGAGATGGACATCATTACCCTAGGTACATGTATGAGTGCACATATGGTGAGACACCACATTGTGTACAGCCATAGAAATGTACAGTTGTGCTGCCATTGTGTACATGAATCAAAATGCATTCTTCTGTCATATAAACCTAATTAAAATAAATAATTAATTAAAAAATAGAAAACCATACACAAAATGTCAGTTGAAATGTGAGAATAAGAGCCCAATTTTGTTCTCCCCCACAAGGCAGTGTCATGGCCTATTTTTAAAATCATTTCAAGTGTCTAATAAGATACATACTGATATTTCATAAGAACTCAAATACTTAAATTTATCTCCATTAATTCTTAAATTTTTGGAAACCTGAAAACAGAAATGCCAGGGATTTTTATTCCTGGTCAAAAGACAGATCATTTCTTTGCATTCAGAACAACTTCAGCCTTTGAGTAATTTGCACCAATGGAAATAGAGATCCAAGCTCTTTTGGATATTTATGCCATTAAATCATTTCGTGATTGTCCTAAATTTGGGGGCAAAAACTTCTTTGTAAGGAACAGCTGGTCTTTTTTTATTATCATGAATATATATAAATGCAACAACTATATCAATACCATTTTTATTGATGCCATCAAGTTCATCCTAAATTATCATTATTATCTGCCATCTGGTCATATGCAAAGGGTATACTTTTTAGAATGGGGTGTGTTTCTAACACTGGAGGAAATATTTTCATCACAGTATATTGAAAACAGAAGTTGTAAAGAAAGCCATTAGGGAACCTATTTTCAGACTATTCAGAGAATAAGCTTTTTGCTGATATTGTTTTGCAGAGTAAGCATGTAGTTATAAGTAAAAATTTCATAAACCTTTTTCATGGCCTGAGGCCTTATAATCAGCAAAAGTTATTTAACTATCATCACTGAAATGGTCACTGGATACCCTGTCTTTTTGTTGGTCTGTTTTCCATTTATGTTTGAGGAGTAAGCAAGGATAGAGGGATTTGAGATGTCAGGAAGACCAGGGAATGAGATCTGTATTAATCAGCACTCTACATGTCAGGCTGCCCACACCTCCAAAACAGTGTCTTTTGGTCAAGTGTAAGATGTGAATTTTGATGCCACAGGCACAAGCAACTTTGGAAACATTCACTATAAAATTAGACTACATTTGCAAAAAAAAAAGGTTTGGAGTGCTGCCAATCCCTTTTAGCAGCTCTAAACCTAGACTAGCTCCCTTCTCTGGGCTTGCTGTTATTTAAAAGATCAAGAATGTGCTTGAAGATAATCCTTAGGTAAAAGATGAGCAAATTAACCACATTGCTACTTCTAAGAAGAAAATAATCATGAGTTGCTGAGAAATGATAGCTCTTCAAAGCTTTGGGCTAAATACTCTGCTGTTTGGGACACCAAGAGGTAGATCTGCCAAGAGGACTAGCCTTAAAGGTCACTTTAAAGCAAATGATAGGCTGTCAGGTGAAGGACTATAAGAGTTCTGATGACAAATGTCATTTCAATGAGGTCTGTGTGCATGGGAAACTTCTCTCATGATGGAGAAGACATTCCATGAATGCATACATCTGTAATTCACATAGTTGATACATTCACAAACCCTGTATATTTATGTTGGCTTTAGTAATCCTTATTGCCCAGTTATCCTAATTTACCAAGGTAGCATTCCTCCCCAGCCAGCCATTAGCACCACAGAAACTGCCGTGTTTGGCTTCAAGGCACCAGCCACAGAAGCGGGCCCTCTGACAGACCTCCATGGGCAATCCAGTCCAAAAGTTGCAATAACATCTGGTGTTTGGCTTTGTAGCATACAATGAAATTTTCTGGGTGTAGTTGAACGTGTGTAGCCTGCCCTTCCTCCTGACCAAAATTACTAAGGTCATGTAGAATTTCCGAATTGAATCATCAAAATCCCAGGTGGCAATTTTTTTTTCTGGGTTCTTGTGTGTCAATCCTTTTTATTTTTTCAGTGAATTTTCCCCTCTGGTTGAAAGAGGGCCTTGAATTGATTTTTTGATCATGGGGCAAAGGGATTCTGTAGTTCTATTGTCTTCTTTGCATAATATCATAAATAGGAGTAAAGAGAGAAATTTATGTAGCACATCCACATTAAAAAATGGAATAGTAACAGCACATCACAATCCACAAACAGGTTACGAAGAAGAGGTGGGCCGCTTTTGTCTTCATTCCCCGCCCCCATTTTTGTTTGTCTCTTTCATGGTTCCAGAAGCATCTGTGAAGGACACATGTGTTGGACTAACATGAACTTCAAGTATGTCTGGTCAATTTGTTGCTTGGCCAAGAAAAGGGATACATGTTGAGTATCCCTTATGCAAAATGCTTGGATCCACAACTATTTCCGATTTTGCAGGTTGTTTTTTGTTTTTCTGGTTTTTTATTTTGGAATGTTTGTATAGTTGATCATCTGACATCAAAATGCTCCATAATTCAAAACTTCTTTGGTGCTTAAAACATTTTGGATAATGGAGCATTTTGGATTTTGGATTTTCAATTTGGGGTATTCTACCAGCACTTGGTACTTTACAATCCTAAAAGGTTACATAGAGTAACTAGGATTTTTTTTTCATATTATTCCATCAAAGATCTATCAAATCCTTATGTTAAAGATACTATAAGGTGCTTCTGGATGCAGATATAGATATGACCTAGTATGTGTCACCATGTTTTCATGCTAATGGATAAAGATGTTAGACACACACACACACACAAACACAAGTGATGTGTTTGATGAAGATGAAGCAGTGTATCTGTTAGGAACTTGCTATAACCAGTTCAAAGAAAGAATTCTTTGAGAGTAAGCCCTATGTCCTTTAATCTCAGACCTCTGTGTAATAGGGTAGTCATTTGGAGCATCTGTGGTCAATGACTGAATCAGTAGATGTCCATGCCGCTATTGCATAGTGTCTTCATTTGTGAAGAAGTTTGAAATTTATTTATCTGTTGGAAACTACCACTGAAAAAATTTTAGAAACATAGATATGAAAATTGACCCTCAATTGACTTATCTCATGCATAGGAACAGTAATAATTCATTTTAAGCTACAGTTTGGATGAACTGAAGAAATTTTTAGCTGAAAAAAATCACTAAAAATTGTTTTATCCTATCTAAACTTTTACCCCACAAGTTTTTTCCCCAAGATTATTGCATTGGATTTTTGCTATTATGAGCCATTTATGAGTTTTGAAAACTACAGAGGAATTCTCCCTATGATGACCTTTACTTGCAGCAGAATCCTTCCAATAAAGGGTCCTTAAGGAGCAAGGAGAGGTGTGGCTGGCCTTCCTTGTTCTAGCCAAAGATTCTTCTACTTTTCTTCAACCTTGTTTCGGCTTTTACATTTTTTTTCTTCCTACTGCAGGAAGGAAGTATTCCACTGCTGTTTCAAACCAACATCTAGACTAGTGCACCAACACAGTGCATTGTGCTGGGACTCCACAAAGACAAATGTGGTTAACACATGTTGAGAAATAATGCATTTCTGACTCTCTCTTAAAACCCCCAACAACACTGACCAATTTGGTTTCCAGGAGCTAAATTGTTTCCAAATAGAAGGATGCCGCTATCAAGGGATTTGAGATTTTAGTACATTATTCAGGATTTCATTCAGCAAACACTGACTACTAATTATAGTTTAAACATTGTTTTGTGTTGTGGGTTGAAAGTGATAAAGAAACACAGATTTACTCCTAAAGTATACCGTGAAAGTAGGAGTAGCCAATAAGGGAACGAACAATTGCCCTAGGTATAAGGAATTTGATCGACTTTAAGCCAAGAATAAAGGGATGCCTCACCCAGCAAGGGGAAGTGAGAGAAACCTTCCCAAAGGAGATGCTATCTGAACTGAACCAGACAGTGAAGATGCATAGGCCAAAAGAGCACATTAGAATTTCAGGGGCACAATTTTTTTTAGTCAGTTTTTGTTTGTTTGTTTGTTTGTCACTGTGACTCAAACACCTAAGAAGAACAACTTTTAAAAGAGGAAAAGTTTATTTTGGTTCAGAGTTTCAGAGGTTCAGTCCATGGTTGGCTGACTGTAGCTCTGGGCCCAAGGTATGGCAGAACATCATGGTAGAAGGGTGTAATGGCAGAAAGCTGCCAGTTCATGACAGCCAGGAAGCAGAGAGAGAAGGAGGAGCTCTGCTCATTAGGGACAAAATATAAACCACAAAGGTACCACCCCAATGGCCTACTTCCTCCAGCCAGACCCTACCTGCCTGCAATTACCATCCATTTAATCCACATCAGCAGTTAAAACTCTCGTAACCCAATCATTTCACCTCTGAACAGTCTTGCATTGTCTTACATATGAACTTTTGGGAGGCATTTCATGTCTACACCATAACAACAATTGATGTATCTTACGTGGGGTACTCCTTGAATCCCACAGAGCAGAGAGATGGAGAATGGGTATACTGTAGGACGAAGATGCCTTAGGTGAGTTAACTAGGGGCCAGACCTCAAAGGACTTTGAGTCTAACTCCAGTTTAATTCTAAAGGCCTTTGAGAGACCTGGTAGCACGTTCAGCAAAGGAAGGCTTTAATCTGACTGCACATTTAGAGTGGCACTGTGGCTTCACATTTGTCCTTGTGTGGCTCAAAGTTGTTGAGAGTCCAACACAATGTGAAAGCTCTCAGACCTGAAAGACTGGAGCACATTGAAGAGGGCCCAGAGGTGATTTCAGACACTGTTTTGAAGCACTGTTTTATCGAGGGAAGGATTTGCAAGGTTTCCAACACTAGTATAAAATTGTTAGTAGAATTTGGTTTTTCTTCTTTAAACAAAAAACAGGAATTCCAATGCTGAGACTTTTTTTTGTCTCCTGGGTGAGGAAAACTTTCTGTTTTAAACTATAACCACTTATTTTCATTTGCTCTCTGGTGATCTCTTCACTCCGGCAAATTGAGGCTGATGTAGACACAGCACAAACCTCAGATAATCTTTCAGGGGAGTAACTAAGACATGAGTAAGAGGCTTCCAGTGCCCACGTAATCCATCAACACCTACATACTTCTGCTGGGTCGTAACAATGTCATGAGGAGGAAAAATGTGAAAGGTGGGGAATAGGTGGAGTATTTACCTATCCTTTACATTAAAGGTTGAAGTTGAACAGTGAAGTCCATGATATCAATGCCTGTCAAGGTAGATCTACAAGTTTCATTTGCTAAAACAAAGCATCTATCAACTTTGGCCTTGCTGACACTTCAGGTCCTGATAAAGTGAACAAAGCCCATGAGTAACACCCTGGATATAATTTCTACAAAAAGAAGAACTATTAGTGGAGATTAATAGAAATCATAAACAAAAGGAAAATAATCATAGATATGTTCCTTGAATCTAAACCCAAACAAAACCCAATAACAACAAAAAGCTAAAGCCATGTTCTTTTTAATTAATTCAAAGTAAACATAAATATGAACCTATAGATAGAGATTCAATAAATATAACCTACTATGTGCTGACATGATTTGACATAGGCTATATAAAGGTTTGTTTTCTAACTGGGAAATGGTTCAGGAGAGATGGGAGACTCTAAATGATGAAATTATGGTTACTCCCAGTGGAAAAGATGCAAAAGAAGTACAAATGATTAAAGTATGTGAAAACATCGGAATGACAAGTAGCTAAGTCAGTATATACAAGTGAGGCAAAAACCTATACACAGGTGTTTAGGAAAGTCCAGAGGAAGTAAGTCTTGAGGCTTGAACAGCTTGAGAGCTGTTCCCCCACATGCCAAGTAGAACTAGAAGAAAGCATGAGAAAGATGTCAGGGAAAGTAAAAGCCAGTGTCATTACTAGCAGTCCTAGACAGGGGCAACAGGGGCAGGACATGATCTCCAGGAACAGGGGTTTAGCTGGTAGCTCTTAAGAATATCCCTTAGCTCCTCTAGGCTTGTATTTCTTCATCTGAAAAAGAAAAAGACATTGAAGGGAATGACAATGGCTGTCCTGGGCTAATGTCTAATTCTTTGGAGCATAAAATATTGTATTATACCTATTCATTCTATTTTCCATTTCCTTCAATACTTTGGTTCATTTCTTAGATTTTCAGCAAATAAGTAAATCCCAGCAAAATTCTAGAAAATATGTTTCTATAGTTTATGGATTCTTAAGAGAAAAGGAAGTGATTAAAGATTCAACATGAATGTACAAAAGAAGCTCTAGCAAATAAACACAGATGAGATAAGGGATGTGAAAATATTTAGAGTCTACACAGTAGTACTTAAAAGTGTATCTTATTAGTTTAAATAGCTATTTTAAAATCTAAATTGGAAGAATGTCATAGAAGAGTTTATATCTTTATTTAAACAAACCATTTGATAATATTTTTGATGCTATTCTTTGAGGTAACATGGAGCAATATGGTCATAATACCTAATTAATAAATAGTTGTACATGTATCATTGCAGATAGTTGCAGATTGATGGTGATCACTAGAATCCTTTTCCCAGGTTCTTTCTTGGTATTACCATTGTTGTTATTGTTTAATCAGAACTTGGAGACAGTACAGCACAGTTAATGTGCTGTGGACAAGTTATATATATATACACACACACACACACCACACATATGCTAGCTGTGTGATATTTACGTATTTCTTACCCATACTATGCATCCTTATCCCCTACTATGGAACCCTATCTCACAGGGTTACTCTGAGGATTGAATAGGATAATGTGTATAAGAGATAAACACCAGTAACTTCCCCTTAGTGAACCCTTGATGAATGCTAGCAGCACTTTTTTTTAAATATTTGTTTTTAGTTGTAGGTGGACATAGTGACCTTTATTTTTTATTTTTATGTGGTGCCAAGGATCGAACCCAGTGCCTCACATGTGCTAGGCGAGCATTCTACCACTGAGCCACAACCCCAGCCCACTAGCAGCAATTTTGATGATGGTACTGATCATATGGGAGGAAGTGTGCTTGTGAAATGTACAGATGGTACAGAGGTGCTGGTGGTAGCCTCAATCAAAAAGATGACAAATATGCTATAGTGGTGTGCTGAAACCCTCAGAATTTAATGATAAAGGTATAATTTTAAAATTTAAAATTTAATGGAGTCAAATGTGAAATCTTGCCTATAGGTTTTCAAAATTTCAGAAAACTTTCATGGTTTACATGAAAGAAGAAAGAATAAATTTTGGCTGATATCAACTTGGATTGAATCTGAAGGGTTTTGATGGCCACAGAATCATAGGAACAAATGAGGGGTCCCAGCTGCTCAAAATCGGGGTTATCCTAGCTGGTGTTCAGAGAGGTGTAGTTACCACAGCTCCTCAGACTACGCATTTCTTCTAAGCTCTGTGCCATTCAGATTTAGGAGACTTAAAATATTATTTACATTTATAATTCTCATTTTTAAAAATCACCCATTGTCCAATAACAACAATAGGTTGAGAAATTCTTAAAAATATGTTAATTGAGGAGCTGGAGGTATCCTAGGGAAAAAAAGTGGTACAGAGGAGATATTTTAATCACTTAATGTTTGAAAGGCTGACTTGAGACATAATTGGATTATGTTTTGTAATAGAAGGTCAAATTGGTGATTCTGGATAAGTATTCATAGAGAGAATGGAGTGGGGCAGAATGATAAACAGAAAACTGTTCCAGAGAGTCAACTGGTAAGACAGCTTCAGGTGAATACGGGGTTGTAGGGTTTATTTTTAAATTATTGAGGTAGAAATTACATATTGTAAAATGCACAAGTCTTAAGTATAGAGAGAAATGACTTTGTACTTATGTATACACCCATCTGACCACCACCCAGAATGAAACATGGAACTTTCCACTATCTCAGAAGGTTGCCTCATACCCTCTTCCAGCCAATAACTGCTCTACAGCCCAGAAGTAACAACTTTCCTGATCTCTATCATCAAATATTAGTTTTCCAAACTTCATGCAACTACTTTAGAATACTGTTGAGCAGTTTCCAGTGAAGTTTAACAAATATCTCCCTTTTGATCGAGTAATTCCATTTCCAGTTACATATCCAAGACAAGTGAAATGTTGTTGTTGTTGTTGTTTAACTTACACAAGAATGGTCACAGCAGCCTTATTCATCTAACTTAAACCTGGAAGATAATACAAATATTCATTACCAAGAGAATAGATAAACATGAGTATATCCACACAATGAAGTAATACTTAGCAAGGAAAAAGAATGCTGTACTGATACATGTGAATATATGGCTGAATCTCAAAATATCAAGCTGAGTAAAAGAAGCCATATATAAAAGAGTATTGTCAGTTTTTTGTCTCTGTAACAAAAATACCTGACAGGAACAATTTAAAGAAGGAAAAGTTTATGTTGGCTCATGGTTCGAGAGGTTTAGTCCATGATTGGTCAAGTTAATTTCTCTGAACTCAAGGTGAGGCAGAACTTCATGGCAGAAGGACTTAGTAGAGGAACGCTTCTCCATTTATGGTAACTAGGAAGCAGAGAGGGGGAAGCGGGGGACGAGCCACAGGGAAGAGGACAAGTCAGTCCAAGATGGACTGATTAGGCTACTGCTGTCACAATCAAATCACTTCACCTCCCAACATTTTTGCATTGCCACAAGGAATTTGGGGGGACACCTCATATCCAAACCTTGACAGATGCATACTCTCTGATTTAATTTATGTGAAGTTCAGGATTGTACCTTTTAATGAAAGATTTTTATGACAATTTGATTTTGCATTCCTAACACATTTGGGGAAATTTCTCTCCCCTTCATGAAAGGACTTGTATGAACACAAGCAGGCAAAGAAGTAAAAGGGAAATTGAACTAATGCTAGAAGATCAGCTTTGCTTAAGTGAGAAACATTTATTTAGCATTCCTTGTTTCTGCAATGAATAATGGAATTAAGTGATATTTCTTTATATCCTTTCCTTTTGTTTCCTCCTTGAGCTTTGTGTGTGAATGTGTTGTTTTGTGGGGATTGAACCAGGGCCTTGAGTATTCTAAGCACGTGCTCTACCACTGAGCGTACGCTTAGCCTGAATTATAATTCTTAAGACTTGTGGGTAATAATCACAGCTTAATGCCATTTGCAAAAGGCAACAATACACTGCAGAGTTAAGAGCTTTTTTATACAAAGCTAACTACTTACAATGATCATTGAGTCTTCCTCAAAATAAAATGTCTGAGCGCATTACAGGCAGTATTGGAAAGCAGGTGATTTGTTATTCTCTGTTGAAAACTTCTGATACTAACATTTTCATCACTTCTGAAAGCTACCTTCTTCTTTGTACCATTTACTCGTTTTGGTAGTGGTAAAAGCCATGAAATCATGGCAGGCAGATAAAACTGTAGAGGACAGGGTTGGGGATGTATCAGCGCTAGAGCATTTGCCTAGCTGGCATGCACGAGGTTATGGGTTCAACCCAGCACGTCAAAAACCAATTAAAAAAAAGAATATAGAGAACAGATTAGAGTCATCAGTGGATGCAGGAGGAAGTTCAAGGAGGGTCAGATATAAAGGGGAAGCACAGGGAAGTATCTTTGTGATACAACTGTTCTGTACCTTGGTGGTGGTGGTTCTAGGAATCTAAATATGGGATGAAATTGAATTGCATGTAGATACACCTTGAACACATATAAAAATGGTGAAAAATGATCAATACCTGTAGTTTACTTCAAGTACTATACCAATATCATAGTTTCTTTTCTTTTTTTTTTTTGATGTTATACTATAATTATATAAGATCTCACTACTGGGGGAAGCTGAACTTGAGTGAAGCCTTCAGAGGTCTCTTGGTACTTCTTCACAAATTCTTGTGAGCATGGAACATAATAAATTTAAAAATTATTATTAAAATTTAAAAAATTATAGTAGGCACCAATAATCAAGTCTCAGCCTTCTAAAGGTGGGGTAGGAATAAAAGATGTAGGGCTCAGAAGGCAAGCAGCCTATCTTAATTAATTCTCCTAGAAGGTAGTATATGTGGTTCTTCTTAAAAGTAAGCCACATATCAGTTTCTGGCTCTGATTTGGATGTTAGGCAGAAATTAAATTAAAATATGTAAATGAGGTGATGTCCTGGGGCAGGCACACTGCCAAAGGCGCACACTGACTTTCACAGGGGTGTTTAGGTGTACTTGACAGATCTACAGGCTGACTGTGCTTCATACCATTGTCTGTACTGTGTCTGGCTCACCAGTGTATTTGCCCATGAGCTTGCTCCAGTCATTTTATAGAACAAAATTCTTCTTTCTAGCATCATCATATTATTATTCTTTAAAAATTCAGTTATTATATGTAAATCACAGGAAGCTTTGGAAATAGAGAAAAAGCAGTAGAAAAAAATTGCCTAGAATACTATTTTTCAGAAAAAAAATTCATTATTGATATTTGGTATATATTATTTCAGTCTTTTTACTACTTTGCATATAAATTCTTCTAAAAATGAATATTAATTCATTTTTTATAATCATATTTTACTTATCCCTATGTGTACAAATGTTCAATAGAACATTTACATCTAGAAAAATGGAACAGGAACATTTACATTGTATGAGAGTGTGGAGTATATTTCTGGATTAAAGATTCCTTTGATTAGGCATCTCTAGTCCTTGCTGGAACACTTCAGTTATATTTTTTTCTGAATTTCCATCTGGTTAAAAATGTCTATCTGTTGATTAGGTAATCATAATTTTATCCTCATTGAGAAGTTGTTCATTAACTAGAGGTTTTCTTTAGTTTACTGGGTGAGGCTCTGTCTAGCTCTTCCACTTTCAATGGATTATAATCATTGTTGCAGCCTCAGCTCCTTCCTCGGGTTTTCTGTGGTCCTCTCTACACAGAAAGGTACCAGCTTGACCCCTGGATCATACCAGGAAGGGCAGCAACAGGACTTAGACTATTTATATATAAAATGTATAAAAAATACAGTTTTTTAAAATTAGCTTTCAATAGCAATCACTAAGAGACCCTAGAAAATAAGATGTTTCCGGTATTGATTGTCCACACTGGAAAGCTGCTAAGTGTTTAGATGTTAGAAAAGCAAGTCAAACCTCTGAGCCTGACATTCTTTTCTTGGTCATAAGCGCACCATTCACACCACTCTGTAGTATGTGTGTGTTGGGGAAATTTTGCTTGAATACAACTTATGAGATTCAGACTACAAACTCCTCTTTCTCCTTTAGTTCTATGCTGGTACTATGACCTTGCAAAGGCTTTGTCTGTTTATGGCACTACAGAAACCCATTAGGGGAGGGAGACAAAGCGGTGGCAAAGAAGGAACTTGATAATGTTAAGTGAGCTGATCAGAAGATGAAGGACCATCTTGTCTTAAAGAACCATCCTTCCACAAGGCTAATGTAGGGGTGCTTTATGTAGAAGATGGTGAGGACCTTCTCACATGTAGAGGTTTGCAGTCAAATGACACACATTGGATTCTTACTGTTGAGTCACAAGAAGCTTTTCAGTTCCGTAAATCATAAGAATAAAGATCATTATGTCCACAGGCTATTCTTATCACCAATGAGCTTGCCCACATGCAGTTTTCTGACATTACACAATAGACAGGCTATAGGGGCAGCTCCCATAGCCTCTTGCTGATCACCAGGCTCACACTAATGCAAGAAAACATAATTTACCTGATTATCATGGAAGAGAATATTCAAGTGAATTTAAGTCAGCCACAAGATCTGCTCTCAATGCTTGTCTTTAATATTTTCTATAATTGTGTTTTATCATTGTCACTAATATTTCCCACAAAGAGAAATTTCTCAGGCTGGACCTCATGGTAAATACTTGTTGTTCCTTCCTTAGGCTGCTATCAGCTAATTCTTGGCCTTTCCTTTTCAGTCCTACTGCAGTATAAACCTTTCTAAGTTGAAAACAGCTCTATGAAGAAACTTACAGGGCATTCCAGGTGTTAAGAGCTCCTCTAACTGACAGTAAATTTTGCAGCAACTGGAAATAACATTTTTTTTTTTTTATTTTTAGTTAAGAACGTCTTCCTATATCAGAGCATAAATTAGGTTATAAGTGCTAAAGAAATACTAATTCATCCTATTTTAAGAAAAAAACCCAGATTATTATTTAAGAACAAATATATCCCCCAAAGGGACTGCCCTCTTTGAGTTGATCTACTCTTTTTATTTGTTCCTTTTAGTTACTCACAACAATAGAGTATATTTTGATATATTTATACAAATATGGAGTATAGCTTGTTCTAATTAGGGTCCCAGTCTTGTGGTTGTACCTGATGTGGAGATTAGCTGTGGTGTACTCATATATGTACATAGGATAGTTATGTCAGACTTTTAGTTGTACCCTATACTTTATTTTTCAACTTGTTATCTGAATCTCTTACCTGCCCCCGCCACTCTATCTGAGATTTTCTAAAAAACTTAAAGGAACTATTATTCTGGTTGGAAATTCAACTTCACATGAAAGGAGGTTTATCAGGGATATGAATGAGCAAAACTTTTATCCTTCCCTAAAGATTCCATGTATATATACTCTCTCTCTCTCTCTCTCTCTCTCTCTCTCTCTATATATATATATATATATATATACACACAAAAATTATATATAATGCAAATATATATATAATATACAATGCAAATATATATATATAATATATAATGCAAATATATATATATAAAAATAGGCATATTTCCTTGAGTTTGACTTTTATGTTTTCAATAAGCACTATTAAAAACTGAATATGAACGTCTTGAAATTTAATACAAAGGAAATTTGGCTCAAATCTGACCACTGAAGGATAATTTATTTTGCTGTGCAGGTTTTTAAAAATTTAGATATTTTTTTTTCTTCATATTAGTATTTCATATGCATGTTAAATTAATTTTTATAACTGACAAAAGGTTTCTATTTACCTTTCATATCACAGGTATTCATGTAATAATTAAATTTATGTATTTATATTCTCTGTTTAAACTCAGCATATGAAAGAAAATGCATATTTAAAAGCAGAAGATGATTTCTAAAGAGTCAAATTTGAAATATGAATTGTTCACAAAAATAAGAATTACCTTAGTTTCATGTACCACTTTGTTATAGTAAGGAAGAACTGAAGTTCTTATGTAAGGTGTGCATTAAAATATTCTTAATATGTACTTCATTGCATTGGCATGATTAAAATGCTCATGTATTGAAAATCCTTGTTGTTTTTACGGCAAACTTACAAGAGCTCCTGCTTTTTTTTCTCTAACAGATATAAGCTTACCAAAGTCGGCAACAATATGCTACACAGCTGCCTTGCTCAAAGCAAGAGCTGTCTCTGACAAGTAAGTGAGCAATGACTGGTGCGGTACCAATGGCCTCCCTGACTTCAGCTGTGTTGCCTCTGAGGGCTTTCTCTGGAAGTTTCCTAGTCTATGAGACTCCTGCTTATGAGCATGCATTTCCCAAATCCTGCTGATCTTTTCTTTCACTACTAGAAGGAGGAAATGTGTATCGCAGGTATTGTAAGGGTGTGGGTTGCCTAAAGAAGGATTTATTATTGAAAGCCTGTGCTTCTGAGGTGACTTTTTTCTTTTTGTCAGACAGTAGATACCAAAAGGCCTGCTTGGAACTTACACAAAAATGCTGTCCTTTTGTTGTTGTTGTTTTTTTTTTTTTTTTTCTTTTTTTGGATAGTCCTCTTCATTCTGCAGTCCACGACTGGATAATGCAGTGTGGCCTAGGGGATGTCATCTCACAGTCTTTGCCTTATCAGTTCCACATCAGCTCCCCACTCAGAGTCTGTTTCCTTTGAGATGCCATCTCAGTGGGGCAGTGCCCATTTTGTTCAGGCAGGTGACTATGACATGTAGAATTTCTGTAAACATCCAGGGATGACTGGCAGGTGAAAGAGTAGAGATGGCTTAACTGTTTTTGAGTTCATAAACGCTTCCACTTCCCTGATACAATTCCTCTTGTCGCATTGAAAAGCAGAGAACAGGAAACAGCCTCTGCTGTGTCAGACAGGTTTGCTGTTAAGTGTGTGTGCACTTTAAGACCGAAGTAATTTTCTTTCATTCTTTTTTATCCTGTAGATCGCCAGTACCTACTGCAACATCTTTTCTCCCTACACAGCGACTCCAGCTTGGGAGGGCAGGGCCAGGGTTGTCACAGCTTCCCCTGTGGTGTCTGCCTGCCAAGCACAGCTCTGGAGTTAGCCCTGGGTGTGAGGTGAGAAAGAGATTGCATGGTCTGGTTTTTTTCATTCACTGGGCAGGTGTCTCGCCCGCAGTTTGGGCATGCACCCCCTCTGCCGGGAAGGCCCAAGCAGGCTCGCCTGCGGCTGAAGCTGCAAAGACTTAACCCTCCATCGCAGCACTGACATTGGGTTGGGAGCCTCCTTTAAAATTCTCCCCAGTTCTGTTTTTAACCAAGTGCGCTCTTCTGTAACCTGGTTTTCTCTTTTTCCTACACTATCTGCCCTTGTCAGTCCTTCCCCCACCCCTCACCTAAGCAGGTACTTCATAGAAAATTTAGATTAGCTATTTAGACAGAGAGACTTGACAGCTGAATTCAATTCCTGCCTCTATTAGATGCAAGCACGCTTTCTGCTTCTGCTGGGGTTTTTGCTGGCCTCCATCTGAGGGGTCACTCAGAGGTTCCATGTAGTGGAAGTTTGGAGAGCTAATGCCATTGGCTCGCTATGGTTTTATGGGCCCTTGATGTGTAGATGCCTTTCTGGATTGATGCCCAAGCAGTGGTCCCAACTGGATGGTGTTTGTCTTTCTGCTTTTCAGATTCTCTCCCGAGGCTGCATCTCGGCGGGGGCTGAGCACAGCAGAGATGAATGCAGTAGAGGCCATTCACAGAGCTGTGGAATTTAATCCTCACGTGCCAAAAGTGAGTCTGTGCAATCCCCACAGGAGCTCGTTATGATAGCAGAGAAAGCGTTCACTTAACACCATGTCATGTCTCCAATATGCCCAGCTTTAAAAAAATGAATTGCAACCAATAAGTGTTGAGGTCCTGTAGAGTCTATAGGCATTAAGTCTCTTTCTAAAGCAAAAGCTACACTCAAGAGACCTTGGGACTGATTTTTGGACCTCACCTAATAAGGTATATAAATAGACCTTTTTAGGCAGGACAGGTCTGAAATTAGAAAAAAGTGAAGCTCCCAAGAGTTTGATGCATTTGATAGGAATTTCACACCAGTTATAACCTTACATAGACCAAACTTGGGAAATAAATTTTGTTGTGGATAAAACTGGTAAAAATACTTACTAATGTGACAAATCTTTGTAAGTAAATAGTTATTAATCAGTATTGGCAAAAAATAATAGGGAAAACCTGAAAGTATGTAGTATTTTGATTTGTGATATCATTCTATTAGGTATATGTAGTTAGGAATACTTGTCTTAGCTGTTAACCATAGGATTCATCAATTTGTAAATCCCAGTATTACCCATATTTTTTTCTGAAGTAGATTTTAATGGAATCAGGAGATGGATGTGTATTTTTTATTAACCTGTGTTTGAGTACCTGCTCTGTGGTAGGTATCTAGATTAGGGTCAATTTCAATCTCTTGACATTAAGCACATCCTAACTTCTAAGAAACTATTCTTACAATTCATATCGGGTATCATAAGGCCTAACTTTCTTAGAAAACTGTCTGATGAAAACTTTCTGGAGAAAAATGACCAAGGACAGCTATTTACTTGTGTTGTTGCAGTACTTAAGCAAAAGGTGTGTGTGTGTGTGTGTGTGTGTGTGTGTGTGTGTGTGTGAATGTGCGTGTGTGTGAATGTGCATATTGAGATGATTTATGGAGTTACCTACTGTAATTTATTTTGTTGGTGTCTAGAGTGACAGAGATAAGTGATCTAATATCATTCCTGAGGTTTTACTCAAGGTCATCTTTTCACATAATAGGAAATTGAAGAGCCATGCACAGTGCCATATTTGCAGAAGGATGCATTTATCCACTCTATTGCCAGCAGATAGTAACCCACAAAATATTTGCAGACTTAAGTATTATATATAGTGTGCTATAAATATGTATTCATATATTTTACTTAAGCTAAAAATGCTTATTGAATTTTGACTAAAATTTAAAACTAATCATAAAAATATTGTCCTGAGTTACAATAAACTTAGGTCATCCATCAATATTTATTGAATACCATTCTATAATGACAGAGCCAGTCTATGTGCATAAATAAGGCTCTTTTAGAAGTAGTTATTGAGCAGAAGAGTTCTGAATTCTAAGGCAAAAAAGAGTTCAGATTCTGGCTGTTATTAATCAGACATGAAACCTTGGACTTAGCACTTCTGCTCAAAAGTTTCCCCTCATCTTTCAAATTAAGATAAAAATATAAGCCCTGCCTGTCTTCTGTGATAAATATCAAGTGAGATAATGTATTTGAAATTCTTGAAAAACACTGGACCATGTTTCTGTTAATTATTAAAACAGTTGATACTTGATTTGTTGGAGGCCCCTCAAGTTTAGAAACCAGGTTTTAACTTTTCCAATAATGTTAACTAGAACCTAAGAATCCCAAGTGCAAGATAGAAAATCTGTATAATTCTTGTTGGTTAGATATTTTGATTAGTCATTTTATCCTATGATAATGGTCTGAAATGGTTAATTGAGCCTCTAAAATGTTATAAAAAGGCCCTTAGAAATAGTTCCTGGAAGAATTTGGCACAGTCAGTTGGCATTTCTGCAAAACAGAATTATCCTACAAATGGAAACATTTCAAATATTTTTTACTAATATATATTTTAATTGACACATAGTAATTATACATATTAATGGGGTACAGTGAAGCATTTCAATGCATGCATATAGTGCAAAGTGACCAGATCAGGGCATCTCTACCATCTCAGATGTACATCATTTCTTTGAGAACATTTCAAATATCTGATGTCACTCCATTTTCTAATCAGGAAGTAGAGAAGTCAGAGTACCTAGGTAAACTGATTTTATACCCTTTGCTTTGTTGGTAATCATAGGAAGGGGAAAAAAAAATCTCTTCATCTGTTCACATGCCACAGGGAAAGGTCCTTGTGATTCACTGGCCTCATCTGTTTGGAATTACCCAAGAACTCTGGTGCATGGGTATGGTATACAGGATGCTCTAGGCATCTTTACACATGTTCTGCTATTCATTGGATGACTTGTAGGCAGAGAATAACCTTAAGTCTAATGAGACATCAGTGAAGGCTTTACACTTTGTGTAAAAAAAGACCTTAAAGACCATCTTGGTCACCTTCCCATCCTAAACGTAGCTCTCTCCTCATAATGATATTTTAATTATTGATTTCTGTACTGAACCTCATAGGCCCTCTCATTTACTTTTCATAACAACATGGTAAAGTATATCATTGCTATTATTCGTATTACAAAATGAGGACAAGTTAGAAAGGTTAAAGAACCTGCTCATGGTCATGCAGCAGGGTTATCTGCTCTTAAATATCACCTTTCATTTCATCTCAGATCCTACCAGTGGGCAGAGCCTAGACCTGACCCTTCAAATGATGATAGGCATGTTGCATTCCAAGGCATTCAACTCCTTGTGGACAATCCAGGTTTCTTCAAGATGGTAAACATGTCCATGGCTTGTTTTTATCTATCACAGGGAATTCTCCTGGGCCTCCATAGTTATTTTTAATATCTTCATGCTCTTTTTGCAGCCTACTTAGACTGAGGGATAAATATCCAATAGAGAAGCTGAGAACTGCCTGCCATTGCTCTCCAGCATGGTTTAATCTGGTATCCCATTAAGCAAAGGTATATTGGAAATATTTCACCATCAGTGCTCATTATTATTTACCCAGGAGGGTGACTCCTAGGAACTCTCTTCATCTGCAAACATGAGGAGTAGGGAGTAAGTGTCGCTCCTCACTACGCCACTGGTGAATCAATAACATTTGCGAATAGCCACCCATCTCCATTCTGAAGGAGAGCCTTTAAAGTAGTCAGTCAGATGCTAACCACTAAGATTTCTGAAGTTTTAGGTTATAGCAGATTAGTAAGGAGGAAGCAGGCACATGGACTCAGCCTTACAAATCCAATTGTTAACTCCCCTGCCAAAACATTGCATCTGTGTCCGCAGCGCCCACAGAAAAAGGTATTTTAATGCTTTTTTATGCATTTTATGCCTTAGAGGGTCCTTTGGGACCCTTCATATTCTGACCCAACTTGTGTTTCATTTTTCCTAGCTCCTTCTACACTCTGTTTCTTTGCAGAAGCAACCTCCCCTTCTTCCCTCTTTGTTTTCTCTGGGAAATCCCACTTTTGCTCATTCCCCCACCATTAAAGTCACCACCAAGAAGCCTGTCCTTCCTTATCATCAGAATTATTCTCTCTCCTCTGTGGTCTCTTGCTGTACTGCCATGATTATGCACTTGCTGTTTACCTTTTTTTTAATGGCAGTTGTGTGTTTTAGGATCTTGATGCTGTTAATTTTTAAGAACTGAGTAAACAGTTCATGAAAAAGAAATATTTAACCTATTTAGAGGGTTTTCTTCCCCCATTTAATGGAAACAAAACTGAAGATTTTTATTTAAAGTGAGTATTCTCCACTTTTGAAAGAAAAATTTACTCATGTGGTGCTGGATGTATGTGGAACTACTCTCAATTCAATATCTTCATCTTTGTATTATAGTTTATTGGATTTTGGGTTGGTTTTTTTTTTACCCACAAATATGTTTCCTCACCTGCCAATTTAGAGATTCCCCTTGGGTCAGAGTCAGGGAGACATTTCTGTCAGTGACTCATTATTTCATACAGACCTGATTAAATAGTGCTTACGTGTTATTGGTGTGCTATGTCTACACCACAAGCACTTCCCTGTGAGGAGGCACATTTTTTTTTTGAGCATGTTATATTAATTCCTTCAGGGTGGCAAAGATAAACCTTTACTTTTTGTCAAGTTTCCAAAAAAAAAAAAAAAAATGGAGGCTAAGTATTTGTTATAGTCAGTATTAGATACTCTTTTTCCCTCGATATTGGTGTCATAAAGCAACTTCTTTTTATGTTAAAAAAAATCACTCATGATCCTAGGATCTACTCATATTTAAAATAATTTTATTTTAGTCTTTTTATGCATTTTAATGCTTACATTTTCATATTTTAAAAATTAATGTATAGTCTTTGGACTATGTAGGTATTAGGGACATATGTATGGTTTCTTGGGGAGAATCATAAGATTTCTAGAGATTTTGACCTAAAAAGATCATCCTCCAACTTAACATTAAAGCCAAAGTCTTTCTGTCTATGTGCCTTTGACTCTTTTAAAGATGGTCTCTATAAATGTTTTCTGGATACTTCGTGGGGTGGGGGATGGGTGTGTGTGCGTTAAATAAAAATAACATGTAATGTGAATTCTACCCCTTAAATTTCTTAGCATACAGTACTGTTAGCTTATGCATGTTGTTGTACAGTAGATCTCTTGAAGTTCTTCATCCTACATGACTAAAACTCCATTCCCATTGAACAACATCCTATTTCCTTCTCATCCCACCTCCTGGCAACCACTATTCTAACTTTGCTTCAGGGAGTTTGACTACTATAGATATCTCATATAGGTAGAATTACAGTATTAGTGACTGGCTTATTTCACTTAGTGTAATGTCTTCCAAGTCTTCATTGGTAGTATAGAGCAGGATGCCCTCTTTTTAAGGCTGAATAATATTCCATTACATCTTTTTCTTTTTGAAAAAATTGGTAGTTGTAGATGGACAGAATGCCCTTATTTTATTTATTTTTATGTGGTGCTAAGGATCAAATCCAGTGCCTCACACATGCTAGACAAGCACTCTACCACTGGGCCACAACCCCAGCACTTCCATTACATTTTCTATATCCATTCATCTGTCCATGAACATTTAGGTTGTTTCCACCTCTTGGATGTTGTAGTAAACATGGCAATGAAAATATTGCTTTGAGATCCTATTCTTGCTTCTTTTGGATGAATACCCAATAGTGGGATTACTGGGTGATAGGGTAGTTCCATTTTTCATTTTTTGAGGAACCTCTATACACTTTTTAAAAAGAATTTCACTGTTTTGCATTCCCACCAACACTGTACAAGGGTTCTAAGTTCCCCACATATTCACCAACAATTGTTCTTTTATTCATAGTGGTCATCTAACAGTTATGTGATAAAATTTCTTATTGTGGTTTGATGTGCATTTCTCTGATATTTAGTGATGTTGAATATCTTTTTCTATGCCAGTTGGCCACTTGTATGTCTTCTTTGGAGAAATAGCTATGTAAGTCCTTTGCCTATTTTAAAAATTAGATTATTGAAGGTTTTGGTTCTTGAGTTCTAAGAGTTCCTTATATATTTTAGATATTAACTACTTGTCAGATAAATGGCTTGAAAAAATGTCCTCCCATTCCATAGGCTGTCTTTTCATCCTGTTGGTTGGTTCCTTTATTACATAGAATTTTTTTTCAGTTTGATGTAGTCCCACTTTATTTTTGTGTTGTGGCATGTTCTTTTTGTATTGTATGCTAGGACCAATGTTGTGAAGCTTTCCCCATTTTCTTCTAGGAGTTTCATAGTTTCAGCTCTTACATTCAAGTCTTTAACATATTTTGAGTTGTTTTTGTTGTATAAGATATAGGTACAATTTTATTCTTTGACATGTGGATACCCAATTTTTCCAGAACCATTTGTTAAGAGGAGTGATTCACTTCTGGAGTCCTCCACTATAGACATCAGGTTGACACAACAGGTCAACTTCTAAGTAAACCTCTATGGGCAGAAATATATATATTTTTCAGGCCTTGGGACTGTGTCCTTAGGGTAGATTTGCAGAATAGAAATTACTGAAACACTTGTGGAATATCTTTAAGGCTCTTAAGCTCTCCGTATTTATTCCAAATTGCTTTCCAGAGAGAGAGAAAGTGGGGCAGGGAGAAGAAGGAGAAAGAAAGAAATTGTAGCAGTTTACACTTTCATGAATAGGTAACTCCTTCACCATTTCATCACTAACATTGAGCAATTTGCTTTAAAAAGAAGGAAGAGCAACAACAAACATTTATAAAGTTGTTAAATACAATGGAATTTTGTTCCTTTAATTTGAATTTATTTGTCACTAATAGTGAGGTGGAAAATTGTTGGTGTTTGTTTATTCTTTTCTAAATTCTTAAGTCTATTATGTAAAATTCCTGTCATTACTAGGAAAATACTTTAAAGTAATAGTTTCATAGTGCAAATGATAGTAAATGCAATTACCTCATGTAATGTACCCAGGACATGCTCAATATGTGTTCACCCTGCTGTCATCTCTCTTCCCCTTTCCTTTCAGCTCTAGTTCTTTGCTTGCAGCCTGTAGGGGAAATAGAGGATTCCTAGAAATGCATTAGCAGGTATTTATGGGGCCACTCTTATCTGCAGAAGGACAACCAGAGAATGTAACATTGGTACCACAGGCACCTCTGACCTTGAGTAATCTCAGGTCCCTTCAGGTCTCCAGATTTTGTCTTAGTATGTTCTGGCTGTAGCTATTATCTTTTGGAATTCAGCACCTGATAGCTGCTTGGGAAGTCCATTGCTTAAACAGCGCCCACTTCTGCTTGGTGTTTATATTCTTGTTATGAGCATGGTACTACCCTACTCCCACCAGGTTCTCTACCCCAGAATCACACTTCATGCATAAGACGAAATTTTCCTATCTCAGGACCCTTCCTCCTCTGCTTATCTCCCCATACCTCCTCAGTTAGACCAGGCCTGTAAGACCATTGAAGGTATGAATGAGGTTGCTGCAGGAAGGATCTCTGCTTCCTACAGATGTAGCTCAGTGGTGGAACACTTGCCTAGCATGCTTGAGGCCCTGGGTTCAATAGTCAGTACTGCTAAAATCAATCAATCAATCATCGCTGCTTTTTTCACCTTCATTACCCCTTTTACTATGTGTTAGTCACCTTCTGTTACTGTAACAAATACAAAGGTTTATCGGGCTCACAGTTTTGGAAGTTTCAATTTATGATCAGTTGGCCCTCCTCCATTTGGGCCAATGATAAGGTAGCACATCATGGTTGGCAGCACATGGGAAAACCATTTACCTCATGACCGAGATGCCAAAGAGAAAAAAGAAGTGCCCAGAGTCTCAATATTCTCTCCAAGGGCATGTCCCCAATGACCTGAAGGCCTCCTAATAGGCCCTACCTCTTGAAGTTTCCACCACTTGCCAGTAGCACCAAACCAGGGAACCAAGTCTTTAGCACACGGGCCTTGGGGAACATTTCATATCCAATCCATAGCATTTTCCCCTCTCTGAAGGCTGAGGCCATGCCTTTCTTTCCATGATGTAACTTTAATTTCCCTTCCTAGGTAAGAAGATTGTAGAGCAATTTTAGTAGACCCTAACACACACTCTGGAACTCATCGTGATTAGTTCCTCCAGCAAGGTGTTTCCAGTTACTGTTAAGTTCTGACTCTTCCCCAAGTCTTTCTTTGGCTCATGTAAAAAGACAAACAGTTATTTGTTTTATTCCTAGGAGGTCTTCTACCAGTTGGAATTAAGCTGTTAGAATGATGTTCCCCTGCCAATCTCAGGGCAGGATTAGCAGGGTGAGAGGGAGAGATGGAGGTAGTTTGGAAATCTCCTCCAGTGTGAGCTATGTGGTCAGAGGCTTCAGATGCCTAGAGTTTTAGAGAGTTAGGGGCCCATCTGAAAGTCATCAGATGCTTCTTTCAGAGCAGGACTGACTTTGGAGTCTTCCAGCCTTAGTCACTCATCAGCCCTTTCCTTCCTGTCCGTATATTTTCCGAGTTGGTATCCATTCTTATTATTAGAGGGAAAAGGCCTCAAGACCAGAGAACATGAATTCTTTTTCTACTCTCAGCTGGAAGCTAACTCACCTTTCTATGTCTCCTATCAACCATAGCATATTTGAACTATTTTTACTTAACTGGTACCACTTCCCTCCAAGAGAATAATCAGGAGCCATCTCCACAAATTTATTTCCTCATGGAAGGGAATATATATATTTGTTGATAGACTTTAGTTTATTTATGTATTTATATGTGGTGCTGAAAATCAAACCCAGTGCCTCACACATGCCAGGCAAGTGTGCTACTGCTGAGCCACGGCCCCAGCCCCTGGAGGGGATAATCTTCCTGCTGCTTTCCATCAGCTTCCACATTCTTTAAAGATGTCCAATTCTGCAGTAGTGTCCTTTTTTTCCTTCTAATAGTGCATTCACTACATTTAGTACCTATGATGCATCAGGCATTGGGACGCTGATTGCAATGTGGTCCATACTCCATAGGAATGTCCAGTTATTGAGAAGACAGACCAGCCAGCATCCCTGTGAGATAGGCACTATGCTGTAGGACCTCATAGAAGGGAGACAGCCAGCTCACTCAGGGCTCAGGTAAATGGTCAGGCTACTCTCTTGTTTCCTGAGGCCAGGTCCTGTGCATGCTGCACAAATATTCTCCAAGGGTGCAGCACTGTGGGTGTGTCCTGACTGTATACAGAATGCCCAAATCTCTTGCTCAACTCTGAAAACCTTGGACATGGTGGTTCTCAGAATTGACTTTTGGCTAATAGGAAAGTCTGACCCAATCAGTATCATCAAGAAGGGCTCCCAAGTACCAGGTCCTCTTCTCTACCAGCACAGTCCCCACAGACAGTGGGGGTCCAGCTTGTGCTTAGACCACTCACAGTAGTTTTCACTTCTAAACACCCACAAAAATAAAAGTAATTTTTAGATTCTAAAAACCCATAAAAATAAAAGCAGTTTAAAATAAAACTAGAACTGCTTTTATTTATAAATAAATCAAATAATAGTAGAACTTCTCTGGTTGAAACTGGCATAAAATATCTGGGAGCCCAGTATGGTAGTAAACTTTCTATCACTCTGACAAAATACCTGAGATAATCAGCTTACAAGGAGGAAAAACATTTTGGCTCAGTTTTGGAGGTTTCCATCCATGGTCAGTTGGCCATGGTTTTGGGGCCTGTGTGTGGTAAGTCAGCACATCGTGGTTTGAGCATGTGGAAGAGGAAGCTGCTTTACCTCATGGCAGCCAAGAAGCAAAGGGAGAGGAAGGGGCCAGGGTCTCAATAACCCCTTCAAGGACATGCACCAGGTAATCCAACTCCCTTCTACTAGGCCCAAACTCTTAAAGGTTCTACTACATCTCAATAGCACCATGAGTTGGGAAACCACACCTTTAACATGTAGGCCTTTGAGAGACATTTAACATCCAAACTATGGCGCCCAACAATCCAAGGTGTCTCTGAATACAGTTTAGAAAATAACAGATGTCTACAGTCCACCAAAAACACAATCCTCTGAGACCCTCCTAGAACAGAAGGCCCCAGTGAGAAGAGGGCTGAGGGGTCAGGACCAGCTCCTCCTTGAGGTGCCTGGGCGTTGTGGGTGAAGCTGTGAAGGAGAAAACCCCCCAGCACCCAGAAGGATAGCTTTTGTTGTAATCTTGACTAAAATCCCAGAACCATGGAGCCATGTGTTCTTCTCACTGGTCCCACCCAGCAGTCCCTGAGGTTGCTGGGGGAAGGAGGCCGCCCCACTCCTGAAACTCATTTTACCAGCAAGGCAGCCTGGGCCAGTCAGAAAATTAAACTAATAGATATTTAGTTTTTAAATTATAAGTCTGGAAGTATGAAGAGTTATGAGAAAATAGAAAGAATTAAGAATGTTATGACA
Source organism: Marmota flaviventris (assembly GCF_047511675.1). Lineage (NCBI taxonomy): Eukaryota > Metazoa > Chordata > Mammalia > Rodentia > Sciuridae > Marmota > Marmota flaviventris. The sequence continues at coordinate 44,683,155 of NC_092498.1, forward strand.
GAAATGCATTCCCATTAAAAATTTACTTTTTTTAAAAAAAGGCCCATCTAATGTTAATCTAGACTCAAATTTCATGGGGATTTCAAGAGACTTGTGGAGGAAAACATCTTGGTAATTGTATATGCGAATGGACATTGTTATAGTGATGGAAATTCTTCTTTCATGCAAACACTAAAGCAGTCCTCCCCTTATATCTTGGTAAAGCTGATTGACAGAGTATAAAATTGCTTTTTAATCCAATTTAGGAAACAATGTATAGTGGGTTTTAGCATTTAAAAATGCTTGAAGCGTGGAAGAAGAAATTCAGAATACCCTGGCAGATTATCTGTGATATTGTATATCAATGGCACATTTCAGAAATATTATTTCAATATAAGTTTCTGTGAATTGAGTCATATTTTGTTCCAAGGCTTTTTTGGGTTAGAGTAAGGAGAATGTATTGTAGAAGAAATATGACCCAGAGAAAAATGAACAGAAACCAGTTTATAAGCCACATTTCTCAGGAATAAAAATTTTCTAAGTCTCTTTAACAAAAAGTGCTACGGTTGCTCCCATCAAAGGTACCCATGCAAAGGTCACCTAAGACAATGCCACTCCTGCCGTGATCACCCTCATCAAGTCCATCCTCACAGAGGCCACCCCATCTTTGGCAACTTCTCAAACCTCATCCTATTTCATCTCTTCATAGTGTCTGACTGAACTCTCACTTTTATTTTATTTTTGTTTTTCTGCTTGGAGATTGAACCCAGGGGCTCACTCATGCTGAACATATGCCCTTCTACTTTGCCAAACCCCCAGCCACTGACCACTTCATATCTTGAGGACATTTCAGTTTCATGACATCTTCTCAGTGCCACTCCTGAGCTCTGGGCAATATCCTCCTGCATCTTTTCCTCTCCTACCCACCTCTTCGTGTTGGTCTTAGAAGGAGCCCTCTCCTCTTGGCTCCCCTCTCCTTGGTGGTCCTGTGGGCTCCCACAGTCCCGCTCCCCACTCTGGCCTAGACACCCATATCTGAGTCTCTCCCTTCTGTCTCTCATGCTACAGTCCTGGACCTTCTGCCTCCAGACCTTCTCTCCAGGGATGTTCTGCAAGCTCTTTGTCCTTGTTACTTCCTGCTGCTAAGCCTCTTTTCCCTCTGGAATCTGTATCCCAGCCAAGGAACTCATGTTATTCTGATTTCCTAAGCTAAAAATTTCACAGTCACCTTGAGTCCAGATTCTCTCACCCACATCAGGTGCTAAGTCCTGGGAAGTCCCTTCCCCTCCCACTTGGTTTTGTCACCTCTCCCCAGAGTGTGACAGGAGCTTTCCAAGGCTTTGCTAATTCCCATCTCTTCCCTGCAGGTGCTCTTACACACAACTCGCTCATTTCTTTCAAAACCACACAGAACATCAACTCATTCCCCAATTGCTGCTGCAGTGTTTCTCCTAAGACCTTTCTGAAGTCCTCCCTGGACACACCCCAGTCTTATTTCTTATCACATTCACATACTCTAATAGCCTTTTTAATTCCTTTGTACAACTTATTCTGTCTTTGAAAGTTTGAAAACTACATAGTAACTCAAGGTAAAGGGCACACTCAGGGAGCAAGTCACAGAAGCCTTTCGACTGTTTTTCTTGTTTCCCTTCCTTGGAGAACAGTAGAAAGCCTGAGTTCCAAGGCTTTTTGTTACTTGTACCCTGTGCAGCCCAGGGAAATCTACCTAACTTCCCCAAACCTTCACTTTCCCATCTGCATAATGGGAATAATATCAGTTCCTCTCAGAGTCACTGAGGCAATGCTTGGCATATGTTAGTACTTAACCAATGTTGGCAGATGCTATCATGCTATTACTCATGCTCACCAGATTATAGCCACATTATGCCTTTTGAAGTTTTGGGGTCAGTGCTGAGCCTTGCTCTTGCCTAGATGGCTCCTTCCCCCATCTTCGCAGGGTAAAGTCTTGTTCATTTAATTGGATTGACTCATATCTTTTTTTTTTTTCCTGTGAAGCTTTCTCAGACACAATGCCTTCCATTTGCTTTGTAACCGCTAAATGTGCTCTTCCTCAGGCACTCATCATGTTGAATTTTATTGTTTCCTTGACTACACACACTCTTGTTTTTGCTCTCTTCCTCCTTCTGTACCTCACCAACACTCCCACAAAGATCACGAACCATCAAAGTAGGACTTAACCTGATGCATATTTATGTTCCTGACATAAATTTTGAGTGCTCCCACTTATGTGTCCTTGAGGGCACACCACATGTGCCCGTGTCTGTGCCGTTTAGGTACCCTGTGGGTGCTCCTGGATCCATATACTTGGGGCATGTTGTGCATGCTTGTATGTCTGTGTCCTTGGAGCACACTGTGGCAATCCCATATTTCTGCCCTTGGGCTACAGTGTACATGTTCTCATAGTGGTGTCCTCAGGGTACGCCGAACCACTTGTATCTGTGTCCTTTAGATACATTTTACATACTCCCATGTCTGTGTCCTTGGGTAAGCTGTGGGTGTTCCCCTATTTATACTCTGGGGATACACTAAAGGGACCACCATATTTCTGTCCTTGGGCCACACCATGGCATTGCAATATCTTTCCTTGGGATATACTTTGGGCACTTTCATATTTTTCAAATCATGAATACATGAGAAAACCAGGAATAAGCAAGTATGTGGTGATATGGCCCCTGAGTGATGCTACAGATCACCAGGTTTAATTTGGTCATTCAGATGCACCTTATGCTTATTTCCATATTGGCCAGTTGACCTCCTGTAGTCAGTTCCCTTCAACTAATCTGTTATTATGGCAAAACTGCTCATGTGTAGAAATAAGACTCAATTATCTTTGGGGCACCTACATGCAAAAAACACAACTCACCTCTACAATAATAATATGAGCATTTCTTTGTTCTCTTTTTCTATGTATGTATGTATGTATGTATGTATGTCAGCAAAAATAGCCACCATTCAGTGAATACATAAATGCATAAGTACAGGTACTTTTTACATTTTTACATATATTATGTAATCTTCAAAATCAGAACCAACAAGATGTTTGTTTTTGTTACCACATTTTTACAGAAGAACAAACAGAGGTGCCAAGAAATTAAGTAGCATGTCCAGGGTCTTACAGCTATGTGATAGAGCAGGATTCCAGACAGCAGTTCACAGTGGAATATGGCAGATGTGAGGAGGCTGGGACCTCTGGGACATACACCTCATACTCCATCACAGCATGAGCTGTGATCATCACAGTTACTTGTGATATTTTTATTTTATTCCACTTGTGCGTTTTATTAAGCCTTTGGAGTAGGCAAACATTGAAGTTGAGAATATATAGCCTATCTTCCAAATGGTACTAGTTTTGTTCTCTGAACTCTTTACTGATGTTTTTAAAAATGTGTTTTTTGGATTTAGAATCTTTTGTTAAAGCAAGTTGTTGACATGTGCAAAAAATTACTATGTCTGGTTATCTTTTTTGTTGGTTGTATGGTTTAATTTTTGTGTTTTTGATGCAAGTCTAGAAAATAGGTTTGTATCATAAAAATACATACACACCTATATACATGTACACATGGAGGAAAAAATAGTAGTGCTTGTTATAGAAAACTTAGGAAGCACAGAAAGAACACAAAAGAAATTAATCTCCCCTAAAATTGAATATCTAGCCACCATTAACTTTTGATCTGTGGCCTTCCAATACACATTTTTATTGTCAAAAATAATAACCTGCTATATTTTTTATAGTACACTGATTTTTTTTTCCTTTAGCAGTGTATAATGAACATTCTCCATGTTAACAAATATTTTTCCACAACTGGGTTTTGTGAGTAACTTGATAGCCATCATCTAAATGTGCTGTAATTTAATTATCCTGATCTTCCACATTTTGTTTGCTGTATTATTGCTGATGATTTTCATATGACTTGTGCTGTTATTGGCATTGGAAATCATAAATTAATTCCTGGACATTAATATCTCTGAGAAGAATAATTTTGGAATCATTTTCACTCAAACTATTTTACAATTTTGAGACCTTAACAAAAGACACCTTAACTGTCACCTGGGGTAGGCTCTGATGGGCCACATCTCTTCTACAGCTTTCCTCACAGTGAGCAGTCGCTGTTCCAAATGTAAGACCATAGCCTCTGCTCTTCAGTGTATATCCTGCTTTATATGCTCTTGTATTAGGCATAAGGAACTAGATTCTGACACAAATAGATTTTGAAAAGTTGCTTCCGAAATCTTTAGAAGCACTGTACTTCAGTCAGCATGATTGAGAATTTGGGAAGGAAGTTGGAGGCAGGCTGCCGGCAGGATAGTGCAGAATGCCACTTAGCTAGTAGAAGCCAAGTCGTGAATGCAGACAGGCAAAGCGTGTTCTCTGATTTGTGTGCTACAGTTATTCTAATTGATTTCTGCATACTTGTGGATAGGGATCTGCCCTCTTCCATTTATTTTTCTCTTGACAAGTAGGATGTGAAATGTTGTTCCATGCCTTTCTAATTTAAATGTTGCACATGTTGAGAACTGATCTTGCCAGCCATTTTAAGCTTGGCCAAAAACATAACACATTGTTGTTATTAGCCTTCATCCTTTGGTTAGGGCCAACATTCTGTTTGGAACTCTAAAGGAGTATAAATCTCCTTTATAGGCATAACCTATTTCAGCCATAAAATAGATACAATGAGACAGCAGAGCTAAGTTTCCTTGGTGAGTTGCTTTGGTCAGCCTCCGTGGGCTGGCAGGGTCAGGGATGCTCGTTTTCAGAGTATTCTTAGGAAGCAAGATTTCAATTTAATTTGCCTTTTATATGAATATACTCCCCAATGTGCAAGGTACTTTAGGAAGTGCAGTAGGAGAAACTAAGATGAAGATGACAAGGTTCATGTTCTTTATCCAGCCGAGAAAAAGACTTGGAGGACGTAATATAAGGCGGTGTATAAAAGCATGTTTATCAAAGATCAGAGAGAGCTTAGAGAAGCAAAACATTACCTCACAGCTTGCATTCAGGTTATGGACAATGTCCTTGAAGCCATCTGCAGCCCACTCTGCCTGCCGGCTGAGAGAGCCCTCTGTCTCGTACACATGTGCACCACTATTTTTCAAATGTCTGTAGAGGCTCTGGTGCTCAGCAATGCTTTTAAATGGATTTTTGTTTTGTTACCCTTATTGTAGCTATTGTCATACTGTGTGTTTTTCAACTAGTAGATGCTACACTCAAAGTCCCATCATGGGAATCTGTACACTTTTTTCATGTTAAAAATAGGTTCAGTTATTTGAAGATTGGGAACCAATGTCTACAGGAGTGCTATCCAAAAGAACTTTACATAATAGGGGAAATGATCCCTATTGTCCAATACAGTGGTCATTTACCAACTGCAGCCCATGAAGACATGAAGAATGGTTAGTGAGATGGAAGACTGAATTTTAAAAGTTTTGTGTGATTTTAGTTTAAGTGGCCACACATGATAGATAGAAACTACCATATAGAACAGAGACAGTGCAGATCTAGAGTCTCCCTGCTTCGGTAATTTTCTGAACCCTGTCTCCACAAAGTTTTCCCTGTTCTACCTCCTCTTAGTTTGTTTGCAACCCACAGATGTGTTTGAATACCAGGCCCATTTTCAAGTTGCCTCTGTTTCTCAAAGTTCTTTAGACCAAGAGAAAAAATACCTAATGAAACAATTTTGAAACTTTCCTTATCATAGCAATAAAAGGCATTCTACTTTCCCCTTTTCTGTCAATCTCATCTGATTCTCAGGGGCCTTGAAGAGATTTCAGTACATTTGGGACACTTGAGCTAATTGTTTTCATATTTGGTTTGTTTCAAAATTCATACAGCATAATCCTTATTTTAAAGGTTGTTTATTTGATAGGCAGGGTAGCTATAAATAATTAAAATATTAGAAACAGATCTAAATGTTATTTGGGGCTCTCATTAGACAAGAAATTTTCCTTCTCATGTGTTTTTCTGTTATTAAGGGTAAACAAGTGATCTTCATTCTCTAACTTACTCAAAACAGTTAATACAATTTGTAGTACTTTCAAGTTATATATCTTTCTCATGACTCATAGCCTTGAAGTCTTTTAAGACCATCATTGACAGTAGCAATATAGATTATAATGGCTTCTTTTAAGGCAACAAAATCACAAGAAGATGGCCAGGTATCTCTGAGCATAAACTTTACCATTTATATTTATATTGTAATTTATATTCATTGTAAATACAGTTCTAGTTTGATTGCTGCTAGGTAACTCTCTTACGATTACATTTCCCAAAAGATTTTTGTCCTGTACTATTTTAAAACAAGATACAGAAAGAAAGCAATGGTTTGTCAAAAAAGGAAAATGACCCAAAGGTTTTGGAACACATACTATGAGGAGTTGCCATCAATATGATAAATTCCTCTCATGGACCATCCTGGAAAGCAGTCATTGTAGTGAAGTCTTTCTATCTAGGAGGATTTTCTATCCCAGCTACCCACTAGGGGTGACAGCCATATTACTGTTCTCTTGATTCTTTCTGGGTAACTTTCTCCTACTTTCCTCATCTTTCTTCTTTGAGGCCAGAGGCTTAGAGGTTTCTCGTAATATCAGATCGAGATTTTAAATGTTTCCATTGCTGCCCAAGAAGTCCAAATATGTCCTCGCAGCTCCTGCTGGCCTATACAGTCTCTACATGTGCCAACAGGAGAGGAAGCTTAAAGGCAACTGGGTGATGCCCAAAGGGTGTAAATCCCCAGCTAGTTGACAACAAAATGCTGATAGTAGAATCATAATCCCCATTCCGCATATCAAGACTCTTCTACACTTCTACTCTATCCTTCTTTTATAAATTTCTATTGACAAAGAAAGAAAGAGAAAGAAAAGAAAAAAATCCAGACAATTGATTCTGACATTAAAAAATTCAAATATCTTTTGTGGCATTTCCTTTAGTTGAATTTGTCTCATGTTAATTAAGCAGATTCCGCTGTGGTCTGCTGATCTCCTTTTTAAAGCCTAGTGGTGGTTGTCTGAGGTGGTCATAGATTCATGCCATGATGTTTTGGGGCTGGATCAGGGAAAGAAAATACAAAAGAATGCAGCACCAGGAGGATGCCAGCCAGATGAGTAGTTTACATTTGCAAATACAAAATATCCTAAATTTGCTTCCTTTTCAATGCTAGAATAAATACAAAAGAATAAAAATGGCAATTCAGTCTTCTCTCAGCCCCCAGGAAGAATACCAGTTCATTCCCATTCTTTCCCTACCTTCTCACCTCCTTGGTAGAAAATAGGAATGAAGAAGTATAAGCTGAGACCCCTCCAGTCTTTAGGGGAGGATCTAAAAGAACATCACAGTCTAGGGTCTACTGCACCTTTCCCTCGGGCCGCCACCCTTCCTGTCTCCTGTATCTCAGCAGGTATGGATGGGTGTTTTCAAAGAACAGAGTCCTTCTCTTTGGCATATCTGTACAGAAAATAAAAAAATAATGGGCAGTATTAGTCAATCCCAATCTCTAGAGCTGTTGATGAGTCAAAAAACTCCATGACCTTCATGTGTCCATTTTATATATTTTCATTCTGGTTACAAAATTATACCAAATTATTGTGTCTTCTACATTTTCCTTTATGCTGTTTGAGTCTATATTTATTTCTTTGATTAGAGTATCTTAGCCTGAAAGCCTCTGATCTTCACTGTAGGAAACTAGTACAAGGCTAATCATCTGTCAGCAAACCTTGAATTGCTGGATGTTTTAGTAATTGCCTTCAAATGTAGTAATGAGATTGCAGGTTTGATGAAATGCTTATAAATGGTGGCTTTAGGGAAATCAACCTATTTCAATATTGAATTCCAAATTACTATGTATTAACACATCTGTCTCCTGACTTTTTTATTTCAGTACCTACTAGAAATGAAAAGTTTAATCCTGCCCCCAGAACATATCCTGAAGAGAGGAGACAGTGAAGCAATAGCATATGCATTCTTTCATCTCGCCCACTGGAAGAGGGTGGAAGGGGCTTTGAATCTTTTGCATTGTACGTGGGAAGGCAGTAAGTAATTTCTTTCTTTGAAACATTTTTTAAGAACATGAAAAAGTGCTAAAACTGTTTTTGCCCCAAGTGTTCCTAATGAATAATGAGGATTTGCATGTCTTGCTCTGTTTTCTATGAAGGCCCATCACTAAGACAGTTAATTACTTAGGTGCTCCAGTTCTCTAGTAGTGGTGGGTATGTGTCATCAAACAATGACATAACTCTTCAGACTTGGAAAGGCAAATTTATACAATAGATTGAATAGATCTGGACTGTTCTGGAGAACCAGTCTACTATCCTAAAAACTTTCTTAGGAGACTTGGACATTTCCTTAACATCATAAAATCTTTAGCATGGAATTAGGCCTTGTGCTAGACTCTGATTACCATTTCTTGATGGTTTTTCTAGGAGAGGTGGATAAAAGCCACAGTAGTTCTACACTGTAGCTAGGTTGGCCATCTGCAAGGGCAAGGCAGGTATGTTTTGGAACAAGAGCAGAGGCTGCTGGACTCTGGCGTGTGGTGGGAAGTGTTGCATTGTTATAATAAATATATTCCTGGTATGTTGGTGGGGGAATAAATATGTCTGAGTACAAGCTCCCTACAGATATTATTCATTCTGTGTAAGGCGAGGAGGCTCTGTTGGCAGGTTAAACAGTCTCTTTGTCCTGGAGAAGTGTGTAGTTGAGTTGGGAGGAATGACCAGCAGCAGGTGGCAGCTGCCTGGTGATTTCTCCAGGGTGGAGCAGCCATGGGTAACCTTATGAATCAGATGAGATTTGGACTGAGCCTTGATGGACCAGGACAGTAATGTAAGCAAGGACACAAAGTGAAGAAATGGTCATAAATGGGGCTGTTTGGGAGAATGTAAATTTAGGAAAAGCCCTAAGATTATTAGACAACATGTGCATTAAAATTCTGCTAATATCAATTTAAGCAAAACAAGTACAACATGTACCATGATTTTTTTTCTCTCATAGGAAAACAAAATGATAAATATTAGAATCTTTTGATAATTTTTCCCTAGTTCACCCCTGCTCTGATCTGCCTCACAAACAAGTGTCTTTTTAATCTTTTTCAGTCTGTTTATCTTTTCTGCTTCCATTTTCATTTTGATAATCTTCTTCCTTTTCCTGCCCTTCCATAGCCCAGCTAGAATCCATCTTGATGTAGGAAGGGAGGTAGCAGGGAGAAAAATGGGATTGAGTAAAAATAAGTTTTGGAGAGATGGGACTCAAAGCAGATTGAAAGTTTTTTATTTAGTGGTTTTGACATATTTCTTTAGAGAATTAATAGTGGGTTCACTTATGTATTTTACTATTTATAACCTGATGGATGTTGAGTTTACCAATGTTGCCACCCCTAATTGGTAAGTGTAATAACATACTCAGGTAATCTTGTCAGCACCAGTAATCATATTTGGATATGTACAACAGCACACTCCACCAAAAGTGTGTGGGTACATGCACAATCCCCTCTGGCTTGGGCTACTTGCTGCACTTAAGGTGTTCTAACCAAAAAGGACAAAAGAATTTTTTTATCAAAACATGAGAAAGCTCCTGAAAAGCTCAGCAGTTTTGAATACAAGAAGGCTTATCTAGTGTTAGTTGTGGAAAAGATAAATAGAGAAATTGGTCTACCAAATAAGAACATATTTAGAGATTGGCATTTGATCTGATTGATTAAATTTAACCCTGTAAAAAGAGCCCAAAGAGGGGTGAGGCAAGGTGTGATAAAGATATGGTATTAGGAATGATATCATCATAAAAAATTAAAGTCCTATGGGGAATAACTGAAAATTCTCTTTGTAAATTAGTAACCCAATAATGATGGGGAGGTGCTCTGGATCAACTGGGAATGATAGTGACACTGAGGGAAATGTGAATAGACATAGGGATCTGCAAAATCAAGCAGAGGAATACTATCAGGGAGGTGTGATTGCCTCAATTTAGACTGGCAGAATGCTTTATTAGGATAAAAAGAGGGGGGCGAACTTGTAGGCATAAGCTGTATGTCAAGAAAACCATACCTATAGGAAAAGGAAATTTGACCTTTGATCTTTATCAATAAAAAGTTCCTGTGAAAATCAGGTAGCTGTGATCCCACCCAAAATCAGTTAACTGCCAGTTTTCAAAGATTTCCAGGACATCTGACTTCAGAATGAGAACCATGAGAATGCCTACCATGTGCTAAATGCTTCAGAGGATGTACACTGAAGCAGCATTTGTATAACTGGGTGATTTATAGAGGATTTGCATTTGCATCATTTCACCTACCCTTCCTGATAGTCTTCTAAGTTAGGCAGGACAGAAATGTCAACCTCAATTTCTCAGAAGCAGAAGAATCATTGAGATGAGTGATTTGAGGCTGGGGATATAGCTCAGTTGGTAGAGTGCTTGCCTCCCATGCACAAGGCCCTGAGTTCAATCCCCAGCATCACCAAAAAAAAAGTCACTTGTTGAAGGTCTTGAAGTCCTGTTGGTAGGGCCAGTAGGTAAACCCAGGTTCACTTTTCCTTCATTGCATTGAATAGGTTAAGGATACAAAGATCAGCCAATTCTGAGATAGTTGCTAGAAAGCCCACAATTTAAATTTACATCACTACTTACAGTCTAGGGCATATTTCTGACAGCTGGTTCCCTTCTAGTGTTTAGAAAGTTAACCATTCTGTATAAAATTATATTTTCTTGTTTGATATTAAGTTAAACATTTCAATATAGAATGAGACAAAATTTTATAAAATAAATAATACATATGTATAAACAAAGGAAAGAGACTGGAAATAAATACACTTAACTGTCTTAAGTGGTTACTACTGAGTTGTGGATAAGATTTTTTTTTCCTTAATATTTGTACCTTTCAAATTGCCTACAACAAGCATATGTATTTTCAACAAGCATATATATATATATATATATATATATATATATATATATATATATATATAATATACACACACACATATATGCTTAGAAATATAATTTTTATAGTTTTAGAAATATAATCTTTCATTACAAGTGCTCTTGGTTACTATGAAAAAAAAAAGCTATAGGTCTGCCATGCAATTTTTTTGTAGTCAGTAATTTTTTTTAAGTCTTAACACAGTAATTGTATAAATCAATATACCTCATTGTGGCATTTTTGCCATGCAGTTTAGAAGAAAGAATTACCACTCAAGCTCCAGACAATTGTCTGCAATCTCTTGACCTCACTTCTAGATCTGTGTTCATTCTGAATTACATTAGAGGTTCAGAGTTCTGTATTTTAAATTAGAGGACTTGGATTAGAATTCTGACTCAGTTGCTTTAGTAGTATTTACTTAACTTACCTAATTTTGGGAAACCATAAAGCACTGATGACATTTAATGCCTACCCCACTCCAGTTTGGTGGCTTCAAAGTAGTTGCCCCAGCTCCCTCTCAGGAGGTCTGCAGGCCTGGCCTGCATCCTGAGCCTGAGCCCAAGAGGCGCACTTCTCCCAGCGCACCACTTGGTGGTGCCTCTTGACATCTCAGCCTCATCAGCTAGGTTTTGTCCTCTGAATCATATTTTTCTTCATCCTGAAATTCAAAGCCATTCCTCAACTCTCACCCAACTTCCATTTTTCATTAGAAAGAGAATATAGGGAGAAGGATAATACTGCCCAATTTCAGCAGATTCAACATTAAAAAAGTCAGATTATTCTTTGGAAATTTTTAAAAAGTCAGTCGGTTAAAAGTGTTGGTTAAGAGGTAGTGGTGGGGTTTTTTGTTGTTTTGTTTCTTGCTTGTTAATGAATTTATTATGTTAGAGCATTAGTCATCCTGTGTAATTAAGTGAGTTTTCCATCAATCAAGCTAAAAAACTCCTATTTTTGATAAAACCCCAAAGTCTTGCTAATGTATAACAGAGATTGTTTGGGTTTGAAACATATGGTAGTTAAAGAAAAAAAATCCTGAATCCTCAATCACAAATACATCAGCATTTCAAAGGTTTCCAAAATGTTTGATTCATCACTGTACCAGCCCCTGAAATTACACAATATGTTCCTCAAAGTCAAGATAATTAAGAAAGGGGAAAGTTTTAATTTATAAGATTTTATAAAATGTTTCTTGGATTATTACACAGCTGCCACCTTATCTGAATTATGCTTATTTTAAACACTGCAGGTTCTGGTTATCCTCAAACACACGCACCCCTGCCAGTATGAGCTGAATATAAAAAACATATATGAATGAAGGGTCTCATTTCAACTCAGTCTTATTTACAATGGTATTGCTCCTTATGGGGTCCTGTTTTAAATGGCACATCTTCTGCTTCACCTGTATTAAATACTGATGTGCTCTTATCTCCCTCCTACTGTCATCTTTTCAAGGCTCTATTTTGACTCTATTTATTTTATAAAGCCAGGTCATCTCCTGACCACAACTGTGAACTTTAATTTTCTCATTCTATATATCAGAAGACTAGTATGCCATGGGGTAAATCACTTAGCCTTTGTTTCTTTCTTTTTTTCACTTAACCAATTATATTCTTTTTGAAGTCCCCCCACCAAGAATCCACTAAATATCCACTAAATAATGTATAAGATTTGAAGATGGTGTTTTTTAGGGGGACTAAGGCAGGGTATTTCCTTTGAGAGGGGAAAATGGCCCATTGTTGAAGCATAGGATGAGACTGTGATTCTAATTTATTCTCTTTGAACCTAATGGCAAATACCCCTCACTGTAACATGTGGTTCTTAAGCATTTCCTCCAAGCAAACCTTTCCTCCATAAGGCTGGCACCTTTTGGACTACTAAAGAGAGGACCCACCCTGCCCCCCAGTAGATTCAAGAGGAGCATAATAGATCCATTGTACACTTTATAATTTGGGAGGAAGAATGAATGGTCACGGCTAGCTTACCCTGAGCCAGTTCCCCACCCACTGCCCAGCACAGCCAGCTTGCTCCTTCCCTTTTGTCAGTGTGATGGTTAATCTGAATTGTCAACTTGATTGGATAAGAGATATTGACAATAAGAGGTTTCTGGTTGTCTCAGTGAGCATGATAGCCTCCAAAACTGAATGTATTCAGATACCTGAGTTGTTTATTTGTTTTTTTATTTTTCTTAAGAGATAGGATCTCCCTGTTGCCTAGGCTGACCCTCAACTTCTGGGCTCAAGCAATCCTCATGCCTTAGTCTTCCCAGTAGGTGGAACTGCAGGCAGGTGAATGCTTCTGTGCCTGGCTTTACCTGAACTTTTAAAGAGACTTTGGTATTTTCCTGATTGTATATTAATTTATTCATTCCTTATTGAGCAAATATTTATTTCATTTATGTGTCAGGCATTGTGTTTGGGGATAGGAAGACAACAAAGACTCTGAAATGCTTTGTGAGAAACACTAACATGTGTACACACACACATGTGCATACAAACAAGTGTGTGGGGGGGGTGTGTATGTGTGTGTGTATGGGGGGAGAGAGAGAGTGAGATAGTGTGGATACATGCAGTACTAACATGAAAGTAGGAACAGAGGGTTAAAGAGCTGAGGGGTGCTAACAAGATTAGCAAGTCCACTATCAAACCATAGAATTTTTCTTCAAAATTAGGATGGAGCACCATTAAATCCAACTAAGGAAAAATTCTTTTCCCAAGGCTGTTTTCTTCCACTTTTAAAGTGAAAGACTGTGGATCACAAATCAGGCTTTTGACTTTTGACTTTTCCTCACTTCTGCACCAAAATGCCTCATGAAAACACTTGGCCTTCATGGTTGTTATTTGCATTGCAGTCAAAAGTAGAACATCAATGATGATAATTTTCTCTTCTACCATTTGTACATATAATTGTCAACAAACAAGCAGAATCTTTATTTATTAACAAGTGTGACTGAACACAGAAAACAGAAACTTTATGTTTAGTAGAGAAGGGAAGGTAAAGAGAAGCCTCATCTTTGCTGCACATCCAGGCACTGTGTATAGCCACCTCGTCTCTGCTGTTGTCCTCAGTTCATTTGCCAGACTTGTGAGGACTGTGGTGTTTTCATTTTACAGCTGAAGAGACAGACAGGAAACAATTAATGACCCACCTAGAGCCATGCACTTTTTGGTGGAGTCAGGTCCTGTTCCTGTAGATGTCACTCTGTTGCTCCCATGTAGACACGCGCCACACAGCCTGTCCCTCTTCAGGGCCCTCAGCACAATGGGAACTGTAGCATTTACTTGGAAGTTTATTGGAACAAGTTCCCCGCACTCAGGCGTGAACTCTGTGAGTGCAGGGACAGGGTGTTCTTGGCTCTCTGTGTGTAGGTTACATAAGAAGGCACTCACATTTTGATAAGTGACCAATTATAAGAGGTAGAACTGGGACTCAAACTCAGTTTTCTCTATTCCAAATAATCTGTATAAAATTCTCTGAGATCCTCTTTGACAAGGTAACATATACAAACGATCAAAAATTTACCTTATATTCCCATCCATATGATGGGTAGGGTGAGAGGTCATTAATTTGTTCACATATCCATCCGTCGGTTCTTTGGTTCTATTGATTCCCTCACTGGTATTGGTAGACAACCTCTGATTGGGACAGCACTGATAAGCTTGGAGCCTAGAAAATGTATTTAGTCAAGGATGGAAGAAAGCAGTGTCATGCCTCAGACTTGATTGTGGAGGACAGTACGTGTTCATTAACTAAATCTCAGCTTCATTTGAACCCTTTAACTGAGATCAACGTAGGAGGAGAGGATGGCACACAAAGGAAAATGCAGAAGTGACATCCATATGCCCTGTATCAACTTGGAACAGCCTTGATGTTTTTGTTTTGTTTTAAACCAAATACATGCGTATTTGTAGTTTCTCTGAAGTGTGGCTTTTCTCAAAGATTTTTAGGAGGTCTGAAGTCATTTATAGAACAGATCTGTTCAAATGACCTTTTGTCATTCTTATTTACACCAACAAATCAGTGTGTTCTTAATTCCTGCACTTGCAAAGTTTCTACACTTTTGGCTAAAGCCACGAGGCTCTCATGGAACCGTTGCATGTCTTTACTGTGAAAAGGACCAGGCAGTGGGAGGTGAGGCTGGCAGAGCTTTTGCAGTGCCTCTTCCTGGCTCTCTCCAGACCTCCCTTGCTTATCTCACACTTTGTTGGACCCTGCACAGCAGGGTGGGTAAAGGATAGAATTGCAAGCACAAATTGTATTTGCTTTTGTTTAGTGAAGCCAAAAGCCTTAATATTATTTTATGAAATCAATGTAAATGACAACTGACATAAGAAAGAGATCTTAAGAGCACCATAAACATCTTTATGATCATGGGAGTAGAAGCGTAATGCAGGCCATGTAGA
This sequence comes from Marmota flaviventris, assembly GCF_047511675.1. NCBI lineage: Eukaryota > Metazoa > Chordata > Mammalia > Rodentia > Sciuridae > Marmota > Marmota flaviventris. The sequence continues at coordinate 44,698,459 of NC_092498.1, forward strand.
TGGATGGATGGATGGATGGATGGATGGATGGATGGATGGATATTCATTATTCTTTGAATTATATATATATATATAATCAATACCTCCACTCTCCAAAAAAGATGAGAACCAATTAGAAGAAGATAAAGACTAAATCAATGCACAAAATTCTGTGTGCACACCAAGTACTGGAGAAAAAAAGTCATTTAGCATTTGACTGAAAGACACCAGCCAACCATTAGATTTCTATGGTTGAACACTCTCAAGATCTTGTGCTCCTATATTTCATTTAAAAAATTGTTCCCTGAAGTACAAACTGACTTCAATTTTGAATAAAATTTAACATTCAAATTTATAGCCACTTTGAAAACTAAGGGTTTATTTATATCATATGAACCTGAAAAGATTCTTTAATTATAGCAGCCTGGTTACACATGGAGAATCTGGATTTTAAAAAACTTCCTTGTAGGTTTTTCCACATTTGTTGGATGCTTTCAGAGAAGCCATCATTTATGGGAAATGGTATTAAGATCCTGCTGTACTATAGTTTAAATGTAAAAGCTGTGCTTCCCAGAAGAGATTTTTAGCTTACGCTATAAAAGTCACTAAAAGGTTTTTTGTTTTTTTGGGTTTTGTTTTGGTTTGTTTTCATCTTCTTGAAAGCCTGGTTCTATTGAGAGAGATGCCAGTTCCTTCAAATGATCATTCTATATTAACAACCTGTGCAAGGAACCTCTTCTCTTGCTTGTTCTAATGGGCAAAAGTCATCTTTGTTTGTGTGAAAGGAAAGTTCTGATTGAACGAGGCTGAGCCCTTCATTTTAAGAAGAGTTAAAGTCTGGGGTGTTTTTAATGTTTTAATCTCTGTTTAAGAGGTTTCTGTTATGAGAGGAAAATTGATAACATTTTTACCTCAGCAAACTGCCAGCAAACTGGCTCAGCTCTAATCCCACATTTATAGTGATTTATATTCTCCGTGGCAATGTTCTGTAACCTCACAGTGATACCACTGTGGTGTAGATTGACTGCATTCCAAATGCTGGAATCACATACATAATGTTTTTACTTTTAAATAATATTCAGACACCAGAATAAATACCATATGTGCACTGATGCTGGTTACAATGGGACCTTGTCATTTCTTGTGAGGGAGAACATTCTTTGTTTCTGATTCCTGTTTGAAATAAGTATGCAAAAGATAAATATGTACATTGACAGCATTTTAAGAAGGCTTTCGTAATTACACAGCTGAGAATGTAGCTACAACTACAATTCCTTAAAATGTGGCATTTGAAACAAAAAATATTGCTATATTGCCACCATTCCTCTCTGACACACATGAAGGCCAGGATTGTTATCTGACATCCTGAGAGTAGGGTACAGCTTTTATGTTATACATCTACCATGTGCTGGAGTTAAAGGACATCTGTTAAAGAAAAAATACCTCCATGTTCATAGGAACAGTGAGACTAACATGCTGATGACATTGTAACAGGGAGAATAACACACTCGATAATGGGAAAGGATGGATTGATTGGAAAGCCATAATTCAGTGTGAGGCCTAATGTCATCTGATGCCACAAAAGCAGAATTTAGGTGGCCTGACTTCATCAAAATACAGATAATCAATCTCTCCAGATGCATTTTTCCCCACATGATATTGAAGATTTAAAAGTTTCATAAAGTTTAGAAATACTTCCCAAGTCATGTATTTTTAGATTTTTGTTTTTATCCCTCTTGGTTGGAATTCTAATCCACTTAGACATATTTTTTAAATAGACATGGTAGAATGCCTTTCATACTTGTACATCTGTAACAAGCTCCAACAAGTCAATCTACATTTGCTTCTAGGGGAAGCATTTCAATCCAGGTTTGCATTATTACCATTGGCTGAGCTATATTGAATTAGTGCTTATAACATTTTTATAATATTTTAAAGATGATGTGACCCTAGGCATTGATATTGATGGCTTCCCTACCCCCACTGCACCTCTCTCCCCACCCTGTTCTGTGATGTTTGCCCAGAATATATAGTGTAAGATTAATGTGTGAGTAATACATCATAGTGTATCTCTGACATTTTATCTGGCACATGACTCAGAGTTTGGTAAGTCTTGCCTTCCCTGTAGGAGTGTTCCCATTGTAAAAATGCTCAAAAGTCCTTTTTGAAGCTGGGAAGTTATGAGACAAACATTAAACTAACATATTGTCTCTTCTTTTCAGCTTTTCGGATGATCCCTTATCCCTTGGAGAAGGGGCACCTATTCTATCCATACCCAATCTGCACAGAAACAGCAGACCGGGAGCTGCTACCCTGTAAGTTTCACCTCTTTGTAATCCTCTCTTCAGCCAGGGAAGGTGGTGTGACCAAAGGTGGGGATGGGAAGAAGTGGGAATGATAAATGTTTATAATGTTCTTTGTTTTTTATTACTTTTCTCCCAACCCTTGGCCTTGTTCGATAGCATATATATTAAAGTGAATTATGTGAGTGGGTTGGACTTCCTGCCTCTCAAAGTCTCTCCACAGTCATCAAAGGGATAGACGCCAAAGTACTGAAATGTAGAAAAGAAGGCATCATGTGCAGATTGGTCTGAGCACAGAGAACTCCTGTGTGGGACCAAGACCCACTGTGCTGGTCCATCATGGCACAGGTCAGAATGGTCTGTGCAGGCTAGAGATGGAAGAGGAAGGGATGACTTCAGAAGGAGCTGCAGACGAGCTGTGGATGGGAGGGCAGCCCTTGGATGCTGGCACTACCACCAGAGGCGGAGTCGGGTGGCAGGGCGGTGTGCTTTCCGAGGTGATGCAATGCTCTTGGCCAGAGGGATTTCCCGCGAGCACCTCGTGGATTGCATGGAATGAATTGGCTAACATGTGCAGGGCACACGTGCAGCCTCAACACTGTATGAAAGCTCACAAGGAAAACCCTGCCCTCGAGTGCCTTACAAGCCAGCAGGCTAATGACCCGCACCACATGTGGAAAGTATTATTTTGGTTTACTGTAATACAGCATTGTTTTGACAATCCAAGCTAAATAGTTATTATCAAATCATACTGTGTACAAAGATCATGTCCAGGCTCTTTATGTGGCCCTGACTTAGGACATATTTTTCCCCCTCGGATAATAATCTCCAAATTTTGGCTCTTCTCTCCTCTCTGTCCTTTCTGCTGCCACCTTCTCTCTTGTACCAATCCTGGTTATGCCAGTATATTATAATTATGACACAAATAGACACTTGCCCAGAGGAATGGTGTAGCTGTGGAGCTCTGGTGTGCAGTCAGTTTTCAAATGCCAGCTATGTATCTCCTACATGGTGGTTGCTACAAGAATGAAGTGGCAGGAGGGCCTCACATGTTTCCTTGCCAGCCAGATCCAATGTGAGATTTGTTCCCTAGGGAATTTGGAGATGTTAGTGATGTGTTTCTCATTGTCCAAGTTTTATTGTAAGAAGTGTCTGGTGCCTCACCCAACATTAGATTTGATTTCAGAAATCCCCTGCTGTGGGCCCACAGTTTACCTTTTGACTCCCCTCTTTAGGGAGATCCTTGTTAAAGTTTACATTTTCTGCTAAAAAAGATGGTTTTCTGAAAAGTACAATGTTTTTTAATGTTTTAATTGAGCCCAATTAAGTTTCCATGGGGATGGATTAGCTATTAGAATAAGATTATAGTTCTTAAAAGAAACTTTATAGGGATGGTCTTTATAAGCCTTAAATAGAAAATTATGGCTCACATTTATTAAATTGAATGCCATAGTTCAAGTCTGGTCTCCCTCCAAAATCTTCTTTGGGCTGAATTTTGAGGATGAGGATAGGAAGAGGGCTGTTTATTTTGCACATTATAAATAAAATATTGCCACATTAGGCCCTAAGTGCACCTCTACCCTATATTTGAATCCCAGCAGATTGACCCACCTAGATGCAGGTAGGCATGCTTGTCTGTGCTTTGTCCCTCCCTGATCCTCTCTACCCTCAGTTTTTAGCAGCGTGGCTGAGGACTCTGAGTAACAACTGCCTAATGGTCAAGGAATGGCCTTTAGATCTGTATATCCCTGGGAATGGACCACTTGGAACCTTTTGGTTAGAGGGCAGTGTTGTTCATCTGCAGTTCCCCAGCCCCCTCCACCAGGGTCCCTGGCAGCTGGTTCTTCCTCCTCCGTGCAGATAGCCCATACCTCCCCTGGTCAGCACTGCACCATGCAGACAGTCACAGGCAGTCACATAATGAGTAGAAAGAGGGAGTCGGTTCTCTTGGCTTTTGTACAACTGTTTGGTTTTCCTCAAACATAGTGTTTGAAGTTTAAAAGTTATGAAGATACTCTAAAGAACACCAGTTTTGCTTTTTTTTTTTTTTTTTCTTTTTCCGGTGATTGTTCTAAGTATATTAATCAGGAGTCTTCTATGGTTGTGTCAGATAACCCTAGCAACCTTGACTCTCACCCCTTGCAGGTTGAACAGGCCAGTGTGTGAGGTCCTTGCTAAGTGTCTATCAGGGCAGCACTCTCCACTGACATACTTAGAGTGTGCCAGGAAAAGTACAAGATAAACTAACATTGCCTCATTATAATAACTTAAAAAATACAAGTTGAAAATGTAGACAGGGTATTTTTCAGTATGCTAACTTTGGACTTTCTAAGGCTTTGTACAATGTATATATGTTTGATAATTAAGATAAAGTTTTGTCATTTCATTTGTGTTCACTTTTGAGAAAGGAATATTTTATAGTAGACATAGTTAGTGCTGCTTTTTTTTTTTGTCCATGAGTGTTTTATCCCCAAATTAACCCTGTCGTACCTCCAGCTGGAGCAGCAAAAGGCTGGGTCCTTTGTGACCTGTGGTTGTCAGGTGTCCTATCTGTTCCATTTCCCATGGGTTTCAGCCAGAGCTCTGAATAGTCAGTCCACCGGGTAGGAACTCCCCAAAGATGCTCTTTACTCCAGCCCTAATATTCCCTCTGGTCTTCTCCACAGCTTTCCATGAAGTCTCAGTTTACCCGAAGAAGGAGCTTCCCTTCTTTATTCTCTTCACTGCTGGATTGTGCTCCTTTACAGCCATGCTGGCCCTCCTGACACACCAGTTCCCGGAACTCATGGGGGTCTTTGCAAAAGCTGTGAGTGTTTGCCTAAAGGGAAGCCTCAGGGAATGGACAGGGAAATCTGAGGGAGGTAGTAGAAGAGGAATGGGGGATTGTCACACAGAAATGTTTACCAACTGCAGAGTTCACTATTTAATTTCATTATCACCAGTGGAACCAAAGGGTTAAGGGTCAGAGGGAAGTACAGGTAACTGTTGATTCATGCCTTGCTTTCTTCCACAAAATAGATTTCCAAATAATACATAAGCACAAAAACATGAAATAATTTAGGAAATCCTATTAAATGAGAAGTGGGTGGGGTCGTTACTTAGTTTTGTGTATGTTAAATGGCATTAGTTCTAATCTTGGATACTGTGCCTCTACCCTTGTGAAGGATGAGATTTACATTTACAAAGATTATTTAAATGTATTTTTTAAATGTCTGCAGACCTTTGACTTGTTTGGGAATGAACCGTGAGAGGGTGTGGAAGCATACAGTATTAAAATGCTGACAGGACATTGAGAAATAGGGAAATCCAGTGAAAATCTTGAAGGAGGACTATGGAGTAGAGCTTTAATAAGAAAAGCTTCCTGCACTGACAGCCACTTTTTCCTTGTTGAAAACTGATGATTGCATCCTGCTCATGCATGAGGGTAAGGTTCCTGATTGTGCCACAGATGGTTTTCAAACAGAGGGAATAGGAAAAGAGTGTCAGTTATTTCCCTGGAACTCCGTTCAGATTTCAAGGCGAGTGGAATCAGGACTATCTCTAACTGGGCTAGGTTGATTTAATCCCTTTCCAGATGATTGACATTTTCTGCTCAACAGAGTTCAGGGACTGGATTTGCAGGAGTATTTGCATGAGTGTTGAAGATGAACTGGAAATCCCACTGGCACCTAACTGTCACAATTTCCAAATCTGAACTTATCACCCTGCCCGGCCATCAAAACTGCTCCCCCTCCTGTATTCCTGACCTCCTCCAGGAGCCTGCTACGCCCTTCCTTTTTCACTTCCTGCTTCCTGTTCTGCTCAGCCTTCAACCTGGGTGGGTTGTGGGTTCTAACATCCTGAGCCACCAGGCAGACAGTACCTGACCTCCTCTCCTTCCCTTCTTTCTCTCTTACAGCATTTCTCATAGTTCAGGTCCTTGTTCTTTTGCCTGGATGTCTCTAATTGTCTTAACTGGGCTCCTTGCTTCCAGTCTTATCCTCTTTCATACTGACCCAAGAATGATCTTGCTAAATTGCAAATCTAAGCATGTTACTTCTCTGCTTGAGTTTCTCCGTTGGTTGCCTACCTACTTCAGGATAAAGTCCCAGTTCTCAAGCAACACATGCAGGGCCTTTTATCATCTGGACCTTGCTTGCCTCTTCAATCTCATCCCTGCCAATTAATTACTGGATAGACCTGCTCTTCAGCCATAGTGAATTATTTACCATGCACAGATGCACCAGGCCCTTGTGCACCTCAGTGCCTTCACACGTGCTATTTGTTATGGGGAATACCATTCACCCTCACCACCCCACTGTCTACTCTACCAAATGCCTCTTCATGGGGCTGAGGATGTGGCTCAAGTGGTAATGTGCTCGCCTGGCATGTGTGCAGCCTGGGTTTGATCCTCAGCACCACATACAAACAAAAGATGTTGTGTCCGCCGATAACTAAAAAATAAATATTAAAAAAAATTCTCTCTTAAAAAAAATGCCTCTTCGTTCTCTTATCCTCAGCTTTCTTTGAATTTCTCCTAAGCTGAGTGAAGGTGTCTTCCCTTCATGATCCTACAACTTATATGATCACATTTACTGTTCTATATGTTGGGAAATCCCGTCTCCCTTTAGAATGGGTGCTCCTTGTGAGCAGGACTGTGCCTTTCTCATCTCTGAGTCCCCAAATCTTTGCACAGTATGGCACATAGCAGGCTTTCAACAAATGGTTATTAAATAAATAAACAGTAGTGGTCTCTGCAGGAAAAAAATCAATGTAAAAATCAGATGCTACTTGATATTTTGTCCCTTCCTTTATACTTGTAATCATAGGCTTGAAAGGGATTTTAAATGAAGTGCTTTCAATAGTAACTCCAAAGGAAGTCATCTAGACTCATCTTGAACTGTTAGCCATGAGGAGCTCAGCTACTGAACATAAGTCTATTTCATTGTTGGATCATTCAGAGGTCCTTATTATACTACTAAAGTCTGCCTTCATTTAATTTCCACCTTTTATTTCTATTCTGCCCTTAGAGAGTACGTCAAGCAGGTCTATTTCCTTTTGCAAATTCTTAGGATAGCTCGTCTGTTCATTCATCTTTAACCTCTGACTGACTACCTTCTATTTCCTCCAGGCAGACTATTTTAAATTTCCTTAAGTCTTCTCTACCTGATGTGATTTCTAAACCCAGTATCACTCAGGCTGCCATCTTGGATGTTTCTCTGTTCATGGGCCTATGCTGTGCATTATTTTCACGTACTCCCCATCCAACCTCGAGGAAAAGTAGTTGCCAAAACACTAAGAAAATTAGAGTATAACTTAGTAAAAGGTAAAGGGAGAATATATTTACAGCATTAAGCAATAAATGTTCCTCCTTTTCTATTTCTCCCTTAAACATTTTAAAAACATATTTGTAAAAGTATCTTAGTCATTCTGGTATTGCTCATTGAAATAATGAGTAGCATTTGGTAGTAGTTTGGGATCAGTACCAAGGTTCTCAGCCTCTAACATGCATAGAGTTCACCCATCCATACCACCAACATTCAGAATCTTGATGTTCACACCTAGGAGTCTATACTGTGAAGAAATACCCTGCCAGACATTGAGGATGGGGACTGAGGACCATGTTCCCTTCTAAGTACTCTAGTCTCATGAAGGCCAAACCTGTGAGCAGTTATTTGAAGCTGTATTGTAGGCTCTCAGAGCTGTTCAGACAAAGGCCTTCCAGGAATCAGTGGGTTCAGCCTAGCTGAGTCTTGGAATCATTAAGAGAGCTTAAATATTGCTGATGCCTGCCCCACCTACTGCCCAGGAACTCCTGCTTAATTGACCTGAGAGCAGCATGGGCATCTGAGTTGTCACATGCTCCCTAAGTGATTCAGGTGTGCAAGTAGAGCTGAGAATCACAGTATTGAATGAAGAGTAATATAATAAACTGAGATGATTTTAACCATCAAGGGGATTGTGAAGCAAGGAGAGAATTAATAAAATATGACGGGATATTCTCTAGAGTGGCTGTACAACAGTCCAGTCCTACAGTACTATAATTACTGCAAGTACTCAGTATTCCAGAATATTGGAGAACTGAGTTCCTGATAGATGTTAGACAAGAGGCTACTTTCCTCATTTAAGCTTCCAAAACTTTGGTTTTGATTCTAGAATTTAGTAATTGAACCAAACATAAATCTACCTTTAGGGTTCTCCTGTTTTATATTCCCCCAAAGTGTAGTAATTTGGTCAACTACCCAGAATTTTTTAATGTAATTTTGGTAAGTTTACTTTTAAACCTCTGCCTGGAGGATCATCACATTCATCTTCCCCTTCATGCAGGTCTAGCAATTTCCAAAATGTCTGGAGAGACTTGGTGGTAAAGTAAGATGGATGGCCTGAATGAGACAATCCCACTCCATTCCTAAACACCCCCCTTTCAGGTTTTCTCCACATCTCACCCTGGTCACTCCATCAGGCCCCTCCCGAAGCCCCTGCCCCACACCCACAGGTTATCACAGCTGCCCTGCCCCACAGGCTGCCTGCTCTCATTTGCAGCTTGTGAAAGTGATTTTCTCAGCCCTCTCCTGAGATAATGTCCCGGTATAATGACTTTTAGTAGACACAGAAAGAACTCTCCAGTGTGTTTACACCCGACTCGCAGCCAGTAAGGAAGCTCATAGCCAAGTGTAAGCCACTGGGAAATAGAGGAGGCTTCAACTGGCTTTTCCCTAATCTAATCTACCTCAATGACTTAGGGCTAACTGTTTCTAGAATGTTTGGTTACCAAGATAAGGTTGCTCATATAAATAAGTTATCATTGCAAGCCCAGCTCCTCACAGAACGTGGGAAGGTCAGCAGTCTGACCCCTTTGCTCTCAAGGGTCCTGCCTTTCCTCCTCTGGTCTCTCTCCTTCCCAGAGCCTGAGCCCTCTGACTTCTGGCTCATCTTCACTTATAGGCCCTGACCTCTTTGAAGTCTGATATTGATTACAGTGAGATGTCAATTTTCTGCTTGCAATAGGGCACCTGGAATTTATTCAGATAAGCAGAGGCGTTTCTAATGCTAAGGAAGCATGTTGGAAGCCATGACCTTCTTCTAAGTAATGGTGTTTCGGGAAAGGAGGATCAGGCCATTGAAGTGTCACTCTCTCTTTTTTATTAGTTCAGTTGCTTTTTCTCACCACAGGACACTGATTGAATTATGGAGCGTTTTGGTTAAAATTTTGACCATGTATCTCTGCCCTCTAGACAGAAGTTTTGGACATTGAGATAGATGGCTGCTGCAGGTTGCCTGGTTTTCCTCACTCAGACTTAACTTTTCAGGCAATAAATTTCCCTTAAGTCTATAAGTAAAACTGCTGTTTCTCTTTGTGCATTGGTGGTTGTTTTTTTTTTTTTTCCAAATAGTATTAATTTTCAAACATCCCAAGGTATCCTGAGGAGCAGGACTTGCTCCTCTAAACTTTTTTTTTTTTTTTTTACTACCTCCTGATGAAAGCCAATGACTTTGATCTGTCACAAAAAGAAAGGGCTTAGTGGCTTCCTCTGCCTCTCCACATTATCTTCTTCCTTGTGGGAAATGGGGTGGGGAGAGATCTGGAGAGGTACACTAAGAAGGAAAATGGCTTAGTAATCAGGGGGGTGCCTCTCAACTAGATTGTACAAGAGAGTAAACTAGGCTTTCTAGAAAAAAGCTCCAAGGAACCTTTCTGAGTTATCGCAAGGATAGAACATTTTAGACACACAAGAGAGAAATTATTACATATACTGGAGGCAGTGGGGCTTCATTCTTTCCTAGAACCTTGTTAAAAAGGCAGGTATGGTCCAGGAAAGAAGGGACCCCTGCATCTTGCTGTGCATGTGGGATGAGGAGGCAGCTGTAGGCATCTAGCAGGGTAAAGCCATCCTCTTGGTTTTCAGAGGCTTTACGTGTGTGTGTGTGTGTGTGTGTGTGTGTGTGTGTGTGTGTGTGTTTTAATTCAGATAAGGTCCAGGGCCCAGAATGATGCAAACAAACAAAAAAGGGGTCTTTATTTTGAACCAGTTTAGTAACATCATCTCCCTTCATTCTCTATCTCAAAGTGAGGCTCCCTGACACCCCCCACGTTTTAGTGTGCAGAATTGTCCAGCATATAGACATTTCCTTTTATCTAACTGCACTGCTCATGCTTATATTCAGCAGTTCCTTCCCCACTCTATCACAGCTTCAGCAGTTCTAAATCTGGTTTGGGTCAAGTCTTTAGGGTATGATAACCAGCAGCAATATCACCTTGTTTATTGAGCTCCATCTTCTAACACCTGTCAGTGGTCAGTGGTTTTTCCATACCACTTTAGAACTTAGCTCCTTTTTATGGAGTCATTATAAGCAAATGCTGTGGTCTGCGGAGCCTCGGTGGTCTCTCTCTATATGTGTGTATGTGTCACATACACATATATAATTATGTATATATAAAATCTTATAATGTTATATTGGTTTAATGTGATCAGTAGTCTTGCTCCACATTATCCTCTCATAACCAGGATTTTACAAACACTTTCAGAGGAAGCTTGAGCACTGGTTCCTCATTCCTGGGCCCAGTGTTCCCCATGATGCCTTCCAACTGCATTCATGGTGGCCAGTCCAGCTTAAGTGAGAAGGGGATATTGTCCATCCTGCAGGGTGAACATCCCAAGTGCCTGTGCACTCAACCAAGGATAATTTAAAGTTATCAGAAATCACTATAAATGTAACTCCCACTGGAGGAAAGAGTCATCCTACCTTTGCTCAAGCACTGACTACAAATCCAGCCTGGCATTGATACCATTACTTCCCAGCATTCTTCTAGTCACTTTTGAACTCCACCATTAACTATTCCAACTAAAAAGAATCAGTTACTATCTTCTGGCCATACTGGTTGCTTTCTCAATTCTGTTCTGGATGTTGATTGAACATAGAGGGCCTACAGTGCTCATATATCTGTCCTTAACATCCATACCTCATCTCTATCTTTTGGCATTCCCAGCATCCATTAGAATCTATTTCACTTGCCTCACTTTACAGAGTTTTTCCTGACCCTTTCCACAGAAAGCTTCTCTCCCTCTTCTGAACCCTCCTGGTGCTTTCTCTGGCCTTCTGTCGTGATTGCTGTCATAGTCTCTTTGGTTATTCCTTTGCTCTGTTCAGATCCTAATGGCCTTCCCTCCTCTACCACTGAGCTTTGAGCCTCCTGACAGTGGTGGTTTTGTCCTAGACTCCTCTATATCTCACTCAGAACTTCAGTACTGTCCTGAGTTTTAGTTGATGTAAAAGATGAATTGGAGAGACTATCTTGAGTTTTCTTTTATAAATCTCACACTTGATGATCCAGCTATAATGTGTTACAGGTCCTTTAAAACAACAACACAAGAACTAGAAGGTCCTTCCTTCCTTCCTTCCTTCCCTCCTTCCTTCCTTCCTTCCTTCTTTCCTTTCTTTCTTCCTTCCTTTCTTTTTTTTTTTTTTTAAAGAAGGTCTTTTCTGAGGCCAGTGAAGTTGGGACACTCATCCACTATACCTCTTTTGGAAGACCTACAACCCATAGATCATGTGCTCAGGAGAGGAACCCATTTTAATTTCACTGAATTCATTGTCTGCTAAACTTGTGTGCCCTCAAAACCACGTTCCCCTCTGCTTATGTACTTACCCCCTGCATTACACATGCATGGGAAATTTTTGTGCTAAGGATAAGGAATTAGGACAAAGGACTTCATAGTAAAAGAACAAGGTGTTAAACCCTAGAAAGTGAGTGCCTTGGCTCTGAACAGAGGGCAAGAGAACCATCCAAATATCCCTCTCCTCCTCCCTGAATAGAACAGGGCACTTCTGCCAGATGCTAGATGGTTTGTGGAATGAAGCTGATTCCTTTTTTTTAATTGGCACTGGGAATAAACCCAGGGCCTTATGCATGCTAAGCAAAAACTACCACTGAGCCACACCCCAATCCATCTAACCCATGAAGTTGATTTTTTACAAGAATATAACCAGAATGGACTTATGACAAGTGAGTCTCAGGCAAAGCGGCTTGGCTTTCTTAAAAGCACATCTAATGAGCATTATTCACTACATGAAAAGCAGAAAGGAATTTTGTAACCAAATGAAAGAGTCTGCAAAGATGCATTACTCAGAACAGCCCCCTTGAACAAGGACAAGTGCTTCATAGAATAGCAGCTTGCTGCCTTCCCCAGGCTCCCATGATGCATGTCACCAAGTGGGTCATTCAGAAACAAACCTGGGCCTTGCAGGGATTTGGGATTCAACAGGATCTCAAAACAATAGACATACAGATTTGCTTTTTTTTTTAATTGTCTTTTTCATTTGAAATGAGTTCTACACCCAGCTAGACAAGCAGATGGTCTAAATTGTTACTGTTTTCTAACTCCTCTGCCCACTTGCTACCCATTTGACATTCTTGTTTGATAACACCCATCATGTACATGGGCAGCTAGCAGATCCCGGACCTCAGAGCCATGGCAGCTCCCTGGGAGGGAGGCCATCAGCAGACACTTCTCCGCTTATCTACCAGTGCTGGGGCGGGGCCGGAATGCAGTTTTGACTGGCGTGTGATGTTTCCTGTAAACATGAAGATGACTGCAGCCTGTGAGCCCCCCACAATGATGAAACATCCTGAGATGCAGGCGTGGGTTGGAGAGGTTCCTTCTGTCATCTTGAACAAGCCTCCCTGACTCCTGGGTCTTTGTGTTCTTTTCAGTTCCTCAGCACTTTGTTTGCCCCCCTAAACTTTGTCATGGAGAAAGTGGAAAGCATCCTCCCATCCAGTCTGTGGCACCAGCTGACGCGGATCTGAGGGGAACCACCATCCTTCAGCCTCCTCGCCCAGCTAGCTGCCACTGGCTCTTCTGTGCCAACTCCTCGTGGACTGCAAGAAAGCATGACTTTGAAAAGGGAAGCCATTCCGAGATTTTAAAATGTTCATGGACTGTCTGTTCCATATTAAAAGCTGTTTTTGTTGTACAAAATCCATTGATGTTCAGTTCTATTTTATTTTGCCTCCAGAAAAGAAGAAAAAAGTAAAAAATAAACTTTTGTGTATTGCAGCAACCAGTTGTGTCTTCTTATATATTCCTTCCAACCCTAAAAGTGTTGGTGTTCCACATAAACCTGTGGATTGACATTAATTCCCTGGATCCCAGATCCACTGAAATGCCACCCTGTGGTTTCCTTTGCTGATGGAACTCATCTCAGCAGGCCCTTAGAATCCATCACAGCTGGTAGATTAGAAAATGAAATGGCAAAACTACTAACCCCAAATCAAATATCCTCATAGGCCATGGACACACACACACACACACACACACACGAAAACCTTCCAGAATCAATGTCAGGGAGCATGAATGAAACAGAGGTATGTGCCTTCATAGGTTCTAGCTCAGAGACTCTACTTATTATACAGTACTCAACACTGCAGTTCCAGGAATCATTTTGTGTTCTCTGTTTGAAAACTAGTTGTGCAAAGGCAACTTCTGATGAGACTCAACCATCTATTGTAGACCCTGACTACCTACATTGCCAAGGTTTTCCCATAAGGACATTTCATAGTTTTTAATTGTGTTTGCATTCCTGATGCTTAATATGAGCATTCTTTGAGCATTTTAGTGATCTGAACCAAAATTATCATTTGTCCTCACCACCTTTAAAAAGCCTTCCACATGATTCATACCTTGCAGAGCATCTGGCTTTACTTAAGCAAGAGAAGAAAAATAAATAAACTGGAATCCTCTAACTGAAGTAAAAAGCACTTCTATTTAAAAATCTGAATCCAGTGCTTTAAAAAAGGACTGTCCTTTACATAGTTTGTTTTCCCTTTTATTTAGAATCCTGAACCTTCCACACTGTGTTATGGTCAATGGTGTGCAAGGGAGCTCTACCCAGGCTCTTTCCCAGCTGACCTGTGATTGGTTCCTGGTTTCTGCCCAAGAGCAGGGCAGAAATTGAGGAGCATGTGGCCTTCTGATACTTTGGTAGACTTTTCCTTTTTGAGCAAAGCCCTGATGGGAATATACAGGTTGCTTTTCCTCTCAAAGAAAATTTCCGGTGAGAGCTTGATCCCATATACACACCAGTCATATTGTTCTTGGGGGCAGCAGCCATATCTGCCTAGTTGAACTCTTGGCCTCTCCTTCCTGCACAAGCACTTGACAGAGTAGATGCTCAAATGATTGGGTGAATGAATTGGTGTAGTACATGATGGGTACTAACATTTTTATCTTTTTAGAGGAGAGAGATTGGCTGCAGCTGAAAAGGACCAGGAAGGCTTAGAATTGTAGTTTAGAGCTAGAAGAAAAAGAAATTGTTTAATATAATTTAAATATGATGTTTAATATGATTTAATAGATGAGGAAACAAGAGATTCTGGCCTGTTTAAGCCAGAATTCCAGATTGTGATAAGACCTAAGTGAAAGGTTTGAGAGCTGTAGGCTGTGGGAAGTGGCAATGGCCCAAAGCAAGTTGTTGATAGAAACCCCAAATTACAGGAAATGCAGCAAATAAATGTAAGCCAAGGATTTAAATGTGCCTAGTGAATTTAATAATTTGGACTTGCATGGGAAGCCGAGACAGAAGTTAGACTTTAAGGGGTAGAGAGAGTGAATAGGAGGGGTGCAGGTAGAAAACAGATGCAGCAGAGAGAAGACACAGAGGCAAGGGAGTGAGAGGAGGGATCACTGAAGAAGAGAAGTCCATGGACCAGAAGTGGAGCCAATCAGATGAGGAGAAAGGGGACATCTCTGAATTTGAGGGAAGCAAATTATATGAATTTATTAGACCTTCACCCCATAATCCAGATTGCTCTTCAGGTAGAGACCGTTATATCCGTTCTCCCTTCCTTCCACTACCTTTTCAACCATTCCACCCAACTCTTGAGCAAACCCATAACTCACTCACTTGCAGTGCTGGCCTCCCAGGGCCTGGATGCCATGGAGGTTGTTGTCTTCTAGTTCTGTCATGTTTTCTTGCCCCAAAGGACCAGTGTTCAAGCTGTTTTTATTTTGAAGGTTTTATATACCTCTGAAGAGACAAAGCCAGAGTAAACAAAATAACAGCAAAAGTGTAAACGATGATGTTTTTTGGTGCAAGCTCTTATGGTTTTTACACAAGGTCCAGGGTTCCCAACTTTCATGGAGGTGACAACTGGAATCCAAGTCTCCGTCTGCCTTCTGCTTCTATTTCTACATGAAACTGTATCAAAATCTTTTCTGATGGGCTTTTCTATGAAGACTCTTCCAACAGGAAAGTAAGTGTCCTTTACTTATAACTAATATGTATTTGGTGATACAGATGCAAGCATTCTAATTTAATATAAGCAAATTGAATCTACCAGTATATATAGGAAATAATACAGTATGACCAAATGCAATGATCTATAGGTTTGTTTTCAACTTCTTTATCAGTACTTACCAGTATCAAAGTCATTACAACTTTACAATGAATTGGGGAGCCCTTTTTATTTTTATGTGGCCTTTAATAAACCTGAAATTATTATCTGATTTCCAAATTAGATAAAATTGGACATAAAACTTCTGATTTTTGCTTTGTTAATAGTAGATTTCTCTGTAACTGCTATAGTGATCAGTTTATGCAGATTTTTCACTTCTTACTTAGTTTTTCTAGGAAATTACCATTTTCTGTAGGCATTTAACTGTTACCACAGAGTAGCAGGATGTATAATTTATGTATTTAATCTATTCTGTATCTGTGGTTATTTTTCTTTTTTTCATTCTTGATTGTATTTTTGCTGTTCCCTCTTTCTCACTTTTAATTAACCTCACAAATTTTATTTTATTCTTTCAAAGAAACAAGTTTTTGATTTACCAATGCATTCAACAATTATTTTTATGTGATTTATTAATTTCAGTTTTTATATATTTTTGCGCATGCTAGTTTCTCTTATCTATAAGAAGTATAGTCTTTCTAATTTTCTTAGATGAGCTTGTGGTTTACTTTTATTTTATTCTAAAAACAGGTGTGTGTAAGGCTCTAATGTTTTCTGAGGTATTTTTAAAGAACATTTAAAAATTACCACAGATACAGAATAGATAAAATACACAAATTAGCTTTATTTTTCCATACATTTTACTATGAAGTATTCTCCTTTTCATTTTTTTCCCTAGAAATTTAGAAATTCCTGTTTTTGTTTTTCCTAAAGGAGTGATCATATGTGAGTATTTCCTAATAATTGATTCTCTATTACTGCCTTTAAGGAATGAGTTTTTAATGTTATTGTACAAAATCTAATGGAAACATAAAAGCACAATATACCTTATTACTTCACAGCCAGAGGTCACTTCTAAGTAAACTTTTGATCCCTTTTTTTATGTTTTTTAAAAAAACTGTATCTTAAATGTGAAAATTTAAGGGCATTGTCAAAGTGTTGAAGACATGTTTATGCTCCTTCGATGGATTCTCCTCATTTTTCTCATTGCTCATGACATGCACTTCACCAAGCTGAAACAAACCTGTATGCTGAGTCCCCCCACCCCCCAAGAGCTGAGAGCTGCAGGTGAGTGGCACCTTTAGTAAGTACTGAAAAGGAGAAGCCGTTTTGATTCTGCTTTGCAGTACTGACAGCTAGGGCTGGTTGTTCTAGGAGCTGAACTGTCTGGAGGGCTAGGGGTTGGGAGGTCTAAACCATGCTTGAAGGACCTAGTCTTGCCATTCTGGGTTTTGAGGTTTGGGATGGCTAAGGCTGAGCAGACAGAAACAGTTGAAATGAAAATGCCCAAGTAGAGGTGGAATGGACCTCTACCAGAAATGTTCTGGATAGCTGCATAGGCTTGAGGGATGATGACCTTCAGGTGACTTCAGTTATCTCCTTCAGAGTAATATCCACAACTCTCCAGCAGGACCAGAGACGGCAGACAGGCAGCAAGTTCTCTTCCCCTCTTCTCCATCTTGTCTCCTGTCATGTTTACTCCCAGTGGGTTCCACAGGCCCTTAGGTCCCACCATGTATGTAACCCACCTTAGGAAGAAAGTTGTGGCATTATATTATCAACTGACTGTCATTAAAAGGCAAGCAAGCCTCAAGAGTGTGTTTTTGTCCAGGGAAGGGGCAATACAGGGGTTTTACAGAGTGTGTAAGGAAAATAATTTTTAAATGTTCTTTAAAAACACTGCTTTCTGCTCTGAGCCCCCATCCCACTAAGCCAGGGGAATTTCATCTCAGTTGTGAGCAGGGTTCTGTCCACCCCCAGACTGGATCTGCATTCAGAAGGGCCATGTCCTGGTTGCTTCTAAAAACATTGCATTGTTCAGGTTCATAGCATTTCTGATGCCCTTGGCTACCTGCTTTAGTGGTATGCACAAGCTATAGGACCTCAGTGTTCCCCTGGGACCAGGTTCCCCCTATGTGTTTCCTGACACCCCCTTCTGAGGTCTGGGTGCTGCCTTTCAGCTTCTGATGTCTTCCCCACAGACACATAGGACATCTCTACAGGCCCCTCCAACTACAAACTCTTTCAGGCTGTTTCTGCCTGATGACTTTCAGGAACAAAACATTGCAAACTCTGGGCTCCTCCTTGAAATGGCAAAAGGAAAAATGCAAGAACAAACATGAATTAACATCTCTAAAATATTTGCTCTACAAATCAGATAAACTCCTTCACATTCAGTGCAAATTAGATTCATTTGTCCACTCATTCCTTCACTAAAATTATCGAGGACCTCCTATGTGCAAAAAATATCATCATGCCTTTCCAATTGCACCTTAAATGGCAGTACTTTTCATGATGCTTACTTTGTATATTCACCTGTCTGTCTCCTCCACTGAACCACAAGGAATTTGATTTCCACGGTATGATATTCTGAGGGTACTAGACACTCATAACATAGCTCACTCCTGGGACCAGGTCAAATGAGGATTTTTCCCTACCAGCAAGCAATTTTACATTGAGCATCAGCTGGGCATTCTCTACTCTAATCCAATTGTGGTGTTTGTACCTGGAGATAGTGGCAGATTTTGCAGGTTGAGGCCTTAGTCCCAAAGACTGCCCTCACTTCAGACACCAATCAAAAGCCTGGGACTACAGAACTGCTGACCTCCCAGCTACCAGTTGGGGTTTCCACAACTCCCTCTTTAGGCTCAAGTAATTTGCTAAAGTATCTCACAAGACTCACTTAAAATGTTTTAAAGGATATGAATAAAGCAACCAGATAAAGACACACATAGGACAAAATCTGGAAGGATTCCAAGCACAGGGTCTTCTGTTCCCATGGAGTTTGATGGCACCACCCTTCCAGCATATGGACCACAAGGAAGTCTTGTTCACCTTCCCATAGGCCTTCAGTGTTCATCAGTTCGGAAGCTCTCCAAACCCTGTCCTTTTGGTTTTTGATGGAAACTTCTTGCATTAGCAAAACCATGTAGATATGATTGAGAAAAGGGGATGACCTAATGCTAATAGACTAATGCTAATAATCTAATGCTAAAGGAGTAGAGAAACCCAGCAAGACCTCTGTGTCTAGATTATTCTTGGCCTCTATGGGCAGCACTCCTTCCTCCCAGGGATGTTGTAGGCCCCTTCTAAAGTGGAGTGGCAGGGGGCAGGGGTGTCTCATGATTTCTTATCAGACAAGGTGAGTCAGAGAATTTCTTTATAGCTAGCTCCTGACCTTGGAGAAAGAAATTCTAGTTTCTGTGTCTTGCCTTGGAGAGAAAAAGGAGCAGGTGAAAGGAAGGCAGGGGAAGGTCATGGGGGGAGATTATGCTTTCTGAGGCCTCATTCATCCCGACACTAGTGTCTTTCACTTTTACCACTCAGGCTGTTCTGAAGCTGCTTCAGGAACCAAGGACAAAAAGCCAAATACTTTAACAGAAGTAATGCTTATTATTCTAGTCATTTAGCAAATAGTAAGAGTCAGAGCCAGGAACCATGAATGAAAAACATGACTCTGCTATATTAGCCAGAAGTCTTCAGAGAAACGGCCAATAGCACACATGCACACTCCCTCCTCACACACACACCTATTTGGTCTGCAAGTTGGAGACCCAGGAAAGCTGGAGGTGTAATTCAAACTGAGTCTGAAAGTCTGACAACTGGGGGACCCAGTGAGTAACTCCCAGTTCAAGGGCTGGAGAACATGAAATGTCCTATCTCATGCAGACTGGCAGGAAAAAGGAGGGAAATTCCTCCATGTTCTACCTTTTGTTCTATTCAGTTCTTCAACAGGTGTGATGATGCCACCCACATCCGGGGGACCATCAACTGAATCCAATCTGGGTGCTAATCTCACCTGGAAACACCCTCACAGATACATTTAGAAATAATGTTTAATCTGGGCAGCCCATGGCCCACTTGGGTTGACACCTAAAACCCATCATCACGTGTATGTAATTCATAATCCTCCAAGTGACTCTGTGAACTAGTGCCTGATGTCATCAACCCTGTGGAACTGTGACTGATCCAGGAGCTGGGGTTGGACTCCCGAGCATCTGGGCACTGTTCATTTGCCACAGGATGCTTGCTCACAAGTCTCCAACTCCATGTCTACCTCCTTTTTCCAGCTGGGAACAGAATCCTCCTCAGCTGACCTTTAGCACTGTGGAAAAGTGCACCAGGGGACACTGCCGCTCACCACCCCAGAAAGGTGCAGAGCCTAAGCAGCCCTCAAAAGACAAGGTGGACTTCATTTTTTTTTCATGTTCAAATCATGTGTGTTTTGATAGGAGATCTGGAACTAATGTTCTCAGATTAGAAGATTTAAGGATAAAAACCAGTGTATCGCTATGGATTTGAAACAGGAAGAGGATTCTGTAATGAACATAGACCAGTATTTCCCACATTGAGTTTTGAAAAATGTCCAATGAAATGTTTTTTGGGAGCTGCATTTCAGCCTTTCCCATTCTCTTGGAAATTCCTGATGTCAAAAGAAATGAGAAGTGCTATAATGAAAAAACCTGCTTAACTCAGCACTTCTCCTCCAAATTAGATCCTAGAACACTCTCTTCTTTCCTAAATACTTTTGAACATCTCACAATGTTCACTATGGAAAACATTGGATTAGACTAACACTGAATTAAAAGGAGGTTTCCACAAACAAGACATGTGGTGAGTCTGAGCATCTCATCCATTCTGCCCCTATTGGGGCCTGCCAAATAGAATTTGGAGAAGAATCCCAGATTGCTCACAGCCTGAAATGCTGCTGTACTTTCTAATCAGGCATTGTGTGCTTTGTGTCCACTACTGTCTGCTTAGGAGGACCCCTCATGCTGGCCATGACTGTTAGTCATGGACCCCACAGGAGGATTTTAGGGACCTTTTACCTGCCCATGGATACCAATACAAAGTGGAGAAATTAAGGATCAAGGTAACTGTCAAAATCTGGGTATTCCCTTCTCTCTCCAGTCACCTAAGAAAAATACAATGGCTGTTTCTGAGAGAGCCTGTTAAAACCCTAGCTTTTTTGACTATGGCAACCAATCAGTAATGACCATTCACCCCTGGAGACCACACTAAGTGGAAACCCCACCAACTTGCATTTTCAGGAGCCTTCCCACCAACCCTAAGTCCTTTGAGTCTAATATCTAACAAATTATATTTTACATTTTTTAAAAGCAGGTTACTGACAAATAGGATGATCCCTGTGCAATTAAAATCTGATGTCAGAGTGAGAAAATCCCTTGCTAACTGGGAACTCCCACGTCACTCATTCTATATTAATGATATTTATTCTCCTTCATTGTTCTATTCTTAAAAAATGGCTCCCCTGGTTGCAATGTTATGTTAAGTATATTACATGTTACTCCGAAGTCAGTTCATATATTACATCTCGTTACACTCCTGGGTATACATTTCTGAATAGCTCTCACTCCACAGTTACAGTTCCACATTAAATATGGGCTGCCATGAGTGGAGCCTGAGAGAGTTGTCCGTTCATTTCTGGCTTCTTGTTTTCCCTGGAAGTTCTTCCTCTTTTTGCTGTACACTTTTCCAGTAAGAAAAGTCTACCTGATTCTTTCTCCAGTTTTCTGTAGAGAAGGTCAGAAGTGGGAACCTTTTGACGGAGTCCTTGTAGCCTTCTGTTGGCCAGCAACAGTTTGGCACAAGAGCAGCAACATGGATTAGGAGAGATGGGGAGCAGTGGTGCCAGAAACCATCATGACAAAAGGCTGCAATCAATACCTTCCCTCTACAACATTAACATCAGAATGAGTTTTATGCAGCCATGTAGTTTTTGTCTCTGTGGCTTGCAGGCTCTCAAGCATCTGTGTCATAGCATCATTAAAAGACAGTTCCAGGGATTTCGTAGGATGCAATCTTTTTACTCTCTTCAGTAGAACCTACTGTGACAACACATTTTTATTTCCATTTGCTGCAGAATCCTAGCTCTAATGAGCCACCACTTTTCTTCTTTGCTTTCATTCATTCACTCGACATACATTATACATTGGGTTTCACCCAGCTCTGGGAATGTAACAGTGAACAAGTAAAATTCCAATGTGCTCATCCTGTGAGGTCCGTAGCCCTGGGGGGAAGTCCTCAGAGCAGTCCCAGGTGCAGCGCTCACATGACTATTCCTGTAATTCTCCCCTCTGGTGTGGCTCAGAAGAGTGGTAAACAAGCAAAATCAAACAGCTTGCATGTCCTGTCCAAGGGGACTTATGTGATGATTCTCAATGGGCCACAAAGGCTCTCAAAAGGTGAACAAGTCAAGAGCCACTTTTCTCCCATGCCACTTTGCTGGTTTGATTCCCCCTTACACTTTCTTTCAAATTATCAGAGTCCTTGCCCAACACAGGGTGAGGAGCCCCAGGCACTCTCTTTTTCAAGATAAGGGGGAATCATCAGAAGAATAGTGACTGCAAAGGGACCAAGACACAAGTGTCCCTGGAGCCCACTGCTGTCTCCCTTGGTTGCAAAGCCGAAGGCCTGAGACCTTTGACAAAGGAGAAACAGATTGTGTCCAAAATACATCTCAGCCTCTTAGGGCTGTCTGTAGCCATATAAGGAGCTGGTCAAGAGCTATTTATCAGAGAGGTTCCTGAGGGCAAAGAGAACAGACCGGATACTTCAATTAGCTGAGCTGTCCCCAGTTCTGATGAGTCAGTAGCTGTCAAGAGGAGTATCAGCTATTCAAATGGCACAGTTATTGTGATTTCATATGCAAGTGCTGCCAAGGACCCCACTTTTTCCTTTCAACTCCATTGAGCATCTCTACCCATATTCTCATAGGGTCTTAGACTTCAGAAAATATAGTTTCTAAAAAATAGGCAAGCTAATGGTGGTTTTATTAAAAAAATATTTTGTTTATTTTATTTTTATGTGGTGCTGAGTATCGAACCCAGGGCCTCGCACATGCTAGGTGAGCCCACTACTGCTGAGCCACAACCCCAGCCCTGCTATTGGTGTTTTAATGAAAGTTTTAAATGAAATTTGCTCAATGAACATGGTCACTTCAGCCAAAGATGAATCAAAAGGGTTATTGTAGTAATTTGTCTGTTTTTCCTACATGAGCCAAATCTGAACAGAGAAATTGAGACATGACAGGTGCTCCAGACCTCAATTTCTGTGCCTTGTTCAACTGTGATTATATCCACAGACAAACCCAAGGGTACTCTCGGGCTTCCATAGAAGACCAACAAGTTCCTCTTGGGTCTCAGTAGCAAATGTTTTCATGTATGTAGATTTTCAGGACCCATGCAAAGTTGCCTTGAAAAATATCTCTAGATGTTTTTTAGTTCTGAAAAAATATAACGAGGTATTTAAGAAACATACTGGATTTTTAAAAAATCTAGAGCTCCACTTAACCCACAGGTGGTTTTAAGTAACAGGACGGGCTGATAAGGTAAGCTTTGAGGTATTTGTTTCATTGTTTTCATTGTTATCTCCCTAGGTTGTTTTCTCCATATCCCCTGTAAAAGATATGAATCCCAAAATCTGATTTGATTTGTCCTATCATGAATAGGAAGATTTTCCTCCAAATTTCCCTCTGTTGATTCCATTGTGATGACCTTCAGAACTTCACATTTTAAGGTCTTTTTGTAGTCCTCCTGTCATACCATGAACTTACCTTTGCATTCTCAAAGTTTAGCATAGTGTTTGTGTTGGAGGAGGTCAGCAAATGCCCAGCAGAAGGAGGAGGAAGAACAGAGGGAAGGAAGGCAGTGAGAGTCCTAGATGTGCTTTCTTCCCAGCCTGAATTATGAAAGAGCTTGAGCCCATGGGTTTATGGCTGGAGTACGCAGCATCCTCTGTAAAATGTAGTTTGGCAAATGGAACTGAAATGTTTCATCAGGTGTGTTCAGGCCCAATCTACAGTAGTTACTGTCTTAAAAGTCTCTCCATGTGTAAATAGTAAAGACCAAGGGTAGTCTGAGGCTGGGAATCTGAGTAATCCTAGCTCCTTTGCTTGTTCCTCCACACCTCATTTCATAGTGCATGTCCTGCTGTAAACCAGACTGCTGGAAAAGGAAGACATATAAAGAGTTTGGAAGGATAACAAACTATCCAAAGAGAGAAATGAAGAAAATAATCCATTTACAGTAGCATCAAAAGGAATAAAATACATGGGAATAAACTGAACATATAAAACAATGATGAAATAAATTTAAGAAGACAGAAATAATGGAAAGACATCTATGTTCATAAATTGGAAAGCTCAATATTCATGGTTAAAATGTCCCTGTTACCTGTAGATTTACAGAACCAATGTAATCCTTATCAAAATTACAATAGCATTTTTTTAACTAAATAAAAAATACAAACCTAAAATTCAGTAAATATCACAAAAAAGACTCTGAATAGCCAAAATAATCTTGAAAAGATGAACAAAGTCAAAGGTATCATATCTCCTGACTTCACAATATATTAAAAAGCTACACTCAATAAAACAGTATGGTACTGGCATAAAGACAGACTTAATAAGCCAATGAAACAGAATAAGAAATACAGAAATAAACTCATAAACCCATAAATACACATATAACCAATCAATCACGTGTATTATGAAATGCTAATAATACTCATTAGGGAAATGCTAAATGAAATAAGCTAATCACTGAATGACAAATACTTCACAATTCCATTCATATGAGGAATCTAAAATAGTCAAACGTTAGAAGCAGAGAGGGGAATGGTGCTTGCCAGGGGCAGGGGAGGGGAAGTGGAGAGTTGCTCTTCACTGGTATGAAGTTTCAGTCATACAGGATGATTAATCCTAGAAACCTGCTGTACAACATTGTGCTTAAAGTTGATAATACTGCACTACACACCTAAAAATGTAAGAGGATAGATCTCAAATTATCTGTGCTTACCACAATAATAGGGTTTTAAAAATCATCCATATTGGTTTGTGGAATCCTCCTACTTCCTTGTTCTATTTTTATCCTGACAGACAACTCTCAGTGTTCTTAATAGAAAGAAAGTTTTTCTTTAGAATAGGTTTTCTCCACTCATCACTATTGCACTTTAGGCCAGGCACTTCTTTGTGGTGAAGGACTGTCCTGAGCATTATAGGACATTTAGCAACATAATCACCTCCACCCACTAACCCTATCCCACAGTTAGGATAACAAAAAAGGTTTCCAGAAATTGTCATATCTCCTCCAGGTCTAAACCACTTCTGGCTAAGAACCACTGCTTTAGGAAGAGTCCTGACAAGCAGAGAATGTGGGCACCCTAAGTGTCTATGGTGAGTGTCAGATGCAGTATGATATGGAGGTACATGACCTGATGAAGTCATTTGCTCAGACATGCAGCAAGTCTCATTGTGAGGGTGAAGCCCCCCTTCTGGCTGCTACAGATGAAAATGGTGAGAACATATAAAGTACACATTTCTTTCAGTCTTTACCAAGTTTTCTACTTCCAATGAAGTTAAAGGAGAAAAAGTCTCTATAGTAATTTCCTAGGGCATTGCAAAAATTTACCACAAATGGAGTCACTTAAAACAACAGAAGTGTATTATTTCACAGTTCTAGAGGTCCCAAATCAAGGTGTCAACAGGGTGGCACCACCCCCAAAGACCCTAGGGAGAATCCTTTCTCCTCTTCCAGTTTTGGTGACTCCACGTGTTCTTGGCTTGAGGCTACATTGTTCCAGTCTTTGCCTCCATCCTCACAAGGCCTCCTCCTGTGCAGCTCATAAGAATACTTGTCATTGGATCATCAAGATAATCCAGGATGATCTCATCCAGATATCCTTAACTTAATCATATATGCAAAGGCCCTTTTCTCATTTAAGGTCACATTCCAAGCTGCGAATATACTTTGTTGGCTGTCCCCCATCCAACCTATTATATACTCTAAAACAAAGCTCCATGTTTGAAAAACATAGAGAGTAATATTTTTATATTTTGTTTTTTTTTAAACATTTGAAACAAACACAAACTTCCAGAAAAGTTGGAAGTTGTAGCTCAGAAACATGTTTTTGAAATTTGGTTGCTGACACTGTGCCCGTTCTCCTGATACATCAGTGTGCATTTCCTACAAAGATAATGTTATGGTTGGATCTGAAATGTCCCCCACAGGCTCATGTGTTGAAGGCTTGGTCTCTAGGGCAGTAGTTTTCAAAGGTGGGGCTCTTGGGAAGTAACTGGACCAGGAGGACACTAACCTCATCAATGGAGTCTAAAGCTGAATGGGCTATTAGGATATAGTGCCCAGTGGGAGGAAGTGTCACTGGGGGCATAATTTTGAAGGGTATATTCTTGTCCATGGCCCCTTACTCTCTGCTTTCTGGCTGCCATGAGATGTAGAGCTTTCCTCTGCTCTGCCAAATCTCTGCTCTGCCACTCTCCTGCAAAGCCTTCTTTGATCCTCCCTGCACAAGGGTTGTTCCTCTTGTCTCCCTCAGGGTACGCTATAGCTTGAATGTTCCCACCAAAACTGAAGCTGAAATTTAATCTGCACCTTGAAGTATAAAGAGGGAGGAAATAAGTCAATTATGGTGTTTGGAAGTGGGCTCCTTGGAGGTAATTAAAGTTAAATGAGGCTGTGAGGAGCCCTAATCCAGTGGGACTGTGGCTGTTTAAGAAGGGGAGACACTTGAGCTAGGTAGGATACTCTGTCTCTCCACATGATGCTCTGCCCTGCCTTGGGACTCTGCCAGCACAAAGACTTCAGCAGATGCAGTGGAGTCTCCACCAACACAAAGACTTCAGCAGATGCAGTCACCTAATCATGAACTTCCAGCCTCAAGACTGTGAGCCAAATAAACCTTTAAGCTTTACAAATGACCCATTCTATGGTATTCAGGTAGAGCAACAGAAAATGGGTTAAGACCATGTATTTCATTTAGCACTTGATTTACTTTGCTTAGATTGTGATCATCTTGATTCCTGTCTACAAGTTCTTTAACAGCAACTTTTGATTAACACATATTCTTTGTCCTAATTTAACATTTGCCTTAACTCTTCAAAGTGGGATTGCTAGCCCCACTAGAAATGAAAAAAAACTTGAGGCTCAAAAGGTTTAAATTTCTTCTTAAGATAACACAGTTGGTGAGCTATGGAACCAGAGGAGGGTGAGTCCGTTCACTCTCTGAGCTGAGCTCTTTCTTTCTTCTAGACCAGTGGGTCCCAGTCTTCATGGTGCATTAAAATCATGTGGGGTATCCTTAGAAACCATCGCTCCATCAAGACATTCTGATTGAATGCTACAGAATATAACCTGAGCATTGAGCTTTTTACAAAATGGTCCTCAGGTGATTTCTAATGTGCAAGACAATTTGGAAACCTTGGCCCTAGTTTTTCAGGGCTTCCCCCAGTGTCTGGCACACAAAGGAGTTCAATACATATTTGCTTAATCTTTTCTCCTTGTGCTTTTCTGGTCCATTGGACAATCTCCCTAAGTTCTGAGGCTGGCAACAATTCGAAAGCAAAGGAAAAGAGCATAGAAAGACATAAGCTTTCAGTCTAACTGGAGCCCCGAATTCATTTCCGATGAAATTTCCCAAACCGATAGGAAAAAAATTAGGAAGAGCCGGCCAAAGGTAAACTCGAGCTAAGCTTGCTCCTCACTTGGCAAGAGAAGCCCCCTCCTCAGATCCCTCCAGGCCCCTGTGTCTTCACTCCAGCAGCTGTGTGTTGACACAATTTGTTTCTACAAATTGATCCCAAGGCAGCACCTACCTTCTTGGGAAGAGAGGCTGAGGTTCTGCAGGGAAGGTGAGGACTGTGACAACATCAGGTCACACTCCCTGAATCCTCAACACTGTTCCTGTGGCAGGCTGTCACAGCCACACACTGCCCAAGAAACTGCTGGGGGAAAAAAAATCTCACTGGGTCAGTTGCTCCCCTTTGAATAATTTAAGACTATTATATTACAGCCAAATTTATGGAAGGGAATTTGAAAACTAGACTTTTTCTTCAAAACGTTTGTCCCATTAAGACTTTATTTACAACTTGAAATATTAAATCCTGTCAATGAGGAAACATCACCTGATAAAACTGCTATGAGTTTACACGTGCTTCCTGTCTAATTTGTAGACTATGCATTCTTAGAAAATTGTATGAAAGCTTCTGTTTTGTTGCATTTAAGGAGCAAACAACTCAGAAGACCTTTCAGCATCCATGAAGGCTGTAAAACTACGCCTCGAAGATGTTATTGGATCCAGATGTTGGTCATTGCTAGCAATAATCTAGAACATATGAGAGGTATGGGCATCCTTTCTGTCTGTTCAAAGTTCAGGAATAATTAAATAATTCACTGACCAAACTTTATTTGGAGTCCTCACTCCATGCCCCCACACACATGATGTTTGAAATACAAGACCAAGTACTTGACAGAACCTGTGAATCACACAGTAGTGTTCCTTTAGAGAGCTTCCTGAAGCTATATTAACCAGCTCCAGTCAAGTGATATCCTAAGGCAATAATTAAGGAGATGCTTCAAGTGGTCTAGGTGGGTAGCTTGTCATGGAAGCTAGGCAAGAGAACCAGGTGGACTTCATGATTTTGATGCTAACTTTGGTAACACCTTCTTCACTGCAAGAGAGTCAGATTAGAAGTTTACTTACTAAATACTTCCCAGCTCCGTGGTAAGTCTGAGGGTCTGTCATTTAATAGGATGGAGTGGTCATGGAGGCCTTTACCTGAGGTGTGTGCTCAACTTGGAAGAGGGTAAATGTTGGGAAGCTGTCAGCAGGCTCAGCCAGGAAACACTACACTATTTACAGTAACGAAGATAAATCAATAGAAGGAATCAGTAACTGGAAAACAGAAAGGTAATCTTGATGTACACAGAGTTAGGAAGTACATGAAGTAGCTACCTCCCCTAGAGGTAGAGGACAAAGGAAAAGGTTGCACTATTAAAATATGGAAATTCGAAGTCTCTGGAGCTGATGGAGGGGCCCTAGCCAGATGGTGCTGGTGTCCATCTGTTAGAGCCACAGAGAGGCTGGTGGGGATTAGGGGAGGAGGTTGCTGTAAACTGGACCTGCTTCTGGTATTGGAATAACACAGACAGGAATATCCAATAGATAGGAGAGAGCCCTCTTTTCCTCTTTCTCTGGCCTTACAGACCCCTCCAGCAACTCTTTTCAAAGAGCCTACAAAGGTGCTGGGGGCAAAACAGAAATGTGGTTTGCAATTTCAGCCCAGCAGCCAGCAACCAGCGCCCAGCACAGAAGGGTGGTTTGAGCTCAGAGACAAGCTCCATACCCAGCCCAAGAAGGAATGGAAACAGGGGCAGGTACACTCAGAGAAATTGGTAAGCAAAATAGTAACATTATCCACCAGGTCCATGAACCTATTTTGTATCATTTTACCCACTCACCTCTTAATCCTCTCAGCAGAACTGTGGCTCAGAGAGGTTAAGTAACTCTCCAACCTTACCCAGTACATGACACACAGAATGGGGTCTGAACTCCATTCTGAACTGAGTATTTGATTTTAAAGCTCCTTCCACAGCAAAATGCCTGGCGTGTACTAACAATGTGCTTGGTATATGTGGGCAGCAACGCGTGTGGACTAGAGGGGAATGAAGTTAGAAAGGCAAGTTTGGGCTTCATTGTGGAGGGGTAAGGGCTTTGCACCTTTCAGGCAATGGGAACTAGTGAAGATTTTGGAAGACTTGAAATGGTGGAAACTATTTTAGACTGATTTATGGGGAAGAGAGGACAATCGAGTGCTAGCAAGCCATAGTGTGTGTTACTTACAATAACTTAGAAATGAGGTAGGTGGTGCCAATGAAGAAAAGGGGGATGGGAAGAAGTATTTGGAAGAAAGAATAAATGGAAATGCTTAGGCATAAGTATTATATGAAGGGTAGGATTCAATGATAATCCTGAAGTTTGGGGAGCTAGATAACTAAAAGAATAATGATACTGCCTTCAGAAATGGAAATTGTGGGCATTCTGGAGTGTTTTTCTTTTAAAATTTGGCCTCTGCCTCCCAGCTTGGCCCCTTTTCCACAACACATCATGAACATAGGATTCTCTGCTCTCTCATCTTTAATTGATGATTTAGAATTAATTGAGAGTTAACTGCTATGTGGTTGGGGAAAAGATTGAAATGAACCCTGGGAACTGGATTCTATAACCAATCTATTGTTATTCACTAGCTACTTGACTTTATCGAAGTCAAGTATGGCTAAGAGGAGTCGCTGGAATCATGGATAGCAATGATTCTCAACATTCAGTATACATTCTAATCATCTAGGGAGCTTTAGAAAAGCTCCAACATCTGGCCCATCTTTAGAAAGTCTGATTCGATTAGTCTAAGTCCCAACTTTCCCCCAACCCAGAGTGGCCCTAAGGGCAGGGTCTGGGAATGGAGCAGGTGGTACAGGGCAGGTCTTGAGATGGGTTGAAAAGTGTGAGTGGGAACCAGTGGTAGTTGTAGTAGTTGTAGTTGCAATTGTGGTTGTTGTGACTAACAGCTCTGGTTATCTATGTGAATGCCTGCTTATATATATTCTCAGCTGACCCCAAGGAGTTCTACTGATGTCTAAGTGCTGTCCGCAGAAGAGATCTCACCCAGAACTGGTTTACTAGTTTCATCTTGCAAAACAAAAAGGCCAGGAAACAAAAGATCTCTGGTCAACCATAGAGCCCAGTAGAGCATTTTAGATTTTCATAGTTTCAACCCCAAATGAAGACATTCAGATTTTCAACTGGAATTTAATTAAAAAAACCAACACAAGAATCTGCCAGTATCTAATTGCTGGTGAGTGCCATAGGGCTTTCTGAGATGGATAGATTATATTCATGACTGTGATTCCTGGAAGGGTAGTACATAATTTTGGAGTGGTTCAAGAGAGCCCCAGTTAACCTAGATAGTAGGTACTAATGTAAAAGTCTGACCAACACAACCCTTGAAATTCCATCATGATATGAAAACGGTGGATCTCTGCTCTCACAACTCAAGTTTTTCCTCTAGTGTTAAAACATTGCTTATCCTTCTCTCATCCCTGAAGGGATGGTTAGTTTGAGTTTTTTAAGTGCCATTTATACCTAAATATAGTGTATTTAAATATAAAACTCACACCTGGAAGGCTGTGAAGCTCAAGATGAGAAAGAAGTTGCACCCAGAAGCAGGCATACTGAGGACGGGCAGATCACATCCCAGCATGTCTCACCTGCTCACTCACCAAATGGCCCCATTTGCTCACATTTTCACCCACAACTCCTTCTTCTCTCTGTCTTTCAAAATGCTGTGAGTGTTGTGTTTCAGACATAAACTATCAAGACCTTCCTGTTGGACAGGACTCATATTAGATAGTTTATTGAAAGGTAACGGTGAAGTAGGGGCTAGTCACCCCAATTCATATGCTACATGTTTCAGATGTACACCAGCAATGCCACAGTATTCCAGCTGGACTGGAATCCCCTTACTGAAGCACAGACTTGATGTCAAGAAGCCTGATGTGAGCATGTGGAGTATGAAGCATGCATACACATCATTGTCCCCAAATTAGCATTACCCCTCTCTGTAGTTGTTTCCTGAGGCTAAACTGTGGGGTATGTGTGTTTGTATCACTTTTTGTATCAATGGCTTCAAGTCACCTCTTGTTCCTTAGGATGATGGAAATAAACATCAAACTCACCTTCCATGATCACGCTTTTCTTGGCCCAAGTCTCAGGCTAAATTGGTAACCACGGGAGAAAATGGTGAGGAAAGAGTCCATATAGGAAGACTCTCCCTTCCCTGGAATTTTAAGTTTTCTTGTTCTTATTGCTTCTATAACTCTCGAGTGCCTTTACGTTTTTCAAATTCATTTTTTTTTCTGGTTGTCATGGTAGGATTAGCCTGCTCTGACCTTCTACATTTTACTGAAAGGAGAGGCTCAGATCAGCTTCCTAAGCTAATGGATCTGGTATGATACCTACTAAGCATAGAAATGAAGACACAAATCATTTTGGAGCAGAATTTCTTTCTGAGAGCAGACATGTGTGTACCCAGACTTAGTTATTCTAATACGAGTGCACTTCTAGACCTTTCTTACCCTAGGGAGAGGATAGAGTACAATCTTTTAAAAATTCCTGTGGCTTTTCAGTTTGCAAATGCGTGTGAGACACCACCCTCTTCTTTCCAAGAGTTGAAATTAGAGAAAGCTGTTTTTAGGAGCGTGGCCCTAACAAATATCTGCTGGCATAAAAGGACCCAAGGGCCTCAAAGGAGGATTCCTTTTAGAGAATCTTCTGAGGGATTTGGGCTCATCAAATAAGCATGGAGGTTCCTGGGAAAGGAGAGCTTCTGACCAAGCATGTAGGTAGGTGAGACTGAAGAACCGAACCCCTACATCCATCACCAGGAAATATTGTCACTCTGAGAACAATGGCTGCCCATGTGAGTGAGAACTATAGGACCTATCTATACCTGGGGCAAAAGTGTGAACTTTGGGTTGTTTTGAGGTCTAGATTAGCAGGGCTGTCCAACCTGATCTTTGAGCTAGAGTCCTGCCACTCCATGGGACTCCTATGCAATGAATGAAGGAACCTAGTGAAAGCAGAAGCAACACTACCCACAGACACATTTGATTTAGAGAGTCCTGGGGATTCTTGGACAATTTGCAAAAGTAGCTGAGAGGGAAGGGGGATGGAGATTGAGAGGTGTGTGTGATCCTGGCTTTTGGTAATTGCAATATATGGGCGAACAAGCAATAAATTGGGGAAAATGTGTAAAGCTGATAAAGAAGGTTACATCAGTTATCAGAGAATTCAAGCTCCAGTTATTCATTAGTAATGGGAGTAGGGACAGAGTATAGAGGAAGAAAATTCTTAGCAACATGTTAATATTTATGTATTTTAAGACACCCAGCTCTTGGATACCAGTAGGCTTTTGTGATCCTTTTCATTATCTACAGGAAATTATTCAGAATGTGAATTTCTGATGCTTTTATAGGTGGTTCATTATATATGTGATCCTAAAGATTTACTTGAAGACACTTCCTGCTTTCAGTAAGTTGATCTTTTACTGAAATTGTAGCTTTATAGGTTAGATTAATTTTAGTGAAACATTGATATTTTATACTAGATTTTTAATGGTTTTCTTTCCATTCAAAGTCTCTAATTTTCTTTACTAAATCTTTATAGCCTTTTTCTTATAGTCCTGCACTGCCATTATTATTTATTTCTAGTTTTTTTAATATTTATTTTTTTTAGGTTTAAGTGGACACAATATCTTTATTTTACATTTATATGGTGCTGAGGATCAAACCCAGTGCCTCATGCGTGCTAGGCTAGCACTCTACCACTAAGCCACAACCCCAGCCCCCTCTAGTTTGTTTTTCTTGTGGTGGCAATAGTACTGGGGATTGAACCCAGGGACACTCTTGTCTCTAACCTACATTCCCAGCCGTTTTTATTTTTTATTTAGAGGCAGAGTCTCTCTGAGTTGTGCAGATTGGCCTCAAACTTACAAATCCTCCCACCTCAGCCTTTGAAGTAGCTGGAATTACAGATACGTGCCCCTGTACCTGGCTATTTCTAAGTATTTTTGTTTCTAATATAAGTAATAAAATCCTAGTCCACTTCCCCAGTTTCTGTAAGTTCTCCTCACATCCACCCACACCTGCAAATCCACTCTCCTTTTAGATTGATTGAAGAATTTTTTTTTAAAATTTTTTATTGTTGGTTGTTCAAAACATTACAAATTTCTTGACATATCATATTCCACACTTTGATTCAAGTGGGTTATGAACTCCCACCTTCACCCCATACACAGATTGCAGAATCACATCAGTTACACATCCATTGATTTACATATTGCCATACTAGTGTCTGTTGTGCTCCGCTGCCTTTCCCATCCTCCACCATCCCCCCTCCCCACCTCTCCCCTCCCCTCCCCTCCTCTCTCTCTACCCCCTCCACTGTATAACCCTGAGGGTCTCCTTCCATTTCCAAGCAATTTCCCTTCTCTCTCCCTTTCCCTCCCACCTCTCATCCCTGTTACATGTTAATCTTCTTCTCATGCTCTTCGTCCCTACTCTGTTTTTAGTTACTCTCCTTATATCAAAGAAGACATTTGGCATTTGTTTTTTAGGGATTGGCTAGCTTCACTTAGCATAATCTGCTCTAATGCCATCCATTTCCCTGAAAATTCTATGATTTTGTCATTTTTTAATGCAGAGTAATACTCCATTGTGTATAAATGCCACATTTTTTTTATCCATTCGTCTATTGAAGGGCATCTAGGTTGGATCCACAGTCTTGCTATTGTGAATTGTGCTGCTATGAACATCAATGTAGCAGTGTCCCTGTAGCATGCTCTTTTTAGGTCTTTAGGGAATAGACCAAGAAGGGGAATAGCTGGGTCAAATGGTGGCTCCATTCCCAGCTTTCCAAGAAATCTCCATACTGCTTTCCAAATTGGCTGCACCAATTTGCAGTCCCACCAGCAATGTACAAGTGTACCCTTTTCCCCACATCCTCGCCAGCACTTGTTGTTGTTTGACTTCCTAATGGCTGCCAATCTTACTGGAGTCAGATGGTATCTTAGGGTGGTTTTGATTTGCATTTCTCTGACAGCTAGAGATGGTGAGCATTTTTTCATGTACTTGTTGATTGACTGTATGTCCTCCTCTGAGAAGTGTCTGTTCAGGTCCTTGGCCCATTTGTTGATTGGGTTGTTTGTTCTCTTATTGTCTAATTTTTTGAGTTCTTTGTATACTCTGGATATTAGGGCTCCATCTGAAGTGTGAGGAGTAAAGATTTGTTCCCAGGGTGTAGGGTCCCTATTTACCTCTCTTATTGTTTCTTTTGCTGAGAAAAAACTTTTTAGTTTGAGTAAGTCCCATTTGTTGATTCTAGTTATTAACTTTTGTTCTATGGGTGTCCTATTGAGGAATTTGGAGCCCGACCCCACCGAATGTAGATCGTAGCCAACTTTTTCTTCTATCAGACGGCGTGTCTCTGATTTGATATCAAGCTCCTTGATCCATTTTGAATTCACTTTTGTGCATGGCGAGAGAAAGGGATTCAGTTTCATTTTGTTGCATATGGATTTCCAGTTTTCCCAGCACCATTTGTTGAAGATGCTATCCTTCCTCAGTTGCATGCTTTTAGCCCCTTTATCAAATATAAGATAGTTGTAGTTTTGTGGATTGGTTTCTGTGTCCTCTATTCTGTACCATTGGTCCACCCGCCTGTTTTGGTACCAGTACCATGCTGTTTTTGTTACTATTGCTCTGTATTATAGTTTGAAGTCTGGTATCGCTATACCGCCTGATTCACACTTCCTGCTTAGCATTGTTTTTGCTATTCTGGGTCTTTTATTTTTCCATATGAATTTCATGATTGCTTTCTCTATTTCTACAAGAAATGCCGTTGGGACTTTGATTGGCATTGCATTAAACCTATAGAGAACTTTTGGTAATATCGCCATTTTGATGATGTTAGTTCTGCCTATCCATGAACAGGGTATATTTTTCCATCTTCTAAGATCTTCTTCTATTTCTCTCTTTAGGGTTCTGTAGTTTTCACTGTATAAGTCTTTCACATCTTTTGTTAGGTTGATTCCCAAGTATTTTTTTTTTTTGAAGATATTGTGAATGGAGTGGTTGTCCTCATTTCCATTTCAGAGGATTTGTCGCTGATATACAGGAATGCCTTTGATTTATGCGTGTTGATTTTATATCCTGCCACTTTGCTGAATTCATTTATTAGCTCTAATAGTTTCTTTGTAGAGCCTTTTGGGTCTGCTAGGTATAGAATCATATCATCTGCAAATAGTGATAATTTAAGTTCTTCTTTTCCTATTTTTATGCCTTTAATTTCTTTCGTCTGTCTAATTGCTCTGGCCAGTGTTTCGAGAACTATGTTGAATAGAAGTGGAAAGAGAGGGCATCCCTGGCTTGTTCCAGATTTTAGAGGGAATGCCTTCAGTTTTTCTCCATTCAGAATGATGCTAGCCTGAGGCTTAGCATAGATTGCTTTTACAATATTGAGGTATGTTCCTGTTATCCCTAGTTTTTCTAGAGGTTTGAACATAAAGGGATGCTGTACTTTGTCGAATGCTTTTTCCGCATCTATCGAGATGATCATATGGTTCTTATTTTTAAGTCTATTGATGTGGTGAATAACATTTATTGATTTCCGTATATTGAACCAGCCTTGCATCCCAGGGATGAATCCTACTTGATCATGGTGCACAATTTTTTTGATATGTTTTTGTATCCGATTCGCCAGAATTTTATTGAGGATTTTTGCATCTAGGTTCACTAGAGATATTGGTCTGTAGTTTTCTTTCTTTGAAGTGTCTTTGTCTGGTTTAGGTGTCAGGGTGATGTTGGCCTCATAGAATGAATTTGGATGTTCTCCCTCTTTTTCTATTTCCTGAAGTAGCTTGAAAAGTATTGGTATTAGTTCTTCTTTAAAGGTTTTGTAAAACTCTGCTGTATACCCATCCGGTCCTGGGCTTTTCTTAGTTGGTAGTCTTTTGATGGTTTCTTCTATTTCCTCAATTGATATTGGTCTGTTTAGGTTGTCTATATCCTCCTGACTCAATCTGGGCAGATCATATGACTTAAGAAATTTATCTATGCCTTCACTATCTTCTAATTTATTGGAGTATAAGGATTCAAAATGGTTTTTGATTATCTTCTGTATTTCTGAAGTGTCTGTTGTGATATTGCCTTTTTCATCCCGTATGCTAGTAATTTGAGTTCTCTCTCTTCTTCTCTTCGCTAGCATCGCTAAGGGTCTGTCGATTTTGTTTATTTTTTCAAAGAACCAACTTTTAGTTTTGTCAATTTTTTCAATTGTTTCTTTTGTTTTGATTTCTTTAATTTCAGCTCTGATTTTAATTATTTCTTGCCTTCTACTTCTTTTGCTGTTGTTTTGCTCTTCTTTTTCAAGGATTTTGAGATGAAGTGTGAGATCATTTATTTGTTGGTTTTTTCTTTTTTTAAGGAATGAACTCCAGGCAATGAATTTTCCTCTTAGAACTGCTTTCAATGTGTCCCATAGATTCTGATATGTTGTGTCTGTGTTTTCATTTATTTCTAAGAATTTTTTAATTTCCTCCTTGATATCTTCTATAACCCATTGATCATTCAGTAACCTATTGTTCATTCTCCAAGTGATGTATGCTTTTTCCTTCCTTCTTTTATCGTTGATTTTCAGTTTCATTCCATTATGATCAGATAAGATGCATGGTATTATCTCTACTCCTTTATATTGTCTAAGAGTTTCCCTGTGACATAATATATGATCTATTTTTGAGAAGGATCCATGGGCTGCTGAGAAAAAAGTGTAACTGCTTGATGTTGGGTGGTATATTCTATATATGTCAATTAAGTCTAGGTTATTAATTGTGTTATTGAGTTCTATAGTTTCCTTATTCAACTTTTGTTTGGAAGATCTGTCCAGTGGCGAGAGAGGTGTGTTGAAGTCTCCCATGATTATTATATGGTGGTCTATTAGACTCTTGAACTTGAGAAGAGTTTGTTTGATGAACATAGCTGCACCATTGTTTGGGGCATAAATATTTATGATTGTTATGTCTTGTTGGTGTATGGTTCCCTTAAGCAGTATGTAGTGTCCCTCTTTATCCCTTTTGATTAACTTTGGCTTGAAATCTATTTTATTTGATATGAGTATGGACACTCCTGCTTGTTTCCGAAGTCCATATGAGTGATATGATTTTCCCCAACCTTTCACCTTCAGCCTATGTATGTCTTTTCCTATCAAATGCGTCTCCTGTAGGCAGCATATTGTTGGGTCTTGTTTTGTGATCCATTCTACTAGCCTGTGTCTCTTAATTGGTGAGTTTAAGCCATTAACATTTAGGGTTATTATTGAGATATGGGTTGTTCTTCCAGCCATATTTGTTTATTTCTGTTACTAAACATGGTTTGTTTTCCTCTTTGATTATTTTCCCCCCCTTTACTGTCCTACCTCCCACTGTTGGTTTTCATTGTTATTTTCCATTTCCTCTTCCTGTAATGTTTTGGTGAGGATGTTTTGAAGAGATGGTTTTCTAGCTGCGAATTCTTTAAAATTTTGTTTATCGTGGAAGGTTTTAATTTCATCTTCCATCCTGAAGCTTAATTTTGCTGGATACACAATTCTTGGTTGGAACCCATTTTCTTTCAGTGTTTGAAATATGTTATTCCAGGATCTTCTAGCTTTCAGAGTCTGTGTTGAAAGATCAGCTGTTATCCTGATTGGCTTATCCCTAAATGTGATCTGCTTCCTTTCTCTTGTAGCTTTTAAAATTCTCTCCTTATTCTGTATGTTGGGCATCTTCATTATAATGTGTCTAGGTGTGGATCTCTTATGATTTTGCACCTTCGGCGTCCTGTAGGCTTCTAGGATTTGGGATTCTGTCTCATTCTTCAAGTCTGGGAAGTTTTCTCATATTATTTCATTGAATAGACTGCTCATTCCTTTGTTTTGGAGCTCTGTACCTTCCTGTATCCCAATGACTCTTAAGTTTGGTCTCTTAATGTTATCCCATATTTCTTGGATGTTCTGCTCATGGTTTCTTAACAGTCTTGCTGAGCTGTCTATGTTCTTTTCCAGTTGAAATACTTTGTCTTCATTGTCTGATGTTCTATCTTCTAAGTGTTCTACTCTGCTGGTAGTATTCTCCATTGAGTTTTTAAGTTGTTTTATTGCTTCCTGCATTTCTAGGATTTCTGTTTGTTTGTTTTTTATAACCTCTATCTCCCTGTAAAGTTGATCCTTTGCTTCCTGGATTTGTTTGCGTAATTCATTGTCGAAGTGATCTTTCATTGTCTGATTTTGCTGTCTAATGTCTTCCTTGATACTCCAGATCATCTGAAGCATGTATATCCTGAATTCTTTATCTGACATTCCATCTGCTGCAGCTGTTACCTCTTCTAAAGTTGTGTTGACCTGCATTGCTTGTGGTCCTTTCTTTCCTTGTCTTTTCATACTGCTTGCGTTTCTTTCCTGCAGGCACGGGCGGCGGTTCTGCTCTCTCCTTATTCCAATTGGGGTGTTTTGACTACCACGCCGGCAGGTCACTGTCCTGTTCTGGGCGCTGGCGGCGGCTCTGTTCTGCCCCTACTCCAGTTGGGGTGACGAGTGTACCACGCCGGCAGGCCACCGGGCCTGATCCGCCAGTCGGTTGCAGGTTTGCCTACCCTGCAGGCGCGGGCGGCGGCTCTACTCTGCCCCTACTCCAAATGGGGTGACGTGTCTGTCGTACCGGCAGGCCACTGGGCCTGTCCCGCTGGTCGGTCGCAGATCTGCCCACCTTTCGGGCATGAGTGGTGGCTCTGCTCTGCCCCTACTCCAATTGGGGTGTCGTGACTACCCCGCCGGCAGGTCGCTGGGCCTGTTCCTGGCACGGGCGGCGACTCTGCTACCACGCCGGCAGGCTCCTGGGCCTGATCCGCCGGTCTGTCGCAGGTCTGCCTACCTTGCAGGCGCGGGCGGCGGCTCTGCCCTGCCCCTCCTACCATGCTTGCGGACCACTGTGCCTGATCTGCAGGTTGGTCACAGGTCTGCTCACCCTGCAGGCATGGGTAGCGGTTTCGCTCCTCCCCCACTCCAATTGGGGTCACGTGACCACCACACCGGCAGGGCCTGATCCGGGCGTGGGCGAAGGATCTGCTCTGCCCCTACTCCAGTTGGGGTGATGTGTGTACCACGCTGGCAGGCCGCTGGGTCTGACCTGCCAGTCTGTCACAGGTCTGCTTACCTTGCAAGTGCGGGTGGCGGCTCTGCCCTGCCCTTCCTACCACGCCCGTGTACCACTGGGTCGCGGGTCTGCCCACCTTGCGGGCACAGGTGGCGGTTCCGCTCCGCCCCCTCTCCAATTGGGGTCATGCGGTCACCACGCCGGCGAGCCGCTGGGCCTGCTCAGGGCGCTGGCAGCGGCCCGGCTCCTCCCCTCTGGCTCGACGACAAATCGAGAGAGACTCAGGTGTCTGTGCCTCACCCCCCCTACCAGGAGACCAACTGTTTCTGTCGCCGCTGGTATTGATGAAGTTCTCTCCTCCGCTGCTTTCTGATGACATCAGATCTCTGCCATGTTGGTATCCTATGCGAATGGCAGCATTTCGTTCCCCTTGCCGGGCAACCAAAGCAACGGGTGAGTCCTGACCGGCCCTCAGCAGGACCCGGACCGAGAAGCAGTTTCCGCGGGCTCCTAGCCCTGGGCCAGGGCAGTTCCGGGAGCCGTAACTCGGCCGCTCCGTGCTCGGTGTATGCTCTGATAAGAGCAGACTCCAAGAAGCAGTCTCCGTAGGCTCCCCAGCCCTGGGCCAGGGCGGTTCTGGGAGCCGGAACTCGGCCGCCCCGTGCTCGGTGCTCGCTCCGATAAGAGCAGGCACTAGGAAGCACCCAGGCACTGAGCCCGAGCAATCTGTCTGCAAGCCACAGGTGAACGGCAGCCTGAAATTACCTGTTCTATGGCTGAATGAGCTGCGGTCAGTCGAAAACAGGGATGGTGACGTCAGCTTTCCAACATGGTGGCCGCTGGCCTCCTCTGTGGTCTGACCGGTGTGGAGAACCGAGATGGACCGCTTCCTTCCCCCGTCTTGAACCCAGAATTCAGCCCTGAGTACGGTGCTTGCACAGCTGGCAGAAACTGCAGCACTGTATCCCTGCGTCGCTATCTCCTCGTTTCCCAGCGCGCGCTGCAGACTCTAGCCACAGGGCGATTTGCTGAATAAGCAGTGTTACCCTCCGTGCGACAAACCTCTCGCGTTTGAGTCCCCGTAGCCGATCCTCGTGCGATGGAAATCCTTCCTCCAGGTTCCGGAGCACCCCACTATTGCTGGAAATTCCTAAAAAGATAGCCTTTAGCCGTCCTGACTTGTCATACTCCCACACAGTGAAGCAGCACACGGGGGCAATGCACTCCCCTCACCGCCATCTTCCAGCAATTCCTCTTGATTGAAGAATTTTAAGAATAATTTTCATTTCTCTACATGATAAGAAATTATGCATTTTGTTTTTAGGGGAAACCTTAAGATTTATTTTTATTAAACAATGTCTAAAGTTAGTTTATCATTCTTTCTGTTCTTCTAAGCAATATAAAAAGCCTTAAAGTACTTAAATTTGATCACTTCTTTTCTATCTTGATACTATTGACAACACTTTAAATTGTACTTTGTTTTATTACTAGAATTTAGTAATTGCTGGTTAACTTTTAAAATAATTCAGTATCGGGGCTGGGATTGTGGCTCAGCGGTAGAGCGTTCGCCTAGCACGGGCAGGAGGGTTCAATCCTCAGCACCACATAAAAATAAAAGCATTGTGTTGTGTCCATCTAAGTCTAAAAAATAAATATTTTAAAAAATAATAATAATTCAGTATCAGCTAAATTTAATTGCACATATACAAATTTCATTGTTTCTCACTTCCAGGTGTTATGGTCACCAAAGATGTTAAATGCAAAGTCTTTCCTGTCACTGCCTATCAGACATGACTTCAATCACTTTAGTCCATATGGCTCAAAGTAATCTTTTACATGATGTTCTTCAGGGTCTTCCTAAATGCCACAAACAAATACCTTTCTCATAGGTAACTTAGTTTTGTTTTTAATTGATACATAGCAATTGTGTGTATTTATGGTGTATAGGTACATAGATGTATCTTTATGTTTTGTGCATATTTATGGTACATAGGTGTATATTTTTGTTTTGATACACATATATATTGTGAATAATCAAGTCAGGCCAAATAGCATAACTATTATCCTAAATATTTACCATGGGTAGGGGGTACCAGGGATTAAACTCAGGAACACTCAACCACTGAGCCACATCCCCAGCCCTATTTTGTATTTTATTTAGAGACAGTGTCTCAGTGAGTTGCTTAGTACCTCACTTTTGCTGAGGCTGGCTTTGAACTCACAATCATCCTGCCTCAGCCTCTAAGCCACTGGGATTGCAGTAGTGTACCACCATGCCCAGCTTCTTGTAGCTATTTTGAAATATATAAGACATTATTATTAAGTATTAAGTATAGTCACTGAGTGGTATAACTGAACACCAGCACTTATTCCTCCTACCTAACTAAACCTTTGTACCTGTTACCTAACTTCTCCCTTTCCTTCTCCATGCTGTAGCTTCCAGCCTCCGGTAACCACCATATCTCCACTACCATGAGCTCAACTTCATCAGATTCAACATAAGCTGTATTTGAATCTCAAGAGTCCCTCAAGAGATCAAGTACTAAGAACTTGGTTCCAAGCTTGGTGCTATTGGATGTGGTGGAAACTTGAGGAGGTACTGCCTAGTAGGAGGTATGCAGGTCACTAGGGCATGCCTCAAAAGGACAGTAGGGCCCCAGCCCCTTCCTCTTCTTCTCTTTTACTTCCCAGCCATGAGGTGAGTGATTTTGCTTGGCCATGTCCTCTTTGCCGTGATTTGCTACCTTGCCATAGGCCCCAAAGCAATGGGGGCCAATCAATCTTTAGCTGATAACCCCCAAACTGTGAACCAAAATAACCCTTTTTCTCTTTATAAGGTGATTTATCTCAGGTATTGGTTATAGTGTCAGAAAGTTGGCTAAGATAATATATATAAATGAGAACATATGGTATTGGTCTCTCTGTACATAGTTTATTTCAATTAACATAGTGTCCTCTAGGTTCATTCATGTTGTTGCAAATGACAGAATTTCCTATTTGTTTGTTTTTAAGATTGAATGGTATTCTATTGTGTATAGATGCTCCTTGATTTACTACAGGATTATGACCTGAAAAACCTATCATAAATTTATATTGTGAGGTCAAAAATGCATTTACAACTAACCTACCAAACATCATAGCTTAGCAAACAGTGCAATATAGAGGATCAGGTATTTTTTCT
Organism: Marmota flaviventris; assembly: GCF_047511675.1. Lineage (NCBI taxonomy): Eukaryota > Metazoa > Chordata > Mammalia > Rodentia > Sciuridae > Marmota > Marmota flaviventris. The sequence continues at coordinate 44,740,908 of NC_092498.1, forward strand.
TCTGATTGAGTGGCTGACTAGGAGGTATGCTCACTGCTACCATCAAGAATCACACAAGAGCATCCTACTTCATATCGCTAGACTGGGGAAAGGTCAAAATTCAACATTTGAAGCATGATTTCTACTCATTATATATTAATTTTGTACCATTATGAAGTTGAACCATGGTTAAGTTGGGGACCATCAACATATAGACCACCATTTTAAAAATCTATTCATCCATTGGTGGATAGGATAGGATATTCATCCATTGATCCATAGGTTAATTCTGTATCTTGGCTACTATCAGTAATGCTTCCAAAAACATGGGAATTCAAACATCTCTTCAACATACTGATCTTAATTCCTTTGGGTATGTATATATCCAGAAGTAGGATTGCTGGATCACATAGTAATTCAATTTTTAGTTCTTTTGGAAACCTCCATACTCTTTCCCAAAATGGCTATACTAATTTATATCACTAACAGAGAGTTCACTGAACACCTCGGCTTTGGAAGTCTTTTTTAAGACAGGCTTCTCTGGTTTCATAACACCTCTGCCTTGTGTTGTCTTCCATTGGTAACTGAATATTTTTTTTTATTTGTTCTTTTTAGATATACATGGCAGTAAAGCGCATTTTGACATATTATACATACATGGAGTATAACTTATTCTAATTAGATCTCATTCTTGTGGTTGTACATGATGTGGAGTTTCACTGGTCATGCATTCATATGTGAACATAGTAAAGTTATGTACGATTACATTCTACTGTCTTCTTGCACTATAGTAGAATACAGAAGAAACCCAAAGATTCTGGAGGGCTCAATGCTTGATTCTTTACTTAGCATGCTGTGAAAATAACCCAGTTCTTACAATGGCTCTCTAGTTTCTGACTGATTATGTTCAAGTCCAAACTTTAAAGATGAGCTTCTGCAGTTCTTTGTGCTCTTAGGGAGCCTTACTTAGACAGAATGGGAGCAGGAAGACAGACTGCAGCAATGCTTCCTCAGCTGTTGCCACAGACAGAAAATCACTGAGATTTAATATCATGGTAATATTTTTAACTTCTGGGTGTTCTTTTTAGTTGTTTTTCAAATATCTTATTTAATCTTTTTTTCATAAGGATCATGTACTTTATTCATGTTTATCATTTTTATCATTCCTCAACACTTAATTTGTATTGTCTAGAATTTTATTATTTGATATTTTGGGGAGCCTCATTCTATGTTTTGTTCTGTCTATGACTCTTGATCATGGTGGCCTTTTTGTGGTATTCTTTGTTATTTTGGATTATGAACTCGGGTTTGGTGAAGATTTATTTGAAAAATCTTCTTCACCTTGGTTGAAATTGTGACTTTCAAAGCGGTCTTGCTCTTGCCTCTGCTAGGCATCTCAATCTAGAATTGTTTTGCTTTTTTTTTTTTTTTGGTACTGGGGACTGAACTCAGTGGCACTCAGCCACTGAGCCACATCCCCAGCTCTCTTTTGTATTTTATTTAGAGACAGGATCTCACTAAGTGGCTTAGCACCTCGAAATTGCTGAGGCTGGCTTTGAACTCGTAATTCACCTTTCTCAGCCTCTCGAGCTGCTGGGATTACTGGCATGCGCCACGGTGACTGGCTTGTTCTGTTTTTTTTTTTTTAAAGACTAATTTTTTTCCTTTTTGTACCAGGAATAGAACCTATGGGCACTTAACCACTCTGCCACATTCCTTTTTTTATATTTTATTAGAGACAGAGTCTTGCTAAATTGCTTAGGTCTTCACTAAATTGCTGAGGCTAGCTTTGAACTTGCTATCCTCCTGCCTCAGTCTTCAGAGATGCTAGGATTATAAGTGTGTGCCACTGAGCCTGGCTAACACTAACTTCTTGACTAGGCAATTCCTGGAGTATTAAAATTATGCAAATTCTAATACCAAACTAGGTAAGAAGAGTCTGGTAGCTACAAATTGCTAGAGGATACATTTTCCCTACCTCGATCCCAATTCACAAGAAACTAGTGATGTGCCATATAATATTTCAGTCATTGGTCAACCACATATATGACAGTGACTCTATAAGATTATATTGCCTAGGGACATCACAGCCATCTTAGTTTAATAAGTTTACCATATGATGCTTGCTTAATGACAAAATTGCCTGATGGCTCACTTCTCAAAATGTATCTCCATTGTTAAGTGATGTATGACTATGGCTCCTTGTTAATCAGATTTTTCATTTGTTGAATGTATATCCCTTTGAGCGCAGTGACTTTATGCAGAAGGAGATGAGAGGTTAGATCCTAATGTCAATTCTCTACTTCAAGAAAGCCCAAGACTTTATTTCCTGCACCACAATTCTTCTAGATAAATTAGTGAACCTCCCTTGGGCCATCAAGGCTTGACTTGTCAGCTTCCTCTTCTTTTTTGGCCTTTGAAGCATTCCTGTATTCAAGAGCAGGGGTTGGGAGAGTGCAGGTACACATTTAAAAGGGTGCCTATTTGATCTTATGATGAATTCATAGATATATTGTATCATGAGGGTTTTTTTTAAGGGGGTGGGGGTTGGAAGGGAATGTTTGATGGAAAGTTGTACCAGATATATGGTGAGTAATCAATTCTTGAATTCATGGATAAAGCTGAATAACATCCTTGTATTTTAAAAGAAATTTTTGGAAGAGAAGTTCTCAATACCAGACAGCATTGGTAAAGGCAAGAATTTTTTGCCCCATTCAAAGTCAATGAAAAGAAAATGGCATTGTGATTTTCCCCCCTCATGGGTGTCAACACAATCTACATAGGGATATGACTCTGTTATTGTTCCTATACAAAAAAAATGCTAGGTGTCCAAGAAATGGAAAAATTGCTTTTGGATGTCATTTCACTCTATTTATTGCTCCAAAAGAGTTAATCACATTCTAGGCAGGATTGAACTCCTAAGATTTTATCTATTTGTTTATTTGTTTATGTATTCATTTATTAATTGTACCATCTTCTCTATAATCTCACACTTCTTATCAGCTTTCTCACAAAGTAAAGTGCATATCTGGGGAAAGTTGTTTTAAAAATCATGAATAAACATGAGTGTAAATCTGTTCCATATACTTTTAGAACAATTGTAATAAAAATTCTCCACCCTTTCCCCTGACCCCTCATTTAAGATTCCATTTAGATAAAGATCCTCTCTTTGGCTCTCTCTACACTTCTCAGAGATTCATGTAAGGACTTATTCCTGATTCCCATATTTTCTGAAGAGATCTCTCGTTTACTAACTTGGCCACCATCAGAAATAATCCCAAACACAAAGCCAGAATAAAGCAAGTAGTCAATTGGAGGTCAACTGAAAGTCATGCTGGGATTCTGCACTATTACTTCAGCCCTTCTGAACTGTTTTTGGATCAGAAGGTAGGGAGGCATCACCTGTCATCCCTAGAAACAATATCCTGTTACTCAGGGTTTACAAGTCCTTCCAGGTTGCTTTTTGGAAAGGAAGACTATCCATAATTCATGTCAAAAAAGGTGAAAATATTATTGCTAATAAATGCTAGTATCATATTTACATATACTTTGTGCCTTTAAAATATTTAAAAATACTTATTACATTTGAATGCAATTCTAAAAAAAATATTTCCTAGGCATTGTTGCTAAGAAAACTCTATGTCCATTCTTAGTCTATAAAAAGACTTATGAAAGATATTTTAAAAATTATTAACATGTTCATTCAACTTGAGTAATCAAGCATTTAGAATGGAGAACTTTTAAATAAATCAAGACTCAGATCACGTTTAAGATGATGTATCACATTTTAGAGCCATTTTCAATTAGATTGGACATATACATGTCAGAAAGTAGATTTCTCATGATCGAAAATCTGGTTTTCTATGAGTTCCTCAAAACTCTTTATTTTAGATAAAAGTCCTTTTAAAAAATATAATCAGGGCTGGGATTATGGCTCAGCGGTACAGCATTCGCCTAGCAAGTGCGAGGCCCTGGGTTCGATCCTCAGCACCACATAAAAATAAATAAAGGTATTGTGTCCAACTACAACTAAAAATATAAATTTTTTGCCATTGTGTCTGTTTTTATTAGCTATCAATTAAAATATAAATATTATATATATATATATATATATATATATATATATATATATATATATATATATGTGTGTGTGTGTGTGTATATATATATAATCAAAAGCTACTTCCTGGTGGGCTTTTTTATGTGTATCTACATATAATTTGCTATCTGGATTTCATATAAATTAAATAAAAATCACAGAAATCCTTTGGCAATGCACTTGAATCTGGGCTGTGCCTCTTAGAAGCTTAGAAAAGGCTTCTATGACCTGGGCCAAATTACTAAATCTCTGAAACTTGCCTCCACTCAAAAATGGGGCTAATCACATCCATATCTAAGAATGGTTCTGGGCACTAAGTTCAATCACACACATAAAAGTGCTCATAAAATAGAAAGTTAAGTGCTAGGTGGTGGCCCTCCAAAACACTCTGGGCAAGGGCATGTCCATCTTGGTCCCTGCAGTATTTCTAAGACATAGCACAGAGGTTGACTCATAGGAGATGCTAATACAGACTTATTGAATGAATAATAACTGTTCTTTCCTGAGGATGATTCAGAGTGTATTGCTTACATCACAGTCCGAACCATGAAGTCTCTCTCTTTCTCTCTCTCTCTCTCTTTTTTCCCTTTTGTTTTCTCATGAATAAAATTCAGTGGTTGGAATAAATTATCTACAAAGTTTCTTCCAAATGTGACATTCAGTGATTCCAGAAATCCTCCCTCTCAGAAGGGGGAAATGTCATGTAACTTCACTGTTCTGTTCAAGTGTCACATCTTCATGTCAGAACAACCTAATTTTCAAAAACTGTTGAGTTATCCATCTACAGGAATCAAAGCAGAGGGATCATCTTGACTCAATCATTTAGTCAGTTTGGAAAAATTAAAAGAAATTCACCAATGGATGATTAGATGACAAGTATTCAGATTCATGTGTCTGTGTAGACAGTCTACTGAGTAATTCTTACTCCCATTACTGAACTCCGTAGAAAAGGAAAATTTCTCATCTGTGAATCATGATTCTAATAAAATCTCCAAGGGCTGGTGTAAATACTTTTAAAAACACGAGTGCTTATTATTTCATGAGAATTGTTGAGAAGATAAGGCATTGTTTATAGTTACAGCAATATATAGGAAAATTAAACCCTTACTCCCTTCTCTTAGTCGTACTCTGAGGCTGGGAATATTTGTCTTGATTAAGCATGATTCCAAAACGACGACTCCGAGTTCAAGGCCTCCCTTACTATTGGAGAATGATGACCAAGGGGCAGATGCCAAAGTTTATATGGGCGGGTAGACTTTCCGAGACTCCAGTTCAGATTTAGTTGCCTGTATTTCCTGATACTTGTTCGGCTGGTGTGGGACCTCCACCTGTAACACAAAGCCCCTAAACATTTACAGATGGGTTTGTGAGGCCTGCCAGCCTGCTGCAGTAACCATTGTGAGCAATTCGGCTGAGCGGATGCTGGATACGTCTCTGTCATTTAATTATTTGAATTGGGTTTACGGGCAGTAATGTGATTCCTCTCGTCTGTGGAACTTAGGAGAGCCTGTGATGCTGTTAAAATAGGACTGGGTGGACTGTCTGGGGAAATCCAGAGCCCATGATTCAATTACAGGGGCTTTCACAGGGTCAGTCACTACTTGGAAATTACAAACCTGAGTCCAAAAATAGTCAAAATGTTAAAGTGACCATGCTGATCAGCTATTAATCACGTTGTTATATGGTGCTAGATAGCACCATGCAGGAATAGGCCACGAGTTATTTTTTCACCCAAGTGGTTACTGACTGCTCTTCACTTCTTTGAGCAGCATATAATGTGAATTTAATTTGGCCCCTGAAAAATTACCAAGTCAAAGAAGACAGGCTTTCAGGGGCCTTCTGTAAAAAGCCAGTTGTCATCTGCTCCAAGTTCTGGCTATCGCTTTCTCCTCCCATTCCAGATTTCCTCCAGCCTGTGCTGACCCATGCTTTGTCAGCTCACTTGGGACCGCTCTTTGACTTCTTCCCCCTGCTAAGAATCAGCCACACAAGGCTGGGGTTACCTGTGGTAGGGGAAACTGGTATCATGACCCTATGCTGGAACCTCTTATCTCTTTGCTTGAAACTCAGATTTTCTCCATTGTGCAATGTCTCCTCTTTATTACTACTCTCTCTCTCTTGCTGTCCTGAAAAACTCAGAATTATTCAGTGATTTAATGCAGAACAAGAATGCTCTCACTCCTCCACCTTCCTGGACATCTTGGGGATTTTGTTGTTTTTTCCCACTGAGTATTGTGAAATTGAAAATTTCCTAAGAATCCTGCCTCCAGCTTCTAAAACCGCATTGTTGTTTCTCCTCATCAACCTCCCATCGTTTGTTTGATTTCCTATGGTAAAAGCCCTCCTCAGAAACTCAGGAGCCTCATACTTCCCCAGGCCCCAGGGACATACAACGTAGGCCTGAGTGAGCTTCAAGTCAATCCTTCTTGCTCTGCTCCATGATGCCAAGGAGTTCTACAATTGCACATTTTCCAAAAGATTTCTTCCTAGCTGGCCTGATACATTAATACTGAGAAAATATAAATCCCTTTACACTAATATTCCAGTGAGGAGTTCCTAACTGAAACTGGCTTGTGTTTCAATTGAAGACTTAATCCAAAGTCTTAATGAGACCATTGGTTCCATGGGGGGCATTTGGCAATGTCTGGAGACATTTTTGGTTGTCAAAACTGGGGGCTGAGGTAGTTGCTTCAGGTATCTGATAGGCAAAGACCATGGTTGCTTCTGTTTAGGATTAAACTGCACCAGACAACTCTCTTTCACAATGGATGGGATAATAGGGAAATTTCATGGCCAAATATTTGGGGGGGATATTCTTTGAAAAACACACACAGACACATGAATCACCTCTTTTTCTGATTACACAGATAGACGTGGGAGTTTCTGGAAGGGACGATAGTGTCCTAGAGGGACAGTGAGCAGCCTAACCGTGGGGACATGTTGGGATGCTTGGAGTGCAGGACCTGCCTTGCTAAATCAGGTCATTCATCCCCAAAATATAGCTTACTAGGGAAGAGGGAAGGAGTTTGGGATTGTCTGCTGAAGGAGAGTTTATTTCCATTTTCTGAACTTTTTTTGCTTAAAATAAGCAGCCTATGCATTGAGGATGCACAGATCTCCAAGGGGGAAGGAATCTTGTATGTTTCTAATCAAGCTGTAAAAAATGCCATTTCAGCCATCAGTAGGGAAAGCAATAATTCAGGGAGGTGACAGGAGTGGGCTACCTGCTGTGGAGAGATGCTGAGTTTACAAACACTGCCACAGGATGCCAGCCCTGGGAGGGGGTCAGCACTCAGACGGCACCCAAAGGAAAACACAGAGTGAAAATCTGGAATAATTCTCAATCTTGAATTTAAGCCTTCCCCATTCACTCACAAGAATAGTTATCAATAAGGTAAGTTAATTGTTTCCCCTGTAAGTCTTGAGGATGTTTCTTGATGGAGTTATTTGAAGGTTGGTCCTGAGAAAAGACGAAGGAATAGTTCCCATAACCTACAGGGATTTTTTTTTCACCAGAAGGTCTGGCAAGACTACCACAAGTTAAAAATAACAAAGTTAACATTGAAAATTCACTTTATTATGTTTTGATTTCACAGAAAATGTAGACTTGTAAATAACAATAGTTCTTTGTACAATCTGCGTGACACTTTTATTAGCTTGTGGAAGTGGGAGGTTTGGTTAAACAGGAATCCATGTGAATATCAGGGAGACAAAAACAGCCAGGGCTGGAACAAGTATGATTTAGAAAAATAATAATCATGTTGGGCTTTGCAAACCACCTGTCACCTTGCTGATCCTCAGAAAAATGTAAAGAACATGCTCATGGATGAGTGAAAATTTTCTCTGCTTAGGTAAGGAGGTCAAAATCAGCACACCTTACCTATCGCCTCACACCAGCAGATTTCTTTTCAGAAGTTCAGCACCGGCCTGACAAAAGCTGTTTACCAGTTTTGGAATTGGCGGGGTCTGTTTGTTCAGTACAACTCTTGCTCTTAAGACAAGGAAACCCAGGACCAAGTACAGTAAATAGACACAAAAGAAGTTTCTGGTCCATTGGATGCTTTTCTGAGTCTTTATTTTGAGAGCGGGCAAGAGGGAGATGAATGTTTTTTATCTGAGTGAAACAACACTAGCCCCAGGCCAGCCTTTAATAACTGAGAAATAATAACAAGATCTTGGCCCGCAAATGCCATCAAGCACAGCACATGCACGGTCATGTCACCGCTTCTGACACAGCCTGTGTTAGGTCTCTTACAGCTGATGGTGAGGCTCCTTGCTAAATTAATGTGGACCCCCAACCCTCAATGCAAACACCCAATGTGAAACTGGATTTTTCTGGCTTTAAAGTAACTGTCTTAGAAACGCGATGCCTGAATCTTTCCAAGCTTTGTAAACATTCCAATAAAAGGGAATATAGTTCTGACAATTTCAAAACACCTCTTGAAATTAATATGGGTCACCTCGAGCAAAGCCACACACCGGGGATGGAGGGTCTGAGTCATGGCTTGGGGCCCTGAGCCTGAGGAAGGAAGTGCTGGGCGGCAGGGACAGGGAAGCAACCGCAGGAAGAAGGGTGGGAGTGACCAACAAGAGTGGAAAATGCCACTGCCCATGATCACAGAGCTCCACTGCTCACTTGGCAAAAGCTACCTGTCCCCTCCCATCCATCATCTGGTCCCACCCAGATCAAATTGCCATTTGATAGATTCTTCTTCTCTGGTGTCTATTTCAACTGGTAACATGGGATAAGCCAGTGTTATGGGGGTCTCCAGGCCTCTCTCTCTTCCATCAGCAACGTGTCTGGTGCTAAGGGAGCACAGAGGTGGAGCAAGGTGGGACCGTGGCACTGGGAACTTCTGTGAGTGAGCTTGAGCCATTCAAGAGGACAGACTAGCCTCTTAAGACAGTACATGTACTCTTTCAGACAGTAAGGGGCCTTCCAGGATGCTGTAAATAGAATGTATCTTGACAGAGACTGTTGTTCTGAGAATACAGACAAATATCAGTCAGCACCACAAACCCAGTCAGTAAAGCAAATTTGTTGGAGACAGAACTTATATGCTAAATCTCAGGGTCACATGCAGATTATAGAAAATGCCAGTGAACTAATCAAGATCTATTGTAGAAATGTATTCAGATATTACGGAAAACTAAAGGGGTTATCTTGGATCTAGAAAACTTTGATTTATAGTAAAACTTTTATAGGGGGGCGGAATTGGAACTGGGTGGATTTTCCCATCATTATTATTACTTTTTTGGAGGTAATTTGTGCCAAACAAATTACTTCAAGGCATCAAGTAATCAAGAATTTAATGTATTTCAGAATCCTAGAATGTTGATCCTCTACCAAATCCTAAAGAAAATGAGTTTTAAATTATCTTCACTTACCTTAAATTTCTCTTTTAAATATAAATGTACTCTTTCAGAAGTAAAAGCAGATTAAAAACATTTCACTGTCATCTTATGCCCTTCTCAATGAGGACTCCACTGCCCCTTGCAAGCACTGCCACACTCTCCCCTACATACTGGGACAATCTGTGTAGATCAGTTGGATGGATAGGCCTAGTCCCCTTGCTAATCTTAGGAGGGATGAATTTCAGCATGAAAATAAGATCAGATCTAAATATCCCAAGAATAAAAAAAAAAAAAAGTGAGCATCCCCTTCGAAGCTAAAATTACTTGGAGTCCACTGAGTTAATTCTGAGAGAGACTAGTTTCATTGATTGGATAACGTGCTTGACCTTCTCAAATCCCCTTACAGTGTGGTCCCACTTGTGATGGATCACTGGGGTAGTGGCTAACATTTGTAGAGATTCCTTTATTTCTCTTGGTTTCAGTTTCCCCTAACTAGGGAGAGCTGACATGTCCTCTAAGATTCTCCACCCCCATCCTAAATATACCCATGGATTTACGATTTCACAGATCACCTGGTAATAAGACGAGCTTATGGCTTTGGGACCCCATGGAAATGTCATGAAGGCATCTATGCCATGCTTAAGTACAACTGAAGGCCAGGCAGCTGTCCTCTGGCCTGGCCTGCCCTACTCTGTGTCATAGCAGCTATTGTTCTGTTCTACTCTTCCCACCCTGGGAATCTATTATAGAATAAAAAGAGGAAAGAACAATTTATTAGACAACCAACTTGGAGACTTGGGAGTGATGGAGAAGAGACAGATTCAGTCATTTTTTAAGAGGAATCAAATACCAATTATAACAAAGTAGTCCAGTTGGTTGTTTTTCATAAGTTTTCATCTAAATGACCTACAGCAAGGATAGAAAAACACAAAGTCCAAAGCATGAAAGAATGAGCAAGCATCAATGATCTGACACCAGATATACGTAATGAAACATCTTGTTAATGTAGCTCTTTTTAAAGAGCTACATTAGAACAAGAACCAAACTGCACCAAGCAATGAGAAACAGCTTTGTAGATTTCACCTTTCTTTCATTGAATATAAAAAATGGGACAGGCAACCTCTTAATTTTCCCTAAATGTCATCTTTTGGCTGATGGTAGAAGCTAACCACTATTTGCATATTGATGTTCCCATAATTACAGTTGGGTTCCTTAAATATAGTTTCCAACTTGTGATTTGTTTGCAGTAATGTAGTAGGGTTACTGACTTTACAGGCAAGGCTATGTGTCATTTGCTTTAGGCTACAGGATCACATCATCTTGTAAGCATCAAATGAACACAATTAAAAGTGACAGGTCTTTAAAATGTGCTTGAAGGGTGATGGGTACTAGCCGATGCTCCTCAGCATACGTGGCCAACTTCTCCTGGGCATCTGGTAAAGGCTGTTCTGGGAATGGCTTAGCTCTGGAAACCTCTCTGTCAGCATTTTGGTTTGCTGGTCATATCATTCCAGAAGTTTTCATTCTCAAAGTTGTTTCAATTACAAAATTCCATGGATCAGATGCATAAGACCGAATAGGAATTTCCCCTTTCTTTATCTGCATAAATACGTTTTTCTGATATTCCACTTACTAAATTATTTCCCACCATATTCACCCAATAGTTACAGAATATGGCTGGATGGTCCATCTTCCTATGAATTCCCTTCAGATCCTAGTGAAGTCTCATTTCTAAAGATTCTTTAATATGGAGGAGACAGTCATGCATAGCAATTACTCTCTGTGGATTTGGCTATTGTGAAGATTCAAAACACCATCATACCAAAGGATACACATTCCCACTTTGTTACATCAGAGTTTAATATGGCAATAAATGCCTTGAAAAGTATGCATTTTAAAACTGAAGTTTATTGAAAGCCATCCTTTCTTCAAACAATTGCCAATTACCCCTGGGCATGGTAGCTGCGGACATTACTCAATCAGACAAAAGCTTTGCTTGGTCTTTTCAAAAATTAAAGTTAATTTGGTGGCCGTTGATTATACTTTCCTCATTTCCCAGAGGGAAGTATGGAATCTCTTAGCTGTGAGCATTTATTGGAAGACACGGAGAAAGCTACTTTGAGACGCTCTTTGCCCCTGGACAGCTGCTCAAAAAAGAGAAAGAGTCTAGGTGACAGAGGTTGGGGCCCATCGCTCTCCCTCTCTAAGAACCTGTCATGCCATTTCCAAACAGAACTTACCAGGAAGAGAGGTGACCCCAGAATGCTGGAAGACAGACAGAATAGGATATACTTTATGTCCTGGAGGCCCCAGCAAGGGAGAAAAGACTTCTGTTGAGACAAAGGCCACATGCCTTAGGAAATATCCCCCCGGAAACAACCCAGAGGTCCAGTGTCCTTGCAGATCCAATGGAGTCCTTGCAGGAAGGAAGGTGGACAGTGAGGTCCTCTGGAGTCATGTGGAGGTCGTCCAGTCGGCATTCTTGGGAGCCTTGCATGTGTGCACATCCAGGGCTTCCAGGCAGTCTTGACAGCGCACGGCGCAGCACCAGTGGAACTTACACTCGCACTTGGTCATCCGGGTGATGCGGGAGGTGTCATAGCCTCTGCCGCAGCACATGACTTCACAGCTGTCCATGCCTCTGGAAGTCAGGTTGCACACACGGCCTGCTGTACCCAGGGAGCCTGGAAGACAACCCAGGGAGGTGTCATTGAAAGGGTTTGAGTGGATTACAATATGTCTCAGGAGGAGAAGCAGGAGGTCCATCCTCTGGTACAGGGCCCCGGCCCCACCTCTACACAGCCTGGTGCTGTAACCCTGCTTTATGGGTCCATGCAGCTGATCATATCATTTCCAGAAGCTGCAGGGAGCTTGCAGGGGCCAGGAGGACAGAATTCAGGAAGGAGGGTCACGAAACTTTGGGTTTGCCTTGGGCAACCTGAATTCAGCTCTGAATTTCAGAGTAGTTTTACCTGGCCTTGGGTAAAAGCATCATTGGGTGGGCAAAGCCAGATCCTGATTCCCTCTCTCCCAACCTCAAACCATATTAAAAGAAGCAGTGACCAAGGTTAGTTCTTTCCAAATTTGTAGGGGTATAGAATCCACAAAGGGAGGAAAATCCACCTCCCCAGACCTGCTTACACTAAAAGCTTATTAGAAAAAAACTGGAACTCTGGTTGCTGGTGGGGAGAAGTAGACATCATTTGTGTGAAACCCTGGGGAGGGAGGGACCAGGTTTATCTCCCCCATCCTAGGCAATCAAGCAGGCTACAGAGACATGTGGGAGGCACCTGTTGAGGCCACGATTCATGGCCTTCACAGAACAGAACCTGCATTAAAAACCTGTTAGGAATTACGAGTGGAAAGTCATCTTTGCTAATCAGGGAAATGTTTGCTAAATGGTAATCTATATGTATTCGCTTTCTGAAAAAGAATGAAAAAGACAGAAAGCCTCTTAATTCGCTCTATTTCTGGGGAAACACACATAAGTCTTTTACAATAGCATTACCAAACAGCAGAACCAAGTTTAGTGGACATTTTGGGAGAGTTTTCTCAGCTAATAATGACCCTTTCCATTTCTTTCACGGAGCTCAGCACCCCGGCAGCCATGTTGAACATTACCCTCCTCACTGGCACTGGATGAGTGGACCAAGGGTGCGTACCTGACTCATGTGCAGCTAATCAGGCAGATTTCCATGGGGCTGTGTGATTTTGATAGTCACTACCTCCATGGCAATCATGTTCTGTGATGAGGTCTGTGGACTAGCAGAGATCCAGAGAAAGACAGGAATGAAGTGAATACACAGAGATAGCAAAGATGGGACAGGGAAAGAGAATACTGCCTGACGCTAGACTATTTTCTGGTTCTGCTTCCATTTCTCCTGGAGGCCTGGCTGGTCTCCAACCTTTGAGTTCCTAGAGACTGTATTCTTCTAATAATTGTTCCCTTTTAGCTTAAACTGCTCCCATTTCTATTACTTGCAATCAACAATAATAAATAATTGACAAACTAGAGAAGCCAAACTCCTTATTAGGGGGGGGGGAAAACCCTTATATCAGGATGGAAAACATGGTGATTTAGCTTGTGTTCAGTTGCTCCATCACTGAACCAGGAATGTCTCCCTTTTCACAATTTGTACAATGCCTCGTGACACTCTGTTTATCTCAAACTGCTCTGTGTTAGAATTATCTACATAAATGTCATGTTGCCCTGCCTGTTCAGAGTGACCAGGGAAGCTGTAGGGTTCAAGCAGGGCGTGGGGTCAAGAAGAGCAGGGGTGGGGGCAGAACAACTCTGCCTGATCAGCCGCCGAGAGCAGGAAGACAGGCAGAGGAATTTCATGAGGACAGGAAGGATGGCAGAGGGCCGGAGCCAGGGTGGAGGGTGGGTCAGCCAGGGGTGGCCCCAAACCTACATCATGCTGAAGAAGCAAAGGGTTAGAAGCAGCAGCAGCTGGGCCTGGATTGGGGGACAACCATCAGGATGATCCTCAAAATCACTGATTGTGCAAAAAGGACTCGCTGCCAAATGCTGCCTCTTAACAGCACACCCATTATTTCATTCAATAAACATTTAGTGAACACAAACATGTGTAAGATGCTGTGTTGGCTGCCTGGGGTTTTGCGGGGAGGGAGGGAATAAAATAAATAGGACCGAGTTCTTATATTCAGAGGATTCAAAACACAGCGCAAGACAAATGTGTGGGAAGAGATGCTTCCACTACGTTTGGAAAATTGTTTCATTTGCTCAGGGCCTACTGAAAACCACAGTAGAGTCATGTGCAAAGTAGCACAGCAGACAAAGCTCAAAGACGGTACAGTGAGGTTATTTAGAGCATGGACAATTCAGAGTTCAGTCATAGAGCTGATATGCGTATATTGTGTGATCGTGGACAAGTTACTTAATCTCATTAAGCTTCAGTTTCCTCTCATGCAAAACTGGGATAAAAGCAGTTCCTTCCTCAAAAGGCTTGTGTGGGGACGGAATAAGATAATGTATAAAAGCGTGTGGCATAAGTGCTCTATAAATGTTAACCACCCAATCACTTAGCAAGTGTTTATTGAGTACCTACTATGTGTTAGGCACTGTTAGCTTCCCCAAAAAACATATGTTCAAGGGGCCATGGGCCAACCATATTATAATAATTATATTTTTGGTATTAATAGTAGAAGACAGGACCAGAAAAAGGGTCCTCAACTGCTTGGTTTTACAGAAAAGGTGGCATTAGAGACAGGATGCAGAGGATAAGATTTGCAGGGAATAAACAGGGTGAAAGGCATCCCAGAATAAGAGAGAATGTCCTAGAGGAAATTCCAAGGACAAGCTCTCAAGAGTGCAGATTCAAGGGCAAGTTCATGAGTGTGCTAAGGAACAGGATGCCTCTTAGGCAAAAAGCATAGAAAAGGAGACTAGAGCAACAGCAAGCTTATGCCTGGCTACAGCTTGTACTTCACTCCTTGGTGGGTGGTAAGCTAGGCCAGACTTTTAATTAAGGGAAAACATACCAGAATGGTAAGTCTGGAAGCATGGCTGGGGGCAGGGAGGTAAACCTTGAGGCTGGGTCACAGTCTAGGCAAAAAACAATGAGTGTGGACAGAAGTAGACCAGTACCCGACAGGCCACAGGGTGAAGCACCAGAACTTGGTGATTTACCGAATTTTGGGGTGGGGAGGTAGAGGTGTCAAATAGGAATACTGGAAACTGGCTCCACAGCAAGAGATGACTGGTGCCATATGATGAGAACAGTTTCAGTGGATGATCCAGACAGTGTTGTGGTAGAAGAGCGAATGGGAGGAGAGGACATGAGGGCAGAGCCTATGAGCCAAGTGTTCAAGAAACTTGATAATGAAGTGGATGAAAAAGGGCACAGCTGCAAGCACTGCTGAGGCCCAAGCTGAGGATTCAAGGTTGGTTCAGGCCATAACGTTCCTTCATAGTCTGTGACACAGCAACAGACATCGAACACAAGGTTTTCATTTTAGACTAGGTTTGCACATGAAGAACAAAAATGGGGAAAACTGGTCAATGATATTCAAAGTCAGGCTAGTGATTTCTCGGAGGGTAGAGAGAAAAGGAGGATGAGGGAGGCTTCTCGAATGCAGAGCCTCTTCTGTTCCTTGATTCCCATGGGCACAGGTTCGTGGGTATGTTCATTTGAGAAAATGTGTATGTGCGGCATGTGCACATCCCTGCATGTGTGGTCTATTTCAATAACAAGAAGGTGGTGGCGGTGGAGAGGAGGAGGAGGGCCACATGTGCCAAGGCCAGGAAAGCAGGAAAGCTCTCCGAAACAAATGAGGAGAGAGGTATTCCCCAGACCAGAATATGTCATAAGGGGAGAGAATCAAGAGTTGAGGTTGGAGAGGTGAGAAGAGGCTTACCGTGAATGGCTTTGAGTAATGTCAGAAAGGGTTTAAACTTCAACCTGAGGGCAAAGGAATTCTTTTTTGGGGGGGTGGGAGGCAGTGGTTACTCGGAATTGAACTCAGGGCACTCAACCACTGAGTCACATCCCCAGCCCTATTTTGTATTTTATTTAAAGACAGGGTCTCACTGAGTTTCTTAGCACCTTGCTTTTGCTGAGGCTGGCTTTGAACTCATGATCCTCCTGCCTCAGCCTCCCCAGCCTCTGGGATTACAGGCATGTAGCACTGTGCCTGGCTAGGGCAAAGGAATTCTATTGAGGGTTTCAACACTATATGATTATAGTGTTGAAAAAAAGGGCAACACTATATGATTCATGTTTCAGAAGGATCATCAATGTTCTGGGGTTGAGTGACATGAAACAGGTCAGACTCAGGGCAGGGACCCACCAAGTGCTCTGGGGGGACTCGAGGCAGGCTGGCTTGAGAGGGTGGTGGTGCAATGGGAGAGGTTAGTGAACAACAGAAGTTGAGGAGGCAGGACCAACAAGACATGGTGACTAACAGATGGATGGGGGGATAGAGGCATCAGGAGTGACTTTAAGGTTCTTTCTTGGGTGACTATATTGATGCTGGGGATTCCCTAAGGTGAGAAATGCCTGGAAGGAACAAACTTTGAGCAAAGATAAGGAGCTTAAATTTTCAGCATGTTGAGATTGCCGTGGCTGTGGGTTATCAGGTAGAAATGACTGAAAACCCTGTCTGGGACTCAAGAGGGAGGTTGGGATAGAGATGTGGATTTGGAAACTTTTATCTAGAAGTGGTAATTGAAATCATAGGTTTGAGGGAGCCCCAACAGGTGAGAAAGGACTTTTGCTTGGCGTAACAGAGGTGATTCTAAATTTCTAGCTTTTTGTGTTTTGTTCATAAACCTTGCCCACCAGTAAACATTCTTCACTTCCACTGATCTACAATATCAAAGCATGAATATATTACTATATGTTAGAATATTTATCCCCTTTGGGGCTGTGAGGCTTAGGGGGATAAGAGATTCCAGGGTCTTATTCCTGAGTCCACAGTGGCTCAAAGGCTAACAAGGTCTGAGTGGTGTGCTCACTCAGTCTTGTGTAATGCTCATGGGTTCCCCAAATGCACGAAATTGGCCTGGACTCTAAACGGAGAGATTGCTCAGTGAAGTGACCTCAACACCATCAGAACTCAGAGAGGAGCAGACACAGCAATAACCACTGGCATGGTTGAAGTTAAAAGTGGTTTCAGTAAAGGAAACAAAGGCTGGCAATGAAATGTCTCAGTAGTTCAGTGCTCGGCTAGAAAATGCAGAGAAACACAGGGAATCTGGACATGCCACTCTCTGCTGGCTGCCCACACAGGGTGTAATGAGGGCCCAGGAGAAGCAAGATGAGAGAGGATTTTTGAGGAGTGAGAGCCCCTGATGTGGGAAAAAGGGTGAAGTCGCAGCCTGGAGTCTTAATGGGCCCCCCTGAGGTATCAGGATACCAGGGAATGGGCTGAGGCGGAGGGGGAGGGTGTCTATGAAGTAGGAGAGGATGCATGGCTATAGTCTGCAAATTGGCCCTGCTTTGGGATATGGATCTCATTAGATCTAATGACAAACTATAGGGCAGAAGGGCAGTTCGGATGCTTGCTGCCATTTTAGCAGAACATAGATCCATTTCATCAAAACTCTGAAAAGAGCATTTTTAGAGTGCAGAATCTATATAAAATTTGCTTGTACTGGTTTCCTTTAATGGAATCATAACAAAGACTCATTATTATTGAGAGCAGCAGGTCTACACTGTCTTACCAACCTCCTGTCAGAGAGCTTCACCATTATGCTTAAAATAAAAGATCAGAATCAAAATTGTGTGTGTGTGTGTGTGTGTGTGTGTGTGTGTGTGTATGTGTGTTTGGTGAAAGAGAGCCACTGAGTTTTATGATGTGCCTACTTGTTTGGGACATATAAAATTTTAGATATTCCCCCCCCCCCAATAATATATGAACATATATTTAATGAGTCACTCACTCCCCTATTTGGGCCATGATGGGAATCACAGAGGATAGAAACCCAGCTATACCTAACTGCCTTAAACCTATAAGGGCAAGTTTTCATATTTTCAAAAATGAGTAGGATAGAAGTTCACCCTTTCCTTTCTGCCCTCTTATCTTCCTTCATTCTCCTTCTTTCAAATTCTCTGCCCTCTATTTCCCTTTGTCCACCAGTTATTCCCTCTTTGTTTACAAGTAGAGGTCCAAAGTGTCTGGAGCATTTGCATGTGTGAGGTGCATTGTACCATGCTATCCCATTGCTTTGGCTATGAAGTATGCCCCCATTGGAGACTGGCCCAGGACAGAGCCCAACCCCCAGACACAAAGACTGCCCTCTTGTCATCTTTACCCCAAACAATTACTGAGATCTTCTACCTAAACTCAGTGTGCAGGTCCAGGCGGACTCTGGAAGGTCTGCCAGTGCCTCAGCTGGGGGAAGGAGCTGCTTCTGGCCAAATATATGTTTCTCCTCCCCATCTATACTGTCCCCATCCCAACTCACTCAAGAGCTCACATAGGCACCAGGGGAAAGAGAAGAAGAGTCTGAGTTTCTAAATCACATGTGTTAGGGACCACATAACATACTTTGGTGAGGCAGTGCCGAGGGAGCTTTACAGAATCGAGCATACAGTCCCCAGAGCTATAAAATTAATAATGGAGTCAGGGTTCCCAGTGTAAAAACATTTCTGTCTCCACCAACATGCATCTTCCTGACAGCAGAGGAGGAACAGAGGGCTTTGGCTAATAGTTCCCAGACCCATACCTCTGGGACCTGGAGGAAGGGCGCTCTAGTGTGTGTTCTCTCTCTCTGGATAGGCCCATGTCTTTGGAAATTCCTGCCACTCAGGCTGACAGAGGCCCATATGTTGACCATTAGGGCATAAAGCAAGATTCACTTAAGCCTGTCATCCAATAGGCTGTTTCTCCTCTGGTTGACTTACACATTGTCAGTAATGACACAGATTTATTGAGGGAACAAAGGAATGTTACTGAGCAAATGTTAGAGACCGCACATTCATCTACTTGCAAGGTTTGCCCTTCCTCACGTTAAGGATTGCACAGCTAACGCTACTTAGGCAAGACGATATCTGCACTTATCTCAGATGATTTTATTCAAGATTTTCATGAT
Source organism: Marmota flaviventris (assembly GCF_047511675.1). Taxonomy (NCBI): domain Eukaryota; kingdom Metazoa; phylum Chordata; class Mammalia; order Rodentia; family Sciuridae; genus Marmota; species Marmota flaviventris. The sequence continues at coordinate 44,759,900 of NC_092498.1, forward strand.
GTGAAAAAGTTTGGCACAGGAAAACCTTGTCCCATTAAATTAGCACATCTTTTAATGGAATTAATGCTATGGCAGGACTTTGTGAGGCTTTCCATATCTGGCATTCCCACCCGACCCACAGTTATTTTCTATCCTACCTGTACCCTCTAAGCAGGCCATCTCCTCACTGTCCCACTGAAGGAACCATGAAGACTTTCTCCTTAAGAGTTACTCTCATTTCCTATGTTGGCTTTCCTCACCCTCCTTTCCACGGAAAGTCTTCCTATGCTTCAAGATTTGGGCCTACTGGAGTGTCTTCCATAGGGCACCTCCGTCTGCTTCAAGCCCGTGTCCTGCAACTGGGCTCAAGTATTGGCTGGAAATGTTTGGTTATTTCTCATGCATCTTGTTTGCCCAAGAACAAGGGCTGGATCTTATCCTTTCTTCTATATCCTGCATAATGCTCAGGTTATCAACAAATATTTGCTGATTTATTAAACTAAAAACAATTCCTTAAGAACTCTAGAACAGGCTTCCCTTTGGCCCAGGGAGGGGAGGGTACCCTTCTCCAGAGAGTGATCGCCCAGTCCTCAGGCACCTGGTGGAAGCAGAACCTTGTCTCTTCAAATGACTGCTCTGAGTAGATAGAGAACACATAAAAGAAATGTGGCACATGTTTTTAAATGATAGAAATTCAGAATGATAACTTAAGGGAGTTTGTGGCATCAAGTTAAGGTTCTATTATTGTAAGCAGAGTATAATGAATTAAAATTCATTTAGTTATTGAATCATAAGAACCTTAAAAACCACTAGATAAAGTACTTTATCTTAAGAGACACAGAGAAGTTAATTTGTCCATGGCTACCCTATTACTAATCAGTAGAAACAGCAATAGTTAGCAATTTGTAGCAACACAGTCTCCTTATCCATAATGCTGGACTCTATCCCTAATATAGTAAAATTTACCTAAGTTTAAAGAAGAGATTTACAAGTGAAAAATTAATTTTGTGGGGAAAGTTTAAATGAAGTAATCAAATTAATTATTTAATATACATTAATATCATCCATTTGTTTGTAACACATTAATATGGTAATTAGAAATTAGTTTTTTCCTAACCCTTCCATCCCCAAACCACATCTATTTGGTAAATTCTTGATTGTTAGTAGTAAAATTAGGTCAAAGGGTTAGAAATAAGAAAATGAACTCTTCATTTTTTTAAAAGTTACTTTTTTTTCAGTTTTCCCAAATTTAATCTGATTGCTACTGTCAATTCAAATTAAGGTATGTTTCAGCATATACTTAGAATAATTCTTCTAAGTATTTATATTTTGAAAAAGAACACAGTTCTATAGATCCTCCTCATAACATAAAATGGCATGGACATAAAAACTCTTTTTGCTTATGTTAACAATAAAATCAGATGAACTACCCAGCAATCCCAATGATAGTAGTAAATGAAGGGTAAATTAACTGAGTATCTGATGGCCACTAAAAGCAATAGGCACAGTTTGCTACTGTGTTTACTTGGGACCTTTTTTCTCAACCAGGGAAATAGCTAGCAAGCAATATCTGAAGCTCTATCAATGCCATACTAATGCACTTCAATATGAGGGAAATTTTTCATTTAACACTTTCACGTAAATGAGAAGTTTTATAAATTTGTGTGTGAAAAGGTAATCAGGTGATGAGAAGACATGCTTTGTAATTCCCTATAAAGAAACCAAGCCATCTTTAGGCTATGAAGCTGCACCAATATACCTAAGAATCCGGGTAATCTAGTTGAAATATTCTATGTTGTTTATAACTTCCATTCCTTCAATTCAATGCTAGGTAATGGAGATTCAGTGAATAAGACAGAGTTCCTGTCATCATGGAATCCCCACTGGAGTCCAGTGGAACAGAGAGGTAACTAATTAACTAAACACTGTGGCACATGCTGTGAATGAAAGAACAGAGCTTGAGCTCTGTTTTGGCCAAGGGGATGGCAGTGAAGATGGAGAAGAGGATGGAATCTGCATTCATTTTAAGAGGTCCTCATGATAGATTTGGTGATGGAGGAAAGAGAGAAGGGGCTTTAACTAATAACCTGCAGGTTTGTGACTTGACCACCAGAGTAAATGGTATTGCCATTTCCTGAGAAGGGAAAGACTAGGGGAAAATAAGTTTCAAAAATTGGGCAAATCAGGAGTTCAGTTTTGAACAGAAGCCAATTGATGTAAGTGTGAGAAATTTAAGCTGCAGATGAGAGAACGGATACAGGGTGAGGCTACCGGACACAGATGAGGACAGGGATAGCAACAGGAATAGAGAAGGCCACATGAAAGAGTAGGCCCCAAACTCTATCATGTTGGTTTAGGCCCCAACTTCCTTAATAAGACTCCTAAAGTGCAAGAATTAAAATCAATAATCAATAAATGAGCATATTATAGTGATGCAGCCACATCACTGTTTATAGCAGCACAATTCACAATAGCTAAACTGTGGAACCAAACTAGATGTCCTTCAGTAGATGAATGGATAAAGAAAATGTGGTATACATACACAATGGAATATTACTCAGCAATAAAAGAGAATAAAATCATGGCATCTGCAGGTAAATGGATGGAGTTGGAGAATATAATGATAAGTGAAGTTACTAATCCCCCAAAAAACAAATGCTGAATGTTTTCTCTGATATAAAGAGGCTGATTCATAGTGGGGTTGGGAGAGGAAGCATGGGAGTATTAGATGAACTCTAGATAGGGCAAAGGGGTGGGAAGGGAAAGAGGGGGTTGGAGGTAGAAAAGATGTTGGAATGAGACAGATATCATTACCCTAAGTATGTGTATAAAGACATGAATGGTGTGAATAAACTTTGTATAGAACCAGAGATATAAAAAATGTATTCTATATGTTTAATATGAATTGTAATACATTCTGCTGTCATATATAATAAATTAGAATAAAAATAAATTAAGAAAAGAAGGTACACACAAAGAAAGAGTGTTTAGACTGAGCTTTGTAAAATTTGCCAACTGTAGATGTATAAAAGAAGAAATTAGACACTGAGATTGAGGAAGGCTAGTTATTGGGGATGGAGGAAAATCAGAAGAGTGTGGTGTTATTAAAGTCAAGAAAATAGCGTTTTAAGGAGGGAAAGAATAATTATATTGTAGGCACTTAGGAGTTTGAAAAGAGGATGTACAGTGTTTAGTATTAACTAAATAACAATCAAAAATTACCTATGAAAATAATGACTTATGAGCTTCATCAAAATATTTTTCATCAAGTTCTCTTTGGATCTGTCTTGGTGCCTTTCAGATATCAACTCAATGATTTCTGTAAGTTTTAAATCAGAAAGAGATGAATAACTTAATTTCTATGTTGCCAAATGGCAACTCCAAGGTGAGACCTTGTGCAGAGTAATGAATCAAGGACTGAAGCCTAAGAAACAACCCTTTCTATCCAAGCTTGAGGATTCCTTACCATCCAGAATGTGTCCCCTTGCCTGGTTGCTGCCTGGCTTGTCTATAAGAGCCATGAGAGCAATGAAGCCATGAGGGTAAGGATCAATCCTGCCTTCCCCCTCTTTGCATTTCTGGGGCTTCTGTGTCTGGCACATAGAAGAATCTCAATAAATATGTATTCAGTGAAGAGGGATCCACGATGGAGTGGTGCAAATTGAAAATATTACTATGTAAGTAGGGTCTACCCATGGACTAACACGTTGTTCTTGCTTTTAAATCAGCTCATGGGCCACAATCTGCATTGACAAGTTTTTTTGCAAACCAGGCTGCACCACAAGGCATGTGAAGAACACCAATCTCTGAACACCATGATTGGGACTGGGTTCTCATGGGTTTTGAGTTCTGTTTGCCAAATATAATTTATGTAGGAAAAACATTGATACGTGAGAGCTTACACCATCCGCAGCCTGCAGCTGTCAGCCAGGTATCAGGTTTTCAGCAGGCAACAAGTTGCACACCTGCTGAGTTCCATGTGTTTTTGAACTTGACTGGAGAAGAAGTGGAGGACTGCTTGTTTCCTATAGTTGGAGAGGAGACCTCAGGGTGACCTCTGACCCAGGTCAGGGTTTTACATCATAAACAGTGAAAGTGGCCTGTGATTAGGTACAGATGCTTTCTGTGAGAGGATAGCAGCATTCCTTACTTAGAGATGCACCTATCTCTAACTGAAGGGTTTCTTTGATTTACAGATGCCTGGGGCAATAACCAGAGTAGATAACTACACTCCTCCCAGAAAGCCCTGCTTCCCAGACCTGGCCTCCAGTTTGGCCTGCAAAATGTCACATGCACGACACTTGGTGTTTCCCACTCTTCAAATCTGGGCTACATGAAGGAATATTTATAGTTGACCATCAGAACCTTCACTTTTTTCAATTGAAGACTAGGGGGAAATGGCTTATTATTATTGCCACAATAATATGTTCTTTGGTATTTATTTATTTGTTTATTTTGGCTTACTCTTATTTAGGAACAGTTAAAGACACTAATGATGTTAAAAACTTAAAGGGTTTCTAATTGAAAAAAATTTCAAGGCAACCTGGGTGCTTAATTCTGGTCCCTGTTGACCTCATCACTTTATGGGCACCTCTCCTCATTAAATTCCTATGTCCTCAAGATGCTTCTTTATTAAGGAGGACCCCTGCTCCCACCTACCACCACCCACATTTCTGAAGGTACATGGTATAACAAGAAAGGTATGGATTTTTGTTTTGATTTTTATGTATTTTGTTTGTTCATCACTTACAGGCCACATGATCTTGGGCAAGTGAAATAACTTCTTGGAGACTCATTTTCCTTCTCTGGAAATGGAGGAGAGTGCTGTGAGGAGTCAGGGAGATGCATGTAAGGTGTGTCATGCAGGCCTGCCTCTGAGTGGGAATTAACCCATGCTCCCAGCATGGATCCCAGTGAAGTCTGGGCATACCACAAACACCCCAGGGTCTCCACTCTGTGATGCTTCTCTGTAGTCTTGGTATCATCATTTCAGGACGTCAAGCTAATTCCAGTGAATGCTTTGATGGCCAAAATCATTTTAATGAATTACTTGCAGTGTAAGAGGTTTTCTGAACATGGAGGGCACAAATGCAAAAGAATGACCCTCTTATGCTGGGTGAGCCAAGGCAGGGGTATTTTGGGGCTGATGTTTATTTAGAGCTCTTCAAATAAAGAAAAAAAATCCCCCCTTTTAAGAGATGGGTACTCCAAGAAAATAGAATGTTTTACTGGACTTCTCCCCTAATACTTACAGGCAAACCAGGATCATGCACTGTCTAAATCATTGATTTTTCAAACTCAGATGTGCTTAAATATGAAAAGCATGGAGAATCTCAGGAACAGACCCTGATTCATGAGTCTTTCAAGAGACCCTAATTATGGAAAATAGTAGACTAGATCTGAAGACTTTATCTACTTTAGCCACAGCACAGATCTAATTGACAAAGCAGGCTGACTCATGTCTGCCCATGAGTGACTTGAGCAGGAAGCAAGGAGTAAGACCAATCAGTTCCAAATACAGATGACTTGATGATATTCAACCTGCTCACCACCACTATGCTTCTAGTGCGGGCAAGTGGAAGGAGCTCAAGAAGTTGGATATTAAATGTGAATGATTTAAAAAGAAACAAAACAAAACAACAAAGTAGAATGGATAGTATGAGATAAAATGTAGGGAAGGGAAAATAAATGATAGTTAAAAAAATAAAATTTAAAAAAGAAATTGGATATTACTTGAGGTTAAATTTTACTGCAAATATTTGACCTGTTTTTGAGCCTGACAACTCATAATGTAACCCATTTTGAACATGGGAAAGTTCCATTTACTAGAAAACAGATCCTTCCTAATGCGATTCTAGTGCAGGCAGAGGGGCCCCCAGTGTGTGCTTCTCAACATGCTCACATAAGCTGGGTGGTTCCTTAATGTAGACTGACCAGTCGTCAGCACTGACCCAACACCTTCATTTCACAGAAAGAAAAGGCTCCCACAGCCACTGTGAGTTAGAACCAGGTCTTACAATTCTCTGTCACATCTCTATGCCCTAACAAACAGAGGTTAGAAGGTACTTCAGGATGATTCCATACCAAAAACTTCTAGAACTGTGTTGACCAGCTGTGTTGACCACAGAAGTTTGTCCTAGCCAGAGTGAAGCCTCATCTTTAGAAGGCCATCAGTCACACAACCAAACACCATCCTCTGAGCAGACAAATGAGTTGAGGCTTTCTCAGAGAACATCAGCATCTCTTACCTGTGGCTACGTGTATAGGACTCCAAATGTGAATGATAGAAAAAATATTATTTTAACAAACTGGACTCTTGCCTACATGATATGAAACATTCTGAATCATCTTTTTACTAGAACTATCATCTGTGGTCAACAGAATGAAAAAGAAACATCGCAAGGTTTACATGGATAACTTTTTCTTGCCCTCTGCTGAAGAAGGTATTAATTGATTTTAGTTCAGATAATTTACAAATAATCTAGGAATCTTCCTGGAGATCTGATCTCCAGTATATTGGAGCTGGTTAATTAAGGATACGAAGAAAATGAGGAAAAGAAGGAGGCGGGAGAAGAGGAGGAAAACAGGGTGGCTCCTAGTTATAACGCCAACCAAAAACTAAAAAAATTCACTTCTTTCCAAGTAAGAGAAGCTAAAAATGTCTAAGATAGAATAAAAATAAAAGAGTTAATAAATTACGTAGCTTTCCTCAGAAAGCCCCTGCAACTATGTATTCTGTGCCTGATGTGGCTGAAGGCAGAGTAAAATGGTAGAAAGGACAGACTGACAGTCCCTGTTCAGCCTTTTACTAACTACAAGTCATTAGGCAAAATTCTTAGTCTCTTGGAGCTTCAGTTTCCTCTCCCATAAAATGGGATAATAACAAAACATTACAGACACCCTGTGAGAGCGGCATGTGGTGGGTACTACAGACATGTCTGCTGTTTTAAGACCAAGAAACAGAATTTATTTTAATGCAGGGAATAGAAAGAGCAAAGTATGCAAGAATAATTTAGTAATTTGAAAAGGTAGTAAGGATTAGATGCAGAATCACCTCTGTGGGACAAAGAAAAGTCTGGCCCTTATTTCACCCTTATTTCACTGAATATCCAGTAAACAAATATTCATCAAGTACAACTTCAATCCAAAAAACCAGAAAAGATATGTTGGAAGCAGGCATGTCCTCTGTTATTCAACATGAGATTTTTTTGCTTTGCAAAGTCTTTCTGCATGGAAGATAGGTGAGGCACATATGTGGTTTCAGGGTCAAAGCACAGCCTGGGGCCAGACATCTGTCCTCTCCTATCCATGAGATTGTGAGCATGTCATTCACTTTTCTTATCGGTACAATGGGCTCGATGATATCTAGGACTGCTTATCTGACTTAAAAAATTAAGTTGTGAATTTCTTGGTCGGTGTTGACTATCTAGGAGTGTCCCTCTTTTTATCCATTTTTTTTCCAGTAACAAGTTCCAATGTGCTAATGTCACAGGGCTGCTCCACAGATTCAATAGGACCATGCATACATTGATCTTAACCCAGTAATCAGCACACAGTATTCAAGTCATAGGAACTAAAATTATCAAGATACCGTCATTCTCATGTCCTGTTCAAGGAAGCAGAGGTTAAACACCTAGTTATAGGCAGACCCTGAGGACAATTCTGATTAAAAGCATAGGTTTCATAGTGATTTGGCTGAAAGTTTGGCCTGACAGGTAGGATGACTTGTTATAGGTCTGGAATGCAGTGGGGCATAGCATCTGGTCCCTGTGTTCAACAGTCATTAATCCATAGGCTGCATGTACAAACCTGCTCCCATGCTATAGAGAAGTAGCTCACAATCTGAAAAAAATTCAATCACTCTAGGGCAAGAAAGAGGCGAAAGCTTTTTTATGTATTCCCAGGTAATCTTGCCTCTTGGCCAATCTAACTTTAGGAGCCAGCTGCCACCTGTGCTTTCTTATTGCTTCTGTTGCAATTATTTTGGAATGAAAAGCAATCTAAGAATTCAGAGGATTTTTTTTCCTGATATTGAAATACCTTGTTTTCTACCAAGAAATTAACTAAGCCAAAGTGGGCTGTGGACTCCCATAACCTCCTTCTTTGACTCAATCTTATTTTGCTCTGAACTCTTTGCAAAGAAGGTGCTAAGCCTGGAGTTCAGTGTTGACCAGGGAGTGAGAGGCGGAGAATGCACATGTATATAACCAGACAGGTGGGGACAGCTGTGATGTTGAAGCTAACAGAGCCCACTCTGAGTGAGTTCAAGATGGAGAAGGTGCCATCCTTTAGAAAGGGTGTGGCTTTAATAAATGAGGTGACTCTTACACAGCCCTTACATACTGACCAATTATGGCCAAGAGATGTGAATAAATTCTTACTAGCAACTTCTAAGTATATTGAAAAGAGCAAGGGAATGTGAAATAGGCCAAACTTCAAAAGAGGCTAAATTTAAAGCCCTTTTCCATAGTGATAGAGGTGGGAGTGGTAAGCAGGGAGGAGAGATTCTTTGCAAAACTTTCCTCCTTGAAGCTTGAGGATCACATGAAAGATGCTGGGTACTACACACAGGGTGTCTTAGTCTACTAACTAGAATTTTGCCCAGGCTGGAAAATTTTGCTAATCTGCATATTTTGACTTTTTGCCATGTACATTCTTGTTGGGTCCTCATTTCTCCAGAATCTGCACATTATTGACATGTTTCTTGAGTCGCCTGGGAAAGCTTTCTGTGCATTTTCAATAGGAATTATAAAGAATATGAACTTAGAACCTAAAGGCAGCAGGCTGAAATGTCAGACTAAAAATATAGATGGTTGAAAAAGTTCTTTTGAACTTACCTGCCTCTCGGTCCCTGATACAGTAGTCCGGAGAATTCTCAAAATACACGAGGTCATTTTTCGTCGGTTTCTTGAACCTTTTGTTAGCCACAGTGAAACCAGTGCCATCTTGGTTCATGACGACCTGGATGGCTCCATTGTACTTCCTCCAGAGATAATCGCCTGTCTTCCTGAAGTCGGCCATGGCCAGCCAGCATGTCCTCAGGGTGCATGAGCCACTCACACCATGACATTTGCACTCCTGTTTCAGGAACCGCTTCACAGCCTGCCAGAGAGACAGGGGCAGGTTCAAGGAGGAGGCCTCAAGGGAGCCACAGCTTTCCTATCTCGAAGCAACCAGGAAGCAACTGAGCTGGATCCTGGGGCTCATGACTGGGAGATGTTGGAGTATCACTTGTCACTGTGCTGACTGCAGCAGGCAGGTGTGGTGGGTAGGGAGGGGAAGGGAAGATTCAGATGTTAATCGTACTGGCTATCAGTGTAACAAAAAAGTTCACTATTTAATAGAGTATGTGACCAGTTTAAAGAGTGCAGGAATGAATTAGAATATTTTCTAAATAAATGTAGCTTTATTATTTTAAAATGTATACCTTTACCATTAAGTAAATATCCCTTATCCAAAATGCTTGGGATCAGAAAAATTCTGAATTTTGGATTCATTTTTTTTCAGATTTTGAAATATCTGCAGATAGATAATGAGATATTTGGGGATAGACCCAAGTCTAAACATGAAATTCATTTATGTTCATATACACCTTATACACATAGCTTAAGGGGGCTTTATATAATATTTTAGTGTACCTGTGGTTTGACTGTGTCCTATTTGGTCAGGTGTAGACTTTGCCATTCGTGGTGTCACATCAGTGCTCAAAATGTTTCAGATTTTGGTGTATTTCAAGTTTCAGATTTTCAAATGAGGGATGCTCAAGCTGTACTCCAATTAGTCAAGAAATTGTAAGTCTGCATCTTTCAAGAACCCAATAATAATAATAACCATTACTACTTATGGAGTGCTTTGTGTTCCAGGCACCGTGACAATGCAGAACACACTGTATCTCAATGACCTTGGGTGTCAGGACAGTCCCATATTAACATTTTCATTTTGCAGAGGAGGAACAAGAAAGAAGGGAGAAAGCTCTTGTCTGAAGGCAAATAGTTAATAAAGGGCAGAGCCAGGCTGCACTGGGGCTGACATTAAGTGAAGAAGATTATCCCTCAACTCTCGCCAAGTGATTCAGCTCAGACCATGGGATGAGGTTGCTCTATTTTTCCCTAACGAGGAAGCAATGAAAATTGGGACAAGTCCATCTTGGCTGGCTCCTAAAATGAAGGCCCCTTTTCTGTGGGTGTGAGGTATGAGGGGAGGGGCGAGTGGGCCCCAGCATTATCCAGGAAAGTTTCTGCTTTGGTCTCAGGATGAGGTGGCAGCACTGCACCATCCCCAGAGCCATTTGGTCAGAGTTGTCCTGCCCTGTCCTTGGCTCACCTAAATGAAGAGAGTATCAGCACCCATGATCAAAAGAGCCCTGAGACTGCTCTTCCCATTTTACAGATGAGAAAACCAGGGATCAGGGAGGGAATATGATTGCCCAAGCTCTAGTGCTGGGATGTGGAATGGCTGGATGCAAATCCTGATTCCGAAGTCTCCCAAATTCATAGTACATGCAAATATGAATTTCTTCAAAATGTTTTTGAAGAACATGCTTTCTGATTAAAAACTCCTCTTGTTCTCTTTCTCATAGAACTTACTACCTTGAAATTGATATTCTTTTCCTCCCCCATTAGTTACCACTGATCTCTTGTCCAATTTATGTTTCCCAAGTTATTATAATACTAACCATTCAAACAGCTATTAATATTAAACTGCTGATTAGGAATTGTGACCAAAGACAGAGGATGCAAAGAAGGGCTGTGGGGGAGACCCCTGGTCCTGGAGATTTCTCCAGACTGTGGCTTTGGTCTTTGTTTAGTAACAGAACAAAGGAGAAGCCTGCCCACTGAGCAATTTGCATCCCTGAGCCAGGGATATGGGGGATGAGGGCATAGGCAAGTGAAGCAGAAATTTCTCTGAAGGCATTCTCCAAAATGCTAGTCTGAACAAACTCTTAAGGTAAATATTCCTAAACTCAAGCAGAAGATTCAACCATTCTTTGTCCTCTCCCTAAGATTTTAATATAATTGGCCAGGTATGGGGTATGAGAGGGGTGGCTCTAGCATATAGCCCATGTGAAAGTCCCTGCAGCTCACATGCTCACTTATGCCCCACTGCCCACCACCCCTCCTCAATATTCCAGGCTGCCATTCACTGATAGCCTTGCTCCAGGTAATTTGGCCTAATGCATGACTTCATTTTGCTCTTCTGCAAACTCAGCTTCTGACAAGGCTACAGTACAACCACCAGGTGTGCATGGATGCTATTCATTCCAGGAAGTTAGTTCCAGTTTGTTCATGTGCCTGGAGATGTGTCTGAAACACTCAAGAGCTGGTGGAGTAATTACAGGCCAGACACCTCAATGGACCCAGGCTGTTCATCTGTGAATGATGTGATCACTCTTCCCAGGTGGGCCTTGGCATTCACACGGTGTTTCCAGCTTTGCCTCTTAATATAGACTGTGGTACTCTTACACCTGAGAGCTGAGATATAAGCAGGAAGAACTCCACCAGCTTGGCTTTCCATGTTACAAAGATGTAGTGTCTTTAAAGGGTATCTCAGAGGGAAATTCCTCTGGAATTACACTCCCCCACATGTCCTTCTCCTCATATCTTTATATTCCAGGAATTTGGCATGAGGCTCACCAGATGACCTGGACAGCATACTTCAGGCACAGACACACCCTGGGAATGCCCTCCTGGCTCCTATTTCTGCCCCACGTGGCCCCCCTCTTCCCAGGAGCTTCCCTCCTAAGACCTGGGATAGCACCACCCAAAACCCACTCCATGCCAAGTGCTTTGGAGTTGAGTCCATCTATGCTTATTCTAAGTGCATTCCTAGAAAATGAGGTTCTTGACTCCTAAGTCATACTCCTGCTTTTAAGAATGACAGTAAATATGACTGCCCTCCCCTTGTAACACTAAATTTCTAGATGGCAAACTTCAAAGCTGATTTTTATATGATTAATTGAAGGATTTGCATATTAACTCAAAATACTCAAAGTCCACCTTATAAAGCCTTAGGAACCCACATGGCAGTGCCAGGCTCTGTTGGTCATCTGTGTAACCATCATCTCCTCCCTTCTTACTAACAGTTTTGTTCAGGTATCAGGCAGCCATGTATTCCAGAGATGGTCTCTTTCTGTTCAGGGTGGCCTAAATCAAGAACAGTCATTTCACTGTCGTGCCACTGATTTTTCTCAGCATGGGAAATTCAATGATTCAATTTGGGCCAATATGATATCATAAGAAGTCTTAAGGGAATTTGTAAGAAAGAAGGGGGAAAAAGCATTTTTTCTGTCTCTCAATGTGGTTCTTTGAGGTAGCCTCCTTGGGACATGAAGACAGTCAATGCAAGATGAGGCCATAAGCTGCAGATGCTGTCTTGAAAGATGTCAGGAACTGGGTTCTGGAGGATGTTTTCAAGGAGCAGTTTCCAGCTGGGAACTGCCCTACCTCCAAACTTCTTATAACAGGATAATCCGTTTTCCTTGTTACTGAAGTGTGAAACTTTGCACTGAATGTATTCCACCTGGTATCAAGATCAGTTCTTGATTGTGGATTAGTGATGGGCTTTATCTGATAATTAACCCTGTGGGAGAGTCATGACTTCTCTAAATAGGTTTGTCACATCTCCAGCCCACACTGTTAACATAGCCAGTTCAGTGCTCAGTCACATCAGAGGCTACCTCCATCTCTTCTATTTACTGATTTGCAGACTTGAAATGAAAACCCTTAGCCTTGAAGAGAACAAAACTCTGCTCAATCAGAGAAGCAGAGAGAAAGGGATCTAAATCTAGGTGTCCTGCTTCAGAGTAGTTGAGATAAGGGTAAGATATGGGACCAAGAACCTCACAATGAGGATTCCTAATTAATGAATATTGAATTCCAGTATTCCAACATTATAACAATATTACAATAGCAACCATTTATCAACTACCTGTGTGCCAGTGTCCACACCTGAAGGGCATACACACATTATAACAATTAGGCAAAGTAAGTTATTATTCCCGTTCTACAGTTAGGAAAATCATGGCTTAGGGAGGAAGGTAAAATCCCTAGAGTCAGCTAGAAAGAAGCAAGACTAGGATGTGAATCAGATATGCTTCACTCCCAGATCTATATTTCTAAAAACACATTTAAAATCCTAATATAAATCACATTGGGATTTTCTGTAATTTTGAATTATATGTAATATGCTTTCCTCTATTCTTGAAATAAGAATTGACTGGATTATATGATAGGCCTGTTATAATGGTGGTAGGAGGAGAAATAGGAAAGTAGGAGTACATTACATTGTATTTTCCAAGTTAATAGTCATCAAAAATTCATTGGACAGGTAATTCACAATACAAAGTACTAACAAAAATATGTTCAATTCACTGGTAATCACAGAAATGAAAACTGTTATACAACATTGTTATTTTAATTTTGCCTACCAAATTAGCAAATAGTAAAACATGATTAATAATATTTGATGGGGTAAGAGTCTGGGGAAAGATATACTTTAACAAACTGTTGGTGGGATAATACATTGATACATCATCTAAATAAGAGCAGTTTTGCAATATGTCCATCTGTTTTTCTTCTTTTTCTTTTTTCTTTTAATTTTTGGGATTAAACCTAGAATCTTATACATGCTATGCAAGTGCTCTACCACTGAGCTACCAGGCCCACCTGTCCAAATTTTAAATGTACACAACTTTGATCCAGTAATTACACTCTGAAAATACATGCACAGATATCAAAGGATACACATCAATATGGATGTTCACTGCAGCATAATTAGCAATAGCAAAATATGAGATAATTTGAGATATGAGATAGATAGGAAATATGAGATATGAGATAGGATACATCAATAGGAAAATGGCTAAGTAAATTATGGTATATGCTTCATAATAATGGAGTATTACATGGTCTTTGTATAATGAGATAGATCAGTCTTCTAGGTATGAAGGAACTCAAGTTATAAAACCTAAATGTAGAATATATGTGGTATTATCTACTTTTTAAAGATCTGCATTTGTGTGTGACTACACAGAGGAAGGGGAAAAGTTCTTTGACAGTCTGGCTGCTGTAGGAGAGACTGCATGATTTGGAAAGAGAGGGAACTCCACATAATAAAGTTACATGAATTTGAGGACAGTTCCCTGGTAACTGGAGAGAGCAGAGCAGTGGTTTGCATTCCTGGCTACACATAAAAATCACCTAGGGATCATTTCCAGCCCCTCTACAGATTGAGTAAATCAGAACCTTGGGTAGCGTGGGGCCCAGGTCTGGAGAGTACCTGCAGATACTCTGGTGATTCTAATCTGCAGCCCTGACTGTGTCACAACCCAGGACGCTGGGAGAGAAGGTAAGAAACCCTGAACCATGGCAGGACTCTGAGGGCCTGGGGAAGGCTAGAGCAATGAGAAAGGCCTGTGACAGGGGCTGGCACTATGTATCCAGGAGCAGGGAAAACTGGATACTGAATTAGAAGTTGTTTCCTAACCTAAGCTTCAAATATGTCTGAACCTCCAAGAAAGATGTGCCACAATGCAGAGATTGTAGGGAGAATGAAAGATGGGTGGTGGTCAGGGAGGGTACAAAGTAAGTACTGATGGATGGATGAATGGGTTGATGAGCCACAGCAAAGAAGCAGGCTGCAGTGTGAGGGATACCATGGAGTCTCTGGAGGCAATAGGTAAGGGTTTGTGGGAGCTTCCCACTCACAGCCACCAATGGAGGGGCTGGTGACATTTTATTAGGCAATAAAAGAATGAGTGGGAGAAGCAGGGAACCTCTGTTCTGTAACTATACTTAAGTCTCCTATAATATCTCTAGATGTTGATTATAAAACTGGAAAACAGTAACATCTATATGATTCAGCAGACCCTCCATATTTATGGATTAACTAACTGTAGGTTGAAAATATTTGGGAAAAAATACCAGAAAGTTTCAAAAAGCAAAATTTGAATTTGCATATTCAGAGCATTATGCTGAACCCAGGGGAATGAAGAAATGTGTAGACACATCCCACGGTGGTCTCACACATCTTCAGTCTCTCTCCAGCACTCACTGTGGGAACATTGTTTGAGCACTTCTTGTTTGTGTACTATGTAGTTAGGCCGATGATGTTTGTGTCTATACTGAACATGTCCAGAATTTTTCTTGTCATTATTCACTAATATAACAACTATTTGCATATAATTGACATTTTATTAGGTATTGGAAGTAATCTAGCAATGATTTAAAGTATGTGGGAAGATATGTATAGGATATGCAAATACTGTACCATTTTATATAAGGAATTTAAGCATGCTTGGATTGAGCATCCACAGGGGATCCAGAAATCCATCTCCCATAGTTATTGAGGGATGACTATATTGTTAACTGCTCTGCCAAGTATAGTATTGTGTCAGGACTGCATTTTATTATCTCTAATCCAATATCACAACCTGTCAATGAAAGATGTTCTTGGAGTGGAATTTGGAGTTTTCTAGTCTTACTTGCTACCAGTTGTATTGACTATAGACTCATGTTTTCCATCCCACAATCATTCTACGTACTCCATCTCTTCTCCTTATTTACCAGGGTACTCCGCAATCCTTCATTCTCTTGTTTCAACCTACACAGTCTCCGAGGCTGAGACCCCAAATCACTGGACACCCTCTGTCCTGGATGTCATGTTTTCTGCATTTTGGTTGATTCTTTCCATTTGCTCCAGCACATTCTTGAGTAACTCCTTCAAGTTACGTGGTGGACACATTTTCTGGAATCTTTCATGTCTAAGATCTCTTCATTCAGCCTTCACACTTGATTAACTAGCTTGGCTGGACATCGAATTCTGAATTAAAAATAATTTTCCCTCAAGACTTGGAAAGCTTTGGCCTCTAGTGTTGCAGGTGGGAAATGTGACGTCTGGTTGATTCTTTGAAAATAGATTTGTTTTTGTTTTCATTTCACTTTGCATCTGCCTACTCTCCAACCCCATGAAAGTTTCTGGAGTCTTTCCTTTATTCTTCATGTTCTGAAATATCACACCTCAGGAATTTTTTATTTTCCCATTAATCCTGCCTAACACTCAGCAGGGCTATTCATTCTGGACTATCGGGTCCGTTAACATGGAGTCATTCTCTTTAGTATTTTCCTCACCTTCACTTTTTAAAAGTCTTTCTTTATGACCTTCTAATTAGTTACTTGTCAAGCCTTCTGAATTGATCCTCTATTTCTCTTTTAATTTTTCTCATATTTTTTCCAGTACTTTCTTTCTGGCCTCTTGAGGAAGTAATTCCACCAGAGCAACATTTCCAGCTCTCTCCACCCCCTTACTCACTTCTCCCCAGAGGAGAAGTGACTTGTCCAGCTAGTGAGTTTAGAGGAAGGAGTAAGGCATGTGAATCCAGGTTCCTGCTCTTTGGGGACCTGCCAGCCTATAGAGAAGATGAGTTGGGATCAGCTCCCACCATCATGCCCCCTGCAGGGATTCCAGTGCCCAGCCTATGACAGGGATGTGAGTCAGCCTTGCTCTGGTGGGAGCCAGGAAGCATTGTAAGCTGAAGCCACATCTTCTGGTGCAATTTTTTTTTTATTGGTTGTTCAAAACATTATAAAGCTCTTGACATATCATATTTCATACATTAGATTCAAGTTGGTTATGAACTCCCAATTTTACCCCAAATACAGATTGCAGAATCACATCGGTTACACATCCACATTTTTACATAATGCCCTATTAGTAACTGTTGTATTCTGCTACCTTTCCTATCCTCTACCATCCCCCCTCCCTCCCCTCCCATCTTCTCTCTCTACCCCATCCACTGTAATTCATATCTCTCCTTGTTTATTTTCCCATTCCCCTCACAACCTCTTATATGTAATTTTGTATAACAATGAGGGTCTCCCTCCATTACCATGCAATTTCCCTTTTCTCTCCCTTTCCATCCCACCTCATGTATCTGTTTAATGTTAATCTTTTCTTCCTGCTCTTCCTCCCTGCTCTGTTCTTAGTTGCTCTCATTATATCAAAGAAGACATTTGGTATTTGTTTTTTAGGGATTGGCTAGCTTCACTAAGCATAATCTGCTCTAGGGCCATCCATTTCCCTGCAAATTCTATGATTTTGTCATTTTTTAGTGCTGCGTAATACTCCATGGTGTATAAATGCCACATTTTTTTTATCCATTCATCTATTGAAGGGCATCTGGGTTGGTTCCACAGTCTAGCAATTGTGAATTGTGCTGCTATGAACATCGATGTAGCAGTATCCCTGTAGTACGCTCTTTTAAGGTCTTCAGGGAAAAGTCCAAGAAGGGCAATAGCTGGGTCAAATGGTGGTTCCATTCCCAGCCTTCCCAGGAATCTCCATACTGCTTTCCAGATTGGCCGCACCAGTTTGCAGTCCCACCAGCAATGTACAAGAGTACCCTTTTCCCCACATCCTCTCCAGCACTTGTTGTTGTTTGACTTCATAATGGCTGCCAATCTTACTGGAGTGAGATGGTATCTTAGGGTGGTTTTGATTTGCATTTCTCTGACTGCTAGAGATGGTGAGCATTTTTTCATGTACTTGTTGATTGATTGTATGTCCTCCTCTGAGAAGTGTCTGTTCAGGTCTTTGGTGCAATTTTTTAATGAGTAGGGAAACTCATGTTCATGCCATCTATCTGTCCACTTTCTTGTACTTGGTTTCAAACTCAGGTGAGAAATGGGGGGAGTTGTTTATGGAGCTCCTTAAACTCTTTTAGATATTTGTTTTACTTTTGAGAGATTTATTTGGTTTTCTCTGGAGCTATTTTGTTGTATTGTGGTTTGCCCCCGCCCCCCTCTTTTTTTTTTGATACCAGGGATTGAACCCAAGGGCACTTAACCACTGAGCTACATCTCTTTTTGATTTTTTATTTTATGACAGGAGATGAATTGCTAATGCCAGCCTCAAACTTGTGATCCTCTTCCTTCAGCCTCCCTAGTTGCTGGGAATTACAGTATGCACCACTATACATGGCCCTACATTGAGGTATTTTAAAGACAGCATGCCTGGGAGATAAAATGCCAGATTTGCTAGGCCAGATGTAGTCCACTTCTGTAATCCCAGCAACTCAGGAGGCTGAGACAGGAGGATCACAAGTTCAAAATCAGCCTCAGCAACTTAGGTCCTATCTTAAAAATAAAAAGGGTTAGAGATGTATCTCAGTGGTTGTACCCCTGTGTTCATTACCCAGTAATACAGACACACACACACACACACACACACACACACACACACGAGCCAGATTTCTAGGAGTTCTGTTCACGGGCAGAAGGGAGGAGATGGGGCACCTGATTTCATGTATGGATTTTTCATTTAATCTCAATTTTCAGGTCTGTGCTTCTCTCTGGTACTTAGGCATATCTGAATTTTTCTCAGGGCCTCTTGGCTCCCACCGTGACTACTGCCCCATCTGATTTTCCCCATCTGCTTTTATTCTTCTAGACTGTGACTTCTCCATCCTTCTTTATCATTTACAATTTCATTTGCTTTCCATGTATCAGAAATTTGTTGAGCTCTTTCATTTTTTTGACCATTCTCTCCATTGTTGATCTAAACCATTTTTATCCCATTTCTATCATTTTAATGAGGTTTGAGAGATGGAACTGTGTATATGTCTAGCCCACAGCCTCAGTCAGTTTGCACTTTGAGACGTTCTGGAAGGAGATGATTATGAGGGGAGAAAATGTTCCCATTTCATGATATACCTGTCTGCACTGCTCAATTTGTTACTCTGGTTGCTATGTGCAACTACCTGCTTTTACAATAGAAAGAGAAAGAACACAAAAAGAATCAATTACAATGCTTTCTCTCTCCAGTATGTGCAAGGCTGAAAGCTTCATTCAGAATCTTAGGGCAGAGCCCACTGCACAGTTATGTCCTGATTTCTATGTTGCTTCCTGAAATCTTTCCTAAAAAGTCTCTTGTTCTGCATTCTTCTGTAACTCTTTTTTTTTTTAGGGGACGGGGAACCGGGGATTGAACTCAGGGGCCCTCAACCACTGAGCCACACCCCATATTTTGTATTTTATTTAGAGACAGGGTCTTACTGAGTTGCTTAGTGCCTCACTTTTGCTGAGGCTGGCTTTGAACTCGTGATCCTCCTGCCTCAGCCTCCCGAGCCACTGAGATTACAGGTGTGCACCACCATGCCTGGCTCTTCTTCAACTATTAATGCAGGTTGCATTAAGATTCCATTCAGACTTTTCTTATACTTCTCTCTTTAACCCTCAAAGTCCTCATTGGCTCTTCATATCACCAAACTGGCTAGCATAATTCTTTTATTTATTTATTAATGCATATTATTTGTACAAATTAATGGGCTTCAGTGTGTCATTTCTATACACACATATATGGAAGCACAATTTTTAATCAACCCATCCCTTCATTATATGCCTGAATCCCATCTAATTTCTACATTGTGACATCCTGTCAACACATACATGCTCATTTGATATGACCACTTTTAAAAAAATTAATTTAATGACTTCTAAGGACAGTGGTTTCATTTTGTGGCTAGCATCATAGTAACCATTTTAATTTTATGTATAACCTTTCTCAATAAAAACTCTTCCATAGGCTCATAATTCTATTGATGTTAAAATCCTAGCAGATTGTTTAAGTTTTTGATTTTGAGAATTTTAATCATTTGATCTGCAGAGCTTATTTTCCACAGTTAGAATTTTAAAAACTTAAAAAATAAACTTTTTAAAGTCCTTAAAAAAAACTTCTAGATATTACTATCCCATACCACAGAGACAGAAGTCTGGAAGTTATTGTTGTTTTAAATCTATGGAAGAAGGAAATGCATTTATTGTGTGGAATAATTCTATTTTCTATTTCTCTGCCCCAGATTACTATCAAAGTATAATAATGAGGCATGACATTCATTAGGTTGTTACCATATGTCAAACCATGCTAAGAACTTTATATTCACTATTTTATTTAATCCACACAAGCACATAAAATATATATTCTTACTATCCCCATTTTACAGATAAGGATACTGAAACACCTAGAAGTAGAAGCCTTCAGGCAGAGAGAAAAGTCAAACAGACTGTCCAACACCAAAATCTATGCTAATTCACTCTCTAGTGTTTCTCATACTGGGGTTCTCAAACCCCCAATGTTCATGTTCCCAGAATTCAGTGAGTCCTATAATTTTGTATATATGTTTGCCTATTTAAATGTTGTTGAATAGAATTACTTTGCCAGTTAAAAAGACAAACTTCTCCCAAGAAGAATGAAATTATGGTTTCCGAAGTCAACTTTTCTGAATACTGAGTCCAAACAGCTTCTGGGGTGTTTCTTCAACTTATTTGCAGAGCATAAGAAGTTTTTTTCTAGTAGGTACCTGCATTTGGCTGAGTTTATGGATGCCGTACTGTGACATACTAATTCTTTTCTAAGAGCAACAGGCCACCCACTTTATATTGTGTGAAATATTTGCCAATGTAACAACTGACCTTGCCTTAGAACTCCTATTTAGAATTTATTTTAGATCTTTTCTTAAAAAAAGTATTTATTTTTATTTTAGATATTTACATGGTGTGTTTAAATTACACTATTTAGTTGAACTTCAGTGTTTGAAAAGGTGTTAGTACTTCACTTTTCAGTTGGGTGTATTCCACAAAGCAGCTAACATGTTTCTGGTCTCATATCAGATTTCCTGAGGGAAATACACATTAAAAATATATTATTTAATTTTCAGATGCTGGCTCAAAGCCAGCTACATTTATTAACAATTAAATCCTTTTGACAGGTCCACATCTCTAAGATAGGTGTTATTGAAAACTGGACCAATTTATACCCTTCAACTATTCGTGCTCTGGAACTGGAAAAACAAGGAGTATTTATTAGCAAACTGTGCAGTTGATTTGCTTATGCAAACATTTATTAACTTCAATAAAGTATTGTGCTTTCTTGAGCACTGTCATCCTTTAAAAACAGTGACTGTGGGTGGGCTTAGCTAGAAAATATAAGGTGTGGAATTTATATTTGTGAAACTCAAGAACATTACCATTGACTAACCACGTATATAATAATTCTAATTGACTAATGAGGCAGGTCTAAGAAACATTTTCCATTAATTTGGAACTTTACATGAAACTGTAACAATTTTGTTAAGAGTTATTCCCTGTTTGGGGACTTTATTTCTGGTTAGTTTTTGTTCACATGATATATGAAGATCTACAGTACCAAGTATATACTCTTTTGGGGTCCGACAGGACAGGAATGAGGCTGGCAGAACAGATTGTTTTTCATAATGGAGATTTAACCCAGGGGCACTTTTACAACTGAGCCACATCCCCAGCCCTTTATTTTATTTTATTTATTTTTTTTTAATTTTGAGTCAGGATCTCCCTAAGTTGCTTAGGGTCTTGCTAACCTGCTAAGACTGGCATTGAACTTAGTTCTATCTCAGCCTCCCAACCAGCTGGGATTACAGGCATGCACCACTGTGCCCAGCTGGCAGAATTGATTTTATAAACTAAAGAGACCAATCAGAAAACATATATCTGCTAAATGCAATCTGTGCCTATAAAGATGTTCAAGATTATTGAAGGGAGGGTTAGGAAGAATAGGAAGTTAATGCAGCCTGGCTCTATAGTCCAGTGTGGTTTTATCATTTTATTTCCTATTGATATTCCTTACCTTTTAAGAGTATATTTCTTTTTAATCATACTCTGGTTCTCTGAGGTCAGACCCATTACTTCTTTATTAGTTATTTCAAGTGGTATCAAGGGATCTACTCTTTGAAGTCTTTATTAGAACTCAGATTTCCTTGCCTGTAAGGTTGCACTTACATCTTGTACAATATTCATTTTCTGTTTACTTTGGAGGCATTTCTTGTGGATGGAACTTTGAACTATCTGCTCTGTCCCAGCACACAAGAGGGCCTCACTCAGAGGCCCTACTATTGCCAAGAATTGACCTTGGGGGTACTTCTTGGGCAGAGCATGCAAGAAGAAACTCTGCAGCCCCTCCTCCTATGAGTTTCTCCCATAAAAAATACAGGGTGCCAGTTAAATTAGAATTCTAGATCATGTCAATTTATTTGCTAATTATGGTCACTCTATTAAACCCCTGTCTCTTCATATGCAAAATGTGGAAAATACTGGTATCTAGCTTTTAGACTTGTTAAAACCTGATGCATCTGTGCACCCTAACTAGGGTAACTTGCCCAAGGTTTTACACAACACCAGAGCTAGTTTTCTGATTCCGGAGCCCTGCCCTCTATACTGTCTCAGTTAAGATAACTTCTGTAGCTAAGAATTCCTAATGAGTAGAGTGACCAATAAGAATATTAACCATTATTTTTAAATATGAATATCAATAGAGGTGTCATATGCTGATTATTAATAAACACCAGGAAGCTTACTACATCAGATCATATTGAAGGCTAAAACTGAAATTCAGGGAGATAGAAATTTCACAATTTTCCTAGTAGATCTACTTTGTAAGTCATTAATCAAATATATGATACAAGGTTTGAACTTTGTTCTCTATTACTCTTTCAAACTGGACTCCGGAGAAATCAACAGTTGCATAAAAATTGAACTTGAGCATTTAAGTCTTCACGATGCAGTGCCTTTCTCTTGCCTTTTCAGAGACATCTAAATGTCACTAGATGGTATTTCAGATTCTCCAGAGTTGGCTGAGAATCATGTTTCAAGTCCCCTTAACTCTGTCTTGACCACCACCCCTGAGCCCCCATCATTCCTAACTTTATGAAGCACTTTCTGCTCCACTGTCATCCTTTGTCATGCAGTCCCTTAGCCTGAAAAGCATTTCCCTGTCTCAGTCATGGGAAATCTTCATCTCCAGCTCAAACACCCAGTTCTCTTGTGACACATCCTTTGTCTCCTTGGCTCACTGTCCCTCTAACTGATTTTACCATGATACCAGGTAGCATAGTTTGCCTTGTGACTGCCCTGCACTTGTATCCCTGATTAAAAGTTGGTTTCCTGTGGTAAGGGGCTTCATTGTCTCATTGTTTTTTGCATCTGTATTAGAACCAAAAATAGTGACTTCCCCAAAGTGATTCCTTAGAAAATTATCTGTTGAGCCAAGTTTAGTCCAACAACACAGAGGAACAGCACTCGAGAACTTGCTGTGCCATTAATTGACATTCTGTGAATCCTCCAAATAAGGCCAAGGTGCTTTGCACATGCTCACAATGACTAGCAGTTAATTCTTTCAGCTTTTAAACAACGTTTCCCCCTGTTGTTAAACATGAATAGATATTCATTCTATAAAATATGTGAAGAAACATAAAGGGGAAAAAGTAATCCCCTTTTAAGGGCAGCAGCTACTGTTTATTCTTCTTTTTATTAAATATAGAAATACTGTTTGTTTTTCATAGAGATTCTCCAGGGAGGGAGACAATAAAGAAATGTAGAGGAGTGCCCACAGGCAAACACAATTGGGTTTGAACCCTAAGTCCAACATTTCATGATTATATGACCCTGGGTTACTCACTTCATCCCTCTAAAGCCATTTCTCATCTGAAAAGTAGAACTACTAATGCTATTTTTATTCCTATAAGAGTTTTGGGCAAAGCCTATCATAAAACATTTGATGGTACTTTATAAATTAGAAAATAGTATCTGCCTGTTTTTATAAATGTGTGGATTGCACATAAGATGAGTCTAGTGACTGATGGAACAATCAAACTGATTCCAAGTAGCAGTTCACAATGATTTGTGCTGGGATTTCTTGCCTGAATTACAAACCACCGTCATTTCAATAATGGGAAAAGAATTAGTTTTTACTGAGCACCTACTATAGGCCAGTTTCTGTGTCATTTGCCTTACACTTATCTTCTCATAGCCCCACACATTACCTTTCTATAGTTCATATAAAAACAACTGAAATTCAGTGAGCTGGTGTTGCAAGATTAATATTAAAGTGGGTCTGATCTCAAATGTTATTTCTGTTTTCACTAGAGTAAGAAAACTTATTGAGAAAATGTTTTTATGTTGTTTTTTTACTATCATGGAAATTTCTAGAGTGATTAAATGGGCAGTATTTGATTTGGTACATGGATTATTTTTGTATAGATTCTCTTAGGGAAATTTAAGAAATTATGATATTTCATCTTAGAGGAAAGATTTGACTAATTTAAAAGCCCTTTATAAAATCATGAAAGGGAACAAGTGGTGGATATTGGCCAGGTAACATTTGCTTGTAATTTAGTTAAGCCTTCCTTAAGATACAATTTGGAAGTTTTTGTAGCATGGCTTCTTTAGAACAGCTGGGGGGAGCTGTGGAATTTCCTTTTTGAAAGAGTATGTGATTTCAAACCAGGTAGACTTATCTTTTTGGTTCTATTTGGAAGTGGATTACTAGACTCAATCAAAGATGAGTCTCAAGAGAACATGAAGAAAAAAAAAAGTTATGAATTCCACTGAAAATGTGATTAAATTAAGCCATATTATAGCACAGAGGATCTAAATGATGATACGGCATAGAAACACATGAGGGTGCTCTAACCAGCCACCGTCATAAATAAATGAAACCATTCAAGTATTGGGGGGAATTAAGTCCGGGTATGAATGGCAATGTTGAATTCCGACTTTTAGCATTGGCCAAATAGAACAATCTTGGAATAGACGGCTCTTCTTTTAAATATGTTGGTCTCTCCACCATCACCACTCCCAGTTTGAAAAGTAGAAGATGTACATATTGGGCAATTTGGAAAATACTAAAAACTACAAAGAAGAAGAAGAAAGTGAAGGGGGAAAAAAAAAAAAAAAAAAAAAACAAGGACTGATGTTGCCGCCTGGGCCTGTTGGAGGCCTAGCTCAGGAGGCCTGCCTTCAAACACAAGCCCAGCCTGTTCTCATTTTGATTCCACAGACCTTCTGCTGGTACGAAGGGGGAGTAGGAACTGGGGGTCTGATGACCGCAAGAAGAGAATTAGAGACGCATGTTTATCTCGATACATTTACTCTCATTAAAGTTCATATTCACTGACATCATGCATCTCCTTGAAAAAGTCTGCCCACCCACCATTAATTAAAGCCACATTTTAAAAAGTCAGCATGTGCATTTTTATTCCAATCAAAAGTAGCCTCCTAAGTTTTGCAGAGTAGGCAGGAGAATATCTGAGGTCTGACAGCTGTTCACCTCTACACAGTGAACAATCATGTGATTTACATTAAAAGTTCTGTTTATTCAGGGCCTAGAATATAATAGCTAAGACCTATTGTCTTGAAGAGTTGAAACACTCATTATCTAATGACCTATTACAACAAATTAACATTTATTTTGATAAGTCAGGATTCTTTTGGATACAATGCAAGACCATATGCCTTTATCTTTCCAAACAGAGAAATCTAACTATATGCTCTGTTTGAATAATTAAGCAGCACACTCCTATCAAAGACACCACACTTTATAACTTGTATATACACTATCAGTGTCAAAACAAAGGTCAATACAAATTATTTTTTATCTAAACCATTGCACAAACAGCAATTACCAATAGTTGTAGGATTGCTCAACCGTAGTCTATATTCTTGGCAGTAATCACTATAAGTTCATAAATTCATGAAAATAAGGAATGTTGATTTTCAAAGTTCAAGAAAGTTACTATTTGTAAACAGTTCAGGCCACACTCATTTTACTCCATCTGCTAAGCAAGAATTCTTTCGTTCCAACTTCCTTTAAATGAGATTTGTTCTCTCCAGGAGCCTAGTAAAAAGGTTTTCATCCAAACAGATCTGCATTCTTTTCTATTCTTTTTCCTATTAAAGCTCCCCCTGGGGGCCTTTCAATTTTATGCTGATTTTTCTTTATATATTAATATCATGCACATTTTTATGTTGTGTTGATAAAAGACAAATTATGGTTATCTCTTCCCATTGGCAATCAGATTATTTTATATTGGTTTTGACCAAATATTTGTTTGTTCAGCCAGTTTATGCCTTCTACACAAAGGCCTGAAATGCAGTATCCAGATTCTTTTGTGATTCTAGCCAAGCCACCACATAGAGAAACATAGATTGTAAATGGATTTGAATATTGGCATTGAAATGGTTTAATTCTAGGTCAAAGCATCCCTGGACTAGAAGTCAAAACCTGAGTTCTAGTCCTGATTTTACTATCAGCTCACCTTGAGGGCCTCAGTTTCCTCATCTAACAAATAGGTGTTAGAGAGTGACTACTGACCGGACACAGTCCAGGAGGTTTGTCAGGATAAAAGGATAGGGAACATGTCTTCCCCTGGTCCTCTTACCAGAAACCACGAAGTGGGTTTCTGGTCCCTAGTAGGACTTTGATGAATTGGAGTTGAGTTTGGCTTTAAAAGAGAGTATCCCTGAGTCCAGAAGAAGCCACCAAACCATGCCTGAGGAATTACTTTCATGATAAGTGCAGGAGAAGATGCTCTGGATCTTGACATCCCATAGAAACAAACACTGGATGTGTCATTGCTATATGGAATGAAAGCACTGTCATCCTAACCCACAGAATATATCTACTGCCTGATGATAGTATCCAGAGGGATCATAAAACCCTCAACTCAACATAACGCCAAAAGCAATGGGTGGACTCCTTCAGATCAGCTATGGGAAAGAAGGTGGGGTGTGGGTGGGAATCTCTCAGCCTGTTGGTGGTTTTCCTTAGGACAAACAGCTCTGGCCTGGGGTGGGGGGTGGGTAGTGGGAAGTTGTGACTACACAGCATTTTATCTCTCTAGGAAAGCTTAAGATAAGCTTTAAGTGACTCATGCTACCATGTGGTCCTCAGAATGAGCATGGCTGCATTCCCATACCTTCCTGCCGGCTCTGTTGTTGTGAAGATTCATCAGGGCTCTGGCATCCTTTCCCTTCTTTTCCTTGGCATCCACAAATGCTCGGGCAAATTTGATCCCGTAGTCAATGTTATCACTGCAGCCACCCCAGTCGAAGGTGCCCTTGCTGTCCTTGGCGGTTCCCTTCTTCTTGGGATCACAGGAACAGGATTTTAATTCTCCTTGGCTACAGGCCCTGGTGATGGCAAATACAACTCCAGCTGAGGAGATGGCGTAAACAAAGGCAGATTCCCGACTACCTGAAACAAAAATGCTTTTCTTAAAAGTGGTCTGGGAGCACTAGTCCTGAATATCTTTCATATGGTGGGTGACTTTTTTAATCCTCGATGGGCCTCCGACATCCTCTGCCATTAAACAGAAGGTACCGGTATTCTGGAAGGACACTTTTAAACAGCCAAGGCTCTTTTTAAATATGAATAATCTCCATCTTCAATTTAGACATCTGTCAGGACACTCTTCTTGAATACAAATTATATATATATATATATATATATAAAGAAGGCCTCACCCAGCTTCTGGTTTTAATGAATTTTGTCTGCATACATGCCCAACATTCACCTTGAACCCTAAATGTCCTAGAAGAGTGGAGTGTGGCATCTCTTGCCTTAGTTTCTTCATTCATAAAATATAGTGTGAATTATACAATTCTATCATTCAATCAGTAATTTGGTATTCAGGATATCACAGCTTCCCTGGGGGCAAAAACCTTCTGAGATGGGTGTGGTGGCCCATGATTATCTCAGCTACACCAGAGGCTGAGTTGGGATGCCAGGAGTTCAAGGTCAGCCCGGGCAAAACAAATCTGAACAAAACCCTTCCAAACCTCCAGGCCCTACTGAGGACACCCATGTGCTTTTAAATTACAGACACTGAAATACTGAATTCAAAGAAATGGGGGCTGAAGTAGGAAGAGAATTCAGGCAGTAACCAGCCCCTGGTGTTAACACTGGAGAGCTTTGGCTTGACATCAACTTTCACAAGTAATTGAGAGATTGTTGAAGGCAATATGCAATATCCTCGAGTTACATACTATGTCTAACTATTAAGGTGAATTTACTTTCTTCTGGAACACCTGCACTAATCACTGGTATTGGGTAAAAGAGAGTGAAAAGCTTTTCTTTGGTTTTTCTGGAAGGAAACAAATTTACCGCTTATAATTAGACTTGGGCAAGAACCCTTTGGGGTACTTTCTTAGAATTGTTCTTTATTAGAGAGCAGGCTACTTTCACTTACAGGCTGAAAGGGACATATTTCAGTGCAATAACTACATTAAATTATTTTAATAATCTGTAGTAACTCATAACACCGTGTTGTGGTATAGTGACAGATATAAGGCTCTTTAGGGTCTGTGTGCACCTCGTTTTTCAAGTGGAGCTGTATTTCATTGTTATTAGCATGCCTTTTTATTAATGGTTCTGCAGCAAATATATTAACAATCAAAATAGAAGCTGGATGAACTAATGCCAATGCTAGGCAAAAAGCAGAGAAGCATTTGGTGATTCAATATGTCAAGACGAGTGTGACTTTTTGAACCACACAGCTGGGAGAACAAACCACCTTTTCGCATCGAAGCCCTACTTGTTTCCGTTTGTCATTCAGTGCTAAAATTTATTATACATCCCTTGCAATATTCGCTCTGCTAGTCTCATTATTAAAAATAAGGAAAACATACCTACAGCCTATTAAATGGCACTTACCTCAGCCTTCAGAAAATATCTCCCCCAAACCTCTAACCATCAAAAAAGGAATCCGTCGTGCCCTATAGCTAGGTAAAATCAATTAGAGGAATATTTGCCATAGGTAGCAGGTTGTGTTCTCCAGAGAGGAATGTATGGTCCTGGGAGCTGTTTTAAAGGGTCTCAGCTCACATTATAGGGATTGCAGATATTCTAAGTGGAACTGAGTTGTTGTGTTTAAAAGGTGACTAATAGACGCAAATGTGGCTTAATTCAGGTAGTAGCTTTTGAATACTTAAAATTTGTATTATATCCATTTTAAAGTTTAGGAAAATACCTTGTTTATAGTTACCCCCAGTTATCTTCTGAAGTTTGGTTTTGTATTTAGAGTATGGTGTCCATGTTTAGAGACACTAATGGGGGGAAATTCCTATATATATTTAACACTGTTCTTATTTTTTTAAGGAGAAAAGAAGTCTTAGGAAGTAGTCTTTTAGGGGAAAGGAATGAAAGCTGTAGATGAGCCTATATTAGTGACCAGACAGTATTTTAAAAGCAGTTAGAGATATACTTTCTAGGAACAAAGTTCATTCTCACGTAACCTGCAAAAAATCACGTTAACTTGTTGGTTAAAAGGAAAAAAAAATCACAATCTGATACATTTTAGAAATAATTACAAAAGGAAAATTATCACTTTTCTGAATATCTTATAATTTATTACTCAAATATATTACTAAATGGTTAGGGTTTTTTATTTATTTAAATAAAAATTTAGCACATTGACTCGACTTTTCGTTTTACCTCCAGATGTAGATATGGCCTTAAGATGTTTTCAGTTAAGTGTTTTGGATGAATCACTAAAATGCTATGTGTGAAATAGTAGCACATTTCAAGAGTTGGCTTTGTAACAAAACAAATTTTGATCTTGGGCCTCTTCTTAAGGGGAAAAAAATGATTCTTTGTAAGGCCATCACAAAGCACAACAAAATCCAAATATAAATGGTGATATTTGTACTTCCTCATGTGTCACTATTGAATTTTCTCTTATTTGGGGGTTAAGATAAATCACACAATGTCTATTAAGTGCATAGGCACAGTTTTTGTTTGGGTTGGGAGATTATTCCCTGGTAAGACAAACACTAGAAACTGGAGTTTCTGGAAGATCATGGGTTGGTTGTTCTACTCTGTTTTACAATTTTTGTTCTGATGTTTTGGTGTTTTTTTTTTTTTTTTTAATTTATAAGGATGAGACCTAATCACCTTTTGTTTCTTGAGGCCTGTTCTAGATTTCTGGAGGTATATTCTTCTAAGAAAATGTTTGGGTTTTCTCTGCCCATGACTAGTAACTGTCTGTTGAAAGAATAAATCACAAATATTCCTAAAAATTGTTTCATCTTACTCTAGCTCTCTACAGCAAAAGAGGTGAAAGTTCTCCATTTTCCATGGTCATGGGATATTTTAGTAACTCTCATGTTCTCCCTATAATGATGCTGCCCTTTGCCTTTCCTATTCATCTGGGAGCACATTTAGGTTTCCAGAGAAGAGTTCTTCATAGCTCTTAGATGTAAATTTCCCTCCAAGCAATTAATAGTAAAAAAAAATCTTTGGATAGCCTCATTGGAATTTCATGATTATTTCCAAGATCAGCTGCTTTAGGCCAAATTCAGTCCTCCCACAACCAACACAAAACCTCATTGACAGTCACAGAAGTTTGCATACATTCTGGAAAGGAGTCTGGCCTTCAGTGAAGAATGGAAAGAAACTCTGTGGCTGAAGGTTCTAAGTTCTGAGTATTTTGGAAAAGTATCTAGCCTCCTCTGAAGGAGGAGACACAAGTTGAAGTCTCTTGTGTTCCAGAGGCCTTAGAGTAGGTCAGAGTAGATCATTGCCTCCAATTCTCACCTTGTCTCTCTCAGCAGCTCTACAAAGTAGTTTATGAATGAATCCCCAGCTTTGGCAGAAATACCATCTTTGGGATCACAAATCAAAATTGCTTTCTCTGATTTGTGATAGAAAGGTTTTTTTTTTTTTGTTTTTGTTTTTTTTTTCTTATATAGAGACATCTTAATGGATCTAAAAGTGAGAAGTGATCATTTTATAAAGAAGAAGTGCATTCAATTAGAAATCATTGAACAATGGTTGTGGAGCACTTTGAAAATGAAAAATCTCATGCATCTTAAACATTTAGAGCCTGAAAATAATATATTACAAGAGGACTTGTTCTAGATATTTGCAAATTCTTTTTGACAAGGCCTAGCACTTCAATTGATTCACTGGTGAGCTAATCTAGGTGAAGTATTAAAATTCCATGAAGCTGAAATTTACTATTATCCTTTCAAAAATTTGCGATGTCATATCGAAACTCCAAAAGGAATGCAGAAGAATATAGTTCTTAAACTAGAGAATAAAATTGCAGAATATCGCAGTAAATTAACTTTAGGGATACTCTAAGAGTGAGAGTACTACGCCCTTGGGGGATTTTAGAGACATTCAGTTATGCATTTGGCCTCATAAAACCCTGGGGCTGTGATGATTACATGATAGAAACACCCTGTGTTAAGCATTACCAAGTGCACAGCCCAGATGAATTTCTTAGGAATGGGGGTGGGGGTGGGCAAAAACAAGTGTAAAGTTCCCTTTTGCTGGGGTTTGCATGTAACCTTTCATGTTTTCAGTCTGATTTCCCAATAGTAAATGATCTGTGCTATTTCCTGGAGAATACTCATAATGCCAGGTTAATAGATGGGTAAATTTAGATGTAAAATCTGATTTGCATCTAGTGTTTGTTCTCTGGTTGTGTACTAGCTAGTGAGCTACTTTCAATATTGGAAGTCTGAAGAAGTTTATTTTGTAATTAGATAATGTCTAAGTTTCCTACCAAGGAAAAATAAATTTATGTATTCATGATCTTCCATAAAAAAAATTGTATGTAGCTGGAAAATAACAGGTGCTTACTACAAGTTCATCCAGTCATTCACTGTAATGAATGAGTGGGGCCTACAATGTGTATTGCTCCAAGCAAGGCACCAGGAATACAAGCTAGTCTCTTCCCTTATGGAATAGACAACCTATTGAAAATAATGTCTAATTTGGATACAGAGCAATGCAAGTCTGAGTAGCCAAATTGAAAGATCAAAAGTGGTGAGGTGTGATTTGTCTTTGTTTCTAAAAGACATTTTCAATATGTATTTTTTGTAATGATGACAATCTTTGGCTAATACAAGATTTGAGCATTCAACCCTGACCTGCTCAAAATTCAAATCCTGAAAGTTCAAATTCTGAAAGTTAAGGACAGAAGTGAAAAGAGTCCTGTGGCTGCCACTTTCCTTCTGGAGACAAAATCTGAACCTGGAGGGACAGGCAGGGTTGAAATAATAAAGAGTAAAAAGACTATTGCCTGAGGTACTCTATTCCTACATTAGGACTGGCATCCATAAGGCTTTAGACAAGTTCCTTGATTTCTCCAGGCCTCATCTGTAAAATTAGACAGCACCAAACTGACTAAACAGGATGCAGAAAAAGATGAGCAGGACCTTTGAAAGACCAAGTGAGGGCAGGGGTGTGTAAGGAGAAGTCCATGAAGCAGGGCTAAGGCAGGAGTGGGGAATGAACTTACTTCGAAGCAGGACCCTGCCGAAGAGGCTGTGATCCCTATCCAGGGTGTTGCAGTTCCAGCGGTGCTGGCGGAACTGGTGCTGGCACTCTGCTGTCCACTCAGCCACACCCAGGCCAATGGCACGCATCACATCTGGGTGTCGGTGGCACAGCTGCCGCTGGCGGCTCACCAGGCCTGGCACATTGTCACACATCACCCTGGAGGAACCACCTGTAGCTCTCATGTACCTGTGGGGGATCAACACAGAAGTGAGCACAACATAAACAGCTAGGCGAGGCTCAGTGTTCCCTAGTAAATCAGGGTTTAAATATGGATTCCTTATTCTTTTGGTAATATTGAAAAGCAAGGACTACTTAATTATCATCAGTAGGAAAGCAGGCAAGAGAAGTGTGGTGAGTGATGTGGAAGACACCCCCAAATGAAGTGGTGACTGTCTCTTGGACAGGAAGCAGGGACCATCAGATGATGCTCAGGGCAGGGTCACAGAGGCAAGGTCTGCAGTTGGGAAGCTGAAAGCAGAGTCGGGGAGAGGCAGTGTGTCTTGGGAAGAACACATCAGAACTTCTTCCAAGAAGGCTTTACTCTCAGTGACCAGTGTGTCTGGACTTGGCTCTGGGAGAAGCTGATCTTTAAAACCTCCTTGCTCTATTCATTTGACCTAATGTCTAATAAACCGTCTATATCTGTCTAATCAACACCTGCTGGGTTCTTATGTCATACTGTGCTCACACACATGCCACTCTTTCCTTACTAAAAAAACTCTTTAAATATTACCATTTTCTAGCTCTCTTTGGCTTGCATAGAAAACCTAGGGGAAAAAAAAGTTCTTTGTATTGTTATTAAGGACACTAAATGTTTGGAAGAAGCAAACAGTGTTATAGCTCCATAAAGTACTTTTTGAAAAGAAACTTTAACAAAAAATTACATCATCATCTCTACCCAGATGTTCTCTATTAGTTGTGAAATGTTTAGAAAGGTACCTTTTATATAAACCCAAGCTGCCATAGGTGTCTTTTGAAGCGATCAAACAAGGAGAATGTCTTTTTCTTGTATTTTCATTATTTTATATGATCATAAAATCGTTACAGCTGTGACTTCCAAAAAATATATATAAGTGACAGCTGAGAGACAATGTGACAAAATGCCTGAGCAATAAATAATGTTTATACACTCATGGAAACAGAAATGGTCATTTTATTGAAAAATGGTCAGTCTGATAAATCAATCTTTGATCCTATGTCAGCAATGTCAAGGCTAAATGTCTTAGTGTTCAGAATGAGCTTAAAAAGGAATTGAACCGCCTTCTCATCAGTACTTCTCCCTGCTCCTTTGAAGAGCTCCAGTGTCTTCCTAAAATGTTCTCTTCTTTAGCATTTCATTTGGCTGACATTCCTTACTGTTGCCAAAGTCTAGAAAATAGCCCATGATAACCAATCTTTCTGAATCATTATTTTAATGTCTGTTATGAAACTTTCAGGTGCACGGAAGTTACAGTTCTCAATTCCATCTCTTTCCAAGATCAGCAAGTGGAAAGATAGGGAAGAGTCTGGATGGGGCGGGAATCTAGTACTTTTAATGATGCTAAGACCTGTTACCATTCAACATTCCATCATTATGCAAAATAAATAAATCACAGATCAGCATATCAACTGAACAACAAAAGACTCTCAAGGTGACAGTTTTGAACAGCATAATGTCTTAGATACCTTAGGGTTAGTAGTTTGCATCAAGGTGATAGTCTCTACCTGGAGGCAGCAACATGTTCTTCTGCCTTGCTGGGTGAAACATCAGGAATGTGGAAGGACGGGAAATAACACAAAATCACAGGCTTTGGACTCTACAATCCTTGACTGACTGAATTGGTTTATCTTAAGGCAGTTTTTTTAGGACGCGGTATGAGGGGGGGAGGTTGTAGTTTTCAAGATGAAGTACACACACACACACACACACACACACACACGCCTTTGCTAGAGCAAGAGACTCGCTAAGATAAGAAATTGGCCGATTTTGCTGTCGCTAGCTCAGCTGTATCCAAATAATCAAACATTAGGGATCTTATTCGAGGGGGCATGTGATTCTTTGGAGTTGTCAAAACCGAAATGGGTTTCCAGAAAAGCGAAGGAGGGAGCAATAAGAGGGCAGCAGTGGGGGCTCAGGCCGAATCCACAACTGCCACGGTTGCAGGGAAGCATCGACTGGAGAGGTCTGTGTGACCAGTGTGGTCCCCACTCCCATTTCCCAAAAATCCACTCCCCGTTGATATGCATGGACTTACCACCATGAAGAGCTGACCTCAGGGGTGAGCCAGGTCAAGAGCAGAGGGAGCCAGAGCCAAATTCCACCGAGACGGGCGTTCATATTAATCCCCTTGAGTCCGCATCAGGTCAGACTCCGTGTGCGGGCGCCATGCGTGCCCCAGCAGAAGCGCTCAGCGCCGGGAGCGCCTCGTCACGGCTGCCGGCGCCTCGCCGCGCCCCCGCCCCCTGCTCGCTCGCGTCTGCTGCGAGTGGCGAGACTCCCTGATAAAGTTTCAAAAGACGAGCCCAGGGAGCGATAAAGGGCAGCCCGGGCCGCCTCGCCCACAGCCCAATTCCCCAGGCACAGCAAGCACAGGCAGTGCAAGAGCTCTGCGCGCCCCTGTCCGTTCTCCCCGCGGAGCGCAGCCCAGAGAGGGGGCGCTGCGCCAGGCGGGGCTGGGGGCACCAAGCTTTGTACAGGGGTGGATGAAATGATGGCAAAAGATGTCTGGGGGTGAGGGGAGGCAGGGGAGGAGGAACACCTCTGCGTGGCTGAGAACACCGGGGAGACAGGCACCTTTAGGGAAGCTCCCTACCAGAGAGCATCAGTGGGCTCCAAACGTGCTTTCCAGATCGGCGAGGCTTCCCTAAGGCAAACAAGTCCCCAATGAAGGGGAGGTAAAGGACATTACTCTGTAGAGGATTTAAGAACCCAGAGATGATTTCCAACCAATTGCTTCTCTTTTCTCCTTGACATTGGGAGGAAGTGAGCACTTGTAAATTTGGAGCTGCCTTTTCTATGCGGGGCAAGATTGGGGATAGAGGGGCTGGGCCTCTGGGAAATGAAGACCTATAGTCTGGATTCCTCGGTGTTGGGAGCTCGCAGGGAGAGGAACCGGGAGGGTTCCTGACCTTCGGGACCTCACCCAGCAGTTTTGGCCAAAGCGCTGGGGAAGGTGCGGTTTTTTACGCACATCCAGCTCCTCCCCAGCGCTGTAAGCGCAAAAGATCACGTAGGGAGGACCTAAGACAGCCAAGCCTTCACGGGGTCTAAGCCTCAGGTTGAGTTCCACCTCCCACTGCCCAGGTGCTCAGCCCAGGTGCCTTGAGGAGGTGAAAGCACCCTTGACCCTGGCCCCTGAGCCCTGTAGAGCCAAGAGGGGGGCTTGGCCCATGGGTGGAGCATCTTGAACAGCATCTGGCTTGTAGCCCCGCCGTTTATCACCGGAAAGGAAGGAAGACCAGGAACTCGCAGCGGCCATGAACTGTTCCATTGCTCTTTTCCTGGGGCGGGGGACCCACCACCCGCCTGGGGAGCGTGCCCTAGGGAATATGGAGTGTGTATGCGCGGCTGTGAGGGCGGTGGTGCCTCATTGTTCCCCGGTTGGGGCGGGGGCGTCCGGATAGGAAGCACAGGGGTGGGCGGGCTCCCCCACCCCGCCCACCTCTTGGGCCAGGACCCTCAGAATGCCAGCTGTAGCCCAGAGCTAGCGGGATGAGGCCTGGAGGAGGCAAAACCCAGAGATGCCAAAAACCTGAAAGATGCTGTCATCGCCACCCCCTTCCCCCACTCCGGTCCCTGGCAGGTCCGGCCTCTCCCAGGCTGACCCAGATACATCCCAGTTTGGGTCCGGAAAGGGAGGGGAGGGAAACAAGCACCGCGCCACCCACGACTGGGGAAGAGCAGGGCTCTGCGCCAACGCCGCTCCATATCGCTGGGCTGCAACCCAAGGGAAGTTCTGCTCGGTTTGTGCTGGTCGCGAGGGCCAGGAGATGGGCATGTTTCTGCTCAGTACGTGTGTATGCTGGTGGGGGAGGGGCACGATAGCACTAACCTGGATTACCTTATGTACCTCTATGATGATGCTCAGGAGCCTCCTTCCTCTGTGAAGCAGAGAAATAAGCTAAAATTTACCTCCACTTGCTTTCGTTCCACAGTTTCTTGACGTGAATCCAGGCACTGGGACGAAGAGAAGAGATGGTTGGTCCCTCAGGAACCATAATTTGCCAAAGTTTCACTTCTAGCAGTGAATAAAGCAGGGGTGTGAATGTGTATGTTGGGAAAGGTAGGCAGCTACATGCTTCTCTTATGGAGAATGAATTTTTAAACTTTATTAGAAACTCCAATTCGAAGTTCCACCCATCTCAGCACATCATGTCCTCACAGCTCAGGGGTGTTAGAAATACATGGAGCGTTACCATCAGCGGAGAAGCCCTTCCTTTCCGCTCAGGGAATTATTGAGGGAGACCTGCCCTTCAGTTGATGGAAGCCAATGGAATGACCTAAACCTGAAACAGATCTCCTGGAAAAAAGAATGGACCATTCTCAAAGCTAGTTAAATCTGCTCCAAAGAACTTCATCCTGGGGCAGGTGGTTCTGGGAACTACCACAGGTCTTACAGAGAAGAAATCAGTTTGGGTAAAAGGCAAAAGACTGAAAAAGTTCAGGAAAATCTAAATCCAGATGTAAAAAAGTTCCACCCAAACACCCCTTCCTGACCTGTCTAGAGGCAGTCTGGACCAGATGACTTGTCTCTTCCAGATCTGTGATTCCATTTCCCTCCCTACTCCACCCCTATTCATTTATGAGCCATTACTTAGCCCCATACAACTTCTCTTCCTACCCAGTAGTCTTTGTTCCCTTCTCATCTGTACCTGTTCTCTTTTGTATCTTTTGAAGATGGGGTATTCACTAGGACAGGTAGTTGAGAAATGCTCCAAAAAAATAGGAAGAAAGAATGATACAGCAAACTTCACTTCTTTTGCAATGGAAACTTCCAGTCTAAAGAAGAGTTAATAAATAATGAAGCAAATTGCATATGACTTCAGCCTAGCTATAGCAGATGATGAGGTAAGGAAAGACTGAATTTAGAGTTTCTTTATGAATTTAATATATGATTTATTCTTCAATGAGAAATATCAGAATTGACTATAAGATTCACTTACAGTATATAGAACCCATTTTTTTTTAGATTCATATTAGTTTGCTTGTAACTTCAGTATAGTGTTGCAGCCAAATGAGTCAGTCTATTTTCTTAGTTAGATCCATTGTTTGTCCAATCTCCCAGGGCAGAGAAAGAGAACTAATTTACTACCAAACCATCTCCACCCTTTAAAAATGGAGTTACTTCTTCAACCAAATAGTCAATTGTCTTTCATTCTGAACTGGTTTCTTCCTAACGCAGTAGGAAGAAAGTACTGACTTTCAGTATAGCTACTCACAAACCAAAGGAAAAGTTCTAATTTCAGCCATTTAAATCTTAAGTGTGCATTTAAATTAATGTGCACTGAAAACGATGGTTTCCAGCTCTGAGAGAGTAACAGTTATCTAATATGTTCAACAGGAAAAGAACTGTAAAACTGGGCAAAACTCTACAAGGCATATCTTTTCAGGCATTGTAGAGTAGGCACCACATGGCTGTGATCCTCAAGAGAAAGAGAACACATGAGGTGAACTCCATAACATCCTATCATATGTCTTGGTTTTTCTAAAGAGCACATTTGTTTTGGGGGATGTAGAACGCAAGCTGAGCAGTAGTCTCAGTTGAGGAAGGAGAGAAGAATTTGAGGCTGCTGAAACAGCTGAAATTGGCAGAGTAGTATTTCTACAAGTAGAAAGCTATGAAAAGTGGGGCTCCAGACACCTACGTGGAGGTTCAGCATGAGTCCTTGGGCAAGAAGTGGGCTGCATATCATGGAAAGACCTTGTAATGCCTAACAGATTGCTTGCTGCATGTCATACAGTGTTAAGAGACACTGTATGACAGCCTAGCAGGGTAGAGAGACCTCATTGAGTACTTTACTGATTTGGGGGAGATGATAGAAAAACCATGCTTTAGTGTAAAGAGTGTGTCTTAGAACAAAATTTTGGGCTGGGGATGTGGCTCAAGCGGTAGCGCGCTCACCTGGCATGCGTGTGGCCCTGGTTCGATCCTCAGCACCACATACAAACAAAGATGTTGTGTCCTCCGAGAACTGAAAAATAAATATTAAAAAATTCTCTCTCTCTTTTAAAAAAATAAAAAGTGTTTTCAATTAAAAAAAAAACAAACAAAATTTTAAAATATTTTTTCTTTATATCACATGTTCTAATAAAGAATAAGAACAATTGGACATGTCAAGGGAATAAAACACTTATTATATAAGAATAAAATACTTATTAAAAGAAAACAACATAGTGGGACAGGCTTATAGCTCAGTGGTAGAGCATTTGCGTAGTATGAGTGAGGGACTGGCTTGAGTCTCAGTACACCAAAACAAACAAACCAAAAAACATATTGCAGACTTTCTACCATGTTTAATTTACAATAAAAATTATTAGATATATGAAAAAAAGAAAGTAATCAATACTTAAGAGAAAGCAGTCAATGGAAACTGGCTGAGATGGTCTGGATATAAGAAATGGTAGGAAAGAAGTTTAAATTAGTTATTATAACATGATCAGGTATTTAAAAGACAATATGGTCAGAGTGAACAGTAGGGAAAAAATTCAGTAGAAAAATATAAGTCACAAGAAACAAGAAAATCCTAGAACAAAAAGTACAATAATTTACAAAATCTGTACTTCTAACAGTATGGTATTTAATTTGAAGAACAGAGAGAAAACTTATTAATAATTAAATAAATAGAATCTTAGAGATCTGCTGTGGTGTAATACCAATCAGCCTAATACACACTACACCACACACACACACACACACACACACACACACACACAAACAAACACACACACACACATACATGCACACACACAGAATTCCAGGAAAAAAGGGAAAGAAAGTAGAGCAAATAATATCCATTTCTAGAAATAATCCCCAAATTCATTCAGTATGACAGAAAATGAATTTGTAGATTTAAGAAGGTCAGAAAACCCCATGAAGATTCAATTGAAAGTATATCACACCTACACACTTCATGATCAAACAGTTTAAAAAACAGAGATGAGAAAAATATCTAAAGCTGGAAAGATACATCAAATGCAAGGCAACAAGAATATGAATTATAGCTGGCTTTTCATCAGCAACAGTGGAAGTCAGAAGACAATGACATGACATTTTTAACATGATGAATTAAATAAAAAGTCCACATGGAAATATATAATCAGTGAAAATGTCCTTTGAAAATGAGATGGCATTCTTTTGTTGTTTCTGCTTCCTCTTAACTAGGGAATTAGGACTGTGCTTCATGAATAGGGGCAAAAATGAAAGAACAGCCTGAACAAGATCTAATGCCAAGCCTAGATAAGAACAAGGTAAGCCATGGGGTAAGCCAAAAAAAATAAAATGCCACTTGGAAGAACATAGCATCATTCAGGGGTTCCTCAAAGTTTGATCTATTATATCCAGCATCAAATTAAACAAACCAAGGATCCCAAAAAGAAGACTGGGGCAGGGGGGAAGGGACAGAAAAATAAAAAAAAATGTACCTATAAGTAATTTACAATTCTGATTTATATCAGATATATCAAAATAACTAAAATTAAAATTCAAAAAATTTTTAAAAAGAGCATATAATTTTAACAAAGAATTGGAATCCAGAAGTGGGGAGAGGGAGGAAAACAGTGGCTGAAATTACAAATTAGATAGATGGATTGGGGTGCTATCTACCTATAATCAGAATAGTGGATTAGTAATCCAGAAGAGATGTCAATATTAATTCAGGTTAATGAACAGAGAGAATTTAAAGGACTGAAAATACAGAAAGTACGATTAGTATGATAGAATGAAAAGATCTGACATAATGGGAGATCTAGAAGAAGAGAAGAGAGAAAATAGGACTAAATAAATATTTTGGGGAAGGGATACTGCCAGTCTTGACTTCTATATTCATCATAAAGATCCTCCCCAAATGAAGACAAACACGCTTTCAAACAAAAGGTGAGAAAATCCATTATTAGCAGAGATGAATAAATAGGATGAAGGAAAATGATCCCAGATGGAATATGGAATAGCAAGAAGGAATGAAGAACACTAGGAATGGTAAATTTGTAGAAAAACATAAAATAATATTGATGGTAAAAACAATGATTTTAATATCTTTTGAAGTTTAAAATGTATAGAAGAAAAATATATATCACTAGCACAAAAAGCATCAGGGACTTCCAATTCTAGGTAAAACAGAGTAAGAAAACTCTATACTGTCTCTCTTACTGAAAATAACCATAAAACTTGGACAGAATGCATGAAGAAGCTCTTTCAGGACTCTGAAAAGACAATGGTAATAACAGGTGAATTGGGAAGACTAAAATTCCTAGTATTATGGAATGGTAATGAGTCTCCCAGTTTGTTTTTACTCTGGGATCCTATAGCCTGGACCCAAGGCAGTCAAAACTTTCAAGTGGAAACCTGGCACAGACAGAGAGAACTATAGAAAAAGTATATAGAGAAGTACACTAGTTTTGATTTAAGGACTTGGAAAGGGGTTACTAGCAAAGAGTGAGTGGAAGAAACCCTCTGCCTGCCTGCCTTCAATTCTTTTACATTGCAACCCTTCTGTATTGATATTAGCAGCAGTGACAATGGCAGCAGTAGGGATCTACAGGTGCCTAACATTCTGAGAGATGGGAAAATCTCCAGGGAAACTGTGGTTGTAGGAAGGTGGTACATAATTCCATGGCTTTTTTTTTTCATTTTTCTTTAAACATGTATCCAGATGTGTGTACAGTTACAGGAAACATATGGCACAGTGAGATAATGAAAACCAAAGTTTCTGGCTGGAGCACTTGAGAACCAGAAGACAAAGAGGAGTCCTTGAGAACCAGAAAAAGTATCTAGGAAGTCATGGGGAATTAGAATCTTTAGGAAACAATCCCATAAAGTTATATGTGAACTCCTGTGCTTACCCTTTAAGCTGTGTGTATGTGGATATGCCAGAAGATCCTACCAAAGACTTTGGGAATAGAACTATAGGATAGACCACCACCCAGGTCCTGGATAAGCCACTAGGTTTTATGCACATAAGAAAGTCATGATACCATTGGAAAGGATTTGAAAACTGATCTAGAACCAGAACCTACAGAGCCTGGTGGGAATTTGTACTCTTAACTGGGTTGATGGCACACTAAAACAAGAATATCAGCATTCCCCACATGTAAGATTTAAACAAGACCTAGAGTCTCTTCACATTCTTTTCCAAGTGCCCAGGATACAGTAAAATTACTTGATGCATGTGCGCGTGCGCACACACTCACACACACACACACACACAATAGGAATACACAACTCAAATAAGATAACCAAGAGACACTATTACCTAGATAATAGACGTTGAAATTTTCAAAGACTTCAAAGCAGATATTAAAACTTTCCAGGAACTAAGGATGAATACTCTTGAAATAGAAAGTCTCAGCAAAGAAATATAAGATGAAAAGAGGAAACATACAAATTTTAGAATTGAAAAATACACTAACTGAAGCACTTATTTCACTTGATAGAGTTAATTGAGATGACAGAGGAAATAATTAAATTGAAGACAAGTAAATAGAAACTAACTTAACAGAGAGTTTAAAAAATAAAAAGAAATTACCTCAGGGATACAACAAGATGAAACAATATTTCATTTGAATCTTAGGAAGAGAGGAGAAATAGTCCATTCAATAAGAAAATAATTTCAGAAATAATGCTTAAAGCCTTCCTAAATTTGGCCAAAGGCATAAACTACAGATTCAAAAGTTCAGAAAAGCTGGCATGGTGGTATATGTCTGTAATCCCAGGTACATGGAAGGCTAAGGTAGTATGATTTGCAAATTTAAGGGCACCTTGGGCAACTTAGCAAGACTTTGTCTCAAAGAAAAAACTAAAAACTAATTCAGCTATACAGTGCTACTGGGTTCAATCAACAGTACTAGGGGAGAGGGAGCTCACAAACCCTAAACAGAATAAACCCAAAGAAATCAATGCCAAGACTCATAATAAAATTACCAAAAACTAAAGACATAGACAACATCTTATGTAAACAGAAAAAGACAAATAATGCAATACTTATGAAAAACAAAGGGGAATGATGGTTTAAATGAGTTCAGAAGAATGTGGGAGAGCATTTTTTAAAAACACTGAAAGAAAAGAACCTTTAGCTCCAAATTCTGTATTCAGTAAAAAAATTCCTTCATAAATGAAAATGAAATGAAGACATTCTCAAGTAAAGGAAAACAAAGAGAAATCACTGTCAGCCATCCTGTTCTAAAAGAATTGCTAATGGAAATATTCAGAAAGAAGGGGAAGGATACAAAAAGGAAACCTAAAGAATCTGAGTGAAGAAATGGCAAGAGAAATGATAGGTATATGGGTAATATAATAATATTATTTGAGCTCTCTCTAGTTTCTGAAACTGTTTTGATGGTTGAAGAAAAAAATTGCAATATCCATTAATAGGGTTTTCATTTGCATGTAGAAATAGTACATGAGGAACTACAATATAAAGAGGAAGGAAAGGGATTTGCACAGTAAAAACTTTC
Organism: Marmota flaviventris; assembly: GCF_047511675.1. Classification (NCBI taxonomy): domain Eukaryota; kingdom Metazoa; phylum Chordata; class Mammalia; order Rodentia; family Sciuridae; genus Marmota; species Marmota flaviventris. The sequence continues at coordinate 44,802,678 of NC_092498.1, forward strand.
TACATTTCACTTGACGTGGTAAAATGTTAATTCTAAGTGACTGTAAAAATTATGCATGAATAACATAATTCCTACAATAATCACTTTAAAACTATGAAAAGAGAGCAAAAATCAATAGATTAAAATGAAACAAAAAATTCAAATCCAAAAGAAGATAAGAAAGGTGGAATGGATGAAAAACCAAGAGAATGAATAGCAAACAAATAACAAAATGGTTTAAACACATATAGTCCAAACATAACAATTTAAAAAGAGATGATCTGAATGGATTAAAACCACAAGACTCAGCTAGATATTGCCTATAAGAAATTAACTTAAATTGCAACAATATAGGTAGGTAAAAAGGAGAAGGACAGAAAATGATAAAATTTTGATTAGTGTGATTAACTAGTGTTTGTATCAACACTAATCAAAAGAGCTGAAAATTATAAATTTATGCAGGATAATGAGGGACATAATGACAGAAAAAGGTCAATTCACTAAGAAGACACAGTAATAAATGTGTATACACTAAGCAGCAGAACTTCAAAATACACGAAGTAAATATTAACAAGACTGAAAGAAAAAAATACCAATTTCTAATTGGAGATGTTAACACTCCTCTCTCAGTAATAATTGATAGAAAAGTTATCAAGTTGTCAAATAATTCAACAATATTATCAACCAAATGAATTAAATCAAAATTTATAGAACACTTTGCTCTACAATAGTAGACTGTACATTCTTTTTAAATGCACATGAAATATTCAATAAGCTGGATTGTATGCTAGGTAATTAAATAAACTTTAACAAATTAAAAGAATCAATATCCAAGGTATGTTCTTGGGTTATAAAAAAATTAAATGAGAATTCAAGAAGAGAATGAGGATAAGAAATATCTTCACATCCTTGGATATTAAACAGTGTGTGTGTATGTGTGTGTGTGTGTGTGTGTGTGTTACTAGGGATTGAACCCAGAGCTTCATGCATGATAGGCAAGTGATGTAGCACTGAGCTATATGTCCAGTCCTAACAATGCATTTTTAATAATCTATGAATAAAAGAATCCTCAAGGGATGTTAGAATATATTTGAACTGAAGAAAATAAAAGCATCATTGTGAATCCATAATATAGATGTAATGGACATATATATTTCAAGAGTATAGTTAGTTATAATCTCCAAAGTAACCAATAAAAAGTAAAATATGTAATTGTTCTAGTTATCTATTGCTGAATAACAAACCACCCCAAAACTTCGTGCTTTTAAAACTAACTAAAATTATTGTCTTTCACAGTTTTGTGGGTTGCCTAGACAGCTTGGTGGTTCATGTATGGGATCCTTCATGTAGTTGTAGTGGTTTTAGTCAGGATTAGATTCATCTGAGAGTTGAATCTGAGGGCCCATATTGCTTTTATAGTCATATGTCTGGCAGCCTTGTGATCCTCTACATCACCTGGATTTCTTATAGGCTGGTTTGAACTCCTTAGACAAAGAAAGTAAAAATTGCCAGGTTACTTTAAAACTTACATTTGGATCTCATCAAAGCAGTCACAGGACCTGTCTATATTTAAGAGGGTAAGAAATAGACTCTACTTCTTGATAGGAGTAATAAGGTAACACCAAAGAAGAGCACATAACAATATTATTGTTGTCATCTCTGGAAGATAGAATCTTCCAGGCTTCCCCTTGGACACAGCGATTCAGATTCTTTCCACATGTAAAATAAACTCACTCACTTTCCCTTCTAAGTCCACCAAAGTCCTATTCCAATATGTTATTGGCTTGAAGTCCAGGAACTTGTCAACAAATAAATTCGAAGTTGAGATAAAGTTCCTCAGATATTGATTCTAAAATGTATATGAAAATGCAACAGGCTTAGAACAAACATGGAAGTTTTGAAGATATACTAAGTTGGAAGATTTATGCTAGGAGATATCAAGGTTGCTTACTATAAAGCTGTAAAAATTGGGGCAGGATGGTAGGGTGCAAGAATAGTCAAATAGACAAACAAAACCTAATAGTGAATAAAAAAAATACCATGTAAATAGTGCCAACTTGAATTTCAGCAAAACACAAAGAAATTTAATAAAGAAGAAAGTTTCTTTTGATATCTGGGCATAGAGCAACTAGATATCTGAATGAAGGACATTAATGTTGAGCCCTACCTAGATTATAAACCTAGATGTGAAAGCTGAAACAATCAAGCTTCAAGAATAAAATACAGGACAATACCTTAGTGATCTTTACATAAGCAAAAATTTCTTAAGTAGAACTTAAAAAACATTATGAAAGGACAGAGAAATATATTGAACATAATCAAAATTAAGAAATTTTTTCAAGATACCATTAAAAAAGTGAAAAAGACTCAGACTGAGAACATATTTTGCAATACTATAATCAGTGGAAGACTTTTATCCTGCATAAAGAACTATCAGTTAAAAAAAAAAAAGCTAGACACACTAACTATAAAATGTAGAAGAAACTTGAATTGGCAATTCACAAAAAAGGACATTCAAATGATATACTGATAAGTACATGAATAGATGCTTAAGGTGAAGTAAAACAAAAGAGTAAGTGTTAACATTTCCTCCTTTTTAATTCATGTAGAGCAACTGTTGCCCTTTAGATTTTAATTCATGTAGAGCAACTGTTGCCCTGTTAAGGGTGACCTCTAAAAGAATTTAAAAGGATGTAAATTCATAGTTCAATAGGGGAAAGGAAGAGGTTGGATAAAAAAACTTCAAAAGTTCAGAGAAAAGAAGGTAGAAAAGGAGGCCAGGTGCAGTGGCCCATGCCTGTAATTTGAGTTCAAAGCCAGCCTTAGCAATTTAACCAGGCACTTAACAACTCAGTGAGACCCTGTTTCTAAATAAAATACAAAAAGGGGTTGGGGGTGTGGCTCAATGGTTAAGCACCTTTGGGTTCAATCCCCAGTAAAAAAAAAAAAAAAAAAAAAAAAAAAGAAAAAAAAACCTTATGGGATGGTAGAAATAAATGCAAATAGACCAATAATCACAATAAACATAAACAAGCTAAACTTCTTATCTCTGTTTAAATACATAGGCTGGTAGATAGGTTTCCTTCTAAAACTACTTATATAACACTTAAGGAAATATTAGAACTTGATACAGAAAGAATAAAATTATAACTATAATAGAATGAGGCAAATTAGATTTTAAGACAAAATGTTAGAAGAAAAAATGTTGATCACATAATAATAAAATAAAATTTTCCTGAAGATAAATTTAAATAATTTTACATTTCCAACAATGTAGTCTCAGATCTTCATAGCAAAAATAAACAGAAATACTAGATTATACTGACAAATACATATTAGTGAGAAAAGCTAACCCATATCTCTTGGTAATTGATTGAATCAGTATGTGGTTGCTATATAACACACCACCCCAAAATTTAGATGCTATCATTCATTAACTATTATTTTGTGGGTCAGAAATTTGGACTTAGTCTAAATTTAGATTTGGTCCAAGTGGGCAGTTTTTCTGTTCATCTTTACTGTAACTAGTTCATATAATGAAAGATCAGCCAAACTGCAAGAGAATAAACCCTAATGCACACACATTCTAATGCACACAGGCTTTTTTAAGGCTTTGCTGCATCATGTTTGTTAATGTGACATTGACCAAAGAACAGACGAACAAAAAACCATACCTGTCTAGATGCAGGGGTAGAGTAAGAGATTCCTTTTTTTAATGTACCTTCTATTTTATTGCAAGGGCATGAATGTAGGGTGGGTGGCAGGGGCAGAAGATTTTGTGGTCATTTTTTACATTCTACATATTGATAGAGCATGAAGACAAAAAATTAGTAAGACTATAGGAATATTTGAATAACAAGCAATTTTATATGATTAATGGCTATAAAACATGTATTTAAGAATTTTAAAATATGTTATCTGTTAAAGTGAGCATGATATAGTTAACAAAAAGTTTATTATATACAAAGCTATAAAACTAATCTCAGCAAAAACCAAAGAATTATTCTTTTATTAACCCTATTTTTCAGGCTGAAACTCAATGGAGCTATGAATTAGTTACAAGAGAACTTTTCAAAAAGGCAGGTTTAGAAAATTTCAAATATTTATAAATAATTCATTGATCAAAAGAGAATTCATAATAGGAATTATAAAATATTTTAAATGGAAAAACAATAGAAATATATTTAGAATATATTTAAAAATATTTAGATGAAAAATTTTAGCTTTGCTTATGTAAGAAAAGAACAATGTAAAATAATGAGCTCAAAACCTCCTTTCAAAGTAGAAAAAGAACAAAGAATAAATTCAGGAAAGCAAAAGGAAGAAAATAAGAAAGAATATAAATTTATAAAATTTGGAAATGGATTCATTAAGAATGTTAAAAAAAAAAAAAAAAACTCCACAAATGCTAGCTCTTAAAAAAGATTAATCAAATAGACAAGTTTTTCATGAAACATCTAGGGAAAAAAATTTTAAAAGGCATGTAATACTAGGAAAAAAGAATAATTACAGATTCAATAAGATTTATAAAAAGAGAACCCCAGCTCATTTTTTATACAGCAACTGTTACCCTGATAACAAAACTAGACAAGAGACAGGTGTGGTGGTACTTGCCTGTAATCCCAGTGGCTTGGGAGGCTGAGGCAGGAGGATCATGAGTTCAAAGCCAGCCACAGCAACAGGGAGGCGAAAAGCAACTCAGTGAGACCCTGTCTCTAAATAAAATACAAAATAGGACTGGGGATGTGGCTCAGTGTTTGAGTGCCCTTGAGTAAACACCCCCTGGTAAAATTATGTGCCCTGGTAAACACCCCCTCCAAAAAAAAAAAAAAAAAAAAAAACCTACACAAGGACAATATAAGAATGGAAACAATTTCATTTGTGATTATAGACGTAAATATCAAAATTATATATTGTTAAACCATGTATGTGAATGATAATAAAGAAATTCAGGCATACTCCAACATTTAAAAAATTCTGTCAATGTAATTCAAAGTATAAATACATGAAAATGAAAAATGTGATTATTTTGAAATATGAAGAATATTTTATTAACTCAGTGTTTACATGATTGTTTTTAAACTGCTTTACGTAAGAGCAACAGAAAAAAACTTTCTTAACTAATATCGTATCTAATAATAAAATATTATTTAATACTAAAATATACTGAATATGATATTTAATAATAAATGGGTGTCATATTTAATAATAATAAAATAGTAGAAGTAGTCCTCAAAGTAATGAAATGAGGACATCCATAATAAATTATGGGACTGAGATCTTAAAATAAGGAAATAAGAAATATAAGAAATGCAAAGAAAGAGATGATATTTATTTGCAGATAATGTGAATATCTCCATAGAAAACCTAAAAGTATCAATGTACAGAACTATTGAAATAACTAAGGTAATTGAGCAGCATTTCTGGATTCAAGATCAAATGAAGAAATAACATATTTCTAAGCCAGCAATCAACAATTTAAATATAGTATTAAATTACTATTATGCTACTAGATATTGAGATATTTTCTAAAGTCTCAGTACTTAAAATAGTGTGGTATTGGCAGCAAACAGATAATGGAATTAAATACCAAATTCAGAAATAGATCTGGATGTACATTAGAAATTAGGTGTAGGCAATGAGCACCATTTTGAATCAATGAAGAAAAGATGTATTATTCAATGCTGGTGCTATTAAAATTGGTTCACAATAAGAAAAAGAAAGCAATTGGACTGGTATTTCACAGTGTACAAAAATAACTTTCAAATTTATTAAGAATAAAAATATGAAAAGCATCTTTAAAACAGAAGAAAATATTTGTAGATATCCTAAAAGTTTAGGCAACAAAGAACACACAGATAAAATACAGTAGATAAGATAGTCCAACACATGTAACAGCAGATTAATTAATTTCAAATATTTAAAAACAATCCTGTAGAAAAATAAGTGACAGTAAAAAGTAAACTACAAGGGAAACATGGCCTATAAATATAGAGATGCTCCATCTCGTTAGTAATCAGAAAAGTACAAAATGAAACCAAAAAATTAACTTTTTTGGTTCCATCATATAGGAGAAAAAACTAAGGCAGTTAATACTAAGAGTTATACTAAGAGGTATGCTGTGAAGGTAATGAACATTCATGTACTTCAGGTAGGTCTACAAATTATTCTAAGACTCTTGAAGAGCAATATGACAGTGATGCAGTCTGGCTCTTGCCTGGTAACAGATGGCAGGATAATTCAAGGAGGTTTGATTTACAAAGAGACTTTAAGAAGGTATGAGGTGAGGAGCTTTACCACTCCCAGGCCAAAGGGACAAGGGAAGGAGTGAAGGTTCCTGGAACCCAGAGATTGCTGAAGAGGAGCACTGCACTTCAGTTAAGGGCCACAGATAGCCCAAGAAATCTTGCAGGGAGGGAACAAGGTAAATTAATAACTGAAAAAATAACCAGGCAATACTTTCCATCGGATATTTTGCTGGCATTCCTCATTGGGTAAATCCAACCAGCAACTGAAGGGCTCATTAATGTTGTTCACAGAATCAGCCTCCCTGTGTGATTTCTTTTCTAGAGAAAAGTTCTCAAGGGACAAACAGAAGATAATCTGGCAATATCAGTAAGAATAAAAAATATTTTTGTCCTACAACTGGTTATTCCACTGATAAATATGGCAAAGAAACTGTCATATATATGTATAAACATATGTATGTTGGTACAATTAATTACTGTTGAGAAGACTAAGTAAAATATAACTCAAAATTTTATCAATGGGGAAAATAGGCAGGTAAAATGTGGGTAGACATGTGATGACAGATCTAGCTCTCTCTATTATCACAAAATGGTACAATAAGCTAGGTTTTATAGACAAATAGTTTCTGTTTCTATTCTGCAATTGATTACACATCTTTGCATTTAGCATACAATTTGTTGAAAAGGGAGGGGAAATAAAGGCAGTCTTTTTCATTAATTTATTCTTTGATCTTTTAACTGTTGTGGATTCTGAATACATCATCTGTGTCAGGTTAGATAATTTAAATATTTTAAATTAAATGTCACAACATTATAGAAAATGTTGATCCTGGGAATTTGAAAAAATGGACTCTTCTCATGTAGAGTATCATTTTTAGTGCAATATGTTGTAACAAATGTTTTATTATATAACAAAATAATAAATGTTTTATTATATAATAACATTGTGAATTATAAACTGTTTATTCAATGTATATCATAAGGCATGTATTATAGAAAATCCTTTATATACTTAGTTCACTTAATCCTTACAATTTTTTAAAAAAATATTGTTTAGTTGTAAATGGATCTTTTATTTTATTTATTTATGTGCGGTGCTGAGGATTGAACTCAGGGCCCAACACATGCCAGGCAAATTCTCTACCATTGAGCCACAACTCCAGAGCAATCTTTATAAATTTTATTATATGTTTATTTGAATATAGGTTTTTACTAAATTAGGTAAGTAGCTGGCATATAGTAAATGTTCAGTTAAAGGTAATTGTTTTTAGTATGATTATTTTTATTCTTTTCTTATAGAGACAAAGCAGAAATTTGGAGGGCTTGAGTAGCTTTCTAAAGCTAGTTGGTGACAGAACTTAAACTGGAATTCAGGTCCATCAGGCCCCAAGTTTACATTAATTGTAAAATTCTATAACTTCTATATTTATGCCTGAAACATTCTAACAACTACCTGAGCTCATGATGATATTTATTTTTCAGATTAGGAAACCAAGTTTCACAGAGTATAATTATTAACTATTAATAATTATTAACATATATTTTGTGACTTACACAAGGATGCTGTTGATTAGTGACAGTTGGTTTCCCTGGAAAGCAAATTCTGGTGGATATTAGCATAAAGGAACTTTATTGGGCAGGGCTCACATGGGCAATCATATGCAAGAAAAGGGAAAGAAACAGAATTAGGCAGAATAAGATGGGTTATCATGCAGTCTCCAAGAAGGCCTTGGCCAGCCCCACTGGGCATTCTAAAGTGGGATGGTCTTTCAGAGTTTAGGGCCTGTGAAACTGTAGGCTTTTATACATCTATGTTGACCCGTCATTCTTGGGAATAGGACGTACTTTGGGGGAACTTAGCTCCCTTTAGCACAAAAAATCCCCAAAGAGAGCTGACCAGTCGGGGCAATTTGCTGGCTGCATTCCCAGGAGCTGGGAAAGTATCATTTCTTCCTAAAGGAAGATTTAGGAGCCACAGAACATACCCACTACAGTAAACCTTACTAAGAATAAAATCTATAATTTTTCTTTCATTCTATGCTGTCATTCCTATTTTATCTAAAAAATATTTTAAGGACTTTACATACTAACTTTCCATTTCATATTTCAAGTTCAATCTTGGCATGCAAAGCTAACCAATTAGCTTTAATGTATTAATTACAAACATGACAATTCATTGTAATATTACTACTAACTATACAGTTAATTGTATTACTGCTGAAAATTCAAAGTGTTTCATTTTAATAACTTGCATTGTGGGCAGGAGAACTTATACAATAAGCAACTCCAAAAACTGGTTTAATCAAATGAGCTTTGAATTCATGATGCAGAACTGTCTTTACATCTGGCCTATATCTCCCCTAAAATATTTCACACATAGGAAAGTTTGCCAATTTTTCCTTTGTTAAAGCTGTTTTTGTAGGAGGGTTGTAGGTTGAGATTGAACCCTACTCCCATAGGGAAAGATAAGTAAATCTATGGCCACACTTTGTGGAAACTTTAAAAAACAAAACAGAATAAAACAAAGGACCCCTCAACCACTCTCCTATGAAACAGTCTTACAAAACGGTATTTATCTTTAAAGTTTTACATTCTTAATGCTAATTCTTCTGCTTTTCTTAAGAGCAAAATTACTCAAGTTTTCTGATTTCATATAAAATATGGGTTTAGCACTTGGACACACTAAATACTTAGTAATTGTTTAAATGAATGGAAACATTATTATAAGTAAATTAACCCAAATTTTAAAAATAATGGCAATAGGCAGGCACAGTGGCACATTCATGTAATCCCAGTGACTCTGGTGGCTGAGCAGGAGGATTGCAAGTTCAAGGCCAGCCTCAGCAATTTAGCAAGGCTGTAGCAACACAGAATGACCTTGTTTTGAAATAAAAAATAGAAAAGGGCTGGCAATGTAGTTCAGTGCACCTCTGGGTTCAATCCCCAGCACCAAAAAAAAAAAAAAAAAAGGGGGGGGGGGAGGAATAACCAAACATTAAGAATAACTCTAGTAATACAAAATCTCGAAAGGTGCAAATCAATAGCAAAATCATATGTGGGGTTCAATTTGTCTAAGAATTAAATTCCCTAATGGTTGTGTTTTAATTTCGGAACTCTAATTTGGTTTCATTTCCAAAGGTGGCATTATTCTGATTTCTTTAATTTGAGAGGTCATCTGATTTATAGATGAGGAAACAAAGACCCAGAGAATGTACAATCTAGTGATCATGGGGCTAATAGAACCAAGGATACTTTCTGCTCCATCTCACTGTTAGTTGAAGAGGTGAGGAGCAGATTAGGGGTTGAAAGGGAGGGGCAGCATTCAACCATAGACACTGACTATTGTCTTTTGATTAAAGTGTGAATCCAATTATTTATGTATAATTATAATGTACCAATATAAAAACTAAAGTGTTAGAAAGGTACCAGGAAGGAAGAAAATTTATGTAAACAATTATGAAAAACCAGCTGAGAAGGAAAGTTTAAAAATGCTATCTATTGAGGTAAGTCCTGAGAAGGTGCTATTCTTTATTTTCTATCCTTCAAAAAATATCATACAGTATTAAAATTTGTTCATTTAAATATAGATAAGATAATCTGAATTCACAGGTAGATAAATAGATAAATATAATAGAGCCTTTCTCAAACAGTTTAGAATTAGTTTCTCTAGTAACTAACAAATGTGTCATATAAGTCCAGTATAACATTTTTATTGGCACTTGAAATAAATGTATTACTCACTAGTGGATGTGCCAAAAAGAAAATCCCCACCCTATTTCCACCCCCACAGAGCACAAATGATTATTTATTAAGCAGTGACAGAGTAACTTGGAGTGCAAAACAGAAGTCATCATGGTTATCTGGGTTCTTAAAGATTAGTTGTCGTCATAGTGTTAAGATCAAAAAAAGCTTTTTTAAGCCCTATAAAAATGTTCATGAAAACAACAACAATATCAGTTTTGATTTTGGTACTTGAAATTGTGGCTTCATTTTTGAGTAATACCCTTTCCAACATTTAAGTATCTTGTTCCGCATTTAATAAATTCATTCACAATTTAGATGTTAGTTGAAATACCTTCTATAGAAAACCTTTCAGAATTGAGAGTATAGGTTTAGTGTTCATTATTTATTTATACCTAATATATAATAATTATACTTAGGTGGTCTTTTTTTTTTCCTTTTGCTTCCAAAGAACTAAAGTGCTCTTAGAACTTTCAACATCCTATTGTATTAACCCTAAAGCTTACTTAGCTAACTGTTTATGTTTTTTTTTTTTTATACTGGAAATTGAACCTAAGGGAATGTAACCACTGAGCCAAATCCCCAGCCCTTTTTTATATTTTTATTCAGAGACAGGGTCTTGCTAAGTTGCTTAGTGCCTTGCTAAGTTGCTGAAGTTGGTTTTGAACACATAAACCTCCTGCCTTAGCCTCCTGAGCTGCTGGGATTACAGGTATGTGCCACAGCACCTGGCATATTTCAAAAAAGCATATTCCACACTGTTCTGGATCCAGCACTATATTTAAATATAAAGCAGATACCTCAGAAATATTGGCTAAGTGGTTTCACTGTCAAGGTGGTAGTACGAGTTCCATGGATACATCCCTTAGAGAAAAAAGAAAAGCTAGAGGAAATCATAAAAATATAACCATTTCAAGTTTTTGGAAAGTATCCAAAGGGCACAGAACAAATGAATAATCATTTATTTAAGAAAAAATCTACTAAAATTCTATAAGAACAATGAGACCATAATATTTGTGCCATTACCTACTCTGTTCCTCCCTACACTCCCCATGAGGCCAACTTGGCAAAGTTTCACTCTGGTTGGATATGACAAAGACAGTTCCCAAACCAGGAGAGTTACCATGTCTCATCCAAAGAGGCAGGCTACCATCATCTGCTATCCCCTTCATTTCTAAGTGGCTAAATTGTGGTGAATACGCCTAGAAATAAGACTTGAACAACATTGTATACAAACTACACCTAACATATCTATAAAAGACTTCATCCAACAAAGGTAGAATATGCATTCTTTTTTAGCATAAATGGGACATTCTATAAGATAGAGCATAAAATGATCCTCAGAAAATTTTAAAAGACTACAGTCATACAAAGGACATTTTTAAAATCATAATAAAGTAAAATAAAAAATTAATAACACAAAGAAATTTGGAAAATTAACAAATGTGGAAATTAAACAACATAATCCTAAAAAAAGCAAATGGGTCAAAGAAGACATCACTAGGGAAATTAGAAAATATCTTCAGATGATGAAAATGAAAATACAAAATAATGAAACTTATGGGATGCAGCTAGATGAGTACTTGAAGGGAGAATTATGGTTGCAAAAACAAATCTTAAAAAGATCAACTACCCAAAATGAACAACCTAAATTTTTACTTTGAGATATTTGAAAAGAGCAAACTAAACCCAAAGCAAGCAGAAGAGTATGACTGCAGCAGAAATTAAGGATAGTGAATAGAAAAACAAAAGAAAAAAAATCAACAAAACAAAAACTTGGTTTTATGAAAAGATCAACAAATAGAGAAACAGCCAGACAGGCCCAGAGGAAAAAGAGAGAAAGGAATGGAGAGGAGAGGACAGGAGAGAAGAAAGAAAACTATTAAAATTAGAAATGAAAGGGAATATTACTGTCAACCTATAGAAACAAAAGAATTTTCTCTCTCTCTCTCTCTCTCTCTCTCTCTCTCTCTCTATATATATATATATATATATATATATATATATATATATATATATATATATATATATCTCACAAAATAGGCAATTTAGTTGAAATAGAAAAACTCCTAGAAAGACACAAATTACTGAAACTGATTTAAGAAGAACCCAAAAGTTGAAAAGACAAAACAAGTAAAGACAATGATTAGTAATCATAAACTTGCCACAAAGGAAAGCACAAACCCAGATAGCCTAATTGGCAAAGTATTCCAAATATTTAAACAGGAATTAATATCTATCATTCACAAACTTTCCCACAAAACAGAAAGAAACATTTCTCAATTTATTCTATGAGGTATTACCAATACCAGATAAAGACATCATAAAAAACTACAGACTAATATTCTTTATGAATATCAATAGAAAAATCCTCAACAAAATAGTTTATGCATTGCTTAATGATAGTGATACTTTCTGAGAAATGCACTGTTGGGAAATTTTGTCACTGTGCAAACATAGAGTATATTTACACAAACTAAGACTTCACAAGGCAGTATAGTCTTATGGGACTACTGTCACATATACAGTTAGTTGTTGACTGAGACGCTGATATAAGGTGCTTGACTGTACTAGCAAATCATATCCAGAAGTATTTTTAAAAGGATTAAACACATGACAAGTGGAGCTTATTCCAGGAATTCAAGATCGGTAACACACCAGATCAAGAGAAAAAAGGACAAAACTATATGTTGGGAACAGATACAGAACAGCATATGGCAAAATTCAACACCCATTCCTGATAAAAACACTCAACAGACTAGAAACAGAGAACTTCCTGAACCTTATTAAGTACATTTATGAAAAACCCACAGCTAGCATCATACTGGATTGTGAAAGACTAAATGCTTTTCCTCTAAGATCAAGAACAAGATAACAATGTCTGTTCTTGCTACTTCTATTTAATATTATATTGGAAGTTCTAGGCCAGGGCAATTGGACAAGAAAATATAATGAAAGACATGAAGTTTGGGAAAGAAGAAGTAAAATTTTATGTCTATTTGTAGAAAACATGAGCTTGCATATGGAAAATCCCAAGACAGCTCCTAAAAAAACTATTTAAAAGAATAAACAAACTCAGCAGGGTCAAAGGAATCAACATATATATGAAAAAATTGATTGTATTTCCACAGAGTAGCAATCAATCAACTGAAAATGAAATTAAAAAGTAACACAAAAACAAAAGAAAAGCAAAATGTATACTCTGAAAACTATAGAACACTTTTGAGAGAAATTAAAGAACATCTAAAGGATATAGGATCACATATCCAATGATTTCATTGATGTGAAAGGTATACAATAGGTAACTCTGTACAGAAAGAAGATTAGTGGTTCCCTGGGCTGGGAGGCATAGTGTGGTAGAGTTGGGAATGAGAAGTAAATGGTGAGGTGCTTTTTTTTAAAATTCTAATTTGTTATACATGATGGAGAGGTGCTTCTTTTTGCAATAATAAAAATGTTCTAAAATTGGTTTTGGTTATAGCTAGAAAACAAATATACCAAGAGTCATAAATTTTACCCTCTAAATGGGTGAATAATCTCAAGAAAGCTATTTAAAAAAATTAGTTAACAATATAAGATCACTCCAGTCAGAATGGCAATTATCAAGAATACAAGTAACAATAAATGTTGGCAAGGGTGTGCGGAAAAGGTTCATTTACACATTGCTAATGGGACTGCAAATTGGTGCAACCAGTAATGGAAAGCAGTATGGAGATTCCTTAGAAAACTTGTAATGGAACCACCATTTGACTAAATTATACCACTCCTGGGTTTATACCAAAAGGACTTAAAATCAGCATAATACAAGTGACACAGCCACATCAATGTTTACAGCAGTTCATTTTACAATACTCAAGCTATGGAACTAACCTAAGTGCCCTTCAACAGATGAATGGATAAAGACAATGTGGTATATAGACACACAATGAAATAATACTCAGCCATAAAGAATGAAATTATGACATTTGCCAGTAAATGGAAGGAACTGGAGAATATCACGCTAAGTGAAATAAGCCAATTCTAAAAAAACAAAGGCCACAAGCTCTCTCTGCTTTGTGGATACAAATATTCTCTCAGCTTTATGGATTTCACAACTAGGGAGGTTGGAAAGGAGAAGAATAGAAGTCCACAGGATTAGACAAAGTACAATGAAGGGAAGGGAGTGGGGAGGGGAATATGAAAGACAGTAGAATTAATCGAAAATCACTTTCTTACCCTTGCATATGAATACACGACCAGGGTAACTCTACAACATGTATAACCACAAGAATAGGATCCTAATTAGAATAAATATACTCCACGTATGTCCAATATGTCAAAATACTCTACCGTCATGTATAGCTAAAGAAAACCAAATATATGTGATCATAGTTTCATAGTATTTACTATTTTTAATTTATAATTTACAAATTCTTATGATATATCCTTTATTCATATTTTATAACTTTGCCTTTGTTGTATATCAAAAATGTGATGAACTTGCTCATATCAATTCTCTTCTAATTCTATATTTAGTACCCTAAGCAAAATACCTAGGGAAATTATCCTTGCTAATAGTAGATCAATGTTTTACATTTCTCTTTAAAACATATTTAGTATTTTCTTTTCAATAGTATGTATATTTTAGAACATGATCAAACTATCCTATGTACATGTATGAATATACCATAGTACATTTCAAAATTATGTATATCTATATTGCACTAATTAAAAAAATAATAGGGAACAATAAGTAAAGGTCAAGAAGGGGAGGGGAGAGGGGAGAGGGGAGGAAAAGGGGAAGTACTGGGAACTGACCTGGAGCAAAATTATATTCTATAGTTCTATGAGTATGTCAAAATGAACCCAATATTAATAAAAAAATAAAAATAATAATACCTACCTTTTAAACTTGTTTTCAAATTCAGGATATCGTGCAGGTATTTTAAGTTTTATTTTTTGCTTTTATTGGTGCATTACAGTTGTACATAAGGACTGGGATCATTTTGACATAATCACACATGATGAAATTTCATTTACTCCATTCAAGTCCCTAATGCCCCCTTTTCCCCTTCCCTCCTCCCTGTTCCCCCTATTTCTACTCTACTAAGCTTCATAACCCCTTTTAACAGTTTTTTTTAAATCCCTTTAAGTCTTAATAATTTTAGACATTGTATGTATTGCTGAATTTTTGTGCACATACCCAAGTAATTCCCAGCAAGATTGAGATACAGAAATTTCCAGCATTCTTTCTTCCTGTCCTAGTTAATATTTTGACTTCTACTTTTATAAATAAGATTGACCTATTTTGACTCTACATAAGTGGAATAATCATATAGTACAAAATTTTGTTTGGCTTTTAAAACAAATTCATAAGATTCACCCATGTTTTTATATATAGTCAGTTTGTTCTATTTTATCACTAGGCAGTATTCCACTGTATAAATATTGTTATTTATCCCTTCTGCTGAAGAATGTTTTGGTGGTTAGAAATTTTGGGCTACTGAGAAGCTTACTATGAACACTTTCATACGTGTGTTTTGTGGATGTGTACAATTCATTTTTCTAGAGCATATATTTAGGATTAGTACTGTTGGTTCATCAGGGAAACATGTTTAAAAGTTTTAATAGACACCACCAGTTTTCAAAAATGGCTTTCACTAATTTACAGTTTAACTATCAATGTATAAGTTTTATTCTGTATCAATACTACTTTATCTCCTTGGGTTTTTAATTTATATTTCTCTGTGACTAATACTGCCAACCACCTGTTGGGCTGAATTTGGCCAATGAGCTTGAAGTTGTTGACCTTTGTCTGACCTCATTTGGCCACTCTTCAATCTTTCCCAGTTCTTCCTGTCTCCCCTCCTATGAATGTTGGTGCCCTGAGTTCAGTTCTCTGTCAAGCTCAGTTCTCTGTCGACATCATTCCCTTGTATCTAACTCAGATTTACCATATTTTTGAAGTTATAAATTCCTAGTTTTAATCTGTTCTCGCTCCTGAATTTCTAATGTATTCTACTGTTTATTCAGACCTCTTCTCTACCCTTCTAATTGCTATGCCTTTCTCTGAGACTTATCTTGGTAAGTCACAGTTTTATCCTTCTGATTGTTCAAGCCAAAAAATGTAATCCTTGGTTATTGGTTTTTGCTTCTAAGTAAATCCTATTGGTTCTTTAGAAACCTGTGTTGAACACAACTGATTTCACTATTTCCATTGCTAACTCATTGTAGTAACCTTCTAAATAGCCCCATAGCTTCCACACTTTGTGTTCCTAGTCTGTTTTAAAATATCAGTAGTAGAGGTCCTTTTAAAATATACATCAGATCCTATTAATTCTTCATTCAAAATCTGTCAATAGTTTTTCAGCTCACTTAATTTAAAACTAAGAGGTTCCAGCAATCCAGTGTCCTATTATTTCTGAGTTAATATTTTCTTTACTCACTCACTTGATTCTAGCCATTCTGGGTTTCTGGAGCACTTTGGTCTTGTAGTGATAGTTTCTGTTCTTGAATGGATTTATCCAGATATCTGTATGGCTTGCTTTGTAAACTTTTGTTTTTCACAAAAGATCTGAAATTTGTGAGGTCTTTCTGTTATTTAAAATACGAACTTCATCTTGTATTTTCCTGTTTTACCTTGTATAACTTTTTTTAAAAAAGCATTTATGGTATTTATGCTTTGTAGTTTATTTCTATTAAAATGTAAGTTCTACAAGGGCAGGGATCATTGATTTCCTAACATTGAAAAAATGGATGGTACATGGGAAGTGTTCAGTAAATATTTAAGTGAATGAATGAATGCTGGAAAGAGCATGAGATTTTAAAAGTTAAACAGTATAAACTGAACTCCCAGCTTTATTATTAGTGGTGTGAATTTCAACAATTTACTTCAATGGTGTCTCTAAGACTTAATTTCTATAAAATAGGAATATATTTCTCATGACACTACACTATGAAGTAAATAAAATGTTTATGAAGACCTTATCATAGACATTCAAATATTGATCTACTCATCTCTCCCCAAGAAAACCCCTGGTAGTCCCCTCCCCATAGTTTTTTACAGTATAATCAGTTTCCTTTTGAGCAGTACAATTTCTACATTTTCAGAATAAAGTTATGGAAATATGAGTTAAAATCATGAATTTTTTTCAAGAATTCTCTCCCTTTGCTTGATGTTTACTTCTCAAGCAATTTCAAATAAATGCATCTGTTTTAAGTATGGCACTAAATTAAGCAAGATTTAAATACCATATTGCCTACTAAATTGTGCCTGTCCTTTTATTAATTTATTAATTTCATTTAAAAAATCTGAATATCAATATTTTGATTATGATAAAATACATCTTATATTATGAGAAATATATGCCATATTCTACTTTCATAATATCTGTCAGAATGTTATACCTAATTTGTCATATTTCAGAAATATTTTCCATTAAAAATTCTAATGTACTTTGTGCTTTTTACACTATTATGATTTTCTGCTTTTGTACTTTGCATTTGAAATATTTTTCCTACATATTTAATCCATAATTAAAAGTTTTGACATTTTACCTTCATCCTTTGCATTTTCTGAAATGCCTTTAAAATCAATAATTTCCTAAAAATATCTCAAAAAATGCAGTAAGAAATTCCTTATTATGTAGTAATAGAAGAGGTAAATAAGGACTAAAATAAAGCTACTGACTTATGAACTCTTTGCAAATTCTCTAAGACTATCAATGACAAAGGAACACACTTTAAAATATAAAGAATATTAGATAAAACTTTTATTTTGAATGTGATTTAGTCGTATGTTCAAACTAAAGAATTATGTGTAATTTACTGCTTGATCAAAATTAACAAAATTATAAACTATATTTACAACTCAAATTGACAAATCACTTTCTAAAGAAAAACTCTCTGCTTCATATTATCATAATTTTCCTATGGAGTGCAGGCAAAGAATGAAGTTATGTTGTACCACAGATGGTTATTAAAAGCAAATGAGGATAGTTTGAATAAGACATACAGACATAATTTAAAACAAACATTAGGGTTATTTTCTCTGAAAAGTTAGCTTGCAAATGAAAAGAATCAGCCCAAAACCACATATTGTAATAGCTGTCCTCTTCAAAATTCTACTCTTCCATGTAGATACTTCTTCCATTAATGGTATGTGAGTTGGATCATTTTCCCGTTCATTTTGCAGCTAATATTTAGAATGGAAAAAAGAAAAGAGTTAATATGCAATAAACTGAAAATAAAACATCTTTTGATCCGAAAAAATAGATCCATATTAATTTGCTTGATTTTGGGGGGGGCAACTCAAGATTCTAATGAATATTTAAAGTGAACACATATCTTGAAAGACAGTCTTTCACCATTATCCCATTGCTGTAAATTATTAGTTTTACTTTAAAAATAAATGCTTTCATAGATTATCACATTTTAAAATGGTGTTTTTAAGTTGTGAGATAAAGTTTCTTTAATGTTAACTTAAAGTTTGTATTTTACCTGTGAGGAATAACAATTGATATTTATTTACTTTCATATTAAATACCAATTAATGTCCTAAAAAGAGTGAACCATTCTTGTAACAAACCTACAATAGATGAAATTTAACAAAAACTGGAAGATCAGATGCTTATGCTAGAAACTTAATACTTTATTTAAATATAATTGCAGAAACAAATGTCAACAAAAACTGAAGTGGTCCTTTTACAAATAATGTGTTAAAGAAGCCTCATGCAGTGTGGGAGCGGGGAAATAGGGAGACAGGGCAGGAGGCAGGGAGAATGGAGGGAAGGAAGAGAAGAAAGAAAGGAAAGGAGAAATGGCTGCTGGGGATGGGTCAGGAGGAAGAGAATAAGCAGAAACCAAAAGATCCTTGAGATAAAAAGAATCAGGCACATTTATAGAGTGATATTTACTAGAAACATCCTGTGCTGGAGTGGTGATATAAATACTTTCAACATCAGCAGAAATAACGACTTCTAAATTCTACAGTGTAAATATTTAATTTTAAAAGCCTGCAAAATTAATTTTAAATTTATAGCAGAAAAACAGACTTCAATGCCAATCTCATTAAGACTATATTCTTGGTGTAACTTCCAAATGGCTTCATTCAGCAACAGATTCCTTTTTGACACTGATGCTCCATTTACTGAATCCTGAGACAGTCATTCCTTTTATTAACCAATTACTTAGAATGACCCTTTCTGACAGGAGCTGTCAGTGTGTTGGTTCAAAAGAGAGTGATGTGGTGTTAAAGTCTAGCCTTGACCTCTCCCACCCTCTCTCTTTGTTACTTCCATAGATTTATCTGTGATAACTCATGTTTCTTTTTTTAAAAATCCCCTTCAGTTATTATTGGTAAATTTTGAAATGTTACAAACTTAACAAGCATAATAATATATTCCAAACCTGGAAGCCATAATAATTCCTAAGTCAAATCCCATTATGATAATTACTACTTGAAAACTTATCTCAAAAAAATCCATAGCTTGCTCAAAAATTAAGATTTTCCTGCCTAGAGAACTGTATATGCTATTATTATATGCATTTCCTTAATAATGTGTGTTCTTAAGGCTAGTCCTTATACAGAAATTTGTAAATTCTAGATAGAGAAGGTCACAGAAAAAAAGGCCTTCTATGTAGCCAAAGAAAGATGAAAATTTTCTTTAAAGGTACACTTTATCAAAATAAAATTTATGGTACTTGAATGTATTATCTATGTTTTAAAGTCAGTAAGTCTCTAAAGCCATGGTTCTTAATTTCATTCATTTCAGAAAATTCTGGTTCTCTCTTTCCAATTTTATCTCAGGACTCCATATGCACTCCCCACTTACCCACTCCATCTTTGTAACTTTGAATTGGAGAAACCAAATTAATAACCAACCTTGAGGCAAATATGTCTTAGGGAATTTCCTACATTAAAACCTGATTCTTTGTGAAGTTTCTATACACAAAGCCTTCCAAATTTTCCTTGAATCCCCACCAAAAAATATTAAGTTAAGTTAAATATTCTTCTAGATAAGTTAGAGGTATTGAATATGAATGGTGCTATAATTTTTTGTTGTCAGCAAGTTCAGGCTCTATCTAGCTTGTGCAGAACAGGTGGCTGACATACAGCAGGCACTCCTATGTTAGCTGAATGAATAAAGTCAGAACACAACTTCTAAAATACCTCTTTCATGACTAAAGAGTTATTTTCTCAGAAAATTATAAAATTTATTGCTTATTTCCCCATTTAAAATATCTTCTTCCCACTATTATTTTGTAGAAAATTTGCTTCACAACTTTTTTTATTCCACTTTTAAAAGACTCCTATTGATTAAACATTGTTATAGTCAGAATGAAAAACTAGCTGGAACATGTATAAAGTTTATTTTGAGGAAAATACCTTTAAAAAAATCTTTCTTAGTTGTCAATGGACTTTTATCTATCTATCTATTTATTTATTTATTTAATTTTTATGTGGTGCTGAGAATTGAACCCAGTGTCTACAGTAGTAGAACCCAGTGCTCTATCACTGAGCCACAATCCCAGCCTGAGGAAAATACCTTTTTTGATATACTGTTAGTGAACATGTTGAATGAATTATAAGTAGAAGCTGTAAAATTTAATATATAACCTAACTTTCACATAATATACATCCAAAAGCATTATAGAAATAAAATTTATTTATTAAATAGACATGAAGAACTCAGAAATGAGTTCCTTAGTTGCCTCTAAATGTTTTCCTTTACTCTCTTCTCCTTCAATAAAGGTTCCTATTTTTAGCAGTTCAGATCTTGGTATAGCTAATTTTCTTTAAATTACCTGCCTGTAAAACCAGATATATACTTCTATGTGAATATAAAAACAGAACCCAAAAGACCTACACTCTTTAAAAAACAGAAGTTAAATTACAAGTTAATATAGAAAGTCTGGCCAATAGAAGAAATATTTCATCCACCATTATATTAACAGAGCTATATTTCATTTTGGCCTTTTTGCAACTATATAAGTACTGAAGAAAGAAATATTTTTAGAGTCTTTGGCACATCTTTCCAGACCATTTTTGAAAAGTGTGCTACAAGTTTCATTGAGAATGTCAGTCTGGTAAACTCCACTTAGAAAGAATATCCCTGGAGTGATACCCTTTCCTTTGCTAATCAAACACAAGAGGAGGATATGTTGTTTCTTCAGTATGCATTTCCTTAATGACCAACAAAATTTGTTTTCCATGTATATTTCTTACTTTGAATATTGTCCTTTTCCCACTTGTCTAAGTATTCTACTTGTTACTCTTATCAGAACTGTTCCATTGTCAAGCATTTTTTGTTGTAAAACATTTCCCATAATTACCCACTCCCCTTTTTAATGTTAAGTATATACCTTCTGAATTAAGTCTTTTAGTTTGCAGACTTCTTCACTCAAATCTTCAACATTACTAACAAGTTCTTCACAAACTGAAGTAAAATTCCGGGGAGAAGCCCATTCTAGTACTATCTGTTAATATTTTCAAAAATTACATTTTAAATAATGGAAACAACTTTATCTAACTTTACATGCACAATGGTTATAGAGAATTTCTAAACATTACATTATATATTTGAGAAGAATTGTTTTTCAGGATAAATCCTGACACCAAAAAGAAGTCAGTAATTTTATATAAATAGTAATTTTATATAAACAATCAGTAATTTTATGCAAATAGTTAGATTGCTAAATGCACTTCCTAAGTATAGTTACATATAACACAGAAATTAACGTAATAATATTTCTGGTGAACAAATCAACTCATGAAAGTTTTTTAACTTTCATGAAATGATTCCCATACTAGTATTACATAAGATCATAGGAAAACAAATGCATTTAATTTTTTTTTTTTTAACTAAGACAAACATCTAAAACCTTAATCATGTGAAAAACTCTAGAAAATAAGTTTGCTTTAGCTGGTCACTTACACTTTCTCTCTAAAACTCCCTGAACTAAAACAACTTTATATTGATAATAGTTTTTTAATAACACTCAACACACTGTTTTGTTTCAACTTTCACTTGGGTCTCCTGTCACTTTATATTTTAAACAATTAAATCCACTCTAAGAACAAATGGGAAGTTCAATACATAGATTGGTTTAATTTTTCTTCTGATTCATTTTCCTTTGCCTGAGGGTGAGAACACAAATTTTTTCAATTAATCAGTACATAAAGGAATAATATTAAACTAATTTACTTAATTGGATATTACATTGAACAACTGATATAATTTTACCAGATCAGTAATTTTTATTGAATTATCATGAACTTTCTTCAGTATTCATACTTTTTTTCACTTAATAATTTTGGTATAATACCTTATGAGAATTTACAGGTAACTCAGTAATGATATTCTGCACAGCTGTAATTAAATGGCCACACTGTTTGTTTAATTTCAGAAGAAAGTTGAGGAATTCATCACCACTAAAGAAAGAAAACAAACAGAAATCACTTAAGAGCAATTTACTTCCTTCTATTGTGCTAGATACAAAAAAAATATCTAGTTATAAAATTAACAGATTCTTTAAAATAGATTAGGTAATATGTATTGGGAACTGAATTAGGCCTTGAATTACACCAATTAAAAAAGAGGAAAAAAATAAGTCTTCAATAATAAGGATCTCATACTTCAAGATGAATGAAGACACACACTATAAAATTGTTATTTATAGGAAGAAGGAAGGAACCAATACTAAAATATCTACTATATGAAGATACTCTACTACTTATTTTTACATGCATTATTTCTTCCAATCCTCTCCAACAACCACTAATGTTAATGCTAGTTTACAACTGAGATATCCATAATTGAGTTATTAAATGATTTTAAACAAGAAAGTAAAAAAATCTGACTTTTGTAGAAGAAAGTTTATTGAAAGAGTGGTGTGGATTAAAGGAACACAAAAATCAAATTAGAGAGAATAGCTGGGAGACTAATAGAAAGATACATCTAAGAGATGATGAAGGAAAGCTTAAACTAAGGATCTGACAGCCTCATTGGAAGGAGGAGGTTGAGTGGTAAAATTTGGTAACAAACTTTTAAGATAATAATTTGAAAAATTTCATGATAGATTGCATGTGAAATAAAAGGGAGAATCTAGGATAATTCTCAGTTATTTGCTTTCAATGAAAGTTGGTGCTAAGCAGAGAACTGAATTTAAGGATGGGTGGTGAGGAGAATAGGGGATGAAGAGAAAACACTGTGGCATAATAATTAAGAGCACGGACTCTTGCATCAAGAGTCAACCTGTTTGGAATCAGCTGCCATACTTACTAGCTTTATGAACCTGAGCAAGCCTAATCTCAAGCCAAATGTTTCCATATCTCTAGAATGGTGACAACAGCACTTTCAGGAGGACTGCAGGAGGCAATATAAAGCATTTTGTCTAGCAAACAGCTGGCATTCAAGCAGACTTAATTATGCTAATAACTGCAATGATAATGAAGACAGGCAGGTGGCAACCACTAGTATGTAGTAGATAATGTAGGTCTGGCAAGGTATTTATCCTGAGGTCTACGGACTCCTGAGGTTAGATATAATTCAGAGAGAGGTTCAGCGAATTCCGTGGGGGAAAAAAATTACATTTTTATTTTCACTAACCATTAATTGGAATTCAGGCTTTCTTGTGAACATAATAACAAATCATAATGATTTGGACAACAGAAATCAAAATTATGGTCACAAAGAAGACAGAGAAAAAGGGCATACTATGAAGAGAGGAGAATTGATAGAAGTGAACAAAAAAAGACATTAAAAGAAAAGTAGTTTTAGAAGTAGAAGAAAATAAGGAGTTAAAAGTTATTATGAATTCCAGTAAAGGTGATGATTTCAAGAAGAAAAGGTTAAGCACATTAAATAAGGTAACGCCATTGATTTTGGCTAAGAGAAGATGCTACTATTGACGTTTCAGTAACAAACTAATTTACAATGAAAAGTACAAAGATACACAACTTAATAGATAAGTTAGTCAAGGATGTGAACAGCCCATTCAGAGAAAAAGAAACAAAAATTGAAAAGATAATAAATAATGGGAATTCAAAATGCTACATTCTACCAAAATGACAAGAATTAAGTAGATCATTAACATCAAGAATTGACAAATTCATGAGCTGACCTTTCTGGAGAAGGCTTTAATAGTATCTACTAAAATAAAAATGGACACAAAATCTATTGCTATAGGACCAAATGATACTTTTAAATCCAAACAGAAATTTTTCGATGTAGAATTCTTTCAATATAAACTATATAAAGTTTCTTTTACACCATTTCTGGGAGGAAAGGTTATACAAAGCAAGCAAGGTCAGCCTTAAGTGAAACTAATAGCAAACTTTTCTCTAAGACACCTTACAAGAATGTATATAATATTTTCATTTAGGAAAAGTCTTATCTCTTAGTTTGAAAAAAATTAGGTTGAAAAATTAAGTTTTATAAAATATAAACTTTATGAACATAATAGGTGTACACACACACACACATACTCATCACCAACAATGAAAAGGACCTTATGGTTGCTTTCAATAAGCAAATTGCAAATTAAAAATTTATACTATTTAGCAAAAAAAAGTATTTATAAAAGTATTTTCAAAGTACATATAATTTTTATTCCATTTCCTTTCTGATCTTTATATAGAACTTAAAGAATATAAGACATTTCTTCTACCCAAGCAACAGCACTAATTACTTTATTTTTGTTTCCAGGTAACATTTATTTCTACTTACAATTTAGAACTTAGTGCTCTTTAAATATGCAAATTTTGTTTACTATCAAATAAAAAGAATAACTACTCAACAAGTAATTCATTAATGTCATATATATTTCATGAACTCAAGGAAATTATGATCCATTGAGAACTGCCATTCAAAGTATCAAGTGATATCAGTTATATAATTCCGGTACATGATTTGCAGATATATATGGGGAATATTAATTTATCAGCTCTTATTCTAAAAACAGTAAGGAACTCAATAGGAACTCAGTTAAAATAAGCAAATAATATTATTAGCAAAACCACAGTTTTAATAAATGTAAAGAAAATATATACCTATCTTGTGACTAATTTTCAGGGCCACTGAGTATAGACAGCCAAATCATACAAAACAAAATCTTCAGAGTACCATTTTTTATCTTATACTATGTGAATGGTGTCTCTCCATCAGAACCATACGTTGTATAACCTACACAACTTTGCATGACAGCCCAAATAATTTTGCACCTATTTAAAGAATTCAAAATAAGCAAATATAACATAGGTATGGCTTATTTGATTGTGTGTGTGTGTGTGTGTGTGTTTTAACTAAGCTAACTACAACCAGACCCATCCCTGTCAGAGGATTACACTTTATGTTCCCATAACATGAAGCCTGGGCACGTGACTTGCTTTGTCAAATAAAATATAACTGGAAGTAACTGTAACTTTTGAACAGAAGCTTAAAAAGTCACCTACTGGTTCTGCTGATTGTCTAGTTTATTTCTTTTTTTCCCTTTGCCATAGAAAGAGCATATCACAGAACTGGACTGTTCCTTTATCATGTTCTCAGAATAATAATGTGGAAAGCCACTGCAGCTGATCATTAACAACTAAGAAATAAACTTCACTGTTAAAACTGACAGAGATTTAGAAGTTATTTGTTATAACACAATGTAAGTAGACTAATATGATAGTCCATATTTAAAATTTGAAGTCAAGCACTAAGATAAAATTAAAATCTACAATAAAATTATTATATTTAGGTACTATATATTCATTGTAGAATATCTGAAAAAGCTTAAAGCATCAACATTTTTACCATCCAAAGATAATAATTGATAATAAGTGGAAAATATTGTACCATATTTTTTATAGTATACATTTTATTCCAGTACTGTTCTTAGAAATGTACACAAATGACATTATACTTCATGTTTTTTACATCATACTTTTTATGCTTATATTTTAACTATTTTTCCATGACACCAGGGTTCAAAATAATCTTGATAAGAAAAATAATTATATGATGTAATCTAATTCAACTACTTTTTGGATGTTAAATATTTAGTTTTAATTGTAGAATGTATAGATATTTTATTTGTTCTAATTAGTTATATATGACAGTAGAATGCATTTTGACATATCATACATAAAAGGAGTATAACTTCTCATTCTTCTGGTTGTACATGATATAGAATTACACTGGTCATGTAATCATATATTCACAAAGGGTCAGAATGTATGATTCATTCTATTATCCTCCTACCTCCACATTCTCTCCTCCCTTCACTTCTTAGAATGTTTATAAACAATGGAGGTGAACAATATGTTACATGTAACATTTTGGATCTATGTAGATTTTTTTCTTTTTGGAGAAGGAGCAGTTTCTTAATAGCCATAATTCTGAGAAACTTGACACATTCAAGTGGATGTCAGGTAGCTCAGAGCTCAGAGGAAAGATCTGGGCAGAAATTGATAAAAATTTCAGATGTGAAAACTGATTGTTTCTGTTCAAAATATCTCAAAGTTGCTGTGGAATGGCTACTAACATTTTAAAATTGCCCTTTTTATTCTACAAATCTACTAAAGCAGAAAAAAGTAAATGAAGTAAGCATATACATTCTTGGGACAGAAATTATTGTAAAAGATTTTACCCATACAAGAAAAGCATCTTAAAATAAATCAGTAGCTAAATTGTTGAGGTCATATTACCAAGAGATTATAATCAATCAATTCAACTTTTCTTGCTGTTAGTTTTCTTATGACTTAATGACAAATTTCTTCTTTAAAGAATGACTTTGAACAAATGGGAAGTACAACATTTTTCATAACAGCATGTAAACAAAGTCTTTGATTTAATAATAAGGTCAAATTCCTGGAATATATGTCTGCCAGTTTTATTTTTTAAAAAATTCAGCAGTTTTAATAAGTGATCCATTCAGGATTCTGCACATTCTTTAAGTCTATTAAATCCCACAAAGAAAATTCATACTGGCAACTCTGACAGCATACAAATAAATGATATCAGAAAATTTAATTTGCAAGTTGGTTTGTAGAACTTGGCATATTCCTTCACAGAAACAATAATGAAAAAAAGTAAAGAAAATGAACAAACATATTCAAAGTTTGCTGATTTTAAAGTTTTCAAAAATGGAATTCTTTGCAATACATTTTAAGGAAGGGGAAATGTCTATCAGGTAAACTTCATAATAAAGTTTTTAAGAAATCTGAATAAGATAAATTATTCCCTGAAAGACTTCTCTAAATTCTAAAATGGAATGGAGATCCATTTGTTTATAACAGTTATAATGTTAGCTTTAGACAGGCTGCCCTAGTGATGATACTGTTCCATTTTTAAGTGTTACATTTTACAGAATACTGTAATTCATTGGCTATCAATTTATTCCATAAAATTTGTACAGTTAGGTCCCAGGCAATGAAGAACAAGACTAACATATGCAACAAGTTCCGAAGGTCATTATGATGATATGGCCAGGTTATAACATTATTTCTGGGGAGAAAATAAAAATGCAATATGTTGAAATAATAAATAGGGAAAATTGTTACTATACTTTCAATTTTTAAAAAAAATTGAAAATAATACTAACCTAGTATTAAAGGCAAGATTAAAGGACTCTTGAGGAAGCAGAAAAATGTAAAGATTTCTTAAAGGGAACTTGTAGGCACTTTATGTGGGTTTGTGGTAGGGATGGGGGCTTCTGGGGATTGAACCCGGGGCTTTCTACATGCTAGGCAAGCATCTACCATGGAGCTATATACCTATATATTTCATTTTTTAAAAAAAATTTCAATTTAAGTCAGGGTCTCACATAGTTACCTAGGCTAGCACCCAACTTGTGATCCTCCTGTCTCAGCCTCCCAGTAGCTGGGATTACAGACTTATAATCATGTCTAGCTACTTCTAGGCACTTTTAAGAGTTTTAGAGGTAAAAATTTTTTATTTGTCCTCTGCAAGTCATTATTCCTATATGTAGTATCTGTAATAATGGTCATTATTTATGTTTTTAGTACTGGAGATTATACCTAGGGGAGCTCTACCACTGAGCTACATCCTTTTTGAGACAGAGTCTCCCTAATTTACTTGGGGCCTCACTAAGTTAAGGAGGTTGGCCTCAATTTGTGTTCCTCCTACTTTAGCCTTTGGGTAACCAGGATAATAATGGTTATTTTTTGACCCAGATCAAACAAAAAGGGAAATGGTGATGAAAATTTTCTAATTATTAAAAGAACAACAGAAAAAAAATGAATTAGGAGAAGCACTCATAAGTAAAAGAGACTGGGTAAGATGTAATTAATGTGACCACATACAATGAGAAACAGAAGATGAGGGAAAACATATCTGGTATGCAGTCTCCAAACAGTGACGAAAGATACCATAAAAAAAAGAAAATCTCATAGTTTGATTATCAGGTAGTGTTGCTAAGTAGGAGAAGCTAAAAATTACTTGGTAAAAGAAAAACAATTATTATGGATTATTAGAATTCCAAAATCAAGGTGTTTTACTATAGGGAATGTCTATATACAAAAATTTTTACAAAAATTACTAAATATATAATCATAATCTAAAGCACAATAATCCTTATGGGTTTTCTAGTCTATGTTTAAATCCTTCTATAAGCAAAAACCTCCAGATGTTAAGTATTATGTGTAATGAAACAATTACCTTATTTATTCTGGACATCATATTTTTATTAATGCAGTCTAAGAGTGATAGCTTTTCATGGCTAGGCATATGATACTATCAAGATAAATTAGTAATCCACTAAAATTGTGATGATTCTTCAGGTGAATTTAGTTATATCTAACCCATCCTGTAGTAATATAGTTAATTTTTAACTCTTCATTTATCCTTACTAAATATAATCCTATTAAGTTTGGGGGAATTTGCCTCAACCTGCCAAAACCTTTAAAATCTTATTTAGTCCTTGAAATCATACAGAGCATTTCCTCTGACTATAATGGAATCAAACTGGAAATCAATAACTACAACAAGAATCTCCAAACACATAGAGATCACATGACATACTTTTAAATCCATGAATCTAAGAGGAAGTCTCAAAGGAAATGAAAGTATATATAGAAGTGAATAAAAATGACTATATAACATTAAAAATTGTGTAATGCAATTAAAGAAGTCCTGAGAGGGAAATGAAAAAGGCTAAATACTCACATAAGCAAAACCAAAATGTCTTAAATAAATAATCTAGACTTATACCTCAGGAATCTAGAAAAAGAGCAAAAAAAAAAATCAAAGTAAGCAGAAGGAAAAAACAATAATAGCAGAAATCAATAAAATTAAAAATAGAAAATATTACTCAAATTAAAGATAGGTTCTTTATAAAATTAATAAACCTCTAGCAAGACAAGTACAGATAAAAAATAGAAGACATAAATCACCAACACTGGGAATGAAATAGGGTATTATAACAGATCTCACAGTCATCAAAAGGATTTCAGGGAATAATACTAGCAACAAATTTATGCTGGTAAATTCAAACAATCAGAAGATATGAACCATTTCCTCAAAACCTACAAACTACTAAACCTAGCCAAGATGAAAGAGAGAAAATTGAATAGTCCTATAACCATTAAAGAAATTAAATTTATGATTAAAAAGTTCCTTCAATAGTTCACTAGAACCAGATGATTACACAGGAAAAATCCAATTAAAATGTTTAACAAAGAATTAACACTAATCCTACACAACCTACTGAAGAGTTTTCCGGAAAACTCGGAAAAGGAGAAAAACTTCCTACATCATTTTATAAGTCCAATTACTCTGATATCAAAACTAGACAAAGCATAAAACCTAAAGAGCAATATTTCACATGAACTTACATGCAAAAATTCTTAGTAAAATACTGACAAAATTAAATTCAACAATTCATAGAAATACCATACCACATGGGATTAATACCAGGTATGAAAGGCTAGTTCAATAATTAGAAATCCAACAAAGCAATTTACCACATTTATATGACTATAGAAAAAATCTGTGTAACAATGTCAATTGACATAGAAAAAGCATTTGATAAAATTCAACAACCATTCATGATAAAAAAAAATTCACAATAGTAACCGAGCTAAATTTTCTTTCTCATAAAGAGTTACTACAAAAATCTCCATGTATTTAAAATCACAGTTAATAGTAAAAAAGTGGAGTGATTTTCCCTTAAGAATGAGAACAAGGCAAGAATGCCCACTTTTCACCTCTCTTATTCAACAAAATACTGGAAGTTCTGTCCACTATAATAAAGCAAGAAAAATAAATAAAAGGCATATAGATTGGAAATGAAGAAATTAACCTATTTCTCTGCAGACTACATGATTTGTGTAGAAAACCTCAAAGAACCTAGAAAAAACTATATCTAATAAGTGAGTTCAGTAATGATAAAGTACTTACAATCAGAGCATGGAAATAAACCGCATGTGGAAACAAATAAAAATCCAATACCATTAACAATTGCTCTAAAGATAATAAAATGCTTAAATTTTGTACAGAGTTTGTTAGATTTATGCCTATGTAATGAAAATTATAAAATGTTGATGAAATGAAGATCTCAAACTTGTAGGGATATCTATGTTCATGGATTTACTAGACTCAACATAGTTAAGATATCTTCTCAATTTTGTGTAGGATTAGTACAATTACTATAAAAATTTCAAAAAAGGTTTTGTAGACATAGAAGAGCTTAATTAAAATATTTATATGAAAAGAAAAGTTTTTGGATTGCCAAGACAATTTTGAGAAAGAATAAAATGAGATGAATCATTCTTCCTGATGTTAAGACTTACTATATACAGTTAGCAATACCGTATCATCATGATTATTCTAATTGGAAAATCTGAAATCTGAATCAAATTTCTAAGCACTTTGGATTTTTGAATTAGGGATGCTCAACAGGTATAGTCTATGCAAATATTCCCAAATCCGAAAAACTTCAAAATCTGAAATATTTATGATCCCAAGCATTTCAGATAAAAGTAGATACTCGATCTATACTTACAGAGGGATAGACACTGCAAGAACCCAGAATAGAGGACTCAGAACAATCTATACAAATAGTCCAATTCAATTTTAACAAATAATGAAAACCAAATCTGCAGAAGGAATAACATTTTTAACAGTGCTGGAACAAATGGACATCCATAGCCCCAAAATTAATTTCAGCCTGCATTGTACCAACACAAAAATGAACTCAAAATGTACCATGGACTTAAATATAAAACTAAAACTTCCGGGAAAAAAAGGTTAGAAAAAAATTTAGAACCTAATTTCTTAAACTTGACACCAGAGTATGATCTATAAGAGGAAAATGTGATAAGCTAGTCCTCAAGATTTAAGTTTTGCTCTATGAAAAATGAAAAGAAAAATCACAGGCTAAAAAAAAATTAGCACATATCCAACAAAAGACTTGAATATAGACTACGCCCCAATATCAATATTAAAAAACAATCAATCCAATATAAATTGGGCAAAAGACAGAGACATTTCACCAAAAAGGATACACCGATGGCAAATAAGACACAAAAAGGTGTTCAACACGATTACCCTTTAGGTAAATGCAAATAAAATCACAATGATCTGTCACTATACACATATAGAAATGGCTAAAAATAATTAGTGCTTACATCAAATGCTGATGAGTATTCAGAGAAACTGGATCACTAATATACAGTTGGGGAATATAAGAGAATATTGACATTTTGGAAAAAAAGTTGATTAGTTAAAAAAAACAACTAAATATATAGCTCCCATACAACCTTTAAAATGCCCTCCTGAACATTTTATCCAGAGAAATGAAAACTTACTTTATAAAAGAATTTTATAAATATAAATGTATATATACATATACATATATGTGTATATATATATATAATTAATATTTCTTTAGTTGTAGTTGGACTCAATACCTTTATTTTATTTGTTTATTTATATGTGGTGTTGAGGATCAAACCCAGGGCCTCACGTGTGCCAGGCAAGCACTATATCGCTGAGCCACAACCCCAGCCCTATAAATATATATTCATAGCATAGAATAAACAGATTCTAAAATCTAATTAAATGTCCTTCAATGGATAAATGGTTAAACTATGGTAAATGCATACCACGGAATATTACTCATTCACAAAAGGAATAAACTATTGTACTAATATATGCAAAAATATTGACTAAACTTAACAATGATTGCAAGAAGTCAATTTTAAGAAGACATGTACTGTATGGTTCTATTTATATAACAGTCATGAAATAATATCATTATAACAAATTATCATCATTTGCTCAGGGTTAAAAATGGAGAAATGGATGAGCATCGCTGTAAAGGGGTTGGATAAGGAAGTTTATGGTATAGGGATATTAAAAGTATTGAGAGTGGTTACATGAAACTACATATGATATAATCACACAGAATTATATATACACACACAAACAAATGAAAGCATGTATAACTGGTAAAATATGAATAAACTCTGGATTGCACTAATGTCAATATTCTGGTTTTGATATTGTACTACAGTTATGTAAGATATTAACAGAGGGTCAAACTGCATGAAGGATGCATGGAACCTCCTTGTGTATCAATGAAATATCATGTGAATCTACAATTATTTTAAAATCAAACATTAAGTTAAAAAACATTTAATTCTCTAAATTTATTAATAAAATCAAATATTATTTTCAAAGTAGATTTTGGATTAGTAACAATCAGTGTTTAACAAATTTATATTATTGGAAATGAAATTTATAGCTTGACAACAATTTCTCACATAGTAAAGGCTGAACATGCTCATATGAGAAATGCTTTCTTATTAACATAAGAGAAACTATCACTACTTTGATTTTTTCAGTATGACATCTAAAATAATTTAAAGGGAGTAAGAACTATACCGGGAATAGCACAGCATCCCATTTCTGAGCAAAGAATATTCCAAAATCTGTTTCCTTGGGAAAATATTATTATCAAATCAAATGACATAGACATGATCAAAATTAAACTAAAAAAGAACAGTTGAGTCTAAATAATATCAATATAAATTGATAAGTTAATTTTACCTGATTTCCAACTTTGCCACTTCAGGTAACTCTCCAAAATTTATCTCTTCTACCTCCAGTTCTTTAACAGCAGCCAGAATTTTCTGCTGATCTTTAGAGGTAATTCCATTCTAAGTAGAAATAATTTTAAGGTGTAGTTAAGATAATTATACTTGAATAATTTAATCTTCAAAATTATCAAAGAAGTTTTCTACTTGCATCCTGAAAAACAGACATATTAGAAAATAATATACTAAAACATGGTTTGATTGTGTAACTAACGAGGATATTTACATCATTAAAATATTTAGGCATACCGTTAATTACAGTAATTTTTTTGCAATACATAATAGTTGGAATAGACTAACAAATCCAATTACTAGATTTTAATACATAATGGTCAAATCAACAAGATACAAGTTGATTTACTTAAGTAGTA